>NC_136069.1:1033547815-1034816565 GCF_964261635.1 Lissotriton helveticus
CTCATCATGAAAGATAATAGTAACAATAAGCAATTTAGTTGTGACTGGCAGTTTCAACGGAAAAGATCCATCCTGTCAAGGTCTGGACACTGAAAAGGTCTCCTGAATTATCTTACCGACTGCCTGAGAAAAGTGTGACTGCTCCCGGTAACCATGGTACCACCCTGCACTTAATAATACAAGTAAAATGTGTCAAGTGCCTCTTCAGGACGGTTCAGAATAGGAAGAAAAAAGCACAAGAAGCAGAAAAGGAATACGAAGAAAAGAACTATAAAAGTAAAAAAAAAAAAGCTACAGGACAATCTTGTAGGTCTTTACTGTAGACCAACACCAATGTAGTGATGAATCACAAGGTACCACGCTCCTCCTAACTTCGGGGATGAGGAAGAGCCAAGGAGAAAGAATCAAGAAGAAATCCAGCAGTCTTCCGTTATAAAGGGTCAAAATACAGAGACAAAAGTAAAAGAAAATGGGCGAAGAAAGTGACGCAAAATATGGGGGGAAAAGTGCTTTGTAACACATCCACTTGCAGATGTCTCCTTATATATGATTAAAATTTAAATTTACATCACAGGAAAAACTCTTCTACCATCTTGGATTGGGAATCTAAGATAGTTTTCCCTGAATACATCACCATCTTAAAAAGGGCAGTTCGTAACACCTGTGCAGGCAGACATCCTTCCTAAAACTCATGACATATTAAAAAGCCCAAGTTTGACATCCTTCATTCTGCATTGTACTGTGGTGTTTCCCTGCCGTCTTTCCCACTCAGTTTTCCATACAATTTGTGGAATACCCATCAGGGTGACCGTAAATGGGGAAATGCCACTGACAAGGTCTGGGGAACAGGAGCTCTAGAGTACGGCTGCACACTGCCCAGTCACTCAAGGAGCACATCACCTGCTTACTTGTAACTACTGATAAGCCCTTAACACTCTCCGGATAATCGGTACGGCTGTGACACATCCACAATTCTCTGTTGACTTCTGGTCTGAGTGTTTAACTCCTCCTGATGGATGTATGTCGTTACAACGCATGCTTTTACCACACATGCCTTTACAACGCAGGTTTTACAACGCAAGTCGTTACAACGACTTGCGTTGGGGGGCGCTGGATAGTGAGTAGTTTAATTTACTATTCCAACTCCAGTCCCCGTGGATAGTAGGGAAGGTTTTGGATAGTAAATTAAACTATTACCTATCCTACAACACCCTCCAGCGCAAGTCGTTGTAATGACTTGCGTTGTAAATCCTGCGTTGTAAAGGTACTGCGTGGTAAAAGTTGCGTCGTAAAGGATGTTTTCCCCTCCTGACAGTATGTGTACACCAGTGGTTTGAGCGTTTAATTCTTCTGATATGTATGCACAACTGATTACCACCAGTGAAAAATTGCAGATGACACTACACACTTTATTGGTAGAATTAGGTGAATAAATGGTATTTAAATTTGATAAGGCACCCGAAAGTCCCCAGGACCTGCCTCCCCGTCATTTTTCAACAAACACATTCCCTCAATCTGGACGGAATATTTTGATTCAAAACCAGCTACGACAACTTTGAAGTTTTCAATATACCTCTCTTCTCATTGCAAAATGTCCATTATGATTCTAGCATGTGGCAAAAAACTTAATTTTCCTCAACCATAGATTCAGGTCCTTCATGACCTTCAAGAACTCTAGGCCAGCTAAAATCACCAACCCTGCATTTTAATCCCAATGAAAATCAGGAGGGTATCTCATTCCAAAATCAGATTCAAGCAAGATAAAACACAAATAAAGATCTTAAACTCTCTGCCTTGCTTAATCCCCAAATGCCCCCGAACCCCCAATTCCAATCACAGTATACAGTGAAAAACAGTGAGAAGGGACCAATCATCCGCATGCCCAACTTAATCCATACATAACCAAATCCCATCTATCAGCCTGTAATTCAGGGAGAAAAGACAAATAGGTAGCCTAAGTGCAGGAACCGAACACATCATTGCTACCCCAGCAAGTTATTAAATCAGTAATCTACAACCTGCAAAAGTGAACCACACCGCTCTTCCAATGAAAGGTCTCTACGAATCAAATCGAAAATTAACTTAAAAAGATTAAACCACTTCATTGAGAAGTACCACTGGAAAAAAAGCACCACAGTTCCAGAAGTTAAAAAAGCTATCACTCATCGGTCCTCTTGCACCAGTGATACAAATGATATCTAACAACTCCATTGTGGAGAAGCGTGGCTCAATGGTTAGAGCGGCAGACCCTGATGGAGAGGTCTGGCCTGGGACCAGGGTTCATTTCCTGCCTCGGCGGCTCAGGACTCAATTTCCCCGGACCTGATAATTCTCGCCTCGGTGCCTAGTCTAATCATGGGTCCCACTCTGTGACTCTGGGCAATAGCTTGCTTAATCTCCACAACGGCCCCAGCAGCGCTTGGATGCCTGGCTTCACCTTGGGGGTGCCCAGGAGTGGACATTTCACAGGAAAGCCAGGATGGGTTCCACAGCGGTATGAATACAGCGCTACGAGACCTCTGGGTAGAAGTGCGCTATATAAATACAAACACATTTACATTTACATTCTCTGTCCAATTCCAGAGACTTGAAACCAACCTCCTGCTATCCCAAACCTGGGTCTGCTCTAGACAAGCTAATTGCAAGGTGGACGTTAACCACTTGCTCATTCAAAATTCCCCAGTTGCCCCCTGATGAATGCTGCATCTTAGCAGTGAGTCTTTATATACTCTAGAACCCTATACAAATACATTGCTAACCTTATATTAAGGCATCTTCCTGGAGCCACTAGATTACAAATTAGACTTGAATAATGTGAGAGTGAAAAACTGGGACCTCTTACCTGTGAACGATATACACTCAATCATGATCTGATATCCATTTAAAGAGACCTTCCACCATAGGATATAAAAGACGTGCCTCACTAGTGCAAACAAAGGTCTGAATTCCACTCAGGGGGAATTGCTCATAACCCCAAAAATATTGAGTTCACCAATGGATCTCTCACAAAAGAGCACACATAGAAGGAGCAAATCGACATTAATGATTGCTTTTTTAGTGCTGACGCAGGGGTAAGAACAGGGATGCGCCGTATTCTTGCTAATTTTTAAATAAATGACGCAGCTCCACGCAACAGATTTGCTTGCAGCGCCGCGCTGTGCAGTTTCATGGTAAATATATCCCAAAGTCATCTCATAAGGAACGACTAATAGATAAGTACTTACCACTAATTGTACAAAGTGAAACCAGAAAACGGTATTAAATCGCAGCGTCTCCCCTTAAACTGTGTGATATTAAGCAAATATTTTATTCCACCGCAACTCTTATTTCTTCATTATTACATATGAAAGCACTTTCATACATGTGAGATCAGGCTACCAGTTGTAAAAAACTAGTACTTTTAATACATGCTTTTAAGTGCAATGCCATAACTTGCTTTATTTTTGTGAAAGCTTCTAATACACGTTACAGAATTGGATTTTGACGAGACGTTAGCATATTTTACTTGTTGCTTGTATGATTTACATAGCAAATGTTTTCAGGGCTCTGCTCATGCAGGGGCTCTAAGATCCGAGCCCGTCAGACAGACCCTCAGCTAGGCTCTGGCTCATTCTCCCTGTTAATTTGTTGGCTCTCCCATCTCTAGCAGGATGGGTGGTAAAAATATTTGAATGCTATAATTCCCATTTCTTACCCTGTTGTGTAAATGTTTCCTGCAAAGGTGAGTGTTTGTATTGCATTTGCCAAGAAACATTAGGTGAGGGGGGGAACATCCTTTACGACGCAACTTTTACAACGCATGTCATTACAACGCATTGCGCTGGGGGGCGCTCCAGGATAGGGAATAGATTTAATTTACTATCCAACACCTTCCCTACTATCCATGGGGACTGGAGTTGGAATAGTAAATTAAACTATTCACTATCCAGCACCCCTTAGCGCTATGCGTTGTAACAGCATGGGTTGTAAAAACTACGATGTAAAGGTAGGCATTGTAAAAGTATGCGTTGTAACGTCATACATCCGGTGAGGGATGTTATGTTATACTATTGGAAATTTATAGAGCGCACGTTCACCTTATGGTCCCTTGCGCTAAGGTATAGGAAGTGATGACAGTAGTAAGGTTAGCCATAAGCTTGCCTGGACAGCTACGTTTTTAAGAGGTTCCTAAAGCATACATATTTGGCTGATGATCTAATGTTGGGGGAAGGGTATTCCAGATGTGGGGAGCCATAACAGAGAATCTGACCACTCCATGCTGCTTCCTTTGCCATTTTGGCAAAATATGTAAATTCAGCAGAGCAGATCTGAGATGGTGGGATGAATATAACACTAAATTCTCGAGGACACGAAAGCTGGGCTTTTGTTGTCAAGGGCTTTAAAGACAATACAGGCTGTTTTAAATGTGGTCCTCTGGGCTACCGGAACCCAAGGTAACTTTTTTCATCAGAGGCTTAGTGTGGTAGTGTCTTGGTTTGCCAAAAAAACAATGAAGCGGCCTGATTTTGAGCCAGTTGCAGTCTGTGGTTTAAGCCAATAGGGAGTCCCAGATAAAGAGCATTGGCATAGTCGATCCGAGACATCACTAACGCAATATTCATTTGGATGACAGCATCTACCATTAAGTATCCCTGAATAAATGTCTCCATTTGCAGAACATGGCAGTGTTATGGAGAGAGGCAGAATCGTGAATGGGTGACTCATATTTCACCATTCTAAAGCAGGTCCATGCACAGCACCTGCTGGGCTTGCTGATACGCTTGTGAAAAATATAATGAAGAATAAGCGCACAGGCTCAACATTTAGGAACCCGGGGTTGAAGAGTAACAACGCGGCATACACTTGATTCTTCATCATGCCTTTCCTCCACCAGCCTGCACTTCCTGTCTCTTTCACACTTTCACTTTCTTTCTCATCCCTTCTTTCTTCCATTGTCATTGTTTTCATGCCTTTGTCTTCCTCCCTTTTTCTCCCTTTTCTGCCTTTCTTTGTCTTCTCAATTCGTGGCTATATTTTAAATCAGACAGGCAAATAAATATTCCCTGCACACGCCTCTGACTGCATGCTTCGAAGAACAGAAAGCCTGCATGCAGCCTAAAAATAGCCGTGCGTCTGGTGTAGCAAGCAGAGATGAGGTATGCATACCAAACTTTAATGAAGTTGTGACCTGAATTGTATTTGATAGCTGCAGGTTGCATTTTCCTCGCGCAATGGCTAAGGGGTTGATGTCGATGTACTTTGTATTACTGGCATAAGCCAGTATCAGGTGAACTGTCGTTATGAAGTTATTCTACCTCTGTAAGAATCCTGAACAGGTCTCATCGAAACACAGCATCAATTGTATATTTTCCTTTTTAGAAATTCTAAAAACGTTTGCTGTAGGACAAGTGTGCAAATATGTGGGTTCGACGTACCTTTTATTTACAATGTCCTCAGTGCTGACTGAACCTGTAGGAGTTGCCCATTTTGCAATGTAAAAGCTTTTGAGGTGAACAAAAACATAACTGCCTTTTTTTGATTACGAACATTATCGTTCCCTAGTGAGCTGACTGTATAAAAGTGCGCATGTACACTGCCACACTTATTCTTCATCTCTGAGGACCATGCTGGATCAGTTACAATGCATGTCGCACTTTCACAGAAAAAGAAGGGCAGAAATGTATGCCACTGCACGGAAAAAAACACCTCTCATTCTATCGTCCAGTCAGACATGTTGTGGTCTGTTATGAAGGAGCCTCCGATAGAAAGAGGCTTAATAAATACTTCACTGCGCAGCACGAGTCATCAAATCGCTATTTTGTGTGCTACATCTAGTACCATATGTTAGAGGAGGTGGCCTAACGGCTACAGCTGCCGACTTTTGAATTGGAGACCCCGGTTCGAGTCTCCGCATGGGCTCAACATTCTGGGACTCCACGCAAATCACGTAGGCCTAGATGTATCATCGTTCCTATTTGCGATTTCTTAATAGCGATTTTTACCGAATCGCTATTAAGAAATCGCAAAATGGGATGTATGTTTAAAACCGCTATTTTTTTGCGATTCCTTATTATTCTTAATTTGCAAGGAATAATTTCCCATTCATTACTATGGGCCAGGAGGCCCATAGGAATGATTGCGAAATAATTCTCAAATTGCGAATTCGCAATTTGCTAATCGCAATTTGAGAATTATTGCAAGGGTGCAGGGGGGTCTCATGGACACCCTGCTGCACCCCTGAAACTTACATGTGTTTGCATATGGCGCACATACATGCCCTATGGGCATGTATGTGTGTCACATGCCACCCTCAAAATTGCCAAATTTTGGTTTTTGAAAGGATATCGCAAATTAACACGAACCTCAAGTTGGTGTTAATTTGCGATTCCTTAACCTGAATTCGCAAATTAAAAAAACATCATACATGCCATTTAAGGAATCGCAAAATTGCGATTCCTTAAATGCTTAAGCAAAATAAGGAATCACAATTTTTTGCGATTCCTTATTTTGCTAATTTCACATACATCCCAAAAGATGCAAAATGTCCGTTTGCGATTCGTTAAGGCCGAAATTCTGCGAATTTCGGCCTCAACGAATCGCAAAAGGCTTGATACATCTAGGCCGTAATCTCCTTGTGCCTGTGAAAGAATTAAGTAACATGTCATTGTGTAGTAAAACTGGTGTTTGTGTAAAGCGCTCCTATACCTTCAGGTCGAGTTCACGTTATATAAAACTGCAAAAATATCAAATAAGTTCCACAGTTAAAAATATGCTTCCCGTAATAATAACACTCCATGCTTGAAGCATAAAAGGCAATTTTATTAGGACAAGGTTGTTAACAAACAACATTAACCAAAACATCAAATAACAATAACTTTTCCCATCAACAACCCCCTAATTCACTCCGTCCATCCTCAACCTTCACACCTGTTGCTCTCATTCCGTTTCACACTGCGACCTCCTTATCTCTTTATTCTTGTCTTCACTTATCTTACAAACTCCTCTCTTGGATTTCCTGCCGTCACTCTCTTGCATTCCGCATCTCCATTCGTCACCTGCTCCCCCGAGGGGTGGATGAGCCCGTCTGTGACTCCCCACCCTTCCAAAGTACTGCCAAAACTACAAACCTACAACCTGTCCTAAACTGGCAAGCTCGACCGACCCATAGCCCTTACCCCAAAAAACTGCAGAGTGGGTGGGTGGACTAAAATGTCCTACCTTTCCCCGTTGGTTTCAGGTGCAGGAAGAGGAAGAGCCCTCCTTCCCTGCACCTTATTAGTCCACCCTAAACCTTCCCCATAATCCCATCGCTTGACTCCCTCCCTCAGCTTGTCCTTCGGCTGCGCAAAGAACCCTGGGGGAAGACTGGTCTGCGACACTACTTCCCCCTGGGGCCGACATCACGCAATAATTACACTCCACGTTGTTACTTGAAGCGTAAAAGGCCATTTTATTAGGACAAGGTTGTTAACAAACTACATTTACCAAAACATCAAATAACAATAACTTTTCCCATCAACAACCCCTTCATTCACTTCATACATCCTCAACCCTCACACCTGTTGCTCTCATTCCATTTCACACTGCGACATCCTCCATCTCTCCATTCTTGTCTTCACTTATCTTTCAAAATCCTCTCATGGATCTCCTGCTGTCGCTCTCTTGCATCCCGCACCCCCATCCTTCCAATGTTCACCCCCTGAGTGGTGGAAGCGCCCATCTGTGACTCCCCACCCCTCCAAAGTACTGCCAACCAGGGATCCCCCTTAGGGCAGTTACCTCCTCCACCCCCTTTTCCCCTTGTGCACCTTTCGCATCAATCCTTATCTTCTCAGCTGCACCAAATTGACTCATTCCACAACCTCATCATCACGTCTCACATCTCTATCATATAATAAGCATAACCCAGCTACAAAAGGTGCACTCTATCATCCCTATACAGCAATGGTTCCTCCAGTTTACGCCCAACATGAGCAATCACTTTAATGTCTCTGGTGTTGCAAAAAACTCTCACTGCCCTGCTTAGTTTCCAGCGGGCTTTCTCCACAGTAGCGTGTTTAACTGCCCCTTTCCACACCTTACATGTCACAAATTCTGGCCATACTAAGCACGTTTCCGCTAGATTACATTTGATCACCTCCAAATCTCCCTGCATGTGTTGCAAAATGTCCAAACCTGACTACCGTATCAAATCATTTTCTCCCAAATGCAGGACCAACATATCCGGACAGCCTCTCTACAAAACCATCTTTGTCAGCCAGGGCAGTAATGCCCCCCAACACATCCCTCCTTTACCCCACCAGTGTACCTCATGATGGCTGCTCTTCAGACCCAGGTTATGACCATAGATAGGTCGATCCGCATACTTTGCCCCCAGCGCACAAATGAATGTCCCACGATCCAGGTAACCGTCTTGGTTCCTGGGCCACCCACACAACAAGCGACAGTAGAAAATATATTAGAGCAACAAACATCTTCTTCTTCCTACCTACTACCACCCCCTTAAAGAAAACCTTCTTTATTTACTTACGCACATATCTCTAGCAGCACCTAGACCTCCATCTCCCATTCTGGCGTATTCTGTTCCATGACCAACCTAAACGTGCCGCCACTGTAGCTGCACCTTTCCAAAAGGAATGTGTACCATATCTAGCTGGATCCCGTCCCGAACGCTTTAACGCCATATGCAGCACTGCCAGCAATTGGAACGCCATCACCCTGCTTCCAGATGCATGACAGAAAATTCCTCTCGACCTGCCTCCTGCTCTCACCAGGAAATCTCGCCCTTCCTGCACCGGACACACACCCCTGCACCCACTCTCATTTAGCCAAACCCATCGACCTCTCCCCGATTGATCCGTCTTGTAGTGACCAAGCCAAATCCCCAATCGATCTTCGTCCAATCTCACCTCATCATACACTCTGCCTGCCTGCTGGCCTATGCCCAACAATAGAAATATCAAACATACCCTGTCTTTAAAAAAAAGGCCAATGGCTGGTGTAAGTACTACTGGAAGTGGTCTGGGTAAGGGAGTCTACTATTCACCAATCACTATATGGTCAAGATACACCTACTAAATCACACAATTTTACACCATTTAGATGAACTTGTTACAAGTTCATCTAAATGGTGTAAAATTGTGTGATTTAGTAGGTGTATCTTGACCATATAGTGATTGGTGAATAGTAGACTCCCTTACCCAGACCACTTCCAGTAGTACTTACACCAGCCATTGGCCTTTTTTTTAAAGACAGGGTATGTTTGATATTTCTACTGTTTGAACCCCCCACCCTGTACAAAAGCAGGGGTACCTCCAAACTTTTTTACGTATAGCTATTCCCAACAATTCCAAAACCCTAAAAGCCCTGAAAAACATCCATACCATGCATAAACGGAATACTGCTACCTCATATTCATCATAACAACAACGTGGCAACACCACCAGCAAACTCTGCAACAAATCAAATGTTATTGCCACCCTCAGAGCTCCCACCCCCTATCCCCCAGTTCACAACCCCAACCCTTCAGCATTCTGCTCAAAATCTCATCCTTTGCCGGATCAAAACGGATATACAATTTACTATAGAATGAAATGCCTGCCAGTTCCCCCGCTGTTGTCCTTTGCGACAAACTCTTATCTGTACAACTTAGAACAAAAGGTATAAATATCTGCTCCATGTCCTGAATAGACCCGTTCCATGTACTACGGTCTGTCCCATGAAATGTCCAAATTCAGCCCATGCCAATCTGTAGCTTTGCATTGTAGATTCTGCCAATGAATTTTCGGCCAGGCCTATCACTCTCACTCCCCCCAGGCCCAGATGCTGTCCAGCAGCTCGGTCTTGCATACATCAGCTCCAGGTGCCAGTCGTTGGAATTGTCACCACTGCGAACGACACAAGGCATCCGCAATATCATTACTTACCCCTGTCACATGTTTAGCTCTAAACACCACATTCAGTCTCATATATTTCAGCATGAAGCTCTGTTGCAGCCGCAGGACTCTCAAATATCTTGCTTTCTGCTTGTTCACTAGCTCCACCACCGTCACGTTATCTACATGGAACAAAACCGACTTATTCTGCAGTTCCAGACCCCATACTGCCAATGCCACCAACAACGGAAACAACTCGAGGAAAGCTATGCCGCACCCCCATCTCACCCAATGAATCATCCATTGTTCCGCGCACCATCACCTATTGCAGAACAGGCCAAAGCCAGAGGCTCCTGCTGCATCAGAAAAAATTAGCACCTGCCAGATAGTTCTGTCTTCAACAAAGTCCAAGGATATCCCATTGAAATCAGCTAAAAATGTCTGCCAGACCCTCAAATCTGCCCTGACTCCCATCGAAATCCTGAATCTATGGTGCGGCAACACCACACTAGACATGGCTATGCCCAGTCGCCGGCAGAATGTTCCTCCCGCTTTCACCACCCAGCAGGGCAAAATTCAAGAAACCCATCAGTTGTTGGACCGTTCTCAGATCAATCTTCTTTTCCCCCACCACCCAAAGCAAGAAGGCCCGAATGTCTGCCACTTTGTCATTTGGTAGTCTGGCCAACCAATGCACTGAGTCCAGTTCAATGCCCAAAGTCACTGTACAGCTGGGCCCAGCTGTTTTTTCCGCTCTGAAGGGACCTCGAAGCACTGCGCCAATTCCTGGCAATGTAGAAGCGCCCTCTCACAGTCCTCTGAATTACCCTTACCTATAAACAAAAAATCGGCCAGGTAATGGGACACTTCCTGGTGACCACTGCTCTTAGTGAAAACCCACTGTAAGAACATGCTGAACATTTAGAAGAGTGCACAAGAAATTGTGCAGCTCATCGGTAGGACACAAAAATAGCCCCCTCAAACTGCATGCCCAGCAGCAAGAAATCCGCAGGGTGTATTGGCAGCAAGCCAAAGGCTAATTTCACAATATATTTAGCCAGCCAGCTTCGCTCCCTGACCACACGCCCTCACTATGTGGACCGCATCATCCACTGACGCATACAGCACCCTTGAGTCTTCTGCAATGAAGTTGTTGACAGACCTCAGTTCGGGCCCCGACAAATGATGCATCATCCTGTACTCTCCTGCCTCTTTTTTAGGCACCCCCCTAGAGGTGATATAATCAAGTCCTCCACTGGCCAGCTATCCTTCTTCAACCTCCTTTCTCAGTTTTACTACTACTACTCCTGGCAATTCTTTGGCCGATTTCAAATTCTCTGCCCACCTTCTCTCTCTGGGACCTTGGTAACCCACCCAAAAATCCTCAATAAACCCCCACTGAATCCTCAGTGTCGCCTCTCCATCGGGATAAATCAATAGCCACGGGCCCATAGCATCAATCCTAAGTGGGGTAGGAGCCCCTTTGCCCAGACTGTCCTCTGCCCTTAGTGTCCCTCTATTGCTCAGATGGGGTGGACAGCTTAAAGCACTGTGTAAGCAGGTGTCTGCCCCCGCACTTAGAGCAATCATGCTTGAACTTACAAGGGTATCTGGAGCAGAAGCCCTTGTTGAAATTCCAACAGGCCCCCATTGTATTCCCTCCAGATCTTGGTATCGGGCCTGCAATACCTGCGTTAAAAGTCGCCCCCCGCCCCTGACTGGACGGGACACGCTGTAAAGGACCGATACATCACTGGTAGGCCACTAGCCGTATGGGTAGATGCCAAAGGCTGAGTGGATGACATCCACTGCATCCACAGCTCCTTATCTACTTCCCCCCATGGCTTACTGGGGTTAACACTGACACTGGCTCTAAACTCCTCCTCATAACTCAGTCTGCAAAACCCCCCGAAATGCATTTGTGCTTTCTGGATGATATACATATATTTCAATAATGCGATTGCCCTGTCCAGGTTTTTCTCGCAATATATACTGGGGGATGTGAGGAAAACTGAGGTACAGTTCTCCATATTGATGGGGACCCTAGGCCTCCTCGTCAGTTCCCACTCTTCCTCTTTGGATCCCTCCTTTGCCTGTATCTCTCAATGCAGCAGCTTGAAAACGTCCACGTATTCATGCTTCCATATACTATCTCTCATTTTTTCCGATAGGTATGACCCCAATGGCATTGCCAGCTCCATGTAAGGAAGTTTTTTGTGATGTTTGTCGTCCCCCTTTTTTTCCGCCCCAGCACTCCCTTCCCACCTTGTCCGTCTGGACACTCGCGCCAACTAACTTTTTTTGTCTCATTGGCCTTAGCACCTGCCGCTGCTGCTGCTGCTGCAACTGCTTTGCGCCTTTGTGTCCCTCACAGACCCATCACCCACGCCCACCTACCAGCAAGCTTTTTTCCTCCCCGCTTTAGGTCCCCCATACCAAGCGGCCCACCATTCACCGTCACCTGATAAACTTGCTTGGGCCTCCTTGGCTCGCCCCTTGCTGCTGCTTCTCTTCTGGCTGTCCATTTTCATCCTGCCTTTGGCCACACTCGCTTTCTGCAAAACACCAACCCTTCGGGTTGGCTTCTCTGGCGCCCCTTTGAAACTGTCAGTCTCATCCTCATCGCCCCACACCTCGCCTTCTTCTTCCAAATCGTCACTCTCGTCACGATAGCCTAACAATAAATGCTCTTCATCCTCTGCAGGTGCCCACATCACTTTGTGCACCGCTCTCTTATGTCCCTTCCCTTTTTTCATACAAACACCACTGCATTCTTCACGTTGCCCTGCTGATGACCGATCCCCGATGGAAGGTATGCTGCCGCGGACCGCCCTGATGCATCTTGCCAGTGACTCGGGCTGTTTTGCACCCCACCGCTGCCACCCACGGCTACCGGCCTCTGCCCCCGGTTTGTACCACCCCCAGGCTGCTTCAACCAGAGGGGGCCCCAGTATCACGGGGTCTCTCCGCGAACATCGTGGCTGTCCCTGCACCATTCCGTGTGGGCTGTGACTCTTTTACCCAAACCCACCTGCCCTGGGCTCCCCTGCCCTGGAGTCCTGCTCAACGGCTGCTCCCTCCTCCCACGTGGGGGTAGGCCACCCTCCCTAGCTGTGCACATGGCCTACCATTTTTCCTCAGTTTCTTGTATAATCTGCCGTTGCTCGCTGATTTTTGCCTCTAGGTCTAGCCCCTCTCTTCTGTGAATCCGTCCTCAAAACCCTGCCTGCCAAAATGTATGCCTGTGGGGGCCCCCAACTCCTGGAGCCTGTGATCTGAGCTGGCACACTACATGCTGTAGTGTGACTGTTGCCCCCACATGGCTTGACTGTTAAATACATAGGGCCTTCATCCCCCTGCCCTGCCTCAAAATTGTTACCCCCAACGGCTCCAGCCTGCAGCTGGACCGATTAATTCCCAGAAACTCTTCCTCCCGCAGGCATTGCCTTCTTAGGCCCCCACACCAGCTCCAGCAGAATGCTGGGCCAGCTCCCACTTACTCAGCCCCCTCCCTGCTTCATCTGCTGTTCAGCCTTCCTCTCGGCTGCAGCGCGCTGCACTGCCGGGATTTCCTGTGTGAGCCCTGCACCGCTTCACCGCGTCCGCAGCAGGCTCGTCTTCTTTTAGCTGTGCGGGCAGGCTCAGGCATCTACCCACGCTTCCCTAGCTGATGTTTGTTCTGCCCAACCACCCTGCCACTCGCGGTCTTTATTACCGGCGGCAGCGGCTCTTCTTGGCATGCCGCCACAGCCGCTGCTACACCTGCCGAAGCTGACCGTGGGGGTCGGACCCCTCCGACTCACGCTTGGTCAAGGACACCGGGCCGCAAAAGATCCTCGCGACCTGCCTTTTGCAACAACCACAAAGCGGCCCAGACCGCTTCAAAATCGGCGTCCGACATGCCCGGACACCCCACGGCCAGATGCCAAACGAAGCTGTCCTCACAACCTAACTCGCTCTGCCCACCACTACAACAAGCCACCACCAGTCGCCAGACCGACCCTGGCCTACCAGCGACCTCTAACTATGCTTAACCCAAACACTAAAATGTCCTACCCTTCCCCGGTGGTGCCAGGTGCAGGAAGCGGAAGATCCCTCCCCCGCACCTTCATAGTCCACCCTAAACCATACCCATAATCCCACCCCTTGAACCCCTCCCTCAGCTTGTCCTTCCGGCCGTGCAAAGCACCCCGGGGGAAGACTGGTCTACAACTGTACTTCCCCTGGGGGCCGACATTCGCACCCCTTACCCTCCCTTCTAAATTTGTCAACCCCTTTTCCCGTGCTTCTTTTGTATGCACATACTACATCCAAACTGATATGCGTGAGGACCCCCACAGATTTTGCAAATACAGAAACTAGTTATTACTTTCTATCGTCAAATTAACATATAAGAAGTTAGTACTCTAAAGTACGAGGCAACCAGCTAGAGCCAGAGACTTTAGAACTAGGAAACCCGGCCACTGCTCAATATCCTGTAATTCTAGGCAAACCACTTCTCTGTGGCTAAAAACATGTGACGCCAATTTCTGATGCACTTTAGTCAAGTTTGCGCTAAAGAAAACTGCAAAATTAATTAAGCACTTCAGAAAATAGGAATGATGGGTCTGTAACCTAAAATTAGTAGGAATTGGAGGACTTGGTGAAATATTGAAAAAAACAGCACTGGAATATGTTATACAAAATTCTTTTGAGGAGTAACTTCTTACAACTACAATCCACCATTCATACTTCTAATATTTAACAGCAGCTTTCTATTGTCCTGAAATGCCTGACATATAGATGTTATGCTTCCAGTAGGCTGAATAGAGCAGCCTAGGCAGTTTCCATGAAGGCACTTTTTTATTTTGTGAGTTTTCAGTGATGCTGTATTTTTGGTTAACACTCTCATACTGATCTTTGTTACCATATGTTAACAATAAATATAATTGTATGCATTCTTTACAAAACAAATGTTATCTCTCCATGGGCATTTAGTTTAATTTATCCCACAAGGAAGATGCTTTCTAGTTTGCAATAGTAGCACACATGTTCCATGAATAGACAATTTCTACATTTTGCATAGAATTATAGTTAAATTTACATGCCTGAAAACAATAAAATACAGAAGGTAGGCTGAATACAAATTCACAAAAGATGAACCCTTTTCTGCATCAAACGTGTGATTCCTGGGGGACGCCCCTGCATGGCAGAATTCCTTACATTTTTACTCCCATCACAACACTCCTCCTGCCTTCATCCACATGGAATCTTGATTAGCTAATGATTATGTCCCCCCCTTCAATGGGAAACTGAAACCATCTTTCGAAACCTAAGAGAGGATCTGATCACCCCAATAATTCAAGGTTATGTATTTAATTTCATACGGCTGGAGGTCACTGAAACTCTGGACACAACATCAAATAGTAGATGGTTTCACTCCTCACCTTTTTCTACCATATTTGATTACTCCTGTCCGAGCAGTGTGTGGAAAAGTAAATTTTGCCATGTTCTGTGTCCCTACGTGTTCCCCATCTTATGTTATGTGTGCATGATTAATATGCATATGTATTCCCCATGTTCGATTAAAGACGCACTTACAGTTGTGTCCATCTCTAGTATGCCAGTTTCCAGTTCTCGTGAAAGCTACGAGTATCAGGCCTATGTAAAGTTACGTTGCCACGTTTCTCAGTGTGCACGTTATTTCATTGAAAAGTCCCCGTTTCTAGGCCTCAAAAGGGCCCGGACACCAGATTCAGCTCCTGTCTCCTGAGCCCTCGCTGAGGAGCGATATAGCCCCCACCTGTATTCCTGACCCTTCACTTACTTCCTGTCTCACAGTGCCCGGCCCAGCCTGGCTCTGCCTGCTAGTCTGCCAAAAGTATGTTATGATTCTAGTTATCAGTCCAGCCCTCTTTCTCTGCATTCCTTAGCTACTGAATCGCATCAATAGTTTCCAGTCATGGTCTAGCCTTTACGTCTCCATGTAAGAGAAATACTGTATTAATGGTCATTTAATATTCTTCAACACGCACTACATGTAGAATAATGCATGCACCAGTCTTAGAGTCTGTTAGCCTTTACCCCGATAACTTCTGGATTCTATCAACATGTTCTCTAAACATCAGATACTAGATAGTGTTTAGGTACATGTCGCCCTGACTCTCCAGACTTCAGTCTCTGCTCCTAGCGCAGAAGTCATAGCCCCCAGCTTCTCCTAGTAACACGTCATTGTCAGTTTACGGTCACCACTAGGTTAGAGGTCCCGGCTCCTTAGGTAGCCCCCTCCATGTTTCCGCCCCATTTATGACATATTCTGTTACGTTTACATCACATGTCTATGTATACGCCTCCTGTTACACCTCTTTTCACCCTTATCTTTCGCGACTGCTATTGACCACACCCACTGCTCCGCCTATTGTATGTATTGTAATGAAACTGTTTTAGTATATATGCTTGTGCACTGTTATTAAATGTTACGCCGTCGTCCCGATTCCGATCCTGCCCCCGGCAGCGCTGCCATCCTATTCCTGTGCAGGTTGTCCTGTTCCTGTCCTTATGCTGTATTAAACCTGCAAACTCCTACTACCTCGAATCTTGACTCTTATTTATTGAGCTATCTGTTATTACTATGTCCAGTCAAAAATAGATCCGGTATTATTTATTTATATACCACATAATGGCGCCCGAATAGGGACTTGCCCTTTCCCCACGCGCCGGTGAAGCCACGTATGCCCCCTGACCCTCTGCAGCCGTGACGGAACCATACCGTGCACGTGCAGATATTTCTGCTTCAAGTATCCCTCAGGCCCACGGAGGAGACGGAGGTTGCGGTCCAGCATCCAGACGAGGCGGTGGAGGAACGCGGCGAGTCCCGACCAGAGCCCAAGCCGAGAGTCCAAGGTCCGAGGTATCCGGAGGCCCACCCGTAACAGAAGTCCGAAGTGTGTCCGTCCGGCGTCGAAGCAGTCCAGTCCAGTCCGAGGCTTTCCGTTCTTGCTGCCCGGTGAGTACCGTTGCTGGGGTAGTATCTAGACAGGGTCAATCTAATTGACTCTGGTCCGTGGGTTTGGTGGTACACAGACCCAACACGAAGTGTCCACTCCGGTGGATGCGGGTCCAAAGAAAGCCAGACAGTCACAGAAAGATGCCATCGAGTTATGGCGCAAAGAATCTCATAAAAGAACCGAAAAAGAAATCAGAAAGTCAGAATTAAGTAGAGAATCCTTAGAAAGAGCGCAAGAAAGGGAATTAATCGAGATAGGTGAGCGAGTTAAAACCGAACAGTCAGACAGACAGAGGCATGCCCTCATTAAGGGTATGTATCCTCTTCTTGCCGAGGGCTTGCCAAAAGCGACCCCGGAGACATCCAGTAATTTTCCGCCACCATTAGTTCCGACCAAGCTACGTCACAAACCGACCGCAGCTGATATTTTTCTCTCGTCCTATTTGGACGACACAATCCCAGAATATGCAAATCCTGTTCCACCAGCTCCTGTAAATCCTCCTCCAGACACCGGGGCACCTTTTGCAGTACCTGTTACGGTACCCCCGGTCCAGCCCACATTACAATTTCCCGCCGCGCCAGCACGAAGAGTATCAGTCGACGATTCCAGTATAGGGGCCGCAGGAGGAGGTCCTCCTGGTACCCCGCCGCCACACCAACGTGTAACGTTAGTCGAGTTACATGAACGTGCGTTACAGCGTACGCCCAAATATAAGTCCGTTGCAGAAATCCGACGAGCTCTTACTGAATGCCGCTATGATCCAGTCACAGGCGATGATAGTACGGTTATATATTCCATACGTGTAAGACGGGTGACCGGGTATTTGGACACCCTACCAGATATGAAAGAAGATCTAGACAGAATATATCGTTTCATCCGTACAGGGGATGATCCAGAAAGTATTGGCGAAGCCATGTCTCAGAGGAAAGCTGAGATCCAGCTCATGATATTAAAGTTTCTGATTAATTGTTTAATAGGGGAACAAGATTATCCGACCAAAGATCCGGCCGAAATGAGAACCCTGACAAGGTGGAGTGATAATATAGCCGAGGGTAAGCACAGAACCATCAGTAGTATAGAGAGTATGTACAAGAAAATTCGTAAGGAAATAATAAGGTTACACGAACAACGTAAAACAGCACAAGTAAGCGAGAAAGAGAATGACTCTTTTACAGAAGAGGTAGAGGACGAGAATACCGCCAGAATAGCGTATGTAGGAAAATCTAGATTTCCAGACCGCCATTTACGCCTAGAACACAAGAAAATCTTTCATCATCCAGCACCAGAACAAGGTTCTCTAGAACAAGTATTTCAAGCTACCGATCACATTTTGAAATCACGAATCGGTTATAGTGAGTTAAGTACCATGCATGAACAAGAACTAGTCCGATCAGCAGTCCGATGGACTACTGATTCTACCACTTTTCCAGACGAAATAGTGGCACAAATGTTTCTGAAATTGCCCCCAGCCGAGCAGCGACTGGAGGGTATGTATATGATTCAGCACCTCATCACATTGTATGAGGGTCAACATTCTGATCCAGGTCCGTTACATGATGTCCTGAACGAGTTACTCCAGTATAGATGGAAAGGTTTAGGTACCGATTTAATTAGTGTCATTCTAGAACAGCGCCACAAATATAGTATGTTTTTGAACCCGCATTTTGTTCATGTCTCGCCTCCAGAAAGTAAACCGTTTTACATAGATAGACAGAATCCGTTACGAGAAGTACACCCAGTCAGGACAGCAGATGGTGAAATGCAACGAGTATTTGTTTACACCCCGATTACAAAGATGGAACTCTTAGAGATGAAGAAATTAATTCCCTGTCATGACAAAGATCCAGCAGGGTTCCACCGAGAATTAAAGGACATGCTCCGTATGGGAGAATATACGTATCCAGATATTATTAAAATGTTAAAAGTCCTGTTGCCCGCCGGGGTATATGAAAAACTCAAGGAAAAAGAATGGGAGGTGGGAGAGAAAAAGATCGATTGGGCAGTTCTAGAAGCTGAAGATAAGATACGAGTACCAGGTACCGGTCTTGGAGAGAAATGTAAAGAATTACCAGAACTGTTAATACAAGTTTTGCCCAGATTATTAGCCACTAAAAAGGAAGACTGGGATGCAATCTCAGCCTGTAAACAGAAACAAGATGAAGATACTAGTGATTTTTATTCTAGATTTGAATTTTTTTTATTATAAACAGTGGATTGAAGACGAGTAGTGAGTCATACCCTCATCTTTTTGTTACTAAATTAGTCGAGAATTCAAGTCCACAAGTTAAGAATCGAGTTTTGAAAGTCGAAAGTACATGGCAAGCTAGTACCCCGTCCCAGATGTTACAGATGCTCCAGTACCACCAGAATAGAATCAGAGAAGAGCAAGAACACGAGAGAAAACGTATGAAAGACACGAAAATGAAAGTACTAGTTGCACAATCTATTCCTCAAGACAGTCAGAAGAGGGGTCCGAATCAAGCCAGTCATCCTGCAGCTCCCGTTAAAGGGACATGCAATTATTGTAAACAGCCAGGTCATTTTATAAACGAGTGTGCAGTTCTGAAACATAATATAGCCACTGGTAAAACTAAAGAAAGACCACGTCCGCCTAGACAAGAACAAGTTTCAAAGACTTCTCAGCCACAGAATGCACAACAGACAGTTCCAGCACCGCAGCCTACTGCTGCAACACAGCATGTTACACAGCAGATGTACCAGTATGCTCAGACAGAGTATCCAGAGTATCAACAGTATTCATGAAACAGCCTAGAGAGGGAGGTAGGCTTGCCTCTCATCGAGATTCCTGTAGATCAAGAAGGTCCCTATGTTCATAGTCAAGTACTAGGGAAAGACAGAAAGTTTCTGATTGATACAGGGGCAAGTAGGACCACTATAAGTCACGCCGAAGTTCCAGGGGCTCCGCTCTCAGGCTCTAGAAATGTTTCCCTTGGATTTTCAGGAAAGCCTATTGTAAACGAGATTTCAAAGCCAGTTACTCTAGAAGTAGGTCCATTGTCCCGCACTACTGATCTATTACTTACTAAATCATGTCCAGAAAATCTGTTAGGCATTAAGACACTGAAAGAATTAGGTGCAGTTATTTGCTGTTCCCCCGAGGGAATACGTTTGTTTTTACGTGACTTCAAGGGTCACTATGTATTACGAGATTTTGATCCGAGATTGTCTAATGTTCCGCAGCATCTATGGGCGCAAGGTCCAACTGATGTTGGCTTCATGCAAATCACACCCCATCGTGTGACTCTCAAGCAAGGTGTAATGTTACCACGAATCAGACAGTACAGATTACCACCTGAGGCTGTAGCAGCCTTATCCAAAATTATTGACGAGCTCATGGCTCAAGGAGTAGTTGTAGAAACTGACTCCAATATATGTAATTCTCCGATCATTCCAGTCATGAAACGTACTGATCCAAATGCACCCCCAGTATATCGATTAGTGATTGACCTTCGAGAACTCAATAAATGTATTATTCCCCAGTACCCAGTTGTCCCAGATATCTCTTCCCTATTGACAGCCATTGATTCCGAAGCCTCATTTTTTACAGTCATAGACCTCAAGAACGCGTTTTTCAGTGTCCCCATTCATCCAGACAGCCAGTTTCTTTTCGGATTTTGTTTAAATGGAAGGAGCTATAAATTCACACGAGCTCCTCAAGGTTTCACAGAAAGCCCTAGTATTTACAGTCAAGCACTTAAGAGACAACTAGACAACATTCACATGCCAACAGACACTGCCCTGCTCCAGTATGTCGATGATCTACTGATCACAGCCCGTTCTGAACGTGCTTGCGAGCGAGCATCACTTACAGTCTTGTATTTCCTTGCCGAGATGGGGCACAAGGTGTCCCCTTCAAAGCTTCAATTCTGTGTCCAGCAAGTGATCTACTTAGGCCACTTACTGTCCAAGTGGGGTAGGCAGTTGACACCAGACCGTATCCAGTTAATAGCGAGTCTTCCTCAGCCCAAGACCCAGAAGGAGGTACGTGCTTTTATCGGCCTTACTTCTTATTGCAGACAATGGATTCCTCAGTATGCGTTTCTAGCCAAACCACTGATACAGTTAACGACACAGGAGGCAGCCGTATCGACTGTCCTCCCTTGGACATCTGAACATACACTTAGTTTCAATGAGTTAAAGAAAGCTTTATGCCAAGCTCCTGTTCTAGCTACACCGAACTACAGTAAGCCTTTTACACTTTTTGTCACAGAACGTGATGGTACAGCATTATCTGTTCTCACGCAAGATCAAGCAGGACAATACAAGCCCTGTGCTTATTTCTCTAGCACATTAGATCCAGTAGCCCAGGCTCTGCCTGCGTGCCTCAAGTCAGTTGCAGCCACAGCACTAGCTATCAGACAAAGTGATTCCATAGTATTAGGACATTCCTTGACAGTACAAGTTCCACACTCTGTGGAAGTTCTTTTAAACCGAACACAGACTCAGCACTTGACAATTGCACGTTTAACAGGTTATGAACTGACACTGTTCCAGCCACACATAGAAATCAGACGCTGCAACGTTCTAAATCCTGCTACACTGTTACCGTCAGTTATTTCGAATCCTGCCACACACGACTGTGTGGAAGTAGTTAACACTATGACTAAGCCAAGACAAGATCTGACAGATATTCCATTACCAGATCCTGACCTGACACTTTACGTGGATGGTTCATGTATGAGAACAAGTACAGGAGAACTAGTAGCCGCGTATGCAGTGACTACTGACACTGAAGTTATAGAAACACACCGTATTGACACTCTGTCTGCTCAAGCAGCAGAGCTAGTTGCTCTGACACAAGCCTGCATTCACGCCAAGAACCTGAAAGTCAATGTTTACACAGATTCACGCTACGCATTCGGAGTTGTACACGACTTCGGAGTGCTCTGGCAGGAGAGAGGTTTCATGACTTCTCATGGAACCAAGATTCAGCATGGTCTCCTTATTCAAGCTCTGTTAGATGCAATCCATTTACCGACATCTATTGCTATCATGAAATGCAAAGCACATACGAAAGTTACTGATATTATTTCCCAAGGTAATGATCTAGCAGATCGCACAGCCAAGCTTACAGCACAGACTCCAGACATGTCAGTTAATCCGACACAGACACATACTCCAGATCCGACTACTTGTATGACAGTTAAGGACCCTACTCAAGATGTCATAGATATCCAGTTACATGCTACTCCCGATGAAATCAAGAAATGGTCCGAACAAGGAGGGGTCCAGACAAATCAGGGATGGGTAACGAAGGGAAAAGCCACATGGTTTCTCCCCGACTCTATGGTTCAAGTCATTATCAATACCGCACATAGTCCAGCACATTTAGGAGAAAAAGCTATGTTAGACAGTATCCAGAACATTTGGTTTAACAAGCATTTACGAGCTGCAGCCAAGCAGAAAGTCCGTACCTGTATGATATGTTGCCAGTTTAATCCAGGTAAAAGTGTCCCGGTGGAACAAGGTGGATTCCAACCCCCTGACCACCCTTTTGAAGTCCTCCAGATGGATTATATTCAGATGGAGCGATGTCGAGGTTTCAAGTATGTCCTTGTAGTTGTATGCGCTTTGTCCAGGTGGACAGAAGCATATCCAGTCCCAGATTACACAGCCGCGACCACTGCCAAGCAGTTGGTTCGTGAATTCTTCCCCCGCTATGGACTCCCTAGGGTCGTATATTCTGATAACGGCCAGCCATTCTCATCTGAACTGATGAAACACGTTTCCCTTTTGTTAGGGTACCAGTGGAAGTTCCATTGTGTACGCCATCCTGAAGCAGCCGGTCTCGTAGAGAGACATAATCAGACCCTGAAAATCCGTATTGCTAAAGTCTGTCAAGAAAAAGGTGTAGACTGGTTAGTTGCCCTGCCAGTCGCTCTGTTTTATATGCGCATGGTCGCACATTCCAGATCAGGTCTGTCCCCGTACGAGGTCGTATTCGGCCGCCCCCCTAACATGTGGGGTACACCCAGACCTCGAAGTATTACAGATGTTTCCAGTAATATGTTGACAGATTACCTAGCTTCCTTGATGTCTGCCCTACACTCTTGTCGTTCACAGGTTGCCGCCGCATTTCCAGACAATACCGAGGTGGCACCGCATGAAATCGTTCCCGGAAATCTGGTTCTCGTAAGGAACTTTGATCGTTCAAGTCCGCTGGAGCCCCGCTGGAAGGAGCCCAAGCAAGTTCTCCTGGCCACCCGTACTGCCGTCAAGCTGGAAGGCAGGAAGGGCTGGGTGCATTTGTCGCATGTAAAGAAGTTTTATGGACTAAAGACTGTTTCCAAGAAAATTTCCGAGGATTTTAAAGACTGCCAAAGTACTATTCTCAAGGACTGTCCCGCAAATGACATTGATACGAAACCCTCCCTGTTAGAGAAAACTCCGCAGCAGGAGTATAAGTTGAAATTACGGTCTAGTAAAATAAGTCAGCCAGTTTGATTGTCTAAGTCCTCCCCTAGGTGAAACGGTTAGACCGGTTTCTGACATGTATAAAATAGACCCCCATAGAGAGAGAGTTAGTGAGAACTCTAAAAGTTGCATTATTATTTTATGTTTCCTGCTATATTTCAGCCTTATGATTACCTGCACGAGTTATGCATTGCATTTATGTTTTCCAGTTTCTCATGTAAATAAGTCTTCTAATACTACAGTAGAGCATACGTTTAGTGATCTGCCTCCTCATGAACTATCTTATCGTCTTGCTATGCGAAATAATTCCTTTATCCGCATGTTACATTATTCACACCAGACCAGCAATGCCACTAATTGTTGGGTGTGTGGTCGACTCCCCCCTTTCCAGACACCGAAGGGAGTTCTGCCACTCTTTCCTTATCCATTTTCACATAACGGTTCGTGTGGAGCATGGTCCACGTTAACGTCATCCTTAAATGATATGTCTTTTCTTAACAGTACATGTTTTCCAGACAAGCAAGGTCTTCCCCACAGAACCGGGTTAGATCTAGAAAATGAAGTTTATAATTTGGGTAATTATTCTTCGAATTTCATGGTCCTGAATGTTCAGTCTGATACTACTCCAGACTTACCTGCTATGTCAGTACTACCAGTCAAAGGTGAATTATGTGTCAGGAAGAATGGTTCCGTACATGTAGGACATAGTGATTGTACTACTATTGTCAAGTATAGTGACAGTGGGAAATCTATTTTCAAAGCTTCACGTCATTCCTATTTTGTTTGTGGTCAGACCGCATATGTTCGTCTGCCCCTCGATTGGGAGGGAACCTGTTACATTGCCTTCCTACTGCCACCAGTTTTTCTAGCCCCACCTGACTATCATAGGAACTCCCACCTAGTACATACTAGACACAAGAGAGACCTCCCGATTGTTGATTATACTGAAACTGCTCTAGAACAATACATAGATATCAATAAAGGTGTCTTTCCCTACTTAGGCACTGTCGTGAATAGTAAACTGATACGTAGATTAACCAGAACACTTGAAGCAGTAGTGATTGAGACTACCTCTGCTCTAGGTAACTTAACCGAAGAACAATCCTTTATGAGAATTGTCGTGCTCCAGAATCGTCTCGTCCTTGACGTCATACTGGCCGATAGGGGCGGGGCATGTAGAGTCATCGGATCTAGTTGCTGCATTTTCATTCCTAATAACGCGCCGTCTGTTTATTCAGCTATAACCAGACTCCATAAAATTGCCCATCTGTTACACCAAAATCCAGGCACCTGGACATGGTCCGGTTGGTTCTGGAATATAATTTCCGCCTGGGGATGGAAAGTGTTGTCCTTTCTAGGTATTGCAGTAGCGATCATATTCAGTTGCTGCCTCTGTATACAATGTGGCCCTGCGATTTGCGGCATTTGTGCTACCTCTTGTATTCCTAGTCCCGAGTCCCGTTCTAAATCCAGTTCCAAGACAATTCGAGACGAGCAAATGATACTGTATGAAATAATAGATGGTATCATGAATATTGATGTTTCCTGATGGAAACGTAGTGACAAGGAGGGAATGTGGAAAAGTAAATTTTGCCATGTTCTGTGTCCCTACGTGTTCCCCATCTTATGTTATGTGTGCATGATTAATATGCATATGTATTCCCCATGTTCGATTAAAGACGCACTTACAGTTGTGTCCATCTCTAGTATGCCAGTTTCCAGTTCTCGTGAAAGCTACGAGTATCAGGCCTATGTAAAGTTACGTTGCCACGTTTCTCAGTGTGCACGTTATTTCATTGAAAAGTCCCCGTTTCTAGGCCTCAAAAGGGCCCGGACACCAGATTCAGCTCCTGTCTCCTGAGCCCTCGCTGAGGAGCGATACAGCCCCCACCTGTATTCCTGACCCTTCACTTACTTCCTGTCTCACAGTGCCCGGCCCAGCCTGGCTCTGCCTGCTAGTCTGCCAAAAGTATGTTATGATTCTAGTTATCAGTCCAGCCCTCTTTCTCTGCATTCCTTAGCTACTGAATCGCATCAATAGTTTCCAGTCATGGTCTAGCCTTTACGTCTCCATGTAAGAGAAATACTGTATTAATGGTCATTTAATATTCTTCAACACGCACTACATGTAGAATAATGCATGCACCAGTCTTAGAGTCTGTTAGCCTTTACCCCGATAACTTCTGGATTCTATCAACATGTTCTCTAAACATCAGATACTAGATAGTGTTTAGGTACATGTCGCCCTGACTCTCCAGACTTCAGTCTCTGCTCCTAGCGCAGAAGTCATAGCCCCCAGCTTCTCCTAGTAACACGTCATTGTCAGTTTACGCGCACCACTAGGTTAGAGGTCCCGGCTCCTTAGGTAGCCCCCTCCATGTTTCCGCCCCATTTATGACATATTCTGTTACGTTTACATCACATGTCTATGTATACGCCTCCTGTTACACCTCTTTTCACCCTTATCTTTCGCGACTGCTATTGACCACACCCACTGCTCCGCCTATTGTATGTATTGTAATGAAACTGTTTTAGTATATATGCTTGTGCACTGTTATTAAATGTTACGCCGTCGTCCCGATTCCGATCCTGCCCCCGGCAGCGCTGCCATCCTATTCCTGTGCAGGTTGTCCTGTTCCTGTCCTTATGCTGTATTAAACCTGCAAACTCCTACTACCTTGAATCTTGACTCTTATTTATTGAGCTATCTGTTATTACTATGTCCAGTCAAAAATAGATCCGGTATTATTTATTTATATACCACAAGTGGTAATGCACTGCATTGAATTAAAAGTACTATTTATTCTGGGCTCCATGGAAACAAACTAAACAAATCACTAACAACTTAAACAACTGTGTCTTTGGCCTCTGGCCCTCTGGCCATATCACCCATGTCCCAATCTTTTTGCACTGGCTCTCATGCAGAAAATGGGTAGATTTCAATTATTCCTACACAGTTCACCAAGACTCTATCAGTGAGAAAAAAAACAACTCCCAAGTAGGTAAATATATTTAGAAATGTAACCTGTCAGAGTAATGTGTGGACCTAATTTACAAAGTTTTTTTTTAATGAATAATTGTGTGCAACAGACACAAACACACACATGCATGCATGGATTTCCACATACACTAATTTAAAGAAAAAAGATTTGTGAACAGATCCTTACACCTTTCAGGAGTTTTGTGAGACATGTGCATCATTGGGAAAAATGCAGCAAGGAATCTGCTGTCCCTCAACCAGAACACACCCTCACTCAGAAAAAAATATTTGAGGGAGAAAACAATTTAAATAATGATGTGTTTCGCTCCCAGAGAAACAATCAGCAGATGTATGGGAGTTGTGATAAAATGGTCCGCATTTCTAGCAGACCAGTACACACAATACAAAGGGCTGTCTGGTTTTACTATTTGCAAACCAAGATTCATGATGTTTATCCATCATGGGTTAACTTCTACCAAATGTGTTGCAGGGGCAACTGAGAGTTTCCACATACTGTTTGTGGTCCTAAATGTATGAAACATTGAAAAAGGTAGTGCCATTATTACAGCATTGTAGCCCTTTGACATATGCCATACCAGATTTGAGAGACCTTCTACCTAAGATATTACGAAAGGCCATCTAATTAAGATATTACGAAGGAGAGTTTCTTCACAGCCAAAATAGCCCCGAACAGAAGGGCCTTAAAGCTATCAGAATATTTCACTCATCCAGGGTAGGATGTTCTAAATTAAACTGATGAAACAATAAGACAACCATTGGAATGTTAGAGCAGATCTATACAAGTCACTATTCGCCCTCTGCTTTTCCATTGACTTCAATGGAGATCTCAATATTGCAGTGTTCTAAATTAAAAAGTCCACAGTTGAGTAATATCTTTTGTAGACTGTAGAAGCTAATGTAATACACTATCCTGATTGTGCTGATGTTTCTGAAAATTATCTTAAATTCATTTTTTACTTATATGTGACTGCCCAAACATTAATTATGATCTACTGAATCAATCTCAGTTCTAAAGAGGTTCAGAAAATAACAAATAATGTCAATATTAACTTTGACCTAACCCAGGGAATATGATGGAAATTTTAGAATGGGACGCATTATGTGTAACATGAAGATATTACCTCATATGGAATTAGAATTTGATTGTGGTGACTGCTTCTGTGGACACAATCCTGTGATATGACTTTTTTGTAAGTCAAGGGGCATTCTAGGTGGTCAATTTGGGGTGATGTGGCACTCTAAATCTAGATAGGACAACCAAATTAGATTCATTCTGATACAATTTGGCCTATGGGTTCATTGTTGGCTAAGGAAATATCAGGAAAATTCAAATCTTGATTTGTCAACATTAATAAATTTGAGCCTTATGAGTGCTGCCAAACATGAAATGTGGCCAATCAGTAATGGGGGTGGTTGAATGGATATAGAGGGAGTTAACCAATGTAATGCATTTATTTACATCTCAACATATTTTTGCATTTTATTTCATTTGTGTTGCACAATGTTATTTTACTCTGCACTACATATGGTTAGTAGATGAAATCTCCAAATAAACAACATTGAATGGTTGGTTGAAGGGCAGTCGAAGGGCATGCAGAGGACTGTGGAACAATTAGGGAAAATGAAGAACTAGATGAAGTTTAAATAACAAGAGCTATTAATATTCTTATACTGCATTATTTTCATTATTATAATTCCAATTAGCAAATGGCAGTAGACTGTTTGAGACAAGTAGCAAAATGACATCAAAGTAGTTCATATATCAATATTTATATCCAGAAAAGTAATATAGTTGTTGCTCCTGATACACTGGCAACACTCAAGATTCACAAGATGGCCCCTGACAGCAGGAAAGAGAATAACATGTTTATCACTGATCTCCACCACATGCAATGAAAGAAAGGGCATTCAAAAGAATGGATAAAATAACACTTAGCAGTCAAGCACACTATTTGCCAGACACACGCTTGGATTTACAGGGTGAGAAGAACTAGAAGTAAGAGCACATTGTGTCGGAAAAAGTATTCAGAATGTTTGACAAAATGGCTTCTTTCAAATATGTGCTCTCTGTCTATCCCCTTCACTAGAAGACCTACATGTTACCAAGAAATCATTTAGAAACAAAATCACCACCACAAGAGTGGGCTATCTGACATTAGTCTGACATTACGCAATGCAGAAGAGCAAGTTTCTCATCCATTTCATCCATGTGCAAGAGCGCAATGTCATCAAGATTTTCTAATCCTTCAAAAATAAACTTCACTAGCCACTGCCATGTGTAGTGTTGTACTGGTCTGTTTCAGCATTCCTCTTCTTGCTTCCATCAGAAAAACTCTAAATATTGTCTTGAAAACAAATGCTTGATATGCTCAGCAAACTCTGGTATTATATCAACAGGTCAGCAGCAAAACAAGGATACCAATGGCCCTTGTGTAGGCTGTCCTGTTTTCAGTTTCTATGTTTGGTAAATTCTGGTTGGGTTTTTTCAGTGTTTTCAATATCTTAAAAAACAGTTGTTATCAGTGGTTACACATTTTCACCCCACAAAAAACAACAGAAAAAGTGTTTTTCCGGTGTTTATGGAACGTTTTGCTTTTATCATTGCGTGCTTTCTGCACTGATAGAACATCGTATATAGACAGTGTACATATAGTGTATATGAGCTCCAAAGAGATTTTTGCAAATTAATCTTATTGTAGTACACCATACAAAACTTCTTCAGTGAGTCTTTGGTCATGTGCGCTCGCACTTTCCTTCCCATGTAAACTTCTGTGAAAAGGCCTTCTCAGCATTTATAGCCCCTTGGGCTGAGAACCGTCAGCTAATGGACACAGTTGGGATGACTATTTCTTTGATGCCACATAAAGCACGAAGTGATAAATATTTGCGTTTTAGTTCCTGGGCATAGGAAAACAGTGCACCAGAATGGACTAAAAAGTCAATAGCATCCGTCATTAACTCTGAAGAGTGTAAAGATGCTTTCAGCATACCATCTAACAAGTGGCAAGGATCGCCTACAGGGAATCACTTCAGCTCGGATATCAATTTTGACAGGTCATCACACAAATTTTTTATATACATAGCTGAATCACTACAAATACAAACAATATCACTTTAATCTTTGTTGAACTTGGAAAGAACCTTTTTGCAGAGCATAACAAGTGACACTGCGTTCCATGTTTTCCAAAAGTCTGATGTCACGTTTTCACCACTATCCCAGATGCTTGGTGATATATATACTTGTCACTATACCTTGCATTTAATGTTTAAAACCTGAGTTGTTGGCAATTCACCTACTATTAAAACTGACCCACAAGAAACTATGGTCTGATGTATTAAGGGTTTTTACCCATTCTCTGTGGGTAAATGTGATGACACATATTAGGAAAGATTTTTATGAAACTAGCCATTTTACCTATCAGTGAAAGAATCAAATGCAGCCAAAATATCAAATGTGAGTTTGATATGTCCTGATTCTTCCTAAAGAACAAAACTCAAGCAGAATAATGTTAGCCAGTCTTTCTTATTGCTAGCTTGTATAACAAAGTTACATTTTATTGACCCCTTCAGTAAGAACAAAATGACTCTTTCACTTTCTTTTTCCTTTCTTTGAATGGCATTTAGTTTGTGGTTGTGCAGGTGTTTTCTCAGTGTTTATATGTTTTCACCGGTGAGGGCTAGTTTTCATTCAGTGGGGTTTTATCAGTTATTATAGGTTTAAACCTAAAACCCCACAGCCTACCCTTGTGCAAGCAAGAAAATGGCCTCTTTGACTGCTCTTGGTGTAGTAAAGTACAGCAAATACCAAGAGTCAGTGGGCCCCTCAGGGCCCTGAGCCCCAGTGTCACTGCATCTGCTGTGGCAATGGTAGGTACGCCCCAGCATGAGGCTACTATTGGAAAACATGAACACATTAGTTCAGAATCTCGATCTGCAACAATCTGTCTTAGGCCATTCATGTATCACGAAGGCAATTAAAACAGTAATGACCACACAAAATTCTTTGCAGATAAAGTCTCATGCATCACCCACTGATGAGGCTTGTCACAATGGTCTTTCAGTAGGCTTATCCATTATATCTGCTGATGCCACTTGGCATATTGTATGCATCCTGGAATGCAGCAGCAGGTGTGGTCCGTCTTAACTGCAGAGGGGCCACCTTTGCCTAACAAGTCTGTCAGGCTGAGCAAAGGTTGGCCCGACAGATGCTCTTTATTTTCAGTTCAGGCACACAGGAGCTAGACGAGCAATAAAGGAACAGGCTCCTGGCTGCCTGAGCTAAACTTTTCCTGGCGGAAGATGTCACATCTCCTGTGGGCATGACTTTTCGGCCTGGCAAAGCACCTTGAGGCCCTCCGCCTCATGATGAGGAGGACCGTCACTGATTGCCTTAGACCTGGGCAGTTCGGTTTTAAGTCCTGAAGGGACCAGGGCCATGTGTCAATCCCTGACACCTCATCACAGACTGGAGTGGGGTAAGCAACTCTTACTGACCCTATCCCACTCTCCTGTGACCTCCGAGGCAGAGCTGGGGAGGTAAGTGTAATTTTTTTAGTGCTTGGTGCATGCGTGCCTGTAAGTCAAAATATTTTGGCATTTGTGTTGTGAGTGGATGTGTGTGCATGCATGTGTGAATATATGAGTGAGTGAATGTGTATGTGGAGAACAACATACCCATATTTGTGAACTAAGGGCCCAAGGCACTATCCCAAATGGTTGCAACATTCGTTGCACCCATGATCTTGGTATACACAAACTTCTCAATGTATTAATGAGTATCAATTACTCTCGAAGTACATGTCTGTGATATCCTGATGACTGCAGTCCATTTCACTTTGCTTTTCCAAGCTGTGGGATAGGGTAGCTTGCTCAAATCCGCTATATTTCTGGCCTTCATGGCGCAGGAGCAAGAGAAAAAAACACAATCTGTACTATGCATGTGGGGAAAGTGACTCATTGTGAAGAATGGAAATAGTGGGGAACCTGTCCTAGGTTGCTCGTGTTCTAGTTCAGGGAGGACCTGGCCCAGCAGTTCAGGCTGGACTGTTCCCATGAGGAGGAGCGTCAAGACTGATTTGCATGTGGCTGGGTCCAAACTAAGGTGGCAAAGTGGGCAAAAAAATAATGGATTGGGATGCGGCCCGAATGATTGCCAGTGTCTTGGATTAATTCAAGCATTCCATCCCTCACCTTGTTGTTTTTGCAGGAAGTGAAGTGGCCATTTTGGATCCTGGTATTCATAAACAAAATAGCACTCTGGTGGGGTAAGGTGCATCATCTGGATGTTGGGTGTATGGTGAAATAAGATATTGAAAAGAAGAAGGAATTTAGGAGAAATATGACAATGGGTGAAGAACTTGTACATCAGAAGAACAGAGGCCATTTATTATCATTGATGAACACTAGACTATGTGCTGCATTCTCTATTCTGAATCAGGTGCTGAAATCGTATGGAGTCATGAAAACAAGCTATACCCCAAGCTGTGAACCATAACCTAAAGCCTAAACTCCTTCTCCATTCTTTAAAAAAAAAAAAAAATTTAAGACCTTTATTTAGCAGATCACATCAAACATTCCTCGCCTACAACCCATCGGGCCGGCCAACAGTGAAGACCCAATCAGTGTACATTAATTTTAAAACACAGCCCATACTGCCAACCCGGGGGTACGGCGGCGTTGCAGAGTGTACAACTGTGGGATCTCGAAGGATAATGAGGGATGAGGAAGGTCACATTTTCAAGTTTAACACATATAATAAGGTTGATGTGTGGAGGTTCCCCCGAAAAGGGAAACAAAACAGAAAACACCCCCCCTTTAACTTGGTCGATACGTTACATGACTATCAGGTTCAGAGCAGTTCAGGTGCATATACGGTACCTAAACGAGTACGAGTGCTAGGAGTCTGGCTGCAATGGGCTGCCCTACATTTCCAGTGAGCTAGACTGTGTGGTCAGCGGGGGCTCACAGATGTTTCCCCTGTATTCGTTCCACCTGGACCATATTTCCACCCATTTGCGAGGGCAGCCTCGTGAGACATACACCGTCTTCTCCTGCAGCATGCACCAGTCCATGTCACATTTCCAGTCTCTCAGTTTCGGCGGGTTGGGATCACCCCACAGCCTAGCAATGTTGCATTTAGCCACCATCAGCCCAAGCGTGACCCAAAGCCTCCCTTTGTGTGACAGGTCCGTTGGTTCCCAAATGTTGAGCAGACATCTTTTGGCCTCTAGCCGTATTTCTACCTCCCACACCTCTTGCATGCAGCGAACCACTCTCCCCCAGTACAGTTGCACTTTTTGACCCCCCCAAAGGATATGAAAGAAAGTACTCTCCGCACCACAACTCCTTCTGCAGAGTCCGTCCCCTTCTCTTCCCATTCTCTGCAACCTCGCACCTGAAATATAAATTCTGTGAAGTATCTTCAGTTGAATTAGGCGCAACCGGGCTGATATTGCCACCTCACGGGGAGATGCCAGAGCAGAGGTCCACTCCTCCTCATCAATTTCTAGTCCATCTGCCATCCACTTCTCTTTAAAGGGAAGGAGTAGGTCGGGGGAGTTATTAAGTAATTTTTTGTATGTGAGGGATATAGCATGTTCTGGAATGAGGCCATCTAACCGCCTGTCTTCAAGAGGTGAGCATAGAGGCAGTGTAGTGTCTGGCGGAATGTTTGTCTGAAGTGAGTGTCGCAACTGTAAGTATCTAAAGTATTCGGTGTGCGCCAGTTCATACGTTGCCTGCATGTGATCGAATGTGTGGACACCTTTAGGGCCCCAGACATCTTTAATTTGGGAGATCCCAATCAAGTCCCAATTCCGGAACCCTTTAGAACAACCCAGGTTGCCTAACGTGACAGAAGCCCAGAGCGGCGTAGCCATGGTGAGGACCCCGGACCAGCCAAGTTTTTTCTGGGCTATGTGCCATATCTGTACCGAATGCTGTGTAGGTCCAGTGAATTGATGTTTACCCATTTTGGAGTAGAGTGCGATTTCATAGTTTCCCCCCGGGAGTTGCCATCTGTCCATCCCATAGGCTGGATCGTTGCCATCCCTATAGGTCCCCTGATTAATCGCCGAGAGATGGGCCGCCCAGTAGTACTTACGGATGTCGGGTAGGGCAATGCCTCCGTCATACCACCCCAGTGTGAGTTTTTGCAAGGCAATACGGGGGGCGCCCGCCCAAAGGAGGGTACGCTGAGCGGCTTCAATCGCTGTGAAGTAGGCGTTGGGCACCAGGTCAGGGTAATTTTGGAGGGCATATAGGAACCTAGGCAGCGCCATCATTTTGAATAAGGCAGCCCGGCCTAGCAGCGACAATGGCAGACCTTGCCAGGACTTGGCTTCTCGTTGGAGACGCCGAAGGGGAGGTAGTAGGTTACGCTCATAGGATAGGGCTTTGTCCGTGGAGATGAACACTCCCAGGTACTTGAAGCTTTCCTCAACAACTGTGATGGGACAGGTGTCAGGAAGCTTCGGGGGCCCCCCTCTGAGGACATAAAGATAGTATTTGCTCCAGTTGACTTTGAAGCCGGAATTGCGACCAAAGCTAGCGAAGATGTCGAGTGCAGCAATGATCGATCGTCGCGGCTTGGAGAGGTATAAAAGAATGTCGTCAGCGTATAGGGATATTTTATCTTCCCATCCCTCCGCCCGCTCTATTCCGCGAAGGTAAACGTCCTGTCTAATCCAGGCAGCCATCGGTTCGAGGGAGAGGGCGAACAGGAGAGGAGAAAGGGGGCAGCCCTGCCTTGTACCACGTTCTAAAGTGAAGATCTCCGACACCTTATTATTCACTAGGACCTGTGCCAGCGGTTCCGAATAAAGGAGACAAACCCACGACGTGAATCTGGTTCCGAAGCCCAGCTTACGCAGGACATCGAACATGTACGGCCATTCTAGGGTGTCAAACGCCATAGTGGCATCCAGGGAGACAACCACCGCGTCCTCCGTCAGTCTATGGCGCTGGCCAAGCACCCCGTGTAGGCGTCGGATATTGAGGGCCGTATTCCAGTGTGGCATAAAGCCCGACTGGCCAGGATGTACCAGCGTACTCAGTACTGGTTTGAGTCTATTGGCAAGTGCCTTTGCCAGTATTTTGGGCTCAGCGTTGAGGAGTGAGATCGGCCTATATGAGGCACAGTGTTCAACCGGCTTTCCCTCCTTTGGGATTGCCACTATAGTGGCAATTCGCTGGTCACGCGGCAGTATTCCCTCCTCTCTGCTTGTCTCAAACATGGCTTTAAGGTGCTTACTGATAGTATCCGGTTTAATCTTGTACAATTCTATCGGGAGGCCGTTGGGACCCAATGCTTTCCCAGGCCGGAGTTCCGTTATCGCGCGCCGTATTTCGGCCTCTGTGAGTGGGCTATCAATGGTCTCACGATCATCATCAGATAGACACGGCATTTGGATATCAGCAAGGAGGGCAATAGAGTCTTCCTCTGGACGGTCAGATACCCTCGTATAGACCTGTTTATAGTGTCTAGCAAACTCATCAACTATCTCTCGAGGCTCTGTGAGAATCGCTCCGGATTGCGTATGAATTAATGGGACTACCTTCTTGGCTAGCTGTTTTTTATCTAACCAGGCGATGAGCTTTCCAGCTTTGTCGCCCTGATCGTACAACCTACCCATTCTATGTCTAGCCACCGTCTGGGCCTCCAGGGAGACCAGCTCTCTGTATTCTGCCAATTTGATCTGCCACTTATGCCTAACCATCCTGGCCCCTTTTTCGAGTGCCTCAGCCTCCAGTATAGCGAGGTCCGCCTCAACTGTAGTGACCTGACAGCGATGTTCCCGTCTTTTACCTGCGATGGCTGAAAGCGCCTCCCCTCTTACCACCGTTTTAAATGCCTCCCATACCGTGACAGGGGAGTCTACCGATCCCAAATTCTCTTCAAAGTAGTGTGAGATGGAGGTGTCAAGTTTCCCCCGCGTGTCCTCGTTTTTTAGGTGCCAGGGGTTTATCGGCGCTACACACCCCTCCCTCCTGGTTCCGAACGTTATGTGTGTGGTAACTGGTGAATGGTCCGAAATGCCCCTGGTCAAGAGTGTGGCCTCCCGTATTGTAGTGTGGTGCTGCAGGACGGTGAGGATGTAGTCAAGTCATGAGAAGGTATGATGTGGCCCTGAGAAGAAGGTGAATTGGCTATTTGTGGGATGAAGGTGACGCCAAACGTCGGTGAGTCCAAAGGCCTCAAGAAAGTCAGCTAACCATCGTTGCCCTTGGGGAAGATCCTTGGGGGGCTGTCTATTGAGGAGTCTTGACACTACGGAATTGAAATCCCTGCCCAGGACTAACTGACCTTCGGGAAGGGAGAGCAGTAATTTGCCCAAGTCTCCAAAGGCTTGAGCCTGCAGGCCCGGCGGGATGTATGTCGAAAGCAGGTTAAGCGTGAACCCCTCCCATCGTCCTGTGACCACCGTGAAGCGGCCTTGTGGGTCTGCTTTAGTGCTATCAATGTGGAAGGCAGCGAGCGGCGCAAAAGTATCCCCACCCCCTGGAACCTGAGGTGAAGCCAGAGTGCGAGGCGAGAATATAGCCCCACCTGTTAAGGGCGTGACATGTGTTACCCAGTAGGTGAGTTTCTTGCAACATTACTATGTCCGGTTAGGTGTCGTTTAATGAGTTGAAGGACTATAGTGCGCTTGAGTCTGTCCCCAAGTCCATTCACATTCCAGCTCATGATTCTCAAGCTCTTTTCCCAATGCCTAGCCATAACCATTGCTTTGTAAACCGTTTCTACTTTGCACCACTGAACCATGAATGACATCATAGATAATCACTTCCTACGACCATAACAAACCCCCAACTCCCCGTCCCTCCCCGTATCCCCCCCAGTGGTCACCACCCATCCCGGAACCCCCCCGACATGCTCTAACAGTGCAGACAGTGATATGCATATCCGACCGTTCCCTTGATCTCCTCCCTGCCTGGACCTCAACCATCCTGCCCACCTCTGCAAAAACAAACCCCCCCTCCCTGCCCCCTGCCCCGTGGGTTTCAAACTACCCACCACCCCAATTAGCAGAGCGCCTGTCGCCCAACCCTACCCCGGTGAAAAAACCGAGGAACTTCTAACTCGGGATACACGTGGCCAGCTCCGACCCGGCCGCCCCCCGGCAGTGTCCCAGGTCCTTCAGTCCCTCAGGCCTTGGGTGTGCAAGTACAAAAAGGGAGCCCGGCCCTAGATCCCCGGGCAGGCCCCATTCCGCCCCTTCGGAGCGCCCAGGCATACAAACAAGCACACTTTATACATTACTGTCCGGCTACTTCCAAGTCCTGTGTGCGTCGTTTCATCGCGCTGTGTTTTCTCCGGGTGAGTCCCAACGGGGACTGTTAGATCTCGAACGTCAGGATCGTTGACTTTGCCCCCCCGCCTCAGCTCCCTCCGTCGCCGATCCCGGAGATGGTTGTCCTTTGTCTCTCCACTGTCCGCCATTTTGGAGAGGGCGGGCCACGGCCAACTTTGCGTCGATCCAGTCCTGTACTGTTGCTGGCGAGGTAAAGAAATGGGACCGGCCATCGTGCAGAACTTTTAGTTTTGCGGGAAAGAACATCATGTACCGAACTCCATGGTCTCGGAGCGCCGCCTTGACCCCTTGGAAGGACCGCCATTCTTGTTGCACTTGCAGCGTGAAGTCAGGGAAAAACCGTACCGTGGACCCCTCGTATTGTAGATCACCGTGTTGTCTGGCAGCCTGTAGTATCGCATCTCGGTCACGGTAGTTAAGGATTTTGGCGATAATTGTTCGCGGTGGGGCTCCAGGCTTAGGCTTGGGAATCGGAGCCCGGTGGGCCCTCTCTATAGTGAAAATCTTGAAAAGTCTCTTGGGCTTAAGGTGATCGAGTATCAGGTCTTCGAGGAAAAGCTCCATACTGTCACCCTCCAGGTCTTCCTCCACGCCCACCACGCGTATGTTGCTCCTTCGAGCCCTACCTTCCTGATCATCGAGCCGCAGTGCCATCTGTCGGTGCTGGTGGACCAGCTCATTGACCCTGCTTGTGAGCTTCTTCTCCGAGTCCTGGAGGGCCTTAATATCCACCTCATTGGCTTTCGATCGGTCCGCGGTCTTCCCCAAGTCGGTACGGAGCAGATTCACCTCGATGGTGATCTTGTCCATCTTTGTTTCTAACTTAGTGCCAAGTGTCTGGATCGCGGCCATAATGGACGTCAGAGAGGGTTCCGCCTTCCCCACGACATCCCTCGTCTCTCCCCCAGGCTGTGTCTGGTTCTTAGGCACAGTATATTGGTCCAGTTTATTCGCTTGGGGCACTGCACCCCCTTTAGGCTTCATGCGCGATCTGGTGCCTCTGGGGTCCGATGGTACGTCGCCCACCCTCTTCCTGACTGCCGCCAGTTCTGGTCCACTCCCCGCTCCAGCCGATCTCAGGCAGAGACAGAGACTCTGTCCCACAGCAGCCGCCGTCCAGGCGCTATAGTAGTGCGGGGCCCACTTCCAGGGGTGTGTCAGGGATTTCACGTCGCGATCCGATGCCTCCCAGGTCCGTTATTGCCTCCAGCCGGTCCTCCTGCCGTCAATTTCCCCCGGGGCCAGCCTCCTCCACAGCCGTGGGACGTGTCCGGCCCACAGGGGCCACCTGTATGCAGCAGTGAAGGGCAGCTATTCTGTGGAAGGCTGGGAGCAGCACAGGCCGGGCAATCTCACCCCAGCCCCCGCAGTTTACACGCTGTGCACGGCAGTCCCTCTTACCGCTTGGGTAGTCGAGCAGCAGAGGTCCCGGGCCTCCCGTGTTCAAAGGGCCTCGCTGGGCACCCTGCCACACGTCCTTGACGTTCCGGCGTTTTCGCGCCGATGCTGAGGCCACGCCCCCCGCCTTCGCGCCTCACAGCCGCGGCAGGCCGCAGTCCGGGACCTCGAGTAGCCGACTCGGCCATATGTGGGCTCCAGGGGTGGGACGTCGGGTCGCCGCTGTCAGTCGCCGTCGGAATCCGGGGCCTCCGAGGGTCCGTTCAGCCCGGAGATCTCACCGAGGAGTCACCGCACCTGAGGGAGCTGGGGGCCGCCTTCGGAGAGCCTCCCAGCCAGGATTTAGAGCGGATTTTTAAGGGGACACTGACGGTCCCGGCGGAGGTGGGGATTCAGGCGGCCATTTCCATCGGCGCCTGGCCACGCCCCCCTTCTCCATTCTTGAACAATTTGTTAGAAATTATAATATGCTATATCTATTTTATTTTTTAAATAAATTGGATAGTTTGAGTAGAGTGTGAGCCAAGTACACATATTAAATTGGAACTCACAGAAAACACATTTCTGTGCCCATTCTGGGTGTTCCCCCAGGTCCTCTTTGCGATAACTGGATCCATAATATGTCATAGGGGTACAAAAAAGTGTCCTCTCCTTCGAATTCTCCCTACAATTGGCAGCAGTGGGTATTATTAACTGCACATCCACTCAAATACTAGGCAGTAAAGAAAATAACATGAAGTACAGTAGTGAAGAAATTGTATCTGTCAAGGTGCTACATCCGGCAGCATTCTTGCTACCTACAGAGTGCAACCAGATTGCAGTTAAAACCCACACTCAATGAAGCCAACTTCCAGGTCCTCTCACTTGTATGGGGACACGCACCCAAGTAAATGAATGTAAACCCTGTCAGAGTGAAGAGCTGCAAAATGTCTATCATCGCAATGTATTGCCTCCGAAATGCAAAAAAGCTTGTGCATATGCCAGAGGGTTTAAAGGCATGGGCAAAGTGGGCGTTGGCCCAGGACCCCCACCCTTCAGGAGGCCCCTGTTCTGTAGACCTTGAATAATCCTTAAACGAATTGTTTTAAATACCATTTTTGTTTAATTTATTTTTAAAGTGGGTGATGTGGGAGTGTTTATTGCAGACATTTTGCAGAGAATTGCTGTGTTTATGTGGCTTGCAACATCCATAAAAAAAATCTTTTAGATCAAAACAGGACCTAACATACATACCAGACATGGGTGTGTGTGTGTGTGTGTGCGGGGGGGGGGGGGAGTAAAATCACAGAGATTACTTGTAGTAATTTTAGTGAGCCGCTGTTATTACAATATTGAAAACACACATCACTATCCCCGATTAGATATAAACACATTTGAAATTTGTATAAGTGTGCCTGTGCACTGCCAACGACCTGACCAAAGACGAGATGAAATTGCTGAAATTGAATCATAAATTCAAAGCAGTTCAAGAGAGGATCAAGAAAATATGTTTGGCCCAGGGCTCCCAAAATCGCTCAGATGTCCCTGGTATGCCAGCAGAAAACCAAAAAAAGCTTTGAAAATCTGGCCCTTGGTGTGACGTTTTCATTCACATTATTTGAGCTCTCGTAGAGGAAATGCTTAACTGAGATGTTTGGGTGAAGGAACTGAAGGGTCACATGCTGGGAGAGATCAGGTATTTTTTCGTGTATATGAGTTCTTTAATGGTATGAATATCTTAGTAAATGCATAATTCTTTAATATTTAGAAGAAATCTGCTGTACTATAATAAACTATGAGGGAAACTAAGTGTTTCATTCTTACCCAGACTGCCACGTTTTACATGACCGAATAGAAACTGTGCGGTGTGCTCGGAGCTAAAGTAGAAGCAAAGATAATTACTGTTTTCCTGCAGCACCCTGCATAAATGTACTGCTTACAATTGCGGCTTTTATATATTCCCAATTGCTGCATTAACCTTGTGGTGATAAATTGCTTACCTTCCACGCATCAGTGTTGAAGAACTACAGGCTGAGTGATTAATTAAAAAAGTAATTCATATTCATATGGCAAGTCAAAGAGTATGTAATGGATTCGGGTTGTGCTAAATGTTGCTTTTCACAAACCTGAACAAATTGCCAGGCCTTTTTCCATCAATAACAGAATAAAAAACAGAATACATAAAATAGAAAATAGAATGCGAAATTTAATAGAGTGAAACACAGCGTAGAAAAACACACGCACATCCACAAACACACATGCACACACACACGTATATCACTGTAGGCAGCAGCTCCTATGTATAAATGGTTAGGTCAGACAATTATTGAAGAAGCATTTCCTATTTTGCTAATGGCTGTGGTTCCGTTTGATGAAACTGTGTATTGACTGCACTTCATACTCCCTTCCCCATAGTCTCCTGCCTAGCCCTGTAGAATGTTGACATCATGATGATGTAATAGAATGCTGCAGAGCTCTAGGATTTCAGTTGAGAGTTAGGGCTGACCTGGTACCATCCTGCTCCTGGTGGGTTCTTTATTTCCTTTACCTTTACTTAATGAATGTACTACTATCCTGTACCATCTTAATTTAAATAAAAATATTTCATCAACTACCTTGATTCCTGATCATCCTTCACTACAAACTGTTTTAGGTTGGGTTCTTCATGGCAAGTTTCACGCCGGAGTCAAATAAAGAGGGGGACCCCTCTCATTTTAACTTACATGGGATTTTTGGCTCCTTGCTTGAAAAAAATGGGTGAACAGAATTACCCCAAACGTGGTATGTAAGGGAAGCTTTACTCAGCGAAATACCTTTAATATGTTTTTTATACCATCTAATAGTTTTGAGATGTTCGCATTTAAAACGTGTTATGGCCTGGCATTAAGAGAATAAACTTTAGAGACATCTTGATTGTTAATTTGCAGAGTTCTGGGAAGCCAGTTTTGTTGACCTTTGCAGACACAAAATTTAAAAAAATGCACTAAGCTGATTGGACAAGACAGCTGTCTCTTCCTTCACTCCTTTCGGTTCATGAATTCAAACTCATGAGCAACTGGAGCCCTCTAATTGGCTGGCTGTGAAATAAGGAAAAAGGGAACAGCTGCAAGGATGCAACAACATCTGCAGATTTTTACTTTGGGATTTGCAGATGCTAGGGTTGGTTTCAAAGCCCCCAAAGCGCCTCTCCAGATCTGTGAATCGTGGCTATGCGTGGTGAACAAGGCAGAAGAATCATGGACAACGGACAACAAGCCCAGCTTCATGCACCCTTGATGGCGCATTCGCTCTTTCCATGAATCTGAAACCATGTTTGCAGAACCAATGAAAGGCTGAACATATGTTTACGAGTATGTGAAGATTTGCGAATTCTATGTTCCTGTGATCATTTCTGCACAGGCAGTCATCCCTTGCTTCATATGACAGGAGGCCCTGTTTTATTTCTACTTTTTCATTTATACAGTTCACAGTCTGCTGTCAACAACACTGTCATATATGATGTCATCAATGATGCCCTCAAGGGTGTGTGGCCAACATTGGCAAATGGCGGACGTGTTGTGAGTCCGCTCCACCACTAATCACCATTTATCCACCTTAATTCTCCACATCCATGAGACATCCATAATGTAAGGCCTTACCGAAGCATAGGGCGACCCCTCCAGGCTTTGGAAGGGCGGTGATGCTGCTGATTCACCCACCACGCAGGAACTGGAGACGGGTGCTGGGACCTGGCCGGGGCGGCCCTGGGTCCACGAGGTGGCAGCCCAGTGACTTTGCTGCTGTACATGAGTGTGGGGTGGAGAAGCCCACCACTTTTTACCCTCTACAATGGATTGGAGCTGGGGCCAGATCGGTGGTGCTGATTGGAGGAGACCGAAGTGGGTGGCGTCAGCGCTGGGGGACCCAACTGGGGTTCCAAGTGCGGCCTAAGCTTGGATCCACCGTTGGAACTGCTGCTGAGAAGGTGGACAGATAGCCTGCTCTACGTGGGCTGCTGAACCAGAGATGCCCAATTTGTATTGCCTGCCGATTGTGGACGCCGGCGGGGCTGTGTGAGTCAGACGATGTGGGTCAGGGCATTCCCGAATGCGGCCATGGCCTGCTCCTGGTCTGAGCGGACTACAGTTCGACATCGCAGAGACTGTTGCTGTACTGGGGACTGTGCAAAAACCTGGGTTGCGGCTTGTCGCGGCCCTGGGACTGTTGGGCTGCTGTGCCTGGACTTGACCACCGCACATGACCAAGAGGGTAGAGGAGCCCTTCCTTCCCCATGTAGTGGATTGGAGCGAAAATTGAGGCTGCGGCGCTGCCCTGGGGCTGGCTGAGGGGCAGGACACCACCACGGGAGCAGCACACTGAGGTGAACTGGAGTTGGTGGCGTGGGAAGGACTCGCTCTGGATGAGACCGCTGTGGCCATGTGCAAGTAGTGAGGGGTCACTCTTGAGGGCCTGTATCGTAAGGGACAAGCACTGCAATAATTGGGCCTGTATAGGGTGCAAGCCGGAAGAGCTTGATTCCATGGTGCGGTGAGGTGAGGCAACCTCTAATCTGCATCTGGGGGATTGGAGCACGGGCTAGCAGCTGCGGGATGCCGGACTTTGGTCAAAGGATAGTTATAGGCTGAGCACAGATCAAGAATGCTGTATGATTTGATAGGGGACGAAGATTACACTCTTCACTGCAATGTAGCCGAGCACACTGAGAGCCTATACTTGTTGCTGGGCCCTGTCCTGTGAGAGGTTTGAGATAGCTGGAACATATTGGAGACTCCTGCGGGAGAGATGGGTCAAACCAGGGGGACCGAATCGAGGACCTCCTCCCAGCACACTAGTTCGGTGGAAATGGACCCAGCGCACTGGCAAACGCAACAAGACTGGACCAACTGGAAGCTATCCTGGCTGCTATTTAGCGTTCTAGAGATTCAGTGGAATCTAAAATCAATAAGGTTGGGTTAGATCTCACATTGTTACATGCAGATCATCGGAAACAGGACAACACATAGCTGAAACCGGCCGCAGAGTTCTTGGAAAAACAACAAAATGCGTATGAAGCCAGGATACAACAGCTGGAGGAATAAATGGAGGATGCAGAGGGCCACTCCAGAAGGAACAACGTCCACCTCATTGGCCTGCCAGAAGGTGCAGAAGGTCAAGATGCAGTCACCTTTCTGGAATTCTGGCTCAAGGATATAATATCCCCTGATGCAATGTCCCCCTTCTTTACGATAGAACAAGCACACCGCATCCCGCTGAAGACCGGCACCTGGCAGTGGGGGGGCGTCCTCTTATATTTAAGCTGTTGCACTTTAAAGACCATGATCTGACTCTGCGGGAGACCAGGAAGATGCCGGAGATTAATTATTAGAATGTGAAAGTTCTTTTTTTCCCGGATTATACACTAAAGGTTTAGCGTCAAAGAGGATCCTTTTTCCATGTCAAGCAGAAACTCAGACAGCTGGACATTGCATATTCGCTGTTTTATCCTGCAAGGCTCCATGTGGTCTCTGAGGGGAAGTCAAGGTTCTTCAAAACGCCCCAGGATGCATGGGATTGGCTTGAAGTAACTCCACGTTTCACGGAGCCCAGGCCTACAGGTGTCCCAGGTGGCAAGAATAAGGAGAAAGATGGCATGAAGGATCAAAGATTGTGGGTCCAGGAAGCGGCGCCGGGTCTTGTCGGTGGTGCCGGATCTTGACCTGATCAGACAGGAGCAACAGATGGCAGTCCGAGCGGTGGAGAGATTTGCAGAGACCGCTGAGACTAACAGTAAAGAAGAGACTCCGGTTCACACATTGCAAGATGAAGGCACGTACGTCGGCAGCGGACCTGTCGGATGTCATGTCTCTACGGATGCCAGATGTGACACCACATACCATGGATGGTATTGTATGATGCCTGAGATCCCAATACTGCCTTGTTTAAAAGTTGGATGCAAAACTGTGTCCTAGTGACATTTGATTCTCTTAAACACTGCACTGCATAATATAAGATGGGAGGAATGTGATTGTATGGACACACTGTGTTACAAACATTGCAGGTGGGCCGCCCATGTGGAACGATATGTCTTGAAGCTTGGATTGGAGCTAATTGGGGATCTCTAGGTTGTAGGTTTAATGTGGCTTCACACCCCCTTATACCTTTCTTTCTTAAGGTAACCAGTTCATTCGTACTGACGGGTTGTTTCTTCATCAGGGTTTGGGTAGCACCTCTATCTTTTGGAGACCGCTCTAATGATGGTGTACGGTTGTTGTATAGGTCTATCTTTTTTCCATTTAGTTGCCCTATTGGGTTTCAAATGGGAGGGCTGAGAGTTGATGCCATGTTTTGTCAATTTACATATGCAACTGCACACATGGGCCAGGCTGTACTAACCGTTCGCTCCAGACACAGTAATGACTGATCACACTATAATCATTGGAATGTGCGCGGTCTCCGTACACCTTCTCACAGATATGCGGTTTATTCCTACACTAAGCGACACAACATACGCATTGCCCTATTGCAGGAAACACATCTCAACAAAGTGGAAGTGACTCTTCTACAGAGAAAATGAAGGGGAAGGGTATTTGCTACTGATTTCTCTCTGTTTTCACGTGGGGTCCTTCTATGGATCCGCCCAGGCATGCCTTTCGCAGCGGAGGAGGTCCTTGCCGATAAGTACGGCAGACATGTTTTTCTGAAAGGTCGCTTGGACGAGCGCTATGTACTATTGGGCAATGTGTACGTGCCTACTGTAGACCAAGGGAATTTCCTTAGCTCGATCTCTTTAGAGCTAGCTAAGTGGTGCGATATCCTGTGGTTGATTGGTGGGGATTTTAACAGCTGCTTAGATACAGGTATGGACAGATCCTTCCCTCCTCTTCGGTGTGCAGCTGCTTCAGCTAATTCAACAGAGCTGGGTACATGGGTGCGGCGGTGGGACCTGGTTGACATCTGGAGACATCGGAATCCTGTCAAGAGAATATATTCATTTTACTGAGCGCCCCATGACTTACACGTGAACCTAGACAGGTTTCTATGTTTACCTCCTCTACTTCCTTATGTGAAGGGCTCGGATTATTGGGGTCGTACGTACTTCAACCATAATCCGCACTATGTCACACTGGCATGGGAAGGCGGAACGCCTGCTATCCCCACATGGAGATTGCAACCAGCGATGTTAGAAGACCCCTTCTTTCGGGAATCCATTGGGGAGGCCGATTAGTGATTATTTTACTCTTAATGCGGGGCCTGTCTCATCCACCATGATTGAGTGGGATGCCATTAAATCTACTTTACGGGGAAGGTGTTTGGGACTTGGGAGTTGTCTTACGAAGCAGATAGATTCAGAATTACTGGCACTTGAAAAGAAGTTATTCACCTTAGAATCCCATGTGGTGGCGGGCGCACCAGACTCGGCTCAGCTCTTGGGAGCACGTAAGAAGCATACAGAGCTTCTTGAACATCAATTCTGCCTGAACTTTGCAGAACATTCGGAGTCAGTGCATGCTAAGGTTGACAGGCCTGGACCTTTATTGGTTTGGCTGATTAAACAAGATAAAGCCACGGGGCTCATCACTGCACTCAGATCGCCGGAAGATGACACTAAATACACAGCACAAAATCCATAGTATACTGACCGCACACTTTACAAGACTATATTCGCCAGCCTTGGCCGAAACAGAAATAGACTCTTTACTGGATGGTCTTCCATTCCCCACCCTCACTGTTGATCAGCACAAGGAGTTGATGACACCACTCTTGTTGGAGGAGGTGAGGGGTACAATGCGGAAAGGTCCTGCTGGAAAGGTCCCCGGCCTGGAAGGCTTCCTCCACGAATCTTATTAAGCAGATGCTGACCTGTTAAGCCCCCCACCTCTTGGGAGAATATATTGAAGCCTTAGTAGGCGCTCCCCTCCCAATCTCTCTGACAGAAGCGACACTGATTACACTCCCAAAACCGGACAGAGATCCCACACAGAGGGGCGCCTACCGTCCTTTGGCATTGCTGAATGGGGACTATAGGATCTTGGCAGGTGTTATAGCAGGCTGGTTGGCGCTCCTCACCCGCACCTGGTTCATCCAGATTAAAATGTTTTTTTTCCAGCCGTAACACTATGCTGAACATTCGCAGGCTCGTCAGGGTGACGAATAGAACGGCGGCAACATGGCCTGCAGCGGGCTGTATGGTGCAAGATCTGGAGAAGGCCTTTGACATGATGGAGTGGCCCTAAATGTTTGCCGTGTTGCGGCGTTTCGGATTTGGGCCATATTTTCTCAGTCTTGTCAAATTATTGTACGAAGCTCCCTTTATGCGTTTGTCTAGGAACCTTGTTCTCTGGGCCCATACCGATAGGGAGAGGGACCACACAAGGGTGTCCCCTTCCCCCATTGATCTTTTCCCTGGTCATGGAACCGTTGGCTTTGGTGTTGGCGTAGAACAGCTAAACATTGAGGTATACCGCTAGGTGAGGAGATGCACGCTGTCTCTCTCTATGCAGATGACATCTTGCTTCATATTAGAGATCTGCGGGAGATCCCTCCGTTCATACCTTGCATCCTTAGGCAGTTCACCTTGGTTTCGGCCATTGGCGTGAATTGGGTAAAGTCCTGCTTATTCCCCTTCACTCCTCATGCGGACGCTCCCCAATTAGTGGTAGATGGCGCACTGGTGGTTTGGCAGCTGGTCGCCTTCCGATATCTGGGCATCCAGATTTACCACATGGATCGGGACCTCCTTGATGGGAATCTAACTAGGACAATCACGGCTCTGCGCTCCAAGATAGGATTCTGGAAAACACTCAACCTTTCGGTTGCGGGTAGGGTGACACTGATTAAGATGGTAATGCTGTCCAGATTGTTGTACTATTTTCCTAACCTCCCGTTATATATGCCAGCGTCTTTCTTTAGGCCACTCGAGGGCATGATGAGAGACCTTATATGGAACAACATGTGCTGCAGGGTGGCTTTAGTCAAATTGTACCTAACAAGCGCAAGAGGAGGACTGGTCCTACCCAACTTAGAACATTATTACCTGGTGTCCCAGATTCAATGGTTTGCGAAATGGGTAGCAGAATCATATCTCACGCATACGGTGGAAAATAGTCCTCCATATACGATGGAAAAGTTCCTTTTTATATTTCACCCCAGCACTAGATCGCATACTTCTCTCCCCCTACTGGTGCAAGTAGCCCAGAAATGCTTTCGTAGAGACTTCCAAAACATGTCATACCATATGCGCCTACACTTCCTTTATTGGGGATGCCGAGGGAGGGGGCTGGGGTTCGCGTGGTGGACCTCATGGACTGGCAAGAAGTAGATATATGTACATTGGGAGTCCTCTATGAGGGATATGCATTTTGGCCCTTTCTTGGCTTGATTGACCAGGATGGTATTCAGCCTGGGCAGTTCCTGAGTCACGCCGCTTGGATGGCAACACTGGAGCAATACTGTGGTAGTATGACACAAGAACTCCTGACGCATCTCCTAATACAGTACATGCACGTGATGGGCACAGGTCGACACCTTACAAAATGGTTTGTGGAGACAATTCGTGAATATACCATGACTGATCTAACACCACTGCGTGGCATATGCGAGGCAGACTTGACACGACAGTATACACCTAAAGAATGGGACACGCTATTGAAGAGTCCTAAAAATATTCCCAGAAATACAAGATTCAAATTAATCCAATTCTACATAATTCACAGGGCGTATTTAACCCCAGATAAGATGAATAGATATTTTAATAGAACAGAAGTTTGCTGTCTGCGCTGCAAACTAGTGAATGCCGACCTTCTGCATATGCTTTGGTTATGTCCCCAGCTACGAGAATATTGGCAGGGTGTGGCTTGGCTACTGCATACAAGCGCTGACAGGGAGCTACTGCACATGTGGGAGGCTTATATTGTGGGAATATTTCCCAGAGATAGGAAAAACAGAGCATCTTCTTGCTTCCTAGATTTGGGGTTGGCGGTGGCCAAACGGCTTGTCACACGGTGATGGAAAGCTGTAGACCTCCCTGACCACTTAAATCTTGAACGCAATCAATGCTAAATTGGGCAAAGGCCGAAGCTGTCTCTCTACTAAAAGAGAATACACTTGGGCTGCGTAAATATCCAATTTTGTCAGGGTGGAACATGATCTTGACAGCGCTTCAGGTGGCTACGGCTCCGGAGAACCCCTTAGACATACCCGATGTTATTTAAATAAGTGAGGTACATATACTGCATTGTGCCCATTTAATGGTATGCTAAGAAATAGTTGTCAATACTGGCCCATTGTGCTGCAGTCCACTACTCATATACACACATCGGGATCTGTCACACTGGCATTTCTTTTGGTAGTCCTAGAATGTCTATTGTCTTAATGTGCTGCTCCTGCCTTCCTCCTCTTTTTATTTTTTTTCTTCTCTTTTTATTGGTTTATAGTTAATCATTTAACAGTTATTTATAACGTTGTTTGATCATTAACCCTGAAGAAACGGCTAGGCCAACTATAATCACTGGGAAAAAAGTACGTGTAACGCTATTATTTATGACATATGGACCGAAATTCTGTTAGTTCATTAACACATGAATGGTATTGAATGAGACAACTTAGTCTCCTTGTACTGAACTTCATTCACTGTATGATACCATCATGGACAGTTTGCTCTTTTTTTTCTCTTTTGCCTATATTACGATATATTGGTTGAACTTAATCCGATTGTTGTAAATGTATACTGGTTCTGAACAATTTGTTTATGATTGATATTTGTACACTACAAATATGAAACTCAAGAAACAGATCAAACAGAAAAAAAAATCATAATGTCCTAAATGATGTTATTTAACATGTCATAAGTGATGCCGTATGTAATGCCATTAGCAGTTCATGATGGGGCATGAGTTATGGTCACTCTACATAATCATAATTAACTAATTTCAGTGGCTTTTAGGTTTTGTTTTATAATCATAACTGAACTTTAACTGTTATGTTGAATGAATTTGACAGTTTAAAAAAAATATATAAGTTTCAGTGTCATAGCCAAACTTAACTATACCTTAGGCTATGACACGGAAACACGGTCAGTGACATCACTGATGACATCTCAAATTACATCACTGTTGACATTATCCAGTGAGCGTAATTGATTAATGTTTCTGAAACTTAAAGATATATACTAAGCTACAGCATATTTTCAATTACTATTCTTTCTGTACTAGTAATTAGTCATTCTATTTCTAATATATCTCTTATGAGTGGATGTGTGACTCTTTGTACCAGTGTGTGAGTGAGTGTCTGAGTGGCTGCATGTTTGTGTGAATGGATGGATGCATGCATGGCTGTATGATTGAGTGAGTCGGTATTTGAGAGGCTGTGTGGGTGAGTGACTGGCTGTGTGAGTGGCTGCATGGGTGGGTTACTGAGTGTGTGTGAGTAGCTGTATCAGACTGAGTGGCTGTGTGAGTGGCTCTTTGGATGGGCGAGTGGGTGTGTGAGTGGCTATATGGGCGATTGAGTGACTATGTGAGTGGCTGTATTGGTGAGGAAGTGGGTGTGTGAGTGGTGTATTGATGAGTGAGTAGCTGTTTGAGTGTTTGTATTGGTAAGTGAGTAGGTGTGAGTGGCTGTATCGGAGAGTGAATCTCTTGGTGAGGGGCTATAAGGGTGAGTAAGTGGGTGTGTAAGTGGTTGTATGGAAGTGTGAGTGGGTGTGGCAGTGGCTGTATGGGTAAGTGAGTGGGTGTGCAAGTAGCTTTGTGGGTGAGTGAGTGACTGTCAAGTTTCTGAATAGGTGACTGAGTGTGTGTGGGGGCTGTAAGGGTGTATGAGTAGATGTGTATGTATTTCTTATGACTGGATGTGTGAGTGGCTGAATTGGTGACTTAACGGATGCATGAGTGGCTGGATTGGGGAGTTGGTATGTATGTGAGTGGCAGTATGAGTGACTGGATGTGTGATTGGCTCTATGGATGAGTGATTGTTTGTATGAGTAGTGGTAAGTGTCTGTGAATGGATATGTGAGAGGTTGTGTGGGAGTGGGACTCGGTATATGAGAGGTTGTATCGTCTGTGAGTGTATGTCAGTGGTTCTGTGTATGCTGTCATCAGTGATGCCATCAGTGATCTCATTTCAGATGTCAACAGTGATGTCATCAGTTATGTCACTGATCATGTTGTGAATTATGTATTATGTGAGGTCATAAGCAGTCAATTATGGGAGCATAAGTTATAGTTATCCCAGGTAACTATAACTGCTGAATTTCTATTGTTTTGTATGAGGTAAAGGTAAGCCTACAAATAATGTCCCTTTAACCTTTGCTTTTTCAGTGATTTTCTAAGTAGTCTTGAGGCTCCCCCGCAGTCCCCAACGTCATGGCCATGCCCCGGGAGATGGGGTTCCCAGAGCAATATTGGTCCAGGTAGGGTGGCCATGCAGGCCTCCCTGCCCATTGGTTTTAAAAAACAAAGCATATGGCCTGCCCGTGGGTCGAAATTGGCCTCAGGAGAGGGGCCGCATGGACTCCCTCCCCTTTGAAAACAAAAAAAAACTGCTCAGCCCCCCTCCTGTTTTATAATTCTTAAAAAAATAAATTAGTCAGGCCCCTGGGCCCAACTGGGTAAAGGAAAGGGGGGCCACACAGCCCCCCCTTGCTAAACTAAAAAAAAAATGGAAGCCGGCAACTCACTGGAGGCACCGCCTCCTTTCTCTATTACTCTGCAAACGCACCTCTTGGTGCACTATTGGTTGGGAGTTGAGGTCCCCTTCAGTGCTGAGGGTCCTTAGGGCCAACTAGCCCACTTGTTTCCTCCAGTAATCCCCACACAGTGGGATTTTTAAGAGGTGGTCGGAAGCCATGCCCTTTTTCCACCACTCTACAAACGTGCCTCTCAGTGCACTGCTGGTGGAGTTATGAGATATAATAACAACAGAGTGTCCACGGGTCTATCTACACTGTATGGGTGAGTGAGTGGCTATGTGAGGGTCTCTAAGGGTGAGTAACTGGATGTGTACGTGGGTGTGTGGGTGAGTGAGTAGCTGTTTGAGTAGATGCATGGGTAAGAGTGAGTATGTGAGTGGCTGTATACTAGAGTCAGTGTCTGTGTGAGTCGCTGTATGGGTGGGGGAAAGGGCATATGAGTGAATGTATGGATGTGTGAATGCATATGTAAGTGGTTGTGTGGGTGAGTGAATGGCTGTGTGAGTGGCTGTATGGGTGAATAAGTGTCAGTGTGAGCATCTCTATAGATAAGTGAGTTAATCTTTGAGTGGTTGTTATGTCTGCCAATGGGTATGGCAATGGTTGTGTGGGTGTGTGAGTAGGCGTATGAGAGATTGTATGGGGATATGAGTGTTCTGTGGATGATATAATCTATGATGTAATTGGTGATATCATTTGAGATGCCATCAGTGATGCCATCAGTGATGTCACTGACCATATCATGAGTGATGTAATATGTGAGGTCATAGGCAGTGCATTGTGAGTGAGTAATTTATAGTTAGCTCAGGTAACTATAACTGCTGAATTTCTATGGTTTTGTGCATGTAAAATCTGAGTCTAATTATAATGCCCCTGTAGCATTAGTTTTTTCAGTGAATTTCTAAGGTTTATTAATTCTATTTCCTAATTATAGCATTCCTGCAATCTTAGTTTTTTTAGTGAATTGTGAAGGTTTCTTACATTTTATTTCCTAATTGTAACCTCTGACAATGTGTGTGTGGGTGGCTCTTTAGGTCAGCGAGTGGGTATGTGAGTGGCTGAATGGGTCTTTAAGCCGGTGTGTGAGTGGTTTTGTGGGTGTTTGAGTGACCGTATGGGTTGGTTAGTGGGTATATGAGTGGCTGTATGGGTCCATGAGTGGGTGTGTCAGTAGTTGTAAGAGTGTGTGAGTGGTTGTGTAAAAGTCACTGTATAGGTCTGTGAGTGGGTGTGTGAGAAGCTATATAGGTCAGTGAGAATGTCTCTGTGGGTCTCTGAGAGGGTGTGTGAGTGGGTGTGTGAATGGGTATATGAGAGACTGTATGGATTTTTGGCTGGGTTTATGAGTGGATGTATCAGTCTCTGAGGGTATACAACGTTTACAACGCAACTTTTACAACGCACTACCATTACAACAAAACTTTTACAACGCAACATCCATTACAACGCATACATTTACAATGCAGTTATTACAACGCATGACACTACAACGCACACCACTACAACGCATACCATTACAACGCAGTCATTACAACGCATACCATTACAACGCAAAACTTACCATCCAATACTTACCCTACTGTTGCACCCCCTGGAGTTAGAATAGTAATTTTAACCCCTACACTATCCAATATTTTCCCTACTGTTGCACCCCCTGGAGTTAGAATAGTAATTTTAACCCCTACACTATCCAACACATACCTTATTTGCAATGTAATGTAATGCGTTGTAATGGTATGTGTTGTAAATGTAGTATGCGTTGTAGTGGAATGCGTTGTAAAGGTATTTTTTAAGAATTCGTTGTAATGGTATGCGTTGTAAAAGTGTGCGTTGTAATGGATGTTGCGTTGTAAAAATGCGTTGTAAAGGTATGCGTTGTAAAAGTGTGCGTTGTATCGTCATACATCCGTCTCTGAGTGAGTGTGTGAGTGGCTGTATGGGTCTGGGAATGGCTGTAAAAGGTCAGTGATTAGTTGTGTGAGTGGCCATATGGGTCAGTGAGTGGGTATGTGAGTGGTTTTGTGGATCAGTGAGTGTGTTTGTGGCTGTATAAGTCTGTGAGTGAGTGTGTAAGTGTCTGAGTAAATCATTAAGTGCCCATGTGAGTCTCTCAGTAGATCTGTGAGTACCCTGTATGCGCCTCTAAGTGGTTCTGATTGGGTATATGTGAAGGTGCATGACTGTTTGACTGAGTCTGTGAGTGGGTGCAGGAGTCTTAGAGTAGGTCTCTGTGTGGGTGCATCAGTGTCTCAGTGGGTCTGTGAGTGGGTGCATCAGTGTCTCAGTGGGTGTATGAGTAGATACATGAATGGGTCTGTGAGTAGGTGCGTGAGTGTCTGAGTTGGATGCTGAGTGGGTACATGAATATCTGAGTGGGTGTTATGACTCAGAATGTGAGTTTCTGTGTGGGTCTGTGAGTGGCTGCAAGAGTGTCTGAGTGGGTCTGTGAGTAGCTTTGTGAGTGCCTGAGTGAATCTGTGACTTTGTGCATGAGCATCTCTGTGGGTCTGTGAGTGGGTACAAGAGTATCTGAGGCGGTCTGTGAGTGGGTGTGAGAGTCTATGGGTTGATCTGTGAGTGGCTGCATGAGTATCTGGGTAGGTTTCTGAGTGCCTGTGTGAGTTTCTCAGTAGGTCTATGAGTGGGTGCTTGAGTCTGTAAGTGGGTCTGTGAGGGGGTGCATGAGTGTCTGACTGGGTCTGTGAGTGGGTGTGTGAGTTTCTGAGTTGGTCCGTGAGTCTATGCGTAAGTGTCTGAGTGGGTCTGTGAGTGGGTGCATGAGTGTTTGAGTAGGTCTCTGAGTCGGTGCATCTGTGTCTGAGTAGATCTGTGAGTGGGTGCATGAGAGTCTCAGTGTGTGAGAGTGAGTACATGACCGATGGACTGGTTCTCTGAGTGGGTGCATGAGTGTCTGAGCGGGTCTTTATATACCAGCATGAGTCTCTCGTAGGTCTGTGAGTAGGTGCATGAATTTCTGAGTGGGTCTGTGAGTGGGTGCATGAGTGTCAGAGTAGGTCTCTGAGTGGGAGAATCAGTGTCTCATTTGGTGTGTGAGTGGATACATAAGTGATTGAGTGGGTCTGGGAGTGGATGCATGAGAATTCAAGTGAGTGTGTGAGCTGGTACATAAGTATCTTTATGGGTCTATGAGTGGGTGCAAGAGTCATTTGAGATGTCATCAATGATGTTATCAGTGATGTGACTGACCATGTCATGAGTGATGCCATTTTGAGGTTATAAGCAGTTTACTGCGGTGGCATAAGTTATAGTTAGCTCAGTGAATTATACCTAATGAATTTCAATGGTTTTGTACTAGTGAAATCTGAGCCTAACTATAATGTCTCTGTAACCTTTGTTTACTTAAATTGATTTTGCTAGGTTTTTTAATCTTTTTAATCCTAACTGTGACCTGTAAACTTTGAGAGTGAGTGTGAGAGTGGCTGTGTGGGTCTGTGATTGCCTGTGTATGTGTGAGTAGGTGTGTGAGTGTCTGTGTCAGTCTGGGGGTAGCTGTATGAGTGCCTCTGTGGTTCTGTAAGTGGGTCTTAGTGCCTGTGTGAATGTTAGTATGGGTGTATGATTGTCTGTATGGGTCAGTTAGTGGGTCTACGAGTGCCTGTGTGGGTATGGGAGCGGGTGGGTGAGTGCCTGTGTAGGTCTGTAAGTGCTGCTATATATTTTGTGCATTTACATACTTAGAGTATTTAACCCCTTACACGCATCTGGAATTTCCCCACGTGCGCAGATCAGACGGCTCCCGGCTGTCCGATGCACACGCCCACCGTGACGTTGGGCCGTCGTGGGCCATCCGACGCATGGAAGGGGTTGAAAAGGGAGAACCAAGGAATCTGATAATACCAGGAGATGACAAAAAAGAAACCACTCATCACAGTCACTACACATCAGCTTATGCTCCAATAGATCAATGATGAATTCATCTCTATTAAGAATTTCATATCATTTTTAAATATGGTCTACGGGAGAAAACACACTTGCTTTGCCTTCGCCAAGCCCAAGAAATTAGTTTGCGCTTAACTGAAGTGGAGGTTCAACTGGGACATCTGCTATGTTTATATTTGTAAGTGTTTTACGTTGAGGTTGATTTTCTGAGAAATCAGCACCGGGGCCAAAATCAAACCTCATTTTTTTTCAAGAAGAGTCCTCAGTTCTGCAGAAAACACCTACCCACCTGGAATACTTTCATTTGGTTAATTAGTAACTGCTAGCTTGTTAGGTAAATGTATTGTGTATATTCTACACTACAGCTGGATAAAGGACCATGAGGTGTGCATGTAATTTTCCAATGTTATTGCTCCTTAAGGGTCTTCATCCACAAATCTGTAATAATGTGAATCCTCATTAAGAGAAGATGACAAGACTACACAGAGGTGAATCTCCACCAAACAGGGATACTTTCCCTTAACTAAATTATGTAAGTGATTCTTTGTTTGGTGTAGATGTCCTTTTATTCCTCTGCATCAATTACCCTTTGCCAAAATCATCGAGAAACCTGTTCAAGGGCCTTTTGTTAAGCTTTCCATCCATGCGGGAGAAGGCAGGTAGACCTTTGCATACTACTAGGGAAAACTTGCTTGGTCAAATGGGCGTAGCTTGCAGATGATTTTGGACATTTGCATACTCAGGTAATTTTAAGGGAGAATCATGAACTCTGCTCTCACAATGAGATGATGAGAAAGAAATCACTCATCACAGTCACCCCAGATCAGATTGAGTTTGAATAGATCACTGATGCAGTCCCCTCCATTAAGGATTTCAGATTGTTTTTCAATGTTAAATATGAGAGGAAACATATTTGCTTTGTCTTCCCCAAGCACAAAAAGTTAGAATCCTATGTGTTTTACACAAGGAGAGGGTGGCGTTCCCCCTACCTGGGTTGATTTCAGCCCCAGGGTCCCTATCCCCCAGGGTCCATCCAAGACTTAATGGGGAGGAGAGCCACACGTCCCCCCTCTACTTGTGTAAACCACTTAGATCCTGACTTTCACACAAAAAAACAAAGCTTACAGGGGTATTATAGTTAGAAAATAGAATTAAAAGAACCTTAGCAATTGACCAAAAAAAAAACAAAGGTTACAGGGACGTTACAATTAGGTTCGGATTTAACACACACAAAACAATGGAAATTCAGCAGTTATAGTTATAGTTATCTCAAGTATCTATAACTCATGCCCTAAGGTGACTTTAACTTGCGGCCCCGCCCATGGACGCAGATTCACCAAAATAGTAGGGGTAGTGGAATTGATATCATTTGTGCATCACATGACAGGAAGTGACACCAAATGACCTTTGGCCCAGATGACTACATGTTAAGAAAAGTGTCTCAGTAAGTGACGTTATTGAAGTAAAAATAACACATACAGGATTAATAAAATCACAAAAGTACCACTAAAGCAGATCACTGTCTATTTTTGTTACAAACCACATATCAAATAGTGTACTGCTATGACATGCAAGGAGTTCAGACTTGATATGCCAGGTGCAACTATCATTTACACAGGTACAAACATCACATGCAAACAAAGTTATAGGCAATTAGAAGCTAAAATGCACAAGCATGCTTCACATGCACCTATGACCCTTAAATAGCCAAGCATAACCATCATGTGCCAACGCATACCCAACACATCCTGTGATATGGCCTCATAATGTCTGGTTTAAATGCATATGCCATGTGAGGACTGTAGTATGACTACCTTACTCCAGGCCATTATGAGAATACCAGGTATTAAAGGCCAAAAGAAGGGCAAGTACCCAATTGTCAAAGCTGTTCAAATGACAATGAATTAAAACTACCAGATTATGGCAACAACAATGCAATGAGGACCAATTTTCAAACTATTTTTGGGACAAGGAGGCATTCTAAAAAATAGACACTAAAGCTTTCTATGAGGGAAGGTTATGACAACATCTTTGTGCTTTACCTGCTGTGCCCCTTTTCCACCCTAGCCTTCATTACACTGTTGCTGAGTGAAACACAATTAGGTTCAGCATCATTATGACAAATCCACATAGAAATCCACATTCCAATGGGTGTGGCTTTTCAAAAAGCCAAGGCTCTTCCTCTATAGTCACTCTCCACATCAGTATTTCTATTCAGCCCTTATTCTGATGTCTGTGTACTATTGCAATAGATGTTATGCAATCTGTAGAGCAATCCAGATCTATGCAAAATCAGCTCAGGGTTTGGCTGTGCAAAATCAGCAGACCCCATTCTTTTCTGCACATACATTATCAGCACCGAAAATGGAGCAAACTATACACATTAGTCTCAGGGCAGTGCCAGATCTGTATCCACAATACTGCTTCCCCAGAATAACTCAAACATTGGTGAATAGCTAAAAAAGTAGCTGCACTACAACTCACCTCACCTCATTACCAGTACCACCCCATTGCCAGTATTTCCCCATCCCTTTTGAAGACCTCAAACAGTCTTGGAATTCTGATACCTTCTGATCACAAAAACCTAAATTGGTCCATCCCTTAGCCACAACATTGTATCTTTTAGTTGTCCGCCCCAGATGCTGTGCGCTTGAGTAGCTGCAACTTGGAAGCGAAACATGGCTATTGTCAGTTTCACATAGACTTGTACTGGAATTAAATATCACAATTCATGTAGCTAATTAGTAGAATAAAGCTAAAGGCTGGCAAGCTCAAGCACAAGCACATATTTATACAATGTTTTAACAACATCTTTAAACATGACCCTGCCTATAATGCTCTAAATCTGTTTGTGAAACACTGTGTCAAATGTTGCACAAAATAACCACTCCAACAGCATAAAGAAAGCATGATCAGGCATGGGGCCTAAGGCGGCTATAGAGGTGGGCTGCTAGGTGAACCGCTAAATTGTAGCAGTTTCCAACTGCATGTGTTTATGTTGTATCCAGCCCAGCCACAGGCAGATTCGTTTTAAAGGACCTAAATGGAAAACAACAGGATCCACTTTTTGTCACTGCTTTTACAACTACAGGGAGCATTGGGTTGTAAGGGCAGTGTCAGGGGTAGCAAGGGACAAGTCAGGGGTCGCAGCTGCAATCCCTGTCAACCCTTAAATGAGGTCCAAGCCCCCGACATGCACAGATTTCCTATCAATAAGTTAATTGCACATGTTGCAGTGATATTAGTGATGTCATAATAGATGTCATGAGTAATGTATTATGTTTGTAATTAGCAGTGCATGGCAAGGGCACGAGTTATAGTTACCTTAGGGCACGAGTTATAGTTACATGAGATAACTTTAACTATAAATGCTGAATGTCTATGCTTTTGTGTGTCTAAAATTTAAACCTAACTATAACATCTCTGTAATCTTTGGTTTTGTAGTGTATTTCTAAGTTTTTTTTAAATGCTAGTTTCTAATTATATGGTCCGTGTAACCTTTGTTTTTTTCATTGAATTTTGATGGGTTCTTAATGCTATTTCCTAACTATAAATTCCTTGTAACATTTGTTTTTTTAGTGAATTTCAGTTTTTAATGCTATTTCCTAACTATACTGTCCCTATAACCTGGGTATGTGAGTGGGTGTTTCATTGGTTGTGTGGGTGTGGAAGTAGGAGTGTGAGTGTGTGGTGGGCATGTCAGTTCATCTGCGTCTGGCTTTGTGGGTCTGTGAGTGGGTGTGTTACTGGTTATGTGGATCTGAGAGTATGTGTGTGAGTGGCTGCATGGGTGTGTGAGTGGGTGTGTGAGTACCTCTGTGGGTCTGTGAGTAGGTGTGTGAGTGGTTCTCTGTGTCACTGAGAGGGCATCTGAATGGCTGTATGAGTGTGTCAGTCGGTGTGTGAATGGGTTTCTGGGTCTCTGAGTGGGTATATGAGTGGGTGTATGGTTGTGTGAATAGTTGTCTGTGTCTCTGAGTGTGTGTGTGACTGGCTATGTGGGTGTATGTGTGGGTGTGAGTGGGTGTGTGGGTGTGTAAGTGAGTGATTGGGTGTGTGAGTGCATGTGTGACTGGCTGTATGGGTCTGTGAGTGGGTGTGCGAGTAGCTGTACAGTTGTGTGAGTGGATGCATGGGTCTGTGAGTGGGTGTGTGAGTGCCTTTGAGGGTCTGTAAGTGGGTGTGTGAGTGGCTGCATGGGTGTGAAAGTGGGTGTATCTTTTTTTAATTGTGATCTGGATCCGCCGATCTGTTGTGGATTCACATGGAGGGCATTACTGAGCACCACAGTGTATCCATTGATCCTCCTGCACCCCAAAAGACTTAATTTTTGGACAATTTCCTGCCCATGAGGGGTCAGTCACAGACCACACCATTATTCCCATGGGGTCAGCATACCTCTAGCCTGACCCCTTAAATCTTATATACACTTTATTACCCCACTCTGGAACCATGTCCTGATTGACAAAAAGGCAGCCACAAATTTTCTCTCAGGGTGTGGCCAGCCAAACACAGCATTGTTTATTACCATAATGCAAAACTGACTCTTTCTGGCTCAAGATCTAGCTTTCTGACAAATTCGGTTTAATTCCGTTCAGTTGTTCGGGCTGTACTCATGTCTAAAATCCCTACGGGAAAGTGCAAGTGGAAAACGTGTTTTTGGGAACCCACTTTTCCTCAGCCCCCGATTCATGAACCACCCCGAAGCTTTCCAGACAGCTTCTGAAGTGGGTGGCTAATTAGTTTTTGAAAATCTCCTTAAGATTCGTCAAAATGGCAGAAAAGTTAGGATATATATATATATCTTGAGAACAAGAAAGAGCCAAACTGCAGTCCCGGGTCCCCAGGCAAAAACAGAAGACTCCACGAATCCAATCTAAGGCAGTAGATTATTTATTGAGCAGAGCTTAGCAGAAGCAAAAACTATATATATATATATATATATATATATATATATATATATATATATATATATATATATATATATATATATATATATATATATATTTGCGTACTCCCTTCGACCCTTCAGTCAATCCACACGTTGCCGCAGGAAACAGAGGAGGCAGGACCAAGGTAGGTGCAAAAGTAGATTTATTTTCAGCCACAGTCCACCATCAGCATGACGCGTTTCGATCCCGTGGGATCTTGATCACATGACGCGCTACATGGTGCTAGTTCCGGTTTTAAAGGCCATTTTTGGTTATTTTAAAGTGATACACACCCAAATCCATGGGTACAAATGCTATGTCTACAAAACATTTTTGTTCTCCGCTGCTTCTTGAGTATTACTACAATACAGTACATGTTGTTGTATATACCAGAAATAGTTTGTAATCCATGAGTATGGCACATCTCATACTCTAATTATGTGTCCTTGAGATATTTATCTGGTTTATGCACAAGTTGATTTAACATATTTGTTAAAATTCAGGTATAAATACCATGGGGTAGGGTCCCCCCCCCCCAGATCGTGCATACCATTACTTGCTTTCAGTACTCTGATTAATACATAGAAAACATATTCAAAGCATAGCATCTGTGTGCAAAGGTGGTATGATAAATAAATACATAAATAGATATGGGGGCACACACATTATTTAGGAAAAACAAGATTCAAACTTATCGATCGATAAAATGCAGTTGTATCTAAAAGACCCCCTTAAAATCATGCTTGTTGGCCAAATGTTTTTTTCTTGTAATTGATGATTATTTAAGAAAAAAAGAGAACTTATTTAACTTCTAAGTGGTATATTTGGCCAAACTTCTGGAAGTTGCATAATTATTGGATGAATACAGTACTATGGATAATACAGTGCGGATTAAAGTTTTTGTAAACAAAAATATGTGCAATAATTGTTAAAAAGTGAGAAGTGCCTCTCTATCTATAAAAAATAAATCTATAAAAAATACCCATTACCTTAAAAAACCCTAAAACCATGTGTAAAATATTAGAAGAATGAATTTGTGGCGGTCAGCTAAAAAACAAATGTTTAGGATATAGTCTTGTAAACAGCTCACTTTTTAATACTCTATTTTTAATATTATTTTAATACTATATTGTCTCAAAGATGATTAATTTAAAGGCAAGTGTAAAGGTCTTCAGTGATGTTGAGACCCATGGGGGATCTGGAATCAAGTTCTAGAATGTGTCTCGTTTCTAGTTGTCTTAGCGCTTTTACCCTGTCTCCTCCTCTTTTGTGCAACGGTACACTGTCAATTAAAAAATACCGTAAATATTGAGGGTCTGATTTGTGCTTTTCACCAAAATGGTGGGCTACTGGGTATAGGGGATCTTGGTTTAAGATGGCCCTTATGTGCTGGAGCACCCTCTTATGTCATTGCAGTATAGTGCTGCCGACATATCTGAGATTACAAGGGCACTCCAGCACATAAACCATGTGGTCCGTTTTGCAAGTAACCGCCTTAGTGATGAGATGTTCCTTCTCTCCAAATTGTGTTTTGTATTTGGAGGTGTTAACTCCATGTGTACAGGCCTTGCAGGACCTACATTTGAAGAATCCCTTACGTTGACTCAACCAAGTGGTGTTGGTGTTCGTTCTAGGATCATTATGAACTAATGAATCCCTCATAGAGGGAGCCCTGCTATAAGTGATAGCTGCTTTTCTAGGCAGTAAATGGCCTATTATAGGATCCCCTAAAATTATAGGCCAATTTCTGTCAATGATCTTTTTGATGGCTTTACTCTGTTTGTTGTATCTCAGAATAAATCTGAAGGTATCAGTCTGGTTGTCTGATGCTAGTGTTGTATTGGGACTTTTATTTAACAAAGTGTCCCGATTTACCTTATTGCTTCTCACAATTGCTTTGTCAATACACTGGGTGGAGTATCCCCTAGCTAAAAATCTATTTTTACTAGCTAGTTGGGCCTCCCTTAGGTCCTCAGCCTCACTGCATATGCACTTTAGTCTCAGCATCTCCCCATAGGGGATGCTTTGTATGAGATGTTGAGGGTGAGCGCTGCTGGTATACAGTACTGAGTTCCTCAAAGTAATTTTTCTATGTAATTTAGTTTGGATCTGGCCATCTTTTACATACACTTGAACATCTAGAAAGTTCACAGTTTCTGGACCAGTAGACACCATAAAGTTTAGGTTCAATTTGTTGATATTAAATTCCTCTATGAATTTAGATGCCTCATCTTCAGTGCCCTGCCAAATGATAAAAAGGTCATCTATAAACCTTAGCCATGTGTAATGTTGTTATTTACATACATTGAGAATTGCTTGCATAGGACCAGCTACTCCCACCAACCCATATGTAAACAGGCATAGCTGGGGTTGAAGCTGGCCCCATAGCAACTCCTCGTTGCTGTTGGTAGATAACATTTTGGAACATAAAAAAGTTGTTTTTTAAGATGAAATCTATCATATTGAGTAGCATTGCATTGTGCAGTTCAAATTCACATGATCTCTTGGATAGGTAATACCTGATAGCTCTGAGTCCATCCTGGTGTTGAATCGATGTATACAGGGATGTAACATCTAGTGTTATCATTAAGTAGTTCTCTTGCCAATCAATAGTTTGAATTTTTGCCAAAAAGTCCCCCGTATCTTTGATGTATGATGGTAGCTGCTGCACAAGGTCTTGTAGAAAAAAATCGACGTATTGTGATGGTTTTTCCAAAAGGCTATTTTGAGCCGAAATGATGGGCCTGCCAGGTGGTTTTGTTGGATTCTTGTGTACTTTAGGTATGAGGAACATGATGGGGGTTACCGGGTTGTAATTTTTTAGGAATTTAAACTCATCCAGTGACAGTAAACCCCCATTCTTCCAGGCTATCAATTTCATTCTAAAATCGTTGTACATGGCTTTTAGCGTGTGATGGTCACTTCGATGATAACATCCCTTGTCTTTCAACTGATTCATTGCTTCATCAATATAATCTGTTCTGTTACAGAGGACTAAATTGCCCCCCTTATCCGAATTGCGGATAATGATATCCTTGTTGTTCTTGAGCTTGGTCATAAGGTTGTAGTATTGGATGTCTCTTTTTTTGACTTTCTGTTTGGTTGAGATACACGTTTTGTAATTTAGTTTTTTGAGGCTGGATGTAACTTGTTCATTGAACACTTCTATGGAATCTCTGCTAGTGATGTGGTTAAAGGTTGAGGGAGATTTAAACGATGTAGATGGTCTTTTTTGAATCACTGTTGTATCTGTATTACCTTTGTTGGAGTTGCTCCTGTGGGTTTCTTGGGCAAGTTCCAACAAAGTATCCAGTGTTGGGTCATTGGCATCAAAGTTTGTTTCTATAGGACTAATCACTTGGCCAAGTATTGTCTCTATTTCAATTTAGTCAGAGTTTTGTTTTTGTTGGAGAAAATGTTTCTTTAGTTTTAATTTCCTAATGCTTTTGAATATGTCACATCTTGATGCAGCGTATCCAAAGGAACTCTCAGGATAGTATGATAACCCGAGTTGTAATAACTGGAGTTTAGCTTTATTGAGGTCTACAGTCGTAAGGTTGATAATAGTTTGTTTGTTGTCACATTCTGTCTGAGTTAGCGTCACCAATGGCGTTTCTGTTGTGTTTTCAAGAATTGTTTTGGCTGTTCTTTTTCGTTTGGCCTGCCTCCTTTGTCTGCGCTTGATTATTCTGTTTCGGACATTTTGTTTGTTGGCTTCCTCGGCCGCAGGGTGTACCTGCGTTCCCTGAATATATATATATATGTATCCTGTATGTATATATAGGTGTATATGTGTATTGCATAGTGGGGGTGCAAGTTACAGTTAGGGAATTTCTAGGGATTTTTATTGTAAACTAATATTTTATTACCATTCATAAAGCCAATCCCCAGCTGTGCATAGCCTGCAGCAAATAGTTTTTTAAAGGGGAGGGGACCAAGTTGCCATCCTCCCTAAGCCTCATTAAACCCATTAGATTCTGGGGACCCCAGGGTCTTATGTTTTCAAAAGGGAGGGGGGCATGTGGCCCCCTCCCCATGCCTCATTGGGTTTTGCGGATCCAACCCTCAAGGCCTTATGTTTTTAAAAGGGGAGGGGAATTAAGTCACCCCTCTCCCAGAGCCTCTTTAGGCCCTGAGGACCCCATCCCCAGGCCTTTTCTTTTTTTAAAAAAGGGGATGAGCTACAGGCCCCATCGAGCAGGGTTGTTTTTTTTTATGAGGAGGGGGCCCTTGGACCCCTTCCCAAGACTCATTAGTCCCTGGGGACCCCATCCCCGGGGCTGTGTTTTTTTAAGGTTAGAGGGGGCACATAGTCTCCCTCTGCAAATCTCAAGAAGCCCTGGGGACCCGACCCCCCAGGGTCAAATGTATTTTCAAGAGGAGGGGGAAATGTTGCCCTCTTCCCTGAACCTTATTTAGGTCCTGGGGACCTAATGCCCATGGCCTTTGTTTATTAACACCTTGGCTGCTAGGGAGGTTTTCCTGCTGTGCTGTAGGTGGATTATTTCCATTGTTCATGACAAGGTCAGCTCGTCATTAGCACAGCTCCAGTGTACCGCATGACGAGCTGAGCTCGTCATGAGCATGGAAGGGGTTAAAGGGAGGGGACCGCAGAAATATTTTCTTTGCTAATCACTCTTTTTCTTTGTAATGAACCTATCTGACATTTGGCAGGCTGTTAGAATGTTCAGCTCACTGTAGAAAAGCCATGTACCATGCATAACCAACAAGGGTGGGCAAGGATAAGGGATGAGGCCAAAAATCATTGATTTGTTAATAACTTTGTCATGCAGTAACATTGATCTGCAGGGCATTGGGGACATACTTATCAAGTCTAGCATCCCCGTATATTTTAAGTTTCATACAACTCATTCAATGCACTGTTAAAGTGTGGTCAAAAAAGTGTTAATTTGCGGAGTTAAATTAAATGTTGTAGGCTGTTAACCAGGTAGGTGCAATACGGGGATTTCAGGTTTGAATAGGGTCCTATATAGGATTGGAGCAAAGTTAAAGATGACAGTTAAAAAAAAAAAAGATTTGTTAAGAACTTTAGTGCTGTTCTACAAAGCTGCATGAAATTTGCCAAACACGTCGAATCTTTAATTTGCTTCTGAAATGCTGTGAGGGGGATTAACTCCGATTTCTGGCCTGCCTGAGGTGTGCTATCCCTGGAGAAACCTGTGCACCTTCACATTATCATCCGGAAGCAGAATAGATGACTAAGTCCAAGATCGCTTCCACTTCTCATAAAGTTTCTCTGGGTTATTTATGCAGTCCTCAAGTATTCAGGATAGGCTTGTAACCACCCAGTTTATCTGTCTAGCCAAAGTCTCTGCAGGGCCTAGTCCACAGTGGAATGAAAAAGGGTCTGAGGGAAGTTTAAAGTCTTATAAGGATTCAATCCCCCTAATTCTAATACTCACAAAACCAACTAGAATCCATAAGACTAGAAGCAAATATATATAATGCTAAGCATATACCTCTAGAGATAAATATAGAGGCTATCACAACTCACTAAAATGTTGAGCAAAGGAGAGACAAAGAGATAGTACTTAGAATCACCTCAGGATAATTGGTATCTCATCAATACACAATCATGTGCCCAGTGTCATCATCTAGGGTCCCAGACAACCCTCTACTGCCTCTCTTAGTTATCAGTACTACCCTTCCTAGCAATATCTCATATGTTTTCCTATTCAAATCAATGTGAGAACAACAACAGTAATACTGTATGTATGACTTTTCTTGTTCTATAGTGATTGCAGTGACAAAAATATGTGTAGGTCCTGAAGAAAGCCAGGAAGACTATTCCAAGTGGCTGAAACATGTCGACCGTGGGAACAGTGACTAATTCCTAACTGTTTCATATCTTTTTTCACTTCTCACATTTATTTTATTAGGAAAACATATGAGATATTGCTAGGAAGGGTACTACACCATCTCAATGGTTTATCCTTTTTAAACACTTTTTCACAGTTTTGTTTGCACTGCATTTTAGAAACTATCTCAAATCACCCAATTTCTAAAACACAATCCCATTCGCTTTTTCCTTTTGTAAGAATCTCACAGAAGGATGCAACTCTCCTCCTATTCTCTCTGATAACTAAGAGAGGCAGTAGAGGGGAAGGGAATTATTTCCCTAACTTAAAACGCACCACAGGGCGTGTTTGCACACTTCACCTCAGGCCCGTCCCCTCCCTTCACCACTGTGTGAACACGCTCTGTGGCCATTTTAAGTTGGGAGATTAAGTCCCCTTGCATCCTGAGTGTTCCTAGGGCTCAACTAGCCCACTAGGTACCTCCAGTAAGCGCCACAGAGCGGCATTGCAGAGAGGTGTAAAAAGGGGCATGGCCTGGACCACCTCTCTGCAACACAGCGCAGTGGCGCTTACTGGAAGCACCTGTGGACTAGTTGCCCCCTAAGGGCCCTCAGGATTGAAGCGGAATTATTTCCCCAAAGTAAAATGCGCCACAGGGCGCGTTTGCTCACTTGTGACATCAGGCGACGCCCCTCCCTGCACCACTGCACAAACGCGCCCCCTGGTGCGTTGTAAATTGGGGTATTAAGTCCCCTTGAGTCCTGAGGGTCCCGGGGGGCCAACTAGCCCACAACTTACCTCTAGTAAGCACCAGGGAGCTATGTTGCAGAGTGGTGTACAAAGGGGCATGGCCTGGGCTACCTCTCTGCAACGCAGTGCAGTGGTGCTTACTGGAGTTAAGGGGTGGACTAGTTGGCCCCCAGGGACCCTCAGTATTGAAGAGAAATTAATTCCCCAACTTAAAACGCACTTCAGGGTGTGTTTGCACACATGTCACCACAGGCCCCGCCCCCTCACTGCACCACGTTTTGGGACCCCCTTTTTTCTCAGCCCCTGCTTGATGAATCACCCCAAATCTTTGAATATAGGAGTGGACCGAGTACCCCACAAGTTTTGAAAATTTCACGAAGATTCGTCATTCGGCGCCAAAGTTATTGGGAATAGAATGCTGCAATTTTCCTATGGATAATAGGTCCTAGCAATAACTACCTACTGGCGACTGCCATAGGTTTTATATATATATGTATTCACTGAAAAAACCATAGGTTTCAGGAGTTATATAGTTAGGAATTAGCTTTTAAAAAAACCTTTGAAATTCACTCAAAAAACTATACGTTTTAGTGGTGTTATAGTTAGCTGGACATTTTACTCATACAAAACCATTGAAATTGCTCCTATATAGTTAGTTGTACTAACTATATTTCGCGCACCCGCAATCCACTGCTGATGATGTCACATATTAGATCATTCATGACATGGTCAGTGACATCACTGATGACATCTCAAATGACATCACTGATGACATCACTGATGACATCATCCGGTAAATGTGGTTTGCTTCGTTATTTAAATATGCATTATATATATAGCAATTTGCATTGAAGAATAAGTGGATATATATAAATAAATATTTGGATGGAGGATTTAGTAGCAGTGTAATTGACTGTTTACTTGACCAATTTATAATGTCTCACTAAATATAGTGGATAGTGACTAAACTGTGTGAATATCTGTATCACTTTGTCAGTTGTTGTGTAAACTGATTCTACAGTTGGTTACTAGCTATGTGAAAGTCTATATTAGTTATTGATTAGTAAGTATTTGTATGGGAGTGTGAAAGTGTGTGTGGTTCGGTGGGGGGTGTGTGACTGTCCAAAGATGTGTGAATAGTTGATTCAGTAGATATATGAAGTTAAAACTACATGTTCTAACAGTTGTTTGGGTGAGTGAATATCTTTATGGGTGTGGTGATGAGCAAATATATTTCTCAATGGTACAGGTCCAACAAACTAGAAAAATAAAAGGCAGTGTATGTGTCAGTTGTTGTATATAAATAAGTATACATAAGACACAATGATTGTGTGAGTGACTGTATGGATAACTGTATACTTGTAATAATGATTTTATAATTCACTAAGTATGACTTACTATCTAAATGAATAGAAGAAGTGGTGTTTGTATAAGTGTTTTGCTAAGTAAATATGTAAGTATGATCCATTGTTTGCATAAGTGACTAGGATGACTTCATATGTGAATAGGATGCGTGCTGTTGTTTAATGTCGATATAGATGTATAAGTATTTTTGATAGTGTTCTATTGTTCATTGACAGCATGTATGAGTGAATCCATAGGTAAGTGATTAGATGTGTGTATACATCTATGAATCACTGAGTGGATTTTTAGATACTTGTATTGCTGTGACAATGGATTTAAATATGATACTCTGTATTTTACAAAGAGTGATGAAAAATTGTAATAGTGTATGAAAAGGTGTATGTGATTGTCACGTGGATGATGTCATCAGTGATGTCATCAGTGATGTCATTTGAGATGTCATCAGTGATGTCACTGACCATGTCATGAATGATCTAATATGTGACATCATCAGCAGTGGATTGCGGGTGCGCGAAATAAAGTTAGTACAACTAACTATATAGGAGCAATTTCAATGGTTTTGTATGAGTAAAATGTCCAGCTAACTATAACATCACTAAAACTTATAGTTTTTTGAGTGAATTTCAAAGTTTTTTTAAAAGCTAATTCCTAACTATATAACTCCTGAAACCTATGGTTTTTTCAGTGAATTTCAAAGGTTTTTTAAATGCTAATTCCTAACTATATAAGGCCTGAAACCTATGGTTTTTTCAGTGAATTTCAAAGGTTTTTTAAATGCTAATTCCTAACTATATAAGGCCTGAAACCTATGGTTTTTTCAGTGAATTTGCAAGGTTTTTTTAAATGCTAATTCCTAACTATATAAGGCCTGAAACCTATGTTTTTTTCAGTGAATTTGCAAGGTTTTTTTAAATGCTAATTCCTAACTATATAAGGCCTGAAACCTATGGTTTTTTCAGTGAATTCGCAAGGTTTTTTAAATGCTAATTCCTAACTATATAAGGTCTGAAACTTATGGTTTTTTCATTGAATTCGCAAGGTTTTTTAAATGCTAATTCTATTAGCGGATAACGTTTTTATATATTAAAACATTTTTTAAACCTCAAATGCCTGCTTTGCTAACAGAGTTTTTAAGCACAGGCTCTTTTGTCTCTGGTGGCCATCTTGGGAGACTACATATCAGAATTTTTTTAATGAAATATAAGAGGATTTGAGAAGTCACTCAAAATGTGCCCTAATTTTTCTTTCTTCAGCACTAATCATAATTTCTATGGCAAAATGAACCCCCTCATTTTGTTCCTTTGAAAATTAAATGTTTTAAGTGTTAACACTTTATTCCAATCAAGATGACTTCAGGTGTGCCATACTTTTGTCATAAGTAAGACTGTTAGCGCTCTAGTTGTTCTTTAGAACACTGTGGGACATTCTGTCGTTGGGCTATAGTTGGGCTACATCTGGCTGATATTTGGGCTACATTTGTTTTTTTTTGTCTCTGGTGGCCATCTTTGGGCTACATTGGGCTACATTGGGCTACATTTGGGCTCTAACATATATATAGCCCAATGTAGCCCAATATATATTTTTTCAAAGTTAATTTTCGTAAAAACCACTGAAGCACATATCTTGAGACATAGCACAGGCACATCGGGCTACCAGTCCCTACAATTTTGCCAAGTTTGGTGGAAAACCTGTAGTGTAGCTCCTATTTTCCCAATAGGCTCTGCGCATTGGAATAGTACCTACAGCAGTAAAGGCCTAGGCCAGACGTTAACTAGGTCTACTACTGTCGATACTAGACTTAATTTTTGGGTTTGCCAGCTAAGCTCAGAGTTCGCTAGAAACTTTCTCGAATGTTCAAGGAAGGAATTAACTCCCCTGATTAGACAAGAAGGGATTTAGTTTCTGACAACCATAGAACATGACAACTTTGCTCTCCCCTAATCAAGAGTCAATCTCGAGAGTCGTGTGAGCACAAGGCAATTATTTTACTCAGTCAGTACGTGCATTCTTAGTCTCATCAGAATGTAGAGAAAAGGAAGAGACGGGCGTGTTCAATAAAAGATGTTATTTATTGATCAGTCTCTTTTCTCATACATGAGAAATGGATCGATATTGTTGCAATACTTATAGTTAAGTAAAGTGCATACATTAAAAGCAATAGTATAAAATAATACTGTAAAAACATTGATATGGTTTCTGAGCCATATGATGTTTAAAATGATTAAAATATATTTACATACACATATACATTTGACTAAACGTACTCAACTGGTGTTTCTAAATACGCCTACCCCGTGTACCTGACCTAAGTCTAATGCGTGGGCGGGAATAGAAAGTTACAGTTTAAGTTAAGTTTGTTTTTGCCAAGTGAATAACTAAAGAATTCTCTGTGAGGGGTTATTCAGTTCTGTACCTGGAAGTTAGGATGAATGAGGAATGGTATCTCTTTCTCTGCTCTCGATATTCCAGGTTGCCTGCGAGGGCTGCCCGAAAGCGCCGGTGCTGGGTCTCTCGGCTTGAGATAGCAGCGCGTCTCTCAGCGCGTCAGGAAGGCGGGGCTGCTGCCAGCGGGGTCTGCTTCTGCTCTCGGCTTCGGCAAGTATGGCTGCTCCGTCTTGTCACCACACGCGTGTTTGCATAGGGCAAGATCGGCAATATTTATACCTTAAAGGTGCCGAGATTGACGTAAGGATGGACATAGATACGTCAATAAAGATGTCATACGACTTGCTCGTTAGCACATTCTTTACTAAAGTTCTCTGTGAAATCAAAACTATGGCCGCACGGATTATCCAGGTTGTCATAGGTTTGATTTGTTATGAGAACGTCGTATGCCTTATCAGGGGCTGGAGGAATGTCGCTTGTCTAATTAGATCTCAAGCGTTATGACCTAATCAGATAACACGTTCCTGTGCCGTAGTGTGACTGCGTCAGATAACGGTATCTGCATCATGGGGGCTTTTCTTGCCTCATGGGCTGACTGTTAGTTAACTTGATAGTTAGTTTAACCAGAATAGGGTCAGGAATAGGGGGATCGATTCAGAACCTATAGGAATACATGACACCCACTCCACGCTAACTATGGTCATATTTACTAATCTATGCATAGTATAACATAGTACAACATACTATAGAGTATAGTGTATACCTTACCACCCCAAAATACATAAATGCATTTCGAAATTTTCAAATATACTGAAAAATTGCAGTCATATATATTGTATGCACTTAAGCTATGGTTTAAATGCAAAAGTAAACACGCATTTGTATGCATTATTGCTTATTGGTATATGAGAAATACACATGAAATGGCTCTTAATATGGCTAAACAGAAAGGAAGTTCGAGACCATCTCATCACATAATAAAATATTTGTGAACATCCCAGCGGGCAACTAAAGTTTTATAAAGTATCTAAAAATAGAAATCTTAGTTCTCTAGGAATAGTTTCTTACTTTAAGCAGAAGATAAGTGTCCCGAAAAATTTGTGAAAAATAATTTGGGGCTGCTAAAAAATTGTTGTCCGTGAACTGGTGGGAAGAATTGTTCATGTGACTTTATTTTAAAAGTTGAAGGCCGAATTCAGGGAACGCCGTGTGCGAGCTTGCTCAAAAGTCTCTATTTCTGTTCTGGAGAGAACATCATATCATTCAGGCTTTCGAAAAAACTGTCAACAGCTTCATGGGAAAGTTCCACTAAGTCGGAAATAGGGGTAACCATGCATTCGTGCGCATGATTGTCTGCATTGACATTCTGATTCGCATTGCTGACAGAAGGTCGTACCTGTTCGATGCTGCTTTCATCTTGAACTTCACTACTCTTCAATCGCAGTGGTGAAGATTCCAGGAATGCCGTCATCAGGATTGGCAGCCTTTGAGGGCAGCACAAAGCGTGAACCTTGGTAGGAACCAACAGTGTATCTGCATCCACTGGCGCATCCGATTGTAGCGTCAGACAGGTGTCTAACACGCACTCTTCTCCGCATAGCAGACACCTTAGTACAGGTAAAACACACCTTTGCCACATTGGTCGAAATGATAGAAACCAAGTCATGTTCAGGTCTCTAAGCCGGGAGAGTCCCAGGATTTTTGATATCCGGTCCCGGTATCCAATGGCTAGGATCGTATCTTCCATTGTCGCGAGAGTTTGATCTGTGACATGGGTTGCCATAACGAAAAATAAGGACTAGGAATAGGATTCCTGCAATTAGTCCCAGGATCAGGGGAAGTCCGCCAAAAATCGAATGGACGAAATCTGGAAAAATACCCAGTATGGCTTTGAATGGTGTTAATGCCATCGAAAATACTGTCTTAAATACCCCTGAGATCCCATTGGTATCAGAAATATTTAAGATTTCGCTCAGGATTTCCGCGAAATGTACGGGGGAATTAGTTGATAATAATGTATGTATCTCTGCAGTCGTCCTTGCGACTTGTAGATCATACGTTTCTTTTGATGACGTGAGCCTTGTAGGCGTCTGAAGAAGCACTGTTTTCATTCTGCTTAAAGTATCTATTCGAATAGAAGTAATTTTCAAACTGGGCCATGCCCTTGCCTCCCTGTCTGGAAAGGAGCTGGGGAATAAAGAACGTCCACAGCACTTGACCTTCGCCGTCGTAGTGACTAGATAAGGAGTCCCGGGCATAAGACTACAACATCTGCGGTCTACAATAAGAATGTAACTCCCATTATAGAGTCTTTGAAAGAATGGTTCTATTTCAGTTGCAGGTGCGCCTTGCTGGTGACATGAAAGGTTGTATGAATTCCCTTCACAGGCTCCATGCAAACTAATACCGTTACACAGAAGCGTGCCGCTTAGTGACATAGCACAATCGTTGCCACTAAGAAACACTTTCTGTCCTTTATTACTGACACATGCATGTGAATAGGGCAGGTTCCAAGTTGTTTTAAGGTACCCCTTTCCCAATTTCTCGTACATGCCAGCCTGTATATATTTTTGGCAGTATTGAAACCTGAAGGGTGAGATTGGAATATTTATGATTCCGTGGATTATCCATTCACTGACAGGTCGTTCTGACATTGTCATTGGTAATCTTTCTAGTTTTTCAATGCTCAAGATTGTATAATCAGCACCCTTTTGCGCCATACCGATTTGTCTATCAGTAAGGTTAAAGATTTGGAATAGTGACGTTGTGTTGATTAAACGCCAAGGCACGTAGCCTGAACGCAGATTTTGTAACGTCCAGCCAAGCTGTACAATGGAACGCAATTGTTACTGACCATGTTGTAATAATAGTAAGTCTTGCGATAATATATCGATTGCTGAAGACACAATGCTGTCCAATGAAAAAATTCTGGAGGACAGAGTCATTAACCCATTGTCCACTACAGATAGTGATTTTTCCAAATTAATACGGTCAATTTCCCGTATTCTTTCTGCTGTCTCAATTTGAGTAACCTTCCAGGCCTCATTGTATGCTGCATATACAGAGGCTGCTATGAAACGCTTTTGACGCTGTTTGCGTGGTCCCAGTATGAAATCACGCAAGTCAGCACCATCAGTAAGTAAAGTTAGGTGTTGCTTAATTTCAGGCAGTGTGGAAGTCTGTAGCCATTGAAGGCATAATTTGCCCACACTGTAGGTTGTTATTATCCCTGGGTGTTGTCTTTGGGGATATCTAGGGTCTGGCCTGGTCATTTTGAAACCCTGTGTTTTATTCAGGAATCTATCTTGACAGTAATTTGTATCTGTGGGCCAGATCAACCATTGTTTCCAATCAGGATGTGTTCTGTTTTGGTTTATTATATGGTTTACGTCTATTTCTTCATCTGTATCAGAGCTATTGCTAAATATTGTTGGCTTTGGAATAGACGGTTTAATTAAATCTTTGATTTTGGCTAAGCCAAGACAGGTGGTTTGTTGAACAGTGTCATTTAAAAATATCATTTGTTCTGGGATCATGCAGGCTCTAAACAAAGCTTCTATACCCTGTACTTGCCATTCTTTTGTACCCCAAACACTTTTCAAATCAACATTTGTGTCCCAATATTCAAATCCAAAAGTATTCATTTTTTCAAAGAATGAATCTGAATATATCAATTTTGTGTTGGTTATCATGGTTTTCATCCCTGTCTTGTTTGACAATTTAAAATAAAATGTTTCAGCATTACTTATGTTAAAACCTGAAAAATATGAATATTTGTCATAAACGGTTCTAGAGCTCCCTTTTGGAGGTGTAGCACAATGTTCCCATTGATTATAATTTAAAACATTTCTAGGTTGTGCAGATTTATGTAAAAAATGGTTACCATAATGGTTATAGCAATACATACTATCATAATTTGTAGAACCTTGCAAATAATCATGTTTTGTAAATTTAGCAGACATTACTAAGTCAGACATCATGTTGTTAATACTTTCGAAGTCCCAATCATCAGCAAATGAGTTTGGTTTTGCAAAGTCACCCAAGGAGATCTTGATTTGGTGTGGATATTTCAGGATCTCGACCGGACCATAAATTTCATAGTCAGTGTTGTCCCAGGCTACCCCACCAGGTATAGGATTGGCTGTGAAGTTGGCAGAAGAAAGTTCTCTTTTCTCGATGTGTGAAGATGTGTGTGGTTTGAGGACCAAGTTGATGTTCTGACTTGCTGTGTCCATTTTAGCATATTTTCCCTCAATGAAGCGTCCCAAAGTAAATACCATGATGAGCCAAAGTATGAGGATAGATGCGCCAAAACCCACCCGAAATTCAATCCATGGAGAAACCAGATATGTTTCTTTCAGTTGTTTCAAAAGTTCCTTCGCTTTGTCTTTAAAGGATTTTGATGATGGCTGTGTCTTTGATTCACTGAAGCCTTCAGAGGAATCATCGAAGTTGATGAAGTAACCGGATGCAGTTCTGTCAATTGTTCCAATTGGTTCAGGATTTCTGTTTTTTGCATTTTCACTTGGTACTTCAGTATAGATCGGTGTGTCTCTGCTAAATGTCTTTATTTGGGTTTTCAGAGGTCTGAGTTCTATTGCATTGTTGCATAGTCCTTCTTGTTCTTCTGCAGGCGTTTCGAATGTGATGAGCCTTTTTGATAGGACCTCTGTACTGGTAGCAAACCTAGGTGTTCTGCTACTTATTGGGAGTCCACTTGGCCTCCTGTTTGTTATCGGCCACATGTTGTGGTTTTACCAGGTCGATGGATACAACTCGGTTCTCCTTTTTTCCAGCAAGTGGCGGTAGTACAACTGATCTTGTCCCGTTGACAGACAAGACAGGAACTGCTTTTCTGTAAGAAGGCCCAAATTCCTTCTTTACCGCGATCTTCTCCCTGACTAGATCCCCGACTTTTGGAATCCAGACAGGTCTTGCTGGGACAGGTGGTGATTCTTCAGTGGTTGTTGGCTGTTGTTTCAACTGTATGTTGCTCAGGTCTTTTCTTGTTTTGTTTAAGTCCTGCAAAATAGCCAAACGGTCTTTGACATCAAAGCTTTTTTCTATTACCACTGAAGTCTGACTATCAAGGTCAGAGATCAACATCCTAGTTCCGAATAATAATTCGTACGGACTGAATCCCTTCAGAGAATTTCTTGGCAAGTTATTTAGACTACGTTGGACACTTATTAGATGTTTGACCCACCCAGCTCCCGAACCTAATATCCTTTCTATTATAGATTGCTTTCTGCCATGGTTTTTTCTTTACACCATCCCGTACCCTCAGGAAGGAAGTGAGAAGATTCCCGCTGGGCTGTGCTCATTTGGCCATGTTTCCCCCCAGGCTGGTTTGCCTGAGTGAAAACAATGGTCAAACGTAACATGCTCTTAGCGTATATGCCATTTAGACTCGCAAATCTTGTATAATAGTCCGGACGTCAGCCGAGTGCTGGTGATCTACATTATAAGTGGAAACTAGCCTGTATATGTTAATCGCAAGCCATTCTTTTTGCTGGTAATATTATCTGCCTTGATACGACGAGGTATTAAACTGCTTCTCTCCCCACTGCGATCTCTGTTGCAGTTTGGGCAGTTTTTTACAAACATGGTGTAGTGCAGGCTCATGCCTGGCCACCAGTACCGTGATTGTAATTCTTCCAGAGAATCTTTTAATTTAAGGTGTCTGAGACCCTCGCCCATGTGTGCGTCTGCGATTAACAAGTTTCTCCTGTCCATGTTTGGAATTACTCTATCCCCCACTCCAGGGATTCGAGCAAAAGGGACGGAGTTTGCATCGATTATGTATGTATAATTGAGTGGATAGTTGATCGGTAACGCTGAGCAGTCGCCTCTTGATGACGTTTTCACCGCCAGCATTGTTTCACCGTCAATGTATTTTAATGTACGCTTTTTTCGATCTACGGGAGCCGGTTTAGTGGCTGCCGCTGCGGCTGCTTCAGCCAATGAATTCCCCACAACGTGAACGCCATCACGCTGATGACTCAGTGAGTGTGTCACGTGAGTCTTTGGTAGTTCTTTTTGTAAAAGAGCTACTTGTTCCCAGAGCAGTTTCTGCTTTATTGGTGCATCTGTGTCATCCTTGTAACCGTTCTGAATCCATGTCTGCAAATCCTTGTTATATGCTTTGACGCAGTAATATGAATCTGACACTATAAGTGTCGGGAATTCGCGATCCGCATTATCTAGCGCCATTTTCAAAGCTATTATTTCAGTTTGTAGTTCTGAATTAGTTTCTACTGAGTGTGATTTTGTTAATAGAGGTCTTAGTTTACCTCCGCGCCACACTTCTTTTGTAATCTCCCATGTGGGGTTGTATGCATGTTCTCCCCAAACGGAGGGTTGAGCATGTCCGTCTGTATAGATTACACAGGCGTAATGTCGTAGAGGAAGAATGTCGATTGGCAGAGGATACGTCTTTTCATATTTAAAATTTTTTTTTTTTTTTTTTTTCTTCTAGTTCTTAGAAAATTGTCAACCAGGCTATACTTGATAATTCATATCCTACGTACAAGACTGTCAGATGGGCAATTCTGGACTTTTTGAAGTTGAATTTGTAACCCTCTGCAGCGAACCCAAGTATTATGGTGTTCACCCTTTTCAAGTGAGTCTCCAAGTCATCATCTGTTAAGTAAATGTCATCGACATAAGATAATGCTTCATCATCATATAGTTGTAGTAATTCTGTTACTCTCGCTGAGAATACCCCCGGGCTGTTCTTGTACCCCTGGGCTAACCGACAGAATTGCTTTTGAGTGCCATTTACTGAGAATGCAGTTAAATATCTGCTCTCTGGTGCTATGTTTTGACAAAAGAATCCATTGGAGATGTCCAAGGTTGTTTTGTATTTTTTGCGCACTATGTTATTCATTAGTGCAGCACTGTGTGAGTTTTGCACTGCAAAGGTTTTGCAACATGTGTTAAGGTGTCGGTAATCCAAAACTAGACGATATGAATTGTCTGGTTTGGAGACCGGAAACAAAGGATTGTTCATTTGTGAGGTGCAAGTTTCAATCACCCCCTGGTATTCTAGCTGATCTAGTATTTCATTTACCTGTTTTTTAGCTTCTTGCTTAATTGGGTACTGCCTTTGTGCAGTAGGTTGTGATTTTAACTGGATTTTGTGAGGAGGAGAATCCTCATCCCATCCTACATGATTTTTATATAAAGCAGGTGCTAAGGCCACTGCCCACTTTCTAGCAAGTGTGTATTTTTTATGAATCGGTATTTGATTCGAGAAGGCAGGCATAATTACTTCTTCGCCATGAGGGCACTCCCTGACAAACTCTGGTGGCCAGTCTTTTTCAGCTAGAAGGATGTCATAGCCTTTGGAGAGGTTATCCCAAAATAGTCCCCTTATTTTCCTAGTCTTATCTCCCTCTATACGTAATGTTATCTCGTATATCTTGTGGGGCTTGCTAACTCTGGTGTCTGCAGTTTCCACTTGAAGGTATTCATTCGTGTCCACTGTCTCCAGATGATTCATAAGGACTTTGCGAGCTATGCTCACCTCTGCTGCGCTGTCTAGCATTGTCTGAGCCCATTCTCCGTTTTTCAGTTGTGTCCTCAGTATTCTCGGCATTTTTAACTACCTTGATACTGGCTACCTTCTTTTTTGGAAATTGTAATTTCTTTTTTAGCTGAGCAGGTTCCTTGTCTTTGGACTTGGCGTGCTCTTCTGATCGTCCTCTTCTTTCCGATTTCTGCGAGGAATTCTGAAAAGATTGAGAGGGACGTGTATCAATGTCTTGATATCTATCAGGTTTTTTAATATTATCCCTATTTCTAAGGTTATATCTATTCCCCGAGGGGTCACTCTGCGGTGACTTCTGTCTTTGGTTTGGAGATTTCTCTCTTCGCCTAGGAGACCTTCCTCGGGACTGGAATTTCTTTTCTTTAGGATTGGATTGTTTGTTTCCATCCCAGTTCTTTTTTGGTGAATTATTATTATTAAAAAATATTTTTTCTGGACTTGTAGTCAGTTGCTGTTTTACTGGTATTCCACCTAGACTATCTCTGCCTAGTTCTTCATAGGATTTTTCTATGATTCTGGCAATTTCAGCTGGTTGGTCTGCTATATCTGTCTCTTTTAACCTCTGGCGGATCGCCACGTTTGCTGCTTCACCTTTTATGTTGGCTAGTAATATAGCCGAGACCTGCTTGAAGTCTTTCAGTAATTTCATACCAAGAGTTAAAGCAGGTTCTGGACCGTATTCATCTTGAATTTGTTTTAGCACATCTGGTATTACCGAAATGGATGGAACACCGTGCGTTTTTGTGTAGATGGAAGCAAAGACTGTACCCCAAGTGTCACAGTCCTCAATGTGTGGTGCGATTCCCATTGGGAGACATATAGTCAGAATCCTGTGTTTTTCTAATGGGGTGGTGTCAGGAAACACCGCCTCTATTTGGGTAATTTTCTGTGCCAACCAGAATGGTATCTGTTCCCGTTTAGCTGGAACCTTACCTAGGCAGGATTGGATGTTCTGTGGTGTAATTTTGTTTGTGTTCCCCTGGTGAGGGGTCAGCTGTGGAAGTTTAATCGCTGGCTGAATTGTTGAAGTCCGCATTACATACTGAACTAATTGTCTATGAATTTTTAGTAGTTGTTTTAGCTGTATTAACAGCTCTGCTGCAGGCATTCTTTCGATGTCTGGATGTGGTGTGTATCCGGCTAAGACCGGCCACGTTGCTCCTGGTCTACCTAAAGGACCGAGCCTGGTGATGTGATTATTATGTTTTAGGGCGCCATCAAATAAGAGCAAATGCTCTTGGAATTTGAGTGGTACTTCCACCTCCTCAAAAGGAGTGTACTCATTAGGAGGTTCCTCTATTTTGTAATAGTGGAAGTACTTTGTTACAGCATTAGCTGCTGGAAAATGTATCCATGAATAATATACCTCTGTCTGCCGATATTCGTGTGCCTCAATTACGAATATGACTGTGCCACCTCTAGGTGTCAGTCCCTTTTCTATAAGTTTTAAGGTTATAGATCTCCTTTTAATGACCGGAATGAGTATTATATCCGCGTCTGCTGCTTGCATGGTAGCATCAGCATCTGCGAGTTCAGTTGCTAATCTAACTGCCTCTCTTTCTTCTTCATTTTCTGACATTTTACTGTCCTGAAAGTTATTTTGTTTGTTTGCAGATCAGGTTTCTTATGGAAACAGAGATTAGATGCACAATATTTTGGAACTGTTTATCCTTCAACGTTGACTTGACCAAGAACCATACATAGGAGTTCCCTCCTGCGAGGTTTTGGAGGATATAACCTTTCACCCACTCCAGACGTCTTTGGAGTATTTGGGAAAAGGGGTCTGAGTGAGAAAGCACGACTGAGTTACTCTAAATGTCTTACGTTAGTTTTATCGCCCTTTCCAAACGCGTTGGGCGCCATGTAGTGTAGCTCCTATTTTCCGAATAGGCTCTGCGCATTGGAATAGTACCTACAGCAGTAAAGGCCTAGGCCAGACGTTAACTAGGTCTACTACTGTCGATACTAGACTTAATTTTTGGGTTTGCCAGCTAAGCTCAGAGTTCGCTAGAAACTTTCTCGAATGTTCAAGGAAGGAATTAACTCCCCTGATTAGACAAGAAGGGATTTAGTTTCTGACAACCATAGAACATGACAATTTTGCTCTCCCCTAATCAAGAGTCAATCTCGAGAGTCGTGTGAGCACAAGGCAATTATTTTACTCAGTCAGTACGTGCATTCTTAGTCTCATCAGAATGTAGAGAAAAGGAAGAGACGGGCGTGTTCAATAAAAGATGTTATTTATTGATCAGTCTCTTTTCTCATACATGAGAAATGGATTGATATTATTGCAATACTTATAGTTAAGTAAAGTGCATACATTAAAAGCAATAGTATAAAATAATACTGTAAAAACATTGATATGGTTTCTGAGCCATATGATGTTTAAAATGATTAAAATATATTTACATACACATATACATTTGACTAAACGTACTCAACTGGTGTTTCTAAATACGCCTACCCCGTGTACCTGACCTAAGTCTAATGCGTGGGCGGGAATAGAAAGTTACAGTTTAAGTTAAGTTTGTTTTTGCCAAGTGAATAACTAAAGAATTCTCTGTGAGGGGTTATTCAGTTCTGTACCTGGAAGTTAGGATGAATGAGGAATGGTATCTCTTTCTCTGCTCTCGATATTCCAGGCTGCCTGCGAGGGCTGCCCGAAAGCGCCGGTGCTGGGTCTCTCGGCTTGAGATAGCAGCGCGTCTCTCAGCGCGTCAGGAAGGCGGGGCTGCTGCCAGCGGGGTCTGCTTCTGCTCTCGGCTTCGGCAAGTATGGCTGCTCCGTCTTGTCACCACACGCGTGTTTGCATAGGGCAAGATCGGCAATATTTATACCTTAAAGGTGCCGAGATTGACGTAAGGATGGACATAGATACGTCAATAAAGATGTCATACGACTTGCTCGTTAGCACATTCTTTACTAAAGTTCTCTGTGAAATCAAAACAATGGCCGCACGGATTATCCAGGTTGTCATAGGTTTGATTTGTTATGAGAACGTCGTATGCCTTATCAGGGGCTGGAGTAATGTCGCTTGTCTAATTAGATCTCAAGCGTTATGACCTAATCAGATAACACGTTCCTGTGCCGTAGTGTGACTGCGTCAGATAACGGTATCTGCATCATGGGGGCTTTTCTTGCCTCATGGGCTGACTGTTAGTTAACTTGATAGTTAGTTTAACCAGAATAGGGTCAGGAATAGGGGGATCGATTCAGAACCTATAGGAATACATGACAAACCATTCAGCCGTTCGGGCTAAAAGTGAGTCCAACCACCCTATGGAAATTAACATGGGGAAAACACGTTTTGGGACCCCCCTTTTATCTCGGCCCCCGCTTAACGAACCCCCTGCAAACGTTCAGGGAAAGACCGGAGCGCCGCGAGGCAAAGTTAAGGAAAATTTCAGGAAGATTCCTCAACCGGCGCCAAAGTTATTCCCAGCAGAATGTTGCGATTTCCCTATGGAAAACAATCCTAACTATATATACCTACTGGCTATCGCCAGTAGGTAATATATATATAAATATATATATATATACATATATATATATATTCACTGAAAAAAACGTAGGTTTTACACACGTTATAGTTAGGAAGTTGCATTTACAAAACCTTTGAAATTCACTGAAAAAAACGTAGGTTGGACACATGTTATAGTTAGCTGGACATTTCACTCATATAAAACCATTGAAATTTCCCCGTTATAGTTAGTTCAGCTAACTATAACTCGCGCGCCCACAATGCACTGCTGATGACGTCACATATTACATTACTCATGACATGGTCAGTGACATCACTGATGACATCACTGATGACATCTCAAATGACATCACTGATGACATCACTGATGACATCATCCTTGTGGAAGAGTGTCAGATCTTCTTTCACCCTAATATAACTTGTATTACACACATTCAAAAATAGAAAATAACATGTTCAATACAATAGACATACCAATGCCACTTACAACACACCCATTTAGTAATTCCAAGATCTATGCACTCATCCACTCATTCATCAACAGACATATACAGTCACTCATACATGTACTCACTCATCATATGTACTCATACACTGATACATCCTGATCATCCTGTTACACACCGACACTCATCCATAGAGTTACTCACACATAACTCATATGTACTAGTTTAAAACATATGTACTTACTCACAAATGCACTATGAAAACAGTCATTCATTCACTAACACACCCATATATACACTCATCCACCCATACAGAAAAAAAAATACCTATATAGCTACTCACCACACACACTCATCCACCCATACAGTCCTGCACTTATGCTGCCTTCAACACATACAAGCAGTAAGTCACTCATTCATGCATCTATGCACTACGTAAGACCTCCCAACGAAGCATACAGACACTCAAACACTCAGACACTCCTACTGATAATCAAACAAACAATAACCTATATAGACACTCATGTATCACTCATATAGCTACTCACCAACAAATGCAGCCACTTATACAGAAAGTGAGAGACTGATACAGAAATGTATATATTTAAACATTACTCACTAACCCATGTATTCATTAAGATACACTTAATCAGTCAGTTATACAATCTATTTTTCACCAAAAAAGCAGCCATTTATACACTTATATACCCATTTCTTCTTCCATCAACCTTCAGATATACATATATAAAACATATTTAATTTTCAGGAAAACACCCATTCACTGGATGATTTCATCAGTGATGTCATTTGAGATGTCATCAGTGATGTCATGAGTGATGTCACTGACCATGTCATGAGTGATGTAATATGTGACGTCATCAGCAGTGCATTGCGGGCGCGCGAGTTATAGTTAGCTGAACTAACTATAACGGGGGAATTTCAATGGTTTTATATGAGTGAAATGTCCAGCTAACTATAACATGTGCCCAACCTACGTTTTTTTCAGTGAATTTCAAAGGTTTTGTAAATGCTACTTCCTAACTATAACGTGTGTAAAACCTACGTTTTTTTCAGTGAATTTCAAAGGTTTGTTAAATGCTAATTCCTAACTATAACGTGGCTGTAACCTATGGTTTTTTCAGTGAATTTCAACGGTTTTTTAAATGAAAATTTTTTAATGTAATAATTGTTATATTTTTTATACTGATTTACTATATTATTATATTTTTTTTATTTTTAGATATATTATTTTTTAAATTACATTACATATTTTTAATATAAATTGATAAAAAATGTTTGTACACCTCTCTGCAACGCAGCCCCCTGACGCGTTTGCAGAGAGGGAACTAATTCCCCTTGCATACTGGGGGTCCCTGGGAGGCAAATAGCCCACCAGAAGCCTCCAGTATGCGCCAGGGGGCTGCATTGCTTTGCCCCGGAGGGCGGCGGTCCCTGGGGCAGTGTGGGGGGGGGGATTGGGCACCCCCCACACTTCTTTATCACTATTCCCCCACAATTTGGTCCTCCTGGGGGGTAATTTTTAAATAAACATACCGGGATTTTTAAAAAAAACATTTTTGGCCTTGGGCGTCCTTGTGGGACCCCATGAGCACGCCTAGGGGGTCAGGGTGCTTCTACCTTGCCCCCTTTTTGTGTTGTAGACGTTTGTTTTTCTGCTTTCTTGTGCCTCGGTCTACCGAGCACAAGATGGCTGCCAACAGAAAGCCAATAACCATGCAGCCTGTGCCTGAGAAGTTTTAGAACTCAAAAAGGGGGCAGGGTAGAAGCACCCTGATCCCCTAGGCCTGCTCAGGGGTTCCCACAAGGACCCCCAAGGCAAATTTTTTAGGGGGAAAAAATCGCGGCGTGCACCCCGGATTACTGGAAATACAAGACCAAAGTACCCAAGGATTACTGGAAATACAATCAAGACCAAAGTACCCAATGAGGTACTCCTTGGGTACTTTGGTCTTGATTGTATTTCCAGTAATCCTAGAGGAGGTGACAGGCTCACTAGATTGAGGCGTCTAGAGTCAAGATACATCATTGACTTGCAGACCAAGACGCCTGGAGGTTTGAACATGCATGAAGAACTTTCAGTCCATTTAGGGGAATGATTATTTTCTACATTTTCTCTAGCATCGTCGTGTTTGATATCCCAGGCTGTATCAGGGGAGGGATCTCCCCACTTGAATGCCATTGGGCTCAATGCATTCTTTGTTCTAGTTTGGGACCTTTCAGATGTGATTTCTCGGATGAGATTTCTCTGGTTTTGAATGATGTGATTTATATTGTGTGTTTTGCACTAACTTTTCCTTCCCTTTCTTGATTGTAGATATTCTTGATTTTTTGCGTACATTTTTCAATATGGTTTATTGTACATGGAAACGGACCTGTATGGTCTTGCCCATCTGTGGGCTCAATGTGTTACCTTTTGTTAAGGTGTGACGCTTCTGTTATTTATCTAGAAGCGCTCTTTTATTGATTTGGGTTTATGTTTTCTCATTTCTTTGAACAACATGCCAATATGGCGCTTACATTGTTGGACTCTCATCTAGAGTGGACTTGTCCTTTGTTTGTTTCCATGTCCATTGAGTATATTATTGGTGAAAGTGACGCTTTATGTAAACATAGAAAAAGGTTACGACCGAAACGCGTCTGTTTTTGCAGAGGTTGCTGTGTTTGATTAAACAAACTTTTCAAACATCCCCCGTGAGTGCTTTTTTCCGGTGGAGGAGATTCCACGTTGGGAGCAGAGAGCGGCAATATATATATATATATATATATATTACCTACTGGCGGTCGCCAGTAGGTATATATAGTTAGGATTTTTTCTCTATGGGATTTTTGAAAATTCTATGTCTAATAACTTTGGCGTTTGTGGACGGAATTGGCTGAAATTTTCAGGAAAATGGCACATTTTGTTTCTGAGCAGCCCTTGAAAATTTGGGGGGGGTTCGTCAAGGGGGGGCCGAGAAAAAAGGGGGGTCCCAAAACGTGTTTTTAACATTGAGTTTTCCATAGGGCGGTTGGCCTCACTTTTAGCCCGAACGGCTGAATGGATTTGCACGAAACTTGGCAAAATTGTAGGGACTGGTAGCCCGATGTGCCTTTGCTAGGTCTCAATATATGTGCTCCAGTGGATTTTGAGAAATTAACGTTCAAAAAAAGATATATATCTGTAACAGCGGACCGGGCAGCGCTCCGGTTCGCGGACTTTACGCGTAACGGAACTTCGCGTAGCGAAGCTGATTGGCTCTCCGGCGTCTGTGAACATTCCAAACAGTCCGTAGCGGCCGCCATCTTGTCTCTCGGTAGGATCGAGAGACAAGAGGAGGCCAAAGCGAAGGGGCAAATGACCATAAGGGGGCATAGTAGATCCTCGCTGACCCCCTAGGTTTGATGTGGAGGTTTTAAAAGGGTCCCGCGGGGCAAAAAAAAATAATAATAATAATAATCGAACGGCTGAATGGATTTGCACGAAACTTGGTAAAATATTAGGGACTGGTAGCCCGATGTGCCTTTGCTAGGTCTCAATATATGTGCTCCAGTGGATTTTGAGAAATTAACGTTCAAAAAAAGATATATATCTGTAACAGCGCTCCGCTTCGCGTAACGGAGGTTTGCGAAGCTGATTGGTTCTCCGGCGTCTGTAAACATTGCAAACAGTCCGTAGCGGCCGCCATCTTGTCTCTCGGTAGGATCGAGAGACAAGAGGAGGCCAAAGCGAAGGGGCAAATGACCATAAGGGGGCATAGTAGATCCTCCTTGACCTCTTAGGTTTGATGTGGATGTTTTAAAAGGGCCCCGCGGGGCAAAAAAAAAATAATAATAATAATCGAACGGCTGAATGGATTTGCACGAAACTTGGCAAAATTGTAGGGACTGGTAGCTCGATGTGCCTTTGCTAGGTCTCAATATATGTGCTTCAGTGGATTTTGAGAAATTAACGTTCAAAAACAAGATATATATCTGTAACAGCGCTCCGCTTCGCGGAGATAAAATTATATCTGTATTACCTAGCTGTTGCTAACACCAGTTAGCGACGGCTAGTAGGAGATAGCGACCATCTTGGGCCCCACTTTGCATGTGAGTGATATTTATCACTAATGACATGCAAAGTGGGCATGCCAAGATGTTAGCGACTGGAAACAGTCGCTAACATCGCTATCTCCTATTATCAACTTTTGGAAATATTCGAGATAAGCGCGAATATCTCAAAAAGCTAGCACCTGCCCTGAGCAGTTCTTAGCCATGTTATCCAATGGGAGGTGGATAACATGGCTAAGAGCATTAGCTCGGTAATGCATGAATATCGCTGAGTTTTCAGCGATATTAATGCATTGCGGTCGTTTATTATCGTATTTGCGATAAACCTTGATAATAGCAAGGTTTATCTGCGATAATTTCTGACAATGCTTAGCGGTAAAAAAATCGTTGCTAAGCATCGTTAGGGATAAATATCGCTTAACTTTGGTAATATGCCCCAACGTCTGTTAACGTTCGATTCGAAGGAAATCAGGAAGTGTTGAAAAACATTGTCTGCGCCATCTTGTCTTTTTTCAAATGCCACACTTTTGTCGTGCACGGCAGCCATTTTAGATGCCTTGACCAGACCCACTCTGTGCACGCTGTCGATCCTTAGCATGGCTCCCCACCCTCGCAAGCATCTCCCCCAGGCAGTGGTCACCCCCGCTCTCTGTCTTATGCATGGGTAATAAACCTCCCCCCATCTGCGCTGCTCTTCCCTGAGAATCACACCCTGTGCCCGCCCGACACCTCCCTTTCGCCCTATTCACTACCGCACCCTCTGACACTCCTTTTCCTCTGTGTCCGATTGTCCAGGCTGGTCCTAGGGTATCAGCTAGCCCTGCAGATGTAGTTTATGGCCCCAGCTGTAAAGAATCACCCCTCTTCAAAGGAGTTATAGTAGATCAAGGCCCACACTCGATGAGATCCGTCACAGCAGACGCGTTCCTATTATCTGAAAACCATCCTGTATTGTGATTGGGGAGGGGACCGAGCCTGAAGCGGAAGATTCCAGGGATGACTCTTTGTACATCAAAGTTTTTACAATTATGTGTCACATTAAAAATATATAGCACTCTGACAAAGTAGTAAGATTATAAAACTTTAATAACTTATAAATATATACAAGAAAACAAAAATAGTAATAACATATAAACATTTTTAGGGAAAAACAACGAAGTAGCGGTCGGCTGTGCGAATAGTCCCAACGCAGCACAACGTCCAGATTTCCGGCGTGGGGCGTCGCGGGGGGTGAGTCATCAGTAGCAAACTGTTGTGCGAATAGTTCCAAGGCAGCAGAACGATGGCACCAAGGTGATGTCCAGTAAGTTGCCGCACTGGTTTTGGTATCCTACAATGCTGCTCCGAATAACGGCGTGGAGCGCCCCGGGGGAGGCGGCGTGAACGGGCCTCTCCAGGTGGAGTGTCATCTGTTGTAGTGGGGCGCCCCTTTACCGTTTCAGTTGCCATTCGGTCCGTTTTTGGTCCACTGTGTCAAAAGCCGCAATTCAGCTGAGTTGCGCCCACTCTTGCGGTGCAGCGATAGGCGGCTGTCACAGGACTCTCAAAATGGCGGCAGGCTCTTTCCTTTTTGGGCCTGGTCCACTGAAATGGCCCTGGGACACCTTGGAAATCGGACGCTTGTCTGCTAGGTCTTGGACCCCATTCTCGAAAGCGTCCCCTCCGCCTTGAGGATTCATCAAAAGTTTTGGGGGCCCCCTACTCCTGTAGGCTTCTGGTGGGGAGCGGTTGCCATGATTGCTCGCGGAATGACCACGACGGAGCTACGAGATGGTGGTGCTCTCATGCTGACGCCAGCTTCAGTCTGAAACATCCAGAAACAAGGTGGGGCTTTCATCGTTTGGGAAAAAAAAAAAGTTTTCATCCAATGAAAAGTGTTGTTTTTAGGTCATATGATCAAGCCTTCCATCATTAGGAAACCAAAAGTAAAATGAACCAATGAAAAGTTTTATAAACAAGTCACATGACCTGTTATGCGGCATAGGGTATAAAATGCGGAGAAAATACGTTGGCACGTGAGGCGGCGTCAGTAGCGGACCGATGTGCGAATAGGCCGAAGGCAATACAACGCGCCAAGATCCGGATGGCACCGAGGTGGTGTCCAGCAAGTTGCAGCACTGGTGTGGCCATCCTACAATGCTGAAAGTCGGCGTGGGGCGCCCCGTTGGCCTGTGAGTTTGCGTCAGTAGCGGACCGATGTGCGAATAGGCCGAAGGCAGCACAACGCGCCAAGATCCGGATGGCACCGAGGTGGGGTCTAGTAAGTTGCCGCACTGGTGTGGCCATCCTACAATGTTGAAAGTCGGCGTGGGGCGCCCCGTTGGCCTGTGAGATGGCGGCAGTAGCGGACCGATGTGCGAATGGGGCCAAAGGCAGCGCAACAATATTTTCGGAATAGAAGACACCACAAGGCGCTGAGATGCCAAGATCCGGATGGCACCGAGGTGGTGTCTAGCAAGTTGTGGCACTGGTGTGGCCATCCTACAATGGTAAAAGTCGGCGTGGGGCGCCCTGTTGGCCTGTGAGATGGTGTCAGTAGCGGACTGATGTGCGAATGGGCCAAAGGCAGCGCAACAATATTTCCTGCCTGACACCACAAGGCGCTGAGATGCCAAGATCCGGATGGCACCGAGGTGATGTCTAAGTTGCGGACCGATGTGCGAATGGGGCCAAAGGCAGCGCAACAATATTTTCTGTATGGAAGATACCACTAGGCGTTGAGATGCCAAGATCCGGATGGCACCGAGGTGATGTCTAGCAAGTTGCTGTACTGGTGTGGTCATCCTACAATGCTGAAACTCGGCGTGGGGCGCCCTATTAGCCTGTGAGATGGCGTCAGTAGCGGACCGATGTGTGAATGGGGCAAAGGTAGCGCAAGAATATTTTCTGCATAGAAGACACCACAAGGCGCTGAGATGCCAAGATCCGGATGGCACCGAGGTGGTGTCTAGTAAGGTGCACTGGTGTGGTCATCCTACAATGCTGAAACTCGGCGTGGGGCGCCCCATTAGTCTGTGAGATGGCGTCAGTAGCGGACCGATGTGCGAATAGGCCGAAGGCAGCACAACGCGCCAAGATCCGGATGTCACCGTGGTGGTTTCATAGTTGAGAGGCACTTCATCTGCAGTGGGGCGCCGAGATCCGGATGGCACCAAGGTGATGTCTAGCAAGTTGCTGTACTGGTGTGGTCATCCTACAATGCTGAAACTCGGCGTGGGGCGCCCCATTAGCCTGTGAGATGGCGTCAGTAGCGGACCGATGTGCGAATAGGCCGAAGGCAGCACAACGCGCCAAGATCCGGATGTCACCGTGGTGGTTTCATAGTTGAGAGGCACTTCATCTGCAGTGGGGCGCCGAGATCCGGATGGCACCGAGGTGATGTCTAGCAAGTTGCTGTACTGGTGTGGTCATCCTACAATGCTGAAAGTCGGCGTGGGGCGCCCCATTAGCCTGTGAGATGGCGTCAGTAGCGGACCGATGTGCGAATGGGGCCAAAGGCAGCGCAACAATATTTTCTGAAGAGAAGACACCAAAAGGCGCTGAGATTCCAAGATCCGGATGGCATCGAGGTGGTGTCTAGCAAGCTATGCAGTTGAGTTGTGTGCGCACTTGCGGCGAATAGGTCGAAGGCAGCATAACAATGTTTTCTGAATAGAAGACACCACAAGGCGTTGAGATTCGGTTACCACCGAGGTGATGTCTAGCAAGTTGCCGCACTGGTGTGGCCATCCTACAATACTGCTCCGAATAACGGCGTGGGGTGCCCGAAGGGGGGGGGGGGGAGGCGGCGTGAACGGGCCTTCCTAGGTGGAGGCTCGTCTGCTGTAGTGGGGCGCCCCTTTACCGTTTCAGTTGCCATTCAGCTGAGTTTCGGCTGCTCTTGATGCTACAGCGACAGGCGGCTGCAACAGGACTCTCAAAATGGCGGCCTGTTCTTTGGATTTGGGCCTGGTCCACTAAAAGGGCCCTGGGACACCTTAGAACTCGGACGCTCGATTTTTTTTCCTTTCCTGTACATGCAAAAAAAGGTAAATGCCTGGTACGTTACACACTTCATCTGCCACGATGAACTCTCCAGAGGAACGGAAAAAAATATAGTTATGGTAACTATACCATGCATCGTCATATGGAGAGGTGGCACCAATTAATTATAGTGCTGCATAAAAGAGAGATTTGGAGGAGAACCCCTGACCTGCTAGTACATTCATCAAAGAAGTGGCACTGACAGCATCAGAGGCAAGGGAAACGGTCCCAAATATTTAGAAGAACTTTGGAAAGATTAAAATGACATGTTTAGATTGTGGCAAATTAATTTCATGTGGACAGATGAGTGTTACTCTAATAAATACAGCATATGAACATCATCATAGTCGATGGTTGGTAGAGACATTTTGACTATATCCTGGACCTGCCCGTCCTCGCCCAAAATGGCGCCGGAATAAATGGGACTCGTAACTCCTTGTTGTGTACTGGTTGCAGAACCTTGAAATCACGAGATACGTATGCAGTTTTGAAGCACATGGCGGGCGGGGACGAGAATTGATTGAATATTTCGACATCCCTATTGATATTAAGTTCTGATGTGTTATTGATTACTGTACTATTGAAAGTTCGAATTAACGTCACCCATGGTACTTGCCCGCAAATGTATATCTAGATAATTTTATTGTAACTGGCCCTGTCGTATTTTAATTATAAAATGTACGTCCACCGATTCCGTAACTGTTAGACACCTTAGTTCTTGCAACCTAATGGCCCGCCCGTTACGTTCCTCTACAGTGTAAATGTCTACTCATCATATACGATTACAGTTTGCTCCGTGGCAGGCCCACGTGGTTATAGGCTCGTATTTGTATAATGAAATTTTCACAATAAAGGTTTTTAAAAGAAAACATGGTAGTAGTATATACATTGGTAAAGTTTTTAATAATAGTCACTGTTTTAGAATCATTAAAAGGCAAGTGAAATAAAGCAGACCAATTACATGAAGGGTAAAAGGTATAATACGAAGGAACGCAGTAAAGATAAATGGTCAAGGGCTGTTGTGTTTTCTATTCCTGCAACATAAAGTGATCGATAAGAATCTTAATATTCTGGCGTATCGGCGACTAAGACAGCAGGTCGACCCTCTTTTGCTCAACGGCTCCGTCATGGGACGAAGAAACGCTCTTTTTTTCGAAAAAAGAATATATTTTACTTGCAGGACAGTTGTAAATTTTCCGGGAAAGTACATTAGCCTGGAACATTATAACATATATTTAAGAAAAAATAATGTTCGGAAGTAATAAAAAGCGTAATTTTTAGGTCATATGACCAAGCCTTTCATCATTAGAATAAGAAAAGTAAAATGAACCAATGAAAAGTTTTATTAACAAGTCACATGACTTGTTATGCTTACGTTACGCGCTGCGCGCCCCGGATGACTTCCGGATGCGCTAACGCGGCGCGTCATATGACGCATTACGCGACAACGCAGGTCCAGAATATAGTCAAAATGTCTCCACCAACCAGCGGTCGGAACACAACCCCTTTCAGCAGGCTAAATAGTTCTGTTAAATGACAACAGAAGGGACAGGCAACAAGAACCATCAGTCAAAGAGGGGAGGGCTAGTTCTTCTCTACCGGGTTACATTGGGGCGCTACCGGAACTGATCGAATTGGTAGTCTACAGTGTTTCTGGATGTTTCAGACTGAAGCTGGGGTTAGCATGAGAGCAGTACCATTTCGTAGCTCCGTCGTGGCCATTCCGCAACCAATCATGGCAGCCGCTCTTTATCGTTATTTTGGGCGGGGTGGGTGGCGGAGCCGAGCTGTTTTGCAGCCATCATTGTGTGGAGTTCAGTTCATTTCACTAGTTTTGTATTTGTCATGAGGGGTTGTTCCTAATGTTTCTATTTTAGCGAGGTCAAAAAGAGATCCCGTTAGTGGCCTACTGATTTTGCTCGATTCCTTTTCTTTTTTTTTTTACACGATTTTTCGTTATCTGCAAAGACTAAACAGAGTATTGCGACTCTGTGTTTGTTTGTAAATAGAGAATGAACCAAAGAGAACCAATTCTAAAACAGTAAATACTTGGATAACAATCAATCAAATGGAGAGAGAAGCAGGCACGACGTATTACAACGGGGGCAAAGGCCTGCGTTAACTACCCTTCACTATGTGCAAAGAGAGAGTACTCCTAATAGAAATGAGGGGGGGGGGCACCATTCAAAGCAGATCAGTGTGCATAAACACGAAAATGTTTTCACTTACCATGTACTTGACATTCGACAGCTCATGATATTTGCTATTAAAAAACCATTGAAATTCACTGAAAAAACCATAGGTTATAGATCATATATAGTTAGGAATTAGCATTTACAAAACCTTGAAAATTCACTGAAAAAACCATAGGTTATAGACCATATATAGTTAGGAATTAGCATTTAAAAAACCTTATTTTACTCACACAAAACCATTGAAATTCCATATATAGTTAGTTGCACTAACTATATATCGCGCACCCGCAATCCACTGCTGATGATGTAACATATTACATCATTCATGACATGGTCAGTGACATCACTGATGACATCACTGATGACATCTCAAATGACATCACTGATGACATCACTGATGACATCTGAAATGACATCACTGATAACATCTCAAATGACATCACTGATGACATCTCAAATGACATCACTGATGACATCTCATTTGACATCAATGACCACATCACTGATGATATCATTCATGTGACAATACAATGCATCTCCTCACACTTTAATATAACATCTGTTACACCCAGTGTTAAATACAGAGTATAATTTTTGAAACCATTGACACACCAATACTAGTTACTACATACGCACTCAGTGATTCCTATGTTTACACACACATTCAATCATTTACCCATACAATCATTCATACATACAATCACTCATCTTTACAACACTATCATATGCACTCATACACCTATACAGACTCTCACACTCTGTCACTCATCCATGGAGTTACTCACACACCTAGTCAGTCCTGTAAATAATCAATCACACTTCCATTTTCTAATCTATACAGTTAAACATAGAGCACCTTACATTTTGAAACATATACTAACACATACTTACTCTCTTATACAATCATTGATACAAGTACACATTGATCTGCACAGAGTCACACACCTCCCAGCCAGCCACACACACACTCAGTCTCCCATACAAATACTTGGGCAATCAATCAATAACCCATATAGTTACTCATATAGCTACTGACCAACACATGCAGCAGTTTACAGAACAACAGACATAATGATGCACAAATTAAGACAGTTTAGTCACTAACCCATGCACTCAGTGAGACACATTTAATCACTCACTCATACAGTCAGTCACGCACCTACTAAATCCTTCATCCAGACACTTCTACATCTACTCATTCTTCAATATGTAAAACATATTTAAACTTTACAGAAACACACAGTCACTGGATGATGTCATCAGTGATGTCATTTGAGATGTCATCAGTGATGTCATCAGTGATGTCACTGACCATGTCATGAATGATGTAATATGTGACATCATCAGCAGTGGATTGCGGGTGCGCGATATATAGTTAGTGCAACTAACTATATATGGAATTTCAATGGTTTTGTGTGAGTAAAATAAGGTTTTTTAAATGCTAATTCCTAACTATATATGGTCTATAACCTATGGTTTTTTCAGTGAATATATATATATATATATATATATATATATATATATCAAAGCACCTCCGAATTCACGAAAGTAATGGGCGCACTCGCGCTGTCTCTCCACAATATTTTTATTAATTATTTCAGCATGGAAACAAAGATAAACGATCAACGCGTTTCAGTGCTGCTTGCACCTTGCTCACGATCGTGAGCAAGGTGCAAGCAGCACCGAAACGCGTTGATCGTTTATCTTTGTTTCCATGCTGAAATAATTAATAAAAATATTGTGGAGAGACAGCGCAAGTGCGCCCATTACTTTCGTGAATTCGGAGGTGCTTTGATATTTGGAACGGCGAGGTTCCGCCGTAGGGAAACGCACCCACACTGAGCGCTCGAAGGGCTGGGAAACCAGGAACCGGCGTGTGAATAATATATATATATATATATATATATATATATATATATATATATATATATATATGTGTGTGTGTGTGTGTGTGTGTGTGTGTGTGTGTGTGTGTGTGTGTGTGTGTGGGCTGTCTGCAGTAATTTGGGGGTAGCATGAACATTCCTTTTATCAAAGGTATGTATATAATTGGCATGATATAGCAAATATCTATGGCAGGAAAAAACAGCAGAGAAACCCTACAGAAAAGAACGTACCTAAATGTCCTAGAATTCACCTGTGCAAGCCGTCTCTACAATCTTGTTATTTATATATAAGCAGAATGTTCTACATGTTAAAGGCACTTTTCTTCACTTTGGGTCAGTTGACTACTTTTAGAAAACAGCCCAACCACAGCAAAGGATTATTTCTGAAGACATATACTTTTGTCATATATGTAGGTGGTGTAAATACTATCATGACATTCCTCAGTGGCAGCTGCCACCAATAAAGGTAGTGGTGGGGCGGCCGGAGGGAATGCGGGAGGGGGAAATGGGGTGACAAGCGGGGTGAAATATAAAAAATTAAAGAACTTACCTGAAGCCGCCCGCTGCCTCCTGCATCACACTTCCTCTTCTCTTCCTTGTCCTGGCAGCCCCTGGGACAGACTCACATCAAATCCCTGCACTGCTCTCCTGCCAGGAGAGCAGTGCAGGGATTGGCCTGAGTGGGCTGAAAAGACGTTGCGCTCAGGCCAGGAAGTCTGTGGTGGCTTCTCCAACCCAGCTGTTCAATACAGCCGGGCTGGAGAAAACTAAGTGCGCATGTGTGTTTTGGTCAGCCTGAGACCACTGGTAAAATACATATGCGCACTTAGTGAGTACACATAGCACTTATCCTCCCTTGCCCCGCCCCTTCCTGCATAAGTTGGCATAGAGCCGGAAAGTAAAAAATAAAATGATGCTATAACATTGATTTTCATTTGCTGGCTCTGAGACAGGCACTGGGGTGATGCTCCTCTGCCATTACAGAGGAGCCGCCCCTGACCTTACTGGAAAGTTATATAAGCTAATAAGGTGAAACCAATGCACAGTATGTGCTTAAAGGGAAAAGAACTCCCACTGTGACACTGTCAAGTACTGATATAGCTCAGTGAGAGGCTCATTTTAAAAGAATAAATTTCATTAACATGGAACTGATCTATGTACTAATAAAGTACAGAGTAACAGTGGGTTGCCTGTGCCTGTGCCTCATCAATATTTATGAGGTAGGTTGCAAATTGCGCCCCACTATGATTGGCCATGATCACAGGGATGATGGCCTGCTGGGACATCTGACCACCATATCTGTGATTGCTTTTAAATAAAGCAATATATGTTTTTTAAATGCAGCCTGTTTTCCTTAATGGAATGCATTTTAAAAAAAAAAAGAAATGTTACACTAACCATTTTAGGCGTAGCAGTGGTCTTATGGATCACTGCTTAATCCTTAAAATAGTTTTTTGTCAACATTCACATAAAGGAAGTGGTCCTGTGGGAATCCCTTCACATTTCAGGTGGTGGTAAAATATTAATGTTTTGCGACTAGATTTCGCTCACGAAACATTAATACATGCCAGTAGCACCTCCTTGAGGGAGTGCTGCAGGGCGGTGGGGCGGGGTAGGGGCAAGGTGGGGGGTAGTAAACTCCGGCATACAGCTGAAGGGAGTTAATTAAAGAAATAAAGAAATAAAATATTTGCACGCACTGCATCGCCATTTGGTGTTGCAGCACGTGCAATGTCATTCGTTTTATTTATTTATTTGTTTATGTAACTTCCTTCTGCCATATGCCAGAGTTTACTAACCCCCCAGCCCCTCCCCCACCCCACTCCACCACCCTGCAGCATTCCCTTGAGGAGCCGCTACTGATACACACTATAGGGATTTGTGATATGTTGACGCTTGAGCCTTGTTTGACTTGATTTTAGCCGCCCACATGCACTTTAGTAGCCATCATTTAAAAATGTGTTGGATTAAAAATACTCTGTTTAATGTACTCGCAGCCAATTGCTGTTTAGTTCCTGAGCTACCGACGGTCCCGTATGTTAGAGCAGGCCTGCCAGGTTAGGTTAGCGTTCTAGTGGTACGTGGCAAAAACACATATATTGCTTTGCTGTGACCGCGCAGCTCGTGATGGCTGACGCTTGTGCCTTGTTTGACTTAATTTTAGCCGCGCACATGCACTTTAGTAGCCATCATTTTTTTTTTAATTCGCTGGATTAAAAATACTCTGTTTAATTTGCTTGCAGTCATTTGTTGTTTAGTATGACTTGATTTTAGCCACGCACATGCACTTTAGTAGCCATCATTTAAAAAAATGTGTTGAATTAAAAATACTCTGTTTAATTCACTTGCAGTCAATTGCTGTTTAGTTCCTGAGCTCCCATGGGGAGTGTACCTCGGCGGTATGGGCACGCTAAGGCCCACCCAAACCAGCATAACAAATCTAAGACTAATTATGTGTTTTGTCTTCTTTATATGTCTGTATGTCCTTTTTTACAGACTATACAGGTCCCTCTGATTTTGAGGTAATTTACCCCACAAATCCTGTTGGTTTGTTTTTTCGCACCTTTTTTCACTGATTTTTAACTTTCACGCCCTCTGGTAAGGGTGGGCCTTAGCGTGCCCATACCGCCGAGGTACACTCCCATGGTCCTGAAGAATGCACAGTAAATCACACATAAATGGGCAGAAACATGTTGACCCCACTTTGAGTGGAAATAACCAAACAATTAATTCAGTAGTTTCTAAACACATTGCTTTTAATATGTCAGATTGGCCACTGAATAAATTTTTTTTGTGTGAGATACAATCTGTACATTTTTAACCTTTCACATTTACATGCTCCTCACAAATAACCAGCTCCGCAGTAACCTGGCGTTGAAGCACACCGGGGAGGCATTCGGCTTCTCCCGGTGGACCCGATGATGAAGCAGATCACCAACCAGGTTGGTGAGTGAGGGCCTTCTATACAAATGTAACAGATTTGTTCATCCATCCTCTTCCCTTTTGTGCTTCTATGCATTCATTGAATTGCATTCACTTTAGTAGCCATCATTTTTTTTTTAATTCACTGGATTAAAAATACTGTTTAATTTGCTCGCAGTCAATTGCTGTTTAGTTTGACTTGATTTTAGCCGCGCACATGCACTTTAGTAGCCATCTTTTAAAAAAACTGGTTGGATTAAAAATACTCTGTTTCATTTTCTCGCAGTCAAGTGCTGTTTAGTTCCTGAGCTACCAACGGTGCCCGTATGTGAGAACGGCCCCGCCAGGTTAGGTTAGCGCTCTAGTGTTTTGAGGCAAAAACATATAAATTGCTTGATACTGCGACCGCGCAGGAAGCGCGCTAAAGACGTGCAAAAGGCAAGCCCATCTGTGCCCGTCAAAGCCCATAGAGTGCCTAGTGACAGAAACCCTGCCCGTTTCACATCAAAAAGAAATGCACGTGAGCTGCTGATGAGCCTGGATAAGGGTGAGTGCCCAAACCCTGACTTACGGATAGACTGTGACATTAACTGCATAGCTAGATGCAACTCCTGCAGCTTAGTTGCCAAGTATCAACAGAGTAAATACACAAGTACTAAGAAAAGTGGGGCAATGTCCCTCTTCCGGTACCAAAGAAAAACCAGCACTGTACCGGTGGGAGAGGGACAATATCCCAGGCCCTCAGCTGATACATGTGGATCCCAGGTGATCGCAGGGCACCAGCACTGATAGATTCAGGTGCATGTTACTGAATACAAGATCAATGGGGAAGCACAAATATGAATTAGAATGCATGATTCAACTCATAAACCCACACCATGTCTTCTTAACAGAGACTTGGGCAAACAATGCCTCGGAACCAGACTGGAATGTGGCTCTTCCCCCCAGGTAGCATGCGCAGACAGAGTGGGGAAAAAAGGAGGGGGGATTGCCTTAATATACAGGTCCCACTTCACAGTGAGGACTGAACGGGTGCCATTATTGGAAGCGGAGGTGGTAACCTTCAGTATTAAAAGCAATAACACCTTGCTTCTACCCGGGCTCCTTATTTATAGACCGCCTGTGGTGGGCCCCTTTCAGCCTTGCACTCCAGACCTTTTTTGAGTCATGCCTTGATACCCCGATGTTTACAATCTTAGGGGTCTTCAAATTCCACCTAGAAGCCAACAATTACTCTGAAACGGCCACATTGGTGGACAATCTCGCAGGGTATGGGCTGAAGCAGATAGTACTGGTGCCCACACACTCAGCAGGTCACACCCTGGATGGCATATTTACTAATAACCAGGATATAGAACTGACAAACGTAATGCCTTTACCTTGGTCCGATCATTATGCAATACATTTCAACATTGCTAACCCTAGAATTTGCAAAGATTTGCGGAACTGACCGCTTTTGGTAAAATCCCGCCGATGGAGGGATACCCCAAACAACCAACTGGAAGCTGCCCTGGTGGAGAACCCCCCTAACACTATGCTTGAGTCTAATGCTGCAGCAAATAAATTTGATGACTGGATTAGGTCTTTAGTGGACCGGCTTTTCCCTGAAGTAACCAAGCAGCCCAAAAGGATCAAGTGTATGTGGCTGAACTCAGACCCATAAACGCAAAATGTAGACATCTTGAGCGACTTTGGAGGACAGACTATAGTGAAAAGCGTAAGAGGGACTATAATCTAGCCCTAGAGGAAAATAAGGCAGCCATAAAATGTGCTAAAACTACTTATTTTACAACTAAACTTTATGAAGCTAAAAACTCTTCAAAGGAGCTTTTTAAAACAGTCACAGCCTTAGCTAAATGTCCGCAGGATAGCCACTTTAAACCGGACCAAAACTTTGTGGACAAAATTGACCCCTTTTTCCAAAGCAAAGTACAGACAGTGTACGACGAACTGCAGAAGACAGCGCTGACGTCAATGCAAAACAATGAAGATCTCTTGGAGGACAACTCCTCTCGGAGAAGTTTGTTAGAGTTCTCTGTTTTAGCGGCAGAGAAAGTTAAAGATATGCTAATATTGGCAAAGTCAGGATTGCCCTTGGATCCCTGCCCTCCATCAATTCTGTATTTAGTCTCTGAGGTAATCAGTGGCCATATTACACCTCTTTTAAACGAGGTTATTAATTCTGGTGTCTATCAGCAGTTATGGAAAAAGGCTTGTATTATGTCTATCATCAAGAAAGCTACACTGGATCCCGCCAAAGTTAACCATTACAGCCCGATATCTTGTCTCCCATTACCAACTAAAATTCTTGAAAAAGCTATTAACCTATAATTTATGATTTATTTGGATGGTAATCTACTTCTTGATTCCACCCAACATGGCTTCAGAGCAAGACATTCCACTGAATCTGCTCTGATAATGGCAACAGAAGAAATCCGCAAACTGTTGGATGAGGGGGGTAGAGCCGTCCTCATTCTGCTTGACCTATAAACAGAATTTGACACCATAAACCATGTGATGTTGGTGCAGCAGCTGAAGGTATCAGAGGGATGACTCTACCCCTCCTATCAGCCTTCCCAGCATCCAAGGGAAAAATTGATCCACTGGGAGGGTGTGAAGTCAGCGAACCTGTGCCTTCCTTGTGGAGTTCTACAGGGGTCAGCTCTGTCACCAACGCTGTTCAATATTTATGTAACACTGTGGCCAGATTAATAAAACAGCACTGCCTTGTTTTGGTCTCATATGCGGACGATACCCAGTTAGTGGTATTGGTCATGCAGAGGGTGGACATCATAGCGACTCGTTTTCCGTAACTGTCGTAAGGCAGTTATGGCTTGGATGAACACAGACTTCCTTACACTCAATACCAAAAAGACCGAGGTTATCGAGTTTGGGAAGGCACCCTCAGTTTGGAATTAACTATTTTGGCCTGCGTAGGCTGGGAGCTGTCTGGTCCCGGTGACCAAGGCAAAGAACCTAGGCTTCATATTCGATAGCAAACTGAATTGTGGGAAGCAAATTAATCAAGTAACCTCCTCATGCTTCTTCACCGATAACGTTTTATTTATTTTTATTTTTAAAACTTTTATAGCGCGCTCCATTACCACGGGGTATCCTGGCGCGGTGAGTAGTTCAGCCTCATGAGTGGAGCACATCTGTTATAGTGGGGCGTTAAAAAGATGGGTCTTAAGATCTTTCTTGAAGACAGTGATGGTTGGAGAGGCTCTAAGGTGAAAGGGGAGGGCATTCCAAGCATAAGCTGCCTTAACTGAAATAGATTGGCCTCCCAGTCGAGCATATCTATATTTAGGAACAATCAGTTGGCATTGGTTGGCCGATCGCAGGACACGATTAGGAATGTAGAATGAGAATCGTCTCCGCAAATACATCGGTCCCTGACCATGTGCTGCTCTAAATGCCAACACCAGAATTTTGAACAAAATTCGGTGTGGTACCGGGAGCCAGTGCAGGCTACGTAAGTGGCTCCGCACGCTCGTCCTCCTGGGGAGCGAGAAAAGCAGGCGTACTGCGGCATTTTGTATCACCTGAAGGCGATGAATCATATACCCAGGCAAGCCGCAAAATAAGGCGTTAGCATAATCGAGCCGAGACAGAATCAGGGCTCGAAGAACAGTTTCCTTAGCAGCCCTGGGGAGGAGAGGAAAAAATCTTCTCAGGGTTTGCAAGGTACCAAAGCAGATGCCAGTTAATTTTTTTACATGATCCGAAAACTTCAGGTCCTGGCCGAACCAAACCCCCAAGTTCTTAGCTGGGCCTCCCATCGCACTAGGGCAGGGTAGGTCTGAGGGCCAGATCTGGTCCTTGAAGTTAGCAGGGAAGGAGCCAAAAAACAAAACCTCCGACTTGTCTTCATTGCACTTAAGCTGGACTTGTGCAAGCCACCGAAAGACTTCCGACAAACAGAGCTGGATTGCTGATGGATCCAACACATCCTTAGGCCAAATGAAAAGCAGCTGTGTGTCGTCAGCGTAGGCCATTATTTTGGCTCCCAGCTGTTCCGCCAGATAGAGTAGGGGGGTCATATAAACGTTAAACAATAAAGGGCTCAACGTAGACCCCTGCGGAACTCCAGTTGTCAGTCTCTTTGGGGCCGAAGAATGAGGGGGCAGCCAAACCTGCTGAGTTCTGTCACTCAAAAATGATGAAAGCCAATCGAGGGCCAGCCCTGAGATGCCAATGGCTCCCAGTCTTGCAATAAGCAAGGCATGGGGCACCGTATCGAAGGCAGCAGAGAGGTCTAATAAAATCAGGACCGCTCTGCCGCCCCCGTCCAAGCACTCCCGAACTGCCTCTGAGACCTCGACCAGTGCCGTCTCGGTACTGTAAGCCGCCCTAAACCCTGACTGAGCAGGATGTAGGGCGTGAGAGGACTCGATGAAACTATCCAACTGTTTGAAGGCCACCTTCTCACACACCTTAGCTAAAGCTGGCAGCAGTGAGATAGGCCGGTAGCTCGATGGTATTGATGGATCTAGGCCAGCCTTTTTTAACAGCGGGAGCAGTTTTGCCTCCTTCCAGCTTCTCGGAATCGAGGCAGTGGAAAGGGAGAGGTTGACGATCTGGGTCACCTCTTGAGCAATGGTATCCACTATCCCTCCCAGAACCCTGGCAGGACAAGGGTCCGAGGGAGATCCGGACTTTAAAGCCACCAGGATTTGCGGTATGTCAGATTCCGATGCTGGCCGGAAGGCAGCAAACTGAGCCTCTGGACATCGTCTATCAGGTAGTAAAAGGACAGATGAGGCCACAAAGGCCTTTTGAGCCGCTTCCAGGTCCAGTTGGATTTTTTTAATTTTGTCCGTAAAGTAACAAGACAGTTCTTCACACCATGGTGCAGAAGAAGGAAGCAAGGATTGGGCGGCGCAAGGAGATAAAAAATTTTGGACAATCGAGAAGATCTCTTTACTGTTGTTATCCGCCTTCTCGATTCGGTCCGAATAATATCTGCTTTTAGCTACCTTAATCGCAGCATAATATTCCTTTTGTGCTACCCGTAAAGTCTTCTTATCGGCTGGCAGATAAGCATGTCTCCAGGCTCTCTCTAGTTTCTTACAGACCAGCTTCTGTTCTCGCAGAGCATGCGTGAACCACGGTTGAGAGGGTCTTGAGCGCATCCGACGGATACCTCCCACATTAGTGGAGGCTGCGGAGCCATTCGCAATCCATAGATTGAATGCATCAACCGCCGCTTCCGTTTCCGTCGTCGGATCCGGACGGGTGCAAGAAAGGGACTCAGTTAATGACACCAGATTAATTCGTGGCCTATGTACCACAGAAGGAATTTTACTCGAATCCTTATCTAACTGCCAAGCGAACTTAATCAGACAATGGTCGGACCACAGCATAGGCAAGGGGGGGGATATACTGATGTCAAAGTTGGTGCAAACCAGATCCAGGACATGGCCTCCCACATGTGTGGGAGCATCCACCCATTGAGTGAGATGGGCCATGCTAAAAGTCTCGCTGAGACGAGTAGCTGCAGTGGTATTCCCTAAGTCCTCATGAATATTAAAATCGCCCAGCAGAAGGAAACGGGGAAACCGTAGAGCTCGTGGCACAATGACCTCCTCCAGGGTTCCAATGAAGTTGCCAACATAACCTGGGGGACGGTAAATTAACGTGCCACCTAAGGTAAAATGCGGAGTGAGCTCCAGGCAAAAGTGGAGAAGTTCTGCCTCCACCAGCTCATCCAGCTGTTCACAGGTGAAGGTCCAATGATCCCGATAGATCACAGCAACCCCTCCACCTCTTCCCTGTTGGCGGTCTGCTCGGCAGATCCTAAAACCACGGGGAATAGCCAACTCAACTACTGGCGCGCAGGAGTCAGTCATCCAGGTCTCGGTGACAAAGAGCAGATCAAAATCATTTTCTGCTAATAGGTCAAAGACCTCCGCCGTGTGGCACACCAGTGATCTGGCATTGATTAAGCCCGCCTGAAAGCTCTTGATTTCATGGCCGGAATGGGTGGGCAGGGGTTTAGGACTATTGAGTTGGTAGTTGCAACAAGAGCAAACTCTGGACCGACTATCCAAGACCACCCAGGTATGCGCAGACTCACAGGCGGGGACATTTAGAGACCTGAGAACTGCAGATGAGTACCGGAGAGCATCAGGCGGGGCAGAATTTGAAGGAAAACTGCCAGGGGTCATGGCCCTGTGCCCGGCCGGAGCACGGACGGGCACAGACGGGCCCTCCTTTGGCGCTCCTTCGGCGCGCATACGGCGCGCCCGCTGCGCACAATCCTGCCATTTATTCCATTTACACTCAGGAAAACGGTAGTTGGAGCCCTTGTACTTTCCAGAATTGATTATGGGAATGCACTATACCTAGGAATAAAGGCCACACTGCTAAACTACAATCTTTGCAGAATGCAGCAGCCCGTGTGCTGCTCGCTCTCCCTAACTGTCACCTCACATCTGCCAGTATCAGACAGCTTCACTGGCTAACTATCCCACAAAGAATAACATTCAAAGCCCTCTGCCTGGTGCACAAGGCGCTCCATGGAAGTAGTGCCATGGACATCCAAAAGCTATTTACCTGGTACCAACCTCTGCGAAGCCTGAGGTCGGCCATCACAGGGCTGCTACTGGTTCCCAAAGTAAAAAAAGCTAGATGGGGTGGTAAGAGCTTCTCACATCAAGCTGCTAAATTGTGGAACTCCCTCCCTTCACAGTTGAGATTACAATCAAATAGGTCTATCTTCAGGAAACAGGTTAAGACCTAGTTTTTACATTAAGGATTCAGATAAGCAAGTCTCTGCATCAGTATGAATTCATCTCAGCGCCAAGAAGCCTCGGTAATCGAGCGCTTTATAAGTCAGTCAGTCAGGATTCAATATTGGAAAGGGGCACCCTATTTACTCCCCTTCAAAATACCAAATCCTTATTGTAACTAACAGTTAACAATTCAAAAAACCTTTTCCTAATGGTTAATTGGGTTTACTGTATTTCAAAAACATGTGTTAGCAGTCACACCCTCAGAATTACCAAATCTGAGAGTCTGAAATTGTTTACACACAGTGTACATGAGGCCCAGCGTGTTTAAGCAGGCAAACCCAGACAGTAAAAAGGTGAGGGACCGTATGTATTTTCTTACAGGGGACATTGGTTGAAAGTTTATGTGGGTTTGGATTCAAAAGAAATCAGGCTCATCTTGATTTGAAGGTTGGGCCAGTTTTCTTTCTGTATTGTTACAGGAGTGTGGAAAGTTGCTGACAAAATCCTTTGGTCCTGTTGTATGAGGGGGATGTATGACGTTACAATGCATGCTTTTACCACGCATGCTGTTACAACGCAGTTTTTACAACGCAAACCTTTACAACGCATAGCGCTTCGGGGTGCTGGATAGTGAATAATTTAATTTACTATTCCAACTCCAGTCCCCGTGGACACTAGGGAAGGTGTTGGATAGTAAATTAAACCTATTCCCTATCCTAGAGCGCCCCCCAGCGCAATGCGTTGTAATGGTTTTCGTTGTAAAACCTGCGTTGTAAAAGCACTGCGTTGTAAGAGTTTCGTTGTAAAGGATGTTTCCCGTATGAGGGGTATCGAAACTGATACTACTATGCATGTTTTAATTAGATGCAACCAACTTATTACTTTGTGGGACATTTATTGCACGTTTTGATATTTGATAAAATGATAAGAAAGAAGCCGATCAAAATCATGGTTTTACTGTTTAAATTAGAAATAGTGTTTTAAAATATAATAGCATATGTATTAGCATGTCTAGATCGCAAAACCGCTGTTCTATTTTTCATAATTTATATGTGTTTTCTGAACAGGGTATTTGCTCTATAAAATGCTTTTAACTAAAATTGTATGGTTTGTTTGTCTAAACCAAACGAAGGTGTAAAATGGAAAGTGAGAAACTCTATTCCTGCATTTTCATCTCAAACTTAATAGATGGTCTATCATTTCGCGAAAACACAGATGGGCCTTAAATTCCTTTTGCCATGGAATTGTGAGTGAAGCCTGTGGCGCTGACACTGCTTGGAAAAGATGTGTTCGCTCACTGCTCTCTGGGTCTTTTCCTGACAGAATAGTGTAGCAACAAAAAAGCCTAATATTGGTCGTTGCTGAGGGTTATTCCAGTTGTTGAGCTCAATTTACCCAAGTTATAGGCCCGTAAGGCACGCAAAAGTCTATAATGAAGGAGAAATCCTTAACCGACCCGTATAGCATGAGGCAGAAGGGTCATAATGCTACTGGAATACTACTCTTCTGAGCGTTGAGTGCTGTAAATTAACAGGTAGGAACCAAACGACCAACATGAACGTTGGAGGAGTGCTCTGGCAGCCATCAGTGCCCAGCTGGCACATTATTTTTAATGTTTTAATCTGGTGTTATATCTGCTAACAAAGAGCAAATTAAACTCCTTCTTCAGTACTAACCAGAGGCTGCTAAAGAAATACTTTTAAAGACCAATTACTGAGCACTGAAAGAAAATAATCCAAGACAGCACAGAACCACTTCAACAATCTCCCCCTGGTTCAGCAAGGAACACAGAAAGGTTCATTCATTGATCTGATATAAACAACCTCAGACATATCTTAAGAATGTAAAATACACATTGTAAGGCTTTGTAAGAAAGTGGGTTATTATGTGGTGTGGTTGCGAAACCTCACCATATAATAATGTCACATTCTCTATTAGGTCCAGTTAGATTTCTTCAACAAAACCTTTCGCTCTGTCCTCGCTAACTACGACACAGAGTAGTCAGGCTTATTCAAAGGAAAAAGTGTAAAGCATTTAGAAGTTCCAAAATAGTAGGTAAGTAAGAAACACAACACAACAAAATTCTAATATCAATTTATAAAAATAGAGTGTAGTTTTATTTTAAAATAGGCACCAAAACAACAAATATCTATTATGTGGAGCCGGAGATATTATTATTAAAAGCAAGTAAATTGTTTAATGTTCCAATAAATAGTTGTAATTGGCATTGCAATTCCTGAGCCAATGGGCTAGCACAACCACCAGTCCACTCTTGGACTGGTCAAAGCTGGTTGAGAGCCAGTCACAGGGATCATTCAGGTCCAGGGAAACAGTTACTTGTATGGTCCAGCAGTCTCAGAGTCCTCACATAGGATTTCACCAGGATCATAGTTCCAACAAAGAATTGATCCTGATGCTGGAGATACAGGATGCTGAGGATGCTGAAAAGATGCTAAAGATGCTGAAGATGTTGGAGCTGTGGAAGAGATGCATTGAGTGTTCCTGGTGCCATCTCAAGGCCCATGCACTTCAGGGGTCATATCCGGCCTGAGAACTTGAACAAGATGCTCCAGTGAAGTCCAGTGCAGGTCCAGTTATTACAGCTCGAAAGGTCTCTCGTTACAATGGTCTTCAGCAGTAGTCCACAGGTGGGTGTCTCTTTCTTGCAGGAGGACTAGGGTTCACTTTGACAGTGTTCATGGGTCCAAAGTTTTTGGGTACACAGTGGGCAGGTCAGAAATCAGTCTCCCAGGAGGCCCTTTGTTGTCTAGCAGCTGGCAGGTTATCCTGGGCAGCAGGGCTCTCACAGTGCAGGCTTACTTCAACTTTTATGGTCATGTAGAAGAACAGGGAGTCATCCAAATGATTCTTGGAGTCGCTCCTTCTGTTCCGGAACACATAGCAAACTTCTCATTGAATGGGCACTTCCTAGCAGGGGCGCAGCATGCTGTCTCGGGTGACAACTGTTGCAGAGGTATTTGGACATAATACAGGATCATAAATATTGAATATATATTGAATATTGTGACACATTAATATCGTGATGCAGAAATATTGTGCACATAAATATCAAATTTTAGGTAATATAGTTTGCAAGAATATTGGTGTTTTTAATATCATTAGCCAACCTATTGTTGTAAAAAATAACGCTTTTAACATTTTTTGAAGGGTTTTAGTTCATATTTTAATTGTATATGCTATATATTGTTTGTATAGTATTTATTAATATTTTTAAATGTATTTCTTCATTTCAAGTTATTTGTAAGATTTTAATTTAATCGTTAATAGTAATTTATAGTGACCTAGCGGGTTGTGAAGTTTGCAGGGGTACAGGGTGGGTAGTTAATTAATGATCAATAATTATTAATTACTGATTAAAATTGATTAATTAGTAGATAATTAATTATGTATATTGTCTAATTATTATAATATTTTAAGTGATATTTTTGGTGCTAGTTATTTTCTTTGTAGGGGTAAAGAGTTGGAAGTTAATTAAGTAATAATGTACTAATGAATTATTTATTATTAGTTAACTGATCATTAATTAAGTAAATTGTGTAATTAGTATATATTTTAGTGATATTTTGGTTGTGACATTAAGTATAATTAAGTGATTACTAATTATTAATTTACTATTAATTATTTAATTAATAATTAATTAGGCAAACTGGGTAATTCTTTTTTCTTTTTTTAAGATGCATATTTTAGGGGTATAGGGTGGAACTTTAATTACCTAAAAATTAGTTATCAGTTAATGATTAATTTTTTATTAAATATGTAACTAATTATTAATTATGTAGATTATTTAATAATTATATTTTGTTGTTGTGTTTATAGGTGAATAGGATCGGAAGTTATTCAGTTATAATTAATTAACAAATAATTAATCATTAATTAATAATTATTGTATGTATTACTTAATTTGTAAATTTTGTTCTCTTTTTTATTTTAATTGTGTGTTGCTATGTTTGTGGGAGTGTAATATGTGTTTTTAATTAAATGATGAATTAATAATGCATTTTTAACTTTGAAATTAATTATTAATTTAAAAAAAGAATTTAAATATGTAATTGTTTTTTACATTTATATATAATTTGTATAATAATAGTTTTATATTTTTGGTCAATTAATAGAGTTTTTAAAATATGTTATGTGTTTGGCGTGAACTACTTTTTCTACTGTTGCACAGACTGATGTAGGAATATTAATTGTACCCCTCTGGTATCCACCGCTTTCCCTACTGTTGCACAGGCTGGAGTGGGAATAGTACATTTTACCCCTTTAGTGTCCAACGTTTTCCCTACCTTTGTACAGACTGAAGTGGGAATAGCAAATTTACCTCTCCAGTGTCCAACGCTTTCACTACTGTTAAGCAGACGGGAGTGGGAATAGTAAAGTTTACCTCTCCAGAGTCCAATGCTTTCCCTACTGTTACAAGGACTGGAGCAGGAATAATAAATGTAATCCCCACGGAGTCCAATGTATTCCCCACTGTTTCACTGACTGGAGTGTGAATAGTAAGTTTTACCCCTCCAGTGTAGCCTACTTTCTTTACGGTTGCACAGACTGGAGTGGGAATAATAAATTTTACTCTTGCAGTGTCCACAGCGTTCCTTAATATTATTATTTATTTATTTTATATTATTCATCTATATAGTTATATATGTGTACAATTTTGTATTTCTTTTATTACTATTTTAAGAGTTTTTCTAGGGTCATGCGAGTCTGGAGCATGGAGTCATCCTGTAGTCACACCTTCACAAGAATCAGGCACCTTTGATACACCTATATGAAGACAGTGAAACATAGGTGTATCAGTGGTGCCTGATCCTTGATGAAAGTGTGACTACAGGACGACACCATGTTCAAGACTTGCATTACCCTCGAAAACGTCTGACTAAGAGTAATCCCCAAGGACAAAAGATCAAGACAGGTGAGAGCCTTAGGCCTCACATAGTATGCATGCGTAGGAAGGCAGGGATACATTAAACAGCCCTGACGAAGGTACCAGACACAGACAGGCTCTTAGTATGGGCCAAAACAAGTTGGCTTTCACATAGCAGGGTTAATTTGATAATTAAATTAAAAACAAAATGAAATAAACTTTTTATTCATACCCCAGGTACCCTAGAAATAAAGACATTCGTTTGGCTATACCTACAGGCATTTTTAAATGATATGCTTTCCTTTAGGAACCCTGCTTATCCATCCAGATGTTATCTAAGAAGTCCCATTTCTTTGTGCTTGAGTCCGTTCTGGTGGTATCACCCTACCAGGGTGTGGATAGGCGCCGATGATGAAGCATGTCACGATAAAGTGAGTGAGGCATTTACTCCAATATCTTCGGATACCCAAGAGGTGCTAGGAAGCTGATTATTCCTAGAAAAGGATACTTACCTGTCTTCTTTTTCTTTCTTTTCCTGGTCCAATTTCACTCACTAACCCTGTGTACCTCTTGTACTATATACTAGGGACTTATAAGTAAGTTAAATGAGCCAATGGGTAATAGCCAATTGTACATATATTTTGGGGGTTATGCACTGGGTCCTGGACAGCAGGGCCCAGTGCACTACAGATCGAATCCCAGTAGCAGCAATCCAAAAACTTGGGGGAGGTGCGGTGTGATCATACAAAAAGATGTTCTTTACTGCAGTCTTTCTTTACACCATCTACTAATTTCTTATTAGCCAGATGTTAGACAAATAGAGACTCCCTAAATTGAAGAATTTGCACCTTTTAAATAGAGGTTATAAAAGAGTTAAAACTCTTGAATGCAGAGGGGGTCGGTCACCTTTGCTAATCCACCTTTTTGCCATTGCCCGTATCAGTATTCAAACCTTTATAAAAACATTTTTATACAAAAAGAGTTAATTCAAAAATATCCAGGATTTCTGAGTTTCTTTTGGTTTGTGCTAGAAAATAGAAACCATATGAGAGAATGTGGGCTTTTTTAGCATTAGTGACAAGCTATTCAAAATGCAAGCTGTTTATGGTCTGGCTTGATAGCACAGCTGTTGCCAAAGAATTATATGAGCATCACTAGAGAGCGGATTTGGCTCTGCTCACGCAAGGAATAAGGAGTACATGTTTTGATTGGGTAGAATTGTGTGCTTCCACAAAAAAGTGCTTGCCCTCCAGCAGCCGTTATCATTTTATTTATCCAGGTGCCTAAGCTTGAACTTTCAGGGGCATACACAGTGGAATGCAATTAAGTTGCCTTGGATAATTACATCATTTATGTTGGTTTTCTCTAACGGCAGCGCAGATGGGAGGAAGGCAGTCATTAACCCCCATATATTTTTAGGTCTGTCTTGACAGTGCAAGTGCCACCTGTCATTTGAACCAACACAAATATTATTGTACATTTCTTTTCTTCCACATAAATATAAATATAAATATGCGCTTAACGCTCCCCAGATGCACCATGCGAACAGCACTCCCAGGAAGAGAAACGGACACCAATCCGGTAAATTATGCAGCAAAGTTTCTTTTTATTTTTAAATTATTGCAGTGTCAAAGGTGCCGCGATCCAACACGTTTCGGCGATCCTGTCGCCTTGCTCACCAGATAAAAAGCGTTTCTTAGTGCATGTAATTTAAATAAACCAATACCAATCACCACACTTTTCGTAATAGGTCACATGGTCATCTTGCATAGCAATGAATATAAAAAACAGACTTACTCATGGTTAATCTCACCTTGGTAAATCCTTGTAACATGCTAGATAGTATCTGCTTAAATGCATAAACTCTATATATATATATATATATTGTCCAAAGGCTCTGCAGCAAAAGGATCACTCGGGAGCAGGTTGGTTACAAACCATCATTTATTGCATGCGCAGGAAGAGTCAGGTCCCGTTTATTAATTCTTGCAATCCCGACGCGTTTCAGTGCTGTCCGCACTTTCTTCTGGGGAAAAAATGTACACTGCGGAGTAACGGCGGGAGCAGGCTGCAGCATTAATGAGGGAAGCATCAGAGAACGGGGCACACTGATGTGCCTTAACAACGTGGTGGGGCCACTACAGCCACTACGAACTTGCTCAATGACATGCATATGCGGGACCCACTATTGGGAGACAACTGCTGGCAGGCAATACTACAAATCCCAGAAACCAGTAGGAGGGATCACGTGCTACAAAGCAACAACGAAGCTTTACTACAAAAGAAAGCGGAAACTGCCTTGAAATGCCGCGTGTACATTTTTTCCCCAGAAGAAAGTGCGGACAGCACTGAAACGCGTCGGGATTGCAAGAATTAATAAACGGGACCTGACTCTTCCTGCGCATGCAATAAATGATGGTTTGTAACCAACCTGCTCCCGAGTGATCCTTTTGCTGCAGAGCCTTTGGACAATAAAAATTACACACGACAGCTTCGTCGTGGAAAGGAGCACCGCCTTGATATTGGAGGAGGGAGTCGTTGGAGGAAGGGGCCGTCTCGCTGTGACCTTCACTGCGGAGTAACGGCGGGAGCAGGCTGCAGCATTAATGAGGGAAGCATCAGAGAACGGGGCACACTGATGTGCCTTAACAACGTGGTGGGGCCACTACAGCCACTACGAACTTGCTCAATAACATGCATATGCGGGACCTACTATTGGGAGACAACTGATGGCAGGCAATACTACAAATCCCAGAAACCAGTAGGAGGGATCACGTGCTACAAAGCAACAACGAAGCTTTACTACAAAAGAAAGCGGAAACTGCCTTGAAATGCCGCGTGTACATTTTTTCCCCAGAAGAAAGTGCGGACAGCACTGAAACGCGTCGGGATTGCAAGAATTAATAAACGGGACCTGACTCTTCCTGCGCATGCAATAAATGATGGTTTGTAACGGCAATAACAAAATATTTGTAATCCCGATATGGCCATCGTTTTTGAGATTGCATGGTCATTTTTCCATGTCTTTTATGGTTTCTGCATAGTAGGTCTTTTAGATTAAAAGTTAGGAAAATGCAGGTGAATCCCAAAGAAAGGTTGTAATATTCTTTACATGTAGATATAAATAGGAATGTATATTTTTTATTCCATTTCAAAAACAAACTGAAATTGACTGGACTGTGGACTATGTATCAGGAAGATTACCCCCAAGCATAGCTAAGAAATTACTATGCTGAGACTTCTACCCAACTCTTCTGTTCACTAAGATATAACATTTTAAGTGTCCATATGTGAGTACACAACAATATCGAGAGCCGTGTGCACTGCACATATTTCACTTGTCATTCAAAAATTTAAAAAAAAACATTTTAAATACCTACCCAAACAAGACTGGGAGAAAAGGGTAGGTGACTTCTCGGCCTCCCAAATTCTGCACTTCACATAATATGGGGTGATTGCGAAAGATTATTTTTTTCAAAATTAATGTAAAATACAAATCTTATGAAAATCAATTGACAACAAGGAATGCTATATCAATCTACCTTCCCACATCCTGGTGATAAAAAGGATAACCAAGTATATAAATAGATATAGTTCTAGTTAATGGAAAAAGCCAAAGCTGCTGCTTATCTTGAATGCAATAAGGGCACTTTAAATTCAAATTTGTAAATTGTTTTTCAGCTATTCTTGGCTTGGGCTGCTTAGAGCCAAACGTAGTCATTAGGGTAAATCCACCAAGATAACATTGGCATGGATCACACTAGAATTATTTACCTATGTTCCCATGAAAACTGCAAACAAATCCAAAAACATTTCCTCGATATTACATCTGAAGTCTACCATAAAATCCAACACCACCAAAGAATATCATGCTTGCCACTTTCCCGCTCCTCGCCTTCCAGTTAAAAGGTACCCTTCATGTTTGCGATGATATACCAAACGGGATAGAAATAGATAAGCATTTCAACCATATCCCGTGTATTTATGGCTCATATTTTACCCAGAAGTCCAAAGAAATCGATTACCAACTGCTAAGGTCATGCCTTCCAAATTCCAACACAGCTCATAAAAATGTGGTTTAGTATTTGGTCGTGTTGACACACAATGTAGAACATGAACAGACTCAAAAGGTGCTATAATGGGTACATTTAGGGCGCTTTGTAAACTCCATTTGACACGTATTATATATGCAGATGTTGGCTTGGAGTTGCTTGATATCCAGGAAAATTTAACAACCCTACACATTTTTGTGACAGAACGTTTGGGGGAATTTCTCAAGGTTTCACTTGCCTTGATGATACAGTATTGTTAAAATCCAGTACCTTGAAAACCGCAAAATATTTTTAAAACCTACAACATTACCACATTTACTCCTGGAAAAGCTAATAAATCTCAGTGCCAACTGTGAATGCCATACATTTTCACGTCCCTACACCCCTCAAAACAAAAGCAATATGTGTTGGTTGACAGCCTGGATGGACGAGAAACAGGTCAAAGTGTGCCTGTGCTTAGTGCAACCAGGGTACATGCAGGCCTTCAACACTGACAAGTGGTATAAATTCTTCGCAAAATGGTAGTAGTGGTTCCACAAAAGGAAATTACTGCACAATCAAAAACACAAATGTAAACAATCTTATCCACAAGGTAAAGCGTGGAATTATTTTGGAAAATTGCGGCGATAGTATTAGTTCACAACACCCTACTACCAGAGGGTGATATTAGCATATTTTTAGAGAATATATGCCCAAACCATAAAACAATAGAACCTTGTGTCAAGTGGTATGTATGCCTTTAGGTTTGATTTATTTAACAAACAACAGGGAGTGGAGGGTCAAAGGGAAGAAGAGAATAAAGACCCACTACAAGTTCATTTCCCCAACACTATATTTATGAAAAACACACAAGAACTTGTGGGGTCTATCAGCCAAAAATGTTGGCCCAACTGGCATGTGGTACGCTATGTCAGTAGGTGCTACAGTCACCTTGAGGAAAATTCCTGAGACAGAAAAAAGAGAGAGGGCATGAGACACATGTGTGAGAAATGTACCTTCAATAATCTATAATCATAAACTGGTCAGCAAGATCCAGAGCAGCTTATTATGGATAACCATCAAACAAACCAAGTGATCCGTCATATCATCTGGACGTCCATACTGTGACCAGGCCGGTCCTTAGATCATCAAGACCCAATGCCTTACAGTGATGCTGGATAAGGTCCACAGTACACTATGAACCACCAATTGTTGACCAGTTAATGATGGTTGGAAGTGGTGAAAACACAGTGCAACATGACAAAGAAGTGTGGTGAGTCTAAAATAGGGTGATGGCATTGTGACGGATCACTTGGTTTGTTTGATGGTTATCCATAATAAGCTGCTCTGGATCTTGCTGACCAGTTTATGATTATAGATTATTGAAGGTACATTTCTCACACATGTGTCTCATGCCCTCTCTCTTTTTTCTGCCTTTAGGTTTGGCCTAGGAAAAAGTTCAACCAAGAAAGACCATCAGAACCATACATTTAAAGTATAAATCAAGAACACCTGCATGAGTTGTATATTTCATTGCTCATACATGATTTTGATGCCAGTAATGCTCTGCAAACCACAAAATTTTGCTAAACACACTACATCCTTACACTTGTTTTTTAAATCAAGAGAAAATGTTGTACTGTCTAAAACTCCACTCTAACACCATCTGATACAAATACTAAACCACACATCATTATATGTATCACATCAGAGGAGTAGGACTAGCTGTGTAGAGGCAGAATGCATTCATGTCAAATACTTGTCCAACACATGTGCCAGGAATTTCTACTGGATATTATATAGGCATGTGTGGCCATGTCTGGAATTCTAACTTCACATGAATCTGGATGGCTAGAGGCCTTGGCGCATCATTAACTATACAAGGTCCAGGACCTGTTCTGTGTCCTGGTGGGGTGCACCAAATGCACCCTAGTAATGGCCAGAGAACTACTGTTAATCAGATAAAGTGTGACCTACTGGACCTCTCCTATAAAATTCTGCTGCTATGTGAATGCCCAACACCTTCATTTGACAGTCTGTGTGTACATCAATTGCATGTGCATCAGGAGAGTACTTATAGCACATGTGCAGTAGTAGGAATCTGTGTGTGTGTGTGTGTGTGTGTGTGTGTGTGTGTGTGTGTGTGTGTGTGTGTGTGTGTGTGTGTGTGTGTGTGTGTGTGTGTGTGTGTGTGTGTGTGTGTGTGTGTGTGTGTGTGTGTGTGTGTGTGTGTGTGTGTGTGTGTGTGTGTGTGTGTGTGTGTGTGTGTGTGTGTGTGTGTGTGTGTGTGTGTGTGTGTGTGTGTGTGTGTGTGTGTGTGTGTGTGTGTGTGTGTGTGTGTGTGTGTGTGTGTGTGTGTGTGTGTGTGTGTGTGTGTGTGTGTGTGTGTGTGTGTGTGTGTGTGTGTGTGTGTGTGTGTGTGTGTGTGTGTGTGTGTGTGTGTGTGTGTGTGTGTGTGTGTGTGTGTGTGTGTGTGTGTGTGTGTGTGTGTGTGTGTGTGTTTGTGTGTGTGTTTGTGTGTGTGCGTTCATGTGTGTGTCTGGGTACAAAAAGTAGTACAATCCATTTTGGATGTCCTCGGTTCGCCATGGCACAGAGGATGAAGACAGAATCCGCATTCGGTGGAATTGTATTTCCTGCATTCCTGTAGCTGGAGGGAAGAGATCAGGCACTGAAGTGAAGAGGGCAGGGACAGGGATACCTTTAGAAATTCCATGAAAGCGTTTGTTAGCAAGGGCGGCTGATTAGTTCTTTCCGAGCACTGCCATTCAGTGGATGTTAGGGGTGAGGAGTGGGGCTGACATTTCTGTTGTTTGAGGGAGGACGTTTATGGGTCAGGCCTGCCCTTCTGCTTTTCCCTGTTTACTAATAGAAAGAGGTTGACAACATCCAGATGCAGAAAACTCACACATCATTGTGCTCATGCTTTGCGTGCTCAAGCGTGAAGACAGCCCTATTACTACCATCTGTGAGAAGCACTTTCTAATTTTTACACAAACTCTTTATCTGGAGAGAAGACTAAGGAGGAAAATTGAAATAAGAAGCACACAAAACTGGTTTTGAAGTTTGAAACAATCTATTCACATCCCCTGTCTAGACGAGGTGTATAAAAGTGGGACCTAAACCACTGCTCTTTGCTCCTGTTCTAACTTCTGCGTGAACAAGGAGTGGAAGGGGGGAACATCACCTGTCATCTACAATATCTGGTGGAGGAGTTGAGGGTCTGACTAGCTCCTAAAACCTGCCTGCCTAGTGAGAAAGAGATGGGGTCTGCCTGGCAATGCAGACGGAGAGATGCCCAGAAGGAGAAGCCCAGTATGTTCCTGGTCAAATGGGCACTCAGAGGAGTCAGATAGATGGAAAGCAGAGCCAGGAGCAACATGTGCTAAAAAGGGTGTTCTGAAGTCAGCCTCTTCCGCAACATTGAATTTTGCGAAGCAGGCTACAGAAACAAAGAGGGAGCGAGGAAGATCTATTGACCTAGGAATTTAACTGCTCTTCTCCAGCACTGTGCGGCTTGTGAAATTCCAGAATCTCGAAAAGTGAAACCGAGTTCGCTGCATGTAGAGCCGGAAGTGCTGATGGGATTGTTGACCTCATCTTGAAGGGACTCCACATCACAGGTCTTTAATTCAGAGTGGTCCACACCTTCCCCTTAGAGATAATATATAAACACAATCGCCTCTGCAGCGCAAATCCCATTTCTCTCAGTGAGCCCTGTTACTGCTGACATGATCGCTGGACTAGGGATCTCAGAGACTCTGCCAGGGGTAGCAAAGGGCAAGCCAGTGGTCGCACTAGCAACCCCTGGTTACCCTTAATTGATGTGCATGGGCCAGTGCAAGCACAAGCAATCAGATCACCATAAGACATTGGATGAATCCAGTTAGCTGTTCATGAGACAGATGCGCATGAGTCTGGCATCCTTGGTGGACTATGCATGACTGCAACTGAATACTGTGGGCTTCTGCCTGAGGTAGAATCACACTGTTGAGTGGTCCTAGTCAGGCGTGAGGGTCTATGAACTGACTTCATACCCACTACACCACAGAGGTGAGAAGGCAAGCAAATGGGAGAACTCATTGTGCATTTGATACCAACAATCTGCGCTTGAGCCTCCTTCATGCTTTTTACATAATTTCTAGGGGGCAACTTCACCTATAGATTTCAGGAAGAGTGATAGTATGGATGGGGACATGGTGCGATGAAGGCTCACCAGAGACAGGTGCGACCAGAATCACAATTTCATATGCTGAATTTAAATGTGTGATATTAAGTACCACTGTACAAATAAAGAATAGTTGCTTCTATATCACTGGGGTTGACATTGAAATTATTAGGTCTGTTGGCTGATGAGTTCTGAGCTTGTGCCCCAACACTAGCTCACTGAGAAGCCTATGACTGGTTGCTTCAATAGCCTGAAAGTCAAGTACGGAAAGGGCTGTACTTGACAGTTTTCAGAGCCTTAGAAATAAGGACCTCAGAACACCAGTGGCAAGCATCCTCAACCACCAGGGCTGGGGTTGAGTTAGCCCCTGCCTTCCCTGTTGGCCTTTGAAAGGGGTCTGACAACACACAACAGAAACACCACCCACATAGGCTTACAGAAGAGAGAAAACACATTTACAACAGGACACCCATGAGGTGTGGTGTGCTACCCATGTGGATAAGTGCTTCAGTAGTCCTCATAAAGGGATGAAGTTATATTTAAACAACATAATGCAACACATTAGGGAGGTTCTGAACAGACTACTGCTAGAAGAATGTATTTTACTAAAGAATGCAGAGAACTGTTGCATTAGCAGGCCATATTCACTTTTTGCCCAAAAGTTGTTTTGAGCGTTATTAAATAGTTCCCCAATTTCCCGTATGAGACAGTGAACGCTGCATTACTGCTGGGTTCACCCAAAGTAACATCTATTCTTAGCCAGTAGCCTCCATCAACCAAAAGCGTCCACCAGATGGTATGACTCATCAAAACCTCTATTATCCAGTAACCCAGTTTAGTTAGTTACCCCATCCTCCTGTAGCCCATTGCAATCCAATACAAAATTAGCCATGTTAGGTAGAACCCAGAGCAAACAGAAATCACCAATAGCTTTGAGTTACAGTAGGTAACAATTCTGACAGTATCTCCTGAACCGGAATTAGATATAACTGTGTTGTTAGCTTGTTCTATTTAATCTATTGTTGTATGTAAAGTGCTCTGTGGTGAGGTCTGCGCCGCACACATTACGTAATCAAATAAATAAAATATTGCTCATGAGAAAGTGGACAGAAATCGTCTAACTAAACAGAAAACCACAGTAGCATAACAGTAATCACCCATTGCAAAGTGGTTGGTTCTTCCACTAGTCGATTGTTGACATATTGCCTCCCCGTGATCCACAGTGGCTATTTCCGTTCCTGAGGACACAGAGCTCCATTAACACATCATCTTGCACAAGGCTGGGCTGCCTCTCAGGTGGTGATCATCTCAAAGCCTATTTGCCCCAGTTCTTCACAAAACCTTGCTCCTGTGGGGTCTAGGCTTGGACTTCTGTGTAGGCAGATTTAATTTGGAATAAAAGGGAGGCAAGGGAATTTAGGAGCATATTATCAAGGACCGGTGTTAAAATTATCGCTGTTTTATCAGCAGGAAACTGCCGATAAAACGGGCGATAATGGGCTTGATAATACACCCTTGTTAATTCCCATAGAAGCCCATGTTCTGGTGTTCACATGGGCTTCTATGGGAATTAACAAGGGCGTATTATCAAGCCGATAATCGCAGTTTTATCGGTAGTTTCCTGCCGATAAAACGGCAATAATTTTAACACCGGTCCTTGATAATATGCCCCTTAGTGCTGTACCACTAACTTTGCCCAGACACCACCACTACCTCACCACCCATCAAACCCTACTTTCACTTATGGACCCTTATGAGTATTGCCCTATCATGGGTAGAGCTTCCATTATTAGTGGTGCTCTATCCCTGAATTGCCACAACGTAGGATTTATTATTTCACATGTATTACATGTTCATTTATTTCCTTATCACCAATAGTCCTCCATAACCAATGGAGCCTGGTCGTCAGTAACGCTTATCACTACTAGAACTCAGTCTCCGCTAGTGTCCCGTTACTAGTAAAACCCATTACCAGGAGTGACTGCTCACTTTTTTTAATGACCCCTCTGTCCAATTGATACCCACGTCTAAGGGTCACTCTTTGGCTTGATTCGCAACTTCTCAAAGTGTACCGGATTAGTGATACCAGGATTGATAGCACTGTGTCCTTTTCCTCCAGGATGCTCTCATTACATTCTTAAAGCCCTAGAAGTAATATTCCAAAAAGGAGGAGACTGTACACACTGTGTAATGAGTATCGTCAAAGACCCAACAAGACTTCATTCAGTGATCAGTCTATAATACTTTGTAAAAAGAGGCAATATTTATTTTAAACCCTTGCCTGGCAATCATTTGCCTTCATTCTGTGAAAATGTACACATCGACATCAATTGTACCACTCACTCAAAAATATGTCTTCCAATTTCTCAGATTATCCGACCTTTTTACCTGTTGTATTCTACGCTTTAAATCTTCTTTCTGAGTGTTTCTCAGCCCTGACCCGTGCCTCTCACTGCAACAGGAGCCTACAGCTCATCTACGGTTGCAGGTAATACTGCAGCTCGCTTTCCACGAAAAGAGATAATAAATAACTATCAGTCAAAGTAAGTACCCGTGCACAATTTTAGTGGCATTAAAAGTAAATAGGCTTTACATAACCCTTGCGGGCCTTTCTGTTTTCGACTTAGAACAGGATGGTCAATCTTTTAAAACTATTCTAACCAATAGCAAACATTGCAGAAAATAGATAGCTCTTTCCACAGACCATCAGGGCAACACATACAACACCAACATGGCGGCCCCTTTGCAACTCTCTCCTTGACAATGCGTAATACGTTATACATTTGAAAAGGTAGAAGCAAGGCGTTTCTTACCTTGTCTGTTCAGACCCTTGAGCACTGCTGTTCGCAGCTAAAGCAGAGCTGCGCTTGAGTTACCACGTGGTGTGCACACAGAGTCCACTATAATGTTGTCGACTGCATAACTCGGTTTTTGACATTACAGAATGCCTTTTTACAATCCTTCACGATTTCAAGTGACTTCAAAGGGGAAAACTCTCCAAGTCCTCACAGAGATTAACATTTTTTAATTAAAATGGAATCTGTTTAAAAACCAGAGGTGCTCTTTGTTCTTTGACACATTCTCCCTTAGATATATTAGCAATACAAATAAAGCCTTAAATCCAGAGCAGAGTACGCTCACAAAAGATTCCATCCTACATGGTGTTTCTTGGTTGGAATCTTGTAATCCTGAAAGCTCAACAGCAAAAAAAAAAAATCCCTGTAAATCTGAGACTGAACGTCAGTCGCCTAACTAACTTCTTTGTTAGGGGAACGCCTGGAGAGAGGGCTCATGCACCTCACGGGTCAGACAATTAGAACTTCAAGTACAAATCCACATTAAAGACCATGTCTCTGTCTGGAGACGAAAATAATTATTGGCTTTGGAACCAAACGACTTGGGTTTTTGTCAGGGACGTTTTAAGGATTTTGGGGCACATGGGCCAAATGTATTTTGGGGCCCCTGTTCGGATCAATCTTGATTTTATGATCCTGTTTCAGTTCTTTCATGCCCTCTTTGGTCAAATTCTAAATGTGCGTACATCTGATATTCAGGGATAGGGATGTGTGTTTTCAGTTTTGTAATACAGCAGCAGCTCGCTAATATTACTGCATATATTCTCTGTGACCCCCTCCCATGGCAGGTCCTGTACTGATCTAAAAGAAAAATATGTATATAGATGCTGCATGAAACAAAAAAAAATTGTCTGCAAAATCTCTGTAGTAGACTCTCACACATAAAAAATAAATGATAGAAAAACGCTATTTACAACAATATGTTTAAAAATTATTCTAGGACATCAGAGCAAGACTCTGCAGAACATAGCTAGCTCTATCAGGGGGCCCCCTGGAAGGCTGGGGACCTAGGCCAGAGCCCACTTTGCCCATGCCTTAAAACGTCTCTGGTTTTTGTCACAATTCCTTTACTTGATTATAAATATTGTACAAGGTAATTGCCAATTGAAAACTAAACCAGGGGTTGTTTTACATTCCTACTAAAGTGAGCATTTTATTTTGCATTTTTGGCTTCACTGCTTTAAGTGTTTAATGCAGACCACTGTAGCTGTCGTCGTTCAAGAGAGTCGTGCCAGGGGGCGCTACAGGGCTTCCCAAGGGCACCACTCCCTGGTAGCAGGACAGAACTGCTATTAAAACAACTTTAGGTCGAGCTGGTGTTAGCAGTGCGAAGCACTGCGTCCAGCGAAGCATCTTTTGTCATCCACTTCCTGGGAATGTGAGACAGGGGATGGGCACGCGCAAGGGATTCTCCCATGTGAGCGCACACGTTCACCCACACGCCGTGCACATCTCCTGTCCCACATTGCCAGGAAGCCGATAACACATACACACACGCGCGCGTGCACACACACACACGCACAAACAGACACACGCGCACACACACACACACAGACAGACACACACACAGACAGACACACGCACACACAGACACTCGCACGCACACAGTCACATACGAGCACACACACATAAGTGCACACATCCCTGTTCGAGCTGCATTGCCACCGCATCCAAGTCACCACGATCCGGCAAGCTTGTACCCTGCAAAGTACGGCCCGCACTCTCCAGCCCCCGAAGACGCTCCGCATGTGAGGATTCCAAGTACGGCTCGTGCTTGCTACCAACGTGCCGTACGCCGCTTCAGGGCACAAAGGTAAGCTACGTACGCCTGAAGCGTACTAAATCGCACTGTGCCTGCCTGTACGCCTGAAGCATACTAAATCGCACTGTGCCTGCCTGTACGCCACATACGCCTGAAGCGTACTCCAGCGCACTGTGTCCCCACCTCCCGGGGCCGCGCCGCACAAGAGAAGCCGCCCGGTACGAGTCGTACTGGGCCGCTCCGTACCGCACTGCCGCCCCGAGGATTCCTGCCTGCAATAAGAACATATGGCTCGTAGGCCGCCATCGTACAAGTCAGCCCTTTAATTTGCCCAGCCCGGTGCGTACAGGTGAAGGCGTACTGCACCGTACTGCTTCTCCCCTCCCAAGTCCGTTCCGCACTGAGAGCCGCCCTGTACCTTGGAAGACGTACAGGCCGCTCCGTGCCGCACCGCTGCCTCTGTGGTACCTGGGCTGCCACGAAGGATCACCTACTACCCGGACCCTCCGCAGCGCCCCCTCGTGGTCCCGCCTAGATGCCCCGCACCGCGGCGCTTCTCCGCAGCCGAATCTCCACAAGGGCACTGCCGTAGAACATCTCCTGTTGCCTGCATCGTCCCAGCAATTGTAAAGGTACTGTGTGCAGAGGGGGCCCGTCTCAGACCCCGGAGTCCGCGCTTGTGTTTTCGACTTGTGCTCGTTGTGGGGCTCATTTCCTTAACCACTTCAAACCTCCTGAGAGTCACCCCAGTAACGCCAGATGCACAGAACGGCACATCGAGTCCCAACTCCCCCTGAAGTACATTTTGCTAAGCACTCTTGATCCCAACCAGAAGTGGGTGCATTTTTTATGTGATCTAGGGTCAAGAGACAGTTCTAGAAGAAAACGCATTTTCATATAAAAAGTATTGTGTGCCTGCCCCCTCCATACAGCTACTCCTGCATTCCTTACCGATACGCCATACTTCAGCGCGATGCCCTGCAGCGTGTCCTCAGAGCTCACAGGGTGCTCTGTGTACATCTCTACCCAGGTGGCCGCTCAAGGACAGCTCGGCCTCAGACTCGGAGCCTCAGCGCGGATAGACAGCGTTTCTTCTCTGGCGATCCTCAGCTTACGCCAATACAAGCGATGTACACGCTCACGGCGTCTCGTGAGCACCCACCGCACTTTCAGTTTCGTTCCAGCCCTCCAGCAACTTCCAAACATCAATTAATATGTCAAGAGAAGCCCCGTCATTAATCAGCTTCTTGGAAACAGACCGGAGGTTTCTGTAGTGGAAAGTTTGACTCATCCAAATGCAGCGCACAGGGTTAAACTGCCTGCTGCTAACAAAGTTTACCACTAGTTTTTCTTTCCTTTAGCGTGCAGTTTACCTATTTTGTTTAAAAATGTTTCTCCACATTTGCAAAAAGCAATGAGGGTAGTCTTATGGGTAAGCTCCTTTTCTCAAAGAAAATCAGAGAGCCCAGGGTGCAGTGGACACACAAGAGCACTGGAGAAAACAAGGAAGTTACACATGACACCGTTCACTCTTCTCACTTTCAAAGAACCAAATACATCTGATATTTATTTATTCCCACTGAGCCACCGTAAAGCAGTTCTTTATTGCACACCTTCACCTCTATCTATCTATCGCCCTCCTTCTATCTATCTATCGCCCTCTCTCTATCTATCGCCCTCTCTCCCTTTCTCTATCGCCCTCACTCTATCTATCGCACTCACTCTATCTAACGCACTCACTCTATCTATCGCACTTACTCTATCGCATCACCACAGCATCACTCAGCACCACCACAGCATCACTCAGGGGCACCACAACATCACTATGCGCTACCACAGCATCACTGAACGCCACAGCATCACTCAGCACCACCACAGCATCAATCTGTGCAACCATTCAACAACAACTGGTTCTAAGATGTTCTCTCAATGTTTCAAGCTATATTACAAATGTCACAAAAAAGATGTTAATATTTCACTTCTGTTCTTGGATTTTCGTCACAATAAAATACACTGAACATAATCTTCACAAAAGTTATTTACAAAAGTTTAACCTATTGCCATTATAAATTACAATAGCTTTTATTGAAATATTAATTATTTAAAAAAATTAAAAGCCATTGTTATTTGTAATATCAATACATCTAAGTCACGTAAATACAAAACATGTTGCATTACAAATGCTATAGGTGTCACATTTGCAGTTAACAGTATTGGCATTGTAAATGAAAAAGCTATTAATTTCGCTATTTTCAAAACCAACACATAAATAAAATATTTGTCATTTACAAGACCAATAGCTCAAACTTTCCTAATGCGAGACCTATTGCATTGCTAATGCTTGTTTTGTGGGTGATGCACTTAGGGTTGAACAGTTATAGGTATCACCTATATCAAGGAAACCTCACGATTTTGAAATGGAACCCACATCAGCTTTACCAGTTTTGTGCCAGCACCAAAGAGGAAAGCAAATTTAAACACACGTTCTAAAAGTAATCTGTTGGTTTTCTCATCCTTTGTGTGGTAGGGACATTTATTTTGGCTACTCCATGAATCCTTTCACCACTATCTTTCTGCACTAGTTATTCAGAAAAGTTCATGATTGTTGCTCAGTATGTTTTTTGCTGAACTTCTGGTTGACGCTGTTAAGGCCCTTGCAGACAGCCACTTACAGCCCCGCCACAACTGGCCACAAAATGACACTAGCTGCCAAATATGAGACAGGGAGTTCTCAAATGCTAAAATATAATTTTTCTCTTTGTTCCAAAAATTCTTGCAACTGAGCTGAAAATGCTATCGCACCTAGGGGTATATTTACAAGGAAATGGCGCAGCGTCAAATTGTGCAGCGCCAAACTGCATCATTTAAAAAAATGCAGGAATGCGCTGTAGTTACAAGAATACAGTGCACCCCTGTGTTTCTCCTTGCGCTGGAGCAAAATTTGCTGCCTAGCACCAACACAGACACGCTTGTGCCATGGTGCAAGGGTGCCTGCGTTGCAGAAATCATCCCTGCAACGCAGGCACCCTTGCACTATGATGCAAGAGTGTCTGTGTTGCAGGGAATGATTGTTTATGAGCAGGAAGGATCTTCCTGCACATAAACAATCTTTAAAGGCGATTTTCTCTTTCTAAGTGTACTGCTGAATGCAGCACATATAGAAAGAGCAAATATGAAATAAAAGTATTTCTCCTCGTTGCACCAATCTAATGCCTGCTGTTGCATGGCGTTGGTTTTCAGCACTGCGTCAGATTTACACATCCTTATAAATCGGGGGCAGTGTCAAAAAGCAATGGGTATTGACGTGGAACGCCCACAGAATCGCCGATTGCGTGACCCCTTTCACGCAGATATCTGCTAGAAAGTGTACCATATTTCCAAGGTGGCGTTTAGCCACTCAAAGTGGCTTAACAGCAGTTTCTAAATATGGAGCAGGACATTGTACCACCGGAACGTCAGAAGAAGTGACGTTCCGGAGGCGCAGTGCCCTTGTAAGTATGCCCCCTACTGAGTGTGCATACACATATAACTAGTATACACAGGAGGGTGAATCACACAGAATAGAAAATGTTGGAATTTTACCCAAGCATCACAAAGGGACTGTTATCATCTAGAAAGCATCCTCTCACTGTGCATGAGGGATAGTTGTACATGTTACATCCACTGCCTTCGCTGCCATAAGTACTTCTGGAGCTGTTTGAATCCCTATGCTTCTCTCTGTGGTTGAAATCAATGAACTTGATGTTATTGGGTTTCTTCTTCGATTTCAATTTGCTCTGTAGTTTGACAATTTACCCTGAGCAGAAGAAAAGCATCATCATGATATTTCTTTCCAGGCTTCTTTATTTCACACTGTTCTCCCTGAAGAACAGTGACAACTTTAGGGCAAGCAGTCCTTATTTTATTCACAATATATGCATTCGGGACGTGGCAGACATGTATGTGTTTATGTGATGCAAACATGTGGGGGTTGTATATCAGAATATTGGTACCAAAAATATCCGCGGACATAAAACTTGTGGCCTATGTATCGATCCATTCTATGTAGATTTTCTATTTTTAACCTCAGTGGGCAAAATTCTTTCTGACAATATTTGGCCATGGTATTATACCTGAGCAAGGGTATATACAAACGTATTTGAAGATCACTTCACATATTTACTTTTTCAAGCTCCCGGAGACTGAGTGTTTTCTCCCGAATGGCACAATTTTCAGTCACTTACCAATGACAGAATTTTAACCCAGGTTTACAAAGTCCAAATGGAGCAGCTTAGCCACTGGACCACTTTTTCCACCCCAAATAGAAAAATGACAGGCTGTTTGGGGCTGGTGTTAAGGCATTCGAATACACAGTGCACCAGGGCCAGACTAGCAACCCAAAGCAGCCCCGGCAATTTTGTCAGACCGGGCCCCACCTGGAAGGGGGGGGGGTTGTAAGCATGATACACTGCTGCTTAACAAAACCAACCTCCAGCACTGCTGCTTTTGTTACTGGGGGCCGATACCGCAGCATCGCTGCAAGACCATCCCCAGGACCAAATCGCCCCCCACCACTCCAGAACCAGTCCCCACCCTTCCAACCTCCCAGGCAAATGCTTGATTCCCGCTTCGGCCAGTCCTGCACTGCCGTGCACATCCCAAGCCATTTGCTCGTAAATTGCTACTGGACGATCCCCACACTGGGCTGAGTCAATAGAGACGCTCCCTCATTTTTTAACATTTGCACCCAAACACTGTTTTCATGAGCAAAGCAAAATGTTTTTATTTTATTCATATGGGTTAATTGATGATAAGAAAACATACTAAAATCCTTTGACAAATCCGGATATTGATTTTACTAGCAAAGATTTGGAGGCATTGCACATAAAAACACATGCAATAAAATGTATGTCTACAAAAAAACAGGCAAGATCATTAACATGCTTACTTGCATGGTTTGTGCTTGTCATGCTAGGTGTGCTGAAAAGTGTAATAGATGAGGGCCAATAAATGTTGTGATTAAAAACTAAAGACTAAATTGCAGACACAAACCCTTCAGAACTAGGCAAAATGGTTGCCCACATATTTTTGGAGCAACCTTCCACTATAAGTTATGATATGATGTCTGCGGGCTAGGATTTTAACTTCATCGCTCGGTCGCCAGCGAGAACAGGCAATAGTGGATCTCCTTTGAATGGATATTGTGAGAAATTGGCCTGGTATATGATGCTCACTAGTTCTAGTGATCACCTTGTACCATGCCAAGCAACCCTTATGGTGCAGGTTGTAAAGTCAACCTTATAGACAAGCTATCCTAGGGGTAGCATGGACTAAGCAGTCTTAGGCTAAACTCTGTAAAGGCATGTGAAGCAAGCTGTTTTACCATACACAATCCCTTGAATACCAAATGAAAGGACACCACACAGATATATATTGAAAATATATATAGATTTATTTCTACAAATAACCCTGATACTCTTTATGAGCACAGAAGCAAATGCGTTAAAACAAAACACAGTTTAAATACACAAAAGTTGCACAATTATGGATGAGCCCTAGGGGCCACCTAAACCATATACTAAAATAGTGGTATAAGAACCACTATGGGGAAAGTGAAGAGGCCTAGGGCCTGGGGAATCGCTGGAGCTGTTCGGGACTAGCAGTGAAGAAGTCGGGAAAGGCCCGCGGGACTCGGGTGCAGTGCGGAAAGTGCACGCTTTACCAATGCAATGTCAATGGTGCGTAAAAGTTACAAAGTTAGTTAAAAAGGAACCTTCCGAGTGACCTAGAAGGATGAAACTTTAGACACAGACACTAGAGGTGTGTACCAGTGTGGGAACACCGGCGGAGCTGAGTTACCTCACCCACAAGAAGCGGGTGCATAGGGTCGAAGTAGTGTCGGGTTTCGTCACGCAGGTCGATGGTGCTTGGAGCTGAAGATGCTGCAGGCGACTCGATGTGAAGAGTTCCGGTGGATCCAAGGATGGATCTGAAGAGGTGAAGACCTGAAAGCAGAGGGGTCAATGTTCAAAGTCACTAGTCAGTGACTACCGTGGAACCAGGCGATGTCGGGTGCAAACAGGCGATGTCGTGTAGCTTCTCTCTGCAGCCACGTAGACACGAGGGGTCGAAGACGTCCAGGAGTCGGTCACGAGCTGTCCCACGCAGGCTTCTCGCTGTTGGCGGTGTCGGCAACTTGATTGGAGCAAACAGGCCTTGGCTAATGCAAGCCACGCAGGAATCGAAAAAGGCTTGTTAATCGGACCAGCAAGGTCAGAGCAGGTGCTCCTTTTTACAGGAGCGAGGGCAAGTCTGGAGCAACCAGACCCGCAGTGTAAGTTGAAGGTTTCGTCGCCAAGATGGCCGCTAGCCACGTGGCAAGTGGCCGGGATGGCGCGTCGAGTGGCACAGTGCAAAAGGGCCCCACGCAGATTGTGGAGATGCTGGGGGGCTGATCTTCGGTGCAAGGGCTGCTCGAGATTGGGGCTTCTCAAACCCCAAAGCACAGCATCGAGGGTGCCTCTGATGCTGCGCAGTCAGCGTTTCGGGGGTCTTCCAAGAGGTCCGGTCCCACGTCTCTCGGTGCCTCCACAGGTCCCTTCTTTGCAGGGACTGTGGATCGGGCGGTGAGAAGTCTGGGAGTCTGGGTCTTGTCAGGCTCTGGGCTCAGGCTCCGGCGGGAGGCGGCGGCAGAGCAGACGTCGAGTTGCTGGTTGGTGCCTGTATTCACAGGGTGGTCACTCCTTGGCCACAAGGGAGATTCTTTTCCGTCTTCTGTGCAGCAGAATGTCGAAGTCCAGTCTTCTTCTGTATTTCAAGTTGATTCAGGATGATCTGAAGTCTCAGGACACAGCTCCCACTCTTATTCGAATCTGGGGGGCCGGATCACCTACTAGGTCCCTCCTCTGGGTGGAACCAGGAAGGGGGGTGGTTACACCCCCTTTCCTTTGTCCAGTTTCGCGCCAGGACTGGGGCTGGAAAGCCCCAGCACCGGTTTGAACTGGCCTATGCACAGGGACACCTTGTGTGCCCCAGGCATGTCTGATTCTATTCAGCCCTGTCCTACCCAATACACAAAATCCTGTCTGGGGTGGTGCTAGCACCTCCCCAGGCAGGAAACCCTTTGTCCAAGCTGCCCTCGCTGGAAGGACTCTCAGCAGCAGGAGGTCAGACTTGTGTCTGTGGTGGCAGCATCCATTTTGTGATGCTGAGGCTCTGTTTAACTTTAACCGGGGTTCAGGCTAGGTACATGTCGTGTCCCTCTAGAAGGGTGGAATGCTACCCCCGTCGCCAGAACTGGCGAGGGGGTAGTATTCCAATTCGTATGACACCTTACTCGACATGTTTTGATAAAGCCAAACCCAAGATAGCATTTAACCGCGAGGTTCATAATGCACTTAAGAGTATATGGTATGGCAGTATCATGAAACAGCTAAAGGACATGGTTCCGAAAGCTGCAGACAGGCTCAGCTCATGCCAGAGCACTATCTCACATATTCCCAAGCACTCTGCCTCCAGGATTGATGAGGCCTTCCATAGGAGTGGCTGATAGGGACATATGTGTCCATTTTAGGTTAGGTATAGGCATACTACACCTAAGTAAGGGGTGATTACACCGACTTACCCCAGATGAGTGATCAGCCAGTTGTGTCAAATATGCAGGCCAGGCCAGGGGTGGCACAATACATGCTGCAGCCCCTGGTAGGCCTTGGAAGCACCTATGCCCTGGGTACCTGGGTACACTGTTACAGGGGCCAATAAGGTGAGCCAATTCCAATTGTGTATGTACCTAAGGTACATGGAGTCCATTTTAAGGAGAGAGCAATTAGCCTGGGGCCCTGAATAGCAGGATCCCAGGCCAACTATGTCAAAAACCAGCTAAACACCAGGCAAAAAGTTTGGGGGTAACCATAGTCAGATATCCACCTTCCTACATAACCCCCCCCAAACGAAAGGAGATAAGGCTATCCTTGACCAGGTAAGCCTATATTGCCTAAGTGGCCATATAAGGAAGTACCAGCTCTGGCTTGGTTACCCCCTGTCTCATGGTCCACTAAGCAATCCCTCACCCTAAGGGTATCTGAGGGTCTCCACCATAGGGGATCTCTACCTGTGGTGTGTCTTTGCAAAGTTAAAGGCTGGTGTTGGGATGGAGTACTGAAGTGAGATTCCTCTGTAGGACTCAGCTTCCTCCAATCACTCTCCACCATGTGTGCCTTTCTTTCTTTGACTGAGTTGCACTGTGCTCTCAGGGCCAACCTCTGGCTACCTAAAGCTGGGGGCTGGGTCCCTCTTGTTGGCTTACTGGAGGGACAGGTCAGGTTTGGGGCCTTGGGGTCCCAGGTTTGACTGTGCCCAACAGAATCCATCTGTGGGAGGTCCCTAACTAATTTTAAGGGGGCTCCCTCAGGAGTTTTTTAAAGTTTTCACCTCACTAGGGCTACTAGTTTCGGTGCCCCTAATCTGTTGATGGGGGTGCTTTATTTGACAGGGGGCCCTTTGGGGCTCACTGTCCTTCTTGTCCTCTGCAGCCCTGGGCTGAGTAAGGCAAGGTAGAGAGGGGCCGGATACCTGCTCCAGACTGGGTCCCACCTGAGAAGGGTCCACTGACATCAGAGGCTCTGTCAGGCTAGGCCTGACTACCTCTGGGGCAGTTCCTTCATCAGGGGTAAGATCAGTTCCCTGAGAAGGCTGATCCTTTCCTAAAGTCTGGTGGGAGGGAGATTTCTCTTCCTCCTCAATGCTCTCTGTTTGTGTGGAGTGATCCATCTTTTCAGGCTTCACAACACATGTATCAGTTTGAGTTTGGGCTGTGGCCATCACAGCCCCACCAACCTTTTCAGGAGGAGACTCAGTTTGGGTATGGGCTGTTACCATCACAGCCCTGCTAATCTTTTCAGGAGGGAAGTTAGCTAAAGATGGGGCTGAGGTTTGCTCAGCCCTACCAACCTTTTCAGGAAGGACATCTTGGATTGGGGCTGTAGCCATCACGGCCCCACTAACCTTTCCATGGAGATTTACCATTTTAGAATGGGTTTCTTGTTCCACCTCAGCCCAGGCTGAGATTTCTAAATCATTCCCCAGTAGACAATCTACAGGCAAGTTTGATGACACTGCCACTCTCTTTGGGCCAGTGACACCTCCCCAGCTAAGATTTACTACTGCCATGGGGTGATTGGTTTCTATTCCATCAATGTTTGTCACCTGATATGTGGCATCAGGTAAAAGTTGCCTTGAGGGGACTAGACATTCAGCCAACATGGTGATGCTAGCCCCTGTGTCTCTAAAGGCCTCAACTTTCAAGCCATTGATGAGGGGCTCCTGTCTATACTTGCTCAAAGTGTTTGGGCAAGCAGTGAAATTGGCAAACCCCATTCCAGTCTCATAGACAAGAGTATCTGAGGTAGGGGACCTGGTTAGGCCAGAATCCACCTGTCCTCCAAAAGTAAACCCACCCAGATTCCTGGGTGTGCTCCCACTTCCTGGGGGATTACTGCTGACAGTAACAGGGGGTGTTGGAGCTGGCTTTGGAGGTATATTCTCTTTTTTGCCATTCTTGGGACAACAGCTGTCTGTTTTGTAATGCCCAACCTGTTTACAGGCATGACAATAAGGCTTTTTCTGGGTTGAAGAAGTGTCTTGGGACCCACCCCCATCCTTGGAGTTTTGGGGCCCTGGGGAAGTCTTTTCCTTACTTTTATCCCCACCCTTCTCTTGAGTCTTGGTAGTCTCTTTCTTTTGGTCACCACCCTGGTTCTTAGGCCTGATCCTGGTTCTGACCCATTTGTCTGCCCTCCTACCCAATTCTCGTGGGGAGGTCAGATCAGAGTCAACCAGGTGCTGATGTAGAAGCTGATTTTGACAATTACTTAAGATTTGCTCTCTCATAATTAAATCATACAATCCTGTATAGTCAGTAACCTTACTTCCCAGCAACCAGCCCTCCCGAGCCTTAGTGGCACATTCAACAAATTCAGACCAGTCCTGAGTCTGTGTCTTCTGGGTATCTCTGAACATTAACCTGTACTGTTCAGTGGTTAAGCCTAACCCATCAATCAGAGCACTCTTCAGGACCAGGTAGTTTCTAGAATCCCCATCACTAACTGTGAGGAGTCTGTCTCGGCCTCTACCTTCAAAGGAGAGCCACAAGATTGCTGCCCACTGCTCCTGAGGGACCTGCTGTACTTTGTAAGCTCTCTCAAGTGCAGTCATCCATTTGTGGATATCATCCCCAACTTTGTAGGGGGGCACAATCTTACTCAGGTTTCTATTGTCATAGGACCTGTCTTTATCCTTAGGGATAGTGCTGCCACCAGTGGATTCTAATCCACTCTCTCTAGGCTGCCTTGCTCTAGCAAGTTTCTCTTTGGCCAGGGCAACTTCCAACTCTTGCCTCTGAATCCTAAGTTCTGCCTCTCTCATTTTGGCCTCATGTTCCCTTCTCTGAGGGCTAGTAAACTCCCTTCTGGAGTTGCCATGAGAACCTCTAGAAACATGGGAAGTATTGGACTCACCTGAGTGATTCCTCCTCCTCCTATGCTCCTGGTTAAGTCCATTTGGGGGTCTGAATGGGTTGGACCCACCTTCAGTCCCAAATAAGCTTAGGTTAGCCTGGTTAAGCCTGCTGACTAACACCTGGCTATCTCTACCATCATCAGAATCACTTTCTTCCACCTCCTCCTCCTCTTCCTCTTCCTCAGGCTGAGTATTCCCAGTGGTCTGGTCTTCCTCATCTATCTGGATGACAGGGGCAGGGGCATCAGTGTTTTCTTCTTCAGAAGGAGAACCTTCCTCACCAGTCCCTGAGGGGCCTGGTTTGGAGTTCTTTAGAGCTTCAGACTGGTCTAACAGCTCTCTGAGGTGTCCTGCTGTAGGAGTAGGACCTGTTTTGATTCCTCTCATGGAACACAGTTGCCTCAGTTCCTTAAATGGAAAGATAGCAAATTTGGATGGTGCCCTTGGAGGGTCACTCTCAACAGAGGTGGTTCCAGTGGATCCCTCTGCTCCAGACATTGCTCTAGTGTGGTGGATGTGTTGCAATCTACCTACACTTGTGTTTTCCTACAAAACCTATCTAGTAGTTGTAGTCAGGGTGTGCTACTCCCTATCCTCTACAACAACTAAGTTCAGTAGAACTTAAGTATATCTAGTCTTGTTTTAGTGTACCTATCAGGTACCTGTATGATCTTTCAAATGATACTTTCAAAGATTGTAATGGTAAAACAACAGCAAGCTCAAATCCCAATCCGCTGCTCACCAATGTGAGAAGTTGGCCTGGTATATGATGCTCACTAGTTCTAGTGATCACCTTGTACCATGCCAAGCAACCCTTATGGTGCAGGTTGTAAAGTCAACCTTATAGACAAGCTATCCTAGGGGTAGCATGGACTAAGCAGTCTTAGGCTAAACTCTGTAAAGGCATGTGAAGCAAGCTGTTTTACCATACACAATCCCTTGAATACCAAATGAAAGGACACCACACAGATATATATTGAAAATATATATAGATTTAGTTCTACAAATAACCCTGATACTCTTTATGAGCACAGAAGCAAATGCGTTAAAACAAAACACAGTTTAAATACACAAAAGTTGCACAATTATGGATGAGCCCTAGGGGCCACCTAAACCATATACTAAAATAGTGGTATAAGAACCACTATGGGGAAAGTGAAGAGGCCTAGGGCCTGGGGAATCGCTGGAGCTGTTTGGGACTAGCAGTGAAGAAGTCGGGAAAGGCCCGCGGGACTCGGGTGCAGTGCGGAAAGTGCACGCTTTACCAATGCAATGTCAATGGTGCGTAAAAGTTACAAAGTTAGTTAAAAAGGAACCTTCCGAGTGACCTAGAAGGATGAAACTTTAGACACAGACACTAGAGGTGTGTACCAGTGTGGGAACACTGGCGGAGCTGAGTTACCTCACCCACAGGAAGCGGGTGCATAGGGTCGAAGTAGTGTCGGGTTTCGTCACGCAGGTCGATGGTGCTTGGAGCTGAAGATGCTGCAGGCGACTCGATGTGAAGAGTTCCGGTGGATCCAAGGATGGATCTGAAGAGGTGAAGACCTGAAAGCAGAGGGGACAATGTTCAAAGTCACTAGTCAGTGACTACCGTGGAACCAGAGTGGAACCAGGCGATGTCGGGTGCAAACAGGCGATGTCGTGTAGATTCTCTCTGCAGCCACGTGGACACGAGGGGTTGAAGACGTCCAGGAGTCGGTCACAAGCTGTCCCACGCAGGCTTCTCGCTGTTGGCGTTGTCGGCAACTTGATTGGAGCAAACAGGCCTTGGCTAATGCAAGCCACGCAGGAATCAATAAAGGCTTGTTACTCGGACCAGCAAAGTCAGAGCAGGTGCTCCTTTTTACAGGAGCGAGGGCAAGTCTGGAGCAACCAGACCCGCAGTGTAAGTTGAAGGTTTCATTGCCAAGATGGCCGCTAGCCACGTGGCAAGTGGCCGGGATGGCGCGTCGAGTGGCACAGTACAAAAGGGCCCCACGCAGATCGTGGAGATGCTGGGGGGCTGATCTTCGGTGCAAGGGCTGCTCGAGGTTGGGGCTTCTCAAACCCCAAAGCACAGCGTCGAGGGTGCCTCTGATGCTGCGCAGTCAGCATTTTGGGGGTCTTCCAAGAGGTCCGGTCCCACGTCTCTTGGTGCCTCCACGGGTCCCTTCTTTGCCGGGACTGTGGATCGGGCGGTGCGAAGTCTGGGAGTCTGGGTCTTGTCAGGCTCTGGGCTCGGGCTCCGGCGGGAGGCGGCAGCAAAGCAGACGTCGAGTTGCTGGTTGGTGCCTGTATTCACAGGGTGGTCACTCCTTGGCCACAAGGGAGATTCTCTTCCGTCTTCTGTGCAGCAGAATGTCAAAGTCCAGTCTTCTTCTGTATTTCAAGTTGATTCAGCATGATCTGAAGTCTCAGGACACAGCTCCCACTCTTATTCGAATCTGGGGGGCCGGATCACCTACTAGGTCCCTCCTCTGGGTGGAACCAGGAAGGGGGGTGGTTACACCCCCTTTCCTTTGTCCAGTTTCACGCCAGGACTGGGGCTGGAAAGCCCCAGCACCGGTTTGAACTGGCCTATGCACAGGGACACCTTGTGTGCCCCAGGCATGTCTGATTCTATTCAGGCCTGTCCTACCCAATACACAAAATCCTGTCTGGGGTGGTGCTAGCACCTCCCCAGGTAGGAAACCCTTTGTCCAAGCTGCCCTCGCTGGAAGGACTCCCAGCAGCAGGAGGTCAGACTTGTGTCTGTGGTGGCAGCATCCATTTTGTGATGCTGAGGCTCTGTTTATCTTTAACCGGGGTTCAGGCTAGGTACATGTCGTGTCCCTCTAGAAGGGTGGAATGCTACCCCCGTCGCCAGAACTGGTGAGGGGGTAGTATTCCAATTCGTATGACACCTTACTCGACATGTTTTGATAAAGCCAAACCCAAGATAGCATTTAACCGCGAGGTTCATAATGCACTTAAGAGTATATGGTATGGCAGTATCATGAAACAGCTAAAGGACATGGTTCCGAAAGCTGCAGACAGGCTCAGCTCATGCCAGAGCACTATCTCACATATTCCCAAGCACTCTGCCTCCAGGATTGATGAGGCCTTCCATAGGAGTGGCTGATAGGGACATATGTGTCCATTTTAGGTTAGGTATAGGCATACTACACCTAAGTAAGGGGTGATTACACCGACTTACCCCAGCTGAGTGATCAGCCAGTTGTGTCAAATATGGAGGCCAGGCCAGGGGTGGCACAATACATGCTGCAGCCCCTGGTAGGCCTTGGAAGCACCTATGCCCTGGGTACCTGGGTACACTGTTACAGGGGCCAATAAGGTGAGCCAATTCCAATTGTGTATGTACCTAAGGTACATGGAGTCCATTTTAAGGAGAGAGCAATTAGCCTGGGGCCCTGAATAGCAGGATCCCAGGCCAACTATGTCAAAAACCAGCTAAACACCAGGCAAAAAGTTTGGGGGTAACCATAGTCATATATCCACCTTCCTACAGATATCTCCCACTTTATTGACAATTTGTTATTTCCACAGCTTCCAACTTCCACCCACTTCCCATTCCTTGGATGGATGGTCTGTGTCGTATCAAGACAGAGAAGCACAATGATAATTCAAGCTGCCTCACTGCTCAGCATTGCTCCTGTGGTATGGTTCTGACTTCCACCACCTCCTTCACCCACCGTGTACCAACCAGCCTTCCCACTCCAACAATGGGAAGTAGCGAGAGAGAAAAGCAAGAAACTAGAAACAATTACATCACATTGTCCGTGGAAATAAAAGTCTCACCGAATGGTTGGTTGAAAAATGCATGAAACAGCCAGAGTTCTATCATATTATCATTATATTATATATAATTATCCTAGTTCCGCCAAACATTCATGGAACAATGGAGGTTAGTGACCAAACACACTCCTAACAGCTCAGAAGAAAGCATTCAATAAGTCTGCCTACTCTTCTGTTGGATTGTAGAATTATCCAAACATTCTGGTATTCCAAGATCAGCTCATGAAATTCTCCAGAACCTCAAAAAGTGATGAATGTGTAACTTTGCTGAACACAAAGTAGACTCTAAATGCTGTCAGAGTATTGTTCCAGCGTGGGTTGTATTTTCAGAATAGCTATGTTTAGAGTACTAGGACTCAGCAACCAGAATAAAAATTATGTGCAAGCTTTGACCACTGATATAGTGGATACTTCAATTTTCCCTGCCAGCAAGAGTATATAATGTAAATTCAAACCTGTTGTTGGCATGACTGGCTCACGGGAATTAACATTTTAGCTGCTGGCAATAGTCTGCTAAATGCATAAAGGCTCTCTTTTGATGGTGTCCGGTTTTAGTGTTTTCTTCAAAGGCCACAGCCCTTATATCCTCCCAATAGCAGCAGTGTTTATGGCTTGACTGCACAAACATGTAAATGTTTGGGCAAATAAGTTCCTTTTTTGATTGAGTGGCAGTGGCGGCTGGTATTTAACGGCGTTAGGGGGTGAGCAGAAGGGGGGTTGAGGGGGTAGGGGAGGGGTGAAAAAATAAATAATTAATCACTTACCTGTCTGCTGCTGCTGCCTCTTCTCCCTTTTTCTGGGCAGGAAGCAGGAAGCACCCGGCTCCCAGCCTCCCGATAGTTTTTTTTAATAACATTTTTTTATTCGTGAGTATACATAACCAGCATTGCATACAGTTATCATAAGCATGACATACATCACGGTTTTCATTTTTCACCCAACTTACAATTAAATGCAAATCTGTGACCTTTGATACTCATGCTTCAGTGTCGCTTCCAATATCTGCGGCCTCAGTGAACTTCATACATAGTCCTCACCCACCCCGTATCCTCCCCAACTAACCCACCCTCCCCCATCCAACTTCGGTGCTTAAGTTCTCCTGTCCACTCAGTCTGCGCTCCCCAGCGCTGCTCTGTCGCTACCAGGATTTGCAATGAAACGTTCTCTAGCCAATCCCCACACATCTCAGTGCCGTTCTTGTGCTAACATAGTCCCTCTAGGCCTCAGTACACTCAGGTGTCCGGGGATTGGGGCTGGTCAATTTCGTCCAACGCTAGGAGCATAGTCTCCCAGTCCAGTGCCATCGGAATTTTCCGTCTCCCCCCATCTTCCTCCTTTCTAAGGGTGGCGCTCTCTGCTCTACCCCATTTCACTACTTCTGTTCGCCATGCCTCCACACAAGGCGCTCTTGGGGATTTCCATTGCATTGTGATTTTCCTGATCGCTATGAGTAGGGCCAGGTCTACAAATCTCAATTTGGGCTTCATCGCCTTAGGGCGAGGCCGGGCTCCGACTAGGCAATACAATGCACTGTCCCTCACCCGGATCTGGGTTACCTCTCGTAGCGTCTGGCACACCTCACTCCAGTACTCTCGCAATCTCGGGCATGACCAAAGCATATGAGGAAGCCTGCCTCATCCGTTCCACATCGCGGGCATTGGTGGGATGCATTGGGGAACATCTTGTGGATTCTCTTCGGGGTGAGGTATGCCCTATGGAGGATCATGGCCTGGATGTATTTAAATTTTGCGTTTCTGGAGACCCTCCTCGGGTGTTCGAGAGCCACCCGCCAGGTCGTGTCCGTAAGTTCCTCCCCAGTGTCTTGGGCCCAGAGCTCTCTTAGGGTGTCAAGGGATATCGCGGCCTGGGTCCGGATTCCAGTATACAGCCACCGTACCAAATGTCCACCGGTCCCCATGTAGTGCATAAGGTGTACTAGTTCGTGTTGCATTGGGTGGTTGCGTTGAGGCGCCCAAGTCGTCCTAATGTAGTGAGAGATCGTGGCGTGTAGTAGGTAGTGTCTATCCGAGGTCCCGGTTACCTGCACGAAAGTGCGGTAATCTAGTAGCAGGTCGTCTCCGAAGAAGCTGCCCACCTCTTCAATTCCATTCGCCGTCCAGTCCCTAAGGGCGTGCCTAGTGAGTCTCCCTTGTGGTGTCGGGATACCGATCAGTGGTATGTTGTCTGCGTATGGCTGGGCGGCTGACGTATCAGCCAAGGCCTTCTTCCAGCACAGGAGGGCAACGCGGAGCAATGGGTGACACTCACGCGGGATTTTGCTTTTGGGTAGTAGTAGGGCATGTAATTCCCCTCGGTCTAGGCGGCCCGCCGTCCACCCTATCTCGTGGAGGTTCCTCCCCGCCAGCCAATAAGACAACCATTGAAGTTGGCTTGCGTAAAAGTAGCCTTGGAAATCAGGTACACCCAGACCACCCTGTGAGATACTGAGTTGTAATTTCCGCAGGCCAACCCGCCGTCTGCCCGGCCCCCATATCAGGGTAAGCAGTAGGGATTTCAGGGACTCAAAGGTGCGACGCGGTATGCATACGGGCAGGTTCACAAAGTAGTACAGCAGGCGTGGCAGCATGACCATCTTTGCTATCGCAACGCGGCCCATGACCGACAAGGGGAGCAAGGTCCAAAAACCGACACTGCCCCGGAGGCCATTAATGGCCCTAGAGATGTTGCCGTCTAGTTGGTCCTCCGGCTTCCGGTATACGTAGATCCCCAGGTACTTAAAGCTATTTTGGGCTACCGGGATTATATACTCGCCAAATGGCAGAGAGGGTGGGTGGAGACCTTCATGGAAGTAAAACCCTGTTGATTTAACCGGGTTGATGGCCAGCCCCGATGCCGTTTTGAAACGGCGGAAGGTGTCGTATAGTGTTGTGTGGTCGGCCTCCAAGTCTCAGAGGTACAGCAGCATATCGTCTGCGTATATTGAGAGAAGGTGGACCGATCCCGCCACCACAATCCCCCTCTCCTCCGCGTGCCAGCGCAGGGCAATGGCCAAAGGCTCCAACGCCAACACGAACAGCAGAGGGGATAGGGGGCAGCTCTGTCTGGTGCCCCGGTAAACTGGGTACTCATCTGATACATGGCGTCCCGTGCTCGCCCTAGCAGTGGGGCCGGTATATAGCAGCATGATCCAACGGATCAGTGGGTCTGGGAACCCAAATCGTCGCAGGGCCTCGAACATAAAGGGCCAAGAGAGCGAGTCAAATGCCTGTTTCAGGTCCAGCGCAACACGTCCCGCTCGCTCCAGCATAACCGGTGTCGCCGCCAAGACAGCGTGCAGGCGCCTCGTGTTTAGGGAAGTGCTACGTCCTGGGAGGAAACCGCATTGGTCGCAATGCACAAGTGTGGTCAAGTGGGGCTGTATTCGGAGGGCAATGGCTTTACTTAGTATTTTGTATTCCGTGGCCAACATGGACAACGGTCTGTAGTTTGTAAGCTCCAAAGTGTCCCTATCCGGCTTAGGGATAGATATCACCACAGCCTGCATGGTCGAGTGTGGCAGGCGACCCATTTCAAAGGCCTCCTTATAAATTCGTTCTAGGACCGGTACCAGTGTGTCGGCATATGTGGAGTAGAACTCCACCGGGAGACCGTCCATGCCCGGGGTTTTGTTCCTGTTCAGATGTTTGATTGCGGTGCGTATTTCGTGTTGGGTAATAGGGCCCCTGATAGTCTCTTGGACCGCAGCCGGCAGCTGGGGAAAGGGGAGATCCCGTATGAAATCAGTTATAAGTGTAGGGTCGAGCATACAGGGCCTGTAAGTGATCGCGAAACGCCCGGTTTATGTCACCTTGTGTATCTACTAGGTTGCCCTCTGGGTTATGTATTTGGGTAATAACTGGGGTGTCCGGCCTATCTCGTGTGATGCGAGCAAGCAGCGCCCCGGAGCGGTCCGCCTCTGTGTGTTGCCGTTGTAAGTAGGCCTTGTAGTCTATATTACGCAGCGTTTCCAACGTCTCAGCGTGTAAGATGTGTTGTGTCTGTATAGCTTGCCGTCTCCCCGGGTCTTCCACTGCTCCCCGTTCAAGGTCCGCTAGTCGGTCCTCCACCTCACACAAAGTCCGGTCGATCTCCTGTCTGGCGCCCACTAATTTCCCAATCGCCTCTCCCCTCACTACCACCTTCATTGCGTCCCAGACTACTAGGTTTGAGGAGGCTGTGTCCCAGTTAACCTCCCAATATCGTGACAGGGCTTCTGAGAGGGCTGCTTTAAATGGGCCATCTTCCAAATGTTGAGGGTTGAGCCGCCACGTGGGAACCGGAGTTGGGCTCCTACCCCAGGAGATAGTGCATTTGAGCGGCCTGTGGTCCGAGAAGGTCTTCGCTAAATATTCTGGGGCGCTCATCAGTGGGATCAGTGCTTGAGAACATAGGAAGCGGTCTATACGTGTGTGCAAGTCGTGGACTGGGGAGTAAAAGGAGTATTCTTTGTGTGTGGGGTGTACCTCCCGCCATACGTCTTTGAGCCTCCAGCCATCCCCCCACGCTCTGAAAGTGTCGGTAAGCTTAGTCGCACCGGCAGCCTGTAGGGGTGGGTGCGATCTATCCAGGGCCAGGTCCAGCACCGCATTCCAGTCCCCACCCAGCACCCAGGGGATGTCCGCCCATGTGGAGAGTGCCCTCCCGACCTTCTGCAAGAATAGATCCTGGTCGTAATTTGGAGCATGTATGCTACCCAAGACTATCAACTTGCCATCCAAGGCCCCTTTCACCAGTATGTACCTGCCCTGATCGTCCACTCAGCCTCCCGATAGTTAATCACAATTCTGAAATGCAGCATTGTTATTGGTCTGAGCACCATGAATCACCGCTCGGCCAGCAAATGGGAGGCTGGGCATGTTCTCCATGCAGTCTGTAATGCTGCATAAAGAACATGGAAAGTGCGCATGATGGTTTGACCGGCCCGAGACGGACAGTCATAGCATCCTGCGCACTTGGAGTGGGCAAACCAATCCTCCCCTGCCCTAGTTTGTGAGCAGAGTAGCCCTGCTCCTACGCAGCTGAGAAAGGGGAAACATAAAATGATAATACCAATGAGTTATTATCATTTTATATTTTCCTCTTTGACCTGCTCAGTGGGGCAACACTCCTTCTCCTTAGGCGAGGAGCCGCAACTGCTGAGTGGTCCCAAAAATCAGTGTGCTTTTCTTTTCTTTTATTTAATAAAATCAAGGTGGCTGGGTGATATGGCAAACACACACTCAGTGCACAGAAATAAGCAATACATTTAGTTAGTACCAGTAATAATACGGATGCTCATAGATAAAGAGGAGCCACCAAATCTTCTTCCCTAGGAACAAAGTCCAAGACAACAAGGAAAATCTCAAGCACTCCAAGTAACCAAAACAAAGTTCCTTTATATTCAGTCTTCTGCAATCCTTTATTTGCAACAAAACCAAAGGTTTGACGTTTTCTAGCCAACATATGTTTTGTCTCTATGGCAATATATCTTCAGACTTCATCTGGGCTAGCAATAGTCTTCAAAGTAGGTAAAGCTCCAAATTTCTTATATAATTATCACGTTCTATCAGAGAGTGCTCCAGCAAAACAACGTTATCCTTGAGGACAATATCGGCATTCTTCTTGCAAGCCCTGATCAAGTATGAAAAAGTCTTGAGCCGCGGTCTCAACGGAACCGACATAATGAGATTTGGACATAGCAAGACGCATTTCGAAGCAGGACCTTGAATCACAGCACCTTGCAGCTCTGAATCAACGGTCTCACCAGAACCAATGAAGAACAATACAACTCAATGCAGCACTTCACAGCTCCTAATCAGCGACCCTAACGGAACTGACAAAACTCTGCTTAGCGTGACGCAGGACCTCGCATTCCAGTCCAAGTAAAACCAGGTACATTGCCCAGAGGGCCAAACTGAGTCCTGTACCCGGCTTGCTCTCCCGCATGGTCAGCTTGAACTAGTGACTTGTTCCCGGTCCGGCATGACCAGATAACCACAGTTAACTCTTTGTGCTTTTTGGCACTACTTTTACCTAAAACCTTTAAATTGCACATCTCCAGTTCTACAAATTGTATTTTTCTTGTTCTGATATCATTATATTTATTCAAAATTACTATATTTTCCTAGATTGTTGTGTGTTTTTTCGTGTTATGTTGTCACTTACTGTTTGAGTGCTGCATAAATATTTTACACATTGCCTCTGAGTGCTTCTGTGCCAAGTCACCAGGGGGTTAAGCACAAGATAATTTAGTAACTTCTTGTGGTTCACAATGACAAGGATTGTGGTTGTTGCTTGGGAAGGGTTTCACCCTCTGTCAACCAATAACCAGTTTCCCACATGTACCCTATTATTAAATATGTCCTAACTCCAATTTGTATTCATGAAGCAATTTCTGAACATCAAACTAACTTTTCTTTAGCCCCAATGGCAGTCCAGAAACACTGGGTTAAAACGAATTACATGAGCCCAAAGCTCACTAGTTTCTAAGCTGGCCTCGACTACTACACTTGAAATAATTTAGTGTGTTCCTTTATACCTGGACTTAATTGGTTCTATTATTAAAAGTATAATGAGCGTGGATGATTGGTTTAACATTTATTTTAACTTAGATTGGTATACCATGCATTAATCAGCATATCTGATCATATGCATTATTAATAAAGGTTTTATATTTAATCTACCAACTCGTTTACGTTTTTCAAGTTATATATGACTACTATCTAAACCTCATTACAAGTACTTTAAGTTTAAAGGGGCCGCGTTGAAAGCCCATTTAAGAGGAATGTAGAAGTTTCCTTTGATTGTGGTTGGAGAGTTGCGATTTTGAAAATTATCTGTTACAAAAACAACTAAAACTATTTCATGTTTCAAGTGAATTATCAAGGTAATGCTTTTGGGCAGTTTTTTTTTATAACCACGGTGAAGCTGAAGAATAAATAAAATATTACCTGCACTTACCATACAAAATGTATTATGCAAAATGTTGTATAGTTATGTATCCTATGCATGCAATATTATTTGATACGCAATTAATCAGTGGACTGGTGCTTCCAGATATGTATTTGGATTAGCTGCACTTACCGTACAAACTTGTTTTATACAATGTTGATTGGTTATGTATCTAATTTATGCAATATTTTTCTGACGAATGTCGTTTTGAGAATATGCTTGTCTCTGACAGAGTACGTAAAAGTTGAAAATGATCACCTAATGTTCTGGATCGGTATGTTGTCAGGAAATGGACTATTTATTTGAGTGGGTTTACTCGTAACAACTTAATGACCACACACTATTTTTGTCATTAAACAGTTCTAAGTGAACCCTGGTTAACCTTTTGTAGCAATGGTACAAACAAAATTCAGTTCCCCAGAGGTATGTATTCTAAGTTCACGGAGTACCAAACAACATTTTAACAAGTTAAGAGAACACTATAACATTCTCAAGCCAAATTAGAAAAATCCCCCAAAAATGATTAATCAAAAATACTAGAAAAAATTACAATCACATGAGGAGAACTGGAAATATGATTTTCAATGCAAAATGGCAAGAAAAGGCCCATACAAATATAATTGCTATGTAAAAGTCAATGCCAGTCTATATGCATTACATACAAAGGCCACCAGATTCCGCTCTTGTGCCAGAAACCAAAACAAGGAAAAGTTCCACTAAAATGTTCTGACCCACAGAGGCTGAAAGGTATGTGATAGAGACAGTAATATTTCATGCTGGTGCAGTTCGATGTTTTCAATCTCCCTGGTGCACTTCTGTGTGGCTCCACTCACACCTTCAAAGAGGACCTGGTCCTCACTGTTCCTGCACCTACTTCAACCAAGAACTCAGTATGGTCCTCTGGGAAGTCATATCGGCAAGAGGTCTCTTTCTTTCCCGTCAGAGCTTTGTCCGGGTCCACTCACACCAGGTCAGCTTGATCTTCTTGAGAGCGAGATGCCTTCTGTCTTCCCTGTCCTTGTAGCAGCAGTATGAGGTCAAGCTGATGACCAAATGAAAGGAGTGCCCTTTCCTGGGTTCCAAGCGATACAAAAGGGGATGATGGACGGAGCGTTTGAACAAATCAAACACTCACCCCCAGTCAACTGATCTGGGTTTAATCCATCACCATTCTTTAGTTCACTCAGCCACCCCAGTTCAGACATGGCTATATGCAAATCAGTCTGACCCTGTGCCTCATGGGAACAGTCCAGCCCGAACTGCCAAGCCATGTCTTCCCTGGACCGGAAACAAGCATCATGGGACCGGTTTCGGATTCATAATCCTCATCAGCCAGGCTATCTTGAATCCAGTGGTCAAGTGAGCAAGGGACTCACGTCTGAGCATACCCTGCCACACTTAGGGCGAACAAAGCGATACAAAAGGGGATGATGGATGGAGCGTTTGAACAAATCAAACACTCACCCCCAGTCAACTGATCTGGGTTTAATCCATCACCATTCTTTAGTTCACTCAGCCACCCCAGTTCAGACATGGCTATATGTAAATCAGTCTGACCCTGTGCCTCATGGGAACAGTCCAGCCCGAACTGCCAAGCCATGTCTTCCCTGGACCGGAAACAAGCATCCTGGGACCGGTTTCGGATTCATAATCCTCTTCAGCCAGGCTATCTTGAATCCAGTGGCCAAGTGAACAAGGGACTCACGTCTGAGCATACCCGTCCATCATCCCCTTTTGTATCGCTTTGTTCGCCCTAAGTGTGGCAGGGTATGCTCAATTTCACCACGAGGCAGTAGACGCCACGTAGCTGCGGTTATCAGAACGTTGAGCTTCTTATCAGGTATCCTGTTTATATTTTAATGCTTTCATCAGTCTGTCGTCTCCATATGCCATTTAAGACACGTCGCCTTTCACGAGGCAACTGACGCTACGACATTGGATTAATCATTACGCCAAGCACTCGGCAGGCATCCAATCCGTGTTCTCACGTTCCTGTCAGCTCTACTTTTCATCAAAATATGAGCCATTACATGTGCCACGTTAGCACGTAAAGATTTCTGAAGCCATTGCTTAGCCCACAACTACTGATTATCTGGCCTTATTCATCTGCACATTGCAGCGCCTGTCGGCACGGGATGTATGATCTCTCCTATTAAGTTGCTGAGCTCCCGCCAGCTTTTAACTCTATCTGGTACTAACTGTGCTGCCATGATCATTTGATCTACAACGCGATATCAATTATATTACAGATAAAAAGACCTGATGCAAAGACCCTGATTGGATCTATTTCTACACGGTTATTCCACTAACACTCCAAAGTACTCATGTTTGCTAAAAGAAGGTAGCGTCCTGAGGAAGACACTTCTTATGTGTTGAAACGCGTAGACGAAAACCATCTTTCCTTCAGATCATTGAAAACATCTGTATACATAATATTTTATATTCACTGATTCTCTAATGAAAGGACTTTTTTATTGTCATTTGTTATTTCTCTCTATGTCATTGATTATCCTCATGACAATTTTTATCAATTTTATCTAATTAAATTCTCAAATGCTGATTTTGTGCTTGATTATTATTATTTTTTATTAATTTGTTATTACTTGAACTCTGCCAGTTTACTTGCTTTTGCCTGGGTATGTTATTTTTTCATAAATTGTTTGCCCTGACCCAGGAAACTTACCTTTATCAGGGGGTCCTTGTTTTGCTACATATTTAGTCTAGTCTAGACCTGTGAATGCTCAACCAGCAAGGTTTTTAATAACGTTTACTCGATTAAAGGCAATATGTACCCTTTAATTATTACAGGGGACATATGGAATTAACACAAAGATCAGCAAACTGGAGGGTGTCAAATCCTGGTTGCTCCATTAAAATTCAACTATGCTGACAAAAAATAAAGGTTTGTGGGGAAAAAAAAACAAAAAAAACAAATTCACCTTCTGCAAACACATACACATGCAAAGACATATAGCTAAAGTGACATACTCTCATTACCCTGCAGAGACTGCTCCATCATACTACAAAATGTCACACCCTGTACACAGACCTCTCTGAGGCAGGATCATTTAGCTGACACCAAATTCTCTACCGCAGAATACTGTAGAAAAGACTGAATTATAGATGGATCTCTGGAACAAAGCTTTATAGCATATGCACACGTTAGAGGCACTTCTGACAGACCAGGGTGGGTTTTATGTTTTTAAACTTCCTCTCCCAGTGGGCACGCCTTGTGCAGTGTCTCTTTTTCACATGTTACCTGATGTCTGAATTTTACTGCTCTAAATCATGGATTGTGGTTCCAGTGGGTGAAAGACACAGGGGGTGTGGGGAGGGGGTCTCCAAAGTGTGGCTGCCTCTTGTGCACACCGCAGCAGAAGCCTCCCAGAACTCAGTCTCTGGTTGGATGATTTAAATGGGTTAAAAGTGCTGGTTCTTTTTTTTTTTTGTTTGCTGTATTATATAGCGCGACCTTAACCCGAAGGTATTGTAGCACTTTACATGAACACTTGTTACATTATACAAGGATACATTCATTTTATTTGTGTGTAGGCACAAGGAGATTAAGTCATTTGCTCAGAAACACAGGATATTGAGCCGACGCAGAGACTCAAGCCTGATTCCCCAGCTCGCAAGTCGGCACCTCTGGCCGTTAACAGCATGCTTCACAAAAAACATTGCTTATTTCTCAACTGTCCACCACGACATCAGATTTTCACTTAAAAACATTTGTTGATTTTCTGAACATAAACTAGGTAGGATCACTGGTGGTTTCTATGAGGATGGCAGACGCTGGATCTCCTCTCCCTATGCATCCTTCAATCAACAAACAGGCTAAGCAGGGAGCCCAAGCCATAATCACTTTCAGGAGTGTTGCAGTTGCTTGTAGATTATTTCGAGACCTCCCCCACTGCACCAAAAGTGTAATTTCTGATGTGTTCTGGGTCTGGTGGCTCAGTGGATTAATGCCCCGATTACTTACCGGTAATCTTCATTACTCCGAGTATAGTCTTCCTTGCCACATGAGTAACGTAGTGAGCTTCAGCTCCACACCAGAACCCTCCAAAGCAAAAAGGTTAGCCTCCCATGCCTCCCATCCTTTCCCAATATGGCTGACCCATTACACCCTTGACCTCTATAAGAGGCGGGCCGGCCCAGCCCTTCAGCCTGAACTACCAACCATTCACATGAAGCCGAGAGCTAGCCAGGGTGGGAGGGATGCAAACTCATGTGGCGAGGAAGACTATACTCCGAGTAATGAAGATTACCGGTAAGTAATGGGGGCATTACCTCCTCGTAAGTCTTCCTCGCCACATGAGTAACGTAGTGAGCACATACCAAAGCCAAGCAGCTTCATGGAAACTCACAAGAAACCAACGGACCAGAAAAGCATGCCAACGAAGAAGGCAAACCAAAAAGACTGGGTGAGGGGAAGAACCACCCAAGAGAGAGACAACCATGAGCAGGAAGAACCCGCCCGGGACACACAGACACCGGGAGGGCTGAGAACCCGGACCCCCGGACAAGCAGGGCCTCCAGAACATCCGCCCAAACCAACCACCGAAGGAGGACAGAGAAGGCACCGAACCAGACCGCACAGGGCCAAAAGCAACAACCCAGAACAGAACAGAAAGCAGCAAGCCAGTCCAAACACACAAAGACCGCCCAACGGATGGCCAAAAGCGAGAGGGCGGCAAAAACCCAGATGTCAGATCCGAAGAAATAGAGGGCAACACAACCACAGTGACCCAACAAAAAGTCACAGCAGGAAGAGACGCAGCCCGACCAAAACACAGCAACACCGCACGGCGGACCACCTTCAGCGAGAGAGCCAAATTCACCTGAAGACCGAAGCAGCGGAACCAGACGCAAACAAACAGACTGGTAGGAGCTGCAAGAACGGATGGAGGGGCCAAAAAGAACCCAGCACGCCAACCGAACAACAACAAAAATTGAAGGGCACCAAAACCCCACCAGCAAGGAGATAAGCAGGCAGATCACAGGCCCAATACGCACAAAGGAACCCCTGGAAGGGAGCGCGACACCAAAGAGCGAGACCACCCCGCCCAGGGGCCAAGCAAATCGTTCCAGGAATGCTCCAAATGCAGCAAGCGAGGTGCAGAAGCAAGCACCCAGGAGGCCACACAGCCAGCCAACAACCAGGCCCGACCCAGCCGAACAACGAAGGGCTGACATAAACAGGAGCAGAACGGAAGGCAAGGCCAGAGGCAGAAACACACCCAAGACGAGAAGGACAGAAGAGCCAGGTGAAAACAGCCTAAGCAATGGCAACAACACCAGTGAGCAAACCAGAGCCAGCAGGCCCCGGAAACTGACAGCACAGAGGCGCCGAATAACAGATGCTCAATGGCACCCAACACAATGGAACACATAAAACAAGAAATCAACATCAGAAGGATGAAAGGATAAGTGGACCTGCGGAAACGGAACCTGTGACCATGAGTTCAAAACTCAGGCCGCAACACAGGACGTATTAGTCCACAAAGCCACCAGACCTGGCCCTCAAAACCAGGAACAAATAAGAAGAGGATACCAAATCCACACAGGAAGCTCAGCCCGCCCCCCCCCCACCCTCCCAGGGAAGGAGAACCAGGAAAACCCAGCCACCCCGGACAAGGAAGGGCACTGTCCAAACGTATACCAATGTGGGACACAACGAAATAGGGACAGGAGACAGACCCCTATCAAGCGCAAGCCAGAGTACTCCGGAAGCACAAAACGCACCATAGAGCCACAGCACCATGGGTCAACACCCGCAGAACGGGCAGCCAGGAGCCGAAGAACAGAAGCAACATGCCACCCAACTCAATGGCACACAAGCAAGCGAACACAGAAGAATGCAAGGGTGAGTGAACCCACCAGGATCTGAATCTGGGACCACGAGGACAAACCCAGGCACTGGGAGTGGACGCAGCAGGCCACAAAGCCATCAGACCCAAAGCAAACAAGAGAGAAGCACCCAGGCGAGTACCACCAACAGGACAAAAGCCCTGTCTAGGCCAGACACGCCCAGGCCCCCATAGCAAAGGGCCAGAACAGAAACAAGAAGTCCCCCAGGGCTTGGGCAAACCCCAGACAAGCCAAGGAACAGCCAACAGAAGCCAGACGAGACCCCCGCCAGCAGGAGGACCAATCGACCCGGCACTGACAGGGAACCCAAGCACGCCCCACAGGACGGAGAAGGCCGCAACCACCCGGCAGGGGGACACCAGAAAAAGAAGACTGCAGGCCACACCCACAGACAGGGCAGAAGACAAAGCCGAGCACCTGACCCGCGACCACAAGGAAGGGGTAGAGAACGGACACCACCCACCAATACCGACAACGGAGAGGGGCGGCAGGAGGCGGGACTCACCCAACCGCCACAAGGGCCACACAGGATGTCCAACGGTCAGGAGCCGAGGAGAAGCAAGACATGGACAAGAGGCATAGCAGCCGCTCGCAGAGCCAAGAAGCCATGCGAGAAAAAACAAAGGCCCGGAAGGAGAGGGCAAGCCCAGAGGAGCAGAAGCAAAAGCCCACTCGGAGACCACAGAAGCAGCCCAGAGAAGGACGGACAGGCACCAACAGCAGCCCGCCCCCAACAGACCCGCAGCCCACCCTCGGAACCCCTAGGCGGACACCCAAACAGGGACCAACCCGCCCTGACCCCACCCCCAAAGGAGAGCAGGAGGGAAGGAACCTATGGGACAGAAGGACCACAGGCCCAAAGCCCGGAAGGGTAAAAGGAGACAGGGACAAACACAGCAAACAAAACGAAGCCATGGCCCTGTGACACACCCTAAATGCCAGTAAAACACCAGGACATGTACACACAACCCAGAGGGCATATGGGAGAATAATAAGATTCCACCAGGACGTACAACAATGGAAAAAAAGATAGCGCACTTTAATAAGTGTTTATCACTACCCAATGGAACCTTTCGCTACCCAAGAACAGAGAAAACACCAGGAAGGCCAATGCTGAGACAACCACGAGGCGGAGACGCGCCCGGGGACCGCAGAACAGACCGCCGGGTGCCCCCACCATGCCCACACACCCCCGCGCCCCGAGATGCCCCAGTAATGGGAGACCCGGGAAGGACAGGAGTGAAACCAACCGAAGGAGCACCACCAGGGAGGGAGGGGGAGGGGGCCCCGGGCACGAGCATATCAAGAATACTCTGCCCATACGGATGAGGAGAGAGGACAAAGGGAGGTACAGCACCACACCAGAAAGAGCCCTAGACCCCCACGTCCATCCCCCTGTAAACCCATGGCACGCTAAAGTAGAACCTAACCGGCCCAGCCCGCCGGGGGAAGGAAGGAGGAAGGTCCCAGAGTCCTAGGGCCCGCTAGAGCAGGGCCACCAACCAAGGAACCCAGTTCCCGCTATAGCAGGAACCACTTCCCTGAAAGCACGCTCCAGAGAATCTGCAGCGCAGAACTAAAAAAACAGGCTGAAGGGCTGGGCCGGCCCGCCTCCTATAGAGGTCAAGGGTGTAATGGGTCGGCCATATTGGGAAGGCATGGGCGGCATGGGAGGCTAACCTTTTTGCTTTGGAGGGTTCTGGTGTGGAGCTGAAGCTCACTACGTCACTCATGTGGCGAGGAAGCCTTACGAGGAGGTAATGCGTCCAAGGCACGGGCCTGTGTTCGACCTCAGGGTCACAGCCTCAAATCCCTGCGAGTGCACTCAGCCTTTCATCCATCCGAGGTCGATAAAATGAGTATCATTGAGTTGGTAACAAAAACATCTGTTATTCAGCGCTACGATGCCTAGGGGGGAATGTGCGCTTTACAAATACGCGTTATGTCATGTTGTTACTTGACATGGCTTCATTTTCTGATAACACTAAAGTGTCACTGAAAGTGTCACACACAAGCACACTGAAAAAGTGGAAATGGCACATGTAAGTGCATCGAAAACTTGGCAGCTGTAGACAGTGCATGGCAGTATGATAGTGAAACAGTCAAAATGCCTGTCACTATACTAAAGAGTAACCCAATAATCCATTGAAGGCTTGGGTCTGGATTCAAAATACCGGCAAAATTAGAGTACATTAAAGGTGAAAAGTAGGGGCAAGACCACCCAGAAAAAGCCAAATTGCTGGAGCTCAATAAACAAGCGAGAACTTAAGCAGTCAGCGCTGTTAATTGTACGCTTTTGTAGCAGAAAGCACGAAGCAACAATTAGTGTTTAGAAGACAAATGCTCCTATTTCCAAAATGCAGACCATATCTGCTTTCCTGCGCTTAGTGAATGCTAATAACATCAGCTGCCCACTGAATGCCTATTACAACAGACTATTATCTCTAATTAAAAAGCAAAAGTAGAGTGTACTGTCTGCAATTATGGAGCAGCTGCTCTTCTCTGAAGTTTAAATGTAAATTGTTCACACTCACTAAATAAAGGCCATATTTCAATGTCAAAAGCATCTGGTTGAAGCAAGTTGATGATATCAAGAAAATGGCCGCGATTGTAGGGGATTGATTGCCTAGCACAATGTTGACACAATATTGCAGCACTGAAGTGGCACCCGATTAAGCATATTGTATCACTTTACCTGCCCTAACGATAACACCGCTGCTCAGTCTAAAGTGACACGCCACTGGAAGCCTAATCGCACACCATACCAATTAAGGTCAAGATTACCCCCAAAAAAAGGGGGTACATTAGCTCTTTGTTGAGCACTTCCTGTTGTGATCTGTGTATGATATACAGGTTTCCATCCTGACAGGGTTGACTCAGCCTTTCATCCTCTGAGCTCGGTAAAATGAGTACTGATTTAGATTGGGTTGTAATAATTTTATATAAAAATGCTACGTGGAGGAAGAAATATACAAATACTACATAGAATATAGATTATAAATACAACAGAAATTACAAAAAAAGTAAGTGACCGGTTCTTTATTGCATCTCTTGATGGCTCCATACATTTCCATTAACACGAAGGTTTGCATGCAATGATTCTGACCATGACTGTGAGTAGAGAGGACAATATGCATCATAACCTCAAAGCGGTTGTCTATTACACCTAGTCTGACCTGAAGCACAATTTATATCACAATAAAGAACATCAAAACACTGAAACATGCCACAGCATCAATAAAACTCCCTGTAGAAACAAATGTGACTCAGGAGGAACAAGAAAACGCGCTTTTTTTTCGTAGGAAGTGATAACACATATGTTAATGTTCCTGCCATGCTCACTCACTGTTTCTGCACATAGGATTAAGTCGAGAAAATACAGCGTACGCCACTAATAAAAAAAATTATACAAATATATGGGCATAATTTCATAAGGTTCTGGAGCATGAACAAAATGGAGCAAATTAATTTGAGACTCCATGTTGCTGCTTAGAGATCGTAGAATGCAGGAAATTAGGTTGACACATTATTTGAAAGCGAAACATTGGTCAATGAAAGTCAAGATCAGACAGTCCCTTACCAGTTCTGTAAGCTTTTGGTATGCAGTAATCATATCATATCACTGCATATTTTCCAGTGCACACAGTGCTTTATTTGTGCTAGTATTTGCCGGAGCTAATTGTTAGCACTGATTTATGACAGGCCACCAGATGGTGGTGCTGTCTGCCTCTTTTTGAATAAAGCACTTCAACTTAACTATTAAATGCACATAAAATAGTTCTAGTGGTCTGGGGCCAGTCATAATGCCTTGGGTGTCCTGGAATTGTCAAACTGTCACATTATTGTAGGAGTGCAATGTTCAGTAGCGTGAGTTTATTATAGCATATAGCAGCAATGGCAGGTTCGGTTGGCAGTCAGGAGCGGCCCTAGGCATGTGCAAGCTGTGCACCTGCACAGGGCCGCCAAACCACAGGGGCCACCACACCAACATATATCCTTAATATAATAATCCTCTGAAGATGGATACATATTTGCGTGGCGGCCCCTGGCAGGGATTTGGCGACCTTCGGCTCTGTTCCACTTCCAAACACCCTGACCCCTCCCTCTTCACTGGCCTCCACGCCTGCGCTCCTCCTGGTTCCTGATTGGCTTCTGTTTTCCCTACCGACTGCTAGCCTGCTGGTACCTTCCAGAGCTCCGGGGGGCTCCGCCCCACCCGGACTCCCTCTTCCGGGGCCCCCTACATACACTCCCTGCCCAGGGCCGCCATGAGCCTAGAGCGGCCCCTGTGGCAGTGCAAGCTACACTCGCCTCCTGAGCAATATTTGGCCCACCTATTTATTTACAAATTAAGCACTGGTGTTCTGCAAAACTTTAAGTAGTAAAACAGGTGTACACTTTTAATTACACAACATTAATTATTTGAATGATGCAACCGTTTGACAGACACATCTATGGCAATAGCTCTATTCAGCATTATATGTTTATGCTTGTCACGTTGCTATTACAAGTGTTTAATAAATAGAATCCTGCAATCCATGAATGAAAGCCTGTCTCTAATTTACTTACTAAAGGTTACTTGTGACAGCTTTAATCGACTGTAATAACGAAATGGCACAGCTGCTCAACTGTAATAAGTTATTACAGTTGAGTTCTGACATTGCAATGCCTGCTACCAAAAGGAAAGGGAGGTCACGGAAGAAAATGAAAGTTGCAGTTTAAACAATGAAAATTAAACCTGGTCCCTTCCGCTAATCCATTGTCTGCATTAATGTGATCAGGTTAAAGGAGGCATTTCTGACAAAATGTTTTTTTATTTTTGTCACTTTAGGTAACTAGGAAAAATAAAATCTCGTTGAATGTTTCTAAACATTCTGAGCTAGAGAAATGTTTAAATCTCGATTATATTAAACTCATTTGAATATCTTTTTGCAACTAATATCTAACTGCTTTTTGGTGTGTTTAATTTTGCACTACAGATTCTTAATGTTTGCAATCATCCTATCACCTTTATATAAAAAGCAAAACACTAAAAATTTGAGCAGTTTGTGGGAATATTGATGGTGTGACCATGTATTAAGGACTACGGTACCCCTGACGCAGATTATAAAGATATTGCAACTCACATAAAAGTTAAATTATCTTAAAAAGCAACTCAGACTTTGATTTAACACATTTTTATGATCACAGAGCACTTCAGCAACTAGTAATATTCTTATAATGTATGCCGGGGTACTATAACTTTATTCTATATATTATTCTGTAATTGCTAACTTCACTAATGTGTAGGCTGATGCAGATCTATTTTCCCCACCTTCTTATCCCAAACGTCTCCTTAGAGTGCCTGCAAATTCTCAGATACAGCATTTATCTTTCGATTGCATTTTTTCAATTGACCATTGATGTTACATATGAAGGACATGTGGACTGTGGTTTAATGCCCTATGGACTTCTATGGACCCTGAGAGAGGTCGCAGTGCCCGGGACCGCAGGCTGTGAGCTATCTGATCATTGATGACTCCTGAGGGGCCCAAGATGTACACTATGTGCCCGAAACTGCAGTTGATTTCATATGGGAGACTTCACCATCTATGTTTCCCATGACAAAATATTTGCATTCAGCAGTATATGAGGGTGTACGGAGTAGCAAATATCCATTTCAAGGAGATCAACATTTGGTGAGTGTGCATGGGTGGTTAAAGGTGTTAGGAGTTGTGCTATTGAGTTCTTTTTTAAAGACCCTCGCGAAAATAGAATTAGGTTGACATATTTTGTGCAATGTTGGGAATTCCGCGTTATGCTTGTTCCACAAAATTCCTGAAATTTACACTATTACACCATTAAGCTACTTTGCGCTATTACCCCAGTGCTAAAATTATAGCATAGGTTCATGGGAACAACGTGATGACTGACTGAATTATTTTTAAAGCGCGCTTATGCCGAGGCGTCTTGGCGCTGTAGAAAGTAGAAGAAACAGATGGTGGTTAGGGCATAGAGAAAAGCCAGGTTTTTAGCGCCTTTCTGAAGCTTGTTCTGTTCTTGTCAGAACGTAGCACGAAGGGCATGGTATTCCACAATTTGGAAGCCTGGTAGGAAAAGGATTTGCCTCCCCATCAGGCTCTCCTTATTTTTGGCAGACAGACCAGATCATGACTTGTAGATCTAAGTGCGCGTGAAGGCACATAGCGAGGGAAGAGATTGGTAAGATCTTCTGATCCTTTCCCATAGAGAGATTTGTGGACCAGACAGAGGGCCTTGAATTGGACTCTGCGCCTAACTGGGAGCCAATTAAGTTCTCGTATGGCTTGAGAGGTGGGGTGTCGTTTAGGGAGGTTCAGTAGGACTCTGGCTGCTGCATTCTGAATTGACTGGAGCTTAGCAAGCTGTTTTTTGCCTGTGCCTAAATACAGTGCATTGCAGTAGTCTACCCGTGACATAATTAGGGCTCCCATCACTGTTTTCCTTAGAGTGAGTGGTATGTATGGAAGGATTTTCCTGAGCACCTTAATAGTGTAGAAACAGGCCGAAGTGACCTGACTTATTTGCACTGTGCAGGTGAGATCCTTGTCAATCATAAATCCAAGGTTTCTGATCTTTTTGGCTGGGACTGGGCACGTGCCAGCCTCTGGAGGCCACCAGAGGTGACTCCAAATAGATGGTTTTTGGCCAAACTCTATCACTTCCGTCTTTTCGGTATTGAGTTTTAAGAAGTTATGACTCATCCAATTTTTTACATCTAGCAGACAGTTTCTGAAACGTTCTGCTGTGGCTTCCACCGTCTGAGAAAGTGACACTACTAGTGGTGTGTCGTCCGCATAGGACACTAGATGCAGACCGTGTGATTTTATTAGTGCCGCAAGAGGTGTTACATACAGATTAAATAGTGTGGGCGAGAGCGCTGATCCCTGGGGTACCCCGCCTGGGAGAGAGAACTCTTCCGATTGGAGACCTTCCCAGTGGATTTGCTGTACTCGGGCATCGAGGAAAGACTCTGGAAGAGTTAAGGCAGTTCCTGTGATGCACAGTGTCCTCAGCCTGTTCTGTAGGACCCTATGATTAACGATGTCAAATGCTGCCGTTAAATCCAACAGAATCAGAGCCGCTCTGCCACCATCATCCATTGTCCTGTGGATATCCTCTGTTGCCATGATTAAAGCGGATTCCGTGGAATGGTTTGATCTAAAACCATGTTGTGTGGAGTCTAAAAGGTTGTTGTGGTCAATGTGTTTCATAGGCTCCTGGTTCATGGCTCTCTCCAGGATCTTAGCTGGTAAGGGAAGACAAGATATCGGCCGATATTGCTTGGGTTCCGTAGGGTCTAAGGCCTCTTTTTTGAGAATGGGCCTGATACAAGCTTTTTTCCAACTGCGAGGGAATATACCAGAGCTAATGACCTTATTGAGCAAAGGGGTCAGAGAAGAGCTAATTGTCTCGGGGATCAGGTGTAGTATGTAGGGAGGGCAAGGGTCCAGGGGTGATCCTGAATTAGTCTGAGTTAGCAGGGTAGTGACCTGTGCGTTCTCTAAATGTGAGAACTGTGAGAAATGGATTATATCTGGAATCTGGCCTACTCTATGGGTCTCTGATGTACTTGCGACTAAAGTGTGAAGGTCGTCGTAGACCGCCTGGACCTTTTGTTGGAAAAATAGTGCCATGTTCTCCACAAAATTCTGGTCTGGGATAAAGATAGTGTCGCGGGGGCTCTTAGCTAAGTGTGCAACAGTTTTAAATAGTTCCTTGGAGGAATTTGAGGCCTCTTGGATTTTTTTGGTGAAGAAGGCCGATTTGGCCTGTTCTATCTTTATCTTATATTCAAGTAAGACTCTGGTGTATTCTTTCCTGTTATGGCAACTATAGTCAGATCACCATATCCACTCACAGCGTCGGCATTTGAATTTTATTAGTTTGACGTCAGGAGTGTACCATTGTGCGGTGCCTGATCGTTTTCTAGGTTTTTTAGATTCTTCTGGGGCCAGCTCATCCACTGCTCGGCTAATCCATGTGTTGAAGCAGTTAGCTCCATTGTCGCTATCATATGTTCCGAGTGATGGGGGGTTACTGGATAGCACATTAGTCAGTTGGTTTGCTTGAAGCTTCTTCCAAGGTCGCATTTTGATTGGCAGAGAGTTATCTCTGCGGCGAGTGATTGCAAGATTAGTTTGTAGGTTAAAGAGGATGGCCGCATGATCAGACCATGGGACTGGCAAGATCGATGTGATCTTTAAATGATCGTTGTTTGTAAAAATACCGTCAAGCGTATGGCCAGCTGTGTTAGTTGGTTTGGAAACGGTGAACAACACTTACAACGCAACTTTTACATCGCAGAGCCTTTACAACGCAACCATTACAACGCAAACTATTACAACGCATTGCTCTGAGGGGCGCTCTAGGATAGGGAATAGGTTAATTTACTATCCAATAACCTTCCCTAGTGTCCACGGGGACTGGAGTTGGAATAGTAAATTAAACTATTCACTATCCAGCGCCCCAAAGCACTATGCGTTGTAATGGACTGCGTTGTAATACTTGCGTTGTAAAGGCATGCGATGTAAAAGCATGCGTTGTAATGTCATACATCCTTTGGAAACTATCTGGTACATCCCAAAACTTTGAAAATTGTCAATTAGGGTGGCCGCTTCAGTGTTGTTGTTCTCCTCTAGGTGGAAATTAAAATCACCTAATGCTGTGAAGGTGGGTGCATCTGAGGTGGATTCCAAAAGGTATGGAGTGCTTTAATGAAGGGGGCTCTGGGTCCAGGGGGGTTATAGACCAGTAAACCCGAAAATATGGTCTGATGTCTATCTTTGACATTAAAGGTCATGGTTTCTGCCTCCAGACCAAGTTGTTGAAAATTTTTAATTTTAAGGTAGGAGCGATGAATTATCGCGATTCCGCGTCCCATTGAGCCGATCCTGTCGGCATGTGCTACCGAGTAGCCATTGGGAACAGTCAGGTCTGGACGCTTCAGATGCCCAGGTTTCCGTAAGGAAAACGAGGTCAGCGGAGTTGTCTGTTATTAGAGCTTCTAACTCGTGCTTATGTTTCGACATAGATCTTACATTTATAAGGATGTTCTTTAAGGTTTTGAGATTGTTATCAGGTTGACTATCCGCGCTATGGATGCATTTATTACTGGACAGTGGGTGATGGTACGTATAGTTAGACTTACTTTCACCACTGCTCAAACGCTGATGGCCATGGGAGAGAGTTATTGGCACGCTCTGTAGCCGGAATCCGCAAGAGGTGCATTTCGGAATGTTTGGGATACCATTGTTATGCAAAATGGTCGGATGTTCACAAACTCTTGACTCTAGTTTGAGCAATTCATCTTTGGAGAAACTTTTTACGGGGAAATGGACAGAGGTTTGGGCGCTAAGTGCGGGCACAGACGGGCTTACCTTTGGCTTACCTTTGGCGCGTCCGCTGCGCGCGTCTGGCCGAGCATTGGGCTAAGTAGGCTCTTGCCCGGAAGTTGTGAGAGCTAGAGCGTGTTCCCACCAGTCCCCACCAGTCCTAAGATGGCGGCTGTGTGGACTGTGAGGCACCGGAGTTACCCTGGTTTCTCTCCGCAACAAACGGGACTTCCCGTGGCGGAACAGGGAAAGGGGTATTGAAAGTGCAAAACAATTATTTAATCAATTGTGCAAATACTGCGCCAGTTATTAAAAACATCAACAATTAGTTAAAAACGTAGTAATTACTGTTTTAAAATTTGACAACGATGTTTCTAGTAGCAGCAGTTAGTAATTATCTAAGACCCGGACTGGTCAGTTTCATGCGCTAGCCGTTCTGTAAGTGCTTCCTTCTAGCAGTGAGCCTTGGGCCAAGCCTTGCCTAAGTAGGCTCTTGCCCGGAAGTTGTGAGAGCTAGAGCGCGTCCCCACCAGTCCCCACCAGTCCTAAGATGGCGGCTGTGTGGACTGTGAGGCACCGGAGTTACCCTGGTTTCCCTCCGCAACAAAGGGGACTTCTAGCGGCGGAACAGGGATAGGGGTATTGAGAGTGCTAACCAATTATTTAATCAATTGTGCAAATACTGCGCCAGTTATTAAAAACATCAACAATTAGTTAAAAACATAGTAATCGTGGTTTTAAAATTTGACAACGATGTTTCTAGTAGCAGCAGTTAGTAATTATCTAAGACCGGGACAGGTCAGTTTCATGCGCTAGCCGTTCTGTAAGTGCTTCCTTCTAGCAGTGAGCCTCGGGCCGAGCCTTGCCTAAGTAGGCTCTTGCCCGGAAGTTGTGATAGCTAGAGCGCATCCCCACCAGTCCCCACCAGTCCTAAGATGGCGGCTGTGTGGACTGTGATGCACCGGAGCAACCCTGGTTTCCCTCCGCAACAAACGGGACTTCCCGCGGCGGAACAGGGATAGGGGTATTGAGAGTGCAAAACAATTATTTAATCAATTGTGCAAATACTGCGCCAGTTATTAAAAACCAGTCCTAAGATGGCGGCTGTGTGGACTGTGATGCACCGGAGCAACCCTGGTTTCCCTCCGCAACAAACGGGACTTCCCGCGGCAGAACAGGGATAGGGGTATTGAGAGTGCTAACCAATTATTTAATCAATTGTGCAAATACTGCGCCAGTTATTAAAAACATCAACAATTAGTTAAAAACATAGTAATCACGGTTGAAAAATTTGACAACAATGTTTCTAGTAGCAGCAGTTAGTAATTATCTAAGACCCGGACAGGTCAGTTTCATGCACTAGCCCTTCTGTAAGTGCTTCCTGATCAATCGGAACCTGAGCTACTGTTCGTTGAAATTGGGGTTTTCAGAGTATTTTTAAAAATCAAATGTGTTCTTACATCAAAAATGGATGCAAGGACATATTTCATGGTAAATTGTTTCACTAAATCATTAGTCTGAAATTTGCAAGATTGTAAATATAGTAATACAGACGGGTTCTCCAAGATAGAGTAAAGCGGGCAGCACGTAGAAACCAGCAGCTCAACATCTTCAGACATCAGCATTCAGGGGCAGCTTGCTGCTCTAAAACCCGGCCCTCTCAACCTGTGCTTATAAGCCATAAAGGAAGTGATTCATTCATCTTTTGCTATTAGAGAAGTACTTTACTAGTATACTTCCGCCCTCAATACAGGTTGCCTGAAAATGGCCTGGTCTTTTCCATCCTAGGAGTTACTGATATTGGGGATAATGGTAACTTTGGTGGTGGGGTAAATAAGGGACATTGCCAACTGGATCTCGAGGGTTCCCTTAGAAATAAGGAACTACTGGGAGCTCTGTAATTCTGTATCCGATTGCACATTCATTCTTCAATTTCACCTGGATTTTCACAGGGACATTTTAACTGTTTCAGTAATCAGGTCTCATCATTCCAATGAGGTCGATAAATGCTGTTACCAGTCCCATTAGAATTTAGAGACCCATTCATAATTAGGGCCTTTGAATAAAATGAAAACTGATAAACAAATCCAGATAGCACATAGACAACAAGTATGTGCAGGACCTGACTTGACACACTGCCATTTACCTTTCCCCAGAGGGCTACAGACTAAGAGGCTGCTTCCAGAGCTGACGGACTGAATGGCCTGCAATAAATCAACCATAGACCCCCGTATTGCTCATTCTAGGTATGGGGTCAGAATAGGGTATGCAGTTCCTGTGGAGGGTGACCAAAACGTCACTAAGAGAGAAGGAAAGGGCAGAATGGGGTACTCCAGGTGAAGGAAGGAAGATGGTGGGTGGGGGGAGAGAGCTCCTATAAGGAGCAAGGGCCCTCACACACCCTAAGAGGTGTCATGCTTCATCATAGGGCAGCTCGTAATTGGGCCGGGCTGCAATGTCCAACGCAGGGGGGCTCTTTGCTGGACGCCTTTAATGTTTTTTGCCGAAGGGCCCTAGATGAAGGGGTGTGGGAGCATGTGCGAGTATAGTAGAGGGGGAGTGAGTTTGTGTCTAAAAATAGCTAAGAGAGTCCAAAATAATTTTATTCGCTGGACGCTGATACTATGGTTAAAACCGACTATGTGAGTCATTGCTGGCTAGGGGAATTACACCTATTGCAGCTAAATGTGAAGGTGAAGTGAGGGAGTGGTCAGTGGATCAACAGGCTTTAATCACCTCGAGACTGGACTACGGGAACATCCTTCTCCTGGGAGCCTGCAAAGAGGTGATTCGCAAATTGCAGACAGTCCAGAATATGGCAGCGCGACTGCTCTGTAAATTACCCTATACATCCCCTACCTCCAATTCCCTACGCACTCTGCACTGGCTTCGCATTGAAAGCCGCACAAAATTTAAGGCCCTCTGCATTATGCACAGAATAAATACTGGCCTGGCACCACCCTATCTTAACTCCTTGGTACAGCACTACTGTCCCCTCCGCACTCTGCGATCATCCAATCAGCACTTATTCTCGGTTCCCAGAATCAAAAAATCCAGACTGGGTGGCCGCTCTTTCGCCTGGCTGGCCCCCTCACTCTGGAATTCCCTTCCTCTCCAGTTACGAACTGAACCCTGCTACCTCAGGTTTCACAGACAGGTAAAAACTTGGTTATTCAACATGTAACAGCCTTCCTCCTGACTCTCCCCTCTCATTTGGTTTTTAGCGCCGGGAAACCTACGGGTAGCTGAGCGCTTTATAAACTTAAATATAATAATAATAATAATAACAAGTTTTATGCCTCAATTCTCCTAACGGATGAGCGCCCTTTCATCAGGACCGGGGGAGAATAACCTCATCTACTCTGAAAAAGAAGAACGGTCAAGTCAGTGTACTTCGAGGATCCGTCTCTAGATACAGAATTCAAACTAGAATTCAAGGTGCAAAGGGAGAGGGAGAATAAAAAAACATCTACCTTCTGGTGATACCTAGAAAGGATATTGAGAAGGCCCCAACCTGGATGGCCCGGACCCTCGCACACTGACGAGGGCAAAGAACTGGGTGTAACTGCTCCCGCTCGTGGCTCCTAATCACGTCTGGACATCAGGGAGCCACGAGTAGGAGCAGCAACACCCAGTTTTTTACCACTCATTTAGCAGATGAGTTCACTTATTTCCTGCTCCAGTTTTGCCAGACTGTCTGGACAGGCAATGAGAAACCACCGGTAATAACTAAAGGCAAGATTAAAAAATTAGAGAATTCTCATTTTGGAGATTCCGACATGAGTCCAGAGACTGATATGACAGAGAAACGGCTGTGGAGGTTCTTTGTGAATCGGCCTCTAAGTGTCCTATGCCGACATATTAGGGGGACTACAAAAAAAGCTGCATTGAAAGAAGCCAAAAATACAAAAACAATGTGAAGCAGTGAATTTGGTATCATAATTCCTGCGATCCCCTTTCTAAAACTAAGATGGCACTCATGCTTAGTCATACACCACTCCCGGGCAACTGTTAATGGAATGACACAGACATAGATTAAGACTGGCCTTTCGAGTCCCTGGCTCATCTTTTACTAGCTTGGCTGAGCATAATGCCTACAGACTGCAGGAGGTGATAGGGGGGTGCGAGAATCATTTACACTGTTCGCCTCTGAGAAAATGAATGTAATATTCTTACATAGAAAATTCAAAACAGAACAAGAATGTATTTGTGAATGACCCCTCGACAATCATTCACGTCAGACGCCGCTGTTGGCATAGCCGGACTGCATTGGAGTTTATCAGCTCCTCTACAGTAGATAGATTTAGGCAAGACGATCAGCATAATCCTTCGCGACGTCGACCATAGAAGCACTCTTTTCAAAGTAACCATATCACAACATTGCCGTTGCCGGTGGTGTATTAACAAAGAAGGAAGTCCATATTCGAGTTATTAAGGAGTACAATTCAACAGTATCTATTTGCCAATCCCAGTATCAGCCATAAGGGATTTTTTAAAGTATCTATATCAGAACAAAGAGAATAACAGTACTTATCAAGCAGCCATATGTTATCCCACGAGATTTTAAGTTGTGGTAATTTCCTGAAGAAGGTGTGTGATACGCCGAAACGCACGTCGAATTTAATAGTTACTACAAGAAGATCTAATTCTATATGTGTAATATTTGTATGATTTGTTGTTGATGTTTTTTATACACTGTATGTATAATTTTACACTTTGGACAAAGTAGAATTTATTATTTATGTCTTTTTACCTTTTAAGGTTGCTTCAAATTTATTGTTGTTTTTTAACATCAGTGAGACATTTGTAGACACAATTTAATAAAAAAACTATAGAATTTTTTATATAATCTTTTCGTTTATTCTGACTTACTCTTCTTATGTATGGTCTCGTAGTTGCCTAGGAATTGATTTCCACAATTGTTATTCCCTGTCCTAGGAACTGAATCAAGTAAAGTTCAGGGGGCCCTTGTTATTTTCCGATATGTATTTGTGAATGACACACGGTCAACAAAATGCAAACCTAATATATGTCCAGTCAGACTTAAGGGTGAATAAAATAATATTATATGCAAAGGAAAAATGAATGTAGATGACCGTAGACAAAACCAAAAGAATGAGTCTTTTGATGGACAAGGCTTTACAATGTGGCTACACTCGGCGAGGGCACTGGCAGGGTCTGAGTACAAAAAAAAATAAGACTGGGGGCCTAATTTACGAGGTTTTGGTGCAGGATAGGGCTGCAAAGAATCTTGCAGTGCTGCCCTGCGTCAAAAGAAAATGGCAGGAATGCACTGTATCTACGAGATACGGCGCATTCTTGAGCTTTCCCCTGCTCTGGCGCCCAATGGGCTGCCATACGCCAACGCAGGCTCCCTTGCGCCATGGTGCAAAGGTGTCTACATTATTGCGGTGATTGTGCAGAAAGGGACACCTTCCTACACAAAAAGAATCACAAGAAGTATTTTCCTCTTTCTATGTGTGCTGCAGAATGCTGCTGACATAGAAAGAGGAATAAGAAGCCGAAATAAGAATATTTCTCCTTGTTGCGCCTCCCTAACTACACCCCTGGGGTGGCGTTAGAATCTGACACGTTCCCAGGTTTATGATTTCTCGTAAATTGGGAATACTTCAGATTCCGTGGGTGTTACGCATGAACACCAAAGCAACACCCATGGAACGCTCCATTCACGCAGTGTTCTGTATGAAAGGGGCACATATTTCCAAGCCCATGAAAAGCCACGCAAAGTGGCTTTGCGTTGCCTTGTAAATGTGCTGCGGAACATTGTGCCACCGGAGCGTCAAAAAAGTGACACTCTGGCGGTGCAAAAGTGCTTCTAGGGGCTTCGTAAATGAGGCCCTGAGGCTTTAGTTGGATATGGCTTTACAATGTGGATAGAATTGCAGCGGTCATAACCAGTGTCAAAATATATTTGTGTTTTAAGGACAAGTTCCCCGAAGCAGCAGGTGCTCATAAATCAAGTTTTAAGTTCTCATATTCATCAAGCTCAAGTAGGTGGAGCTCAAAAAGGATATGAAGTTTTCAGATGAATGGTTATTCCTGGTATGGTCTTTTAAAAAGGATGGTTGGTATAATCATTGGTGTAGAGGTGACCAACAAAGGCACTTTTCTTATGGCTTGGCTGCAGTGCAATTCTTGTCCACTCTCGGAGTTTCATGCAGAAATGGCACATTGTTCTTCAGTTTTTATACATCGTTTTCAGGATTCTTATAAGTGTACTGACCTTCACTTTCATCATCATCACAGCTAAGTGGGAAATTAATTGGAGCAGGTTGCTGAGAAAATGAAAGATCTAAGCCCAAACTTTGACCAGAAGTTCTACAAATAAAAACTCCAGTAAACGTAAATGGCCTTCAAGTGAGAGGAACCTAGGCGTTGGCATTTCCTTTAAAAAAAATTCTAGCTACGCGTAAAGCTACAAAAAAGTGGAATTATGTTAATCCAGGGAAGCAATAAAGATATATAAACAGTATAATCAGGATTAAGTTTAGAGGAGTTAGGTTTAGAGCAAGGGTAGAGTATAGCAAATGTTTAGGACAGAGGTTACAATGAAGATACAGTTTCAGTTTGCGTTATATTTAGGGTGTCTCATATAATGTGGGATATGTTTAAAGGGAGTTTGGGTGAGAGTAAGTTAAAACTTTTATCACCGTAGCAGCTTTTGTGGCACACACAATAATGTTCGCTCATTTTTTTTTGCAGGGGTTTCATTGTGGCGATTCTTAATAATGCAAGTCTCTGTAATTGAACCACAAATTTGAGACCTTTCTCAGAGCAGAATATTCTGCTTAATCATTGCTTCTTCTAAACTCTGTAATGTAGTCGAGTATTATGGAATCATTATCCTAATTGCCCCTTGTCCAGATTCGTACTCCAAATTACTCAAAGAAGCAAATGCATTAATCAACCTTTTCCAAGCTCATGATGAGCTCAGCTCGTCATGAGCCGTGGAACGCTCAGGTGCGGGGAGAATTCCCCATCTGTGCTGAGCGTTCCACGGGAGCCGGTGCACCTGTGACGAGCTGAGCTCGTCATGAGCACAGGAGCGCCGTGGCTCATGACGAGCTGAGCTCCACATGAGCATGTGGGCGCTGGGTGCGCCCCTCTCCCACCCCAGCACAGCGGGGGAATTAGCCCCGCAGCGAAGGAGTTAAACTACATTGATAAAAAAACTCAGTGGGCTATCCAACATTGAAGACTGTCACCTGGCCATCAACTACAATTCCATAGAGTTTGGCTGACGGATCACTCCATCAAAATGTGACGAATATCCCACTTGCTGTATCACAAGTGCCAAGGTCTACTCTGTACTTGTACTATGGCAGACGGAATATCTGCTACATGTGTGACAGAGTTGCCCACCCACCAAACTCTAACTAGGGCCTCATGTTTGGTTTCAATGGCCACTTACTGGTGCACCAATCTAATACGTAAGAAGAGTGTTTCTCTAGCTCCCTCACACCAGAGGCGCAACTAGAGTCAAATTTCGGAGGGGGGGGGGGGGCTAAGAAAAAATTTCGGGGGAGGGGGCTGAATCTTTAGGCAAGCGGCAGAGTCGAGCTGCAGGGGCTCTTAGAAGGGGTGAAACAACAACAAAGCCGCACAAGGTCTTTTATAGACCTGTGAAGTGCTAGTGTGCGGCTGTGAGCGGCCCCGGGAAGTGTCTCTTCCCGGGCTGCCACACACGACGGGGTGGGGGGGGGGGGCTGAAGCCCTTTGAGGCCAATGGGTGTTGCGCGCCTGCCTCACACCATGAATGTCTCATCATAATCCTGAAGAACAGGTCAAGCCTACACCGCCACAGATTACATCAGTACATGCTATGCTCAAATAAGGAGACTGTCTTCAGTCAATGCTGCCCATATGCTGCTTGTCGGAGGGGATATATTTTTGGACTAGGCATGTAAATATGGTCTGCACCCAGAACATTTTCATTTGCTCATTTCACATTATAGATGCCTGAAGGGTACCTCATTTAGGACATTTTCACGCCATGCACATAGTCACTCCTTACTTTGAACCCAATGAATTTAGAAAACAAATTTTATTTGGCCACACACACATATAACCCGTAACTTGATCTTACACTATGCATAGTCGTTTTATCTGCACTAGACAGTCATATTTTGCAGTAGCAAAACAGCACATGCAATGCTTCAGGAAAAGATTTCATTGAAGGCAGGAAAGCGGTAAAGAACTGCCTGTTTCCAAGCAGATGTCTGAAGCACAACACGCGGAGGAGGGTGTACTCAAACATAGTGAGCATACATTCATGGGGCTGCAGTTTCTCATGGAGGTCATAGGCCTCATTTATGAGGCCGTGCGTCAGTTTTGCGCTTCCGATGCGTCACTTTTTGTGATGCATCGGCAGCGTAAAACATGCCTCCTGTTGCGCACTATTTACAAAGTGACGCATCTAAGCTGATGCGTCACTTTGTAAACCCCTGCAGCACATTATACCTGCGTCAGGTATCATGTATGCAGGGGGGGGCGTTTCCCCGCAAAAAGCCTCGTAGAAGTGACGCAGTGAAATCTATGAGATTTCACTGAGTCACTTCTAGGACGCCGTTGCGTCAAAATCTTGCGCATGCCTCAGAGCAGGCGTAAGACTGACGCAGGCCCTTCCACATGGGGCTTGCCCCATGTGAAAGGAAGCATTGCTGGAGTTGCGTCACTTTTGTGACAAACTCCAGCAATGCGTCACTTTTGCGATTGCAGATACATCAGAAATACTGACGTATCTAACTCCTTGCGAAATGATGCGTCATACATTAAATATGACGCATCAGGTATGTCGCAAGGAGGGCGCACTGAGAAGTGACGCATCGCTGCTTTCACGCAGCGATGCGTCATTTCTCATAAATGAGGCCCCATGTTTCTAGCACGCCTCACCTATGTCACTAACATTCTTCCCGCACTCCATCAACCACACTCCAGACTGAACAGGTGCCCCAAGTTTGCCAGGATTTTCCAAGTTTTTCACCGTCTGCCTTGGCAACATGCAGTAAAGCACATGTCCCAGTTTCCAGAGAGAGTCACGTAAGCACAGAGGGTGGCAAGTTATTTATGTTCCGCTGCGTTAGCAGCGCTCATCAGAAAGCAATGTAATGAACACAGATGATATTGTGTTTAAAAGTTGCATTTAATTACCCTTAGGGCTTCCTTGTCTGTGTTCTTTAAAATGTATGCCTGTTGACCGCTGTCAAGGAAGTCGTTCTAGTGCTCCTGGTTGATAAAAAATTGTAGTCCTGCTTCTATGTCTGCAGAATGTACCAGTTTTTGGTTTTCAAAATCTGCTCCCTCCACCACACACATCACTCAGAGACGTATTACAGGGGTATGAGTTATTGGGGGAAAGTCACAATACAATATAAGGTAGGGGCGCAGGAGTGAGGAAGAATTTAAGATCATGTATTCATGCAGTTGTTGTTGGAGCGAGGGACAGGCTCATTTCCTCACTGTTCATCCACAGAGGTGGAGGGAGCTGGGAACCACGTGTCTGTAGCACATTCTAAAAAGATTAGCCTACAGAGCTCTAGTTTGCCACCATTCACAAACACCATATTTGCACATCTGTTTATTCAACCATAAAATGACCCGCCTTGGAATCGTAATAACTGAGATTCGAAATCGTCGTGTCTAAAGCTAAATCCAACTGCAATGTCAGCTTAATCAGCCCGACGTTTCCTACAGGACTAGTTTCCCCCACCCTCAGTCTTCATCAATGAAGTAATAAAATATTCATGTGCACGTGAGTCTTTCGTCTTGTTTTGCATCTGGGTCCGGAGCCTCGCGCATTGCGGCATTACTTACTTTCCATCGCGTACAGCAAACAAGCTTTATGGCGTCAGGATTTACGGACCAAAACAGGATTATCTTCAATACATAAGCGCTTGTTACAAAACGGGCTCTGTGTATCTGACTCAGTCACTGGTGCAGCCATTTCATTGCTTTTACATTTTCTTTGCAGGCATTTTTGAATAATGATATTGTGAACGGTGCGAAGATAGTGTGATCCATTTATACACCTAGGGGCTCAATTATGGGGGTTGGCGGAGGGCAGCGCTGCTCTACGCCAATGTGAAAGGCATAAATGCACCATATTTATGCAATACAGTGCATTCCTGTCCTTTTCCCCTGTGCTGGCACACAATTGGCTGCCTAGCAGTGGCAGCTCCTCAGGTAAGGTGGAGGAGCGTCGCCCCACTGCTCGCAGAGCAGTGTAAAAGAAAAAATAACATGATAATAACATGTTATTATCATTTTATTTTCAGCATCACCAGGTTAGGGTGGGGTGGGGTGGGGTTGGCTCCCGTGACGTCCAGGATGAGGAGTGGTTGCTGCACTCTAAAGTGTGCATAATGGTTTTGCAGTCCGTCTTGGCCTCGTCAAACCGTTATGCGCACTTTGCATTTTCTCCACCCATGCTGCATTACAGCCTGGGTGGAGAACAATCCCCATGCTCCCATTCCCAGTCTGAGCGCTAAACCACTGCGCTCAGACCATTCACAAAGCTGCATTGCAGCGTTGTGATTAACTCAGCGAGTTTGGGTGCATCCTGGTTGAGGCATGGAGGGGAGATGATATGGGAGCGACAAAATAGAGATGCAGCGATCAGGTGAGTAAAATTATTTATTTTTTGCCCTCAAACCAGCCCTGTATCATACCGGCCGCCACTGCTACCTAGCTCTAACGCAGACACACTTACACCATGTTGCAAGAGTGAAAGTGTCTGCATTGCATGCAGGATTGTTTTTTTGTAGGAAGGGGCAAATTCCTGCACAAAAACAATCCTGAGAGGCGTTTTCCTCCTTCTATGTAGGTCTTACAGAATGCAGCACACATGGAAAGGGGAAAAACAAGGAGAAATACAAATATTTCTCCTTGTTACACCTCCTCTGGGAGGTGTAAGGTTTTGGTGCTTCCCCAAGATTACGTGATTAAGTACATCTGGGGCAGCATCAAAATCGATGGGTGTTGCGTGAAAAAACCTTCTGCAATGCCTATGGAATGTCTCCCTGGTGCAGAGTAAGGCACTTCACTGTGAGGCAAATCACTGCATCAACTTACTCTGTGCTCGGGAGGCGTTCCATGGGCATTGCAGGGGGTTTTCCCATGCATAAACCATGGAATATGATGCTGCCCCAGATTTACAAACTGATGTAAACCATGGGAAGAGCCAAATCCATATCTCTGGTGTGGTGTAACGAGGAGAAATATGTTTATTCCTTCTTGTTTTTTCCTCTTTCCATGTGTGCTGCATTCTGCAGAACACATAGGAAGAGGAAAACATCTCTTCGGACTGTTTTTGTGCAGGAAGGTGGACCTTCCTGCATAAAAACAATCCTGCCTGCAACTGAGGTACCCTTTCAGCATGGTGCAAGGTTGCCTACGTGGGTGCCTACATTGGCACTAGGCTGCTGAAATGGCGCCAGTGCAAGAAGAAAGGGCAGGAATGCACCGCATGCTTAAATAGGGTGCATTCCTGCCCTTTCTCTTTGGCATAGGGCAGTGCAGCACTTTTAAAAGAGTCTCAGTAAATTTTACAAAGGGCCAATTATTAAACAATCAATGCACTTCCACTGATTCAGAAACTATGCATTCATTCTAGTACTTTTTGTGTTTATGTGCATTTCAAAGCATACCATTTTTTATGTTAGTACATTTCTCCAGAATGAACATTTTCATGAAATCTCTTTGTGATTATATATTACATGCTGTTGATCCAGGATGTAGACTAATTCTCTTCAATCGAAGTCTTCACAAGATCACCTCTTCATAGGGAATCAACATAGCAATTTGACCAAACTAAAAGTCAGAAATGATCCCCATTACATAGGTGCAAATGACATCTCTATCAAATTAAGAGACAACGTGCATCCTTCATGTTGGTGTGTTACTACAAATAGGACGAGTTGCAGTGGTGATCTGCCTCCAACTCTCTTTGGATGGACTCTGATTTTGGCACTCAGTAAAGAATGGAGCGTGACCTAAAACTTATCAGAAGGGTGCCTCTTATGATCTGTAACTCAATGAATGTGCAGTGGCCTTGCATGTGTCCTGTTCTTGCATATTAATTTCCCTTTTTCACAGTGGCCATTACTTTTCTACTTTTATAGGGCCAGATTCACAGAACTAATTTATGACAAAATCCTAAACTTACTACCATTTTGGTATTCACAGAAGGCACTTACTCATTTTGGTATTCACAGAAGGCTCTTACTCATTCTGATATTCACAGAAGTTAGGAGTCTTAACTTTAGGACTCCTAAATGCCTTCTGTGAATACCGAAAGTCTTAAAATTAGGATTTTTCTCAGTTTAGGAGTCCTAACTGTACTGCTCCTAAACTGAGAAAAGTCCTAACTTTAAGACTTTCACAGAAGGCCTTTAGGAGTCCTAAAGTTAGGAGTCCTAACTTTACTACTCCTTTAAACTGAGAAAAATCCTAACTTTAAGACTTTCGGTATTCACAGAAGGCATTTAGGAGTTCTAAAGTTAGGGCTCCTAACTTCTGTGAATACCGAAATGAGTAAGTGCCTTCTGTGAATACCAAAATGAGTAAGTACCTTCTGTGAATACCAAAATGGCAGTAACTTTAGGATTTTGTCTTAAGTTAGTTCTGTAAATCGGGGCCATAGTTCTGGAGTAAATTTCCAAACTCATGAGTAGCAGACAGTCAGCGTCTCATAGTGGGAGCGGGAGTAAAACATTCATAATCTGCTGCACCGACTTCAGTTTTTAGCTGTGTCAAATGGACCAATGATGATTTACTGTTAATATAGGCTTTTTGTACCTCATAGTAAAAATGTACAGAAAAGTCTCTAATAAAGGGTCTTCTAATTTGCAAGCCACAATCACTTTCAACAACATCCTCAATTTGCTCTTCTAAATCTTTTTAACTAACGAAATATGTAGCATAATAATCCTACCAAAAGCAGAAACCAGCTAAGGAGGGACTTCAGTCTCTATAAAATACTTTAATTACATTTATTCCTATGGGTTCAGTGCAAAGATTAAAAGAAAGGAGGCCCAATTTCATCTACATGCCCTCAATATCAACAGACCACCAAGCAGAAAATGCCACTTAGAGATCTTTACTTTCAAGATTATTAAAATCAACTGGCTTTCTGCATACTACAGGCGCTCTACTCCATTTACTGCAATCTGAGGCAATTTTCTTAGCAGTGGTATCACCTGTTTTCTTCAAACTCTTCTGTTAAATTTTACTAAACAATTCATGGTAGTAAGGTGTTAGCTAAAGCGTATTCCCTCCGGGATCACATTTTCATTGAGCATACTCCCAGCTACTTACAAGATTTATTTGTAGCAAGCTTGATGTCTGCTAGACGCTATTCAACATTAGTGTGCCTTTTCCTAAACTCTACAATTGGGAGTTTATCCTCAATCTTTTTATTTAAAAGTATGATTTCAAGGCTGATGGCTGATGCTGTAATCCAATCCGAGTTCGATCTAAGATTACTAGATTGTCCGAATACACTACCCATTCACTTTGAAGGGGGAAAATACACACCACTGTAATAATCAGAAACTCAAACAAATATAAGTGCAATAGTAAAGGAGCAAGACACATCCATGGTTTAAACCATATAAGCCATCAATTTTATTAAAGAGCTTGCAATGGTTCCCTACCTGAACACCTAGGAAATGTGACAGAGTGAATTAATTTAGTTAACATCAGAATACAAAAGGATATGATAAGCTGGATTTTATTTAAAATAGTTTTTTTAATTCTTGGTAAAACATGAGATGATGGATGCATGGGCAGATACTTTGTGAGCTGAATGTTTGTGCAGGTTCTATGAATTACATATAATTGAGCTTCATAAACACGTTTTGTTGTTCTGTCTCCACTTTAAGATCAGTTATGATCCTTGCTAATTATTTGATGATCCATTATGCTTAGAGCCACCAAATAGCTACTAAACTAATTATCAAATTGTATTATAAGGATCAATGAACACAAAAAAATCATCATGAATTCAAAAAAGCAGAATTCTTTAAGATTAACAAAAACAAGCAGTGATTTAAACCTAAGAAAAGTTTTAAGGACAATACCAAAATTATACATAGAAACTATGGGGCCGATTACGATGTCGGTCGGATCGCAACCGACAGCCTGTCGGTTGCAAACCGACCAACATCTGCTGCCGCAGTTCAACCTACGCATTATGATGCACAGCGGTCGGCGGCAACTGCGGACGGATGGACCAATGGTTCTGACGAGCTCGATCGGAATGTAATTCCCTACAATAGGGGCAGTGCCTGCTCACGCACAGAAGTAGGAATTACGATGTCCCTTTCTGTAAGCCTTTCAATGGCGGTTTGCTGTTTGAAACAGACTTTGGGGGCCCCTAGCAGGGCCCTCATCCCTCCACTATGAGGCCTAGGAGGCACCTGTGGCGTCCCCTCAAATATCCATGAACCATGTGCCATGCACCATGTTGTGCCTGGCACAAGGTTCATCGATGTTTGTTTGTTTGTATGCCCTCTACGATTGCAGCTTGTGCTGCAGCCCATTTCCAACTGCCAGCACATACTGCAGTAATAAAGGGTGGGTTTCCGTCCACTGTCATTGTGGTCGCATCCGAATGGAGTGGATGGGACCTTGGACTCCTTGTGGGATGATCCCATTACCACAACATTGTCAGAAGGACGCTTGTCCGACCGACATCGTAATCAGCCCCTATGAATAATTTCAAAACAAAAATGACATGAGTAATTTACTTTCAATGACACTACAATGTTTGACAAAACTTCTGAAGGACATTTTTATTATTACTCTGCTGCAAAACAACAGATGTTTTTAAAACATACATGATTGTCTCCAAGTAAGTATTTTTCTTAGAATTCATAACAGCTGATTTAGACTTTGGCGGAGATGGCAGCAGAAATTGCCCATGCCCATTCCATCCTGAGGTACTTCAGCCCGAAAAATCCAGAGTTGTCCACCTCCACTAGAGGCAACTCTTAACATTGACAGGAGGTGACTCTTAACAGGAAGCACCGTCACAGAAATTCCCCTGTAAGTCATAAAGGGTTGATAAACAGCTTAGTCAAACAGGATGGATGCACGTCAAACTTTTGCACTGTTTTTCATTAGTCAAAAACAACTCCTAAATAGGGAGTTTGTTTTTGAAAAATCAAACACTAATGACTTTCACTCCATCGTTGTTTTCTCCAGCAGTGTGAGTGTCATTACTTTTACTTGTTTTCTGAACCTCACCACCAGTATTTATCTGGAGGTGATGGACAATAAAAAAAGTAACTTTAAAATGGGCAGGCAGTTGGATGGCTAACCTCCGAGGTTAAAAACATTCTAGAACCAACTGATAAATGCTCCAAATATATCTAACACATTGTTTTAAGCTCTTTACTTAAAGCTTCAGGAACCAGCTATATGTACTTCGAATATGAAAACTTCACCTACTCTTAGCGAACAATGATTGATGTTTTGTACTGATAAAATCATTACATTTAGAGCAGAGATTGAAGCTGAAACCATCAGCCGTTGATCATGCCTGGATTAGTTCAGACAACCTAAAACTTCTCTAACCATTCCAGAACAGATTGCACAGACGCGAAGTCAATTTCACTCTAATTCCAAATCTGATTTTATTAGTCCAATTAGGCATAATAATCCTTCAGGGTCTCTTTCATATATCTTCCTAGCCGAATATTATCAAAAATAGCTCTTTTTACTATTGCGGAGACTGGTTCTATTTTTCCTAATCTCTCTGCATCGGTTGCATACCATCTTGCTTGAAAGATGCAATTGTATGACCAAAGTGAAAATAAAATCTTCACTGGATCAGGCTATTTTAAGTAGTTTTCATCCAATTTCTCTGTTGCCGATCTTATGCTTGAACAAATAGTTTTCCTACAACTACATGAGTATGTGGAGTCAAATGATCTTCTTGACTGAAAACAAGCAGATTTCAATCCAGGCCGCAGCACTGAGCTTGTTGTAGTATCGGTTTTAAATAATCTTTAGAAGATGATGGATGCTAGTGGTTCAGGGGCCTTGATGATCTTGTTTCTCACATCATATGAATCTATTGGTCAAACTGTCTGACATAGGTATCAATGGAATCACTTTGTCCTGTTGGGAATCGTTTTTAGCAAACAAGAAACAGAGTGTATTCACTCCTTCTTTACTTTATTCTCAACCCCCAAGGATGTTGAGCATGGTATTCCCCAGGATTCTGTTCTTGTTAACATCTACTTGGGGTCAATGACACATCTGCTTCGCTATGTAGAAACCAAGTTTTTCAACCATACAGATGATGCTCACCTCTTCAGAGTATCTCCCAACCAAGATAGAGATCCATATTCCACCTCTCTAAATTACCTGAAATCCAATCCAGAAAAAACAGAGCTTCTCTTGACTTCCCCTACATTTAATGTATCGGATCTTTATTGGCCAATATATATGGACCCCCCGTATGATAATTCTAGACTTCCCCTACAATTAATATGTTGGATCGATATTGGCCCCATGTATGGATCCCATCCCTATGATGATTCTATCCTCCTTTCAGCTCCTCAGAAAAATCTAGTTCAGTTACAAAGGATTCAGAACTTTACTTTTTATCTTAACTGTGGTCTGTAAAAATATGGGCTAGTATGAGGAGCCATCAAAGTCTTGTGTAAAGTTCTGGTGCCTGCCAAGACCATCTTTCAGGCTATGGCGATTGTGCACAAAGCGATCTATTCTCAATCATCAGGTTTCATGTCTAAATCATTTAGTTGGCATAAGTCCTGGAGGTGTCTGCAATCCAACCAGGAATGTTTTCTACCTGTCCCCAAATTGCACACATCTGGTTATGGAGATACAGACGTTTCTGTGGCTGCAAGAAAGTCATGGAATAACTTGCTGAGAGCCCTTCTCAGTCACCCTTCCTATCACTCATTCTAGAAGGGATTTTAAACTGTCTTGTTCGATCAATCATCCATCTATTCTACATGTCTCATTTTCACAATAAGGAACTAATTTATGTGATATTTTCTATTTATAAATATACTTGATTGTTTGATTGGCACACTTATCTTGAACAATTTTAAAGCATTTTTTGTTGTGTAGAATATGTACAGTAGCTTCAAACATGATTTCCGGGAACTTGTCCATTGTGGTATAACACGTTAGAGTTACAGTGTCGCCAAACAATCTCCCAGCAGAAAAGACTGTATTATTGGCATTCAGCACAGTTTTGTAGGTTTCAGACTATCCAAAAAATGCTTAGTAAGAGGAGGACAGAAAGTTATGACTAGGGTGCAAAGTTAAGTGAGTAGCTTGTGAGGCCAAAGGTGTGTAAACTAGGAAAAGGCAAAATTAACTTAAATGAAGGCAATAAGAGCATGTTGATTTTTAGAACATAAATATTAACAAAACTATTTTTATACATCACAATACATAGAATCAAAATTCAATCTTACTCAAACCCTCATTTTCCATTTGAAATATTTAAAGGAAGATACAGAAATCCAGTACTAAAAGATAAAGCTGATTAAACGCACAAACTGGTTAGGGAGAATATTTAAGGAATGGTACCTAGATAGGGAAATATATTTTCTATTACATCTTGCCTATGTAAACGACTTCAGGGTCAAAGCAAAGAATAGGAATAGTCTGACACTCGGGTAAATTGTATAATTTTTCAGTAGTATAAAACTGAGGACACTACAAATACAATACATTTTTTTTTAAATAGCGTATGTTCTGGATAACAATATTTTATAACCACGGAATTCCTAATTTTGTTGAATGAGTGAATATCTATTCCCATTGTCCTAAATCACAAGTTTAATGTTAATAACCTACTTTTGGTAACATTTGAGTTTGAACAAAACACCACACGACACAGACCTAGATATAGCTGGGGCTTAAAAACCACAAAATTAGGCTGTTGTTGAGCAAGTAACACATTTTCTTTATTATCTACCCACAGTCATATATTCCTGAGGCTCCAGCTAATCTCAAACACGCCTCTGTGCCTGGCAAAGTTTCCCCATACTCACTTTCACCATTCCATTTCCGATTTTTGCCCACAGACATTACATGCCAACCATTTTTAGCATTACAATTGCAACATTAAGGCCATTTACAAGGATCTTAGATAGCAACTTTCCAGCAGTCATTCCTTGGATAAAATACACATATAGACTAGAATTCTGCACACCTATTGGGTAAAGAGAAAATCAACTTCCATTTCTTTTAAAAAGATGTATACACTTGAAATATATAGTCTGGGTCCCTATGTTATCATTGCAAAGTTTGTTTAACAGGGGAATAACTGATTTGACAGTAAAGTAGGTGCATAATTAAACCTACAGTATTATACCTTTGTTATTTTGTATTTTATGTGGCTAACACATGCCAGGACTTTAGCTTCTAGGCATCATCTACTGGCACAGTATAGTGATCCAAATAAAATATACAAGATAGTCCAACCACAAAAATGTTAAGTGAATCATCATCGCAAATAAAACATACCAGATAAAGATAACGTGTTTCAAAGTCAGGAAATATATTTGCAGATTTTGCTTTAAAATGTAGAAACTCATAGTAGAACGAAGGATACAGCTGGGGCCATTTACCAAGAGGTGATTTGCACTGCTTTGTAAGCTGCTATTTAGAAATGTTCTTTATGTTTTTACATAATGCACTTTATCGGACAGAGGAAACAAACATAACAAATGCTTTTACGTGCTAAAGTGTTACCAGAATGCCTCGTTAGAATTTTAATGTTTAACTGCGCTCAATTAATAAAACAATATAGTGCTGTAGAGTTCCGCGTTTAGTTCTACGCCAGGTGTTTTCCCGAATAAACACAGACATATGTTTTTATGGTGCATTTTGCATGCCTCAGGAAAGGAAGCATCAACACGTGTGACTAATTAACATCCTCTTTTTTCCATTCAGTGACTAATTTAGGGTACTTTTATTCGTGAAATGTATCATGCTCCTCAGGGAAACATAAAAAGTTATTTTGATTGCAGTATCAAACCTCTCAAAATGTGTGACATGGCATTTCAATACTGCTCTCCCTGTACATTTATGAAAAAGTTCAGTAATATCCGAGTAGCGTCCTTTGGAATCTGAAAGCATGACATGAAAAAGTAGAAGTGGTCACATGAAGTAAAATAAAATCCAATTGATTGGATGGGAAAGCTCAATTAACTATTCACAAACGTGTTACCTCAAGCAGTGTTCTGAAACTGTGTCTCAGCTTTAAAACTTTAAATATATTTCCTATAAAAATGACATTCATGTGAACTACACCAGAGAATGTTCCTAAATCTGACCTTGAGGAAGACAGGTTTAAATACTGGAACGAAAAGGAATGTTGAAAGTGATGGGGCCTATTCTCAAAGGTACTGTAGGCTGAAAATACTTCATCTATACTGGGTAGGAGTTCAGAAAGGGAATCTTCGGTGGGCTTTGAATGTTTGGAAACATTCATAAACATCAACATTTGTTGACATTCCCAAACTTTGATCCACCCTCTTTCCACACTAGAAATGGTGAGAAATGTACTTAATTCATAGGCTGGAGTAACTTCCCATCCAGAATGGGAAGAGCAATGGCTCACCCACAGATTTAGAGGGGGTGTAATGGAAGAACATTTGCTGTTGGGAAAAATGTTTTAAAGGCACTCCCACATGAGACTCTATTCCCCAGGGCAGATTGCTCTGCTATGTAGATAATGCTTTCTAGAAAAGATGGATAATTAGTAAATAGAAATAGAAATTTTTACAAAATACACAGTTCCTCTGCACCAATATGGTGGCCAGTGGCGGCTCCTCCGCTGTGGTGGAAGAGCATTGCCCTCTATCCCCCACCAGCAGTAGTAGCTGCAAGACTTGGAAAATAAAATTATAATAAAGCATGTTTATTATTGTCTTATTTTTCTTCATGCCTTGGAGTCTAGGGGGCGAGGCCATGGGGATGACAGGCACAGGGGGAGTGGTAGGTGCACTGTTGTCAGTGTGCATGACTGTTTGGCTGGCTGTGTCAGGACAGTCAAACCATCATGCGCACAGGAGCTGTCTCCAACCCGAGTTGTATTGCCTGGTTGGAGACTGCAGGCACTCAGGCCAATCCTGACGAGAGCAGCATCAGAATTGGCTGTAGGGCAGTCTGGGAGCCTGTACCTGCAGTGGAGCCAGAAGAGCTGCGATGCAGCAAGATTCAGGCAAGGTTTTCTCAAATTTGTTTTAAGTTTTGTCCTTCAACCACCCAACACCAGCCACAACTGATCGTGGCTGAAGACTGCAATTATATTATGCTCAGAAACATCAAGTACATTCAAGCTGCTGAGCTTCAGGCTTCTACTCTCTCCAATTTCTGTGTGGAAATTGTGTTGACTTTATAAAACCCTCCTTTCTCTTGGCCAGATTTTAGATTATGAGGTGAATAATTCAGTTTTTTCCCCACAAACCGCTTTCTAACCTTACTTTCTATTCTTCTAGGTCTTACTTGGAATTCCAGGTACCATCGTTTTAAAATGTCACTCACTCCTTGATTTTACTGCTATGAAACTACACTTGACTGCTCTGACATTACCCCAAAAAAACTAAATAATTCCATAATGTATATTAGAACATTGAAATGTTGGTAGCTCCATTGAAAACAATGGAGTGCTTCCGGCTTATAACGGCTGGTATAAGCCCGGAGCTCCAACATTCAATGTTTCTTTGTTCACAGCTCTGGCTGTGAACAAAGGCTTCAGGGAGCCTGAGGGGATTTCAACCCCCTGGCGCTCCCTGAAGGCTTTGTTTTATTTGTTAGAGCATTCTGCCCTCTAGTGGCAGGATGTTCTAATAGCCTTATAGCCCATTGTAGCAGGGCTATACTGGCTATTAAAGTCCTGCTGCCTTGTTAAAGTCCATCGCCTTTGGCTTGGGCCTTTAACGCTGCAGCGGGCCTTTAATAGCCGGTATAGCCCACTACGGCGAACTATAAGGCTGTAGTACAACATGGCAATCATCTTATCTACTTTTCCCCTCCAGTCACCAGAAGTGGTGGTCATGTATTCCCAGTGCATCTTTTGTAAACATTAATAAATAAATACAATGTTTTTCTTAGGAGCCTGTTGCTGGTGCTGCCCAATCCCAGATTTCCAGAATACCATGGCTGCTTTGTCTTCATTCCACCTCATGTTTCTTTCTTTGCCGCGCTGCAAATACGTTGTCCACTACCCACAGCCACCAGCATAAATTAAGCACTGTTATTCAAAATTCCATTTTAACATCCATCAATTATGCACTTTAACTTATTTAGTCCACTCTGTTTCTTTGTTTTCTTCTAAGTATTCTTTAGATTCCTCTGCATTCAGACACACTCACACTCTGCCGTTCCACATGGTCTTCAATTTAGATTGGTCTACTGATGTAGGTTGGCCACTGTTTTACTTGTATTCAGTGATTAAATGCTTCATTATTTCTGATAGGCCTTAGAACTCTCACCAATGTACATCTGAAAGGAAAATACATTTTTAGTTTGAATAGCACCTGGGGTGGTTTCTTCCCTCAGGAACAGTAAGAGTTCTCCTTACTTGGTGATTTCATCCTAATTTTTGGCACTATGACAAGGAGAAACAAATTAGTTGTGTTATGAAAGGGGGAGCTAGGCCATAAAGAGTACTGGAGAAGGGACTCTAAGACTATAGGGAAAAGGTAAATGAGTGTTGTTCAGATAACATTCTTATTTAAGCATCATCATGCTTATTAGAACATTTGGTTCCTCATTAACGTTTATGCAAAAGTGCACTCTTCGGAATATTTGTTGCTATAATGAGCCTAATTATGTTTTCTTCTTCACCTCAGGCTGAGGACAAATATCTACATTTGTGCATTCTATGGGGAGTTCCCTTAAAATAAAGTTACAACATAATCAAGTTCACATATAATGGGAAGTATGGCAAATCATTTTGGGCACTTTACTGCACCATATGTCATTGTGACCCCTTACTCAGAAATAGATAATAGAGTCTTTCAGCATGGAAAATAGTATTAATTCTCTTCTTTAGATGAAACATCACACTGAATTTTAATCCCTGGATCATGACCGGTCTCCACTGAAAACACTGAAAAATGAAGAATAATTACCCTTTGTATACATTGGCCCGACAAAAGGACACCGAAGGAAGGTGCCAGCTGGTGCTTCTAGTAAATATAGTCCAGGAACGAATAAATATTTAGGAAGCCTATTTATTCAAATACAGTACCCAAACCTGAGAAAGGGTGCCACTTATTTGTGAAATAGAAAAATTGCATTTTAGGTAACAAATGAAACTCAGCAACTTAAATACTGACAAACAGTGCTTCCACATACATCTTGAATTATGTGAAGGCCCATGCAAGGTGACCTTGTGGCCACAGCGTTCGACAGTCCTATTATTTTTGATGTTGTTATTGCTGAGGAAGCCAAAGATGGGGACCAACGAATAGTCTTCAAATATAAGGTTCTCCTTTTATTTTAACCACCTGGTTCTGGAAACCTTAATGGAACTCTGTGTGCTGGTGGGAAATACAGCTCAATTTAGGCCCTTTTGGGAAGATTGGTCTCTTCATCACTCTACACCACAAATCCAAAATTCTCTCACTCAGTTCCTGGAGCTGGACTATTTTTTTTTATAAACAGTAGATACTGCCTTTGACAATTATTTTCAAGGATTTTTGTTTTTCATGTTTAGGCCTAGGCAACAAACAGCTTTAGTTGTCTGGAGGTAAACATATTGTTTCCAATACATAACGTACTTAGAGTAGACTTTGGGTCAGCCCCTTGCTCATGATTGGCTGACTTGTTTGTCTCTCTCAGTTGTCTACTCTTTATTCAATGACTTTCCTATTACTGTGTTTTTCTGGGCCAGGACTATTTTTGTCTCACATTCTTCTGATTCAATGACTGTATCATTCCACTGCATACTTGAGGGGACACCTTTTTCTTAAGTATCCAAAACTGTGCGGGAGGCAGGTGTTCTCTTCCAATCTACCCTGATTTTCTGCTGTCTTTCCGAAACACTTATTTTTCACTCCACCACTTCCCAATGATTCATATCCTGTTCCCAATCTCATTTCCCTTCCCACTATCCATGTTCATTTTTTAATTGTAATTATTTTTTATGATAGCCTGGCAGCTAGAAAGTGCTGCGGGCATTCGTTCCCTTTATTATGCTTTGTGCACACTTGTTTTTAACTTTTTTGAATTTCCAATTACTGTTTTACAATGGCCAATTGTCATTTTGGAACTCCAAATTAAAAATGGCCCACATGCATTAAAATGCATGCTCACATTATATCTCACGTGTGGGCATGCATCACGATGCCTACACATTTACATATGGGTGGTTCCCATCTGAGGTGACATTCTGGGCAAAAAAAACATGGACTGGATTGAGTAAATACTAGTTGCTCAGATTAATTTATGCAATCCACCCATCACTTTTTCGTTTTCCTTTTTTTTTGTTTATTTAAAGTTTCTTCCATTTTTCTGCACTTTCACTAAAAGGCAGTTTCCATGCTCGAATGCCATTTTGCATTTATGGCGCACTGAACCCTGCACGGATTGAGTTCGCCTATGTGAAAATATAAAATAAATATCCAAGATTGACCACAAGACACCTTTCCTAACAAGCATTCTCACATTCTCTTTAACTTCAATCAAACCCATTCTACATTCAGCTGTCAGACTATTCCTGTAAGTAAAAAATCTCCTGCATAACTCCAGCTCTAAAGGCTCTTCATTAGCTCCCATTGAAGCTATTTGAAAATTCAAGCTGGCAATGCATCACCTTTAAGGTCCTACTACTTCAACTTCAGGCTACCATTGCTCATTCCTCATGATCACTGGTAGCACCAAAATATGAAAAGCATGGATAGTTTAAGACATACAACAAATGGTATGTCACAAGAATACTACTCAATAAGTCGCTGGAGCAGCTCTTTCCATTTGGGACTCTCTTCGTTGGCAGAGACTGTGCTTCATTTCTCCAAACAAATACAAATTCACCACTTTAATTTAACTACTTCGGCTCGGCTTATCTGACAACTTGGGGCCATAGCTGCTGATATGTGAACAATAACAGCAACTGATGTTTCTTTAGTGAACGTTGCTTCCATTGTTCAGAAAAGGTATGCAATTATAGGCTGTTCATTTCTTTGTATGTTATACTCTTTTTCTTCAATAAACTTTAACTTGGAACTTAGAGAAGGTATGCAAGTGTGAACCATTGATAAAACTCAAGTAGACCCCTTTTTGGTGCTAAAGTTAGCTTAGTTAGCCTAGGGAGAGAAGGGTTAAAGATATTGATGTAAAGAAGCCCAAAAATACCAACATAATAGTACAATATTTTCTATTGTTCTGCCTTCATACAAGTATCATTGGCACTATCTTGATAATCGTTCATAATAGTTACTATTCATATTGTGTGTAATAGGATGGGAATTTGATTGTATTAAATCTTGAACATATACTCCTAGCTTCCCAGTGTTTTGAGTGTGCCTGTTCATGATGAAAGAGGGGTTGGTTTACACTAAGTATTCCTGGGAAGCATTACTGAACTGATAGTTACCTAAAACGCATCTCACTTAAATAGTGCTCAGTGGATTGTGGGGTGGTTCAGGTTCCAGTTCACCATCTCTGTCTCACTTGGTAACATTGGTACATTGACTAAATCCTAAGTGCCAGAGAGTCTAGAGAACTAATTTCTGGGCCATGTTCTGGAGAGAAGACCGGAAAACATATCAGTATGCCTTGGATATCAACTGTTGTTTCAATGCCCAGCTGTTTAAATGGTAGAACATTGCTTTATAAAATTAAAACAAAAACAGGAAACATCGGTTTTATTATGACTGTTTCAATAATCCCCCAAATATAGGATTGCATTTTACATTAGATATATGGGCAGGTATTTTTCTCATGAATATTATATTCACCCACTTTCATCACTTAGTTTAGCTAAGGCATCTTTGCCAGAGTAGGATTCCTTCTTATTATCAAGATAAGCATTAGGCACCAAAGCTTTATAAGGCCTCAGCATGGTTTAATTGCTTCCTTTTCCACTTTTATTTGTACCAGCGGGAGAGTCAGAGTTTCATTGCAAATGGTAATGATGGGCTTTTACACACCATGTTGTTGTCTTAACACTTCATCTGAATCCAAATGATGAATTGATTTGTTCTTCGCAGGTGCCCATATCGATATACCGACCTGCACACCAGGTAATGAAACCCACCACTGGTTCTTCTGCAATCTGGTAATAAACTGGAACGTTGTGCTCTGTTTATCTCTTTCCTCTAGTACTTTGTCATGAACACTGTGACAGGGCCTGTTTAAATCTCTTCTTTTTTATGATGTGCTTGCCTGCACACTTTTCTATCTCTTTCTAATAGGAAGTGTGATGTTTTAGACACAAAAGAGTTAGCATTATGCCCATTTCCTATCTACGCTGACATGTTTTCATTATTTATGTTATGGTCGCTGCCATGTTAATATGGAAGATTACAGTGAATGCCAAATATTTACATGTGAATGGAGATGACACATTTCTATGCATTTAAAACAACATTGAGGGAAACAGGATTGCAAAAAAGGGAACAATTAAGACAAATTCTATATGTATGTCTAAATTAAAGATAATACAGCTTTTTAATAGAATTTGTCTTAATTGTTCCCGTTTTTGCAATCCTGTTTCCCTCAATGTTGTTTTAAATGCCTAGGTTTGATATACACACTATGTTTTCCCTGTCCTAGGAATTGTATCCAATTTCTACAGGGGGTCCTTGTTATTTACATATGATGACACATTTCTACCCATACATATTTTGTCTTGCTGTGACTTCAGTGTCATCCAGTTTGTAAACATGAGATAAAATCAGGGATCAGATATTTGAAAACCCAGGTATCTGAGGGCTTCACAACAGAACTATCAAGCCAGAGGTTCACGCTGGTATGCCCCAACAACCGGCCTCACGAGAAAGGAGCAGAGAGGTGGCCTTCACCTTAGTACTGCTTGTCATTGCTGGGCAAGGGCTATGATAGAGGATAGCTAAACAGCAATAGTTTACTGAGAGAATGTATGCTGTGCAGTCTATCTTAAGAAATTCGATTTATAGTCTTGCAATTTTCAGCTAGTATTTAGCATAGCGCTTAGAAGTAGCAATATGGTGTTAGGATGCTAGGAATATACGAAACATATTGGGAATGCTCGTGTTGTTTTAGCTGGCAATGCCAGGGGTTGCTACATTTACATTTTCATTGTGTATGGTTATTGTTCATATTTATGCACTAGATTTTGGTGTTTTTTAGTGCTATTTTGAGTGTGTTACTTGTTTATTAATGAGGTTTTGGAGTTCCACTGTGTAACTGAAGTCATCTGTGGAATGGTCGTTTTTTCTTATAATTAGGTCCCGGCTGGGATCTCTGTAAGTTGCTTCTTTTCACTTTCATCGCGGTGTCACTGTTCGTGTACATACCTAATTACCAGCAAATTGCAGGTATTTTAAATCTCTTTTCTGAAATTATACTTAGTTCCCCAAAAAAAGCGTTGGTCTAGCGTTTTCAAAATTCTTATTTAATTTCGTTTTTAGGTGCCCCATATACAGTCAGTCCTGAAGAGACCTTCTACCCATACAAGGTCGAAACGTCGTCGACAACCTGTAAAGAAGCAGACCGTTTTTTAAGTTGCCATCATTGGTCAACTTAAATATTAATTTTGAAATGAACTAAGTGGTCGCTTTCTTTCTTTTCAAAAAACGAATTTACACTAGAATCCCCTTGTTATGTTCCTTTTTTATATGAATATTTGTAAATAATTTGTTTTTTGTTTAAAATCATTCACTTGGGACACAAATTCACTCCTTTCTAATTGTATAAGTGTATATAATATGTGTATATTGTGTATATGTGCAAAATCAGTAATTATTTTGGCTGGTATTCAAATATATTCTTCAGTGTATATACCACCTACTTGCCTTTCGTCTGATTTCAAATCACCTATATTGCCATTGTGCAGCAGCATTACCATATTATTTGAGTAATTTTCCACAGGAGCCATTGTTTTTGTAGAAATACTGTACCCAGGCTCCCAGTGAGTAGGGTTCCCCTGTTAAATTCCTACTGAAGTCATCTAGCAGGACTAAATGTGTCCAGAAAACACCACCTTCACAGCATTGCTTAGTGGGTTTTGTCTGGGTACCAGTCCAACTGGACTTCCAATTCATGTTGGTGCATTGAACTAAGTCCTTGCACCAGGGGGTTAGAAATCCAACCCCTTGGCCCTGAGGTGAAACCCCAGACCAAGACAGCTTGCCAACTTCATTGAAGTTGCAGCTCGCTGCAGTCATAAACAAAATGTCTCCAACAGTATTTTCCAGCAAATTCAACGTCAGGACGCACCACATAAGCACTCCTCATCGAAGTCTCACCAAATCTCATGGCGGCAAGCAAAGATCCCAATTATGAAGCTCTGGCTCAGATTCACCACCCCTCTGGTACAGGGACACAAAATATCACGTTGTGATTTGCAAAAAGGTTTTCCGCTTGTGGTTCCACAGGTAGTACACGGACATCTGCGGTCTCCTCTCAGCAAAAAACGGGTTTGTCAATCAATTCCCTAGGAACTACCATACAATTGACTTCACAGGTCTTTTTACAGTATTTCCCAATCAAGTGGATTGGGAAGACGGAACAACCTTGTCCCTACCTCAATGGAAATACTTGTATTGCCATATGACGTGTTATTTCTACCAGTGTCTTAAAAGTGGCCCTATTTGTGTGGCTATGTGAATATGTTTACCCAGTGCCTCAAGTTAACATACTGCTGTGAGCGAATATGTTAAGAAATTAATGCAATTAGAGAAGTTGTGAGCTAGAATGCATAAATTGCACCAGAGCAGGCAATCTTACATTGCTTCGAGGTGCTTTTTCGCTAACATTTTCACACTTTGACCATTATGTCAGTTTTTGAACTGGTCCATTGGTGCAATTATTCATTTAGTACAGGCTTGTCTGTGCATGCCTTGAAGCAAATCTGCACTGCACTCCACTAGGGATGTATGACGTTACAAGCATACTTTTACAACGCATACCTTTACAATGCATTTTTACAACGCAACATCCATTACAACGCATTCCATTACAACGCATGCCATTACAAAGAATTTTCTAAAAACTACCTTTACAACGCATTCCATTACAACGCATACTACCTTTACAACGCATACCATTACAACGCATAACATTACATTGCATGTATGGTAAGTATTGGATAGTGTAGGGGTGAAATTACTATTGTAACTCCAGGGGGGTGCAACAGTAGGGTAAGTGTTGGATAGTGTAGGGGTAAAAATTACTATGCTAACTCCAGGGGGTGCAACAGTAGGGTAAGTGTTGGATAGTGTAAGGGTACTATGCGTTGTAATGGTATGCGTTGTAATGACCGCGTTGTAATGACATGCGTTGTAGTGGTATGCGTTGTAGTGTCATGCGTTGTAATGGTTGCATTGTAATGGCATGTGATGTAATGGATGTTGCGTTGTAAAATGTTCTTCGTAATGGTAGTGCGTTGTAAATTTTGCGTTGTAAAGGTTGTTTCCCCTCCACTAGTGCACTGTTGCTAGTCAAATTCAGCAATTTGTGTAATCTGGCTCACTTTCAACTAAAGGAAATGTTGTGTGTCAGAATGTTTTGTCCGATACAGTGTGTGATTCAAATATCATGTCCTAAATATTGATATGGCAAATATTGTTATATTGGTTGTAGATTTCCTATTATTAATGATATTTTAATAGAGGATATGGACAGAGTTTAATTTATAAAGGAAAATGTGCTATAGGGCCCAAAGTTACACTCAGCACCATACAGCCAGTGATGTCAGTGGTTGGGGTGCTGCACACGAAGGCTGTATAGTCTAAATCACACCTCATGTCTTTTTAATCCACCACCAGACACTCTGTCCCTCTTTATCCCACTCTTGCTGAACCTTTTTCCCCCCTTCATTCCGCCTCAGTAATTTTTTAATCTTTATTTTGCTCTCCCTTTCTTTCCTTTGTGATTTTCTGTCTCTTATTCTGGATCAAAGTCTGATGAGGAAAAATAAGTGACAGTCTGCAAAAACCAGTCGCCCTGCAACCACTGGCTCAAATTAAGCACTGGAGAACACAATATGTATTTCAGATGATATTCTGACAGTGATGTTCTGGTATCACAGCAAAGGAAAATTACCCCTTTCTCTAAAGTACTATTTCTGTGCAAGCAGCATTATGGAGACATTTCTTAATATCTTTGAGAGTCAGTCTTTGTCTCTCTGGAGGAAAAAGCGAGACCGAATACTTTCATTCTATCAAAACAGAAAGCATAACAAATCATAAGTAACTTGGGAAATAAAAGCTCTCAAAAAGTATGTTTGCAGCAGATTTGGTAGCTAACTTTGGATTGCAATGTTTTCACTGGACTGAACAGAGAACTGCTTAAACCGTTTTAACTTAAGCTATGGTTTAATGCTCCCATCAACCCAGAACCTATAAATTCTGATATGATGCCTAGTGGGTGTTTCCATCGATTTTAGATCATGGCCAAATCCTTTATCTACTCAGACATGGTGTTAGGGTACAGCTCTCAAGACATAGTTGAGGATCATTATGAAATAGAAAATATGGCATGTATCATTATAGAACAAGTGTATTTCCAGCGGTCAACGCCAAATCGGGTCATAGTCATGAAGATGATATTGAACATCATATTGTCTAAATTTGGCAGACATACCTTTCAAGTTTCCCAGGCCCATGTATGAGTAGATAATCCAGGAATTATTATTCCTTCATATAATCAGGACTACACAAAGCAAAATCCGTGGCTGTATGAGATTCTCACGAATGGACCTGGGAAACCTCAGACCTTTGCTTGGGTGAATGCAAGAAAAGTTCAGAAAACCAAACTTCTGGTGATAACAGTATGCTGATTTGGAAGTGGAGGTACACACTGCCTCACTCTAGTGTTTTATGCTTCCTACCTATTATATAAACATTATTTGACCATAGGGATTGCATTTTTGTGCCAAACAAATATTCCAATCAAACAAAACAATCAACAAAAATAAATTACATGTGAATTAGCACAAAGTGCTAGGCTTAGCAAGCTCTGTTTTCTTAGTGCAATAAGTGGCAAATCTTTTAAATGCATGAACAATTAGAAATCATGAAACAATTTCATGAAGTTGAAAACCAAAAACATTAGTACAATGTGGTTTAGTACAGACGAACAAAATCAGCCGAAGTCCCAAGGCTGCCCCTCCCAATGAATAATTAATTCAGTCAAAAAATTAATGCTTCTCTTGGCATACTTTTCACTTCCATTGGATTCTGTTTAATGGTAGCTAGTAGCGAGAACAGCTTGCTACATTTATTCTGCATCTGTTAATACAGAGTGAGAACGATTCGACCCCCGGAAGAGTAAAAAAAATGAAGGCTACGCAACAATTTTCAATTAAATTCAAATTGTATTTTATTGGGTCATGAATGGCCATAAAACACAGTAAATGCATAAAAATACAATAAAAATAAACTCTTGAGAACTTTTGAGACCTCAGTTGACTGATTAGTGCTTCCACTGTATAGGTGTCGTTTACATTTCTGGCAAGTGAATACACTTTACTTATGAAATTTTGTATATTGATTTTAACTATTCATCCCAACTCCTCAGAAATGAATACCTTTTATACAGCAATGTGGTGTGATCAAGCTGCACCTGCCTGTTCTGAAAACACTCAAGGCCTGATATACAGTTTGGCGATGGATTAAGGGCCATTGCCATGGTTGAGTATGGTACTGCCGCCATGGCAAGGATCCTCGGCGCTCCAAATTTAGATATTTCTGCCAGCCCAGCAGACATCCCTTCCATTTACAGGAGCCACTCTCACAGCAGTTCCTGGAAATGCATTGAAAGTTTGACGGACATCATCCTTCATAAACATACTCTAATAAGAGGTATGGGGAAGGTTCTATTAGCTATGTATACCTCCCTTACTGTATGCTTTCAAACATGAACACAGCAAGATGCTACAAACTACTGAACAAGTAATAGTGTTGGGAAAAAGATCTGGGGGAGAAAATTAATAGTCACATATTCATATTTCTAAGCTTTGGAATGCGCTAGCCAGCAACGGTAAACAAGGGTAACCTTAGTTCATCTTTGGAAGTCTGACTGGGCAGCATGGAAACTACCAAAGAAGATGTATACGGTGTTGTTTCTAGTGAACTGACAAAACAATTATATAGAAATATAAAGAAAGAACTTAAAAGTTTAAATGAAATTGAAGTAAAAATAAAATAAAACACATTGTTCAAAATAAAATGGAAGTGGGTTCTAAAGTTATGTCAGGAAAAAAAGGATCCCAAGTGCATCAATAGGTAAGAGACATCTAATGTCTGTCTATGGGAAATCTGAAAAATGTGACAAAATGATTAAGGGGGTCATGTAAACTTTAGCGGGATCAAGAACCAACTGGCTCATCTAAGTCACAGTTCCCATGCCTCACCTAGAGGGTTGGATCTGCTGGGTGTCCACCAGCAAAGTCTCAGCTGGCCTCCATCTTTGGAAAGCCTTGACCCAGGAGTCAGACAACCCTAGGCCATATGGTCAGAGTGGTAATTTAATACACTACAGTATTAAAAAAATGCAATACGCTATAAAGAAGAGCGAGTGCGTACCCTGTCTCATAAAATATGTCAACTTAGACTACCTAAAAAATCCATGAATAAAACATCAATAATGTGTCCTATTTATTCAGGTTCATTCCCATCACAGGTGATTTCTAAAGATATTCATAAACACCTTGAAAAATATAGGCAATAACATAGATAAAACAAGTGACTCACGGTTTTCATTTAAGAATCAAGGTGAAAAAATAAAGCAAAATATGTGCCGGTCTGTGGTGAAAGTCAATTTCAAATAATCCATATCTTAGAAGGAAATGGGGGATAGTCACAAGAACGTGTGATAAACATTGCAAATGTTGCTTAACGCAACTTTGCATATCGCAGTCTATCGCGACAAAATAACACTGTCTTAACGTCCAATTCCCAACCCGGCTGCACCATGTGATAGCAACAGGATAAAGCGCCAACTGACCGCATAAAAATCAGCGCGATGCACAAAAAATGCAAAATCCAAAGGCCAATAAGTTGCGATGCCCCAAATCGCGATACAAAAATCAGCGACAACCAGCTATAGGCCTGCAAGTCCCACGCGTCATGCGGGAAAATGCACTATAATAGCAACAAAAAAAACCCATCAAAGCCCAGTGCGTAGCACCATGGATGCACCCGAACCGAGTGCAGAGGACAATCTGAACCCCAAAAGCCCCACAGAGGACCAGCCAGGAACCCCGTGTTCGGGGAAGGGCAAGGAGAAGAGGAAGAGGAAGATGGGGTTCAGTCCGCAGAAAGACCCGATCATCGTCACGGAGGTGAAAGAACACTACCAACAACTCTTCGTCGCCTCCACTGCATCATTGGGAACACAAACGGAAATATGGCAGTCCATCTTCAACAACGTCAATGCAGTCGGAGTATCGAGGAGGTCAATGGAGGAGGTCAAGAGGCGCTGGCATGGTGTGCAAAGCCAGACCAAACAGAAACTCGCTGCCAACAGGAAGGCAGCAAAGGCGACTGGAGGTGGGAGTCCTGTGGCACAGGAGGAGCTAGATGAGCTGGAGGAAATGGTGGCCACAGTTACCAGGGTGGAGACAGTGCAAGGAGTTGGGGGTCTGGACACAGCTCAATATGACATGAGCCAACAGCAACAGGGTGAGTAACGACCAGGAACTGGGGGGAGGGGGGCAGATGGGCACAATGGCACACATGCACCAACATGTGTACCACACTGCACACGCACAATGATAGTGAAACATGTCCCTGATATCCGTGGCACACTGCAGCACACATAGAAACACCAAGTAGGGCCCCATCCACAATGTGCACAAATGGGCCCCCTTCATATCACCAATGCCACCACCCACCCATGCACATATGCAGAATCCAGAAAAGCAGCGACTCTGTGAGCCACACTGACTATGCAAGTGACACAGCATGACCAATAGCATGGCTGCAGTCAAAATATTTGACATGGTGCATGATCCGACATTGAGGTGGGCCAGTGTGTATTACATACATAAAGGAGCAGGTCACACTCTGAAACATCCACATGCACCTACAACCCATGACGTCAATAACACATCAGCAGACAAACAATGCACAAGACCACAAAATCTGTCCAAGAGCACAAATGACCCAAGTCACAAACCTCTCAGCCCCTGAAAAGCACACAAGTCGAAGGCAGACCGCCTTAAAGGGATAAGGGTCTGGGATATCTGGGCTGCAGGGGCGACTCTCCCACAATGCAGCACTCACACATAGCAATCACAGCACATCAACATTGACGGCAAAGTGGTACAAAGTGCAACACCTACCCCACAGGACAGAGGACACAACAGGTTCCCCTTGTGCGTAGTAACTGGCCACCCACATCTGGCATTGCATGACACTGTGAGATGATAATGTATGAGTACGACCACAGATCCGTCAAGTAGTCGAAAATTCCACTGTCTCCCATCAAATAGCCAGCTCCACCACAACAGTCACAATGCACATTGTCATGCAGTCTGTATGTAAACATCTACAAAACGTCAACATACATGGGACACTCAGTTAACTTGCATCTCCCCTTTACATTGCAGAGGGACAATCAACACCTACTGCAGAGCAGACCACAAATCTCATCAGTGATGATGAAGAGGACAATCTGCACATATGCACAGACACCCTCCAACAGCTAATGGACAGCCTCCGCACCCCACCCCAGGAGCAGGGCAGCACCAGCTGCCTGGAGGTGACCCCACCCCCTGCACAGACCACACAGCAGGAAACACAAACCAACACAGCTGTCTCCCAGGATTCCCCCGACCAATACATGGAAATCCAACGATGTGTGTTGGGTTGCCAGGAGGAGATGGCTGACCTGCTGCGGGTAGGTTTTGAGCTCGTGGCAGACAAACTCGATGCCATACTTGGGTATCTGAGTGCCATGAGGGACCACTTACAATCCCTAAAAGACACCCACTGTCTACACCATGCTCCCAGACAATCCTTGGCTGACATCGCTGGGGCCATTACTCGGATACAAGAACTATCTAGCAGACAGGCAACAGCGAAGACAGCACAGAGTTGGCACAGATGCAGAGGACAATGGAGACCGTGCAGCCAATGCTAGTTTGAAGTATGGCTGCCACGGCTGAACACCAGTGAAATGTAGCTGGGATCTTCCATGCCTTGCAGTTCCTCATCTTGCCATTGCTGCCACTGAGCCTGTCCCAGATAACCGCAACAGGAACTTTGACACACACATCTCCGACACCTGATGTGTCAGTAGCACACAGTGCAGCAACCCTATCACCTTGGCACCCTGATGTGTCAGTAGCAGACAGTGATGCAGCCCTATCACCTTCACACCCTGATACGTCAGTGCCACACAGTGATGCAGCCATAACACCACTACACACACCTGACACACCTGACACAGAAGACGTATCAGAGGAGTAAGATGTGGATGGTAATGACTGTGTGAGGAAGGAGGTAGTGGCTTCCATCCCCGCCATATGGCCTGTCCCTGCCTGGTTCAGCTCGATGCATCATGCCCTGGGACAACACTTCCCACTGTCCCCCAGAACACTCTGTGACATTCACCTGGACCACGACATGGACTGCCATATCTTCACTGGTTACCAATTCTCAGCAATCCGGCTGCACACTGCACTCTCCCTCCTCCAATTCACTTTTAATTCCCCGAAGGACTCTGGTTGGCCAACTACTGGGCTACCATGTAATGTGGGCTTGGCATGGCCATGTACAGCTCCAGCTCCGGCATTCACCAGAATGTGAATAAAACATTCAAAATCACATACATGTGTCATGTCTATGTTCACTCAAGTATGAATGTATGGATGGATGTAGGAACATTGATTGCACAAGAAGGTACACCCTGGTAAATGACATCAATGCGCATGTTTGACCATGAGCCACATGGCCAATTTGATGACCATGCAGGTGTGAACTAGCTGTGGCCTCATTGCACTTGAACAACAATCTTGCAACCCCCTAACGTAGGCACACTTCCATGTAATAAATAGGGCTGTGTGTAGAAATGACAGATTCGGTAGCAGGCCCGTAGTGGTGTCCCCATCACATGTGACCGCGGAACGTCACTTCAAATACCTACTCACACACATCTGTGTGGACATAGTCTGTTTTGATGTTTAACATTGCTCTACATGGCCAGAAGTTGGACACCATACTAATATTGCTGAAGACACGTAAGTGCACAGGTCTGCCAGCAACTATCTCAAACACAATGTCTGGCTCACAGAGGTGGAGCAGTCAAAAGGGACCCACTCCCATTGTACATGCGTCAGTCAGTCCCTCCCTGTGTACGGACAATGTTCATTAAGGCACCCAAATTGTCATTCTAATCAACACTCCTCACAATTGGACACTAGTGAAGTTGCGTAGACTTTATTAGCATGTGCGTGTCAGTACGGGCAAGGAAAGAGCCACAGCATGCAGGGGAATGCTTAAGACACTTACACGCAGCATGGGAACATGCCGAGATGCAAGAAAGGGAAAGGCAAAAATGTGCACAAATCATTACTGATGGCAACGCGCTCAGCCTACCTTGCCTTACTGGACGAGTCATGTGATGTTTGGCGTCTGCTCATTGCCACCGTGTCAGGGGACACGACTCACAGCCCATGGTATTGGCATAGTGCTATACCAACTGACTGCACCGACTGTCTGCTCTGCTGACAGTGAGCAGGTGAAAGGGTCCTACAAGGTCACATATCGTACCACATTGCCATGTTTGTACTCTCCCCCCAGCATTATGTCCGAATTGGGAATGTTGCCAAACGACGCTGTGCTGCTTCACCCATGGGACTGCATCACCTTGCACAGCTGTGTGTACACAAGGGTAGATCCATGCACATGCATTCTGAGTCCAGGCAAAGGCAGACATGTCCACTGTTGTGGTGGTATATGTGAGCATTCCCCAAGATGCGACAAGGTGTGGGGACATGTGCTGTGGGTGACAATCAGATGTGGCTGCAGGAACGTAGTTACTCGTCCATGAATGAAAGCGCAGCTTCATGTGCAATCTGTTCCAAGAGTACGTTGTTGTCAAGTTCAAGGAACACCAGGGAGATCCAATCCATTAACTGGTTGGGGCAGATGTGCTCAGTCCACGCCGTTTCACCAATCCGCAACACGGACCAATAGGGGAGTGCCTCAATGTGGTCACTGCACACGAGGAGTTGTGCAATCTCCCATGCACAACTGCCAGCACATACACCAAATATCAAGGCATCCAATGCACGGGTATGCCTGTGACACTCCTGTTCGAGGGCCAACAGGGGGCGCACTGTCAAGTCATAATCCAATTCTGCTACCGTTGCGTTGGATAGGCAGACTTCCACCGACCACTCAAATGGGCATGATCGACAGTGAAACCAGGGCTGGACGCAGGTGACGTAGGCAAGATGGAAACTCAGACGTTAGGTCCAGTAAAGGTTTCAGTAATGTAACCCTGAGTCTAACCCCTGGTAGCTATTGCAAAGAGCAGACAGGCTTAATTTATTAAAATGTGTAAAGCATTTTGAAGTACTAAAACAGTTTTTTAAAAAGTTGAAGATGCAACACAATAAAAATTTCACTCCTATTTATAAAAAGAAAAAAAGTGAAAGAACTAAGTGGCATCAAAACAACAAAAATTCAATAAGAGGAACTGGAAATGTGAACTATTAAAGTTTTTTTGTTCAAAATAATTTTCTTTTCTTTTAAACAGTTAAACAGACAATCAACAGAATGTAAACCCAGAAATAGGGAAACATTATAGTGATCATATTGAGCATCAAATTTTGATAAGCATCATATGTAGCTCAATGAACAGACAGTTTAAATTTAAAAGTAGCAGCAAAAAGTGTTAAGCACAAACCGCTGTCAACTGGCTGTGGTACCTAGGGGTGATTTGAGACCGACCACACTGGAGTACAGAATTGATACAGCAATCAGGTTCTACCTGGACAGGGATTGTACCTTAGACTTAGCCTAGAAAATGAAAGTCAAACTCCTTAAGTGGGGCAAGCAGAAGGCTTTGTCTGGGAAGGGCTGCATGACCTTGGAAAGGAATTGGACAAGATCCTGGTAAAGCTGTTGGTTTAAGCAAGAAAAGCTCAGAGTGGGAAAACTCAAAGTTTGTGGCCAGGGAAGTTTTATTGCCAGTTCGATACTTTTGGTGATCTTGTCCTTTCGTGTCTCTACATTCTAATTCCTCCAGCCAGGCATGGTTACATGCTGTCGCTGAAAAGGACTTCACAGGGCTGAATCTCTTGTCTATGAATTCCAGTTGAAATAGATGTGCTGCTGTGGAAAAAGGTCTGAACAGGAGAAACCTTAATCTTCAGCCCAGGACTTCTCACTTTGATCAGATTGACTTGTCAGGTTTGTCCTGGTCTTCTGGAGGGCATTTTAGCCAAAAGAATTTTAAGTCCCAGGTTTATTATGACTAGCCTGTGGGTAGGTATGACTCCTTGTCACAACCAACCCAATGGGGAAACGTTTCTCTTGGGTAACTCTACCCACTTTTGGTGCAGTTCTTATGTGCCCTGCTTAAAACAATCCCACAGTGTCCATCTCCACCTAAATCTAAGATGGTGAAACTCTACTCCTGTCTGTGTGCCCCTCCCAGAGGTGTGGCCAGAGAAATGAGCAGCTCCTCCTCTGTGGTCAGTTCAAACCAGTTCTGGGGTCAGCTCCCCCTGCACTGTGATTGGTGCCTGCCTGACTGTAACAAAGGAAGGGCCTGCAAGGAGTCAGCTAACATTTGTCTGTGACAGTGGAGGTGTCTTTGAAGTTAATCAAGTTCTAGTGCACTTCTGAATTGGCCATCCTGCCAGAAGAACAGAACACCTCCTTACACCCAAACGTTTACCTACTGCTCTGGAAGCAGTTTTCACACCTAATTCAGGGCTAAGAACTGAGAGGGGTGAGCTGGAGGCCAATGCAAATTAGACCCCAGAAGCTTGAGTAAGGGAAAAGGTAATTTTCTAAAATGAAATGTTCCTTTAATAATTAGGCAAATTTTGATTTTACAATTACATTAAATTCGAAATAACTATTAACAAAATATTTCTCACTGTTTTCTAACCAAAATTTGGACTAGGAAATGCAATAATGTAACCCATTGCTTTCCTATGGAACAGTTAATCCTGCTACAGTGAAAATTGCTTTTGGGGCCTTGTCACTATGAGGACATGTTTTACATTACACTTTTACATGTTGTGCTTTTAAATACCATGCACCCTGCCTTGTGGTCAGTAAGGCCAACTCAGGGCTGACTTATCAATATTTAAAAGGATCGCTCAGACTGGTTAAAAGGCTTTATTTTGACAGGTTGAATTTCAGCTTTTAAACTGCCACACTCAGCCTAACCATGTTTACACTGTTGGTGTCGTGAATGGCACAATAGGCGCTGCAGTCCATGAGTAATACTTAATTTATAGACCCTGGGTACACTTTGTAGCAAATGTCAGGGACTTATAGGTAAATTACGTATTCCAAATAGGATTATAACCAATTTTGACATGATTTAAAAGTCAGAGCACATGCAAAGTGACATAGTTAGCAGAATCCCAGTTCACAGAGTAAAAAATAAAAGCATAATTCCAAATAAAATTAGAGTAATCAAGCAGAAAAAAGCCAGTTAGTGGGAAATACTTCATTAAGTTAATTAAAACCATAAAAGCAGACACAAAAATCATACAGTACCAAAATGTTATAAAACACTTAAAATAAATATTCCCATCAATTAATCTCTTTTGTTAAAAGAAGTCATTAAAAAAAGTTTTTATTAAAAAAAATCATTCAAATTTATGAAATATGCCCAAACTAACATATACTGTACAATATATAATCAGCATTAATAAGAAATGCCATTTTTACTGAATAACGTTTTCCTAGTTCTCAAAGCTCCAGCCAAGAAACTTACCACACCAAAACATACCAATGCACTCTGGCGCATTTGCAGATATATTAAGGTAGGTTTTACTTGCAAGAATTCATTCTCTCTTAACAAAGAAAGTATAAACCACTGCCTTAGGGTACAGGAGTGATCACAAAACATGATGTAGTGTACTGTGTCTTGCTGAGAGAAACTATCACATGAACAAGGATCAAGCTCCTCCAGTTTATATTGGCCTTGAGGGACAACCAGAGACCGATGTATAAGGTTAAACCTAAGCCTGGTCAGAGAAAAACGATGGTGGGGATTTGAGAGCATGACTAAGTAGGGCTCCACTTATATACAAGTTTTAACAGAATAAAGGCCCTCTCTGAAGATTTAGCACATTCTCTCTCTGCCACCATGTATGCGTAGAAGAGTCTTTTTACCCCTAGCAAGTCTCTTTTTTCAATTCTCTTTGGATTCTCAAAGAGCTCTGGGCATCCCAATTTGATTGCTAAACTCATGGAATACGGGATGCACCCTCAATAGACCGGCAATCATTAATCCCTTCCTGATTATCCTGTAGGTCTGGATTGGCCTAAATCCTTAGCCATCTCATCACAGAGGGCAATGCTAGGAGACCAGAAATGTATCCCACACACAAATCTTCTTGGAGCATGTATGAAGAGACTCTCTGGGGAACTTCTAGGAGTCTTCTCAGAAAAATATTTTCTACTGTCTGCATATCCCTAATATCCTTACAACCCCATACATCGCTACCATAAGTTGCCACTGGAATGCATTTTGCTTAGTACACCTTAACCAGGGCCGGCACTGGCATAGCCCCCAGTCTATTCACAAAATCAACAAAATCCCCACCACAGCTCTAGATGAGGTATTTTTCTTAGTCTTCCTTTGGGGTACCGAAGACCCCGACTCATCAAAGAGGACCTCCAGGTAAGGAAAGGTAGATACTCTAATCAGTTCGGTACCACCTCTGAAGTATTGTTTCTGGGCTTTTTTCCCCTGGACCCACCACTATGCTGTGTGATTTGGAAACATATGTACTTCTATCTAATGCCTCCATAAAATAAATACATGTATCAAGCATACGCTGTAGAATCACTGGTGTCCTGGCTATCACAACAACTTCATCCTTGTATAAAAGTGTGGGGATTAAATGTGATCCTGCCCGTGGGATATCCTTGCAAGCAGCACTTAATGTTGGACCCAGACTGTTGATATGAAGAGTGAATAATAGCGGGGCTAAGATGCACTCTTGTCTAACCCCTCTTTAGACTTTCACAGGTGGGAATAGACTGCCATCCAGGTTATAACTCAGTGCCGCGAGTAGGTCAAAGTGAAACTCATGTAAAAAGTTTACTATATTTATATCCACTCCCAACTTAATGAGCATGGCCCAGAGTTTTGATCTATTTACTCTTCCAAAGCTGGCGAAAGATCCGCAGATGCGAGGTGTAGTCGACCCCTTCTGGCTACCCTGTATTTGCCAATGACAATCTGGAAATGTATACATTGGTCTAGGTTCCCTTTCCCTGACCTCAACCTATATTGTAGGTTAGAAATAACATTATTTTGCTCTCGCCAATCAGTAAATCTCACCGTAACCACTGTCCCTATAATTTTCACAGCCGAATCTGTTAAAGAAATAAGTCAAAAATTTAGGGCTCAGCTCTTGAACCCTTTTTAGGTCGAGCATTTGCAGTATTTAGTATATACTTATATGTGTATATACTTCATGGGCTCTGGAGATCAGCCCTGGGACTTGTCTGCTTCCGCTTAGGGACTTTTCTTTTCTGTTCAACTGCCTCCATTTAACTGTCTTGATTGAAAATGACCAGTAGAGGTAAGTAAAATACCTGAATTGCTTTCTGCTTGTTCAACTGCCTCTATTTAACTGTCTTTATAGAAAACAACCCGTAGAGGCCAGGAAAATACCAGAATTGCTTTCTACTGAGGGACTTTCTTATTTTAAAATTTTTCTGGCAACAGTACTGCCTCTATTTAAGTTTTTTGAGAGAAAACGACCAGCAGAGGTCAGTAAAATACCAGAATCCCTTTAGCATTCTCTAGATTCCAGTCCATGGAAATAGTCTTCCACGATCACCCGTAGACAATGATATTTTCTTCATATCTTGTATTTTCAGTGATATGACCACCGAAGGCCCCGATTTTATATTAAAAACAGAGATTTGGACTATACCATTTCCTATACCATTTCCTGCTGAAAGGCAATATTTCTCTACTAGTTTGGTGCTTACTTTCCCTCCATGTTCAAGAACAGTAGATGTTTCAGCACCGAGGTTAATGTGCTGTATAGCCAAATACATATAAGGTCCCACAGGCGAGACCGATTTCATTGCGAATGCTTGTTAAATACCGGAATAATAATGGATCTGGACCATGATGGTAAAAGACCTATGTTGCAGGCAACATTAAAGACCCGCATATTTTTGCCCAGATTAAGGAATCTGCTTTATATAGATCTGCGCTGACCCCTCCGGGCCCGGTGCTTTATCTCTAGACATGATTACAATGGCATCATAAACTTCATCCTCTCCATATGTTATGGTAGGGTGTTTTCTAACAGATAACCAAATCAATATTGTATCCCTCTGCCACAACCCTCCCATACATACCCTGGAAACGTGTGACCCATATTTCTAGGGAGATGGTACAATCCATAACGCTAACCCCAGGCCCTGCAAAGTTTGGTCTGTTAAATATTTCCCAAAACCTAGCACTATTATTTAACACGCTTGTATGTAGAACATTGTTCCAAGCCTGTTCTTTACTTTCTCGTTAACGGGCTGCTGTCGCCAGCTTGTATGCATTCCTGCATGCCCTTATTTTAGTCCTGTCCTTAGGATTTTGTTTTAGAGCAATTAGCAAGTTTTTATTACCCATTGAGCATTTTCTATCCAAACCATTTTTCACCCCCTGCGTTATTTTTCCTCACTGGGGTCCTAAGATGTATTGCAATCTGACCACAAAGCCTGTTAAAGCCAGTCAGACCTTCCTCCTCCTGAGGAGCTTCATCTAGACATACACTAATGTCTTGGGAATTAGCTGAATAAAGATGAGAAATAAAGGACTATGGTATGATCCTATTCCATTTCAAGTTAAACGCCTGATCCTTAGGAGTAAATTCAGTATTCTTAGGACTAGCCCTTTGGTTGTCTACTTACTCCGTCCCTCACTCCATTTCCAACATAAGAGGATTCTGATCACTAAAAATATCCACTTAACCTTCATGTGTTTGACTTGATATACCATGGAAGCCGACACAATAATAAAGTCAATAGTAAAATGACAGCCTCTCCCAATAAAGGACAGGATGGTTTTTCACCATTGATGTCCTAATGAATATGATGTAAATCCCTGGCTGCTATAATGTCCTCCAACAGGTCCTCCTGCACTGAGTGTTCAAAATGAGTACCATTACTGCTTTCACAGCTAACCTCATCATACATAAGACTGTCGAGTTGACACCTGTGGGCATTCAAACCACCCAGAATAATAACGAAGTAAGTAGAAGTTTGGCAATCATTATAACCCTCCAGGAAACATTTTTACTGCAACAGATGTTCCGTCATTTTCCCCAGCAGAAACGAATGATAACAGTTCAGGGCATTCTTAAAGTCCAACTGCACCACCAACAGATTACTAGAGCCTGTCTCTATTTGATGGGGGGTACATGCAATCCTCGGGGAGACTGAAGTAAGTCAACCCTTTTTGCTCTTTCTGAGTTTAAGGGTAACGCTGCCATGACGAAAGAGGAAAACTCATTCATACCCCAGGCTTCTTGCAATGCCAGCATGTGCTGGCCAGATATAATATTCAGCCAACTCTCATAGTCTTTTTTGTATTTTAGCCATGCAATATTCCAGTTGACTATTTTCAGTGTAAGTCCCACTTTATAATTAGCCTGCACCAAAGGAGTGCCTCTGCCATGTTCTCTCCTAATACTAACCTGCTTGAGACTTGTAGAGGGTGGTTTCAGTCAGTCATTAATAGCTGACCCACTCAGAGGTTCAAATCATTTTGCGAAAGGGGTTTGACCTAGCATGGTTGCCTCCAAACAATTCAGTATTTTTCTCCAGTTAGTGGCTGTTCCTTCTTGTATTGATAGAAGTTTCTGGTGGGTAGAAGAAATTAACAGGAACATCTTATCTCAGTGATAGGTCTGTGGCTGTTTAATCTACCTTGCAATAGGTCTCTTGCAAATCGAGGGTCCCTTGGATTGACCACTACACGCTCCTTATGTCCAACCCAACCTACTTGTCTCGCCATGATTATATGGCGGGGACAGGGAGGAACTATTTTCCAGTGCATTGCGGCACCAGTGTTTAACTTTATGATTTAGTTCAGGAGTTGGCTTCCTCACACCCACTTTCAGAGGTGGCACTCCCACTAAAACACCAACTAGAGGCAATGAATCAGTAATAAGATGCAATGTAGTAGAGCAGCCCACCGATCAGTGTACTTCATTTTGAGTCCCGGCAGAGGTGCCTGATAAACCCCAGGTGTCTCACCAGAAACTAGGGTAATGTGGTGAGCAAAAAGCCATTGAATTAGAGCCAGATCTCTGTACTCAGGGTAAATGTTTGACATTGTGCAGCCTGCCGTCCAACACTTGTTCTTTTAGCATTTGTCACCCTAAGTGGGCCAGGTATTCCCAGGCATGGGTTCCATGTGCTCCATGACACTGGAGTCAAGCTGTCCTGGCTGATGAGGGGTGATACCTCGAAATCGGTCCGAGGATGCTTGATCCGGTCCAGGATGTACCTGGCCTGGCAGTTCAGACTGGACTGTTCCTATGGGGAGCAGTGTCAAGACTGATTTGCATAAGGCTAGATCTAAACTGGAAAGGCATGGTGAGCAAAAAAGTGATGGATTTCGGTCCAGATCTCTGTACTGGGGTTGAATGTTTAACATTGTTCCGCATTCTGTCCATTGCTTGTTTTGTTTTGCTAAACCTTCTTTCAATACATATAACTCACCCTAGGGAATACCCTAAACAGCCCACAGGGCAGTGTATAATAATATTGTCAGTTGTCTGTTTTTCTTTTCAGACAAACCATGTACTGTTTTTTTCAAAGGACAATGTTTCAGCTGTGTGCAGTGAACAATTGATCCTTCATGAAAACAGCCACAATGTAAAAGAATATTGTTTTCATTGTTACCTTTTTTGCGACTTTTCTTTCTCGCATGCTAAGGATACACAGAGTTTTGAGTTCTGCTGTTTGCAACACTGTACATCCTTAACACGAACTAATGTACTCTGACTGGAAGGACAGGAATAATAAAATGGTGTGTTGCTCTTCCTTCCTAGATAAATCATTAATTGGTAGCAAAAAATAATATTTTGTGCATTGGAACACTGGAATGTTGAGAGCGCCATTGAAGACAAAGAGGTGCCTCAGGGCTGGTAAAGGTTTGTGTAATCCTTCTGCTCCAATAATTCAGTGTTTGTCTTTGTGCTTCTTCCTATTTAATTTAGAACATTCTATCCTCATGGGTGGAACGTTCAAATAACCTTATACCCCTTCTGCCTCATCTGTGGCTTTGGTTTATAACTCGAGTTAAGTGCCTTTAACAACTAGTATAGAGTTAAGTGCCTTTAACAACTAGTATAGTCCTTGGCAGTGGGCTATAAAACTCTAGTATGGCCCGCATGTGTACAGTCCTCTTTCTTGTTAGGTCCTCAAAGTTTCCAGAGCATTGCATGCCCTTCTATTGCAAAATCCTAATATCTAGATAATCCGGCCATGGAAGAAGCCTCACAATTTACCATAACTCACCTACAGCGATGACAGTAGGCCTTCCTTCATTCCACTGCCCATCATTGTCTGAACCTGCCCCTGTTATTTGAGGAGAGCTTTAACCCCTTGGACGCAGCCGCGATCCTGCGCCTGTGCGGCACATTCCGATCACGGGTGCGGTCATGACGGCCGGGAGCTGTCATCAGCACACGAGCACTGTGTGCCATGACGGCTCCCGGCCGTCATCAGCATAGAAGGGGTTAACACTGACAGCAATTTCTTTAGCCACATGAACACCGTTAATGAAAACTGTTGTAACGTCTGCTTCGAACCACACATTATTTTCAAGTGACCTTCAAAAAATACGCAGTTATATACGTAATTGTCAGGCACTGCAGAAGAAGGGTTTTTAATCAAGTAATTTTTTTCTACATTTAATTAAAGTTTAGTTTGGGGAGCGAGCGCTGACTCGCCCGAAAGGCATACGTGGACAAGTTGAATTGCATTCACTGCACACAAACACCTCATTGCTTGTGCTACAGTATTTTGATTGTGAAGATTTATCAGCAGCCAATCCCCCAGCTTGCTACTGTTGTGTGTTTTGCATGATTAAATAAACAGTGACGATTCATCCGTTTCAACATTTATTTCAAGTTGTATAATCCACAAAAATATATATAATCCCTTAAAAACAGTCATAAATGTAATAGTTCATCTTTCATTTACACGGCACAAAACACAAGATCTGTTTTTTTATCGATTCCCTATCTTTTATTTTCGTAGAACAGGATAATCTATCTGTTCAATGTGGTGGCCATCATGTTTTTGCACAGACGTTTCCACTACATTCTTTCCCTTATTCAAAGAATAGCACAGATCAATCAAGCAGCAACTTCCTATTTAAATCAGTTTCTGCTCCAGAACACCTACAACCTAGCAGATATACCACAAAATGACCACCCGTACCACGACTCACTGGATAATGGCCACTGTGTGCAGTAAGCGAGTTGATATGTAAGACTGCAAAGAATGGATGCCATCATCACAACCATCAAGGTTTAGGTGGATTGTCAAAAAGATACGGACCCCATTTTGACACAGACCTCACAGACAGAACCTAAAGTTTACATAAAAACCACGGGCCTCATTTATGAAAAGTGGCGCATCACTGCGTGAAAACAGCGATGCGTCACTTTTCACTGCGCCCTCCTTGCGACACCAATGATGCATCATATTTACAGTATGACGCATCATGGCGCAAGGAGTTACAGATACGTCAGTATTTCTGACGTATCTGTATGGCGCAAAATTGATGCATTGCTAGACTGTGTCACAAAAGTGACGCAACTCCAGCAATGTGTCCTTTCACATGGGGCTGTCTTACGCCTGCTGTGAGGCAGGCGTAAGAAATTGATGCATTTGTGTCCTAAAAGTGGCGCAGTGAAATCTTATAGATTTCACTGCGTCACTTCTATGACCCTTTCTTGCGTCAGAATGCCCCCCCCCTGCATACATTATACCTGACGTGGGTATCATGTAGTGCAGGGGTTTACAAAGTGACGCATCTACCTAGATGCGTCACTTTGTAAATATGGTGAAACAAGGCACATTTTTTACGCTGCTGGTGCGTCACAAAAAGTGGCGGCGTAAAAGTGACGCATGGCCTCATAAATGAGGCCCCTCGTGTTTTTTTCCAGCAGCCCCCCTCCCCCTGCATGTGTCCTCAATGACAGCAAACATAGGGAGCTTCATCAGTCCACAATACGATCCTTCAACTGGGTCAAAGAAATCTTGTGATAGCTCCCATGGAAGACCACTCATGGTGACCACACCCACCGATACATGCTCTGCATCAAAAGCACTAAGAGACCAAACAATTGGAGAAAGAGTACTATATACATCCCATGCAACATAGCATACCTCTCCCTTTCTTTTGTTGGTGATTGTGCTGACTAGTAGCATCAAACAATCACAATGTTTACTTTCCTCCGAAAAATGCAGGACATGATCCAGAACAATGGTGACTAAAGCAGAATTTTACCCAATTGTTGCAGAATATTTTAAGTGAGTAAATACCACTGACCTGGTGGACAGAATGTGTTTCTGAATGTATTGTCCATGGAAAGGTTTGAAATAGAGATAATATGAAGAACTGGTAAGTGTTTCCAAACTCCTTGAAGACCCATTCCCACCATGAAATTAGTTGGAGAGTCACCCCTGTCAAGAGTGGGAGTAAATCTCTCTTTTCTCACACAGCCCCAAAACTTGTGGGGGCACAAGGGAACAAAACGTTTCCAAGAGGGAATATATTATGCATGTGGAGTAAAAAATAGAAACAATGGCACCAACTTGCAAAGCAGCTAGCATTTCTTCGTGCCTAATTGTAAACTTTTACAATTCCTCAAAAAACGTCTGAAAATCAAAAAAAGGGATTAACTGAACTTTTCCAAAATTTTGCCTGGGAAGCAGGTTTCCAGTCATAACATGGAATAGATTTTTGACTTTATCAGAAAATATTTTTTTATGATTTTATCAGTATGTCCGGTTCATGATCGCTTTTAGTAAACGAAATAGAGACATATGTTTAAAATACCTTATTGGACGATGTGTCTAATCCAAATGTGCTTCGTCCACATTACAAATATTTGTACATTTGATAGAGAATTTTCCATCGACATTTGCACCAGTGAAAAACACACCTGCACCTGCTCAAGCAAAATCTACCTTTGTGATGACTTGTAAACATTTAACACTGGTCATTCAAAGCACAGAGCAAAACTCTGTGCCATTGGTGCTAAGTTGCCTTATCTGTCATATTAGCTTGTCAATTAGAAAGTTGAGGAATCAGTTGTACTTGAGAAAGACAATTTACTTGTGTGCCGCAGTCAAATGAACGTAACCAAATCTACCTTATGGTTCATGCATCCTCTAAACATTGTTTACAGGGGGACAGAAGTTTGAGGATCCCCTATTTTCCATCTCAAGCAGTTCTTGAAAGGGTGTGATCATGATTTGATGTTGAGCTTTACACTGGTGATGGTTCTTCAGATAGTTCAATAAAAATATCGTTTTTGTATTGTGGAAGTTTTCTGAATCAAAACATGCCTGGTGTTTCTGGTTCTTGATTTCTGGTGGTATACAGAAGTCATGGATGCATCAACAGAAATTAAAATAAAACGTGACCAAAGCAATGCAACTCCAGATCTCTCTGTCATTATTTGATGATGGCCCTTTCCTTTACCTTCTCCCTGATTGCAGGATTCCAAACATTTCACCGGCTACCACTTGCCCATACTGTCTGTGGCCACCTTCTGCTGTTCGTCAATTTCACTAATTCTTCCCCCTCTTCTAATTTGTTTTTATCACAGAGTGACAACCCTCAGAAATGTAATTTGATTCTCTAATTTTGACTCCTCCTTCACATTATTTTTGTTATATCTGGTAAGTGGGATGCATATTTAATAAACCTTTCTACTTTTTCTAACTCTACCCAACCGATAGTAAATATTTCCTGTGGTAAGGCCTTCTGATATCGCCTTCATGTTCTCACCTCTTGACTGTGCAAGTATATCGCATCCTAGTGGTGATCATTATATTAATCATAGTGATGCTCATTCCCTAAATCTATTGGCTGGTTCCATAGTATACCCAGGCCCACATTTACTGTAGTCACACAATGGAGTGCTGCGAGAAAAATTGCAACACTTTGTTGCACAGAGGAGAATAAACAGCGCAGCACCAGAGTTACCAAGAGTCAAGCAATGGTGATGCCATCTGCTGCACTCATGCTAAAAATGCATGTCCTCCGAGGCGATCAGCTGCATGCTATGGTGCAAAGGAGAGTCAGAAATGTCTAGCGTAGAAATTGGTATGGAGGTACACTTGCCAGTAGAAAGTTCCATGCGTACAACACCATACAGGGATTAAACGAGGAGGATGTGTGTTTTCATGTAAAGAATGTATGTTACATTAAGGTATACTCAGCAATTTGCCACTTTACCGCTTGCTTGAATTGAATTGAATGTTGTACTTATAGAGTGCATTGCTACTCCCAGAGGAGCATCCTGATGCTAAGCGACTGTGCGTGTGGCTGTGTGAGCTAAATCATTCTTGGTACATCCATAGTAAAGAAGAGAAGTGCATCAGAGAATGAGTAAGTGGCAAAGATCCTCTGGGATGCCAACAATTCAGGTCTTAACCTGCCTTTTAAAAATCCTTTCAGGTTCAATTAATCTCAGCTCCCTAGAGAGTGAGTGCCAGGCTCTTGTACCCAGGAAGGCAAAAGATTTACCTCCGAGTTTAGAGTCTGTTCATGGGGGGGTTTGAGCAGATTGGCTTGTGAGGCCCTAAGAGGCTGTGTAGTCATATAGTGGGTGACTCTGGAAATTTGGTATTTTGGCTCCTGTCCTCTGAAGGCTCTGAATATGAATAAGAACATTTAAAAAAAAAAACTTTTGTGCACTGGCATCCAATGTAGTAATTTCAGTGCTGCTCATGCAGAGGTTTCCCTTCGTTATAAGATTTTGCGTAAGTCTAAGCTATGCTACCTTATCCTTAGATCGCCTATGTTTTTTCTCTGTCCAACTCCAGACACTCGCCTTTGCAAAAACTAAGAGAGACTTGGTGTAAAGCTGTTATGCACTGTATGACGATCAACTTCATGTGTAAGTTTATTATTGCTTCTGCTTGCACCACTTTGCGTCACAGGAGCATCAGCGGAAACCTTTAATAAATCTGAGTCTCAGTATTCTGTCCTTATTTAGTTCTCGCGTTTGTTATTTTTGAGAACTTCCGATCTTTGATTAGAGTCTTTTTCATCTTCAAGCCCCTGCTTTTCATTGCCATCTTTTCCCTCCTTAGCTGTTGTCCATACATAGTTTCCAAATTTGTATTGTGGATTTTCAAATTCTTAATCCTTTTTTCAGGTCTGTTGCTTAGAATTTACAGACTCTTCTTCCTTTTTCATGAAACTCAAACATCCACTGCGTCTTCAAACCCTTGCAGGAACTATGTAAATCAGCTGGATCCAAAAATGTGTTGGTTTATTTGTGTAATACGGCCCCAGGTGGTGAATGCACCTTTCAAATTTGGGGGAATTTTAAAATGTCTGGGATTTCTCTCCTGTTCCTGTTCCTGTCCACTGAAATCATTGAGGCTGCCTTCAGATCATCATCTTCTTTGCAGAGTTCATAAATCAGATTTACCATATCCTTTACATTTCCAATTGGATCCTCTCCTAGTCCTTCCGCAATAAACCGGTGAAGGCTTTCATAACTTCTTTCATGTGCTCCGCCTCATGGTCAGCATTCTCAAATATCATAGTCAAATGCTAAATGCTCTGGCATCCATATCTCTCCCTGTTTGAGGCCACGTGACTGTGATTTTTGGCTCGATAAGGCAGCCTCCAGTACTGAGAGGAGTCTAATTCAATCACTTGGGCAGGCTCCAAGGAGGAAGTCCAGAGCCAGGGCTGGACTGACCATAGCGGGCACCAGGCATTTCCCCGGCGGGCCGGAGGGGTGGGGGCTGGGCTTGTGCTAATGGGAGCCTGTTTTGTTACTGGGGGCCGGCAAAATCGCCCCCTGTAACAAAACGGGAGTGGTGCTTCCCTGCTAGCACCCACCCTCCCAGGGCGTGTCAAGCAGCAATCTGCTAGAACTGGTTGATGTTCCCAGTTTGGCCTTGTCGCGAGCTCTGCAACTACCGAGAGAGGGGTACTGTGGGCCACTGAGCAAATGTGGAGATGCACTAGAACTTTCTTTTTTGGCCACCTGCTTTCAAGTATTTTAGTGTGAGAGGGCCCCCTGTAACTTGACATCCTCTACCACAAGGTGTCCTCTGTTCCACCAGCTACCTATCTCAAGGGAGTAAGGACATTGGCATGGACAAAAGGGAAGGCTTGGACTATAGCATTCTATTTCCACATAAACTCTAAGTACAGTATGCTGTTATTCCCTGACCAATGTTAGGTATTCCAGGAGAGGGCAACACCACATTGATTCATGCCGTATGGTGTTTAAGATTAGCCAGTTCACCATAATACAGTAAATTTCACTACTTAATACACAAACATTATAAAAATGATTGCCCTAGTCACTTTCATCTAAAAGGGCAAAAGAATTACCAGCTAAACTTGTTACTGGGGCCAGTTTTGAAGTTTGTAACATAAATAGCGGGTTGCTTTATATCCCTTTGAAAACAGGTTGACTGAGCTACATTTTAACTATAGTTGGGGAGCATAGTAAGTCAAACTTGTAAGCAAAGGTGATCAAGAGGCACAAACAAATGGAGAAAAAACAGTAATGAGCTTTTAGGGTTGCCAGGTATTCACATAGATCAAGTTCGATAGCTTAACTCTAATTCAGAACTATCTGCTGTGAAAAAGATTATCAAGCAAAGTTGTTTGAAGGATCACCTGGCACAAGTCCATGTAAAACATATAAATTCATGTACAAATAAAGAGGACCACATAAAAATATTTTTATGTGGTCCTCTTTATTTAAACCCATGACAACGATGAAATGTACATTTCACATGTATTGCTGAAGGTAGTACCTATAGAGCTATGACTGTAGTTGTTGAACCAGCTCTGAAACAAACTTTTTAATAATAAATATAAGTTTGACATAGTTGTGAAAGCTTTGGCATAGTTTTGTAAAATTAAGACATGCGTAAGCAAGGTTGTGTCTTCTAGGGTTTTGTCTTCTAGATGTCAACCTGTTGTGGAGTTGAGATTGATCGAACTGTCACCACCTGGGATCCTTAAGCAGCATATGTACCTGTAATTCCGGTGCCCATTGCAGAAGGACTTAAACAGATTTTGGTGGAAAAAAAAAGATAAGGATATTTTCAGGTAACACTGAAAAAACTCGAAGACAACACTATAGCTAATAGGTCTGCCTGTACTTCATATGTAAGCTATACTTTTTGGTTTTGGCAAAGTCGCCAATTTGTATTCCAGCAGCTGCTCATCAGGAGTGGGTGAGCTGCAGTGCGTGCTGAATCTTAGCAGTGGCCTGGTAGCTGAATGTGGTTGCCACAGATGCTAAAGGGTTGTCCCTCTAACGGAAACGATTAGAAGCACTGCTTTTTGGCTTAACATCCAGTTCATTTGTTTTGATCTAAAGGGAACCACTGTGCCTTGCAATGAAAACATAATGCAAAAGGATAGCATTGTATAACGAATGGTTGCAAGAGATAAATAATCGAATGTGACACAAAGTGTGATGCTTTGATGTAGCTGTAAAATAGTTGAAACCTAAGGTGGGGGGGAGGTGGAGGAGTAAAGAATAGGTCGTCCTCCTGGTATATAGATTCAAAAAGAAAGCCCAGAGTGTAGGGTTTAGAGACTAGGGGCCAGATGTAGGAGCCCAAATACCGGTCGGTAACGGCCGATTTCGGCCGTTACCGATCGGTATTTAAGAATTGGCATGTAGGGGGCCAATTTTACTGATTCGGTAAAATACCGATTCGGTATTTTTACCGATTCGGTAAATTCTAGATGTAGGTGGGACTCTTCTGAGTCTCAAAGGCCTTACAGATTCGGTATTTTACCACCCAATCCAATTGGGTGGTAAAATACCGAATCCAGGTGTGCGTGCACATGTGTGCATGCACACCTATGCCATGTGACAGACAGACATGCCCTTAGGGCATGTCTGTGTGCCACATGGCACACATACCTGTATTTGGGGTGCTAGAGGGTGTCAAAGTGACACCCCCTGCACCCTTGCTGAAATCGGTATTTACTGAATCGGTAAATACCGATTCGGTATTGCCCATTGATTCCTATGGGCTTCAAGGCCCGATTTTTACAGATTCGGTAATTCAATTACCGAATGTACCTAATTCTCCCTCCTTCTATTTTACCGATTCATAAATACCGAATCGGTAAAATTCGGTATTTATGAGTCGGTAAAATAGAATTACCTACATCTAGCCCCTAGTCCACAAATTAATGGCTACTGACTCATGTGGTCAGAAAAAGCCTTATAGATAGAAAGAAGTCTTTCTTTCTTGAGTCCCCTCACTCACCAGGGTTTTCCCACGGTGACATGCTTCATCATTGGGGTCATCCCAATCCTCTACGAACTGGGGCGTGCCGCGACTTGCGGAGTTACGTAGCAGCACTTGTAGGTAGACTATTTGTAGTGCAGTTTTTGGGGGAGTGGATGGAAAGTGAATAAAAATACATTGCTAGTGGGCTCTAACAAATTGTATTCTCGCTCGTAGGTTGGTATGTCTAAAAAGGGGGTTGCACTGGAGAACCTAACTATAATGAGTAGGACCACAGTGTGAGATCAGCATGTTTCCAGCTACCCCTAGCTCTTCTTCAGGAACACACAGGGACCAGCCCCGTGTTTGCCACTCCTAACATACCTAAATAGGAAATAAGACAATTGTGAAGTGAAGAAAAATAATAATCAAGTGAACGCTACTACTTATAAAGCATGCGCTGTTGATACATACGTTCCCTATGTCACGTTGTATATCTGAAACGGAAAAAATGAAAGAAATGCGTTAGAAAACACAGTCCCCCTTACTATTGAGTGGGGTTCTGTAATTATATCCAATGCTGCAGTGCTCCTTATGAGTGATTTGCTCCTTAGTGCCCCGTGCAATCTTCCCAGGCAAACGTGATTATGCCTAGAAATATTAAAAACATGCTTGGTAGACATCTCAGGCTATCATGTTTGTGCCTAGAAGGGTTTGAAAGCCTGCTTAATTGGCGCACAGCATACATGTTTATACACAGGCATCCACATTCATTCACAACTTTAGCCGTGACACACTGAAAACACACTTCATGTATAAATAAGGTTTTACAAATCATTACTTATTGGTGTGAGAAATCTCGCTCCATGGACTCGTGACTGTTGGAAATCCAATGGTGTAAGGATGAATAATTATGAGCACCTTTCTGGACAAAACCACTATTTTGACGTGTTGGTGTGTGTAATCACGCAGCCATAAGTTTATTAGTCAAGAGGTTGGTTAGATAATCAGTATTGCAGGGGCCAGTGTAATTGGACACTAGTGCCCCCGTGACTATTGGAAAATAAAGTCAAATGGTGTAAGGATGCCCATGTTGGTTTGCAGGTCACAATAATGTGATATTGATATTTAGACCTGCTGTGTGAACTTAATCAAGTATTTATCAAGGTTCCAGATTGACCCAGTGCAGAACTTCAACTAAACAGACCCCAGGGTATATTGTCATTAAGACCCTCAGTGTCAGTGCAGAGTTTGAACGCCCAGCGCTGTTCCCTCTCATGCAGCCTTCTCTCCAGGTTGTCTTTACTGTTGATGTGTTCTAACACTACCCATCTCAAGTCGTTGGGGGTGTTTTGATTGTCAATGAAATGTGTGGTGATTACACACACCAACACGTCAAAATAGTGGTTTTGTCCAGAAAGGTGCTCATAATTATTCATCCTTACACCATTGGATTTCCAACAGTCACGGGGGCACCAGTGTCCAATTACACTGGTACCTGCAATACTGATTTTTTTAACCAATCTCTTGACCAAAACACTTTTGGCTGCGTGATTACACACACTAACACAACAAAATTAATTAATTTTTTCAAAACATTGGTGTTGTCCAAAAACGTGTTCACAATTTTTCATATGTATTTAAAAATTAATACAATTGATGGGAAAACCTATACACCCGAGAATATGAGTGTGACAGCTGAAAATACTACGGAGCCCACCCGCGTATACATCCAACATGGCCGCCAAATTCCAACAGTGGAGTCCATGTTCTAACGTACCACCGCGGTCTAATTCTCTAGAGCACGCGATACGATCACGGAAGCTTCTAAAACCAGCTCCTCGACGAAGACACTTTAATATGCGGTCGGGCGAGGGGAGAATACAGGTGCCAATAAGAGGCGCTCCTTAATATGAAGTAAGAGCCCGTTTGTCTCCACAGGAATTGCTGGCAATAACTGACATCCATCATAGCCTCAGGTCATGCAACTACCATCGGACGCATTTTCTCTTCCATTATTACATGCCATAATTTGCCTACTTTTCGTTCTACCGTGTATGGCCATGACAAAACCCATTTCTCTGCCAAACATGATTACTAATGTTCATTACATTCCACTTTTTTGGCAGGATTGTTTCATAGGGAGACACCGGCCCCCCGCCCCGAGTCCATGGAGCGAGATTTCTCACACCAATAAGTAATGATTTGTAAAACCTTATTTATACATGAAGTGTGTTTTCAGTGTGTCACAGCTAAAGTTGTGAATGAATGTGGATGCCTGTGTATAAACATGTACGCTGTGCGCCATTTAAGCATGCTTTCAAACCCTTCTAGGCACAAACACGATAGTAAAGATGTCTACCAAGCATGTTTTTAACATTTCTAGGCATAACCACGTTTGCCTGGGAAGACTGCACGAGCCACTAAGGAGCAAATCACTCAAAAGGAGCACTGCAGCATTAAATATAATTACGGAACCCCACTCAATAGTGAGGGGGACTGTGTTTTCTAACGCATTTCTTTCATTTTTTCCGTTTCAGATATACAACGTGACATGGGAAACGTATGTATCAACAGCGCATGCTTTATTAGTAGCAGCGTTCACTTGATTATTATTTTTCTTCACTTCAAAATTGTCTTATTTCCTATTTAGGTACATTAGGAGTGGCAAACACAGGGCTGGTCCCTGTTTGGTTCTGTGGAAGAGCTAGGGGTAACTCGAAACATGTTGATCTCACACAGTGGTCCTACTCATTATAGTTAGGTTCTCCAGTGCAACCCCCTTTTTAGACATACCAACCTAGGAGCGAGAATAACATTTGTTAGAGCCCACTAACAAGGTATTTTTAATCACTTTCTATTCACTCCCCCAAAAATTGCACTACACATATTCTACCTACAAGTACTCCTACGTAACTCCGCAAGTTCCAGCACGCCCCAGTTCGTAGAAGACTGGGATGGCCCCAATGATGAAGCATATTTTAAAGAACAATGGTCCCTATTTTGGAAGGAAAAATAGAGAAACACAATATTCATACGCTTAAATGTATCGTATGTCTTTTGTCCAGCCGGACAAGAATTTATTTTCATATAGGTTCAATTAATTGTGATTCAAAACATTAAATAACAAGTGGGCACAGCCGTGACCCACAGAACACAAGACAAACCAACGAAAAACAGAATGGCCAAAGGCAGGGTATAAAATGTGTCTGTATGTTTGTAATCACTTATGACAGACTTAGATAACCAGTTACACACCATTGATCATTACAATATTATAAAATCATATTGCATATGGTGTTTTTAGTGTCGACGACGTTTCGATGCTATTCACAACAGTATAAAGCACCATCTTCAGGACAAAAGATAAATCATTGTTGTCTTAAACTTAATCACATGTATAGCCTATATCACATTACTGTATCAACATTGACAAGGGAATAAACAAGGGGAAGGAAAGATACAAAAAATTAGAAATAAGTAAAACTGAATTGCTAGCATCTGATAGGTGACTTTAGTGAGGGTGAAGGATATCTGCTTTTGAACTGGGACCTAATCATGCAGTCCTCGTGTGGCTTTTGAACTGAGATAAAATCGCACAGTACTCGTGTGGCGCAGTGGTTTGTAGTTTAAATCCAGCAGTGGAGATTGAGGCCGTAATAGCAGTGAAGGCGGCGAGTTTTAAAAGGTGCAGGAACTAGTTGGCTAGTAGCGTATCATTCAAGGGTGGTGAATCACAAGTGGCGGCGGAGGACGACGCAATGCACGTGCGGTGAAATTTAAAAACAACAACTGATAGTGCTGTGGATTTATTAATGATCGAAGCAAGCATTAATGTTACGTTACTACTGTTGGCCTTGTACTATTCGGTCCGATGCAGAATTATGAACAATCCTTACGTTTGAAGGAGCAGGTAGATGTACCGGTAATGGAACGCACATTAGGATCCATAAATAGCGGCGGCAGTCATTAGATCTGAGGTGACAGAAGGTCTATATTAAAAACGGCTTGCAGATGTGATTATTTAGAATGTGCTTAAAACGCCGCAGTGAAAAGTAATTTACCATTATTAGGCCGTCGGCTTTCCTCGAAAAGTTTAATTTCTGATATCGATATGAGTGAGTGCCGGATCGCACTGGGGGCTTTTGGTTAATTGAATATGTCCACTGGGTGCCAAGTTGCACCTCCTAAAATACAAAGCATTCAATACTGGGGTTAGATCTCCTGCTTTTAAACTGAAAGGGAGTGCTTACAAACATGGTCTGCCAGTGTTACTTACTTGAATAGCAGAGGATGGTCAGGGCCTGGAAGCTCCTGCTCGCGCTGAATAGCGGGTGACGCGAAGTGGAGACTCCAAGTTTGTTTTATGTTTTTGGAGCCAAAATTGGGTAATGGAAAGAGGCAAAGGACTAACAGCCTCGAGGTCCAGGGGCTGTGGCCATCTTGGAACGGCAAATTTGCTATCTACGGTGGCGGACATCTTGGAACACCAAGGAGAGGTGGGAAACAGTGAAAGTAACTGTGGTGCTATAGGTGCATGGGGCTAAAACCAGTGAAAGTGGTGGAGTGTTAAGAACGGCGCAAGTGACATAGATTATGCAATTTTAAACATGATTTAGTACAACACATTGAGTCACATGTTACATTTGGATCTGGTTTCTGTACTTGAAAGAGTATCACTGAATGTCTGCTTATAACAAAGAGGTCCAGTCCTCAATACGATTGAGTCCATTCCTAATGCTATTAGTCCTCAGAATCCAGTGAAGTTCCTCCTTGTTAAGTAATGTTGAGACATCAGCTCCCCTAGGGGGGAGGTTTATCATAGTTATGACAGTCCACGTAAGATCTCTCTCATTGTGTCCTTTCTCAGTATAGTGATCCACAAGTGGGGCGTTGGCTGTCTTGCAGCGTATCCTACTCCGATGTTATCCAATCCTTAGTTTGATCTTCTGTGTAGTTTGACCTATGTAGATGAGATTACAGGGACATAGAATTGCATATACCACATTGGGCGAATTACAGTTGGAAAAATATTTTCTTTGAAATTTAATGTTGCCATATTCAAAGCATTTCCCTTCTAAGGTCGAGTCGCAGCAGATGCAGCTGCCACATTTGGCATGCCCTGAAAGGGTAGGAAAGCCCCATGCATCATTGAGTGTGGTCTTTACTGATTGTTGTGGTAGGGAAGCACGAACTAAGTGGTCTTTTATGTTCTTTGCCCTCTTAAAAGCAAACATTGGACGCTCGAGATTCAGCAGGCCGGCGTTTAGGACCGGCCAGTGTTTTAACACACTTTTTTTAATAGCATTAGATGCTGGAGTGAATGTGGTCACACATATAAGCCTGTCTTGGGGTTGTTTAGATTTAGGTTCAAGGAGGGTTTCCCTGGGGCAGTACCATGCTCGTTTGAGAGACCTACGTACCAATTTACGTGGGTATCCTCTATTCCTGAGTTTTTTGCTCAGAACTTTTGCCTCTGTGAAATAATCTTCCTTGAAATAACAGTTTCTCCTGATGCGTAGAAACTGCGAAAACGGGAGAGAGTCACGTAAGGCACGAGGGTGATGGTTGGCATAGTTGAGCAGGGTGTTTCTCTCTGTAGGTTTGCGGTGTAGATTTGTTAAAAGGCGACCCTCAATGTGTTTTATTTCTAGGTCTAGGAATGGTAGCGAGTCTTTGCTGGAGGTAAGTGTGTATTTCAATCCTGCACTGTTGTTATTAAGCCAGTGGTGGAACTGTGTAAGGCTGTCTAGGGGTCCTGACCATAGTAAAAAGATGTCGTCAATATATCGTTTCCACAGGGCTATGCCACTGTGGAAAGGATTTGAGACATCAAGGATGTGGGATGTCTCCAGATGGTCCATGTACAGAATGGCCAGGTTTGGAGCAAAAATAGCTCCCATTGAGGTGCCCCTTACCTGGCCGTAGAACTGACCTTCAAATAGAAAAAAGTTTTTTGTCAGACAGATCTCTAACAATTGGAGAATGAATATAGATGGAACATTATGTGGTCGGGGGCGTGTCTCAAGAACTTTTTCAATGACACGTAATGATTCATACTGAGGAATGTTCGTATAGAGTGATTCCACATCCAGCTTACACATGGTGCTGGATGTGGGTTCAAACGGGAAGCCCTCTATGATGTTGATCATGTCCATTGTGTCTTTTATGTAGCATGTGGTTGAAGCTACAAATGGTTTTATAAAGAAATCGATGTAATGCCCAAGGAGTTCAAGTACCGAGCCACATCCAGAGACAATTGGACGTCCCGGAGGAGATTCAGAGTTTTTGTGTATTTTGGGCAGACAGTAAATTACCGGTATGCGTGGTGACTTAGTATTAAGAAAATCAAATTCCTTTTTGGATAGGAAACCCAAATCTAATGCTTCTGTAGTCACTTGTACTATTAGTTTCTGAATTTCGGTGGTAGGGTTGCATGGTAATTTGCAATAATGTTCATTATTACCTAGTTGTTGTAGTATCTCATTTTTGTAATGGTCAAGTTCTTGAATGACTATCCCTCCACCTTTATCCGCTGGCTTTATAACCAGGGATTGGTTGTTCTTGAGGGAGGAAATGGCTTTTCTCTCGTCTATCGTAATATTGTAGGGGATGAAACTCCTCTTGTTTTCTAAAACTGTAAGGTCATTTAGGACTAGTTTTTCAAAGGTCGGAATTTCAGGTGGTATCATCCCAGCTGTAGGGGAGAACTTGGATGGTGGCTTGAAAGGGGTATTGTGATGCTTCGGTGGGCTGGGATTTAACAAGAAAAAGCTGTGTAGTCTTATTTTCCTGAAAAATCTTAATAGTTCTGTTTGGGCATCTAGGAAATTGGGGCGTATAGTCGGGACGAATGATAGCCCTTTACTGAGGAGAGACATTTCATTATCCGATAGACTGTGTCTGGTGAGATTAAAGATGGGCAGAAGATCTGACTCTAATTCTGTCCCATTCGCTGTGTTTGTCTCCTCGGGTGAAATTACCAACGGTAGTGTTGGCGGCGGGTAAACCGTTTGCCTGGAGGGTTCGGGGGGTTGGGCCATCTCCCTGCTTGTTTGCCCTTTCCTGGGCCTTGGGCCTCTGATTGGCCCCGGCCTCTGCCTAAAAAATTCCTGTTGGAGGGGCCCGGACTTTCACCTTGGTCTGACTGTTCTGATGAGTCAGCTGAGCTGTCAGTGAAGCCTACAAAATTTTTCCTTTTATTGTATCTGCCCCAGGGTCTCTGGTTCTGTTGTCCACTAAAAGGGCGATTGGTATAGTAATCTTTCACAAGATAGGGATACGCTTGTTCCTGACTGAAACTCTTAATATCTTTTCGTACCTTTATAGTTTTTTTGTTAACCTCGAACTTGTGAAAGTCTTCAATTGTTTTATTTATTTGGTCAAGAAGTTTTTTTGCCTCGGTATTAGTATTTTTGTCGTTGATCTGTTTTTCCAGATCGCTTATTTTTGTCTCGAGTTTAGACAGTTCTTCATTGGCAATATCAATGCCAAGCACCATCCAGTGCCTGGAACAAGTGGTACTTATGTAGCTAAACCCATTCAAATACTTGGGATTGGTAGTAAAGACTCCTGGGATATTACTCACTTGAAGGCCAAGAGGTATCACATTCGATTTGAGGTAGTCTGTTAACAGCTTGATCATCAATATCAACCTGACTTCTTTTTTCTTGAGTTTTTCCAACTTGTCAGTTAGTGAAGAGCTCTGAGCAGTGGGTATCTCTGCAGAATCAGATAGAAGTGAAGGGCCTCCTAAGATTTTATTAATGTACTCAAGGTTGTAAAGAGGTGGGTGTGGGTCAGACATGCCTAGCAGGAAACGTACATGAAGAGAACACAGTTTAGGGAAGGAATACAGGAAACAGGGGTGTACAGTGAGAACCCACTTGCGAAAGGGGTGAGGATTAGCACAACCCTTGCAATCCAGCGTTTGCGCAATATACTATTTTACAAAACAAGGGAAACCCAGAAGGTATGCCATAGGGACCTTGGGCAGTAACGTATTTTAAAGAACAATGGTCCCTATTTTGGAAGGAAAAATAGAGAAACACAATAATCATACGCTTAAATGTATCGTATGTCTTTTGTCCAGCCGGACAAGAATTTATTTTCATATAGGTTCAATTAATTGTGATTCAAAACATTAAATAACAAGTGGGCACAGCCGTGACCCACAGAACACAAGACAAACCAACGAAAAACAGAATGGCCAAAGGCAGGGTATAAAATGTGTCTGTATGTTTGTAATCACTTATGACAGACTTAGATAACCAGTTACACACCATTGATCATTACAATATTATAAAATCATATTGCATATGGTGTTTTTAGTGTCGACGACGTTTCGATGCTATTCACAACAGTATAAAGCACCATCTTCAGGACAAAAGATAAATCATTGTTGTCTTAAACTTAATCACATGTATAGCCTATATCACATTACTGTATCAACATTGACAAGGGAATAAACAAGGGGAAGGAAAGATACAAAAAATTAGAAATAAGTAAAACTGAATTGCTAGCATCTGATAGGTGACTTTAGTGAGGGTGAAGGATATCTGCTTTTGAACTGGGACCTAATCATGCAGTCCTCGTGTGGCTTTTGAACTGAGATAAAATCGCACAGTACTTGTGTGGCGCAGTGGTTTGTAGTTTAAATCCAGCAGTGGAGATTGAGGCCGTAATAGCAGTGAAGGCGGTGAGTTTTAAAAGGTGCAGGAACTAGTTGGCTAGTAGCGTATCATTCAAGGGTGGTGAATCACAAGTGGCGGCGGAGGACGACGCAATGCACGTGCGGTGAAATTTAAAAACAACAACTGATAGTGCTGTGGATTTATTAATGATCGAAGCAAGCATTAATGTTACGTTACTACTGTTGGCCTTGTACTATTCGGTCCGATGCAGAATTATGAACAATCCTTACGTTTGAAGGAGCAGGTAGATGTACCGGTAATGGAACGCACATTAGGATCCATAAATAGCGGCGGCAGTCATTAGATCTGAGGTGACAGAAGGTCTATATTAAAAACGGCTTGCAGATGTGATTATTTAGAATGTGCTTAAAACGCCGCAGTGAAAAGTAATTTACCATTATTAGGCCGTCGGCTTTCCTCGAAAAGTTTAATTTCTGATATCGATATGAGTGAGTGCCGGATCGCACTGGGGGCTTTTGGTTAATTGAATATGTCCACTGGGTGCCAAGTTGCACCTCCTAAAATACAAAGCATTCAATACTGGGGTTAGATCTCCTGCTTTTAAACTAAAAGGGAGTGCTTACAAACATGGTCTGCCAGTGTTACTTACTTGAATAGCAGAGGATGGTCAGGGCCTGGAAGCTCCTGCTCGCGCTGAATAGCGGGTGACGCGAAGTGGAGACTCCAAGTTTGTTTTATGTTTTTGGAGCCAAAATTGGGTAATGGAAAGAGGCAAAGGACTAACAGCCTCGAGGTCCAGGGGCTGTGGCCAGCTTGGAACGGCAAATTTGCTATCTACGGTGGCGGACATCTTGGAACACCAAGGAGAGGTGGGAAACAGTGAAAGTAACTGTGGTGCTATAGGTGCATGGGGCTAAAACCAGTGAAAGTGGTGGAGTGTTAAGAACGGCGCAAGTGACATAGATTATGCAATTTTAAACATGATTTAGTACAACACATTGAGTCACATGTTACATTTGGATCTGGTTTCTGTACTTGAAAGAGTATCACTGAATGTCTGCTTATAACAAAGAGGTCCAGTCCTCAATACGATTGAGTCCATTCCTAATGCTATTAGTCCTCAGAATCCAGTGAAGTTCCTCCTTGTTAAGTAATGTTCAATTTCAATTCAAAATTAACTTTATTTGGTTTATCACAACCCTAAAGTGTACACAATAAGAAGAGAATAACAATCTAGATTAGAAAATTAAAATACATTTTCTTAAAATTTTGCAGTGTTAAAAAAATCATCTTTCCGGACCCAGCTTTGACTATTCATTTTTTAAGAGGAAAGTCTCTACTAATGTCATGAATATTACACAACGGCATATTAAAATGTTCGAAGTGGCACCCATCCAAGTTGTTACCGCCTGTCTGCAGGTGCGAATTTTTTGGTTATTTAGAACTTGTTTCAGCAGTTTTCTTCTTTTCTCTTTTACTGCCTCACACGTGCACATTAGATGGAGCAAGCTTTCCGTGTGGTACCCGCATAGGCGGCATGTCTTGGCTTGCTGTTTGATTTTCCAGGAAGGAATCAGGTCTTTTGAGCAGTGGTCGCCCAATCTGTATGCCATGAATTTCGCTTTTAACGATAACCGAAAGTGAGCTTCTAGTTAAAATTGGGGTTTTAGTCTTTTATACGAATTAATTACAATCCATGCATGGCGGCGTTTGGCTAGTCTCCTTTTATCCTCTGCCAGGGATAGCAATTTTGCATTTAAATTACAAACTTTATTAAATGATGTTCGTTCCAATTGGCTATTCCAAACTTCCTCGATGTTTAGTGTTTCCAGTGCAAGTCGCAAGTAATCGCCCCAAGTGTTTGGTTCTTTTTGCTCATATTGTATCTTGATTTCTAACCAACATAAGTTATTTAATGATCCTTTTTCTGAGGCTCTGAGTTTCCAGCACCATTTTATAAAAGTTGCTTTCCTTTGGTACTCTTGGTTTTGTAAACCAAATTCTAAACGTATTTGTGCTGGGGATGATCCTTTAAAAAGATTAAAAACTGATTTGTAAACTTTTGTCTGTAGTTTGTTTAAAATATCAGTTTCTTTCCCATGCCAGATTTCCAACCCGTATGACAGGGTTGGGAGCAGTTGAGCTGCCATTATTTTTAAGAGATGTTCATATGAGGGGCAGAGTAGTTTCTTTTGCAGCTGTTTGTAGGCAAAGGTAAGCGATTGGGCTTTGGCTGTGATGACCCTTTTTTGGTGCACCAGTGACATGTTTCTGCTCAATTTAACACCCAGATATTTATATGTAGTTGTCTCCTCAATTTGTATGTCCTTTGCGTACCATTTAAATTTTCCTCGTCTTGGGCCCGCTAATCTCACTACCTTGGGTTTTGTTATATTGAGTTTCAGACCTAATGTGTCAAAATAATCGATTAAGTAATGTTGAGACATCAGCTCCCCTAGGGGGGTGGGGGGGGGGGTTATCATAGTTATGACAGTCCACGTAAGATCTCTTTCATTGTGTCCTTTCTCAGTATAGTGATCCACAAGTGGGGCGTTGGCTGTCTTGCAGCGTATCCTATTCCGATGTTGTCCAATCCTTAGTTTGATCTTCTGTGTAGTTTGACCTATGTAGATCAGATTACAGGGACATAGAATTGCATATACCACATTGGGCTAATTACAGTTGGAAAAATATTTTCTTTGAAATTTAATGTTGCCATATTCAAAGCATTTCCCTTCTAAGGTCGAGTCGCAGCAGATGCAGCTGCCACATTTGGCATGCCCTGAAAGGGTAGGAAAGCCCCATGCATCATTGAGTGTGGTCTTTACTGATTGTTGTGGTAGGGAAGCACGAACTAAGTGGTCTTTTATGTTCTTCGCCCTCTTAAAAGCAAACATTGGACGCTCGAGATTCAGCAGGCCGGCGTTTAGGACCGGCCAGTGTTTTAACACACTTTTTTTAATAGCATTAGATGCTGGAGTGAATGTGGTCACAAATATAAGCCTGTCTTGGGGTTGTTTAGATTTAGGTTCAAGGAGGGTTTCCCTGGGGCAGTACCATGCTCGTTTGAGAGACCTACGTACCAATTTACGTGGGTATCCTCTATTCCTGAGTTTTTTGCTCAGAACTTTTGCCTCTGTGAAATAATCTTCCTTGAAATAACAGTTTCTCCCGATGCGTAGAAACTGCGAAAACGGGAGAGAGTCACGTAAGGCACGAGGGTGATGGCTGGCATAGTTGAGCAGGGTGTTTCTCTCTGTAGGTTTGCGGTGTAGATTTGTTATAAGGTGACCCTCAATGTGTTTTATTTCTAGGTCTAGGAATGGTAGCGAGTCTTTGCTGGAGGTAAGTGTGTATTTCAATCCTGCACTGTTGTTATTAAGCCAGTAGTGGAACTGTGTAAGGCTGTCTAGGGGTCCTGACCATAGTAAAAATATGTCGTCAATATATCGTTTCCACAGGGCTATGCCACTTTGGAAAGGATTTGAGACATCCAGGATGTGGGATGTCTCCAGATGGTCCATGTACAGAATGGCCAGGTTTGGAGCAAAAATAGCTCCCATTGAGGTGCCCCTTACCTGGCCGTAGAACTGACCTTCAAATAGAAAAAAGTTTTTTGTCAGACAGATCTCTAACAATTGGAGAATGAATATAGATGGAACATTATGTGGTCGGGGGCGTGTCTCAAGAACTTTTTCAATGACACGTAATGATTCATACTGAGGAATGTTCGTATAGAGTGATTCCACATCCAGCGTACACATGGTGCTGGATGTGGGATCAAACGGGAGGTCCTCTATGATGTTGATCATGTCCATTGTGTCTTTTATGTAGCATGTGGTTGAAGCTACAAATGGTTTTACAAAGAAATCGATGTAATGCCCAAGGGGTTCAAGTACCGAGCCACATCCAGAGACAATTGGACGTCCCGGAGGAGATTCAGAGTTTTTGTGTATTTTGGGCAGACAGTAAATTACCGGTATGCGTGGTGACTTAGTATTAAGAAAATCAAATTCCTTTTTGGATAGGAAACCCGAATCTAATGCTTCTGTAGTCACTTGTACTATTAGTTTCTGAATTTCGGTGGTAGGGTTGCATGGTAATTTGCAATAATGTTCATTATTACCTAGTTGTCGTAGTATCTCATTTTTGTAATGGTCAAGTTCTTGAATGACTATCCCTCCACCTTTATCCACTGGCTTTATAACCAGGGATTGGTTGTTCTTGAGGGAGGAAATGGCTTTTCTCTCGTCTATCGTAATATTGTAGGGGATGAAACTCCTCTTCTTTTCTAAAACTGTAAGGTCATTTAGGACTAGTTTTTCAAAGGTCGGAATTTCAGGTGGTATCATCCCAGCTGTAGGGGAGAACTTGGATGGTGGCTTGAAAGGGGTATTGTGATGCTTCGGTGGGCTGGGATTTAACAAGAAAAAGCTGTGTAGTCTTATTTTCCTGAAAAATCTTAATAGTTCTGTTTGGGCATCTAGGAAATTGGGGCGTATAGTCGGGACGAATGATAACCCTTTACTGAGGAGAGACATTTCATTATCCGATAGACTGTGTCTGGTGAGATTAAAGATGGGCAGAAGATCTGACTCTAATTCTGTCCCATTCGCTGTGTTTGTCTCCTCGGGTGAAATTACCAACGGTAGTGTTGGCGGCGGGTAAACCGTTCGCCTGGAGGGTTCGGGGGGTTGGGCCATCTCCCTGCTTCTTTGCCCTTTCCTGGGCCTTGGGCCTCTGATTGGCCCCGGCCTCTGCCTAAAAAATTCCTGTTGGAGGGGCCCGGACTTTCCCCTTGGTCTGACTGTTCTGATGAGTCAGCTGAGCTGTCAGTGAAGCCTACAAATTTTTTCCTTTTATTGTATCTTCCCCAGGGTCTCTGGTTCTGTTGTCCACTGTAAGGGCGATTGGTATAGTAATCTTTCACAAGATAGGGATACACTCGTTCCTGACTGAAACTCTTAATATCTTTTGTACCTTTATAGTTTTTTTGTTAACCTCGAACTTGTGGAAGTCTTCAATTGCTTTATTTATTTGGTCAAGAAGTCTTTTTTGCCTCGGTATTAGTATTTTTGTCGTTGATCTGTTTTTCCAGATCACTTATTTACTTGGGATTGGTAGTAAAGACTCCTGGGATATTACGCACTTGAAGGCCAAGAGGTATCACATTCGATTTGAGGTAGTCTGTTAACAGCTTGATCATCAATATAAACCTGACCCAAGTATTTGAATGGGTTTAGCTACATAAGTACCACCTGTTCCAGGCACTGGATGGTGCTTGGCATTGATATTGCCAACGAAGAACTGTCTAAATTCGAGACAGAAATAAGCGATCTGGAAAAACAGATCAACGACAAAAATACTAATACCGAGGCAAAAAAGACTGTTCATAATTCTGCATCGGACCGAATAGTACAAGGCCAACAGTAGAAACGTAACATTAATGCTTGCTTCGATCATTAATAAATCCACGGCACTATCAGTTGTTGTTTTTAAATTTCACCGCACGTGCATTGGGTCGTCCTCCGCAGCCACTTGTGATTCACCACCCTTGAATGATACGCTACTAGCCAACTAGTTCCTGCACCTTTTAAAACTTGCCGCCTTCACTGCTATTACGCCCTCAATCTCCACTGCTGGATTTAAACTACAAACCACTGCGCCACACGAGTACTGTGCGATTTTATCTCAGTTCAAAAGCCACACGAGGACTGCATGATTAGGTCCCAGTTCAAAAGCAGATATCCTTCACCCTCACTAAAGTCACCTATCAGATGCCTAGCAATTCAGTTTTACTTATTTCTAATTTTTTGTATCTTTCCTTCCCCTTGTTTATTCCCTTGTCAATGTTGATACAGTAATGCGATATAGGCTATACATGTGATTAAGTTTAAGACAACAATGATTTATCTTTTGTCCTGAAGATGATGCTTTATACTGTTGTGAATAGCATCGAAATGTCGTCGACACTAAAAACACCATATGCAATATGATTTTATAATATTGTAATGATCAATGGTGTGTAACTGGTTATCTAAGTCTGTCATAAGTGATTACAAACATACAGACACATTTTATACCCTGCCTTTGGCCATTCTGTTTTTCGTTGGTTTGTCTTGTGTTCTGTGGGTCACGGCTGTGCCCACTTGTTATTTAATGTTTTGAATCACAATTAATTGAACCTATATGAAAATAAATTCTTGTCCGGCTGGACAAAAGACATACGATACATTTAAGCGTATGATTATTGTGTTTCTCTATTTTTCCTTCCAAAATAGGGACCATTGTTCTTTAAAATACGTTACTGCCCAAGGTCCCCATGGCATACCTTCTGGGTTTCCCTTGTTTTGTAAAATACCAATGATGAAGCATGTCACCGTGGGGAAACCCTGGTGAGTGAGGGGACTCTTTCTTTCTTTCAACAAGGCTTTTTCTGACCATATGAGTCAGTAGCCATTAGTTTGTGGACTAGGTCTCTAAACCCTACAATCTAGGTTTTCTTTTTGAAGCTGTAAAATATTTGCTCATGGCTAGGCACTGGGGTATGTCAAAGATTCAATAGCATAAGGTGAGAGATTTGTATTCTTCTGGGCTGATCAAGATGTGGTTGTCACTGTCTGTAAGTACGAATGCGAGCCCTTCTCAAGCAACCCCCTAAAATCCTTGTTAGGGTTAACCACAAAGAGTCACACAATTAACCTGTGCTTAACCCTCTGGTATCTTGGAACAAAAGAAGTCAGGCTTAACTTAGAGGCAATGTGTAAAGCATTTAACCCCTTGGCTGTGGCGCTAATTCCGCTGTGACGCTGGGGGGGTGGGGGGTGAGCACGGCGCCACCATGCTCGTGATGGAACCACGCCGTCATGAGCCACGGGTGAGCTGTGCTCATGACGGCGTGGTTCTGTCACGACTCCACCTACACCCTAATTCACCCGCACAGGTGGGGAATCAGTGCCGCGTGGTCCGAGCGGCCCCAGCATGAAGTAACCACGCTGTCATGAGCACCCGCCGCACGTGGCTCATGACGGCTTGGTTCCATCAAGCGCAGGGAAGGGGTGAAACTGTAATAAAATGAAAGCAACACAAGAGAAATCCCACATCAATTTAGAAAAACATTAAATACATTTGACACAAAACAACAGAAATCCAAACAGTAGAACTGAAAATATGCAATTACCAAGATTTAGGGTAAGTATAGCGCCAAAAGCACAAAGCGCCTGTAGGAAATTGGCTTGCTGCTTGATGGGTTGAAACCAAAGCCAAGCAGCAACCACCATTCTTGTCAGGGAGAAAGACAAGCAAACCCCAAATTAACCTACGCTTAATCCTCTGGTTATTTGGCACAAAAACAGTCAGGCTTAACTTAGAGGCAATGTGAAATGTATTTATGCAGCACACAAACAGTAATGAAGTGAAAACACAACAAAAGAAAACGTCCACACCAATTTTTGAACAAAAGAGTAAAATGTAGTAAATTATTTGACACCAAAATGGCAAATATACAAATAGTAAAACCAAGAACATGCAGTTTTAAACATTTAAGTAATAATAGAGCTGAAAAGCATAAAGCACCAACTTTGGTGATCTGATCAAGCCAGACTGGGACAAAGTCACAAAATCAGGCCAACCAAGATAGTGTGCAGGCCTGATACAGGGACCAAGTTAAGCCGGCAGAACAAAGTACCCTAAATCTTGGTAGCATAGTGTTGCAAAATACCGCATTGATGATGCCTTATGCAATGGCGGTTCTGATAAGCTGCAAGCTGCGATGCAAAGTCCTGCATTGACAATGCATCATGCAGCAGTGGTTCATAGGAGTTGCGGAGCTGTGATGTGATGTCATATCTTGAGGAGGCGTCGCTCAGTGGTAGTCCTGAAGAGCTGCTCGGTCGTGGGTCGTCAATGCGTCACACAGCGGCAGTTCCAATGCAGAGCTGCAGGGCGATGCCTCACGCTGCATTGTTGTTACCCAAAAGACCACAGCTAGACTGGCCTGGCAGAGCACCTTCAGTCTCATTTCCAAGGGTCCAAGACTGTGGTGGCACCACTTGGGGGACAGGGCTTACAGAAGGCAGAGTCAAGGTGGAGGTTTCAAGTTGGTTGGAGAGCAGCCAAACTAGCCCTTGGAGTCATTCTCGTGGTTCTGTGTTCAAGATGCAGGGCCAGTCCTTCTCACTCAAGTAGCAGAGCAGCAGGGCTGCAGAGTAGCAGTCCTTCTTGCAGTAGACCAGCAGAGCAGTCCTTCTTATGAGTCTTCCACAGGTCCAGATATGTACTAAAGTGTTGGATCTGTGGGCGCCACTATTTATCCTTACTGCCAGCTGTGAAGTAGCTGATGTTTCTAAAGGGTTTCACCCCCAGAGGTGTCTGGAATTCCCTGCCCTGGCCCCAGCTTATCTGAGCACACAAAAGACTAGTGTGAAACCCTTTGTGAGTGTGCTGAGGCAGAGTCTTTGTCATGTACAAGTGTGGTAGGTGACAGCTTTGCGTATCAAGTTGGAGATGGCCTGTTCTGCCAACTCCTATTTTTCTGTTGTCTCACTTTCTTGGAGCTTTAGACCAAGACTGATTGCCAGCTACACCTAGTCATGTGACCAAGGCTACAGGCTGCAGGTACCAAATAGCTGGGACAAGAAAATGCCAACTTTCAAAAAACATTTTGATGTAAAATGTAAGATTGACCAATAAAAAGGGTTTGAAATTACATTGATAGACATTCCTTCTTGCTCCCAATTGAAAGTTATCACTTATTAAATGTAATAAGGTAGCCCTTGCTAGAGTGTGTCAATAACAGGACATTTAAAAGTTAAAAGTATATGTTCTGCTTTTTAACTACACTGCACCCTGCCCTATGAGCTACTTAGGGCCTACCCTAGGGGTGACTTTGATGCATTAACAAGGAAGGTTTAGGCCTGTCAAATATTTTTATTTTATAAAGTCGAAATAGCAGTGTAAAATTGCACACTCAGGCTCCAATGGCAGGCCTGAGACATTTTTAAAAAGAGCTATTTAATTGGGTGCCACAGTTAATACTGCAGGACCACCATTAGAATTTAACTTACAAGGCCTAGGTACAGGTAGTAACACTTTACTAGGGACTTCCAAAATAAAATGCATATTTAAGGTAGCAGCACTACTTAGAACACTGCATGTTGATTTGGTTTGTTTGCAAGAGACCCATATAGAGGGCTGCAACGCACACCTGTTGGCCCAATCAGGGTTTGAAGTTATGGCAAAATCAAATCAAGGGACCAAAACTAGAGGGGTGGCTGTGCTGGGCAGGAGTAGGGACACAATTATAAGGAGGAAGAAAGAAGATCAATGGGGTAGGTGGGTGTTGACCGATATAGCCTTTAAGGGGGAGACATTCACCTTAGTTACAGTATACGGATCTACAGAGGACGACCCAGATGTATTTCATTATCTGGATGGGGAATTAGCACAATGGCCTGAGCCAATTGTATGCTGTGGCGATTTCAATCTGCATGACCCAACTAGTTCATTTTTGCAGTTAGGCTCACAATATCGAGGCAGGAAAAGGAAGGTGTATAGGGCACTGTCTGATATGGCGACCCACAACTCATTGGAAGATCCTTGGATAAAATGGCATTCAAACTTAGATGGTAGCACTTTCTTCTCATCACCTCACCAGGTGCTGGTCAGACTTGATTACTTTTTAATTTCAAATAGATTAATTGGCGAATCAAAAATTGAAAAACAACCCCGAATTATATCCGATCATAGCCCATTGGTTTTGACAATAAAATTAGGGAACTTTAATAAAAAAGAGGTGGAATGGACTTTTGAAAGGTCGCTGCTGCAAGATAACGTATATAGGGAGTATATGACAAAATGAATCAAGGATTTCTGGGATATGAATAGAGGGACAGCACCCCCAGGGATAGTTTGGGACGCGTTTAAGGCTGCTGTTAGAGGGGAGACGTTAAGCTTTGTATTGTCAGCACAAAAAAAAGAGACACAGAAGTTAGAAGAAATGCGGCTAAATCTATTAAAGGCTGAAGAAGAACTAGTAGTAGCTATACAACAACAGGTTGCGATAGAACAAAATATACTTAAACTAATATCGCTGAGAGCAGATGCCCTGGAAGGAGTTACCCAAAAAATGGCTGAGAAATATATGGCGAACAGGGAGAACGTACACGAGCTTAGTGAAAGGGTGGGACATATCTTAGCCGTGCGGACCAGGCAGAGAGTTGCAGCAGCAGACGTTAAAGAAATAGCTGATACACAAGGAAATTTGGTAACAGAGTTAGGACAGGTAAGGGAGGTTTTTAAACAGTTTTACACAGATCTCTACTCCTCAGACATAACAGCAAGTACGGAAGAGGTAGAAACATATCTGAGCGAGGTGCCTCCCTCGGTACTCTCTATAATGGAAAAGCAAGAGTTAGATGCTGGACTCCGGGTAGAGGAACTACTTACTGCTCTTGGCAGTTTGCCCTCTGGGAAGGCAGCAGGGCCGGACCAGATCCCGGTGGAATTCTTTAAAATATTTCAAACAGCGATTATAGGGGACATGTTTAACATCATGGCAATGGCACAAAAGGGTGAATCCGTCCCTGAGTCCTGGGGTGCAGCCAATATAATCGTAATACCAAAAAAAGGTAAACCATTAACCGAACCAGGCTCATACCGCCCAATTACCCTGTTGAATGCTGACGTCAAGGTCTACTCAAAGATATTAGCTAAAAGATTAGCAGGGGTGGTTGAGGGTTTAGTCAGTCCTTCCCAGCATGGGTTCATCCCAGGTAAAGGAACCACACAGCATGTTAGGCAGGTTATTACCATGTTTGATGCAGCAGGTACCCTAGGAGACCCTATGGCAGCACTGTTTCTAGATGCAGAGAAGGCATTTGATAGGGTCTCCTGGGGATACCTATGGTCGGCCATGAGGCGGAATGGAATCGGGGAGGGCTTCATCAAGGCCATTCAGACCTTGTATATCAATCCAATGGCTAAGATTAGGGTCAATAGGGGATACTCGGCAGCAGTCAAGATATGTAGAGGGACTAGACAGGGTTGTCCGCATCCCCCCTCTTGTTTGCGTTATACCTGGATCCCTATCTGCGCAGGTTGGAACAGAATCCACAGATTGTCCCGATGAATATTAACGGCTGTGGAATAAAAACTCTTGCATATGCGGATGACGTCGCTATTTTGACACCCAACCCCTCCACTGCCATTAGGGAAATTGAGGCAGTGGCGGAACGCCTCGGTCAAATCTCGGGATATAAATTGAACAATCCCAAGACGCAGATTGTTGAAAATAGATATTCAGGGTGTAATGACGCTAGGGTAGTTGGTTCAGCCATGTACTTGGGGGTGGCTATATCAGCAAATCTGGATAGGGTGGTAGAGATAAACATGGCTCCTCTGATGACAAGAGTAAAAATAGATCTAACAAGGATGAATAACTTACACCTCTCATTGATGGGTTGCACTAACGTCATTAAGATGCTGATTCTCCCCAAATTTCTTTATTTTTTTAGATCGATTCCTTTATTCTTTGAGAATAGTTGGTTTAATACATTAGAGACATTATGCAACAGATTTATCTGGGCCCATGGAAAGACGCGTAGGGCATATAAATATATGACGCTCCCAAGAGAAAGGGGGGGGTGGGGTGCACCGGACTTCAGGTTATACTATACGGCAGCTGCCCTACAGTACACGCAAGGGTTAATAGGAGGAAATGGCCTGGATGAAAGAGTTAATAACCTGTCTACGAAAGTGTATGCTACGGTCCTAGGCACAGATGCGGGAAACTGCTTTTTAAACTGTATTGATTATGGCTACTTTAAAAGAACAAGGTTCAAGACAGTCTCAACTGCTGTTAAGATATGGACTGCCTTTTTGAAAAGAAGCAAAATTGGGAAGTATAATAGATACACCAGACTCTTTAGAAACAGGTCGTTTCCCCAAGCAATCTTTGCAGATGAAGCAATGTTAGAATGGGCAAACAGTGGGATTATCCAGATCGGGGAATTATTTGATACAGAGGGGATCGTACAGTTTGCAGATTTAAGAACTATATATGGTATTAATAATAGAGATTTTTTTCAAGTATCTCCAGGTCAGGAGTTTTTTTAATGATAAAGCAGGGGGGTCTGTGGGAGTAGGCAGGAATGAGATACTGGAAAAAATTAGACTTTTGGGGGATCGCACCATTAGGTCTTTTTACGCTTGTTTGGTTAAAGGGAAAACTGATGACTTACGAAAGGTGGGCAATAAATGGGCGGAAAAACTTAGCGTGGACGCAGGGTGGTTTAAAAAATCATTGCACCTGGGCCGTACTATACTGTGCTCATCCTCCATGCAGTCACAACACTATAAAACTCTGTATTCATTATATCATACCCCTGCCAAGATAGCCAAATGGGGAGGGAACAGGGGTATATACTGTCCCGGATGCAATGCTAGTGAAGCAGATAGTATTCACATTTTTGCTACATGCCCTCAACTACATACGCTAATAAGGGACATCGAGGGTTTTCTAGATAGATCCCTGGGTATTCAAATTAATCTCAGCCCAGCTAGAATAATTTTAGGTCTGGGTTTGGAAGGGGCTGACACACATCAGGAATTTCTGTTTGTGGCAATGGCAGTATACAGATTGACCTTAGCAAGGGCTTGGCTTGACACAAACCCACCGGCACTGCAAACCTGGCTGGCTAATCTCTTGAATGTGTATAATATGGAGAAGAATATCTATGCACGAAAAGGGAAAAGGGGAAGGACATTAGGCCTAAGAATATGGCAATCCATAAGTATTTGGAAGGAAGGAATTGGATCGCAGGTAGTCCCAAGAAGGGCTTAAGGTTTAATTGTGGTTAAATAAGAACTTTATAAACACTGTTTGTGGAAATGTGCAACGAAAAGCTTGTATATCTTGTAAAAATTTGTTTATTTAGTTATGAAGCATGAAGTATTAATGCTGAAAAATGTATAATGTACAAAGTGTGTGCAACATGGAAAAAAAAAAATATAATAAAAAAAAAAAAAAAAATGCATATTGGGTGAAAGCCAGTGTTACCATGTTTTGGGGAGAGAGCACAAGCAACACATTTTAGCAGTGGTAGAGTCCAAAAGGCCAGAAAAAATGAAGCCAGCAAAAAGAGTGAGAATGAAAGCAAAAGGTTGTGGCTCAACCGCACCAAGGATTTCAGGTCCAAGAGTGCCTCTCGTGGTTATCTGGTAATGCAAAACCTTATGGAAGTCACAAGTTCAGGCTGAATGCGATTGAGTGGCCAGGTTAGCCCTAATAAAAAAGTTACCTTCTCAAAGTGCAGCGCGGAGAATCCAGTCCCCCATGAAGGGGTCTGTAAGGGGAGGGAGAACATCATGGATGGCCTTTGTTATAGCGTGAAGAGCGGGCCAAGCTTCATGGGCGTTCATTACTGTAGCGTGAAGATCCTGTCGGACGTTGTGAACTATTGCTGGAGTTTTGCGTTGGTGGTCATCATGGATTATTGATGCTGTAGTGTGAAATGCGTTACCAAAAAGGGTAAACCCATTTAATGTCCCTGGGACCTGGGTATAATGTTGTACATTGAGAAGGGGTCAAAGTACACGTTCTTTTAAAAGCACAAATAACAGTGGAATAGCAGTGGGATAGAAATTATACGAAATATAAACACAAGACAAATCAGGCAATCATGCGGGTACACTGTTATTCAATCACAATGGATCTTGCAAGAAACACAATACATTGCTTATTTGGAAGAACACAAATTGGTGCCCCAAGGGATGAAGGAGAAAAGGGGGAAGCGGGTCGGTGTGATTGCATGCAAGGATTGAAGGGTTTTCAGGATCAAAGTGTCAGGTCAATCGACCCTATTTGTCAAGATACAGATACATATAGTTTGCTTCCATAAGGAGCCAAAAAAGAACCATACAAATGTTAAATAGCATTAGATTGCCATGCTACAGCGGCCTTTGTGAATGTATTATAACTGAGGCACGTGCTAGAGTAATTGTAGGTTCTTGACGTTTCAACCCCAATGTGGTGAAGAATCACTGGAGACCTTACAGGGGGTCTTCCTCAGGACCGGGGGTGACGGGTGTGGTGATGGGGACAGATGCCTAGTGTGCAAATAAATAGCACCATTTTGTGTTCTTCCAAATAAGCAATGTATTGTGTTTTTTGCAAGGTCTATTGTGATTAAATAACAGTGTACCCGCATGATTTCCTGATTTGTCTTGTGTTTATATTTCGTATAATTTCTATCCCTCTGCTATTCCACATATTTCTCCTGGTTGCACCTCACCTGGGGAGGCATAGCATTTTGATGCAAAAGTAATGGTAAATCTGTGAATGCGCCAAAATCCATGGGTGGGGATGCATGGGAACACCCATGATCTACTCATGGAACGTCTCCCCAGAGCAGAGTAACGCAAGACAGCTATTTGCGCTGCCTTGCATTTCTCCAGATTTATCAAGTCATGCAGGGCCACCCAAGGTGATCTTGAGTGGCTTTATAAATCTCTCTTAGGTTTTGTGTCACTCTTGTGCCCCCTTGTGGGGCGCAAGGGTGACTCAAAACCTTGACAAATGTCCCCTATATCTTTTTCAGACAAGCACATAATCATAAGATGTCAGCACCCTATCTGATTTCTATGCCCATATACCTTCTATACCATCATGTCTAAATTAGACACTCATCTGTATTGTGATTGTTATATTACTCAGGAGTGTAGAAGATGAGGTTTTATATAAAGGTTTGATAGATTGTATTTTAGCTTCTGTTCCCTGCTTTTCACCAGAAATATTGTCTTAGAGCAGCAGGATTACACTCAGAGACCAACAAATACTGCTGAGGGAACATTTTTAAATAAACAGATAATTCAGTAATGTGTTTTACTTTACAAATACCGCAAGGAGTGTAAGGCTTTTAAGATGTGCTTGACAGATGACCATTTGGTCTACGGCCAGAAAGGCAATTAAATAATTAAAACCATCCAGCCACGGTCTGCAGTCTCACAGGAATATCCAGCTGGCTTCCCTGGTACCATTAAAGTAAATACATTCTGGAAATGCGTCTAGACAAGTGGTTTTGTTTCAATGTAGCTACAAACCAAAAAAAATGATAGTGAGAAAATATAGGAGGGAGCATTAGCTTTTAGAACGTTGAAGACGTTAAGGCATGTCTGTGAAGCATAGATCAATTGAGAAAGTTTGTAGATTACGTCTCCCTCACTTTGGGAATAAAACAAGCACCAGTGCTTAATCTGTAAAGGAGTAAGTGCCCAGACTTTTCTCAGAAGATCACTGGCGCTGCAGCTGAAGGCTGTGGTTGCCCAGCACAAAGACTGTTTAATCTTGATTTCATGCCATGCCTCTTTCTTGTGCCAACACACTCTCTCGTCTTCGTTTTCCCACTTTTGCTTAATATTTTTCATCCATGTTTTCTCCCTTTGCCACAGTTTTTCCATATCCTCTTCCTTCTTATTTCTCCCTTTGCTGCCTTTCTCTGTTTGTACTGGGTCAAAGTGAGACGCATAAAAATAAGAGTCCCCAAACAAGTGTGCCGGTGGACCTAGGGAGACCAGGCGTTTGCCGCAACACTCCCGGTTTTTCACAGCTGTCCCAGCAGATTTTGGCATATTTGTCTCATATCCTGCTTTTTAGAGAGGGTCAACTGAAACATGTACTTTATTAGCTGTTACATTTTATTTATTTGGTTAGTCCTTCCTCTGTGTTTCTATGTTGAAGAGGGCTGTTATTCTTTGCTACTTCATTAGTGTAAAATTGTTGTCCTTCCTTCATGTTTGCGAAATGTCCCAGTTTTTGGGTCACAAGATCTGGTCACCCTAGCTGTGCGCCCCACTGACAAAAAAACTGGTTAAATTAAGTGCTGAAAGCAGTGGGCTGAAGTATTTTTCCTCCTGGTATCTTGCGGGCTTCTTGAAGCAGTGGAGAGCTCAAATTAGTATGTTTCCGTAGATTACCTGAAGTTTATGCTGTACAGTTAATTCAGATAAGAAGCAAGCTGGGCCAAAAGGCAGGTAGGCAAGAGAGCTCGGCGGGTTAAGGGGGCGAGGGAGTGGGAACAGTCTCTTGTTCTCTTGTTCCCCCAGATGGCACCCAGGCCATCAGGGCGTAGGGAGGGCCCGGGGGAAAATATCCGTCCGATAAGATGTACCCCCTAGGCAAGCCTACTCCTGTGGAGTCTTTGTAGTTTTACCGTGATCTGGTGCTGCCAGTCATTGACCTTGCCGTAGGCTCTAGCTGGGACATGCAGAAAGTAAAGTATATACATGTTTAGATTACGGTAGGAATTAATATGTACTAGAAACATGTTAAGGTTAGCCAAGTGACATTGTGTATCTATCAATGTATCTGGACTTTCCGTGGAATTGTACATAATGTGAATCATAATGACTGTTTTAATTATGTAATAAATACGGCCAGGGAGTTAATCCCCCTAATCCAAAAGAGTGTTGTTTGAAATGCTTCCCTTGGAGGAAGGTGGGAGTCCACATCCAAAAGTAAAGTAAAGGGGGACTTAGGCAGTACCAAGCCATATGAGATTGCCAGCGATGCACGCCAGAGAATGAAGTAATAGTTAAGCAGAGACAACAACAGTGAGAGGGATAGTTATGGGTGAGAAAAAAATAGGATATGTACTGTGGGCATTGAACTTTCCACCTGTATGACATTAAAGGGCTAAAAACGGTTGCAAGAATGTGACAAAATGTTATATCCAGTAAAAACTAAATTTGGCAGAAACTATAGTCCAAATAGTGTTTTGGAAATCAAATTTGAATTATTACTAGAAGGACACATTTCATCACACAAATTAAACAATTATTTTAACGTTTATGAAACTTCAAGATGTATTTTAATCTGCGGCAGTGCATACATGTGCTTTTCCACTTACTCCTATCTTCTTAGCTATTTTGCAATGTTGCTAGTCCAAAACACTTGTTGCTTTCATGATATGCAACACCAACTGAGAACATAACGTGCATGACGCACAAAGGTGTTGCAAATTTGCTAACATTTGAAAATGGTTACTTGATAGTGCAAAGTGAATTTGCAGAGCACAAGATTCACACGCCAAAATATACCAGCACAACCATGTAACCAACTAGTTGTGCTGCAAGTCTATTTGTGAAAGTGCCAACACAATAACAACTACAAAACCACGATTGCTAAATCATTGTTGACGTTCAAAGAAAATGCTAACTTAAAAATAACACAAAAACAGAGGCACAGGTGTAAAATGTGCACCCTGCAAATCCAGATGCAAAAAAGTGGAAACTAGAAAAGGTCACAATGCTTCCATTGAGTGTCACATGGAGGAGGAAGATAAAAGATATGGAATGACACACAATTATTTCTCCAGCAAGCAAAAGATGAAGACTAGTGCTAAAGTACTAATTCATTTTAAAACCACCAGCCCTGACCCTTTAAAAAAAAAAAACACTCCAAGAGTATGTAAACCAAGCCTCTCCATTCCTTCCAACAAATATCACACTATGAATTTATAGTCCTGAACAAAGCAAGAAGGCCTGCCAACAGCCCTTATGACCCATGTCCACGACAAACCTTCAAGAAAATTCTTCAAACGTCCTCTGCTCTCACACCAGTATGAAGAATCATAAACAATTCGTTAACTACCAGAATATTTCCAAAAGATCTCAACATTAATAGATGTTGATATGCAATAATTCACTGTTAGTTACATGTCTGCACGTTTTAGATTGTAAATAAATCAGTGTGAAGACAAAACGGTAAATAGGCCAGTTTAATTTTCATTTGCCTATCGACAATGGCTTTGAAACTTCTGCTGCAGGCTGGTACACAATGAACAACTAGCATTAGGCTGCATCGTGCTGTGGCTCTCTCTGACTCTCTCATGCCCCTGCGGGTCTTTCTCTTCTTGCAGTTTGCTTTACAGCAGCAGGTAGCTCTCAAACCTACTCCCCGTGCTCATGTCTTCTCAGCAACAAGGCCAGAAGCGGAACAACAATCGCCCAGACTGGCATCCTTAGCCGTGCATCACTGTACAATGTTTTTTTCTCTGTTTTTCTTACTTGCATCACTCTCTTAAACATCTGACCATAGCCACATTTAATAGCAAACAGTTTTAGTTTGCCAACGATGCACACCAGCAAAAGAAGAAATAGTTAGGCAGAGATAACAACAGTGAGAGGGATAGTAAAGGGTGAGAAAAAAATAGGATATGTAACGTTGGCATTGGGCTATCCACCTGTATGAGATTAAAGTGCTATAAACCGTTGCAAGAATGTGACAAAATGTGTTATCCAGTAAGGCCTACATTTGGCAGAAACTAGTCCAAATAGTGTTTTGGAAATAAAATTTGAATTATTGCTAGAAAGACACATTCTATCACCCAAATTAAATAATTATTTTAGTGTTTATGGAAGTTCAAGGTGTATTTTATTCTGCAGCAGTGCATAAATGTGCTTTTCCACTTACCTCTATGTTCTTAGCTATTTTTGCAATGTTGCTAGTCCAAAACACTTGGCGCTTTCGTGATATGCAACACCGAATTGAGAACATAATGTGCATGACGTACAAAGGTGTTGCAAATTTGCTAACATTTGAAAATGGTTATTTGATAATGCAAAGTGACTTTGCAGAGCACAAGGTTCACACACCAAAATGTACCAGCACAATAACCATGTAACCAACTAGTTGTGCTACAAGTCCATTTGTGAAAGTGCCAACAAAATAACTACAAAACCACGATTGCTAAATCATTGTTGACGTTCAAAGAAAATGCTAACTTAGAAAATAACACAAAAAACAGAGGCAAAGGTGCAAAATGTGCACTATGTCAATCCAGGTGCAAAAAAGTGGAAACTAAAAAAGGTCACAATGCTTCCATTGACTGTCACATGGAGGAGGAAGATAAAAGATATGAAGTGACACACAATTATTTCTCCAGCGAGCAAAAGATGAAGACAAGTGCTAAAATACTAATTCATTTAAAACCACCAGTCCTGACCCATTTAAAAAAAAAAACACTCCAAGAGTATGTAAACCGAGCCTCTCCATTCCTTCCAACAAATATCACACTATAAATTTATAGACATGATCAAAGCAAGAAGGCCTGCCAACAGCCCTTCTGACCCATGTCCACCACAAACCTTCAAGAAAATGCTTCTAACTTCCTCTGTTCTCACACTAGTAAGAAGAATCATAAACAATTCGTTAACTACCAGAATATTTCCAAAAGATCTCAAAATTAATAGATGTTGATGTGCAATAATTCACTGTTAGTTACATGTCTGCACGTTGTAGATTGTAAATAAATTAGTGTGAAGACAAAATGGTAAATAGGCCAGCTTACTTTTCATTTGCCTATCGACAATGGCTTTGAAACTTCTGCTGCAGGCTGGTACACAATGAACAACTAGCATTAGGCTGCATCGTGCTGTGGCTCTCTATGGCTCTTTCATGCCCCTGCGGGTCACTCTCTTCTTGCAGTTTGCTTTACAGCAGCAGGTAGCTCTGAAACCTACTCCCTGTGCTAATGTCTTCTCAGCAACAAGGCCAGCAGAGGACAAACAATCGCCCAGACTGACATCCTTAGCCGTGCATCACTGTATAATGTTTTTACTCTGTTTTTCTTACTTGTATCACTCTCCTAAACACCTGACCATAGCCACATTCAACAGCAAACAGTTTGAGATTGCCTACAATACACACCAGTGAAAAAAGAAATAGTTAAGCAGAGGTAACAACAGCGAGAGGGATAGTAAAGGGTTTGAAAAAAATAGTATATGTAACGTGGGCATTAGGCTTTCCACCTAACTACAAAACCACAATTGCAAAAGCATTGCTGACGTTCACAGAAAATGCTAACTAAGAGAAAAACACAAAAAACAGAGGCACAGGTGCAAAATGTGCACTATGCCAATCCAGGTGCAAAATAGTGGAAACTAAAAAAGGTCACAATGCTACCATTGAGTGTCACATGGAGGAGGAAGATAAAAGATATGAAGTGACACACAATTATTTCTCCAGCAAGCAAAAGATGAAGGCTAGTTCTAAAATACTAATTCATTTTAAAACCACCAGCCCTGACCCTTTTAAAAAAAAAACACTCCAAGAGTTTGTAAACCGAGCCTCTCCATTCTGTCCAACAAATATCACAGGATGAATTTATGGACCTGGTCAAAGCAAGCAGGCCTGCCAACAGCCCTTCTGACCCATGTCCACCACACACCTTCAATAACATTCTTCTAACTTCCACTGCTGCCAAAACAGTAAGAAGAATCATAAACAATTTGTTACCTACCTGAATTTTCCAGAAAAACTCAAACAGTCATACATATGCCCATTATTAAAGAAACCAAACATAGACCCGCTTAACCCCGACAACTACAAGCCAATTACAAACAGACCTTTCCTGGAAAACTAATAGAACGAGCTGCATTCACCCTGATGTCACAATTCATTGAAGATAATTCCATACTTTCAGACTTCCAGACAGGATTCTGTCCAGGAAGAGGCACAGAATCTGTCCTTGCTGTCATTTTGGATGACCTTAAGAACACAGTTGAATGGAACGGGGTTGCTGCACAACTTATCTTGGACCTCTCAGCTGCCATTGATATGGTTGACCATGACACTCTAGTACAAAGACTCTATGAAGCCGGAATGGAGGGGACTGCTTTTCAATGGATCACATCCTACCTTCAAAACAGAAGAAATGTCACCCATACCTGCCCTTTCTGATCCAAACCGTACTTCACAAAAGCAGGGGTGCCTCAAGGCTCTATCATCTCACCCATGCTTTTCAACATTTCCATGAAGTCATTACTGGCACTGATCAATCAATTTAACCTCACATGGTATAACTCTGAGGTTGGCACACAAATACTGCTTAAACTGGAGAACCCCAAAGAAATTGGAAACTCACAAATGTTCAATTGTCTCAGATCCGTGTATCAGTGGCTGATCATGTAGCCATCGTAAATTGAATGCTTCCAAAATGGAAAGTCACATGTGGCAATTGGTAAAATTATGACTGTTTGTCGAGCCACGAGCGGATTGACTCCTGCTGAATACGAGACATACCTATGTGAAGACCTTTTTTTGAATAAGAATAATTCGATTTGATGATAAATTCCAGATTAAGTTTTCACTTTCTGGTTATAGCTGAGAAATCTTTCATAAAATTCATGGTGCAACATATCATCCTGAAGATGGTCTGGTGGACCTTTGTGGCCATTTAGAGACCAAAACGTCGACACAATAACATCCTTTTTGTTATAAATTGTGTTTGTTCATGAACAAAGAAATCAATGTAAACGTGTAATTAATCACAATGTATTGCTCAAGTAATGTACTATCCATATTGAGTGTCTAACAAAAGGGTGTCTCAACACTACTATTAGTTTTACAACTGAGGTAGTAGTGTAACTATTGCCGTACATAAAATAAAATGAATGTATTTTCTTGGTTTTAAGAGATTTTTGTATACTGTGATCAAATTCAAATTATAAAATATATAAAAAGTGATAATATTTTTGTGGAAATTTCCCTGACTCGCAAATAATTTGTTCACATGTGTGACGAAGATGAATAATTAATGGATTATATTAATTAATCCTCAAGGAACACTGTATAATTGTTATTGGTAAAATTATGAGCCACTCGCAGCTTGGACTGATAATCTGGGATCACCGCCTAAAATATCTAAAGAAAGAAGAAACCTCGGTATTACCATGGACTCCAAGCTATCAATGTATGACCAAGAGGAGAAATTAGCAAGATCAAGCTTTGTCACTATAAAAACTCTGCGACGCATCTTCCCCCACCTGAGATTTCCACACAAGGTCCGGGCTACTATTTCTCTTGTACAGTCTAAACTTGATTACACCAATAGCCTCTTCCATGGATCATCTTTAGCAACTATGAATAGACTACAACGGATTCAAACCTCTGCCGCCAGACTACTCCTACATATAAAGCCACAAGCCAACACCTCTCCTGCCTAGAAGGCCATCCATTAGTTACCGGCGTCCACAAGATATGCATTCATGCTGCTTTACATTACCCACAAATCAATGCATTAAATAGGACTGCTCTTCATCAGGAATAAAATCACCAAATACATTCAACAAAGGAACCACGGCTATAGATTTGCACCTCATCTCAAAATCGCACCATACAAGAAAAAAAATGTAGGTGGCACATCCTTCTCTGTGAAAGCAGCCAAACTATGGAGGTCTTTACCCCCAAACATGCAATCCACAGATAAATTCCTTATCTTGAGAAGACTACTCAAGAATTGGCTCATCACCACATAGCTACCATTCTCAAACAGATATACACAGCATGTCCCTCTGTATATAAGCATTTATTTGGACTATAGATGTGTACTGCATATGTGTATTGCTTTGTATACACATTTATATAATTACATTTATAAATATATAGATATTCGTTAGTTCTGCTTAACAATTGTACATATTATTTATGGTTAGAATATTCTACGTTTAACATGTATATAGGTGAATGCGTAAGTAAGTAAATCTTTTATCTTAACTATTTATCAGCAAACGCTTCACAATTGAATTACCAAAAAAATATATAAAGAAATAAATGAACTTTAAGGTTAGCAACATTTGAGAGTCTGAGTTTATTAACTGCAACTTAAATCTACATATATACCTTCCATGTACTCATGTATCATTATATTTATTACTTTACTTCTAACTCAGCATCTCCAGTGCACTACTCTATATCTCAACCTATACCTTGTTCAAAATATCCTCTACCTCCACTCATCCCAAACCTAATTCTGCTACTCTTTCTAATGCATTACCCTATTTCTCACCCCATACCTCTCTCAATATATCCTATACCTCCACTTTCTCACTCCTCCCAAACCCCATTCTGCTACTATTATCCACAAAATACCTCTTTCTAGACTCTTCCCTTTTCTACCCCTCATTGCATCATCATTTTCCTCTGACTCTTCCCCCCTCCACATCCACCTCCCCTTTAACCCTTTAACTCATCCCAAACCTCCACCTACTGCTATAAGCACCAAATAAAAGACTTTACAGACCTTTCCCTCTTCTATTCCTCCACTATCCTTTTCAATCCAATTAACAGACTAACATGTCCACCATTCAAATTAATTTCATATTTCCCTATACCAGGTGTCTCTAACCAGTCGATCATGAGCTACCAGTAGGTCCCAGACAGCTTCAGAGTAGCTCACAGCCTTGAGTTCATTTTTAAATAAGTGCAGGGTTACATTTTCTTTTTAAAGTTAAGGAAAGGATGTGTTTATTTTACATTATTATCATGAAGCTGCAGGTAGCAGGTTCTGATAATGAGCAGTGCTCAGGCAGATTTAGGACCCAGGCTGGGGCATAGAGGTGAAGAACTGAAGCACTGACAATTTTTAAATAAGCGTGAGAACAAAATGATGCTTCTGAATGCTTTTAAATGGAGAAAATTAAAATGAAAAGTGACCTTAATGATTAAGTTAGCTCTTCATTTAAATGTTGTATTGTGTTGTATTTACAAGTGTGGTATTTACAAACATCAGGCCTCCTGGCCATATATATAACTGAAAAATACAGTAATTATTTTTAAGTGGTAGAAATTTAAAGTGCAGAAAAACGTTCCATACTTGAACATTTTGGAGGACATTTTTCTCCACTTTAAAGCTCTCCCATTTAAAATCTAATGGTTGTATGTTTGTTATATATGTAAGAGTGCCACATATGGGAAAGTTATGTCCTGTGCCTCAAGTACATACAACACAGGCTCTCAGTCACCATGCACATATATCCCATTCCGCACACGTTTATACATCCCCTAACACCACACTCACTAACACACATGGCAGGCCTGTCATACTGACCCTAGCCAAACTATTTTTCTCAAACCATAGTATCTGGCTATATGGATATGAGCCTTAAAGTCAACGAAGCTGTCTGGTAATAATGCAGGAGTTGTTTAGCCTTCAGTAGCTCACTGTGATTTTTGCTGATCAGAAGTATCTCTAACTATTGAAATGGTTGGTGACCCCTGCCCTATACTAATTCCCCACTATTCCTGTTTGATTTCGGAATAGCATGCTTCCTGTCAAAAAGCACTTTGACACCTCATCAGGGGTAGCAAGCTCTACACAAATGCAAACCCTTCCCTTTTGTACCCCTCCACTATCCTTTTTCAATCCAAATAACAAACTTGCATGTCCACCGCTGAAATTGACTTAATATCTCCATATACTAATTCCCCACTAAACCTTTTTGGGTTCCAGAGTAGCGTGCTACTTGCCAAAAAAGCACTTTGACGCCTCTGTCAGGTGTAGTAAGCGCTATATAAATGCAACTACAATTACAATATCTGAAAGAAATCAATGTCTCCTATATTGACCTAAATTTGGTCCATACTGCTGATCAATGACCCTCTTGGCTGTGCAAATGTAGGTCTGCATGCTGGCAATATTTGATGACTCACTGTCAAAGTGAGTGGTTGCAGGGTTATGTGTGATGTCAAGTTTGGCATTCAACTGCCCAATGACTGTGATCATTTGCTACAATCCCTGGCCAACTCTGTATTACTACAAACCAGGTCTTATGAAATCGGACAGTTCTCCAGCGTATGGGTGTGGAATTGCCCACTGAGGCACAGAGTGGTTGTGTGTCCCATTTGTCATGTAGAAGGGGGGTCTCTCTGCTATCCTGCTCTTAACCTGCACAATGCCTTTTCAACCCACTTATATCTGTGAAGGCACTCGTGAGGTCACCTACACAGTGACCAGTGGAGCTCCGGGGACAAAACTGATCATTTAATATTTCCCATCAAATGTGTAGAATCGATTGAGGTTGACTCTTTGCTGCTGCAGCTTCAGTAATTGGGTGGTTGACACTGATGAGTGGCACACAGCAGACATAACACAGAGAAATGGTCTAGGTTGCACAACGTCCAGACTACACTGGAGGCGCATGACTCAGATATGTGTCTGATGACATGATGGTGCATCTTCTCTATGATCTCATCTTCATGAGCAAGCACATGCAATATTGGCTCTGAGGACACATGAAATGGAGCGTCATTTACACTTAACCTGACACAAGGTGTCATTAGTTGCATGCAATTCCACAATGAAAGCGTTGGGTCACGGTGACTGTGATGTAGGGCGTGCCACAGTGACTTTACCGCACATCCTTTTTATCACCTACTGAAGGAAATCAATGATATTCGCTCCTCTACCGCAGTTGCAAATCAAATTGTGATGCTCAAGCCAACATGTATCAAATAAAATACCACATGTGCATTATGAATAACTTCCATTATACGTTTATTGTGCTGTTCATCATATAGGTAAGCATGGCTTACAATACAATTCAATTCATTATAGTCTTTATTTTGATTACTCAATCATAAAAGACAGGATAATTCAGTATTTAAAATATATATTATTTTAAAATTAATCTCACGGCCTACAATACATCACACCAAACTTTTTTACCTTTTAGAACACGCTGTAATTTGTTTCAAACTGCAATAAACTGTACTATTTTAAATTGTCTCTAAAGGGATCTTTTAAAAAGTTGTGTAAAATAAAGTAATGAATAAAACAAAGATATAATAAACCTGCATCTAATTACACATAAACATCAATTCAAACACAAACAGATATGGTTGTTCTTAGACGATTGCACTTGAATGAACATTAGTCCATTTAAATATAAATTGATATTATAAGTGCTTGGGGTTGGGATTGGGGATAATCAATAGGAATCGCAGAGGATGGAAATCACCGCTACAGAACTCATAATAAATTATACTGAAGAAAAACCTATTACATTTTAAGAGGTTACAGGGCCTATGGTGTATATTTGACCCAGCACCCTCTTCTTTATTGCAGTCTATGTGTGCATATGTAAAGCACACTAAATTTCTATCCCTCTGATTTTCATGAATTTAGTGATAGTAAACCAGCATTAGCAATTCACCGTAGTACCTTCTCTAAGGAAAAGTTATTGATTAGTAATGACTTTTCTCAAATCCCACTGAAGCAAGTTGCTAATTAACCTGGATAACGCTCGCCAACTTAAGCGACCTCTAAATGTAAGTGTCTCCATTCATTGCAACTGTGTCATGGCAACCACTGATTATCGAGGAAGGGCAGTCGGGCTTCCAATTTTCTCCAAACTTCACTATAACATTCATCTTCGGGTACATTTTATGAGGAACATACGTCAAAGTGATGTACAAATATAATATAAAATGAGGCTAGCTTATTTAGAATAGGTGACCAATGTTTCCCTCATGATATTTGTAAGAGTGAAATGATTACAACTATGGAGACCTGAGTTATCATTTTCAGTCTAATTACGCTAGCAAACTTCGAGTGGTTCAACCAATAAGAACAGCACAGAATTGTGCTCACATGATATGAGTCAATAATGTACATAAATTTAAACATTACTAAAATACACCGTAGCACAACGAAATCAATGGAATAGTCTTAGCAAAGTTGTGTTTACAAAGTGTACATAAAATGTACACTAAAATTTAACAAATATCTAATCAAAAGCAAACAAGTAAGCAATTAGAAGCATGAAAAATGGGAGCATAAAACAAACCAGTGAACAATGACTTACATATAAATACGGAGCACAAGACAAACGTGTAATTTTAAGGTGCAAGAAAAGTGGGAGCAGAGGAATTTTGGGAGAAATTCAAACTTTATTCAGAAACTGTATTTTTATCCCATCTTGAGGGGAGGCAATGCTTTCTCAGTCAGCATGCCAAAGCCAACCTGACACCTGTGAAGTACATTTTAGATGTAGCAGCCTGTCTCTTTAAAGGTCTTATGTTAGAAATGGGATTCCTGGTTGTCTAAATAATGCACCCAAGCAGGAACCACCACTCTAGTCTGAGTAACCTAAGTGCACACAGAAAGATAACCTGTGTTCACCCTCTAGCAGGTTGGCACAGAGCAGTCGGGCTTATCTAAAGAGGCAATGTGTAAAGTATGTGTCCAACACACACACACACACAAACACTGCAACACAATGACTGCACCAGAAAAATTACTCTATACATGTTTATAAAAATAGATTATTATAAACATAAAAAGACCAAAACACAAAAAATCTAATGTATAGAAGTTGAGATACTTAAATAAATACATGCAGTAAAGCGCTTAGATGCCAGTAGCGCTAAACAGGATACTTTAGGTCAACCTCGACCGGTGTACAATCAGAGTTCAGTCTGACCGCAATGGGCGCTGGCTGACTACAGGACCCACGTGGGCCCCAGTGAACAAAGTACCTTTCCTGGTCGCAAGCAACGAGATGCAGCAATCTTCTCCATGCACTGAAGGTGATGCGTCGGTTACCAAAGACAGGTGCCAGAGTCAAGAGGCCATAAGCGGTGCATCCGTTCCAATCCACGCAGTCGATACGTGGAAGATGAGCTTCGAGGTCCGCACCTCAGATTGGCGCTGCATCGTTGTCAAACCTTACAGTCGGGTCCTGCATCATCATTGAGGTGCACAGGGCTGTCTCTGGATTGGTACTGCATTAGCATCAAAGGGCACGGCGTTGGTTCTGATTGGCCCAGTGGTGATGATTCATCGATTTGCAGCAAAACAGCTGCAGAACCCACTTCTGAGGTCCAGAACTGGAAAGGGCACCTCAGCCAATCGTAGGACTCACGTATGGCCGAGTCCAGTAGCATCAATATAAGTGCAAGAAATCTTTAGTGTCCTTGAGACTTCAGAAACCTGAAGGCAAGCTAGCAAGCCCTTGGAGATCACTTGGAGGGAACGCAGCATGCCACAGGGCAACACAAGAGGAAATCAGGCCCTCCAAGTCTGCAGTCCAAATATGAGTTCTTTAAGCAGCACAGCAGTCCCTCTGACAGAGGTTCAGTTGAAGATCCAGAAGCTTCTGACTTTAGGGGTTCCTTTGATGTAGAGGGTGTCTACAAAGCAGCCCTCTGAAGTGCACAAGGATCCCTTTCAACCCAGTTCTGTCTGCCAGGCTACCTGTGGGAGTTAATGAGTCCTTTGAGTGGGGACAAGACACGGCCTATTCAAGTGAAGTGTTAGCCCCTCCCTTTCATTCTGCCCAGGCAAAGACATCAGAATGGAGATGTATGTAGATAGGTACTTGGACACACCTATCTTTCCTGTATTGTGGCTGTTTAGAGGGAATGCACAAAGTGTAGCTCTCACCCGCCCTAGACCTGTATTGGAGGCAGGCTGTCAGGCACACAGAGCAGTAAGTGCAGAGAAATGTCCACTTTCTAAAAGTTGCATTTCTAACAAAGTAATGTGAAATCCAGCTTCAGCAGCAAAGAAAATGTATCATTACCATTCCAAACATTTGAAACATGAAAGAACTACTCGTCTCTGATCAGGAATTACTGATTAAAAGTGTATTAAGGAATTCCCTATGCTAGCCTATGAATGAGTAGACAGTAGTGAAAAATTAAATTGGCGCTTTGTCACTACCAGGAATTGTAAAACATAAAGGTACATGTACTACCTTTTACTTACATAGCACCCTGCTCTGAGGGTTACTTTCAGCCTGTGTTAGGGGTGACATATATGTAATAAAAGGGGAGTTTGGGATTTGGCAAGCAGCAACAGGCCTGTGACAGGTTTGAAAGGCTATGTCTGTGGGTGGCACAATCAGTGCTGGAGCCCACTAGTAGCATTTGAAGTACAGACACAGGGTATATGGTATACCACTTTACAAGGGACTTGCCAGCACAACAAATATGCCAACCAGGTATACACCAATTGCATCATGTTTGGGGAAGACACACATGTACTTCGGCACTGTTTAGCAGTGATAAAGGGCTCAGAGCCTTACGGCCAATGAACAGAATTTGCAAAATGTGGAGGCAAAACATCTTTGGGAAACCCCCCCTAGAGGTGCCAGGTCTAACACCTTACTAAATTTGATAGAGGTACCCCAACCCTGGGAGAACTGGCATAACTTTGAAACGCAGCTGTATCATCGACAATGCTATCACCATGGGCAACTACTTAGCTTTGCAATCAATGAAAAGATCTCTGGCGGAAAAAGACAACAGCACCAGGAGCATCTTGAAACACGGAATAAAACTTTGTAACAAGGAAAAACTGAGACAATTCTGTAACAAGGCCAGAGTGTGGAGAATAGGGAGAGGATGTGGCACTACAGCCAGAGCTGCATACTGTGGAACTGGGGCACCAGGTTTGAGTCTTGGCATCAACTCAACATCTTGTGAATCAGGGCACATCACTTATTCTCCCCCTGCCTAACAGAAATGGACGTGTCCTTGTGTAATGTAACTGGTGTTCATGGAAAGCACTCCAATACCTTTGGGTCGAGTTATATAAAAATGTAAAAAAAATATTTAAAAAAATGGAACACCATCCCAGTTCAAATATGACACACGACACAGCTGTTCCAGTTCTGGAAGGAGTTGAAGGCTCAGCTCGTCAAGCAAATCATCATCACTTCATAATCCCTACTTCAATTTTCTTTTAATTGCACCAGCCCCATCTGTCTAACCTCATACCAGCTCATGCCCCCTCTTGGTCTTTTAGCTGTATTTCTTTTGCCCCTGTGGATAGATAGGTACGCCCTTGCTACACTTCCCATGACCTCCCTTACATATCTATGCCTCCCTGCACCTTTATATAATGAAAGGTTTCTGCTGTGCAGCATTTCATTGCTTTGCATACAGGTTTGCTTTTTCCAAATTACACACACACACACACAGACACAAACTGACATTCAAGCAAATGTTTCAGAGACATACACTCACACTTGCACACACCGGAGAGCCTTCTCCCCACCTCTCCTGTGGCAATGTCACAGTTTTTTTTAAACATACCTTTCTCCATCTTATATTATCACTCCTGATCCCATATGGAATGCACCATGATTGCCATTTCTGCTCTGTTGTCTGGGCTGGGTAGCATGAGCACAGAAGACTGCCCCTCATTCACGCTCTCTCTGTTGTTATCACCACCCGGCCTGCAGCACACAGTGGCGGCTCCTAAGCTAAGGCAGAGAAGTGTCGCCCCACTGCTCAAAAGGGAAATTATTATGATAATAACATTTCGTTATTATCATTTTATTTTCCCTATTACAGTCAGTGGTGGGGGAGGGCGGGGCTGGACAGAGCAGGGGAGGGGTGGTGTGCACTCCCTAAGTACGCATGAACTGTTTGACCGGCCTTTTTGGGCCGACCAAACAGTACATGTGCACTTTGCATGTTCCTACCAGGCTGCATTACACAGCCTGGTCAGGAACATGCACAGGCTCCCTGTTCTCAGATCCACGGTGCTCAGAACAATCACAACAATGCATTGCAAGTGTGCATTACAAGTGTCCTGCTGCCAGCCGGGATAGGAAGATTAAGAGGACGAGGACGGAGAAGAGGTGGCTGCCGGAAGTTGAAAGTGAGTCCTTTTTTTATTGCATTCCTCCCCCTCCCTCGTCTCACCACCCCTGTCCGTTAGCAGCCGATACTGGCAACACAATCATTCACTGATTGACTGTGTTTGTTGCTGGTCCTGCCTTCGGGGTGCTGCCAAACACAATGATTTCCTAGGTCGAGCCCAGTGCTGACTTAGTGACACAACAACAAAATAAACAACGTTTGCAGACCGTTGTGTCAGTGCTGGACTGGAAACCCCAACCAGCACTACCAAAATTATCCAAACCAGCCCCACACTGCACGAGTTGTGACTAGAATGGGGACTTAGGGACTTTCATATTTAGGTCTGGACATGCCAAGAGGCTCTGAAAGCAGTCCCCTAGACCAGCTCAACGGGAAAATGCCAAAATGGTCCAAGGACCCACTGGCCCCGCAGGGGTATCTGTAAGGATCCTGGAGAAATTATAAGCCGAGAGCTTTATACTGACGCCAATGCGTGCGTGAGGTATGGAATAAATGGCGAACTATCCCAGTCATTTAGTGTAACCAAAGGTGTCAGACAGGGGTGCGTTTTTATTCAATATTTACACGAATGGGTTGGAACGGGCGATGTTGGAAGGTAGCCAAGACCTTCCTTGTATAAATACACGGCCTATTCCTGCCCTACTGTACGCCGACGATTTTGTTATCTTGGCGAGAACACTAAAACAGCTCCAATTACAACTGGACAAATATTACCTGTTTATGCTCTCGTTAGGGTTAAAAGTCAATAAGACCAAGACCTTTGTGATGCATACCGGCCCGAAAGTGAGGAAACCGAAACCCCTTTTTGTTGAAAAGGCTAGGCTGGATTGTACTAGAGAATATCCCTACCTGGGTATTCTCATCGATGACCAAGTAACCTGGAAACCTGCCATGGCGAGCAAAAAGTTATTATTTCAACGAACAACTGCGGCGCTGGTTTCTTTTTCTATGAAACTGGGCAAACCAGCTCCCGCCGAGTTGCTTAAAATCTATAACGCCAAATGTCATAGCGTTGCAACTTACGGTGCAGGAGTTTGGGGCTACGTTCCTACTGGTGAGCTCCAAAAAATTCAAAATAGGTTTTTAAAATACATTCTTGCCCTCCCTCAAAGCGCCCCAATTTACGGTTGCCATATCGAGTTAGGCATTGATTATTTATCGGATACCATCAGTTACCAGCCGATCCTCTTATGGCACCGTATCTGGACTAAACAGCAATGTCATCTTACTCGCTCCTTAAGCACCGATTGCTTATCCTTGGCTCACTGGAAAAAGATTCCATGGTTATTGTATGTTTTCAACTTTTTGAAAGATTTAAACTGTTTAACATTTTTCACTGACCCCCCATCACTTTCTGATATCTCCAGGAAGGCTTTGAAAAACCTGTGTGTAGCCCATCTTAGAGATCTGCGTTTATGCACAGAGGTAGGCAAACGAACAAACACTCACCTACTGATGGTACAAACCTCTCCTGGTATCCAGTTGTATTTGTCTTTCTTTTTGTCTAATTAGGAAAAGTTTGTTTTAACTAGGTTTCGTTTTGATTCCTTTTTCCGTCTTGTTTCTTTTCCTGAGGTTTCTAACTGGTCTCGTGAATTGATTAACTGTCCCTGTGATGGAATCGCACACCAGTCAACTTTGCATGTAACATTGTTTTGCAATTACTATGTGATCCCCCGTAAACGTTGGATTATCCCTCTCCTCCGACAAATGGGCTTGAGAAGATGTAGACCTGCGCTTTTGGTATTACAGTCTCTAGAAACTCAATTTGCTGCTAAAAGCATAGCCTGTTTTTTAAAAGCGTGTTTGAAAATCCGCTCACAAACAATATAGTTGTATACCAGAGATTTTCCCCGATTTTTGCTAGTAGACATTATAAGTCTTCTTAAACTGAAATGTTATTAATTGATTTGTAAGAAATTTGTACGTGACAACCTTTTTTAGAAGTTGATGTGTTTTTTTTAATATGTACTTTTTATGATTGTAAAAATTTCAATCGAAATAAAGACTTTTTGAACTATAAGCCAGGTCAGCCTCCACCTTACCTCCTCACACACACAATCTCCTAGCCCGACAGGTGCCCAGTCAAATAGATGCTGAAAAGCATGTCTAACCGATGGCCTTCCATTAATAAACCCCTTTTAGCCATAGGCTGTCAATGAACATAAAAAGAAAGTTATATACTAAACATTCCTTTTAAAGAAAATTAGCTATCACCTTGACCAATAATACTGCAAACAACCCAATTCCTCACCCTATCGCCTGACACCTTTAAAAGTGACCTCTCTATGCGGCAGGAACGCAGACGTCTAGAGTGGAGCACAAAGGTATCTTGCCACCTTGAAAGATGTTTGCCACCAGGCGGTGTTGAGACTGTGTTTTTCTTGGCCTGTGCATAAGCCTCTGTCTGCCTCCTTGATCAGCTGCAATCCACACAAAACTTTGCCCGCTTTTTAATTATGAAGCATTGCTGCAGTCTCAGGGGTCCAAGGAATCTACATATCAGTCTACCACGATCTGTTTGTAATTCTAACTAATGACTTCCCCTGTCAGGAAGATATCCCCGGAAGCCTTGGGAGTCCTATCGCCAAAACATCAGCCGCCCATCCCCCACTTGCCAAAAATCTCTCAATAGCTACATGCTAAAAATTCATTATAACGGGACAGGTACTGACGTGTTAGAAAGGAGCTAATCTTTGCACTGTCAGCATGCCTTTACCTGCTGCGCGTGACCCCTTGTAGAGACCGCTAAATGTAATTGAACAGCTGCACGGTTTAATTGGTTTGTTTTCATTTCAGCTCTTGCATAGAGCAGTGACAAGGGCTGAAGAACTTGGCGACGGATGAATGGCTTTCTGAATGTGCTGAGTCATGCAGCGCGCTGTCAGTCAGCCATTATGGATTCCTGGAGCAGTTAGCATCTTTGCTTAATTCTTCACGACTCCAATTACAAACATGCTTGCTTTGTACGCACAAAGTCACTCTGCTCCTATTCTCCAAGACAGCCTTATGATCTCCATTACGAGTTACATTACTGGAGGTTAATCCAGGGTGAAGTACCCGAACCTAAATTCCAAGGGGCAGATTTACAATAACTGGCACATCCCCAGGGATGTGCCAGTTATTGTGCGCCGCAGCTCCGCCACCCATGGTGCGCCGTATTTACAATGCGGCGTACCATGGGGCAAAAATGGCACAGATGTGTGACACATCTGTGCCGTAAAGGCAGCGCATTGCTGGAGTTGCGTCGCAAGCGCGACGCAACTCCAGCAAGGCTCGGGGGTGCCCTATCAGTCCAATGCTGTGTCAAGCCTTACTCCTGCTTCAAGCAGGTGCAGGGTTTTGACGCAGCATTGGCCTAAAAGTGACTGAGTGAAATCTTGTACATTTCCCTCAGCCACTATTAGGAGGCGTTCCTGTGCAGGAACACCCCCCTCCTGCACTGGAACGCCTCCTTATGGCGCAGGGCTTTACAACGTGACGCATCTCCCAGATGCGTCACGTTGTAAATACCCCGCACCATGGCGCATCTTTTGCGCCGTGGCTGCGTCACAAAAGTGGCGCAACGGTGGCGTAAAAGAGGCGCAAGGGGCTTGTAAATCTGCCCCTAAGTATTTTCGGACCTGGAATAATCGGAACTGAAAACTTCAGACCCTATAAATACAGACGCGAAGGCAATGACAAGTCACAAATGCTGGAGGGCAGCACTGGGCGGAACAGACAATGCTCATCCCTACCGGGCATACACAAGCAAGCCCTGGACTCCTCACCTCAACCCCTCCCCTCTCTAAACCTCCAACTAATACTCCGGCTGAAACGTTCCGTCTACTCAGACCTGTCGAAAAATGTCAGCATTTCTTTTACTGAAATTGGGACAAACTGCCTGGTAAAGCACCGGCAGGCTTATTTACCAGTCCCTTGTCTCGTCGGATAGGGTGACCAACGTCCGTAAATTTCACAGACCACCCATTATTTGGGCCTCATGTCCGTTGTCCTTAACCCCTTCGCCGCTGGAGGGATTCCCCCGCTGTGCTGGGGGGCCAGGGGGGGTGTACAGCGCCCCATGCTCATGACGAGGTCAGCTCGTCATGAGCCACGACTCTCCGGTGCTCATGACGAGCTGAGCTCGTCATGACCGCGCCCGTTCCAATGGAACGTTCAGCACAGCAGGGGAATCAGCCCAGCGTGCGTGCGTTCCATCTAACGGGCGCGATCATGACGAGCTCAGCTCGTCATGAGCACCGGAGCGCCGTGGCTCATGAAGAGCTGACCTCGTCATGAGCGCTCAAGAGGTTAAGGATTTCTTTCGTGGGCGCCTTTGGTTCGTAATTCAGCATATTGGAGTGAGCTGTCCCCCTGCACGCAGCCTGAGAGTTTTGTAACTCTCACTGCAGGCACTCACGCTCCTGCTGGGCTTAATGGCCTGCAGCAGCCCCTCCCAGACCTGGCACAGATTGCTATTGGTTCATTATCATTCTGAACCTGGCCTAATTATCACATACATAATGATAATGGGCCTCTCTGTGCAGTGACAGAATGATCTCTTTTCACTAGTAAGTTTCACATGATGCCATGTGCAGACTACAGCATGCAGTAAGTATTTGGTGCTTGATTTTCTCGAAAGGACAACCAGAATATTTTAAAGGAGTCAACCTCTGACTGTGAGTCAAGAGAGTGACCTCTCAAAACAATGTTCAATAATCACAGACAGTATTTGCCCTGCTTGACTCTCATCTGTGAGATTGGACAACCCAGTGCAGTAACCATATAAATAAATTACGATGATGTAAAATACCACAAAAATACCTGCACAGTTGCTCACAACTGCATGCATACCAAATAAACGCAAAGTCAACGATTGTCGCAACCTAATATAAACTTATTTTGACTTGTAGTTATGATGGTTGCCTATTTACGTACTCATACACTATTGCGTGACCTCCTCTTATGTGTCTGTAAAACACACCTTTTGTCCCGAATTTTTGTCCTGAATTTTGACCTTCTGTCCTGAATTTTTGTCCTAAATTTTGACTCCTTGTCCTGAATTTTCACACTCACCATTCTGAATCTGCACCCATGCCAGTTGGTCACCCTATCATCTGTGCGTCACTTTTTCCCATAGAAAAAGCGAGACACCGGCAATCCAGGGGGCTTGTAAATAACCCCCTGGGTAACTACGGGTATGACCATTTATTCACAGTTTCAGGGGAAAAAAATCTCCGGCCTCATTTACAATATTTTGATGCAAGACAGCGCGGCAAGCCTTCCTGCTGTGTGTCAAAATAAAAGGGCAGAAATGCGCTTTATCTACAAGACACAGCGCAATCCTGTCCTTCTCCCCGGCGCACAAACAGCAGGCATGTGTCTGTGCAGACACCCTTGTATCATTTTGCAAGGGTGGCTGTAGGAAGATTCAAAGAAGATGCCGGGAAACAGATGGGTAAGTGACGAGATGATTTATTCACATCCTCGTACATTGAAGTCCAGTCAGGGAAATGCCGAGAACATAACAGCCATTCCAACTGCACATCAGCCACATTACAAATAATAACATTCTCCCCAAAGACACGAGACTGTCACGAGCTGTGACAGACAATCACCACGCTCGTGACAGCTTGTGCACCAAACAGTACCCAACAGTGGCTGCACTGAGGGGCTGATTGTTTTTATGCCGGAAGGAACAACTTCCTGCACAAAAACAATGATTAAAGGTATTTTCCTCATTTTATGCATGCTGCAGACTGCAGCACACACAGAAAGAGGTAAAAACTAAGAGAATTAAATGTATTTCTCCTCGTTGCGCCTCCTTAAGCCTCCCAGGGTAGGATTCCCAGTTTTACAAAATGTTGTAAATCTGGGAATGCGTCAAGTTCCATGGATGTTGCATGGGAACACCCACAGCAACACCCATGGAACGCCCCTTTCACGCAGAGTTATGCGTGAAAGGGAAACATATTTGCAAGGCCATGAAAAGTCATGCAGGGTGACGTTACATGGCCTTGTAAATATGCTGAAGACCTTTGTGTTGTCTGTGCGCCAATAAAAGTGAAGCACCAGCAGCGCAATGGGCTTGTAAATAAGTCTTAACCACTTGGGCGCGGCCGCGATTCTGCGCCTGTGCGGCACATTCCGATCGCGGGTGCGGTCATGACGGCCGGGAGCCGTCATCAGCACACGAGCACTGTGTGCCATGACGGCTCCCGGCCGTCATCAGCATGGAAGGGGTTAATGGCTGGAATTCCGTGCAGAGATATTGGCCTAACATTTAAAATCTGGACCTCTGATATGTGCGCAACACAGCCCGGCCAACTCATCTCTAAGTCCTCTCTGTTTTGAATGAATTCCCACCCTATTCATTGTTCTGGCTCTCTGGAAATCGGAAGAATGCAATAATTCTTTTGTGCAAATATTTTACTCTACTTTGCTCTTTGAGTAGATACGTTCTGTGCGAATATTGGCCATTCACGATTGTAGCTTCACAAAGATCTAACAATTTACAGTTCCTGGTGTCACTAATACGCCGAAATGATTGTGTAAATTCAAGAACATTTTGTAAGCATATTCTGCTTTTAGTGTTTCAAAGACTACTCTGCTTACCTTGCGAGATTGTATTTTTGCAAGCTTGGCGTTGGAAGAAATGACTGTGTAACTATTTAATAGAAAAATTGACCAGTGTTTGGTTTCAGTAGAAAATGGCAGTGCATAGGAAATTTGAAAACGTGTTTTTTCCTTTCAAAAATACATTTAGAAAAACATATTAAGAGGTAGCTATTGCATTAGGAACATTTCTGCTGGCGGAGACAACTTTAATTCTGACAAATATGAACTGCAGATGAGTCTATGGTCCTTAACGGTTAAATTGTATGCAAATTCAAGGTAAGCGGCGCCGGGGTGTTAGTGCCCGGCAATCATAGCCATGCATGGATTCAAGGACAGCAGAGAGCTTTCATGCATGATGGACAACTGAGAAATGGCTTCATTTGCAGGAGGGAGACTTTAGCAAAGAATAATGATTTCAGTGGCAGGCTTGTTCTGCGTTCAAACTCTTAAAATCAATGCAAATCTTCAGCAGAATATTAAGAGGCCCAGGAACCAGTGAAGTGTAGAAGCAATTTGCTATTAAATAACGAGAAACCTCTCCCAACTTCTCCTTAGTAGTGCTTATACATTGGAATCATCTAGGGTCCGTGTACTGTCCGGACTCTGGGGCAAGATGGCGGCCGCTTAGGACGGCCGGGCGGCAGTGCGACTGGAGAGACGCCGGCTAATCGCTATGCTGTGAACCGTAACTGAGATTTGAATCAGCAACTGCAAGAGCATGCATTCCTGTAGTATGTAAGGACTGGCCCCGCAAATACAGAGGATCTGAACTCACCGTATGCCCCTTATCTGCTATCGGCCGCTCAGGCGGCTCCTACGGGAGCTTACACAGACCGCAAGGTGGGTTGCGTCAGGAGGCGTAACAGGGGGAGGTCTGGTCGCGGAGTTCGTGGATTTCGCCGAGTGGAAGCGGAGATCACGAAGCGGGCGGTGCTTGCTCCACAGGTCTCGGCAGCAGCTACTGAGATCGAAGCAGACGAGCCCTCAGGGGCAAGCAGAGCGTAAAGAACCGCAGACCAAGCTGGAAGCTGCAAAAGAAGCGGAGGAAAGCGACTGGGACATTAAAGCTAGCGGTAAGGAGCAGTTTGGGGATAAGGAGAGGAGAAAGGAGATTATGGCTCCAAAAATGAGTGCCAGTGCCAAAGCGGCTGCAAAAAGGAAAGCTGCTGCTGAGCAGGCAGAGCTGCTGTCGGAAAAGGGGGGGGATGGAACTAAAAGGAAGAATCAAAATTTAATATCCCCAACTAAAAAAACAATGCAGCAACAAGGAGCAGCGAAAGCTAATCATGGCACTACCCCAATCTCTAATATTTTTCAAAAGATAAGTAAGGACAAAGAACCTACTGGTGAAGTATTGGAGGCTTTGGAAGCAGGGCCTATAGAGAATGACAGCCCGAAGGGAAAAAAGATGGTCGCACAAGACCCTGCTTTACCGATTCAGTTGATGGATTCAATAAATAAAGAGGGGGACAGTAACGTGCAGATACAGGTAGTGGAAAGAACTGAAATTATCACTCAGTCTTTACCTCAGTCTTCACCTATTAAGCCTATTAAGCTGGTACCAGACTCAGTCTTTGAAATTCCCATCCAGGTGCTGGAAGAGGAGCTGGAGGAGGAGCTCATTGAGAATGCAGATAATGCAGAAAATGCAGAAAACTCTGAAGATAAAAAAGAGGCTCCTAGTGAGGCTTTCTTCTCACTCTCAGAGGGGGGAGAATGGTCGGATGAAGACGAAGGCAGCCTGGATCGAGAGGATAGTGGCTCAGCCTCTGAAAGTGAGCTTGACAAGGAAGAGGATTTACCTCCAACATCCGTGGGAAAATCCAATATAGGGTCATGAGTATGTGGACAGAGTCGTGACCAACCTCAGCTTAATCCCTTAGCGGAGAGCCCTGGAGGGGAGGCAGCCCAGATGTCTCTGCTGGAGGTAATACATCAGGAAATACTGGCACACAGAGAAGAGGCCCGCCAAGAGAGTCGTAAATCACAAGCCGCAGCCAGGAAAATACAAGGAGCGGTAAGAAAACTGGCTAGAGTATGTACGAACTTGGGAGAACGTGTTACCAATCTCGAAGAAAGAATTGTCATGACAGAGTCTGATACGACAGCTGCCACGCGCAAAGTGGATCAACAAGGCAAACAGTTGATTGATGTACAGTGGAAACTTGAGGCATTGGAGAATAGAGCAAGACAAAATAATCTCCGCATTCTTGGGATACCGGAGGGAGCAGAAAATACGGACACAAGGGCCTTTGTAATAAAACTTTTTGAACATGCTTTCACTGAGTTGAAGGGATGGGATTGGGCGAAGGAGATCCAGAGGGCACATCGTATCCCCGCCAAAATTCATAAGAATGCTAAAGAAGGAGATAAACCCAGAGCGATTTTAATTTTTCTCGGTAACTTTAACCTGAAGCAGGCAATCTCAGAAAAAGCAAGACCGGACTCAAAAAAGAATATTGATGGCTTTTCTTTCTTTGTCCGACCGGATTTTTGTCATGTTACGGTGGAAAGACGTTGGAGACTTAGACAAATGATAACACCGTTCCAGGATAAGGGCATGCAAGCATATCTAATCAATCCGGCACAGTTGAAAATAATTAATGGTGGGAGAACCTTGTATTTTTCCTCTGAAGTCAAAGCAAAGGAGTATCTTGATACTCAAGGCTCCTAGGCCCCTCCAGGGGATGTGATTAGATAGAGGCTTGGTGGATAGAAGGAAAGGGCTTTTAAAACTGGGACCCAGGAAGATCCAGGAAGAACCGGCGGGGGGTGGAATGGGTGAGGACTGGGTGTTGTACAGGTTGTGGGTGTAGTTGCTGCATAGGTTTAAAGAGATAAATGGGTCACAGGCTCCATGATGGCTATCATTGAATCTCTTCAGTTAGCACTGCAAACCATCACATGCACAGACCGTTGGGTGGGGGGCAGGGGGGGGGCAGAGGGGTTGTAGGGGAGGAGGGGTGGGGTTGGGGGGAGGAGGGGAGGGTAGGGGGGGTGGTGGTGGTGGGGTGTAAAAAGGGGGAAAAAAATTTTGAGATGAAAAAGGGCCAGATATTGGTATGTGATAGATTCATGGATACAATCAGGATGGAGGTAAAAAAAGACAATAATGTCAGACATTAAGATATGTACCATTAATGTAGGGGGCCTAAATGACTGGAAGAAGCGACAGAGAATGAGTCAATTTGTGAAGTTTAACAATATTGATGTAGTCTGTATCCAAGAAACACATTTACCTTGGGCTAAAAGGAAACTATTGACTATACCCGGTTATAATTTGTTAGGCTGCTCGTCACAAACATCTACAACAAGGGGGGGTGGCCATTATGGGGAGATGCAATCTGGGGGGGGTGAGACGCACAAAAACAGATGGCTCAGGTAGATGGGCCCTGGTTGAGCTAGAACTTGGCATCACTTTATGTGTAATATATGGTGCAAATGATGACGACCCAGCAGTTTTTGATGTGATGGAGGAGGAACTGGCTAATTGGGGTACCCCTTTGGTGTTATGTGGGGATTTAAACATTTCGGTAAATTGGAGGCAAGCAGGCAACTATATGGGACGTAAACAGAAGGTATATAGAGCATTAAGCTCTGTCCTAAAATCTCATGGTTTGTCAGATGTATGGTCTGAAAAAGTTTTTGGAGACCCGGGATACACTTATTTTTCATTTCCAGCTCAGAGATTCTCTAAGTTAGACTATTTTTTTGTCTCTACTAGTGAGTTATGCAAAGTTAAAATTACTAAACTACCAAGATTAGTCTCAGACCATAACCCCTTGATAATGACATACAAATTATGTAATCTACCTAAAAGGATAACTAGATGGACTTTTGAAAGGAAACTTCTAAATGACGATAGATTTGTTAAACATATAAAACACTGGGCAAAGGAGTTTTTTTTAAATAAATAGATATAGTTCGTCTAGGAATGGGGTATGGGAAGCCTTCAAGGCAGCTTTAAGGGGAGAGACAATCAGCTGCTCCGCAAGATTAAGGAAGGAGGACAGAAATAAGCTGGAAAGGCTTCTCTCAGAGTTAACAGTATCAGAGAATCGGCACACAGAGGAAATAGGATCAGGTAATGATGGGAGGGAAACGGCTAAAAATATGGCGCTGATTAAAGGGGATATCCTAAAAATATTCACGCAAAAGGAAATTAGAGATTATCAGACTTCACGAGCCAAAAGATATGAGACAGGAGAACAAGCTGGTAGAGCGCTCGCATTGCGCATAAGGCAAGATTTTAATAAGAATAACATTCAGAAGATTGAGGAGAATGGAATAGTACATACTGAACCAGGAGAGATAATGGGGGTTTTCCAGAGATTTTACCAAAAATTATATGATCAAGAGGCCAGTTGGATACCATCTAGACAAGACTCTGGAATCCCCTACCCAGTATTAGAGGGAGATGACAGAGAGCAGCTGGAGAAAGATATATCCCTAGAGGAGATCAGAATTGCATTACAAGACCTTGCAGCAGGCAAAGCTGCAGGCCCAGATGGGATACCTATTGAGGTATATAAAATTCTTGGGGAGGAAATATTGCCCACATTTCTTGATCTTTTCAATGGAATAATATGTTCAGGGAAGATTCCAGACTCATGGAAACAGACTAACATCGTGGTTTTCCATAAAAAAGGCAAACCTGAAGAAAATCCGGGCTCTTATAGGCCAATATCTTTGATAAATGCGGACACCAAATTGTATTCAAAGGTATGGGCAAAGAGGATGGGGGGAATCATTGGCCAACTTGTCTCTCCTTGGAAGCACGGGTTTGTACCAGGAAGGGGTACGACAGACCACATTTCGCGGGCAATTTCATTGTTCGATGCGACGGCTGCCATGGGGGGGGGGAGATGGCCTTGATTCTCCTAGACGCTGAAAAAGCCTTCGACCGAGTGGTCTGGGAATTTTTATGGGAAGTGTTGGTTAGTAGGGGGTTCGGAGGAAAATGTTTGAAAGCTATAAAAGCCATGTATGAAGATCCAGTAGCCCGAATTACAACTATGGGATTACAGTCAGATGAAGTGGTAATTAGGAGAGGCACGCGTCAGGGATGTCCTTGTTCCCCTATACTTTTCGCGCTTTACATAGACCCATTAATAAGAAGAATTTTAGATTCAGACCAAATCTCCCCGGTCATACTAAATGGACATTCAACTAAAATACTGGCCTATGCAGATGACCTGGTAATAACAACTACTAATCCACAGACGGCCATAAGAGAACTGATTCAATTAGCTAAAATTTTGGGTTCCGCTCGGAATATAAGTTAAATGAAGGAAAAACTGTAATAATCAGCACGAAGAACATACATAAGGTTGATCGTAGTTATGTGGAATCAGCAGTTTATTTGGGTGTGAGGATCAATGCGAATGTGGAGAAAATTGTACAAGAAAATTATGTACCCCTGATTACAACAATAGAGAAAGAGTTGAGAAGAATTGATGTTTTACACATATCATTAATAGGTAGAGTGAATGTTTTGAAGATGTCTATGTTCCCAAAAATTTTGTATCTTTTCCGAGCCATACCTTTACTTGTAGAAGAGAGTGTCTTTAAGAAATTGGAAGCAGTTTTCTCACAATTTCTATGGCAGTATGGGAAAATTCGTAGATCTCTAGCTCGACTATCTGCACCATTGGAGGGTGGGGGTTTGACGGCACCGAATTTGAGGTTATATCATTGGGCCTGTTTAATATTACAAATGAATGTCCTGTTTAAATACGATGATAGGGATGTATTAAATATCGTAGATAGAACTCCTACAATATATGAATTACTAGTAGGTAGGAAAGCAGTGGGTCTGCTTACTCGAGAAATGAATTTTAGGTATTTCAAAAGGAGTGGGAGCAGACTGATGTTGAGCGCCTGGGGCTTATGGAAAGCAATAATGAGATATTTGAAGATTCCGAAAATTAACTGTATGATAGATATCTGGCATTCAAATCCTTTTGAGCATCTCGGACAGAATAGAAATAGTAGGCTATGGAAGGAAGCGGGGATTAAGTGTTTGGGGGATGTCATGGTAGAGGATGAACTATTGGGCTTCGACGTGCTTCAACAAAAATTCGGTATACCAGCTAATCAATAGTTCTTATATAGACAGCTAGAAGAAACATTGAAAGCTATTAGACCCAGGATTCTGATTCAGGAGCTCAGCCCAATTCTGAAATATGTGAGGAATGGTGGTAAGAGGATAAAAACTGGTTACAGCTATCTCCTTCAGGGCTTGGGGGATGATATTGGTCGAATTGAATCAGATTGGGCGAAAGAATTGACGATCCAGATGTAGATATTGATTATGTCCTTGCAATGAATAAAAGGGTTTTAAGAGCTTTGAATTTAAAGGCACAGCATTATAAGACCATTTTCAATCTTTATTATACACCTGCTAAGTTGTATAAGTGGGGTAAGAGGGATAATGATAGATGCCCTAGGTGTGACCAAGGTCCAGCAGACTTACCACATATGTTTTATAATTGTCAGAATTTAAATCCTGTTCATAAAGAAATTGAAAGATTTTTAACGGGGCTGTTAAAGAAACAGATCACTCTATCTTCTACTACTGTTTTGATCGGTAGGGATGCTAGCCTAAGGTTAGAGTATGAAGCGGAAGCCTTTATTTTTATCTCTATGGCTGTTCTGAGGATTCTAATTTCGGCTGGGTGGAAAGATCCTGTAGCCCCTACTTTCCAGCTGTGGTTAACTAAATTGCTGGGGATACATAATGTTGAGGAATGTTTGTACGACTTTAAAGGAAGAAGGATGAGGGAATTGGGCATTAAGATATGGGCTCCGCTTAAAAATTGGAGAGTAAATAGATGAGTAAGAAATTAAGGATTAAGTGAAGATATTGAATTTACTCTGTATATACTATTGTATGTTTTAATGTCTGATCTGTTTTGAATCTCTATGATCGTGTCTACATTATGTTATGTTGTATTTTTGAATACCTGAAGTGTATCCTGTTAAAGTTATGTATTTATGTTTTTTTTGCGATACCCGGAATCATCTCAATAAAAAAAAAAAGGAATCATCTAGGGTCTCCGTAGGAGTGCTCAGGTCTTTCCAGTGGGGCCACCAAAAAGCGTTAATGGTCCTATTACCTTTTTTTCAGAGAGAACCCTAGTGGATTCACTCGGAAATCCTCCCCCCCACCCTCCCCCAGTAACTAAAGCCTGCTATGGTAATGGTTACTTAGAGAGGTGGGGTTATGACTTCAGGGCTTCCCTTATGAGGCCATTGCTGTTTGCTACATTGACATCAAACCATCATTCTTCCTGAAACATCTCTTCCCACAATGTTTACCACTCTTCAATGTTTAGTATCAATTTTACTTTCTGTTTAAACCTGTTTGCTCAGCCAGAGGGTTTATTTGGAGAGAGGAAAGCTGTACTATATGAAATATAAAAATCCTACTAACTGAAGAAATATAGTGTCAAAAATGACTTTCTACAATTCTGGAAAATAATGAAAACATCTGTTCAGTTACCATCTGTCCTTTTGGAGCTTTCTGCACTCTTCATAATTTCCTTAGTCCCATTTCGTCTGTTTGCTGCCTCTTTGGCCGCCATTACGTGTCAGGTAGAGTGATGTTCCTGAGAGTGATAATGCATACGCTAATCATATAACTGGCCTGGTGCTCTGGCGCCAGTTTTCCTAGGTGTGGGAATTGCAGACCTGACTTTACAGCTGGTAAAATTGCTTACGCTTTGACTGTAACAGCAGCTAAGCCTCTGTCCCGAACCAAGTATTTGTATCGACACTGGGGAAGCATTTGGTGCTCCTGTTTGCTATGGCACATTTTCACCTTCCCTCCCCTGCACGTCCATCCTTCATCCCTCCATCCCCACACAGTATCTGTCTGATAGTTCCCAATTAACACTGGCTCAGAGCAAAGAGTAAGCCTGAGCATTAATTACCCAAGAGCATGGGAAACAGTGTGGAATACCATCTACTAAAAAGAGGTTTGCCCAGTTACTTAATCTGGTGGACCCATATTGTACGCTATTGGTGGGGTGTTACCCCACAGTAATGTAAATTGTGTGTGCTAAGTTTGCACCTCATCAGAAAAGTGCAACTTGTAATGAGAGCCTTTGTACACTAATTTTCAAATGTCACTGTCCTCTCGTTGATCCCACCCTCACTTCTTATACATTCATTTTCCAATTCTTCGACATTGTTGTCAGCATCCTAGTCCTCTCTGGTCTATGTGTATGATTGCAATTGAAAAAAATAATCTAATCAATACCGGTAGTTACTGTAAAGCACCTTAACAGCTACTAAAGTACAGATGCACTATGCAAAATAAAACAATAGAATAAATAAAGTAAAATAGGATCCCTGAATGGGTATGACACAATCATCAGTCCGTTGTTTGTCATATGTAATTCCCTTGATTACAATGGTTAGAGACTCTGAAGGTAAGAGTCATGCTCAAGCGTACCTTCCTGAGCTGCAACTATCCCATGGGCGTGAAATTGACTAAGGTCCTGATTTAGAGTTTGGCAGCGAGGGTAATCTATCACAGCAGTAATGGAGGAGCCTCTCTGCCACACTGAGATCTGCCCACCTCATTTAATGTTAGGCGAAACTCCAGTATGCTAGTGATGTAGACTGCTCTGTCTCCACAATAGACATACACCTCTGCCAGTCTAACAGAGTAAGGCTGACAGAGGTTTGGCCATTTGATCACCTGATCATTTTAGAAGGGACAGTCAAATAGCCAGTTTTCGCTGTCCGTCAATCTCAGTAAAAACGTGGTGGTAAGGGTCTCCCATGAGGCGTTAGTTTTTTGATTTTCAAAAACACAGACATGCTTTGGGAGTTTGTTTTTGAAAATAAAAAAAAGTTAAAGGTTGGATTGATGGTGCCATCATGTTGACAGATCTGTCTGTCAAACATTGAATACATTGACAGTTACACCCATGATGGGAGTTCCTGCCAAGGGAAGGATACATCTGCTGGGCCGACGGACATTTTGAAATTCGAACGACTGCTACTCTGTCAGTCATACAGAGTATTGTGTTCTGTCTCCCTCAGAGATGTTTTAAGGGATGGGCAAAGTGGGCTCTGGCTGAGGCTCCAGCCTTTCAGGGGCCCCTTGATAGATCTGGCTCTGTTCTCCACACAGTCCGACTCTCAAAACTCTTGATTGATTTTTAAACGTAGATTGTTTTTATGCCATTTTCCTCTAATTTATGTTTAATATGGGTAATGTATAGACATCTATTACAGACATTTTGGAGAGAAGTTTTGTGTTTGTTTATCAACACCATAAAAAAGTTGCTTTGAGGTTAAAACAGGACCTCACAGATGAGAAATGGCAGTGGTTCGCAGAAATCATTTGCAGTAATATTAGTGATCTGCTGCTATATTACAAAATTGGAAACACATCACTATCCCAGCATAGTAAATGGAAACACTATTAGAATTCGACTAGTCTGCCTATGCAGTGTTTGTGACCCGGCCAAAGAGGGCACGAAAAAGCTGAAATTTGATTGTAGATTCAAAGCTGGCCCCCAAAATACTTATGATGTCCCTGGTCTCCCTGACAGAGTAAAGATTGTCCTCTGTGGCCTAAATTGGCCTCTGCCCTAAGTCTGAAACCTAAATTTGCTAGTTCTTCGAAATAGAAAGGCATGGATAATTGGTAAAAATGTTTATACATTCATTGTGGTCTGAACTCTTGCAATAACCTATAGGTGAGTAGACCTATTTCTATAGGAACTGATTCATGCACATATCTCTGGTAACAGTTGGTAATCAAGAAACAAAGCAACAGCCTGAATTCGAATTGAGTACAGAAAAATCAATTTTTTGTAAAATCATTCTCAACAATCAATTATTTGTTTCAAGAATTGCATTGTTTTCTCAAGAAAAACTGTAAGAAATCTATGAGACAGGCTAAAGGAGAGATTCATGACACAAATCTTATCCCACACAACCCAGTAAGTTGGAACGTTCATGGTTTTGTTGAGTGATAAAGTTTGTTTTTTGATTCCAGGACTGTAAGCCTGCCGCATGGATTCATTGTTAGTTGAGATGGTCGCCAAAATGAGGGCCATCTCAGTACATGGTGGCACACACTCAGGGAGAATTGACCACAGTAATTATAGGAGGTGGATCTCTGTGTGATCCATAGAAATGGATACGAGCTCAAAGGCATCCCGAACTTCCCTCAGGTAAAGCAGGCTTTTCATGATCCAGTTATCCGTAAAGTCAGTTAAGAATTAGCCAACCAAAGAAAACAACAATGAAAAAAGGAAGACCAGAAACAATAAAAGACAGTGCAACGAGAATGTGTGATTTCAATGCAGTGTCATCACTCATTTCACCTGCACTTGTAGTAGTATGTTGTTTGTCAGCATGCTCTGGACTCTAGTGAACTTCAAGGCACTGACTTCATGTACACTCCTTGGACTTGCTGAGGATTTCCAGAGGGGCAAAGGTTGCCGTAGGCAGACCAGAAGAGCTTTGGCAAAGACCTTCCGTCTTGATCCTAGTTAGGAGGAAAGGGCAGATCTGGATGCTTAGTGAAAATACAGGTCTGTGTCTTCCATTGTCTGATGTATGGGGGACTGCTTCTGGAAGCAAAAGTGTCACCACGCAGTGAAATATTTGGCAGGCAAGTACCCTTGAGAACACACTATGTTCGCAGGTGGAAAAAGGCAAAGGCCTAAAAAACCTGCTTGCTGGACATAGACTGCAAGGTTGAAGAAAACTAGCATCCCAGAATCAGGTAGAGAATAGTTTTATGGAGTAAGGAGTTATGAACAGTAAGTGGAGGGAATGAGGAAATAAGCAAAGGAAAATGGATTTATTACAACACGTCCTTCAACCAGTCAGAAGCCTTTATATTGTAAAAGAACAGGAAAAGGAAATTACATCAAACATCACACAACAAGAGGAAGGAACAGCAGCTAAGAGCCCAGGAGCCCAGTTAAGGCAACTGCAGGTGAGTGAAACTCCAAGTACTCAGCAGCGGACTTCATTGGGCATTTCTTGAAATCTGAGACCCACAGGACCACACAGGAGCCCAGGCAGCCAAGACCCCGTGGTCAAAACAAGCATCCAGCTCCATGTTTAGGAAGCACACTGAGCAGCACACTCCACACAGCTCCAGGTCCAAATATGTTCCACAAATGCTAAGTTTTAAAGATGTGCGAGGGGCATGTAGTTAACAGCATTTCAAACAATAATATCAGATGATAAACAACATGAAGGTCCAAACTAAGAATTTATGTCACACATTCTAGTACACTATACATTGGATAAAAGGTATACACTACATACTACAAGCTATGCATTACACTATACATTATATCCGAGAGGGAAGATCCAGTTTATATGTCAAAAGCAGGAAGCTGGTCAGTGCCCCACAATCATGGTAACTGCATCCTCTAGATACAAATGGTCCATCCAAACAATTGAGCTGGTGAACCGTTTCACTCCTGAAAGGGGATTCTGAGAAAGTTATATCCCTAGAATGCAAAGCAGGAGTCACTGTCTACATTCAGATGACTAGTTACACCTTTCAGAGGATTGATCTAGCAAGAGTCCTTATGTATACTATCCAGACAGCTCTGGAAAACAAAGGATTGCAGTGGAAGATGAAGTGGGGAATCTGATTGTTCTTGGTGGGACACACTTTCCTCAATCTCAAAGCCATAACTTTTACAAAAATAAAGGTCCATGAATAGCAATGGGTAACTACAATGACATGTGCATTGGTAGTGCTCACAAGCATGTTTTGTGTGCATAATTTAAGATGATCACAGTTAGTTATTGTAAAAATTATCTTCATGTTTTTAAACTTCCATCTGTACATAAGAAAAAGCAAGGAATGAGACCTCTTCAGTTGCAAATATTGCCAAATATTGTCCTTAATTTGCTTGGAGTGACAAGTAAGAAGATCCTGTTGGTGGAGATAAGCCCCTCAAACACAGACACCTGTCCTTCCATCAGCCAGGGCTTTTAGAGAAGGCATTGAGAGAGCTTCCACCTTAAGACAGAGTTATGAGGCCAGTGTCCTTTCTCAGGGTACGTCAAAATGCTGTCTCTCGGGAGCGTTTGTTTGCAGTTTGAGTGATCCTGCTTTAGTATTCCTCCAAAATTTGTATTAAAAAATATTAACTGATACAAATATTGTGTTGAAAATATTGGGATGTCAAAAATAATATGGGACAGAGTATTGAAGGTAAAAATATATATATTTAAGTCTTTTACATTATTTTTTAAGTACAGTTATACTTAGTATCAGTTTTTAATTAATTTGTCTACTTTTAATATTTATTGTTTTATACGTTGTTATTTTGTAATATTAATTATGCTTAATTATCTTTTATTGTACTTTTGTTTTTTATGATTTGATGATATATTCAAAGTATTTTTTTATTTTATTTAAATTTTGTTTGGCGAGTTGTTGTGTTTGTAGAAGAATAGGTTGGGAAAATGTATTAAATATACATTTGTTATTTGATTTTATTTAAAGTTTAAATTTTATGATTTGATTAGTAGTTATATATTTTTTTACATTTATTTAAGAAATCATTTAATGAAATGAAAAGACCATTTATATAGCACGGTAGCTACCCTTAGGCGTCCTAGCGCTGCAGATATCACACTTATTGCAAAACAGTTGAGAGCTATTCTGGTTTATTAAAAAGCAGGGTTTTTAGGAGTTTACGGAAGGTGAGTAGTTTGGGCTCCGCTCTGAGTTGGAGAGGGAGGGAGTTCCAGAGCTTGGCCAAATTGTGGGAGAACGAGCGGCTTCCACACCTGGCTCTCTTGAACCTAGGTATTACGACCAGGAAGGACGAACCAGATCTGAGCTGTCTGGTTGGGTGGTAGGCGGTTATCAGAGGTTGGCTTAATAATAGCGCCTGTTCTCCAGAAGGATCGATGTGCAATGCACATTGTCTTAAATTTGATCCTTGCCCTCACTGGGAGCCAGTGGAGGTCCTTCAGTCTGGGTTTGACTGGGAGTTGGCGGGGAATTTGGAGAAGGGTTCTAGCTGCACAATTTTGAATACTCTACAGCTTGTTTAGGGTAGTCTGGGGTGCCCCTAGGTATAGGGTGTTCCCAAAGTCTAGACAAGACAAGATCAGACCCTGGAACATTATCTGTCTTGCATGAAAAGGTAGCAGGGGAAGGAGTTCACCCAGAAGTCTTAGCAGGCCAAAACAGGTGGCTGAAAGTTTGGTCGCTTGGTGGTTGAAATTAAGGGAATTATCTAGCCAGATGCCGAAGCTTTTGATCGAGTCTTAAGGCACAGGGGCAGGTCCCAGGCATGGGGGCCAAAGTGGGTCAATGGTGTTGTTGATGGAATTGCCAAGGAGCATGAGCTCCGTTTTGTCTCCATTCAATTTAAGGCGGGAAGATGTCATCCACTCGGTGACTGCTTCCAGGCAGTTCTTCAGGCTGTTGGTAATGTAGTAATTAACTTTTGAAGTTGTTGATTGGCTAATTAGGTTGCTGATTTTTCAAATTATTTAATTGGTTTTGTATAATAATTAATTATGTTATGTTATAGCTTTTTGTAATAATGTGTATTTTTATTTCGCTTTCTTAATTTAAATTGTTTTTGTGGTTGTTGGAAGTTTAGGACAATTGGGTGGAGAGCGTGTTAAAGCTGTTTCTTTTATTTCTCCACTGATATACTTTTCAAAATATAATTGTGTGTATAATTGTTTATGTTTATTTTGTGTTTTAAATTATAAATTATAGAATGTTATAATATGTTTCATAAGTTTATTGAAATATATTTTATATTTCTTTATTTATAAAATATGTATATATATATATATATATATATATATATATATATATATATATATATATATATATATATATATATATATATATATATATATATATATATATATATGCAACAATGTTCCTGCTCGCCATTCCAAGACGAGGTAAATCAGGTGAGGACCTCTTGAATAACTCCAAAAAAACTCCGCTGCAGTCAGGAAACAAGAACGATAATTTTCAAGTGAAAAGGAGAGTGGATTTATTTCACAAAAATAAATAATTAGACATAATGTCAGTCCATGGCGCAGTTCGCTCCACGAAGGAGCTTGATCACATGACGCTCCCAGAATGCACCATCAATTTATAGTAAACACACAGATGGTTCAATGAGGCTGACACACGCCCAAGTGATGAAAATAAAAAACGGACTATTAAATACAGCCAAGCTAGATAAGCGACAAGTGTCGAATTGTAAAAAATAGTTTAGTGCTAACAAAGTTTTTACACCTTCTGAATTGTAAATTGACAATAATCGACCCTTTCAAACCGATCATCGGTTTAAAAAATATATATATATGTGTATAAAGAATGTTGCAGAAATTTGTCAGACAAGTGTCTAGACAAAAATAGAAACAATACCATCAATATCCTGCAACAATCTATAAGATGAATAATGACCACTGTCCCAAAATCAATAGCAGATACATACATAATTCATTGTTAAAAACAATGCACCATATATGCATAAGGTCGGAATAATTCATTGTCCACAATTCAATCAACAGAGTCGTAGCACAATCTAGATTTGGGCGTATTAATAAAAAAGTGTGAACTGCATAATAATCGTGATATTTCAAAAAAGATTTTTTGTGTGTTAAAAAACATTTCTATAACAGCATTTGAAGACTGCTAGATTGAAAACACTTGTATATCATAGATGGCAACAAATTTTTGAACTGTCAAGTTCATCTGACCTGAAGATAAAAGGCATATGCTGACACAACTGATGGAAAAAGGCTGGAAATACAAGATATAATATGTATTGAATACAATACAAATAAGTCACTAGAATATATACACAAAACATTGCGATTTCAAAAATCTTAATTCATCATATTTAAAGTGACTAGAGGCTAAAGTAGAGGATACAAAACAGACCTTCATTTAAGATTAAAGAAGATTATAAAAAATTGTGTAAATCTTCTGTAAGGTTTAACCCATTTGGGGCCCTGGTATCAAATGACAGAATAAAGTGGGATTCCTTCTGTCTTAGCAGTCTTTTCCGGCTACCTCCCCGTCCAGGGAGCGGAACAGAACACAAGACAGTGTATTCCAGATCTTTCAATTGGTTATTGTGAACTGCTTTAAAATGTCTAGCAACTGGATAGTCACTGTTGCAATTCACAATTGCCCTTATGTGCTGCAAGATGCGCTTATGCACTGGGAGTTTAGTACTCCCAATATATTCAAGGTTGCAGGTGCATTTCAGTTTGTAAATGGCAAACTCAGACCTACAGGTCAAATACTCTTGAATTGGAATTTTAGTTTCACTAAATGCTGTTGTATAGTGAGTGCTATTCTTCGCAAACGTGCAAGTGCGGCGCGATGTGCATTTGAAGAAACCCATTTTACTAAGCCAGGGTTTCTTTTGAAGAACCTCAGGCATATGCCTATCGAGAGCATCCCGCATTGAGGGTGCCCTCCGGAATGTGATTGCTGGTAGACTGGGCAGAATGGGTCCTAGAATATTATCAGTTAGGACAATCGGCCATTCTGCACAGATGATACGGCGAATGGTCCTTTCCTGTGCACAAAAAGTGGTGATTAGTCTGATTGAACATTCAGATGGAGAATTGGGGCTAGTGACTTTGGGAGCCAGCAGTGCATCCCTGTCAAAAGATTTTGCTTTGACTAAAGCCTGGTCAAGGACTTTCCTAGTGTACCCTCTATTGAGAAAACGTTCAACTGATGCATTCAAACATTTGTCGTCTGATACCCCACCACTGCAAATCTGACATGTACGGATAAACTCCCCATAGGGGATGCTATTAATGGTGTGAATAGGGTGGGCACTCTGAGCGTGGAGTATTGAGTTAACGGCTGTAGATTTTCGATAGAGCCTGGTTTCAAGCTCGTCATTGTCAACGGATAGCTGAACATCTAAAAATTCAGCTACCTTGTTGTTATTGGTGGCGGTGAATTTTAGATTTAGTTCATTGTTATTAATCTCATTGACAAAAGTTAGTGCATCATCAGAAGACCCACTCCAAATAATACAGACATCATCAATATAACGCCAGTAATGGACAATAAAATGCTGCCAGTGTTTGTGTGTGACATTGAGGACGTGCTCCTCCCACCAGTCTCCATGCAAGCATGAGTAGCTGGGGGAGAAGCAGAAACCCATTGCCACTCCACGTAACTGCTGGTAGATGTTGTTCTGGAATTTGAAGTAGTTAGAGGTGAGGCAAATCCTGAGAATTTCAGTCAACATTTCATTATGCCCCCGAAAAAGAACATCACGCCTGTTTAAATAGTGTTCCACAGCCCTGATACCATGTATGTGGTTGATGGAGGTATAAAGTCATTCAATATCCATCACCACAAAAAAATAGTTAGAACACCGTTTTACATTCTTAATCTTATTCAAAACGTCAGTTGTATCCTTTAAATAGGATGGAAAGTCAGCCATATGTGGTTGGAGATAAAAATCTACATATTTCGATATGTTTTTGTTCATGCTGCCAATGGCAGAGATGATAGGGCGACCAGGCACAGGGCTAACCAACTTATGAATTTTAGGGAGGAAATACAAAATAGGGAGAATCGGATGTTCCACATTTAGAAATTTAGATTCATCTCTGGAGAGAAGGCCTATTCTGTACCAATTATGGATCTTTTTGCGAGTATTGTCATCGTTCTTAAACATCTCAAACTGTGTGGACAAAGCATAACAAGAAACATCCGAGAGATGTCTATTAGCCTCAATTAAATAATCAGAACGTGCCCAGAGCACTGTATTTCCCCCTACGTCTGAGTACTTGATAATAACATCACAGTTACTTTGCAATTTCTTAACCAACTGATGGTATTGGCTGTTATTGTAGTTGGTCTGCTTAGTGTTACTCAGAACTCTTCTTTTAAGATTCTTAAGTTCAGTGATTACCCTGTCGCTGAAAACGTCCACTGCATCCCTCGTCATCACTGGAAGGAAGGTTGATTTAGGCCTGAATGGACTTGGAGCTGGTGAATTCACGTTGATGACCTGACTAACAGTGGGAGCTGGCTGACAGTCATCTTCACATCCAAGATCATAATGATTTTGAAGTCCAGTTATGTCATCAACACCTATTGATGTTAAAGTATCTGCAACTGCCACATCTTTGGAAGATTTCTTACGTGCGGAATTCAATTGAAAAAATTGAGTGAGTTTGATTTTCCTAATAAATTTAAAAACATCAATTCGTGTTTGGTTGTAGGAAAACCTGTTGCTAGGACAAAAGGATAGCCCCAGCGATAGTAATTGCTCCTCACCTCTAGTAAGTACAATGTCTGTCAGATTCACCACTGTGTTCTCCATAGTCGATGTTACTTTCTCCAGTTCTTTTTCGCCCTTCCTTGCACGAAACTTTTGCTTGTGTTTGCGTTTCCTTGCGCGCCTGCACTGGCTGCTGGATTTCCTGGCTTGGTCAGAGGTTTGCGGGGGTGCAAGGAGTACCGCCGGTCCTCGTTGACAAAATGTAATTCCTCAACCAGAGAAAAGTTGACCAGACCAGCAAGTCCTGGTGGAATTACTGAGCTACTATCATCAGACTCATTAGATGTTAAAGAATTTAAAGACACTGCATCAGTTTGGTCTTGAATGGAGGATATTTCACTAGGCCCCGCTGTTTGAATTGAGTTTTGTTTGTTGGTGCCTGTTAATGCCTTAGGTTTGTAGTTGTCGTATTTATGTGCAAACGTAAAGATTTTACCTGTGGCATAATCGTTCTTGTCACGAGCGAATTTAAATATTTTACGCTCTATGATTGTTTCCTCCAACTTTTTGATGCGTCCTTCAATTTCAATCTTACTTTTATTAATAAACTCAGTCTCACCAGTTGCCTCTAAAAGTATATTAATCCGTTCAATTTCTACAAGAAGTGCATTGCGGTCAGTTTCCGCATATTTAATCAAGATATGGATCATATTCATCGAGCTTTGCAAGTTATTTTCTGCCCATTCCTGCAACATCTGTGGGTTAGGATTTTCATATGTTGGTACTATAAGTACGCGCAAACCACGTGGCACTCGATTGGCATCTCGATACTTTTCTAATGACTTTTTCTCCCACCACTTTGAAAGTTCACTACGTAACAGTTTCTCCAGTGTCTTCATCAGAGATTTAGCATCACTGTTGATATTGGTGGTCGTCACATTAGGTTGTTCATTTGCAACAACTGGGAGGTTTTCATACAGCGCTTCCGCTGTAGTTTCTCAGTTCCGGAGCGCGTCACTGGAAATCATTGTGTGAAAATTTGATGTTTTATATGGCACTTTAAACAAAATGTAGCCGTTACTCTGCTCAGAAGACAGAATCCTTTCCTGACCGCTGGTACAATTTGGAGATTAATCCCGCAACCCGCTGAATACACTGTGAGGGAAAAAGTAAGAATATACGCCCACAGGAGTGTCTTACCGGAATCGGTGCCGGGCTCCGTGTCAGTCAACTGACCGACCAGCCACACAGCAACCACGCCGTTCGACCAAACTCCAGCAATGGCGGTAGCAGATTTTAACCTCGGCGGGGGGCACAGCAAAGTAAGACTGATCCCAGTCAAAATCCAATGCGTAAAACGCAATCAGCTGCGCCAACGTTGTGCCTCAGAAAGCGGGAGGGTCCACAAACCGGAAGCAACTATTCCCGGTCGACAAATGCAACAATGTTCCTGCTCGCCATTCCAAGACAAGGTAAACCAGGTGAGGACCTCTTGAATACCTCCAAAAAAACTCCACTGCAGTCAGGAAACAAGAATATATATATATGCATGCATGTCATTTACTATTATTTTAGGATTGGAAATTATAACATTTGTTTTCAGAAGTTCTACCATTGCTTTCGCTGAAAGTGGTTCTGACTTTTCTGAGTCCAACACTTTCCCTATTGTTGCTTTTAATAGGAGTAGGAATAGTAAATCTATCCTCTCAAAAGACCAGTACTTTCACTGCAGTTGCTTACATCAGAGTGAGAATAGTAAGCGCAACCCCTACAATGTCCAGCACTTTTCCCTTTTGTTACTAATGCTGGAGTCAGATTAGTAATCGTGACCTCTCCAAAGTCCTGCACTTTCCTTGCTGCTGACTATCTTGGAGTGGGAATAGTAAATCAAACCCCTTCAAAGTCCAACACTTTCCCTACTGTTGCTTATGTGGCACTGGGAATAGTAACCTGATAACCTCCAGAGTCTAACATGTTCACTACTGTTGCTCAGGTTGGAGTGAGAAAAGTAAATCTGACCCATTCAAAGTTCAATACTTTCCCAAATGTCACTTACTTTGGAGTGGGAATAGTAAATCTAACCCCTAAATCCCAAATCTTTCCCTACTTGATCTTATGTTGAAGTGATAATAATAAATCTGACCCCTTCAAAGATTAACACTTTCCCTACTATTGCTTGCTTTGTAGTCGTAGTAAATCTAACTCCTCCAACTTTCATCACTTTCTTCACTGTTGCACTGATCAGACTGGGAGTAGTAAAGCTAACCCCTCCATTTTCCAAACCATCCCTACTGTTGCTTAAGTTGGAGTGGGAATAGTAAATCTGACCTCTCCAAAGTCCAACACTTTCCCCATTGTTGGTCAGGCTGGAGCTGAAGTACTGAATTTGACCCTTCCACACATATATGTTTATATACATATATATATATACACACACACACACACACACACACTGAGACACCCAGGCACTCACTCATACACTCACTCTCAAAGGTTACAGGTTACAGTTAGGAAATAACAATAAAAAACATAGAAATTCACTGACAAAAACCAAAAGTTACAGGGATGTTATAATTTGGAAATAGTATTAAAAAAACCTTAGAAATTCACCAAAAGAAACAAAGGTTACAGGGATGTTATAGTTAGGCTCAGAGTTCACTCATACAAAACCAGTGAAATTCTGCAGTTATAGTTACCTGAGCTAACTATAACTTATGCCCTCGAAATATACTGCTTAGGACCTCACAATTTACAACACTCATGACATGGCTAGTGACCACTCACCGACTACTCATGCTGTCTTGAGAGAAAATTGTGGGGAAGACAATAATGAGTATGTTACTTGTAGAAGATAAAGTTACATTCGCGCAGAGAAAACATACTTGGATGACAAAAAAAACGCTATGTATCACTGGGACCTCAACAATACTTTAGTGCTGGGTACTCCAGGACCATCAAGGAGATATTGACGAAACATCGATTAGGAAAATTGCCAGCCTTTCAACATTTACCACCATGGCTGCGGGGTGAAAAGTCTCCAGATTTCCGCTTGTGGAGTGACGAAGTCGAGGACATGGCTCACCTGATATGCACCTGGCCCAGCCTAAGAAGAGAAAGGTCGTGTCTGCTCAAGCTCCACTTCAATCTGCGAGGGATCCGAACACAGAGGCAAGCCGTGATAGCCTGCTTTAACTCAGAAGAGCCACAGTTGAACTGCAAGCTAGTAAAATTCTTAGCACGGATAGATGAGAAGCTGGTAAATGGTGGTGATACCACGGGTAAATGTTAGAACACCGTTGCTCAGCGGGAAAAGCACACACTATCAATGAACTGATATGAACTCCAGCGAAAGCTGGCTGAAGAACAAGTCAAGCATTAGCGTTAGAGGGTCAAACCCAAGGACTCATGAGCATTGTCTTAACTGGGCCTGGCAATTCGCATGACAATTCTTTTAATCATCAAATGTTCTTATCTGGTTTTAATATTTTGTCTTAGTCACTTACGAGCATCATTTGTACGCTCTTTTTTATCGCAAATTTGGTATCAGTTTTAATTAACTATATACAATAAAGTTTACTTACTTACTTACAGATTACATCTCAAATGAGATGCTCAATATTTTTGACTTTAAATAAAAAGCATGTAAAATTGACATTTGTGTCTTCGACATTATTTTGGTAATATTTTTAGTAGATATTTTTGTCTGTGATATTTCATCATTCAACCCCTGCTTTGACGGGGGCCACACACACTGTTGTCAAAAAGCAAAAAGACTTTGAACTTTCAAGGACAAAGGAAAAATGATAGGGATGGAACAGCTGCACCAGTGGCAAAGCCAAATTTCCCTTAAAGCAACAAATGTTAATCTAGCATGGCACAACATCTGGCACCAGTACAGTGTAATGCTATGTGTACTATATTGTGGTACCCGATGCCATGAGCGGTTGTGTCACTGTGATAGGTAAATAGGTAAGGAAGGCATTATATTCTAGAATGGTTGCAAAATTTAGATAATTCACAACAGTTCCACAGCACATTTCAAGGGGGGATTATTTGTCCCCTAGTCCTGTAATGGCTATCACAACATATTGTTCATGTTATGATCAGCCAAGCAGAATTGACTAGTTCACTTTAAACTGACCAGTCAAAGCATATCTGTACACCAGCAGTCCAGGTATACCTTCCTTTTAATCTCTCCATGCCTATCCTTAGCCCCTATTTAAACACAAATTTCTATAAAATGGATTAAATGATTAACACCAAATCACAAAAAAGCAAGCTTTATGAGTGAAGTTCTAACTTTTTGCCAAATTTGAAGTAGTTCAATCAGCCATTTTTCTCTATATCTGACGGAAACTTTCCAGCGGAAATTAGCATTGAAATCACAATTTATGGTCTCCACTTGACTGATCAATGTGAAACTTTCCATCAAGGAGCCCAAGTCGATTAAGTTATTTTTAGGAAAGTTTCATGCACATTTGTCAAATGGTGTCAAAGTTATTAACAGAACACAAAACACTCTTCCGATGGAAACTCTGACCTTACTATAAGTAAAGATTGGCAGCCACCACTGTATATATTATATATATTTTACACACACACACACGAATAGTGGTTAGAAATACTTCTTATCCCCTAAAAAGCAATGAAAAGGTACCACAGCTAAAGCAATGTGATGTAATGTTATTCACAATGTGATTACCATTATGTAACATGCGGTGATCTAATGCATCGCGCTGTAGCAACTGATATTCCTCACACTCACTTTGAACCTCGTTTGCTAGCTATCTTTGTCCAGTTCTTCTCTGTGATACAAATGTTCCTTGTGTGAGTTGCAAGTCTTCCACCAACACACCTCATTCAGCATTTCTCAGTGGAGGATGAATTGTATTCCACTCTGGAAGACAGGCAATGAAGGAGCTGCGATAGCTGCATTTAAATATAGTTGTATTTATTTTCATTAGAATACTAGAAAATGACTTCAGACTAACTAAATTACAAGGTGGGGTCACAAGTGGCAGAAGACTATCTGCAAACAAAGATATATATCTCATTATTGGCATTCAAAATGAGAAGAATAGTAGTTTTACAATAACAAAAACACTCAGGTATTTAAGATTTGAAGGAAGCACAGCCCTGCACTTCCTTTTTCTTTCAAAGCCATGACATTAGATCTCAGTTTTTGAGGCTGTCTTAATGCTTAAATAGGTAACTGACTCACACTAGGATTGTGAGAGCATTTCCCTGTTTTCCTTGTTTAGGCCAGAGAGAGTGATATAGGATGTAACAATATTCTGCTCTACAGTTTAGGAGTATAATTTAAAATACCTGAAATGATGCTAAGTGTAAGAAAGTCCTCTTTTGTGCCATAATCACCCCCCATTTTAGGGCTGATGCTGGTGGTTACGGACTCTGAAAGTGCTCTGGGTTCTGCTAACTGGGCCCAGGACCAGTGCTCCATCCTCTAAAGGTATATTCTTATTGGTATAAATCTAATTGGTAAGGACAGCCTACCTTTAAGTCCCTAGTATATCTAGGTTTAGAGACCACAGTTGCCTTCATACACTTAAGTGTTCACTGCTGTGGTGTGTAGTCTCATTATAAAGCCAGGCTTGTCTTGCAGGCTGGTTTTAAAATAAAACTGTTCCCAAATTCGTCTTTGGAATTAACAGCACTTCCAAAGTCCAAAACGATCTTTTTTATTACTTATCAGTCACCCCCAAGGATTGATCTAGGTGCACCATGGGTAGGGTGCATAGTTATAAAAAGCAGGGACAATATAAAAAAAGTTTATATGCCACGGTAAGGAAAACCAGTCAAAGTTGTTTTCCCTGTTATAGTGCTGCTAGTAGAATTTAGGTCTTTGTCCTGCTGTCTTTTTTCCCGCATGGAATCACAACGCGGTTGTTACAACGACCGCGTTGTGATTCCGCATACCATTACTCCGCAAGTCGGAACAACAACTTGCGGAGGGGGAGCGCTGCCTGTTGGAATAGTACAATTTACTATTCCAACTCCAGTTTGTGCGGACACTACAGAAGGTGTTGGATTTTAAATCCAACACCTCCCCCCAACAACGACTTGCGGAGTAATGGTATGCGGAATCACAACGCGGTCGTTGTAACAACCACGTTGTGATTACATTCGGGAAAAAAGACTGCGGGACAAAGACTGCATGAGGGATGGCGCTTTGAGGGTGGTATACTAGGGGATACATAGGGAAGCTACGCAGGATGCACTAAGAGTGTTACACTAGGTGATACATGGGGAGGGTGTGCAGTATTCTGTTGTTCCTTACTCATGTCTCTCTCCATATATCTTCTGTGGATCGCCTGCTGGAGGATTCCCTTCCTTAAAGATTCTCCAGGAGGACCTCATCACAGCAGGACTGGCAGCGCAGTGAATGATTTGCCTGCTGCTGCTGCTGAAACAGTACTTTGTATCGGCCGGCCCTTTGTGGCTGGGGCTGCGCTTCTGACAGTCCGGAATTTCCTTTGCTGCTGAGGCTGTACTGGAAAGTCTTGGTGGCCCTCTTGAACCCAAAGGTGTACAACCCCATCCAGAAAAGTGGTTGATACATCGAATTGAGCTTCCTGACGGAGCTGATGGCTGGCTTCCTCCCTTCTGGTCGGTGATTCTCTTGGAGGACCAGAACTGAGGTGTAGCGCGCTCTTGCCCCTTACCAGTGCAGTCTCCATGATGTAGCGGTACAATGAGTACAGCTAAGGTGCAGTGCTCTCTTGCCATTAGCCGATGAAGTCTCCAGAATATAGCGGTACCATGAGTACAACCCTTGAGCATTACTAATACTCATCTCGTGATGGTTGCAATGGACCAATTGGTGTGCAATGCCTGAGAGTACCCATTACATCGTTACAGTCATACTTCCTGTGTGACTGTTTGTGTGTTACTTTGCATGAAGCTCACTTTTATCGTTTGGTGCACAGAACTATAGGCAATTCTCAGAGAGCCCTATGAGGAATCTTCTGCCACATGAATATTGCTGCCCTGCAGGGGCACTTGGTACTTGGAGTGCATCATGACAAGAGTGTTTTAAAAGACAGAGTGTTTGAGTGTGTACCTTTGTCTAGGTTGTTGGTGCTGCATGTTTGCGGGATGATTACTGAAGATTTTGCTCATCCTTATGTGACTCTTTGTTTCCCTGTCATGCTTTAATAGGGAGCCTCTACATTTGTAGGCTGTACCATATCTGGGCAAGGAATCTGAATTGTAGCTTATCAGATCCAAATAGCATCACCAAGGTGTAGAGGAGACACAAACTGTGAGCCATTCCTGGCTCTAGGGTAAGGTCAGGTAATTGTGATGTACCTTGTTTCACCTGTGCCTTTGTGTACCTCATCTGTGCCAGAGGATAGTCATCTCCCCAAAGGAACCAAGAAACAGCTGGCCTCATCGGATCCAACGTGAGTCGCTGCAAAGCCTCGCAAAGCCTCGCCTCCCAGGTTTCAGCTTCAATAGAACCAATGTGAGTTGGTGCGTAGCCTTACAAAGCTGTGAAGCTTCATCGGAACCAAAGCAGCATGACACAACTTGATGCAGGACCTCGCATCACAGGCCTCTCAGCTCCTCAGAACCTACATTGGACAATGCAAAGCCTCGCCGCACAGCTTTATCAGGATTGACTCATCATGATGCAACACAGCTCCTCAGCACCAATGCAGACAATGCAAAGTCTTGCAAACCAACGCCCCGCAGACAGTGGACTTATGACATAAGGTTACTCAGTGGGCCTACCGTGGTCCTGTGCCCAGTCAGTGCTCTATCGTGGTTGGCCTGAACTTGTGGAAATTTTTCGGTCCAATGTGGCCAGATATCCTCAGGTGGTGCTACTTTTACCTATGTCTTTAGAAATTCATATTACTGGTTCCCTACATTTTCTTTTTGTTGTCATGGTGTCATTTTAAAATTACAAATATTTCCTATTTTCTAAATTGGTGTTGGATTTTTATTGTGTTGTTTCCCTTGCTTATTAACCATTTTGGTGGGTTTAGATGCTGAAGGTGAATACTCCTACCAACTAAAAACACACTTCCCTACACTGGGTATCACAAACATCTTGATGGGACCACACACGGGCATTGCTGTGTCACAGAAATGCTTGTTTCTGGAATAGGGACATTTTAGCACATCAATCCTATTCCTAAGTGTTTTCATTGACTACACCCATAAGCAAGAATTGATGTAAGATGGTCTCCCATACTAATGTGCTTTTAAATCTGAATACATTATCCCAGCTAGAAGATAAAGTTGCATCATACTCTAGACTGTTTAATATTTGTTTAATTGGGAAATACTCTTCCAATATTTGCAGCACAGCCCCAGCTGGTTCAAATGCACATTCTGCATAATTGAGCACTCCGTTTTTTATGCTATGCTTAAAAAAGGTATGGCAACTTTGCTTTACAGAAATGTGAAATTAAGATTCTTCTTGAATATTATGTGATTTGTACCAATGTTGCTCATAACTCTGAATTATTTTTGATATTTTAAATCATGTACAAAAAAATCTGAATAAGACAACACAAAACCATTCGTACATTATCAAGATTGGACTGTGCATTGACTGAGTCACGCTAACTCTGATTTCTGTTCAGTGAAAGGAACTTATACTACTTGGCAGCAGGAAAAATAGCTTTAGTCCTGTCAGTATATACGCCACATTGTATTCTAGGCTATCCATCTATCTAAAGGTTAAGTTGTAAAAAGAAGCATAACACACACCCAGAAGTGTTTCTTGGTTCACCAGAGATTGTAACCCAGCAGAAAACATAAGAAGAAAACAGAATTTAGAAGATGCCTGGCATTACAGTTTATGAACTTTTTCATAAAGGCTAGATGACGGAAGATTGTTTTTTCAAGAGCAGGGATATAGAATTTCAGCTTTACGCAGTCTAGGAATGGAAGCACTTACCTTCCCATCAAAACATCACTAAACTTGAGACTCACTGTCCAGTTAAGAGCACAAAGACTGAGAAAGATTTTATTTAAAAAAAATGCTAGCTGGTGATACAATACAAGCTGTACGGTAGATTTGATTAAGGATGTAAATAGTTTTGAACACAGAGCTCTTCTCCAGAGTGAGCCAATGCATCTGGAGAATGTGGGCAGATATAGAGGCAAATGTCTTCAATCTGATATATAGCTCAAGCTACATCTTTCTAGAAAAATGCTGCAGTTTGGTCAGATCTTTCGCTGGTAGGCCAAGATAAATGTATTTACAAAAGTCCAGCCAAAATTGAACTAGCGAATTTGTTGCCACTATTTCACGGGAACTTAAAAAAGAACACATTCAGAGTAAAGCTCAAGATGGCGAAAGCTACTTTTGGTGACTGCTTCATAAGAATCATGATTGAGTAAACCATGATGTCTAACTTCTTCACTAGCTTAGATGGTCCAGGGTGGAGCTACCCTACCAAACATTGCCTAAAATGACTACATTCGACAGCAGGAGTACCTTGACTCAATACGGTCTCAGTTTCTGATGGATCCAACTTGAAGCAGTTTGTACTCATCTACCATCGGATGGACTCCAGAGCAAAAGATGAACTCAGTTAAGAAATGCCGTCCAGTTTCCTGCACGTTCAACAGGATTTGGGTATTGTAAGTGTGCATGAAGCAGGAAAACCCAACTTTAAGTCTCAATTATAGGTGCCTTCCTACATGTAGAAAGTATCCCAATAGTGTTTTAAACACCTACACAGTACTTTAGTCAAGCATTAATCACATGCATAAGACAGCCTCTGCCTTTCCAAGGTTCCTTGCAACCAGTGTCAGTCTAACACCAAATTATTATCTTTGTTATTTTTGTGTTCTAAGGCACACAAATCAGTGCTTGACTGACATACATGTATAGGACTTGAGTAGGGCCCCTACTTATACTTGTAAAAACAAGGTCTGCTATCCTACACTGCTGAAAGTTGTAAATCTGTGTTCTCTTTAATGACATGCTGGCAGGCTTTTGCACAGCATCTGCACATTGACCGTAATAGAAAAAAAGTGATTTTAAAGGACTGCAGGAAAGAAGGGCTTGTCACAACCCGACCTCCTGTATGTTTTGCAGGGGCAGGGGAGTCTGCAAGTTAACATGTGAATGGTGGAACTATAGGTGCACCTAACCATAGGTGCACTACTATATTAACTTCCATTGTACAGAGAGGCTGCACTGCACTGTGGGGACTACACTGGCAGCATTAAAATATACCATTTCTGGTTGTATGGTGTTACAACGTGATCTTTTAGATCGCGGTACATCACAATGCTTCTTTTACAACGCAAGTCGTTACCACGACTTGCGCTGTAGGGTTCTGGACTTAGGAATAGTAAGATTTACTATTCCATCTCCAGCCTACGTACAGTAGGGAATGTGTTGGAATAGTAAAGTCTAGAGGGCCCTCCAGCGCAAGTTGTGGTAACGACTTGCGTTGTAAAAGACGCGTGGTAATGGCAGCGCGGTGTTTTGACCGCGTTGTCATGGATGTTCCCCTCCATGGATGTTCCCCTCCTGCAGAGCAGTGCAGACAGTCTGAAGTGTACTGCTCCCTAAAACGGGGAAAGGTGACATCACAAACAAATGTCCTCGCAGCAGGCCTCAGTCACAACCACTCTTCCTCTTCATCCAAGGAGTATAGTCTCTTTTAAGGCTCTGGCCTAGCAGATGTCTCACGCAGTATATTTTTATAGTTGTGACGAGGTAGGAAGTGATGGTTTTTCTCCAACCGCAAATGGGAAATATCCATTGACCCATTTAACATGCCCCAAACACAATACGCCACATTATATAAATACCGAACTAAAATGATGTGATTTTCCAACGAATTACTTCCTCATTTCCTAAATCCAACGCAAGATGTCATTTTTATTTATCCTGAGAAATTGGTCCGGGAGCTGGGTTGCACTGGATGAGTACAGGTACATAACCTAAAAGGCGTTTATTTTGAACTGGTGGAAGACATCGTGCTCTGCATTTCCGACCCAAACGCAAGAGGCTAGATGACCCCACTTAATAATGCCTTATAAAAGGCTAGTTATTAATATACTGTCTTCCTTGAATGTCAATCCCAGAATCTGGCAGGAAGCCAGGTTAGCTGCACGGTAACAAGGGACGTACTGGGAGATCAAAATCACATTATTTTAACAAGGCATGCACGGTTCAGCCCTGTTTATTTGGCCTCAGTCCACATCAGAAGTATAAAGCATACAAGGAAGGGGAAGCATACTATGGAGATGGAATTTCCTACAGTAACATCCAGGACAAGACTAAATATATGACTGTAACTGTTTTAAGAGTAATTAAACAGATAAATGGTGTGGACATCCTCCTGAAGATGGGAAAGATAATAGTAAATAAAGAGTGATGGAAATAAGCTATAATGGGAAAGTGTAAGCATGTGCCAGCAGTGGATTGTGACCACGGGCAAGGGTTAAATAGCCATGTTTCCACAGCGAACTTGTGATTTTGCCAACATTTGGAAAATCTGGTGGTACAGCTCATTAAGTAAACAGTTTAGTGTGGCTGTCATCTTTCTCAAATTGTATTTGGTAGCATTAAAGGGCCCAATTAAGAACAGCTGTTTCGCGTCAAGATAAGGAATATGTGATGCAGTAAACACATAGTCCAGCTATCAGCACAGTGTAATTATGCATGGGGATTGTGAAAGGGGTTTAGAGGGTATTGTCATCAATTACTTGAGGGCTTTTTCTAATAACAACAGATTGCCGATTTTAAGTCAAATTAGCTGAGCTGTGGGAACGAAATTACTATGTATATATTCGTTCTGGCAAGGACAAATCATATCTTACAGCAGTTGCTCCACATATGTACAATGGATGTATTGAATTTCTATATAATTGTGGACTGTGCTCCAAACAACATTATGTGGTGTTTTTGTAGCAAATGTTCCAAAATCCTCCCAGGCAAGTTTGCTGTAGGATAAAATAAGGAATCAGAAATTCTCCATCTATTACTTTTTTGCCCACACATGATGATATTTGGGAAGCATTATACCCTAAGGACAATTTGATTTCTGTAAAACCACACCAACTTTCTTTTTGATATGAATATATCATATCCTTTCTGTTATCTTAAACACACCAGGCAAGTTTGGAGAAGCATTATCAATAGATAAATAGAAGACATGAAATGTCAAAAATAAACTGGAAAATGGGGCAATATGGAGAAATACTGGCTCTGGGACTCAAGTCTTTCCCAATGTACTATACATATTGTTTACTAGGGGCGTTTTATTGATGATATTCAATGCATTTGGCAGGGAGAGATAAACCTACTCCAACAATTTTCGGGACAACTGGACGTGAATCCTTGGCATGTTAAGACCACTCATCATTTCTCTCAAACAGAGATCAACTTCCTGGATCTGACAATGTATGATCAGCTGCATAGCAAGATCTTCCGGAAGCATACACCAGTAAACTCTATACTGAGAGCAGTTAGCTGTCCTCCACGACATGACATCTGTAACATACCTAAAGGTGAATTTTTGAGGACCAGAAGAAAATGTAGTGAGGACACTGTATTCCTGGAAAAAGGACAATAACTTATTACATGCCTTAGCAATAGTGGATTTCAACAGTAACATCTAAACTCCACAATTAATGCAATCTCCCTTATGGAGAGATCAACTGCATTTAGATATAAACCATTTGCAACTTCCAATTCAGGAGGCAAAATACGCTTTATCACTGACTAGCATAATGGTCATCATAGGATACAAACTGCCTGGCAATGCCATTGGAATCTACTTAAATGTCTGCCCGAAACTAGGATTCAAGACCATCCAGAAATGAGCTTTCCTCGAGCACCCAATCTTAAACAACTACTATGTAGATCTGAATTTATCAATAAGAGGAAAAAAACAAGCACATTTCTTGACAGACGGGCGGGTTTTCATGCATGCCATAATTGCAGTATATGTAAAATAAGTCAAAATAAAACTATTCAAATTTCACTCCAAAGAGGACCTTCAATTCAGATAACTGAATGGAATCATTGTAGTAGTACATTTGTGACCTACATCATATTATATCCTTGTAACAGACTATACATTAGGAGTACTGTCAGGCCACTGCTCTTATGAATTCAACAACATTTTGTGATCATTATTAAGTTCACCACAGGTTATCTCCTGACGGATCACTTCCATGATAAGCATCCTCACATGAAATCATTTACATTTCGAGGTATTGAAATTGTGCACAGAAGCAGACTTGGAGGCAACCGTGAACTTAAACCTCGCCGAGGTGAGAGCAAATTGATTCTTAAATACAATACAGTTACCAATGGACTTCACAAGGGTGCTAAAATGCAATATTGGTTAGCGGTAGACTAGGAGACTTACAGAATAAATACGAGAGACCTTTTTCCAATTTCCACAGAAGAAGATAATATTAATTGGTCATTCTCGTCTCCCAATATCTGTATTCATGTTCTCTTATAGATCCCCCTTTCTTTAATCCTTTTATGTTTCTCCCTTTCTGTTTCTTTAATTTTCCTGAAAATGTGTTTTTTTATTTTCAATTTTCATACCATGAAAATAATCATTCTATTCATATGGTATATCATAAATGTGTTCTTCTTCTATTAACTATATGTTTTGTATCCCAAATGATTAACACATAAGGGTGCTAGGTATTTATAGATAATAATGTTTGCAAGCTGCTTACTTTGCTTCATCCCCTTGTCCTTGCTCTAGTTTGCATACAATTAATAGATTTACTATTAACGGTGACAGTCACAATACTAACTTTTTATTAACCCCTACAAGATGGCGCCAGCACAGCATTGCGTAGCTCTCACAGACAAGTCCTTTCTTACTTCCAAAAGAAAGGTGTTTCGGGTGTAAACCCGGAACTAATAAATAACAACAGGAACAGCATTCTGGCTTGATGGAAAAGAGAATCACTAGTGAACAGGGACCACAGCATAATGCAGCAAATATGTGCCAGACGAGGCTGCATATGTGTAATACCTGAGAATATCCACAGGTATGTAATTTTAAGATGGGGCAGTTAGAATTGTCTTGACTTGAGGTGGGCATCTTAGTTTCGACAAATGTGCATTTTATTTTAGATTGCAGCCTTCTCCAAGAAAATATACATGACATAACCACTTATACTATATCAAAGTCGTACGGTAAGGATTTGATTATAGAATACATGGGGCTACAAACTAACGTGTAAGATACAAGGACCAATGACATTAGGGACCCAAATATAGCTTTGACTCATTCTCACGTTTTTTTCTTATTTTTTTTCTTACTTTCTTTCTGTCTCTATTCTGCTACTACATCAACGGGAGACATACGATCCCAAATCTCTCCCTCGAAGGAGATTATAAAAGGGTTGTCAAACAAATCGTAAAAAATAGATTACTGCATGATTTTGTTTAAAACTCACCTTTCTCCTGGCTCTTTGCCTTACCCCTCGAATTTTTAATAACTTTCCTTTACATACAAAATTGGAATGAGCACTTTCTTGATTTCACGGTTTAAGAAATTTGGGAAGGAAATTAGCCATTCTGAGACATGAATGATTATTATCTGACTAAAAATGTTCTGACTTAACAATGCCACTACTTATTCTTTGAAAAAAACAAAGTATTTTTGAATATTTTTTGGTGCTACATCATCATTTTCTTGTTGACGATTCTCAATTATGTATGGATGATAATTAGTAACGTATCACCAATGGTGTAGTAAAACTTGGTTACCTTTTCTTTTGATATTATCCTATGTGTGTTACTGGGTCACAAATCACTTATTAACAATCTTATGATGCATTGCTTTCTATATGACTCTGCATTCCCTTTGATTCATTTACTATTTGTCTATAATTATGATATTGTGTTACGATGGTGAAATGGGACGGAATTTATACTATATTATTTTGATTGCTTTGGTTTTCCCATGTACTTTACATCCTGCTGACGATAATCTTTTTGGTTCATATTTATTTTCTTACTTAATTATTATTTATGTCTATATTACACCCATGCTTTCAATGGTATATCAGCCTTGAAAAAGCCCCAGGCTTGCTAGCCAGAAGGGGCTGAAACACGTGTTGGCTGGTGTGTTTGAACAGAAGTGATTCTGATTTGGAAGAATTGTTTTAGAATTAATAAGCAAACTACTCCAACATAATCAAATGGAATTTTCCGATTAATTATGATTATATTTGTTTTTTGCCTTGATCTACTAAATCACTTCATGAAATGAATGGGTGAGGGGTTTTCCATTATTCAAGACAAAAAGTCCATTGATACATCCTCATTTAACTGGGATGTGACAATAGAAAGGATCATGCGCCCCGCCAACCTTTGCATCACTGTAATCTGGTTAGCAGTGGTAAAGTACACAGAATCCTCATGCCAGTAAAAATTAGATCAGCACAGAAATGGAGGAGGAAGGAAAAACGCTGGGGCGAAGACCACCCTAAGGCTCCAGGTCCAACACAACATCTAAGATATAATATTTCTGTCAGATGAGTTTTTGGTAATGTAATTGTGGTACCATACAATGGCTGAGTACACAGCAAATACAGCATTCTAGAACTCCAAAAGTGGGAGGGAACACACTAACTAGATGAAACCTCCTCAGGATTGCAACATTGTTGCACACTATGGACTTTGCTACATCACTAGAGATATAAATACTCACCTTTGTCTCCTCCTCCAGAACTCAATGTGCCCTGAAACTTCTTTGAACTTGCAGCACTTTTTGCTTTCACAGCTAACTGGCTCACCTTTCCTTTCCTCTGGGAACTCAGTTATTGCCCAATCACCCAACTAATGACTTATAAACAAAGTTACATACCTTCCTGTGCATGTTCCTGTTCTATGAGTGTATTTGCTCACATTTTTTGATAATGAAAATGTGATTAAAACGTTTGAGCAGGCTACATTGGAAGACTCATTCATTATCTTCTCACTTAACCATCAGTAGAATCAGATGCAAAGAAATTATATTTAGAAATAGCAGATTAGCCGCATGATTTCAGGTATTTTTTACCTTCAGAATTAGATGAGAGTAGCAAGTCATGGAACAGCTGTAACAAATGCGTCCAATCACCACAAACTCATAAACACAAAAACCTAATAGTTGTTTTCTGCTAAGTTACATCAAAATCTGAAGCCAAGCAAAATGATTTGCAATAAGAGCATCTGACCATAAATACAAATGATTTAAAATACCGCCTGTAACGAGGTATGCATAATAAGACTGCTGAAATCTACATTTCAGTGTTACTTAAGCTGCAGCATTCAATCTTTATGCTCATTACCGCCTGCTGAGAGATATTGTTCAACAAATTGGTTCATGCTCAGAAGTTGTTTTTCTCTCATTTTCCTACGTTATACACTTTTGATTGACAAGGTCATGTCATCTCCCATCTCCAGCAATTTCAATTGATGGAGCGTATTATGGATGAGTTTCAACTGTTACTTATCCAACCTCCTATACCAGCAGACAAGCTCTGAGATGCAGAATGTCGCCTGTGCCCTGTTGAACTTTTCTGGCAGAATTTGACTGCTTTTTCACATATACAAAGCATCAACATATTCTGCAACAATCAAAGATGCAGGTCCTTTAAAAGTACTCTTTCAGGTTGCCATACGGGCCCGGTTCACAAATCTTTAGTACTCTGGCACCACATATTTTGGCTGCCGAACTTTGTTTTTCTATTAGGCGATTTTAATCATCATTCTAAAGTGATCTCTGATGCAGACACCAAAAAATAGCTTCCTGAGCTGAAGTCTTTAGGTCTCTGTCAAAAGGAGACAGGTCGCACACAATAGCTATTCATTTTTATGTTAATTGGGAGAAACCTTGGACTCAATGGCAACAGCGTCAACGCTGGTCAGTCCAAGGAGGAAGGTAGCACTCTCATAATTTATGTCAACCTTCTCTCTATCTCCTATGAGGGTCTAGAAAGATATAAATGTGGCTTTAAATCACTTCAAGGGAGCCTTTTCTCATGGATAGATTCTATTGCCCCCTTAAATTTAGTAAACATATATAAAATCTCCTTGGTTCGCAAACTCTATAAAAAAGGAGAAGACAGCTTGTAGAAAGCTGGAAGGTAAACGGAGGACCACAAAATCCCCTGAGGACAAACAAACCTACATAACTGTACTAGGAATCTATCATAAACATATTAGAGAAGTAAGGAAAACTCACATAGTAGAGAGGATAAACAACTCAGGAAAGTTGACTAAAGAATTATACAAGATTCTGAAGGAATTTGCTAATCCTTCAACCTGTGCCTCACAAATCCTTGCTTCTTGGCTCTCTGCAATGAGCTCACAAACCAAGAAAATATATCTAAAATGTATCATACCTTTTCAAATGTTTGGGAACCTGAAGAGCTGATCTTATCCAGCTCCTCTGTTATCACCCATCCAATACTTCTGGAAGCTTTTGATAATGTTGCCCCGAATCGTGTGCAGGTTCTGATTAACAAGATCAAGTCAGCCTGTCCTGGGGAACCTGCCCCACCATATATTATGGCCACCCTGGTCGCAGCCATTCTTCCCACTATAACAGACCTGCTCACCCTTTCTTTGAGCACTGAAACAATTTTGGTAAACTGGAAAGTAGCATGTGTCAGACCCATTTTAAAAATACCCACAGCAGATCCACTAGAGTTGGCAAATTATAGACCAATTTCGCTGCTCCGCTTTCTCAGAAAAGTTATGGAAACCTAGTCAATCAACAGCTCATAACTTTTTTGGAAACGTATTCTGTTAGATCCTTCTAACACTTGTGGAGGTTCTGGAGTCAATCAGACTTGCTCTGCATGAAGGGACCCACCCTAGCTTTTAATTGACTTGTCCACAGTAATCAACACCCTCTTGCATGCAGCTTAAATCCGTAGATTTGGGGAGATTGGTGTCAGTGGCAAAACCCTAGGTTGAAAAATATTCCAACCAAACGCACCCATTCGATGCAGCAAGATCGCTTCAACTACAGAACTATGGCCCTTGATAGGGGGGTATCACAGGGCTCATCTCTGAGCTCAACCCTTTTTAACCTCTATGTGCCCCTCCTCCTGGCCAAAGTGATAAGTTCATGTGGTTTTGATGTCATTTCTTATTGGGATCACACTCAACTAATCATCACTATGGGGTCAAATCCAGAATCTACCAAACTGAGATTCAGGGAATTTATGGGTAAGATTGCTTCCTGGATGTCTGTCAACTATCTCCAACTGAATCCCAATAAGACAGAGATTCAGATTTTTAGGAAAACACACTCTTTCTGGTCCAGTAATTGGTGAGCCACATAACTGGGGCCAATCCCTACCCTGAAAAAGCTAGTCAGGAATTTGGGTGTCTGGATCAATGAGAACCTCTGTCTAAAAGAACATGTCAGTGCGACCACTGGATTTTGCTTTGTTCTGATGTGGCTCCTGAGGAAAGCCTTTAAATGGCTATCTGTACAGCCCAGGAAATCTCTTACCCAGGCACTCATTGTTAGTTGCCTGGACTAGGGTAACACTTTAATGGTAGCAGGGTCTCTTTGCTAAACCCCAGGATGTGCAGAACACGGTTGCCCACCTGGTCTGTCGTCTACCTTCTCGAGCCCCTTCAGAGCATATGATTAGATTCTTGCATTGGATTCCCATTAAAAAGTGTGCCCGTTTTAAGTTTTCTGTCTGGTACATAAAGTGGTACACTGAAGTGGCCCACGCTATTTGCAAAATAAGTTGCAACTCTATGCTCCCACACACAATCTTAGATCTAGTGAGCAACTCTTAACGTGTCTGCATCGCATGTGTATGTTTTGGCATCGGGCCGTTCCTTTTCCTTTCTGGCCTCCCAACATTGAAACCAGTTACCCCTGCATTTACCTGCATGCTCTGACTACGTTTTATTTAAACAAATCCTTCAAAACCTGGCTCTTTTAAATTTTATTTCTGCTAATTTTATTCTGACCTATGTAGTATGCAACAACACGAAGAGACCCTATCAAGGGTGATTCCTTTGAGCTCAACAAATATCAATAATATTAATTTAGTAGCAAGTTGGAAATCTATCAATCATGGACTCGTGCTGATGATTTGTTGATGACAGGATTGTCACAACAATCCTCAGATCTACGTTTGGTAATATATGTCAATTGTACTTTTCCTCAAATGCACGTATTCGAAAGTATCTCCGCCGGGGCGTCAATGTTTAGTTAGGGCCAGTGATTGGAACTGATGTGCAGAGCACTAATTTTGAGGAATTATAAAAAAAAATGTAACTATCAGACTTTGACCCACGGAAAGAGGGAGAAAAGGCGAGAAAGGGAAAGATAGGAAAACAGTGACAAATGGAGAAAGGAGGGTGAAAAAGAAGCCACAATTCTGAAATAAAGAAACAGGAAGGATAGTGGTGTGAAAGAATTGGGCATGAGATGGGACCACGAAAGAATAGGCAGCCTCACATTTAGCAGAAATGGGGCAGGGTATTGATTAAAAAAACTTTGATTCCCTGTATTTATCCTTTTTTTAAATATGTAACACCGCAAATTAAACTGAGGTTGGCAATCCCTGTGTTTAAGTTCCCCTGATTTGTGCAATCTTTTATCTTTTTTCTTTGTGGGAAGAGTATTTACCCAGCGGGAAGCCCCATCCCCTAGGCTCCTATGAAATTTCTGTTCTTCCCCTATATATTTTTCAGTAGCTATTCAGCTTTCGATGTGGCAAACGCAATACAAAATGTGTGTGAATAGTCCCAAATATTCCAGTTTTGCCTTCTCCATACATTTTCCATGGAATATTTTTTTGTCAAAGAACTTTTTCTCGCTTCTTAGCTTAAACATAGTAGTGTGGTATATCTACAGTACTGGTAGGTTTTCCACCCTACTAAGATCCATCGTCAGCAGTAAAATTCCGCAGAAAATCATTATAAGAATCAGGATTTTGAAATCAATGCAAATATGTGTGGATATGGTATTTCTAAAGCTTTAACTTAGCCAAAAGGCAGCTAAGCGCTGTGCATGATCAAAGACAAGCATAAAGTCAATGAGTAACAGGAGAGTACTCATTGACTACTCTCCCTGCAGCCCTGCCCCTTCCCAGACTCCGCTCTAACCTCCCTACCTCTCGTCCCGCCCCCTCCCCTACTTAAAGGCGGCTACTGCGCGGTTGCGCAGCAGACGTGCTGTTGGCACGCCGAAGACAAGCCTGACTGTGCCTGTCCATGACCCGACCACGGCCAGCACCAGGGACCCTGGATCTAGGACCCCTCACCGCTACACCGCTGCCGCCCTCCTTGTACTCAACCCCAGGAGAAACTACCACCGCCAGAGATTGACTCCGAACACCACCCAAGGCCAGTTCTCCTGCTGACACTGCTGATCCTCCTTCACTTTAAATTGTTCTCCCACGGCCGCAGAACCCACAACAAACACCCGCATCACCAAAGCCCTGATGTACATCCTCCTCAATGTACGCTCCCTCCACACACATGCCACTGAGATCTGGGACCTGCATGACACCATCTCGCCAGACATCTCCTTCTTCAGTGAAACATGGGGCAACACCACCTCCGCCCCCGACATCGCCACCGCCATCCCCAATGGTTATGAGATCCAAAGAAAGGACTGCCCACTCCACCCAGGAGCAGGACTTGCCATCGCACACAAGAGCTCCCTTCGACTCTGCACCTCCGGCATGAGCGACCCCCTCTCCATCCCAGAGCACCTCCACTTCCAGATCCAAACCTGCCCCAGAACCACACTGTGCAGGACCCTCGTCTGCAGACCCAGCGCCTCTTCCACCACCACCATCGCCGACCTCGCTGCACCCCACGCCATCACCTACATGGACTATATTCTCATCGGAGACCTGAATTTCCACCTCAACAACCACAGCGACCCTGACTCCACTGCCCTCCTTGACAACCTCACCAACCTTGGACTGAAGCTGTGGGAGATTGGTGTCAGGGGGAATGCTCTAAAATGGTTCAAGAGTTACCTAACAGACCGTACAACAACGGTACAGGTGGGAAACACCATCGCCTGTTATAGACCAGTTAAGATGGGAGTGCCACAGGGCTCTATTCTGAGCCCGACTCTTTTTAATCTTTACATGACACCGTTGGCCAAGGTGATCAGATCTCCCGGCTTTGATGTTGTATCATACGCTGATGAGACACAGATCTTGGTCACTCTTGGCCCAAATCAAGCAGAAACTATGCTGAGATTCAGAGAATGCATGTCACAAGTTGGTAGGTGGATGAGCACAAATCACCTTCAATTAAACAGTGGCAAGTCAGAGATAGTGCTTTTTGGTAAGGCACAAGAACACTGGTCTCATGACTGGTGGCCCCCAAACCTTGGCCCCTGTCAAACCCCAAAACAGATGGTTCGGAATGTAGGATTCCATATGGATAACAAACTATCAATGCATAGTCAGATCAACCACATAATTGTTTCCTGTTTTTGAATGATGCGCAGTCTACGAAAGGTTTTTAAATGGATTCCTATCGAGGACAGGAAACCATTAGTCCAGGGACTGATAATAAATTATATGGAGTAGAGCAATGCCTTGCTGTCCTCAATTAATGAAGGTCTTCTAGCAAGACTTCCGATTCTGCAGAACACCGCAGTTAGGCTGGTACTCGACCTCGCGCCCAGATCCCCTACGGCCCCCAGCCTGAGATCTTTACACTGGCTTTCAGTCAGAAAGCGTATTCAATTTAAAATCCTCTGCTTAACACACAGAAACATGTATGGAATTGGCCCAGGCTATTGGTCCAAAAAGCCAAGTTGGTACCAGCCTTGTAGGATCCTGAGATCCAGCAATGAGTCATCACTCACTCCTCCCAGAATCCGTACCACTAGAACTTGAGGAAGGTCCTTTTCTTTTCTTGCCCCTGCATCTAGAACAAACTGCCCATCAATCTGCGCACAATCACAGATCACAATTGCTTTCGCAAGAAGCTAAAGTCATGGCTGTTCAACAACTAATCAAGCAATCTTTCAGAGCTGTCTGCAAGCGCCACAAGACTTCTGAGTGATATGTGCTCTGTACAAATGTCCTTGATTTGCTTTGATTTGAAGCAGCTCGTCACCACCACCATCCACAGACCCCATCTTCGCAGGAGTGCCAAACATCATCTTCAGCCACACCACGCAGGCCCTCTGGACAGACCACCACTGTCAAACAATGCCCCCTGAAGGCCGCCTGGTTCACCACCGACCTCCAAGAAGCCAGGCACTCCTGCAGACGCCTCGACAAGCTCTGGCGGAACAGGAAAACCACCAAAGACCAGAACAACTACAGAAACGCCATGAACAAATACCAACAGGACATACGAGCCACAAAGCAGACATTTATCAAGAACAAAATCCACACCAATGCAAGCAACACAAAATAACTCGTCAGCGTCATACAGCAGTTCACCAAATCCCCCAGCGAAGCCACGGACGTCACTCCGTCTCAGGACCTCTGCAACAAGCTCAGCTCCTACTTTCACCTGAAAATTAAGGCCCTGTACGACACCTTCTGTGAACAGACCCCCCCACCAACATCCAGCCGACCATCACCACCTGGAAACCTGCCACCACTGAGGACACCACCACAACAATGAAGAACCCCCACTCAGTAGCCCCCACTGACCCCTGCCCACCGCACATCTACCACAGAGCCGCCGCCGCCATAGCTGCCGAACTAGGCTGGACCATCAACGCCTCCCTCGATTCCGGCATCTTCCTTGACGTCTGGAAGCGGCAGAGATCAAGCCCCTCCTCAAGAAACCCTCAACTGACCCGACGGACTTGAAGAACTACCAGCTCATCTATCACCTTCCCTTTGCAGCCAAAGTCAAAGAGAGATTAATCAACACCCAACTGGCCACCTTCATTGAAGAGAATGCTATCCTCGACCCCTCCCAGTTCGGATTTCGCAGGAACCACAGCACCGAGACCTCCCTCCTTGCTGCCACTGATGACATCCGCATGCTACTTGACCAAGGCCACACCACGGCCCTCATCCTACTCGACCTCTCCGCAGCCTTCGACACCGTCTCCAACCGGACTCTTGCAGCCAGACTCCACGACACCCGTATACAGGGAAACGGCCTTAATTGTATCTGTTCCTTTCTCTCTGGCAGAACCCAAAGGATCAGACTCCCTCCATTCCTCTCCGAACCTACTGAGATCATCTGCGGAGAACCCCACGGATCATCGCTCAGCCGCATGCCACTGCATGGGACAGCTCCTGGTGGCCCCCTGCCCTAGGAAACCCACCCATCCTGACAAACCATGCCCGGAACCTCTGCATCATTCTAGACTCCTCCCTCACCTTAACCCGCCAGATCAACGCCATCGCCTCCACCTGTTTCAACTCCCTACCCATCCTCCGCAAGACCTTCAAGTGAATTCCCACCGAATGCAGAAGGACTGTCACCCACGCACTCATAACCAACAGACTGGACTATGGCAACGCCCTCTACGCCGGAATCAACAAAACCCTTGTTAGACCTAGCATCATTGCCATGAGTCTCCCTTCCATTTTGACGGATTGCCTCCTCTGTTTTGATATGTTTTTGCTGATTTTATGCTTTGGGCACTGTGCAACTGCTAATCAGTGCCACACTGCAAGGGCTCTCTATGTTAAATTTATGTACTAATTGGTTATTCCATTATTGGATTATTTGATTTATCTGTCAGCCCCTAGTACAGTGCACCATGTGTGCCCAGGGCTTATAAATCAAATGCTGCTGGTGGGCTTGCAGCACTGGTTGTGCCACCCACAGAGGCAGCTTGTAAAGTGTGTCTCAGGCCTGCCATTGCAAGGCCTGTGTGCAGTCTAGCACTGCCATGTCGACTTGGCCAAGTGCACCCACTTGCCAGTCTCTAAACCTTCCCTTTGCTTCATATTAGATACCCCTATGGTAAGCCCAAGGGCAGGGTGCATTGTAAGTAGAAGGTAGGACATGCTCTGACGTGTGTAGCATGTTCTAATAGTGAATGATAGCCATTTTCGTTTTTCACTATTGAAGGCTACCTGTTCTCCATAGCCTAGAATGGGCAGTTAGGTTATTAAATTCTTATAATCCTAACTGACTCAGGGAACATGGTAGAAATTCGAATTTAGTATGCCTGAACTCAGAGTAATAAAATACATCTTTTAGTAAAGTTGGTTTTAATATTCTGTGCTTTTTTTTTCATTCTAGATATCTTTTATTTATTGCGTGATTAAAAAAAAACATTGCAAGTACAAAAATGTAAAAAAGAAAGTTTCAAAACTTCATTTAAAATGTAATGTTCATAAAAACCAGTAGGGGTATCAATAACAGGTGAAGCTTGCCAAAGCATTATGCCGATGGGGAGTCACAGACTGTGGACACCTCACAGAGTTTTTTTTGCAGAGCACGCTCCATGAATCTTACTAGGGCACAGTTTAGTTTAGTGTTCCTAGGATCAAAGCAGGCCAGAACTGCTGCTCTACAGCTTCTGATCATTTTTATATTCCAATGATGCTCGCATAGGCACAGTCTCTCTGTCAGCAGTTTTGGGCACAGAGAAATGATGTGTATTATGTCTTCTTTGTGAATCCCACAAAGTCGGCATAGATCTCGTCCGTGCTCTCTTTTCCCTTTAGGCCAGTGAACCAGTAGGTTGATAACACCCAGTCTCAATTTTAAAAAACTTAGTTTCGTTCGTGCACTGAAAGATATGGTTAGGTACGGCTGTGTGATTAACGAAGCGTAGGTTTGAAGGGTCATCCACCCATGGCTTCTTTTTGCAAGGGTAGCTTTGTCTTCCACTATTGAAAGTTGTTTGGTACTTGTTTTCGCTAGCCGTTTGAATTCCTTCTGACTTGCGTTCAGGTTCCAGAGGTCATTTAGACATAGGGTTGTTAGTCCTTTTGACCAGTAGTCGTGTCCTGCTCGCCATGAATTATTGTCAATATTGGCCCACAGATGGTACCCTAGACTTCCTTTCTTTGATCACCTCAGTTTGTGGCAGCACACAAGAAAATACATGGCTCTGGCGAGTGGTGGATTGCAGATGCCTAGTTCCAACCTAATTTGTGCCGGTGATGTATGGGTTGGTAATTTGAACACTGATCTATAGATCTTTGTAATGATTATATCCAGTTGGCCGCTGTCCAATCCTTTTAAAGCTTCACTACTTTAGCTTTAAAGCTTCTGTGTTTGAAAATACCACTTTGAGAAAGATGGTATTTTCTTGCCTAACTATCCAGGCCTGCCTCTGCTGGGTTGGGTATTCCTTGTCTGGGTTTGTGTGTGACAGGGCTGGGGGATTCCAGGAAACAGACTGGGGCAGCCCAGTGGTGAATAGAGAGATCTGCATCTAGATGGGAGGGACTAGCTGCACCTGGGAACTGAATAGGGCTGGGCCTTCCCTCTACAATGCTGGCTCCACCTCCTGCGGGGCGTTGATGTCTCTGCCCTGCACAGTGAATGGAAGAAGAGAGTCAGGTAAACAAAGGGCTCAGGAACTGGTTTGGACTAGGCAGAGGCCCCTCTGCCTTCAGAGAACAAAGGATTTTGGCGTATAAATATTGGGACCCTGATCCCAAGAAATTAGATCACTTCTTGACAAGAAACCTTTCTGCCAAGGAGAAGAACCAAGGAAGCTGCAGGAGTTGTACTGCCCCTCTGCCAGTGTGCTGTTTAATGGGTTGGCCTGCAGTGGTTGCTTCATTGCCAAGGGAAAGGAGAAGGAACTTCGTAAGGACTTTCATCTACTGAATATTCTCCAAGGGCGTGAAGTGTGCTTGCCTCCTGCTGATGTCTCAGGGACAAAAGACTTCATCTCCCGCTACCCACTGAATTCTGACTCCAGACACTTGCGTGACGCTGGGAGCTGGAAGCGCGATGCATCGAGAGGAAGCGTGTCACCGCGGCAGCTGAAATCGTCACATCGCCGGAGAAGCGAGCCATCGCCGCATCTCCCTGGAAGCATGTGTTCATCGAAGCTGCCTGCTGTCGCATCACCGGAGAAGCGTGACGCCATCGTGAGAGTCACCATCGCATCACCCGAGAAGCGTGTCTGAGGGCCTGTCACGGCTCCAAAGTACAGAGTCGTTGCAAGCCTGCCAGGGTGTCATTGCATCGCCACATCAAAGGCGCCATCTTCTCGCATCGCATCCGGATCATCGCATCGCATAAAGGGCCCGCCGGCCGAGAATCTATGCATCACCTCCGCACCGGTAACGATCATGACGCATCCCCTACTCTGCGCAAGCATTCAGGCACGACTCATCACGGAACCAACGCATCTCCCCTTTTACGAGCCTTTTGTTTACTTTGCATTACGCATCCAGATACTTTGTTGAGAACTTTGTCGCATTTATCATCAACTTGAACTAAGCAACTTTAATCATCTTTTAAGTAATCTTAAGTGTAGTATTGCGGATTTTTGTTGTTTGTGGTCTTGTGTTTAAGTCTATATAAAGAATACTTATTTTTATAAAACCTGTGTTGTGTCCATCTGTAGTGTTTTCACTGTATTACTGTGTATATCCAAAAATGCTTAACACACTGCCTCTCAGATAAGCCTGTCTGCTCGTGCCAAGCTACCAAGGGGGTGAGCAGGGGTTATTAAGGAGTGTAATCCCCTTATCCTGACTTAGAAAGTAAGGGTCCCAATTTAGACAAAGGTGAATACCATTGCCAACCAGAGACCCCCAGATCTAACAACCCTGCTACACAAGCTCCAAACCATGCAGAACACCACAGCCAGACTCGTCCTCAGAACTCCAAAACATGAGCACATGACCCAGCACCTATGAGACCTCCACTGGCTCCCCATGGAGGAGAGAGTGACCTTCAAGCTACTCACCCATACCTACAAATCCCTCTACAACATCGGATCCAAATACCACAACAAAAGAGTCTCCTTCCACGTACCCAAAAGAAACCTCCGCTCTGCTGACCTTGCCCTGGCACAGACCCCACACATCCGCTGAACCAAAGCAGGCAGAAGAGCCTTCTCTTACATTGCAGCAAAGTCTTGGAATGAGCTCCCTGTCAACATCTGACGCTCCCCCACCCTGCACACCTTCAGGAAGTACCTCAAGACCTGGCTCTTCAACTGATCCGGAGTTGCACCCCCTACTAGTGCCTTGAGTCCTCTCGGGTGAGTAGCACACTTTATTAAACCCCTGATTGATTGATTGATTGATTGAGAGTTAGCTGGGTTGTGGACTGCTGAAGCATTGTGATACGATGTTCTTAACCCCTTCGACGCTCATGACGAGCTGGGCTCGTCATGAGGTAGCCTCCTGGCACGCTCATGACGAGCCCAGCTCGTCAGGCAAAGTGCGCTTTCGCAAAATCCAGCGTACGGGGGGGAATCATGCCGCACGCATGCGGTTAAAAGAGATGAGCCTTCAACTCTTTCCTAAATTGGAGCAGTATTTGGGGGGGGTCCTTGTGGATATGGGGATGTTGTTGTAGATCCTAGGGGCCTCATTTATGAAGCTATGCGTCACTTTTACGCCGCTGGTGCGTCACTTTTTGTGACGCACCAGTGGCGTAAAAAATGCGCCTTGTTGCACCATATTTACAAAATGACGCATCTAGGTAGATGCGTCACTTTGTAAACTCCTGCGCCACACTATACCTGCGCCAGGTATAATGTATGCAAGGGGGGCGTATTGACGCAAGAAAGGGTCGTAGAAGTGACGCAGTGAAATCTATGTGATTTTACTGCGCCACTTCTAGGACACAAATGCGTCAATTTCTTACGCCTGCCTCACAGCAGGCGTAAGACTGACGCAGGCCCTTTCACATGGGGCTTGCCCCATGTGAAAGGATACATTGCTGGAGTTGCGTCACTTTTGTGACACACTCCAGCAGTGCGCCACTTTTGCTCCATACAGATACGTCAGAAATACTGACGTATCTGTAACTCCTTGCGCAATGATGCGTCATACTGTAAATATGACGCATCATTGGTGGTGCAAGGAGGGCGCAGCGAAAAGTGACGCATCGCTGTTTTCACGCAGCGATGCGTCACTTTTCATAAATGAGGCCCTAGGTGTATAGACAGAAAAGGCCTACTGTCTTTGTTTTCGTTTTTTACAACTATTAGTCTGCAGTCTTATGGTGTCCAGGCTGTGGGTGTGCTGAGAACCTCCAGAGGTGATGAGCTTGTCTGTAAGGTAAGCAGGGGTGCTGTTTATGATGTCTTTGTAAATGTGGCAGCTAGTTTTGAAGATGGTGCGGGCTGGCAAGAGGAGTAATTGAATTCCATCAGAACGGCGTGATGTAATCAATCATATTTCTTTAGGCCCTGGATAAGACCTGCTACAGCATGTTGACAAGGGGTGCAAGTGTAGAGTCTGTAAGGCCATGGAGCAGGGCATTGCACCATCCAGATGCTAGAGTACAGCAGCTTTGAAGTTGGTTTCTAAAAGAAATGTTTTGACTTTCTTTAGGAGAGAGAGCTGGTACCAGGTCGATTTAGTATTTTTGGCAATGTGTTCGTTGAGGGTGAAGTTGTTGTCCAGGATGAATCCAGGTGACTTTGCATTCCGAGAATGTTGGGGTTTAATGCAATGAAGGTTCAGGTTTGTACTGTAATTTATTTTTTCTTGGCAAATAATATGGATTTTCTGTCTTTGGCTGGGTTGAGCATCAGTGGGCAGTGGACCTCCAAGTCTGGATGAAGTGCGAGCAGTGTTTGAGACTATGTGAAGTAGAGGAGACTTTCAAGTTGAGTTGTGTATCATAGGCATATTGGTGATTCTTGATGCTGTTTTTTGTGATAAGAGCACCAAGACGCTACCTATATAGGTTGAAGATGACAGTGGAAAGTATGGCATTCTGGGGCACTCCACAAGTGACAGGGATCTTTTGTGGCCTGGACGTGCCCATTTGAACAACTGAGGTCATTGGAAAGGGAGAAGGAGAACTTGCCAGTGACTTTAATTTAAGACTCCAGGGTGCACATTAGGGAGAGATGTTTGACTGTGTCAAAGGCAGCTGAGAGATCCAACAATATCAGGAGGCAGGCGTCATCTTAATTTGTGATAAAAAAGGAATAGTTTATGATGTGTAAGGCCCCCATGCAGCAGCTTGATGATTAGCATTGATGGTGCCTTGAAGTTGGACATAGGCTACTTTTTCAATGATCTTGCTGATGAATGGTAGGTAAGTGATGGGTGGTACTGGCAGAGGTCATAATGTCTAGCGAGCACTAAAGTTATACTTAAGTGCAACAAAAAAATATGTGAATAGCACTCACTGGCACTTATTTACAAATGATGTGTATGAAGGACTGCTGTGCTGTAGAAGGACTGCCACTCTGCTGGACTGCTGATTTGCTTGACTCCTGCCTTGCTGTGCTTCCCTGCTACCTGCTGTTCGCCTGGGTGAGTAGGACTGGACTTGTATCACTTGAACCCAGAGTGACTCCAAGGGCTTGCTGGCTGGCTTGCCTCCTGATCTGAAGTCTCAGGGACATAAAAGATTTCCAACTCTTCCATTGCTGCACCTGGATTCTGCCGTCTGTAAGTCTGCCCTGCCAAGTGGTGCCACCCCTGTCCTGAACCCTTCGAAGTGAGGCTTAAGGTGCTTGCTTCAACTGAACCCACGCATCCTCCCCAGAACTGCGCTTCGGCGCTGTTGCCTGGATCGAACTGGCGCATAGCCACTGTTGCATGACCAGAACCTGTGCATCGCCTCTGCTGTGTGCATCAACTAGACGCATCCCCTTCGGAACCAACACTGCGAGACAGTCTACTGGAGGCGTTCACAACTCTGTCGACAGTAGCCTCGACCAGATCTCCGAATCGCAGTCCCTATCATCAGAGCTGACGCATCGCCGCTGCTGTGTGGACCAGGACCAGTGCACAGTCGCCTTTGCTTCGGCTGCTCCTCGCATCTTCTTCGACACAGCCAGGATCATGGTACTTTTGTTCAGAGGGCCTAACTGGTCGTTGTATCCAGTCTGCCCTCTACTGCAGTCGACTTGAACTTTTTTACTTTGTCCCGGTCCAGTGCAACCAGATATCCCAAATAAGCACTCATTGCTTTTAAGCGCTATTTTGCAGTCTATTGTTTAAAAATTCAAATCTCAAGTTCTGCTTATTGGATTTTTGTCATTTTGGTCTTTTGTTTATTTATTACATTAAGCTCTATTTTTCTAACCTGGCGTGGAATCATTTCATATGGTGTTTTCACTGTTTTACTGTTTGAAGTGTTTATCAAATACTTTACACATTGCCTCTAACGTTTAGCCTGACTGCTCTGGACCAAGCTACCATAGGGTAAGAACAGGTTAATTTAGGGTTTACCTGCTTCTTACCCAGACTAAGATTGTGGTTGCTACTTGACTAGGGCTCATACCACAGTCAGCCTACAACCTAATTTCTAACAACCACTATTTTTCAAACTGAACCATGAACAAATAGGTTAGTTCACAAAATAAAGACCTGGAGGGTGATGCAGAACACCTGGCCTAAATAATAATCATTAAGCAGGTTGCTAATTGAGACTTGCTCAGATTAGGCGTATCCACAGGAATGTTTGCCTTCACAGGACAACAGAGCTCCATCCCTTTGAATCTTTTTCAAAAATGTAAAACTGTCTTTTTAAAAAGACTAAGTTTATTAAAGGAAAATGAGTTGCTTTAAAAAAAATGGTTTACTTTGAAAATGTCCTGGACCAATGCCAACTTCCTCTGAAGCTGGCACCCCAATATCCAAAGGAGGAGTGGTCCAAACGGAACCCCATCCCCTTTGTGAATCAGTTTCCAACCCAAACTGGGAATCAGTCATTTATCACTAGCTTGCCACTGGAATTATGCTCACAAACTATTGATACAGAGGGTTCAAAATTGAAATTTGTAAGGGATGCCCAAAACCCCTGTCCTTCCAGATTCGGCAATCATTTCTAAACCCATTTAGCAATATGGAATTACTGTTCCAAATCAATAAAAGGATTTAATGAATATGTACAAGGGGCCTCATTTACAAAGCCCTAGTGGCCCTTTTGCGCTGCTGCAGCGTCTTTTTTTTACAATCCTTTGGCTCAATGCAAAGCAGTACATTCACAAGGCCACGCAAAGTGGCTTTTCATGGCCTTGTAAATATGTACCCCTTTCGAACACTGCGTGAAAAGAGCGTTCCATGGGTGTTGCTGTGGATGTCCCCACTCAACACCCATGGAATCTGAAGCATTCCCAGATTTAGGAGGAATTGTAAACGTGGAATGTGTCAGATTATTATGCCACCCCAGGGGTGGCGTTAGGGTGGCACAATGAGGAGAAATATGCTTATTTCTCCTTTTTTTCCCTCTTTCAGCACACATAGAAAGAGGAAAATACCCCATGTGATTGATTGTGTGCAGGAACCCTTCCTGCACAAAAACAATCACCCCGACAACGCAGGAACCCTTGCAACATGGCGCACATATATGGCCAGCTGAAATATAATTTGTCTTTGATATTATATAGCACAAACTTCTGAAAACGAGCCTCAGCGATATTTCCCTGCTCATCGTGTGAGGCGCAATAATTTTTCAAAGAAGATAGGCACATGCTACCTCTCTTTTCTCAGGTCTGTTAAGCATAAAACATCTCCCCGGAATGCACTTAAGGCAGGCATGCGAGTTCGTATCTAAATGGAGTTAAAAAGGATAATGCCGCGCTTTTTTTTATCACTCTCATGCTAACTTGCCAAATAAGCTCTTAATTTTAAATGGGAATGATCGCTATCACGTTGCACGCAGCAAACAGCCACCGATGCAGTAATTGGAGTGGCTCTCTGCGACATAACATGTGGTCAGCAGGAATCAGAGTCGCGCGGCAGTTTTTCCTGCCTCCATTTTGCGAAACAATGCACTCCTAGGCACTCTGACGCAGGTTAGAATCAAACCTCGTTTCAAAGAAGGTAGAATTGGACATCTAGCAAGATGGCGGGGTGGCGTACTGAAATTACAGGGTCTTTCGTAGCCGTGCCTATTGCAAACAGGAGCCAGTTACAACCAGTGTTTACCTAATCAAGGTGCTTAACTTGACTGGCATGGTTTCTGGTCTATTTGATGCGAGATTAGCTGGAATATCATGTTAAGGCACAAAGAAACAAATTGCTACTTGCGAATATATATTGTGGGCTAATCTACCGCACAGTACACCCAGTTGGTGGCTTGACTACTAACAGCAAATCAATTTTCTTCTCGCCTTCTGATGGATTTGAATTTATTGGCAAGGGTTTCAAGCTAAGTTTGGCAGAGAATCATGAGACTAGCTAAGTAGAAATCTATTAAAACTGAAGCACCTGCTAAACAGTGGCACACAAAGAAACCTTTCTCATAAGCTACTTTTCATTGGACAATCAGAAAAATCGTTTTTTTGTTTTTTTTGCCAACAGCTTCAGAGAAGTTGCCAAGCGATTTATTGCGTTTCGTTTTTAGTCACATGTAAAGCTGTTAGTTCAATATTGGACCAATGAGCACACAAAGGTAGAGTAGACATTTAGGGTCTGATCTGCAAAGTTTTCTTCAGTGAGTAGATGTGACTTACTGCTGAAAATTCAGAAGTATGATAGTTGTAATTTAAGGGTAAGTCACACTTAATGAAAACATGTTTTTGCGTGAATCAGGGGTGTGCTATTCAAATAAAAGCAATGGCCTGGAAAAAAAAAACATGAAGAGGCTTTCATACCCAGTAATGGTCGCCATGTAGAGTTGAGTATCCGTACACTGCCTTACCACTCTCAATAAACAGTAAACAAGAGGCATGTTAGACCCACATAATTGGGGTAACACCTGGTAGATTTCCTGCGGGCCAAATGGAAACTGTCATCTTTTCAAATAAAAGATAGATGGACAGGTGTCTCTAATTCCTTTTCTACTAAGGTGCACTTAGATAGGCAAGAGTGTTAGGCGTAAGAGAAAACCTGACAGAGAATCTAGCATCTGCAGATGGTATATAGATCATCGCCCTGTTTCTCAATATCAGAGAGTACACACAATAGCAGGTATTTTATTCAATATAACTATTTATTTCACGCCATGTGTCTGCAAATCATTACGTTTTATGAACAAGTCAACAATTATAATTTGCATTAAGGCAAAGTTAATGTACATCCTATCATATTTCATTATGTATACCTGCCCAATTAATCTAAAACTGTAACCCTGAAAAAAGGGCCAGGTCCAACAATATTACATACATAGCAATATTATGTATAGCATGATTGTTGGGACAGAAAAGTCCTCTGCATGTTAATGGACGTGTATCCCTGCTTGCGTACCCAACTGTACTGTTGTCTGGATCCCTAATGCTCATTCTGTTGTCATAAGGAAACACGGATAATAAAATGTCCTGACTCACAGATTGCAGTCTTGTTGGACTGTGAGGGGTGTCAAAAGCCTACCCTCATAGTGGTGGAAGGCTACGTACCTTCACTAGGAGTTAAGCAGCGCAAGCATGGTGGTGGCACCATACCGTGTGGAGTGAATATGCCCATTTTTTACCCGTTTCACTGGAGAGAGGCCTACTAGCTCACTCACCTTTTTTAAAGTTCCACTGCTGGGTGTGTAACTCACCCTTAGCCTACATCAGTTAGATGTAAAATGCTGCGCAGCACAGGAGATGTGACTCTGCACTGAATGTATGTGGGCCTGGGAAGGGTATGGTAAAGGAATAGAGCAGTGCTGTACAGTGCGTGCACTGTGAGTGTATGTATGGGGTGAACGTATACCTGCAAGGAGTACATTACATGAGAGATGTAGTACTGTGCAGTGGGTGCGCGGTTAAAGCATGTATTGAGTGTATGTGTGCCTGCGAGAAGTAGAATACATGAGGGGGGAAGTGATGTGCAGTGCAAGCATGGTATGATGAATGTGTGTGCTAGTAGTGTGTGCACTTGCAAGTGGCACACCATGGCACAATACAGAGAGGCTACATGAATGAGCAGGGGACACAGAGTGAATGTGTGTGCTGAATGTAAGTGTGTAGGGTGGTACAATACATGGAGATCACAGTCCTGGTTTGTGTGTGCTTTGTTTGCATACACTGAATGTAAGTGTGCTTGTAATAGTAGATTACATGGAGGACAATGGGCTCCATTGTGGGAAGCCCAGGCCTTCCTGGTGAAGACAGGAAGAGATAGAGAGATAGAAAAATACCCCACACAGGTTTGTGTATTGCTGCATTCCTATGAGCTGGGTGGGACACACATAAGACAACGGAGAGAGAGACAGACTCCCCTGTACACATCAAAGGGTGCTCTCTGATTCCCTGAGAGATCACAAGGAAAGGGACTGGACAAATCTCAGAAAGGAGATGGGACTGATAAGGGAATCATAACGTAAGGATGGGAGACCAGGATTAACCTTTTGATGCACATATCACCGTGGCTGGCATCCAGGTGTGAACTCAAGTCAAGTCCATGTGTTGTGAGACTATCAGCTTTTAAGTCTCTCTTGTGACAGACAACATTTCAAGTTGAAGAGGGAGACAAGGGTGTACTTCAAAAGAAAGAGAACCCCAACATAAAACTTCAAGGACCGAGACCCTAAATCACTATGGACTATAAGAAGGAGTGGTTGAAACCCCATGCATTTTTCATTTGCCAACTCGCCAGATGGGCTGTGTGAGGAGGGGCAGCTCTGCAAGACTTCTGCCTGTGACAAGGACTGGGAGCCAAGGCCTGCTAGTCTCCCTTTTGGGTGAGGGGACCTCATCCATGGAAACCAAGCCCACTTGCTCTAGAGCACCAGAACTCTTTCCTGCTTGCCAAGACCAGTGTGCCCTGTGATGAAGAGCAAAGCGTTGTAGGGAGTGAGGTCCAGTTGGGAGCCTAGCCGAGTGGACTTCTGATGCAAGGTGTGAGGAGACTGCTGCTGCACCCATCAGGTTGTCATGAGAGGGTTGCCATGAAGATAGCCAAAAGCAGAGTTCCATGTAGGGTGAGTGAAACAAGTATGGTGGCCCTGTATGCCAGGAGTTGCCGCAGTGGGAGTTGTTGCCGGATATTGAGGGCCAAAGCCTGTGCGGAGTCTAGCGGTGGCCCGGTATGCCCACAGTGGTTGCTGTGGTACAGATTACCATGTGGTGGAGGTTGGCGCCTAGCCCGGTATTGTTGCAGCAACTCCCAGGAGGGGCTGCCACTATCAAGGGTGCTGTGAGGATCAGGCCATTGTCAGAGATCTGTGCAGTTGTGTGACTCATAGGCCACAAGGAAGCTTCGAGGGAGGAATAGCCCAATAATGGCATTCAGAGATCTGAAGCAAGGACATTTCAGGAATCAGGGTGATGAATATGCCTAGAGTGAGGATTTTCATGCACATGCTCACGGCAAAATAGTATTGTTCCTGAAGGAGTAATTGGCATTTAAGTGATGCCTGCCTTATCTCGAATATTAGATCTACATGTCCCTATGCATGTTCACCTTGACCATGTGTTCCTAGTTAATATTCTGGTCAATGATATTATTTCAGATATTTTAACATGCAACCTCTTTAAATATATTATGTGATTTAATTTGTATGATTTTAAGAAACCCCAAAAAGTAATTATTGTGGAACTTACAAAGAACCAGATCAGCCACAATAAATCATGAAATTATACACCACTTTATTCACAGCAGCCGTGTTGTAGAGGTTCAAATTTACCTGATGAAGTAGTCTCTCCCATCTCTGTTTCCCGCCATCTCCCATCCATAAGGTTGCCCCTGGTTCGAACCCCAGGTTCCCGAAGGGGGAGGCCACCCTGAAGACTTGGTCTTGTGGCTGTAAATGAACAAAACATATTACTTAGCTGAAAGCATGACAGAACAAAACAGATACATGTTAAATGTTCAGCACTGCATATGCTATTGCATCTTGAAGAAAGAAACATTCTCTCAGTTGTGTTCTAAAACCTATCCTGTAATCTACAACATTTCCTTATTCACTTGACCATACCTCAGTAGACAAACTGCCTACAACTTTACAACTATTGACTTTTCCACACTAAGGGGAAGATTTACAAGCCCATTGCGCCACTTTTGCGTCACTTTATCATGGAAAAGTGACGCAAAAGTGGCGCAAGAGGCTTTTAAATCTGGCCCTAAGAGGTTGTTTTGTGTCCCAAAGCCACTAGGGACATAGATGTAACCTCATATAGTACAATAAAGTCAGCTTACTCTGTGCAGTATCACACTCTACACCCTAGTGATTCATTTGTGCCAGTGAATACAGTTGATGGACACCAGCAGTCATTTTTGTGAACCAGAACTTATTCAGCCGCTGGTCAAGAATAAGCAAAACAGGGCATAAAAGGGAGGACGTAAAAGGAAGAAAAAGATAGAATAACAGGGATAAAGGCAGAAAGAAGGGAAGAAATGGGACCTAAATGGGATGAATCAAGAGAGAGGAATTGTAGTGGTGGAAGAAAGAGACGTGAGGTGTGAGGTTTGTCTCCCACGCGATCCAGCAGTGCTGGTGGTTAGCCCACAAGAACAACTTTGTACCCTGCACAACTCTTTTTATTTTAAATTTGTTTGTAAGAGGCACTGGCAAACTCTTCCCACTCACATTCAAAAGCACACATAGGGAACAGAGTGTTGTTACAATTTACAAACAACAGGTATGTATATTGCACACGTTAATTTAAGCTGGCAGTGGGGTAAGTGTGCAAGAGAAACTCTAATACTTTCGTCCTAGAGTTACTGGGTTGTTGTAAAATTACATTTCATAGAGTTGCTTTTGTTTGGTTCACATAACCGGCCATTGTCTGTCGTAGGACAGGCAGGCATCATTATGAACCAAGCACAGTGGGAAGAATTGCCATGACTGGGACAAGAGTTTCCACGCCTTAAGCCAACTACACCGAGATATTTTGCCACTTACTGACATTGGAATGAGGATATACCTGTAGCTTCTAGGAGAAACGAAGGGCCCACTTTCTGATGGTTGCCTACAAGTATGCTGTCCTTTCACAGAGCCTGGGTAATGTGGCTACAGGAAGTGAACAATCAAGTCTGCATGATCATTTTTATCAGCAATAAAAAAATCAAATATACCATTCTCTCTCATACTATGATGTGGATTTTCCATAACAACACAACAGCTCTAATTAATGAGAATAATTTACAGTGAATATTGTGGTACTTATTGGATTGAATTAACGACACTGCACTATTTGCTTGATGGTGCTTTTATAGACAGAACGCATTGCAGGCACATTTCGTAGCCACTCACAAAAACAAATGATGAACACTTAAATCAGTGCCCCATTTATTGTTTTAGTGAATAACAAACAGCAAGCATTAGAAGAGGTCCACAAATCAGAAAGTGTGCAAAGAGCACTGGCAAAGCCAATTAATCTGGCTTTAATGTACTAACCAATGTAAACAAAGTCTTACACAAATGCTATTCGCATGCATTGTATGCACATTAAAGCATGTCCTACTGGTTTGCCAATGCTGGGGAAAAAGTAGAAAATATTGCTTTATGTATATAATGCATACAGGTGAAAAGAACTGAATTAGACAAACAGCATAGTTTATTTCATTTTTCATATTAAGAAAAATCCCATGTTCCTTCCAAAGGAAACACTTCCTAAAAGGCTAAATGATACATTGTCAGCTAATAGCATTAGGTGAGAGAGTAATATTCCTCAAGGTGGAGACAAGCCAAATCTCTCTTTATGCATATTTGAAAGAATTGCTAAAAAAAAATATGTCATCCAGACAGGTTGACAGACCTAAAAAGGAAAGTTTACCTTACCTCAATAGGCCATTATTTAAAAAAATATATAATACACATGCACTAACAGTTGATGTGTTTTCTCATTCATGTACGCACTACTTTGGGGATCATTTACAATACATGTGGAGTTGTAAACAATCAGGTGAAATACGTGGAAAGTGGTTTCTAATGTATTTACCAGTATTTTTGCATTAATAGAAAAGGTTTACATGCTGTGCCTATTACTACCAGAGAACAAGCAAAAAGCTGGGTCTACTTTCACACCAAGCATTGCAGAAAACGAGACAGAACCAGTGCTTGCACATTTATCTCTGAAGTTGCAATGCTCATTGTTAAAAATGTGGGTCTCTAGTTGGCAATGGTTTGCAGTGTTGTCCAAGTAGGTAACCCTTCTTCCTAGTTAGAGTAAGGGGGATACACTTCTAAAATAACCCCTGTTCAACCCCTTAGTAGCTTTTCACAAGCAGACAGGCTTATCTCAGAGGCATTAAAGCATCTGTGCACACCAGTGCTTAATTTGTAAACAAACAAATTGTCGACTAGCCCATTTCTCCTGATAGCACTGCCTAACACAGAACCAACAAACGTCACAAGTGGGAAGAGGATGTGGCCTAATGGCCAGAGCTGCCGACTTTGGAGCTGGGGAACCAGGTTCAAGTCTTGGAATCTGCTCAACAACTGTGTGATTATGGGCGACTCACTTAATCTTTCTGTGTCTACCAAAAATTAATATGTCCTTTACTGGTGCTCAAGTGCCAGTGTTGATGATCAAGTGCTGGTGCTAAGCACTGGAAACCACCTGCTCAAATTTAGCTGTTTTAACTTGCTTCCCTGCTATGATGGATGATATTGTTCTTAATGATCAATTAGTCAAGAAAGATAGCTGTTTACTTCCGTCAAACCACAAAGGTTCCTCCACCTTCAAAATGTGAAACTTTGTAAAATGTTGCACCTATCCTTATTATGAATGTGCTTGAAATGGTGCAGAATGAATGTCTGGCATTTTTCCTACTGCACAATTTCCACAAATGGGTATCTCGCTGGATATAGAGTAAATTGTTTGGTTTCCTAATCCTCCCCACCCCGCTTGACCCACATAAAACAGAGGGCTAGCATATATGTTAGCACATGCCACACCACCACAGTGAAGCTTCATCTCCTGCAGACGAATTATTGACAATTGATCAGCAGCAGTCAGCAAGAATCAGCTCACTGAAGAAGAAGGGACGGGGTGGAAACACCTCGCCACCAAGCATACACACAGGCATCAATATCCTCTGTTTAAAATAAAATGGATGCACTAGGGGGGTCCCCACGGGGTCTAACATCAACCCTGGTAGTGATGTGGCAGGTGCTCCAAAACCAAGGCCAAGCTGCTGGAAATGTCCTGCCAACTGCACCACAGGTGGCAGTAATTTCAGACTGCAATACAGAGGGTCGCCGTTTTGTGTTACGTAAGTAGTTTTCCCAGGTGTCACCTGTTTGTGATCAATGACAAATTGACTGCATTAAATCAATGTTCCTGCACTGTACTTTGTTCAAATTATGTATGATGTAAAGCAATGTAAAAACACACAATGGGTACCTTTTCATTACCCTGTCTCGGGATGCTCTGAAACGAAACCTAAGTCAAAACCAAAACCACATTTGTCTAGGCTCTGGCGGCGAGGGGCTAAACTTCTCCTGGCATCTGTTAATAATGAACTTCATGCCTCTTTGGGGACATGACATTTGACATCGAGTGAAGGCCCAAATAAGAACCTTAGTGGGGGCTTCACTTGAATGGAGATATTCCTGCCTGGTGTGTCCTGGACCCTGGTAGTGTCTGAATCGCCTGGCAGTATGATATCGTTTGAGAAAAAAATAATTTTCAAAACATCCGGGCGGCCGGCCCGGGATGCCCACTAGCTGCAGACCGTGCACTGCGATGGGTTAGGCTGCTGTTTTATTAACTGATTAGGGCACTAGGCCTGCCAGCCTCACCTGGTGCTGTTGCCACGGCGGTGGCTAGTCGTGGCTACTCTACTGCTACTGCTGCCAGTCCTGAGTCCTCGGCGCCAATGTCGTCATCGGGTCATGCTGGCTGGGGAGTTGAATGGCCGTCCGTAGATTAAAATTGAATGAACCAGTCACCAGGACTCACTCAGTGGTGTGGTGCGGCTGACCCGTGTGAGTATACTGGGGCGTGGCAATGCGCAATCTGGAATCTGAGCATGCTGCCTGCTCTCGCACAGCCCCAACCCCTGCAGAAGCATAATCCAGCCCAAATGGTGAACAGCCATTACAACGCGGGCTTTACACCGCGCTACCATTATGACGCAGCAATCACAACGCAAGTCGTTACAACGACTTGCGCTGGATGGCGCTATATACTAAGGAATAGCATGTTTTACTATTCCAACACCTTCCCTACTGTTACGTGGGCTGGAGTTGGAATAGTAAATTATAATATTCCTAAATCCAGCGCCTCCAGCGCAAGTCGTCGTAACAACTTGCGTTGTGATTGCTGCGTCGTAATGGTAGGGCGGTGTAAAGCCCGTGTTGTAATGACATACACCCGCCCAAATCAGTGTTCCGACCCGCCCACCAGGCGGCAACACTGAACTAAGGGGCCGCGCAGAACATATCATCAGAGATCATTGATGCAGTACTGGACGAGCTCAGCAGACAACAATTACTTGCGGACGAGTTGTATAACACAACAGTGACACTGCTAAATCCAGTAGTGAGGTAAATTATTATCAACGTCTATGACGTGCAGCAATGCGTGTAGCCCTGGCCCTGATAATTAAGTCCCAGTGTTAAGCACCGGAAAGCACTGGCACAAATTAAGCACTGGTGCACACATACAGTAATACAGTGTAAACACTACAAATGGACATCACACCAGCTTAGAAAAATAAGTCATGTTTTTGTAAAGACCAAAAAGGCAAAAATCCACAATACAGTAATAAAAATATGGCTTTCAAAAGGTAGAAACAGTTCTGTTTAAAGCAAATTGCAGATGTGATACTTTCACACAAAGTCCTTTGGATGCATCAAAAGCACAAGCAAAAAGGGTCGCAGGGAAGTTGATGCCTCGTTTCCTTACATGCAGGGAAGGGGATGCGTCGGTTCCTTGCTTTGGGGGAGGTGATGTGTCAGTTCCTTACTGTTGGGCAGGGGAGGTGATGTGTCGGTTCCTTACCGGAGAGGAGGTGATGTGTTGGTTTCTTACTGCGTTGGAAATTGGTGCATCGGCTTCTTACTGCGTCCCCCAATGATGCAACAGACCTTTCGCCTCGATGGGCTGCGCAATGATCTAAGATGATGTGTTGGTACTTGAAGCCGCACAGCAGGGCCTGCGTCCGAATTGGTGCGTGGATCTCGGACTTCAGGGATCGGTGCACTCAATGCAGCGTCCAGTGATTTCTAGAGCTGCAGGCAGGCGCTGCGTCAGTTTCCTTGGCGATGCATCAGAAACAGGAGTGGATGTGTCACGCTTCCTTGTTACGTTACTTTTCCAGCTCCCAAACAGCAGGAACAACCTCCAGAGGCCCAGAACAGCAGCAGGCACCTCTTGGCAGGTCAGAACTCTCAGTAAGGGAGTTCAGGTGAGCTGGGGTAAAGTCTTTGTATCCCTGAGACTTAAAAAACAGGAGGCGAGTTCTTGTCCTTTCCTTGGCAGAAACAGCCACTGCAGGCAAACCCCAGACAGCACACAGCAACGGGGAAGTACTTCTCCTTCACTTTCTCTAGCTCTTCTCCTTGGCAAATGTTCCTCTTGAATTCTAGAAATGATCTTTGAAGTCTTTTCTATCCCTGCCACTTCCAATAGGAGACAAGCTCTACTTCAAGCCTTTGGAGAAAACTCTAACAGAAGGATGGTGAAAGTACAGTCCAGTCCTTTTCTTGCCCAAGACAGAACCGACCACTGCAGGCCAACCCCAACAGCACACAGCACAGGGGCAGTTCTCCTCCTCCAGCTTTCCCGGCTCTCTTCCTGGCAGGCTCCTTAGTTCAGCCCAGGCCCAGAACCCTTAACTTTAGAGTTCAGGGGTCTGAACCCCACTTTTTATAGTACAAATTCCTTTGTTCTCAGGTGGCAGAGAAGCTCTTTGCCCAGCCAAAACCAGTTTTGTCCTCTCTGGTGCAGCTGCCCTGCAGGAGGCGGAGAAAGCATTGTCCCTAGCGGACTAGGCCCATTCAGGTGTGAAAGAAATCTCCTCCCCCTACTCAAAATGCAGCCCAGGTCTATTCAGACCAGCCCTGACTCCTCCAGGAGAGGCAGGACACACATCAACCCCCCCCCTTACAGGCCGTCTGAGAGAATGCACATCTCCAGCTCCTGTCATTCAAAAGCCAGACAGTCAACCCACAAACCAGCAGGGGCACACGGAATGGCTAAGCAAGAAAATACCCACTTTCTTAAAGTGGTATTTTCAAACACATAATATAAAAATCATCTTTACTAAAAGATGCGTTTTTATATTCTGTGTTCAGGCCTACTAATCTCCATCTTTCTATCTTGTCCCAATGGGAGTTTCGATTTATAAGATGTTATAGATAAACTCCCATTCTATCATATGATAGCCTTTCAATAGTGAAAAACGAAACTGACAGTATATTATATCCTGATTGTATTTGTGTATGTTTCCCAGCCTAGCTGTTTCCCTGCTGCTTAGCCAGAGTGAGAGTTGGTATTGGAATGTTGGTGTGACTGTGATGCATGAAATCCTTGGGTGCCTGTGTGGATGAGTGGTGACAGTTGGAGATGGGCTGAGCAGCAGGCAGGCTGCTTCTGGTGGGACTGGCATATGAGCTGAAGAAGCTGGAGTATAAGGATTACCAGACTTATTTACAGATGTACATATTTACCATATTTCAACTAAGAAGTTAATAAAATAATACATGAAAGACAACTCGGCTACGTCTGGTAAGGCATGACATATTTTGGTGACGACCCAGTCTCAAGCGTACTTCTGGATTTAAAGGAACTGTCTATGGTTTGGACAAGGAGAAACTAAAGAAACCAAGAGTAACAAGGAATAAAGCTACAGGCAAGCCAGCCCCACCACTGTCCTTATCAGTAGACAGCCCCAGCCCAGGCATGCTTCACATGCTGAGAAATCTTGGCGTACTTTCAAAATGAGAATTAATACACGTTTATGCTTCAATATACAAGAGCTTTGTCGCATTCATCTGCACATTGTTTCTTTTATCTTACAGTGGTTGCTTACAAGGTACTGTGACACTCTTATGGAAACGCTTGCTCATCTAAAGCTTTCAATTTTTTGGGATGTTTCTGCACACTGTGCTTTCACTCTTCCTTGCCTTTCGTTTGTGGAATTAGTTCACGTTTTTGTTTGGGAACATCACACTTCTCTGGCATGTTTATGAGAGCGTTTCTACTGCCGTATCCTGATTGTGATGCTTTTGGATGGAGCATGTCGTTTCCACTGAGGGCATCAATCTGTAATCTAAATTTACTGTTTTGGATGTCTACAAAGGTTTCATTCAGATGGCACACGTTCACAACCATTGCGTCTGGTGCGTTGTCTTTGAGCTGTTATCTTGTTCAACCCTGCGTGTATTCACCATCGGTATGTACTTAATTTCTCTGTCACGTGTTAGCCAATTGCACAACCCTCAGTGTGTTGTGATTAAAAGCCTGGCGGAGTCCTTGTCACAATTGCGTATGAGGAAATTTGCCTACTCAACGGTTGACTTAACGTACCATTGAAAAAGGAAGCGTGTCAAATGTTTAAATTGCTTGTGCGCCACTAACGGTTTCTTGTGGATACATGGAGGGCTTGCTGTAGAGCTGCTGCTGTCACGTCATAAAATGTACGAATTCCTGCAAGGACATTTCAGTGCACCGATGCACTGAGAGCCACGCTGCAGGCACGTCCACAGCGTTCCGCCATCTTCGGTTTGGTTTCTCCCCGTTTTCACCGCATATACGTAATAACATTTTTTGACAACCGGTCTTCAGTTCTCCTTTAGCCTGGTACGAGTATGGGGAGCCAGCTGCATGTTTTCAGACCCAGATGCGAGTATTGGGAGCATGGTGTGTTCGATTAGACTCGTCACGTCGTGGGATCCTTTTATCAGATGCTCTGCTCGACGTATGGATTAGTCTAGTAATGACCCAGTGTCTTTGACATGTAATTTTTTTTTTACTTTATAAGGTTTTATATAACAGTGGTACACGCTGGGAAGCATAAGTTGTAGTACCGTGTCCGTGGGTCACTACAGAGTTCTGAAATGTTTTGATTTTGAGGCTCATATCTGGTTAACTGTGTTCTGCATCTACATTATTTGCGGGTGTCACAATGGTTAGTCTGTACAGCGTTATGCTGTCCATATGTGCCTTTCAGCACAGTTTTCAATTTGGCAAGCAACGTCATGGCACAGATCCAAGAAGCATGGAGCATACTACTTGGTAGTGTGCCTTGGGTCATTTAACTAGTCTAGGACATGACATTTTATCAACAAGTTTAACGCTATATTGCATGTGATAGTGTCACACAACTGCGGGGTGCACAGTATTAGAGTGTGTCCAGGGTATTCGGGTGAGAGGTTGCTCACCGGTGTTGGGGGTACAAGTTAAAAAAAAAAATTTCACTAGAGGAATTAAATAAGAGGTTTTTTAATTCTTTTGACTTTTTATGGACAAATGTTCATCTTTTGCATATTATTTTAGTGATGCCACATTTTTGTCTCTTTACGTATGGGAAGCTCTTGTCGCTAAGTGGGTGGTAGTCACATTACACTCCCTAAAATGAGGGATGTATTTGGTTCTAGGGTCTTTTTTCGTACTGCACTCCCTTACGCAAGGGTGGTCTTAGATCTTGGTGGTTGGTTCCCCACTTCTCTGTGGTTCTTACGCTAAGTTTCTTTTTGTGTTTGGTGTTTGTGTGTAAGTCGTCATGCGCTACGCGTCTCGTCTTGTCATTGTATAAGTCGCCTTGTGCTCTACCACTTGCATGTTTAGTGTGCAAGTCACCATGCGCTACACTTCCTGTTTGTCTTGTGTGTAAGACGGCCTGCACCTCACGTGTTTTTGTCTTGTGAGTAAGTTGCCCTGCACCTCACGTGTTGTTGTTTTGTGTGTAAGTCGCTCTGCGCCACACGTGTTGTCTAGTGTGTAAGCCGCCTTGCGCCTTACGTGTTCTTTTTGGGTTTGTAAGCTACCTTGAGCTTCACTTCCTGTACACCTTGTGCTACATGTGTACTGTATTTTCACAGCCTTGGTCTTTTGGGTCTTGTCCCTTACGCATTTGGTTTCACCCGATAATTGTGGTCATGGATGTTTGTCTAAAGGTGGGTCTACCCTTTCTACTTACGTCTTTCTGAAATGTTTTCTTTGGAGGATGGGTTTATTATTGCCTGCCAATATGTTTACCTTTCCTTTCTGATCCTTTAGTGTTCAAACTCCTGAGAAGTTGTATATAAGTTTTGCTTCCCTGAGTCTTGAACTTTTTCTACACTTATGTATATTCTTGTTTATAGTTACTCTCATGTTTTTTCACACATTTATTTTTGATTTAAAAGGAGGGGGTAATGTTATATCCTGATTGTATTTATGTATGTATCCCAGCCTAGATGTTTCTCTGCTGCTCAGCCAGAGTGAGAGTTGGTATTGGAATGTTGGTGTGACTGTGATGCATGGAATGCTTGGGTGCCTGTGTGGATGAGTGGTGCCAGTTAGAGATGGGCTGAGCAGCAGGCAGGCTGCTCCTGGTATGAGCTGAAGAAGCAAGAGTATAAGGAATGCCAGACATATTTACAGATGTACATATTTACCATACTGCAACTAAGAAGTTAATAAAATAATACATGAAAGACAACTCGGCTATGTCTGGTAAGGCATAACACAGTATTTCACTATCAGGACATGCCACACACATCAGTACATATCCTATCTTTCCCATACATGGCACCCTGCCCACAGGGTTACCTGTGGTCTACCTGGGGGGTGTCTTACATGAAAGAAAAGGTAAGGTTCAGCCAGGCAATTGGGTGCACTTGCCTGGTCGAATTGGCAGTACCAAACTGTGCACAGACACTTCAGTGGCAGGTATGAGTTAAATTCACAGGCTGCTCATGTGAGTGGCACAATCAGTGCTGCAGGCCCACTAGCAGCATTTGATTTACAGGCCCTGGGCACACACAGTGTACTCTACTAGGGACTAGTAAATCAAATATGCCACTCATGGAATTACCGATCCATAAACACAATTTGCAGGGAGAGCATATGCACTTTAGCATTAATTAGCAGTGGTAAAGTGCCCAGAGTCATAAAACCACCCTAAAAAGGGTCCAAAACAGGAGGACAAAAAGCAAAAAGTCTGGGGATAAACCCACTGGAAAAGCTAGATCTAACACTCATTTTACCCAAATGGCAGAGCAGCACAGCTCTTTTGTACATAAGGTGCAGAATGTAGTCCTATAAGTACTTCTGTTGATTCCCTAACACCAGTCTTCCAAGTTTTAAAGAGGTAAGCTTTTCCGTGTAGCTAGTTGCCACCAAGGGCCTTCTAATAACATCCCTTATAGCAACCGGTAGTGCTTCCCTACATTTATTTATACTGGGGACATTGATAACTGCAGGGAGGGAAGTGGCAATAGAAATATCAAAGACCACAAGTGGAACCCTAGTGGGTCACTTTGGAACTGAGGAATTACCATGGGAATCAGTAATTTGATTCCCAATTCTTCACAGTATTTCACCCTTAGGTTACTCTGAATTTTAGCAGGCTGAATTCCTGAGGAATATATGTTGGAACAATGCAGGCATATTTTCTGCATGCCTTTATAACGTGGTCCGAACCCCAAACGCGTCTTTACAACACGTTCCATTATTCCACAAGTCGTTACAACGAATTGCATAGGGAAAGCGTTGGAGTTGGAACAGTAAAATTTACTATTCCAACTCCAGTACTATTCCAACTCCGGTCTGTGCAACAGTAGGTAAAGTGTTGGACTTGAATTCCAACAACACTCCAGCAATGGTTTCATTAAGGCAACTCGTTGTAACAAGTTGCAGGGTAAATTAATGCTTTGTAAAGACACGTTTGTGGTTCGAACCACGCTATAAACGCACAGCGTGGTTTGAGCCACAGAGTAAAGGCCATTTCCCATTCCTGAGTAGGTATTAAGAGTTTGTAAGGCGTTTGTAGTATTCAGGAAAGGGTAGTTGTTGTAAATATAGGCCTGGAGCCTGGTATAATTTAGGTTGCTTTATTCAAGTTAGTCATGTCTTTAAGATGTTAAGATAAGATATAGGGAAGACCCACCAGGAGTGACTAGCTTGCCACTCAGCCTGCCTGGTTCCAACTGCCAGCTGTCACCAGGTCAAGCCCCAAACACTCCATGATGTCATCCAAGGTTCCAGTGGTGACATCATGTGAGTGACTATGAAATCCCCAGAGATAGAAAGAAGACAGGCTAAATACAACAGTAGTATTAAGAGGTATTAGAGGCTTCTAGGGTTCAGGAAAGGGCAGCGTTAAGGGACAATCAAGAGTTTGTGGTGTTCATGAAAGGGTATTGTTAAAGGGTAGTAAGAGCTTTTTAGGTTTCAGGATGGGTAGTTTTATTGGTTCGTAAGGGGCTTTAGGTTTCAGGGATAGGTACCATGAAAGGATATTGAAGCTTTTCTAGAGTTCAACAAAGGGTTGCGTTAAGGGCTAATTAGGGTATTTTCTGGTCGCGGGATGAGTAGGGTTTAGTAAAGGGTTTGTAGGGTTAAGGTAGGGTAGTGTTAAAGGGTTTGTAGGTTTCAGGGAAGTGTAGCATTAAGGGGTTTGCACAGTTCAGGGGTTGGAAATAGTTTTTAGGGTTCAGGGAAGGGTGATGTTAAGGGGCAGTAAATATTTTTTGGGTTTAGTGATGGTAGCGTTAAGGAGTACCATGCGGTTTTCATGGTTCAAGGAAGGGATAGTAAGGATTTTGTGTGGTTCAAGGATGGTAGCATTAAGGATCGTTTGGTTTCAGTGATGGGTAGGTTAATGGGGTCGTAAGGACTTGAAGTGTTAATGGGTAGAAAGGAGTTTTGGGTTCAGGAATGGGTAGCTGGAAGGGTTTTTAGGGTTCAGGGATGGGTAGTGTTAACTCCCAGTAATAGCTCTTTAGGGTTCAGTGGTGGGTATTGTTAAGGGGCTCACAATACTTTTAGGGTTCAGGAAAAAGAAGTGTTAAGTAGTAGCAAAAGTTTTTTAAGGTGCAGGGAAGGGCAGCATTAAGGGGTAAACGTTGTTTTAGGGTTTAGGGATAAGTAGCTGTAAGGGGTGTAAGGGTTTTTAGGGTAAAGGAATGAGTAGCATTAAGGGATAGTACCAGATGTTTAGGGTTCAGGAGTGTAGTGTCAACGGAAAAAAGGGGTTTTTAGGGTTCAGGAAAGGGAAGCATTAAGCAGTATCAAGAGTTTTTTTTAGGATTCCTCGAAGGGTGGGTTAATGGTCAGTAAGAAGTTTTAAGCAATAAAGGAAGTAGTCCTTTATAAGGTAAGAAGGGGGTTTTAGGGGTGAGGAAAAGGGAGCATTGAGGGATAGCAAGGAGTTTGTAGGGTTCAGGTAATGGTAGTCTTATGGGGCAGTAAGGGATTTTTAAGATTCATGGTATTATCATTTTAAATCTCAATATAATAAATAAGTAACGTATTTTAATTCATTGCGTAAAAATATTACATTTGAAGTAAATGTTATTTTATAAAATTAAATAATACATTAAAATTAATGGTAAATTAACTTTTGGAAGCCGAGTAGTTTAAAAATGTCTCTCCAGCCCTTTAATCTTAAAACCAGGAATGAAAAAGAAAAAAGTATTTGCTCAAGGAGCACCATGTTAAGGTGGCTCTGAAGTTGATGATGGAAAGGGAAGGTGGAGGCAGTTCCTCCTTATCTGTTGCTGTCAGAAAAGACCAAACACCATCACGATCTAATTATATAGGAACCTTATAGCACTGCTGTGGCATGTGTTTCACCTAAACCTCAAGTTTTGTTGTAACCCAATTGCTTGAGTTGATAAAGAGCTCTGACTCACATAACCTGATAAACGGCCCAATCGAAGCATGCACTTCTGTCCACCAACATGTGGGAGGAGCCTAAACCCCTCTGTGTAGTACTCTTGAAAGCTCTTTGTAGATTTCTCACATATGGTCTGGTGACAGCTGCACTGTAGAGCCAAGCCAAAAAATCCCAAAATGAGGTATTCACAAAACTGGTTCAGAAGAAGTTCATATAAGTCCACAACCACTTTTTATCCTTTACACACAATTAGGTTGCACTTTATCATGTATTCAGTAACACATTTGCAAATTGTTTGTGCTGCGATTTTCTATAAGAAAAATCAACACTCAATCACAAAATGAAAAGTAGAGATGCTCTGGTAGTTCCATCCTTTTAAATTTCATGGAGGCAGGAGATATAGGACTCGTCAAAGGTGATAAGCACAATTCGTGCTAGATGAAGATAAGCAATGATAATGATAAGTAACCTACCTATTCTCACCATATCAGTTCTATGTGGAATGGCAAATGATTTACTTACTACTCCATGAGCAGTCCTGTTTTCAGCAGCCACTCCTAGTACCGATTCTATTTTTTTTACATCTCAGTTCCTTAGTTGCAGTGGCATCACAGGGAATTATGACCACTACACTTGTCCTGGTCTAAGAAGTTCCATCAAAGAGACTATAAGATCAAATATAGGAAAGTTTTGAGTTTCAGTCTCTAATCAATTAACAACTTCAGAAGACATTAAACTCTCAATCAGAAAGGGAGAAATTACTAGGTTACACTATTTGCGGTTAGTTTTCTTACAGGAACATTTTCTGTAGCTGGTCATTAGGAATATGTGTTACAGCTGGGTTTATGGTGTTTTTCAGGTGTCCTGCATCAGACCACATTGTGGTGACCCTTTTGTGATGTACCAATAAGTGTGTTTTGCGTGTCCTTGTATTTATGCAGTGCTATTTATTCATAAAGAAGGGCATATGATGTGTTTGCCAGCATGTGATTGATGTATTAATTTGTAGTAAAACATATTCTTTCTTAGCCTACAAATGGGTGTTTTTTAGTATGTAATTTAAGTCAGTGCTCATTTTTGGGGACTGGTACTTATTTTTCCGCATCAGATGTTTACTGAGAGCAACAGGGAAAAATATAGAAAGTGAAAAGACCAAGGAAGAGACAGACCAAAAAACCATCACAATGGAAGAAAGCAGGAACCTGCAAGTGTGAGATAAAGATGCATGGGGTCCTGGTAGTGGACTAAAGAAGTATGAAATGGATTTAGGTCTACACAGCCTTGGAATTTGGCGCACTGACATTTAATTGCATTCATTATTCAACAAATAAAGCTCTGTGTGTTTTCAATTTATCATGGCTATGTGAAGTGAAATACTGGACGCGAGTAATGTACATATACTGTTGGAATTTTTTGTTTTGTGTTTGGGTTCTACTTTTCATAATGGGCTGGTTGTGATGAGGATAGCTGTGTGGCCAGTTCTTACTCTTCAGACTTTACATATGATTTTATAATTCTGTGGGAGAGTATCCTTCTAGTTGTTTGTCTCCATCCGTTGCAGATCTACTTTGTAGCATGTGTGTGGTATGTCACAAACTCTAAAGCTGGATAAGTGTAACCGCGAACAGGCTATTATTTGAGAACTACCACAGTAGATGTGTGGATATCTCTTTGAATTAAATTTCCTCCTGAAACATCTTCAATTTTCTGCATGTCTTTTAATATGCAGTAGCATCCTAAGACTCTTAACAGTGTATCCATGGCCTTCCCATTTTTGTGCATCAATTCCACATTTTTGGATCCTACCCCATGAAAACCCCTTCAATCCTTCTTAGGTAGTAATATTGCACCAACCAGTCCTTAAATTGAGCCGGTTGTTGCTTGTGGGGCACTCATTTTTGGGCACCAGCATTTAACTTTTCATTATCAGACTTTGAACCAAAGAGAGAAGGAGAATAACACAAAAGGAGGAAATGCATACAAATAGAAAGACGGAAGAACTGTGTAAAAGGGAGAAAGACATGAGGAAGAAAAAGAGTCTGCGTGAATGAAATAAAGTGGCAGAGAGTGTGTGGTGGAGGAAGCAAGAGGCATGATGTATAATCAAGACTATGCCAGCTTGGTTCAGCACCCTGATCTTTGATAGCACAGGCATTGATTTGTGAAAACTTTTTTGGGCACCAGCACTTATTATTTTACAAATTTAGCACTGTTACTCACACTTGTGGGCATACAATTATAGTCACGGAAGGAGGGATGCACATGCAAGTATGCATCACAATGTACGATTGTCAAATCAGAAACCATGCTCCCAGCCTACCTAGTCGACCTAGGATAGGGTACTATTACACACACAGAGTTTTGCTTTGTGAGTCATGCTTACTGGATTTAATGCAAGCTTATTTTGGTATCAAGTTCAAACTGTACACTCTTAAAGCATAATTAAATCAACAGATATTTTTTGTAAAATTAAAAAATAAATATACCTGTAATTTCACAAAAATACCCAGAATGTGTGGGTTTCTTCCACCATGGTGATTAAGCATTTTAGCAATGTATGTAATTGGTTTATCCAGAAAATGAAATCTAATAATTCAAAACATCTATAATGTAGCAAAGCCATTCTGTTGATAACTAATCTGGATTTTGAAATGCAAATTTCTTTTAGCTGATCACCTCACTCTCTGTCATTTATTGTGCTGCCCCCAGCCCTAAACCTTTCTCCTACAAATCATTGATTACAGGTGTGTTAGTCTAAATAGTTACTGTAGGACTTGGCCCTTTTTGGCTAAACTTCCCTAATTATTTTGCTTTCCCCCTAGACATTTTACCTGACATAATGTTGCCAACTTAGATGCTTTGGTCACTTTGCCACTGCTGATCAGTGTCAAAGTGCAAGTGCTCCCTGTGTAAAGTATAGTGGTAATTGGTTGTCCATGAGTGGTATGTTTGCCTTACTAGTAAAGTCCCTAGTAAAGTGTACTATGCATGCCAGGGCTGGTAATGTAAATGTTACTAGTGGACCTGCAGCACTAATTGTGCCACCCACACAATTAGCCTTACAGAGAGGACTCAGGCCTGCCACTTCAGTGCCTGTGTGCAGTTCGGTAAACTAACCATGTTGTTCAGACAAGTGCACCCACTTGCCAGACCTTACCATTCCCTTTCTATGCACATCACACACCCCTGTGGTACGTCCAAGGTACCCCCTGGGCAGGGTGCAGTGAAAGGTAGGACATGTACTGAGGTGTGTACCATGTCCTAACAGTGAAATCATCTCCATTTCGTTTTTTACTGTTGAAAGGTCATCTTGGCCATAGGACAGAATGGGGCGGCTGTGTAATATGTTTTCCAGCCTACCTTCCCATAGGAATAAGATGGAGAGGTAAAGTTTAGTGTGCCTGAACTCACAATGTAATAACATATTTTTTAAAGGGGGTTTTGCATTGTGTGTTTAGAAGCCACTCTTTTAGAAGCAGCTGGGTTTTTGTGCTCTAACATTTCTGTGTGTCTCTGCCTGGTTGGTAGATCCGAGGCACAAGAAACCTAAGAAAAAACACAAGCAACGCGAAAAGGAGGCAGGGTAGAAACACCCTGACCCCCTAGGCCTGCTCATGGCCAAAACAATAAAAAAAAATCTGCAAAATCCGCCCAGGGTGCCAGATCTTGCAGATAAAAAAACAAAACAAAGCGCGGGCTCCCAGGGGGGTGGGGGGGGGGGGGCAAATCCCGAGGGCATGTTAAAAATAAAGTGTGGGGGTGGCCCAATCCCCCCCACACTGCCCCAGGGACTGCCAACTCCCGGGGAAAAAGCATGAATAATTCCGGGGGGCACACAGTCCCCCTGCAGCCCTGGGGACCGCCACCCCGGGCCTTAATAGTATGGTGTTGGGGGGCCTCTAAGGCACCCCCGAGCCCCAGGGACCGCCACCCCCTGGGCTCGACTTAATTGAGAATGCAGGGGGCATACTGCCCCCACGCAGCCTCGGAGACCGCCACCCCACGGGGATTAAAAAAAACCTGTGTGAGGGGGCACAAGCCCCCCAACATGCCTCGGGGACCACCACCTCCCGACGGGCACAAAAACTTCAAATTGACAGACCTCCCAGCACCGGGGACCACTCCGCCGGGACTTTGTCGTGGCCCTGGGGACCGCCACCCCCCAGGGCCGGCTCCTGCAGTGTCCTGGGGAGCCGACCCCAGGACACTGTAGTTTGCAATGACAGGGTGGGAGCCTCGCGGCTCCCACCATGTTATTGCAAACTGCTTTGCTTCATTGAAGAGAGAGCAGGGAAACGCAATGCCGGCTACGGCAGGACGCGGGGAGTCGACTAGGACCGTGGGGGGATTGGGGACCCCCCAAAGTCCCCAACAGAGAGGGGAAGCCCTGGGGGATGGGGTCCCAGGGGCTACAATTGGCCCGGGAGGGGGGCCACACGGTCCCCCTCCCCAACAGTTTTAAAAATAAAAAATAAAAAATAAAAAAGGAAAAGGCCATGCCTCGGGCGATGGGGTCCCCGGGGCCGATTAAGGCCTCGGAAGGGGGCCCACGCGGCCCCCTTCCACATTATTTAAATAAATAAAAAAAATCGGGGGCAGGCCCTGGGGAATGGGGTCCCCAGGGCCAAAAAAAAGAAAAAGAAGGGGGGCTACACAGCCCCCCTTTTTAAAAAAAGAAGAAAAAAAAGACCGACATCGCGCCGGAGGCCACGCCCCCTCCTTTCATCACTCTGCAAACGCGCCCCCTGGCGTGTTTGCAGATGGGGATCAAATTCCCCTTGAATACTGACCCCTAGGGACCCTTAGGATTCAAGGGGACCTAATCTCTCTACTTAGAACGGCCACAGGGTGCATTTACACAGTGGTGAAGGGAGGGGACTGGCCTGAGGTGACGTGTGCAAACACGACCTGTGGCCCATTTTATGTTGGGGAAATAATTCCCCTTCAATCCTGAGGGACCCTGATGGCCAACTCGCCCACCATGTGCTTCCAGTAAGCGCCACTACGCTGTGTTGCAGAGAGGTGGTCTTGGCCGTTCCCCTTTTTACACCTCTCTGCCAAGCAGCTCTGTAGCGCTTAGTGGATATACCTAGTGGGCTAGTTGGACCCTGAGGACCCTTAGGATTGAAGGGAATTATTTCTCCAACTTAAAACGTGCCACAGGTTATGTTTGCACAGAGGGGATGGTGTAGGAAAGTGTCTCTATATATACTGGACCGAAGTAAAATCAGCCAAACTACGAATTCCGATTTACTCACCTGTTATCAGGAGAGACCTCAGTGCTGCATCTTTGAGCCCAGTACTGATCCTGAAAAGTAATTCTAACCGTACTTACCAGTGACTCAGTACATCAGTGATGTCATCAGTGGTGTCATTTGAGATGTCATCAGTGATGTCACTGACCATGTCATGAATGATGTAATATGTGACATCATCAGCAGTGGATTGCGGGTGCGCGGGTTATAGTTAGTACAACTAACTGTAGCAGAGGAATTTCAATGGTTTTGTATGAGTGAAATGTTCAGCTAACTATAACACCCCTAAAACCTATGTTTTTTTCAGTGAATTTCAAAGTTTTTTAAATGCTAATTCCTAACTATAACATGTCTGAAACCTATGTTTTTTTCTCTGAATTTCAAAGGTTTTTTAAATGCTAATTCCTAACTATAACATGTCTGAAACCTATGTTTTTTCAGTGAATATATATGTATATATTCATATATAGTTTGGAAAGTATAATAGCCAGTAGACAACTAGGATTTAATGATACATACATACCAGCTTTGCTTCTATAAGCACACAAAATAAACTAGTAAACTGGAGACCAAATGTGTACATGGCCGAATACAGTTTCTCCCCTTTAGCCCGATAGGGCTTACTTAATGTGTGCCTGTGGTTGCAAGTGGTAGGCACTGGCACTCATTTTGGGAACTAGTGCCTATTTTCTATCATTCGACTTTCAGTAAGAGAGAGAAACGCAGAAAAGGGAGAAAGAATAGAGAGTTCCATGACAGGAAACAGCGGCAAAGCCAGAAAGCAGGGACAGCTAGAGCCTGCAAAAGTGAGATTAAGTGAGAGGAAGTGTATGGTGGTGGAAGGAAGAATCATGAGGTGGAATGGACTAGTCAGCTCTGGTATGTGCCAGCCATGGCATTCGACAGTGGCTCTGTGCTCCTTAATAAAGTGTAGGGCGCTGGAATGTATAGTTTTTTTTGTTTTTAGAAGTTAATCATTACTCCTTATAATCCCAAAACAACATGACACTTAATAAATAAAAGTGGAGAACCTGCGAAGGCCTGCTTGGAATGAAAGGAAGCATGAATTCTAGTCTTGCAGTTAAGTACTCAGCAAAATGCATTTCAAGCACGTCTCCTAATGATATTCTATCTTCCTTGTTTTACCGGCGCAGTAATGATTCATGGTGACGTAGATGAGATAAGTGAAAGATTTATATTGAGTGTTGAGATTGATTATTTTTCCTGCTAGAAGTTGCAAGGAGATGCAATTTTATTTGCAGTATTATGAAGTGTGTGCTTCTACAAAATGTCTTAACTCTGTTTACCATGATCACTCAAATATGTTTGCAATAAACAACTTGCAAAGGGAAAAGACACTCTAAATTCTGCCCTTTAATTACACCTTTCAAAGCTGACAGCCAAACATTCAACATGTAGTTTGTTTTATGCAACTATGGAGTATATTCACAAGAACGTGTGATAACTATCGCATGAGTAGCGTAACACAACTTTCAACGGTGGTAGTATCCGATAGTTTGCAGACACAGCAGACAATGTCCACGAAATAACCACCTAGACGGAGATAAAAACGCAAACCCCAACGCGGCAAAACCTGCGATGGTCAAAAGCACGATAAGAAAACAGTGACAACCAGCGCGAGGGCAACAATACTCACGCCCAATGCAGGAAAATAGTACAAGAACAGCACACAGAAAATGCCACTGAACAAAAATCACCAACAGCGAAATACGACGAATGCACCCTGGCCAACTGCAGAGGACAACATGTACACCACAACATCCAAGCACTGTGGAAGAACAGAACCGATAGGCACACCACACAAAAGAGACCAGTGGCAGACAGAGCAGAGCCGCGGGAGCGACACACCCACAGTGCAGCATACGCACACAATCAGGAGTGCATCCAGGCAGTGACAACATCCCGGCTCAAACAGCACCACCACCACATTTGAACACAGGACACAACTGGTTCAGCAAATGTGCACAACCTGCCAAATCACATCTGGAGCGCAGGGAAATGTAGCATCAAAATGTACAAGTACAAGCTGAGACCTGCAAAAATGTTTTATTCACACATGCAGTGCCTTCGGACATTTTCTACTGTTGCATGATTGCCATGGACGGTCACAATGTGACATACTCATGAGTAGTAAGTGTCATTGATGGTATTCCTACGGGCCATTCCTGCAGCTGCTGCAGTAGGATGTGGGCCACCTGCCCCATCACCACCATCATCGGCCGGTACCTCTGGAACTGGGATCCCTGGGACCCTGGTGCGAACACAGATGTTGTGCAACACACAACATGCAACGATCAGCTTGCACACGATGTCTGGGCCGTACAGGAGCTTCCTACTTGTGCCGTGCAGGCACCTAAAACGTGACTTGAACACGACAAATGTGCGTTCAACTATGCCCCTGGTACGTATGGGAGCCGCATTGTACTGCCTCTGGACTAGTGTGTTCGGATCTTGGAGGGGTGTCATCATCTAAGGGCAGAGTGCATATCCTTGATCACCTGTGACAGTGCAGGGAGAAATTCGTCAATATTTGGTTCGGCAGAATGTGATGGCAGGTCCACCAATCCAGTGACGCCAGTGCTAACTGTGTGTGGGGTCAGTGTTCGCCAGCCCGTAGGGAGTAGCTGATGCTGGCAACTACACCACCAGTCTGTATAAGGTGCAGGGGTTTGCCAGGATGACCATGGAGTGTTGTGGTGGTGTCTGGTAGGTGTTCCTGTAGTTTGACATGTTGAATGTGGTTCGGTCACATGTGCATCCCCACAGTTGTGCATTGTGTTTGGAGGCATTGTGATGTGTAGTGTGTTGACTTGGTACTTACCAACAAGTAGTTCCCCTTAATATGTGCCATCCTGGAAGCGCTGGTTGATGATGGACTCTCGGAAGATGAAGGAATCTTGCACATTGCCTGGGTAGTTGGCGACGACATTGGTGAAGAGTCCCCAGTGGTCCACTATTGCCTGCTCATTGATGGAATGCGTGTGCTTTCTGTTGCCGTAGTGGTGTGCACTATCTGCAGGGGGCACAAGTGGGACATCTGCGCAGTCGATTGCCCCCAACACGGCCGGGAATCCGGCTATGGCATAGAAGCCTTGCTTTGTCTCCAGCTGTTCCTGTGCAGTGTTGGGGAAGTGGAGGTACTGGAGTATGAAGCTGAGGATGGCATCCAGGACAGGTGTGATGAACTTTGATAGGGCTGGCTGTGAGACACCTCAGACTCTGGCAGTTGTTGGTTCGAAGGTACCAGAGGCCAACAGGTGCAGCACAGCCAGCAGCTTTGTCTGCGTAGGGATGTTGGTTCTCCACTGTGTTGGGACCATCAGATTGTGGGCAATGTGGGTCAGAATGCGGTGAATGGTTGTCCTCTTGAGCCTGGAGTGGGCAATGACTTCCTCGGGTGTTAGGTCTGTGAGAGTGGTGTGTCTTTGATAGGTCCTCTGTCTTACACTGCGCTGCCACTGTGGTGGTCTGGGGGGGGCAGGTACGGGTCCAGGGGTGGTAGTCATCCTGGGGATGGTGGCAGTGGGTGTTGTGGCCCTGTTGGGGCTCTGAGCTGCATGATGAGTAGCTCCATGACGTTGTTCGTTCTTCGGATGTGGCTGTATGCGGGGCTCTGTTGTCTACCGCAGCTAGTCATCGGTCTTTACACCTGCTTGAGGCATGTGTTAAATACCTGCGGCTAACGCAGCTAGTCATCGGTCTTTACACCTGCTTGAGGCATGTGTTAAATACCTGCGGCTAACGCACCTGTTTTCGGTTCGCTTCGCGGATCTGTAAGTTTGTTGTGAAAGTGGTGTTGCTGTTTTTTCTGATGTTTCTGCATGGGAACGCCGACTCTGCATCTCATTAGCATTAGTTGGTGGTGTCCACCGTGGTGTTAGGTTTTGTGGCTGTTAACGCGGAAATTCTGACGAAGTCTGCTATTTGCACCAGCTTGTGAATGGGGTGTTAGTTCTATCTCCACTTTTGATGCGTTAAGGTGGTGATAAATCAGAGGTAACTCCTTGTGAATATGCCCCGATATCTCTAATGTAGTTACCGGTGTTATATTTAGGAACACAATGTGTCATTGTGCACATTTTTAACCACTGATTCCGAAAGTAGAAGGTGAAACATATGTCTGAATCAACAGCATTGAACATGAAAGAAACAGGGACTATGCTGTGTTCTGTTGTATTAAGAAAACAAAGTGATGTTTCTTTGGAATAATGATAAGGAGAGACATGCTAGATAATAAGAAATGTGTAGCACTTGCCAAGTGCAAGGTTCAAATTAGGGGTGCGCAAATATTTGCAAAACTTGCCTTTTAGGTAATTTCGTGAACATTTTGAAAAATTATGTAAAATTAGGTATAATTGCACGAAATGCAAACCCCCTCTTGAGGCAAAAGTTTAGTACAAACAGTGTCCTTAGGTCCATTTTGGAAACAAGGAAGCATGTCACACAAAAAAATAGCACAACAACCATAAGCGCACCAAACAGCAGCCATTCAAGTTCTGGCAATTCACCTTGTTCCCATGCGCACAATTTTTGCTGAGAAAGGCACATAATTGAGTTGGCTTAATAAAACAATTTGGGGAATTTTGCATAACACGTGTAATGTGAAATTAGGCAAGATTATGCCGACTTAACAGTCATTTCACCCGGGACTAGTTGAAATGCTTTTTAGATCGAGCCTGGACAGTGCATGCACTACTCTGTGGCATGCTGTATTGGAGTATGGAATAGAAACCCCGCCCACTCTCTACCCATATTTGTCATTGGCTTGTGTCATTGTCCTTTGTAAATGCTGGCTTCTGATTTGTTAATAGGCTTGTTAGTACCGCCTTGTCTTCATTTGTAACCTCCCATGAGGACTAGCCCTTTTACTTCAGTTGTTACATGGAATGTCCTTTTAGTCTGTAAGCACTATTTTCTTTAATGAGTTTCTGGTACTGCAGGCACGACATGATTTCCCGCAACATTCAGTGCGCCATGTGCACTTTCACTTTCAAAGCAGCCCCGCTTCTTTGAATTGGTCTTGCATTTACGAGAGATTGAGCTATTGAAATTACAAATGACGATACCATTTATCTATGTGTTAATTAGCAAAACAGTTCAATAAAGGGCATTGTCATTTACAAATGGGAAACCTATTGCATTGCAAATGCTTGTTTGTTAAAGCTATGGGATTGCTGTCACTAAAATGCCCTCTTTCAGTAGGGTTCAACCATGATATATTGATGTTTGTAGGAGGATTTTCTACCAAGCATCAGGGTCAGTATTATTATAGAAGGGCTTAACGCAGCTCCACTGAGGTACATGGGTTTACAGACCTGCAGTATCTGAAAGTAAACACAGCAAGCACATTGCTTAATATAGTTCTTCAACGTGTACCTTTATTTGACTCTTGTGTGTTCTTACTCATTGTTGCTTTTTCTGTTGTCACTTTTTTTTCTCCCTCACCTTCTTTCTCCCTTATATGCTGTTCTCTCTCTTGCTCTGGGTATGATGACGAAAATTAAGTGCAGGTCTGCACACATGAGTGCTGATGCCCAATACCTGCAAGCACCGGCACAAAAAAAATACTGGTAGCACAAGGCCCAGTAGATAATGATTCAAGAAATGAGTCTTACTTAAAGCACATTTCTTCCCTTAGGCTAACCACGATTGGGTAGTAAAGGGCATGGGCAGTAAGTAGAAGATCTAACACATACTGCTTACTATTATCCACGTAGGCTTTCCCTAGATACTTAGGGTCCGATTACTATGCAGCCCTGAAAGGCTCTGCTGACTGATGGTCGGAGCCTTACGCACCGCTTCGTAATCAGCTCCTCCTTTACTTTCCGACCGCACATTACAATGCTGGCGTTCAGAAACTAAACTGGCCTGTCATTCCGGCTGTCTTCCGACGAGTTCAAAGGCCAGTCGGAATTGGCTCATAATCGAAAAGGGCGGGCCTTTCCACCCTTGGGATTATGATGCGCCGTTTCTTGCATGGTTTCCATGCCGGTCTGTTGGACATGAAAACCATTCATGAAAAAACTGTGTCTTGTGGCCCTCAGGAAGGCTTCCTTGTGTGTGCAGCCTCCGTTTGGGAGCTGAGGAGGCACCTATGGTGCCCCCTGTTGATCCCTGCACCCATGGCAGGTGGTGCAGAGCAGGAATATCAACGGAGAAATATCGTGGGACATTAATATCTCCGCAGAAATATCGTTTGGAAGAAATATAGACAACAAAAATATAGTTTGACAAGAATATCGACTGACAGGTAAGTTATATCGATAACAATAATATAGTTGTGATAAATATCGTTTACAAAAATATTGTTTACAAAAATATCGATTTATTAATAATGTTATGTATTTTAGTGTTTTTAATGAGATTTGTTTGTCATTTTATTATATGTTTTGGAATTGTATTTGTTATTAATGTATTTTATGTTTAATTTTTTGTTATTAGTTCCGTAGCGGGTTGTGGGTTTATAGGGGAATAGGGTGGGAAGTAATTAAATTATATAAAATTAATTGATTAATTAATGTGTTAATTTATTAATAATAGTTTAATAATTAGTTAATTAATTTCAATTAATCAATTAATAATAATTATGTTAATTGTTTAATTAATTTTAGGTGTGTGTTGTGGAGTTTATACGTGAAAATGGTGTGAAGGGTGGTAAGTAATTAATGTTTTATTGATTAATTATTAAATATTTTTTTAATTAATTACCATTAATTAATTAGTAATTATTAATTGTAAATGTGTAATTAATTTTAGGTGTGTGTTGTGGTGTTTATAAGTGTATATGGTGTGAAAGCTGGTACGTAATTAATTGATTAATTAATAAAAAAGAATACATTAATTTTCATTAATTAATTAGTAAATATTAAACGTAATTGTGTAATTCATTTTAGGTGTGTGTGGTGGATATTATAGTGTTAAAAAATGTGTAATTAATAATTTTTAATTATCTTTGTTAATATTAATATATTTAAATGTATATATTAATTATGTTTATATTGGAAATGAAATTTAATAAAAAATTTGATAGTTTTGTTTTTTATTGTTTTGGGTTCCAGCGCTTTCCCTACTATTGCACTCACTGGAGTGGGAATAGTAATTTTTACCCCTACGCTATCCAACGTTTCCCTACTGGTGCACTCTCTGGAGTGGGAATAGTAATTTTTACCCCTACGCTATCCAACGCTTTCCCTACTGTTGCACTCTCTGGAGTGGGAATAGTCATTTTTACCCCTACGCTATCCAACGTTTTCCCTACTGTTGCACTCTCTGGAGTGGGAATAGTAATTTTTACCCCTACACTATCCAACGCTTTCCCTAATGTTGCACTCTCTGGAGTGGGAATAGTAATTTTTAACCCTACTCTATCCAGCGCTTTCTCTACTGTTGCACTCACTGGAGTGGGAATAGTAATTTTTAACCCTACGCTATCCAACGCTTTCCCTACTGTTGCACTCACTGGGGTGGGAATAGCCCAATACCTGCAAGCACCGGCACAAAAAATATACTGGAAGCACAAGGCCCAGTAGATAATGATTCAAGAAATGACTCTTACTTAAAGCACATTTCTTCCCTTAGGCTAACCACGATTGGGTAGTAAAGGGCATGGGCAGTAAGTAGAAGATCTAACACATACTGCATACTATTATCCACGTAGGCTTTCCCTAGATACTTAGGGTCCGATTACTATGCAGCCCTGAAAGGCTCTGCTGAATGATGGTCGGAGCCTTACGCACCGCTTCGTAATCAGCTCCTCCTTTACTTTCCGACCGCACATTACAATGCTGGCGTTCAGAAACTAAACTGGCCTGTCATTCCGGCTGTCTTCCGACGAGCTCAAAGGCCAGTCGGAATTGGCTCGTAATCGGAAAGGGCGGGCCTTTCCGCCCTTGGGATTATGATGCGCCGTTTTTTGCATGGTTTCCACGCCGGTCTGTTGGACATGAAAACCATTCATGAGAAAAACTGTGTTTGGTGGCCCTCAGGAAGGCTTCCTTGTGTGTGCAGCCTCCGTTTGGGAGCCGAGGAGGCACCTATGGTGCCCCCTGTTGATCCCTGCACCCCATGGCAGGCGGTGCATAGCAGGAATATCAACCGAGAAATATCGTGGGACATTAATATCTCCGCAGAAATATCGTTTGGAAGAAATATAGACAACAAAAATATAGTTTGACAAGAATATCGACTGACAGGTAAGTAATATCGATAACAATAATATAGTTGTAATAAATATCGTTTACAAAAATATTGTTTACAAAAATATCGATTAATTAATAATGTTATGTATTTTAGTGTTTTTAATGAGAATTGTTTCTCATTTTATTATATGTTTTGGAATTGTATTCGTTATTAATGTATTTTATGTTTAATTTTTTGTTATTAGTTCCGTAGTGGATTGTGGGTTTATAGGGGAATAGGGTGGGAAGTAATTAAATTATATAAAATTAATTGATTAATTAATGTGTTAATTTATTAATAATAGTTTAATAATTAGTTGTTAATTAATTTCAATTAATCAATTAATAATTAATTATGTTAATTGTTTAATTAATTTTAGGTGTGTGTTCTGGACTTTACACGTGAAAATGGTGTGAAGGGTGGTAAGTAATTAATTTTTTATTGATTAATTATTAAATATTTTTTACATTATTTACCATTAATTAATTAGTAATTATTAATTGTAAATGTGTAATTAATTTTAGGTGTGTGTTGTGGTGTTTATAAGTGTATATGGTGTGAAAGCTGGTACGTAATTAATTGATTAATTAATAAAAAATAATACATTAATTTTCATTAATTACTTAGTAAATATTAAACGTAAGTGTGTAATTAATTTTAGGTGTGTGTGGTGGATATTATAGTGTTAAATAATGTGTAATTAATTCTTTTGTATTATCTTTGTTAATATTAATATATTTAAATGTATATATTAATTATTTTTATATTGGAAATTAAATTTAATAAAAAATTTGATAGTTTTGTTTTTTATTGTTTTGGGTTCCAGCGCTTTCCCTACTATTGCACTCACTGGAGTGGGAATAGTAATTTTTACCCCTACGCTATCCCACGTTTCCCTACTGGTGCGCTCTCTGGAGTGGGAATAGTAATTTTTACCCCTACGCTATCCAACGCTTTCCCTACTGTTGCACTCTCTGGAGTGGGAATAGTCATTTTTACCCCTACGCTATCCAACGTTTTCCCTACTGTTGCACTCTCTGGAGTGGGAATAGTAATTTTTACCCCTACTCTATCCAACACTTTCCCTACTCTTGCACTCTCTGGAGTGGGAATAGTATTTTTTAACCCTACGCTATCCAACGCTTTCCCTACTGTTGCACTCTCTGGAGTGGGAATTGTAATTTTTACCCCTACGCTATCCAACGCTTTCCCTACTGTTGCACTCTCTGGAGTGGAAATAGTCATTTTTACCCCTACTCTATCCAGCGCTGTCTCTACTGTTGCACTCACTGGAGTGGGAATAGTAATTTTTAACCCTACGCTATCCAACGCTTTCCCTACTGTTGCACTCACTGGGGTGGGAATACTAATTTTAACACTTCCGCTATCCAACGTGTTCCCTACTGTTGCACTCACTGGAGTGGGAATAGTAATTTTTACCCCTCCGCTATCCAGCGCTTTCTCTACTGTTGCACTCTCTGGAGTGAGAATAGTAATTTGTACCCCTCTACTATCCAACACTTTCCCTACTCTTGAAATCACTGGAGTGGGAATAGTAATTTTTACCCCTCCGCTATCCAGCGCTATCCCTACTTTTGCACTCACTCGAGTGGGAATAGTAATTTTTACCCCTTCGCTACCAAATGTTTTAACTACTAATGTTTTTATTTTGTTATTAAATGTATGTATTTTTTTAATACTTTAATGTGTTAATTAAATATAGAATATTTTATTGTATTCAAAATGTTTTATATATGTGTTTATTTTATTTTTATATAATTATTAAAGTTTATAAATTAAATAAAGATAATAATAAAATGTATTTAATTAAATATATGTATATGTACACATTTTTTGTATTTATATTGATTAAATTAAGTTTATTTGTTATAATTAGTTAAAATATACATATAATTTAATTTATTTTGTTAATAATATTATTATTATTTAATTATTTAATTTAAGTTATATTATTTTTTAAAGTCGATATTTTTTACATCTATATTTTTTACATCTATATTTTTTAGTCGATATTATTGTACTTACCTGTATAGGGAGTCGATATTTTTGTATTCGATATTTTTGTTCACTATATTTTTGTTATCGATATTTAAACATGGAACCATGGCAGGCACCTTGATGTGCCTGCCACAGGGTGCAGGGTTGAACAGCACCTCCCATTTCCCTATGGGAGCATGTATTATGAACAGTTTACAGCCATAATGGATGCTCCCATAGGGAAATGAAGGAATGCGACTGAACTGTGTTCAATTGCATCCTAACTAGGCACTCGGGGCAGCCGACCAGAGGTTGGTCACGCCAAAGACAGAGACAGTTATGGGCAGACTTAAGGCCAACCGACATTGTAATTAGGATCTTAATGATTCCTGCTCAAAAGACTTCTTGTTGTCGACCTCCCGAGAAATTGCTCTATAATATGTATGATAGTGGCCACAGTTAATCCAACTAAAACATCAAAAATTAACATCTAAGTTCATATCTTGTAAGACTCAAAGAGTAAATGAGCCCCCAGGATAAAGTTTCACTTGATGGATTCAAGCCTCGATTTTGTGACATTGTTTTAACATTTTATTTCTTTCACAGCATATAACGTGCCAAGATGGTGGAGCTCTGTAAAAACACGAATTAACATATATCACAGGTTTGAATAAAAAGCAGGAAAGTAGTGAATAAAAAGCAAAGGGAAATGCAAGACAATTTAATCAATGTTTTGTCTTTTCCCATTGTACATATCAAACTGACAAAACCACGCCATGAAAATCCAGCAAATATTGTCTGACCACCCTCAACAATATTGTTTAATTTGAGCAAGCACGGAGTAATAAGGATTATTAAACTTATACAATGGCTCACCACTTCATGTGATCCATTTCTAAAATCATAATAATACCCACAGTGCTTTCAGAAAACTCTATTTGAAGGTAGTACCTTCATTTACAAATCGCCACCATACATTTATGCTGGAACAAGCAAAAATATTGCTAAATAAACATTATAAAACTTTAATCATGTATTAAAGAAAATGCCCTCATTTATCCCCTCCATTTGATGCCTTGGTTCACAAGGCTATTTACGTATCAAAGTTCGGATGATTTATAAGTGAAAGTTCACATTTGCAATTCACTAAACATGAATTTTCACATATAAATTGAATTACTGACTTGAAATATCATACTGGCAAGGTTTCAAATTAAGAGTTCCGTTGCACGAATACCTTAAAAAGTGGGTGAACACCAAAAATCTACGAGCTACCGATATTTATTGAAATTTGCAAGGCCCTTTTCCCACCTTTGATACAATATAAGATATACTTCAGTTAATGGCAGAAGTAAATCCCTATAGGCTGGGAATGTGGAGGAAGCATTCCCTAAATTGTGGAATTGTAGAGAAGAGGTTCATCCATAGGTAAGTACATCTTTAAACTTTGGGAAAAGATAGAAAAAACTTTTAGCAAATGCATAATATCCTGATGTGACTGAGTTTGAGCTAATAAATAAGCTACCAGCTGCGGCCCGTGCAGGTAAGAGCGGTGGGGCTGGGTGAGGGGAATTACAGTGACGAGGGAAAATCATTTATTTAATTTCCCCTCGCCATCGTTCATCAAAATCCCCCTTCCCCTGGCCCCACTGCCCCACCGCTCTTACCTGCATGGGCCGCAGCTGCAATCTACATACCTTCGGTAATGCTCTTTCTGGTGGATACTCTATCTAACCACAGATTATTCACCTTTGGAATATCCCTAGGTGCCACACTGAATCGAAAATATTTTTTTGTTTAGCCCCTAAACACCAGTAAGTGGCCTTGTGTGGTTCTGTGTTGACCCTGCTGTGCCCTGAAAGTGCTAGCAAGAGCACATATAATCATCACAACAGAGAGAGGTCTGTTTCTTTCTTGACCCGTGTTTGCCCTCAGACACACAGCTCAAAAACAAATTATTTGTGCCAGTAAGCAAATGCCTAATTTGGGACCTTTTTAGATGGAAAAGAGTCCGTTCCACAGAACAGGGAGCCAGGAGCATGGTTGGGAATCTCCAGCTAAATAGAGTATCCATCAGAAAAAGTGTTATGGTAGGTAACTAACTTATTCTTCAGGAGAATACTTTTAACCGCAGATTGCTCACCTTTAGACTAGATACCAAAGCAGTACCTACTCCGTTGGTGGGTCTGTGAAATGACTCAGACCAAAAGGTCCTGCTGAACTGAACTGCCAAAATGCCCTTTTCATTGGACCTGGCTGTCAAGACAATAATGTTTTGTGAATGTGTGCGCCGATGCCCAAGTTGCAGCCGGACAAATATCCAAGACGAGCACTCCGCATGCCAATGCAGTGTTAACAGCTTTGGCTTTTGAGGCTGCTTCTTGGCTAATGTGTAGCAAATCTTAATGCAGGGGACTATCCACCTGGATAAAGTCCTTCTCTTCAATGCCTTGCCTGTCTTTGCCCCAGGACACACCACAAACAGCTGATCGTCCAGTTGTTGGTCTTTGGTACATTTGGTGTGAAAGCTCAGTGCTTTTCTAAGGTAAAAATGATGGAGTCTCTCTTCATCCTTGGATGGGTGAGGTGGAGCAAAGAACATCGAGAGTTTGACGGCTGCCTGCCATGAAAGGATTAACAATCTTTGGTGGAAAGGCTACTCTAGTCTTCAGCACGAGTTTGTCCACAAAGAATCTGGGACTAACAGAGCTTAAAGCTCACTCATGCGACTAGCTGAAGTTATCGTGACGAGGAGGAACGCCTTCAGGGTCAGGAGCTGTAAAAGAAACAGCAGTGGCTCAAAAGGACTACACATGCAAAAAGTAAGAACCAAATGATGGTTCCACTGTTGCATCATAAAGAATTTAGGGAGAAAAATGTGGAGTAAGCTATTGAGAAATGTGAAGAGAAAAGGACCCCTTGTGTACAAATAATGGTCCCAAGACCAGGGAAAATAAAGCAATACAAAAAAAACAACCCCTTGGCAACCAATCTGATAATGTTTTTACAATATAAAGATATAGGCCGAAAGAACATGTGAATAAAAATACATATTTTATTACTATTCAAAGATAATATATGAATGAATCAGGTTTTATCCCTTTTTACAGAATAGGGTATCAAAACCTCCAAAATTATATTATAATAATATCTCATAAAAAACAATAACACATAGAAATGAAAATATATATTTCAATGGGAGTATACATTTGTAATACTCACCATACACATAATGACAAAATGAACAAACAGACCATGACATACTTTATCTCATACAAAACATTTAAAAACATGGAATATCTAAAAGTTAAAACAGAAATAGTGGATTATTTCATGATTTCTTACTAATCACAACATTTGTACAAAATTAGTAGCTTAAATAATATTTCCTGATAATCATAATACTTTCATTTTCTACGCTTGTTTCTGCAAACTTATATACACCTTCTCCAGGAAGAGCCACAAATGCAGTGAAATAAAACCCTGAAATATATTACATCTTCATTTTAGCCGATACAATAAATTAATTATTGTTATATATATATCTACTGAGTCAATTCTCAGTGAAGGAAATGGAAAGAAAAGTGTGGTCAAGAATGGAGCCTTGAAAACCCCAACTCAGGACAGATATGAAAAGGTCGCAAACATGATGGAAGCATGCACTTAGAAGAGAATCAATGATTAGTTTATTAATCTCCACCGCTGATCAAGAAAATCATATTCAATGATATTGGGTGAAAATAAAAACGTAAGATTCTTCATTAATCGATCAAGTAATGTTGATGGCAGAAAAAGGGGAAAAAGTTGCATACGTACTTCAACATTTATGGTGGTATGTACATAGAGGAAAATAAATACTGAGGCAGTCAATGAGCAATGAATGTGCTGTCACAAGGATGACGATGAAAACATAATATAACGATCTATGGGCCATATGTATCAAGATACCCATTTGCGATTCTCAAATAGCGATTTTTAAGAAATCGCTATTTGAGAATCGCAAATGGGTATGTTTGTACAAAATCGCATTTTTTTTAGTGATTTCTTAAAATTCCTTAATTGCGAATCGCAATTAAGGAATACTTTCCCATTAATTTCTATGGGCCAGGAGGCCCATAGGAATTAATGGGAAACTATTCTCAATGTGCGATTCGCAATTTGTTAATCGCAAATTGAGAATATTTTCAAGGGTGCAGGGGTGTCCAAAGGACACCCTGTTGCACCCCTGAAATATGCATGGGTGCACATGTGGCGCACATTCAAGCCCCAAGGAAATGTATGTGCGTCACATGGCACTTTGAAAAATGCAAAAATGTGCATTTTTCAAGGAATTCACAATTTACCACCAACTAGAAGTTGGTGGTAATTTGCGATTCCTTAAGGACATTTAGCAAATTTTTTTTGCTTCATACATTGCATTTAAGGAATCGCAAAATTTGCGATTCCTTAAATGCAATTGCAAAATAAGGAATCGCAAATTTTGCGATTCCTTATTTTGCACCAGATTTTGCTTAATACATACCATGTAGCAAATTCGCATTCGCAAAGGCGAAATTCTGCAAATTTCGGCCTTTGCGAATGCGAATTTGCTTGATACATATGGCCCTAAGAGGCAAAGACCATACCCTACATGTCCGCAGAGTTGAGAGATAATGGACAACAATATAACGGTGAAGATACCTTTGAGGAGGTGGAATTGCACTTTTGTGACTAGTGTTGATCATGAAGAACGAGATATAAGGGGAGACCTGCCAAAGGCTGCGGTCCACAAGAGTGGGAAAAAACGTTATATGTGAGGCTGTAAGAGGATAATAACAATATTAAAATAAGTAGCGGGGGATAGTATAAAACTTCCACAGAAATTCTTGATACACAACCCATACAGTGCATGTTGAATCTATCAAATCTCTCAACAATGTGTAACCATTCTGTAATAGTCACTTGCAGATGTCGTTCAAATGAATACAATAAGTGACAAGGTGCAATGTACAGGGAGAGAGTAATAGTAGGTAAAGTTTGTGAAACACAAAATAATTAAATCATCTAATCAATGCATAAAACTACTAGTAGGACAGATAATGACCCATATAGGCCAGAAGACGAGGAGGATATACGAATACCTAAAAACGTCCAAGTGAAGGAGTATTGGATCGCAAAATCACTCAGAAATGATCTCAAGGTGCTCTGCAGAATACAGATTCTAAATGGATTGGTAAAACCACTGCAGCGAAAAATAAGAATTCTGGACCTGACCGTCCCTACGATACAATGCCTATTGCCTCTAATTTGCAAATAAACATAAATTAAATTAGCGCTAAAAGTAACGATTATTGAGTATTTCTCACACTTTAACTACTATCTAGCTCTAGTGATGTTATTGATCTTGAACTTGTAGTTTATTTCACTTGAGCGTCCACAAGTGCAAAGTCATATGGCATTATTTGCCATGGTAACAAGGGGGAATGAGATTTGTTATGCCTTTTTCTGTGATGTCATCAGAGGTGAAAGGGCATGTGATGTCACTTCCGCTACCACTGGCATTTTCGTGAATCGACGCCCATGGCTAGATATAAGCAGGATGTGTGCCCTGGATACTCACTGGAATAGGACGGGTGCTACCACCTTGTTACCAAGGACAGGCTTGATATTATGCATTAACGCTGTCTGGGAAAATGCTTCTCTTCTTTCGTACCAGTTTAACTCGTGAATCTAGTATCAGCAACTGAAAGGTGACCAGTTGACCTATGTAACGGGTCTGCAGCTTCGTGCATTGCACGGTGCTTGTTTTAGTAAGTTTTGATATCTGAGCTAGAACTAATTTTTCTCGTAAAATCTTTGCATCATTCAACAGATAGAGAATTATGTGGCAAGTGTGGTAAATACATAACTATATAGAACACCTGTGGTGGTCGCAGAATCACGTAGTTCCAGTGACCCTCATTATGGTTGCTGACTTTTATTACAACTTGGTTACTATTTTAAATACATTAAAGTGGGGGATGTATGACATTACAATGCATGCTTTTACCACGCATGCCTTTACAGCGCGGTTTTTACAACGCAAACCTTTACAACGCATAGCGCTTTGGGGTGCTGGATAGTGAATAGTTTAATTTACTATTCCAACTCCAGTCCCCGTGGACACTAGGGAAGGTGTTGGATAGTAAATGAAACGTATTCCCTATCCTAGAGCGCCCCCCAGCGCAATGCGTTGTAATGGTTTGCGTTGTAAAAGTTGCGTCGTAAAGGCACTGCGTGGTAAAAGTTGCGTTGTAAAGGATGTTTCCCCAAAGTGGGCAGTGTCTAAACTTTGATAAATTGGTTTTAAAATTCTGGGTTTTTGAAGATGATGCCGACCGTCATAATGGAGACAAATATTAACCTGTATAATATGTCCGAGCTGTGGAACAGGTGTAGAAGGGTGTTCATATCCGGTTCCATCTGATGTAAAGCCGAAGCGCTTATAGTAACAACCCAAAGAAGAGATACATGTCATTCAGCTTTCCAATGGAAGTGAGGCTTCTCATTCATGCCTCTACAGTGGCACCATGAGGCCTCGTCCATGACAGTTGAATGCAAATGGGTTCTTAGTTGTATGCAAAGCCTAAGTATTTGATGGACGGAGTGGCGTACGTGATTCCTCACATGAATGTTGTGTTTCCTGGCCAAAAATGGAAATTAAATTCCAATTTACTGTATGTATCAACTTTCCATTTACACGTTTTAGCAACGGTGGGTAATGCAGGCTTTACAAGTTCCTTTTCTGCCTTACACTATCAAACATTTCACGGTGTCCATTTCTGGCTACAGAAATCCTAATGGCAGCAGCAATATGAATTTCCCATATTCACCCAGAAAAGAATAGCATGGTCAACAGTAGCCCAAACCTCCCTAAAAACTTGCTGGGCGTGTTCGTTACATCTAGGGGTAGAAGTGGAAGCTTCCTTCAAACAAATAGGATAGATACAGTATGGATAGCATCATTGCCAGCTTCCATACATACACAAGACAGATGGGGTAAAGTCAAACACACCGACAAGATGCAATATGCACAGAGAAGTGCAGTTCTAGCTTCCCTCACAATCATTCTGTGGTAACGCAGAGGCAACACTGCAAGGTTCACTCACTCATATAAAAAGTACAGTATATGCAGTAGTGGAGCAAGCATTCTTCACATGCACTGGTAAAGTGCAGGTAGCAGCTCTACAAGGTTACACAGCATGTTGAAGTAAAAGCTTCCCTTCTACAGAGAAAAAGATGAGCTAATGCATAGAGGTACGGCAAGATCTCTGGCTGTGGACTGTATCGGTGATCAAGGCCTTCGTCTACAAGAAGGATCAGAGCCCTCTCCCTCTTTCCAAGGTAACTATTCTAACCGGGAAGAGACAAAATGCCACGCGACTGGATAATGTGTTACTAATAGTCCAAGGATTAAAGACAAACCTCAATATAGGAGGAGTTGAGCCGTGGCTCCCACAAACCTTCCATTAATTGGCTGAAGGAGGCTTGATTTAGGAGGTCATAGACCTTAATGGTTGTGGGTTATGTGTGGAGGTTTGGATTGTACGTCCCGCCTATTGTCGCATCTCCTTTCGGCAAACTGAATTCCTAGAGAGGAGAAGGGTCGTGGAGATAGACTGGAAGCTTCTAAACCAGGTCTATCCCCAGGGATGTATGACGTTACAACGCATACTACCTTTAAAACACATACCATTACAACGCATACCCTTACATTGCATGTATGGTAAGTATTGGATAGTGTAGGGGTAAAAATTACAATTCTAACTCCAGGGGGGTGCAACAGTAGGGTAAGTGTTGGATAGTGTAGGGGTAGAAGTTACCATTCTAACTCCAGGGGGTGCAACAGTAGGGTAGGTGTTGGATAGTGTAGAGGTAAAAATTACTATTCTAACTCCAGGGGGTGCAACAGGGGTGCGACAGTAGGGTAAGTGTTGGATAGTGTAGGGGTAAAAATTACTATTCTAACTCCAGGGGGTGCAACAGTAGGGTAAGTGTTGGATAGTGTAAGGGTACTATGCGTTGTAATGGTATGCGTTGTAATGGTATGCGTTTTAATGACTGTGTTGTAATGGCATGAGTTGTAATTGTATGCGTTGTAGTGTTATGCATGGTAATGGTTGCGTTGTAATGGCATGCGTTGTAAGGGATGTTGCGTTGTAATGACTGCGTTGTAATGGTAGTGCGTTGTAAAAGTTGCGTTGTAAAGGTTGTTTCCCATCCCCAGTCAGGTAACTTTGTCCCCTGTCTCTGCACACTGTCTATTGCCCATGGTGAGCAGCAACATCCCACTCATATCTCCTCTTCAATGGATTGCTCTAACAGGCGTAGGTGGAGAAGACTGATAATGAAAGAGAGGACGGACAAAAAAGTGGCTCCTTCCATGGATTGAAACTGTTGCAAAATGACTTTCGATTTGGATTTGGAGCTAGCTTGAGGTGAAGGTTGTCCTGAATGTCCTTACCTTCTAGCTCTGCTTTTCATTTAAACACATTATCTGTGAGGTCGATGACCCGACTCCATCACTGGGAATTCTTTCTGCTATGTGACATGAGGGTGAAAGTTCCTGGATATACTTCTTTGCAAACATTTCTATCATATTGTAAGTTATGACAGTCATTGTGATGTGTCTGTTGAACGCACACAACCCTTGTTGTGTCAAAGTTAAAGTGGTCAATAGTTTCTTGATGGTCCTCGGGATCATATTTTGGGGATTCAAATAAACTGCGGCCTATGAATAAGCCAACGGTGGTCCAATAGTCCTGTCTTCCTCCGTGTTGTGTGAAATACCCATGTGCGCGAATCATTACACAAAGGGCATGAACAACAGAACCAGCAGCAATGCATGGTTCCCTCACACATAGAACAGGTACAGCATGGCTGAGCAAAACAGCAGCTCACCTCTTAGAAGCAGCTACGGCCCGTGGAGGAAGTACCGGTGGGGCAGAATGGTGGGGTGGGGCGTGCTATAAACCAGAATATGGATAATTGGAGGTAAGTAAACAATTGAATAAATAAAACTAATTTCGTAGCGCGCCGTGCATCGCAAAATGCGATGAGTGCACGCTACGAAATTCGTTTTAATAATTAAATTGTTTACTTACCCCCAATTATCCATATTCCGTTTTTTAGCACCCCCCACCCTGCCCCTCCCCCTCCCCGCCTTTCCGCCCCACCGGTACTTCCTCCACGGGCCGCGGCTGCTTAGAAGTCCAAGTTTCCTCGCACACCAAACTGTACAGTATGGCAAACAGCAGAGCAATTGTTGCATAAAAATAAACGGTTCAAAACAGAGAGCAGCAAAGCAGGCTATTATCTGAGTCAGAAAAGCTATAGGATGTGCAGTACTAGTATGAGCTTACCTTAAACACACAGGACCAAGGCTCTACAGGTGGCTGAAGGGGTAGTATCATGGACAAATATTCATGGGAGTCAGGTATTAGAAAACTGGGATGTAGTTTAGGTACCATGACCAGGCACAGGTAAAATTTACGCTATGCTGTTTTTATGCGAAATTCTCAAACTTACGCATTCACACCTTGTGGTGAAATTACACCGCATTTGCTGCAAAATGTTAGCACAGGAACAACGTGAACAGTCAGAATATGGGCAGCTGTTGTTCTCAGCACTGTTTTTTGCCCTTTCTTTAATGCAAAATGCGTCATAGCATCCAAAATGGACACAAGGATGCATTTCATGCTAAAATATACTGCTAAATGGCAGTTTTGCATTTCATGTAATTTTGAGAAATGTTTTCAGATTTTTATTAAATTACTCAAAGGTCAATTATGGAAATTTCACACCCACCCTGCTTCATGATGTATTTGAAATCACACAGAATGCAAAGGGGTACAATAATCGAGATAGGTTTTTGCAATGGGAGCAACCACTTGCACTCTGCAACTCAGCAAAATGCAATTTAGTGGAAGGATTTCTTCACTATCTGTTTCAGGGAACACGTGGCTGCTGTTTAAACATAGATGGTGGAACATCCCTGTTCATAAACACGGAGTGGTTTTCAATGCTCACACCAAGTTGTACTATGTCATGACACAAAGGATCAAGCAATCAAGTGTCTGGTGTCTAGATGCCTCATTTTTGAAATGCCAAAACAATTGACTAGGTCACACTGGACTGCTACTACATGAAACATAAGATTTATTAATACATGAAGGTGGCCATTGAAGCGCAAAAAATGAATTTCTCCTCAAAAGCAAACTTTTTGTTAGCTTTGTATGCAACAAAGAAACTTCCCAAGTAGAAATGTGTGTACATTAAGAAATGTGCAGCAACATTGAGTCATAAGTATACTCTGCGTGGGTAAGATTTCCATTACTTGGGTGTAATCTCGCTTAAGTTTTGTACCTTTGTGTTACACCTGTTATGCACAATACCTGAATTTGAGCTATTTTTTGCTGTTGTGTAATTGTGAGCCAATAACAACAAAAGTTATTGTGAGCTCATAGGATCAATGCGAACGGCCAGAACACAAGCGGCTGCTGTAAGCAATGATTGTTTTTGTCTGTGCTATTATTTAGCACAAAATGTGTCCTTGCATCCAAAATATCTGCAAGAGTGTATATCGCACAAGATCTATGTCCAAATGCCGATTTTGCCTAATTATGCATAGGGTTTCCGGTTTTATGGTATTTATTTTTTTGTCATTTCCATTTGTATCCATATTTATTTATTGCCAACCTTATCTGTATTTATCCATATTTATTATGGGTTTTGTTAAAAAGGTAAAGCTGAAACTGAAACACATTTATTTAACCAAAAAATATACAGTCATGCTTGAATGCCTGCCAGGTTAAAGTGATATGAACACCAACAGAAGATACATCACTGCACTTATATGAAAATATGCACATTTAAGTATCAGCCTGGTGCATAGCTACTGCTGTTTAAGCCTCTTTACTAAAGAATTCTCTTTTAACCCTCTTACCTATCAATCCACACAGTTATTAGCCTGGCAGTCATGGAAAACTTTATTTAGAATCACTCAAAAAGCCCAATTTTCTGTTTAAAATAAATACAGACAAGAAAATAAATGGTTTTCTATCTGTATTTATCTGTAAAAATCAGTAAAAATGGAAAAGAGGGAGCCATGATTATGCATTACGTTGCAAAATATTTCAGACATTTTGCATAATTATGCAAATTGCCTTTATTTCACCCACTCCTAAAATGTCCATTTTTCCAAAGCTTTGAATTTTAAGCACTTTTCATGGAGTGGTTATTACATTAAACATTAAGTCACATGTTAATGTCATCAAATCTTTGAAATTAATTTTACAGCTGACCATGACTGTTAGTGTATTTATGTATGTATCTTCACTTTGGCCCATTGTTTAGTTGTAATATCAGAACTAGATCTTTGGCATTTTGGTTAGTGAGGGCCCTTTAAATTGATGAATTCATTCCTGATCAAAGCAAATGTGCATAATTCTTCCTCATTTTTATCTTCAGCCTGTGATCATGCATTGTTGGCACCCACAGGGTCAATAAATGTATATGGTAGGAATTTTAAATTAACTTAAAATGTCATGAAATATTTTTTGGTAGGAAGAATTGCATAAAACCCTTTTTACGAGAAATATAAGCATTGTTTAATTGGTAAAAAAAAGGGCGGGCTCAAGGTTTTGTTCAGAAGCCTGTGGCTAGTGTTGCTGAAAATCGGAGTGCCGAATATTATGGCTGCACAGCCTTGACTCTACCCCATGCCTCGTTACTCCAACACCAGAAACTCGCTGTCACTTTATCTCACTCTTGCACATTCTTTTTCATCCCTGACATCTCTCTTCATAGCCGGTTTTCCATCTTTCTATTCCTCCTTTTTCCCTTTTTGTGTTTATCTAGAAATTAGTTGATCTATCAGTTGTCAAAAGTATGAAGTAAAATAAGTGTCAGTCCCCAAAAAAGTGATAGTGGGTCCCCCCTGCAACCTTGTCACTGGCTCAAATTAAGCCCCGGAGATAAAGCATCCAATTGTAATTAAACAGCACCATACTTCTTATTATAAAAATACTAAATCCATTATAAAACAACAGGAAATGTCATTGTGTTTGTCCTGTTAATAAAGTGATGAATATTTATCATGTTTTAATCATTATGCTTTGTTGTGATGGCTGTTTTAAGACAAAGATTACTTCAATTAAACAAAGGCTTTCTCAAGGAGGCACAGAGATCTTGCTTCAGTCAGGATCAGCTCAACAAAATCAATCTGTTTAGCATGCCTGTGAGGCTACGGATTAGAAGGAGCATGAATCTGTTCCAAGACCAAAACCCTGCTCTGGAAAATCCCCTAGTGGCAACTGTATGTCTTAATAAGTATGTGATTGTAGAAGGATAATTCTACCAGATAATAATGTCCAGGGTGGTTTGCGTTTGATCATTTTTCTCAAGCAGACTGATTCCTCTGATGAAACTCCTTACATACTGAAACAGAGTTTATTGAACTGTTTATACAAATCCCTGGTTATCCATGAAGACTGGTTGAAACAAGGGTTCAGGTTCCATGTTTACTTGTTAAGAAAATAGGATTCGCGACAATGGGTTGTTCTCGAGGTCAACAGTCGCTATGTTCGATGTAAAGTGAGGAATGAAGAGGAACAATCTTCCTATTTCTGCTGATTTCTACAGAATGTTATACACATGTCCATAATAAAGGTACCATAGCTGTTCCTTGGCTCAGTATAAATTGCAAGATTCAGTTATATGAAAAACCTGAACAATGCTAACAACTGGAGTCAGTGAACACAATGTTTTTTATCTATCTCTTTCCCCTAGCCCACGTCCGCCAACAGCAGAGAGTATCCGGGACCATGTGTAGAAGCAGTGACATCACCTAGCATGCATTGAGTACGGTATAGGCAGGTCAGTGTGAGAACACCTTAGTCAGTTACAATGATTTCTCCTCCTTTCACCAATGCCAACCTTCTTACTGATTGGGAATTCTTCCAACAGTCCCCTGCATCAATGCCTTGAAGTCTGTCAGTATTGTGTCCTAACTAGAGGCCACCGGATATTTGCGCAACCCTAAAGCGTCCTCCCTGTGCAGGCAACGCCAGACTTTCTGCTTGCGCCCACACCAGGGAGGACTGTAACCAGGCCTATATTGGAGGACGGTTGGGGACTTCCATCTATTGGTGATAAGCCGCTTGGCAGTTAAAAAGCCCAAGTCAAGAAATTGGGATGTCATCTTATGTTTCTTGGCTCTAGGAAATAAACCCAGCACACAAACCTTCCATGTATATAATGCCTGACCTTACGTGCAGGAGGAAAGTCGGGGCCTGACTTTCTGCCAGTAGGTATGTAAGGCGGGGCAGTTCAATAACTTGTGGAGCAAATCAGCATTCACCAATGCACTTCTGGGACAGGCAGCATCCATTCGGTGAAAGTAATGATTGTTTTTGGCAGGAGTGAGATATGCCCTGTGTACAACATAAAATTGTGTTTGGTGGAACCTTGCATTCCACACAATATTGGTAGGCCCTTCTAGGATCGTGGTCCACTCCTTATCTGTGCAAGGATGAGTGAGATCTTCTTCCCAATGAGCCCGCAACATTGTATTTGAAGGTGTTGTATGGGTCAACAGTGAACAGCTAACCGGTGTATTATGTGGCTAAACGGTCCCATGATATGTATATATTGCATTATGAAGTGAGTCTGCAGTTCAGTTGTTATATCACCCCATGCACGAGTCAATGTGGCAAGTAGGGAATTGTATAAGAAGAACTGTCGTGGGGAAGTTCAGCATCACTTGCAACATTTTCAAATGTGGTTAAAGTTCCCTCAGTATATAAGTCCCCCACTGTGTGCAAGCCATCAGCATTCCAGGGAGTGAGTTCTGCTGTAGATGTAGGGGCTGTGTGTCTCGGAGTGCCTAGAAGGGGTAGCGCTAGTACATAGGGCGTCACCTCTCAATGTCAGTTAGAGGCTCCATCGGTAACAGCGATGCGCAGCTGTCAGCAACAGGGGGTCTGGCGTTTTTATACGGATGATTGGATGGAACAGATGAAGAATGCAAGGCATTGTCCAGGGCGGCAGCATGGTGGCTGTATCAGTCAGTTGTAAGCCTGAGAGCCACTTAGTCACCCACTGTAGCTGAGCCGCTTGATAGTATATTTCCAGATCTGACACCGCCAGGCCGCCCTGGTTAAGGGGTGTAAACAGTTTCGTCAATGCCACCCTGCAGTGGCCAGTATCCCAAATTGATTCTCTTACTCCTTTTTCAAAACCAACAAAAACTTTGGCCAGGATGTAGAGAGGCAGATTAGAATAATAATACAAGAGTCAATGAAGGACTACCATTTTTAACAGGCTGACACAGCCCATCACCGATAACGGCAGCATCTTCAAACAAAATGCCATCTGGGCTCAGATGGACGTCACAACGCTCTTGAGGTTACCATCAAAGAGATCATTTCAGAAGTGGTATATACAGATAGCCAGATATTGGAAAGTATTGGGCTGCCAGTTCCCCAGCATTCCGAAAAAGGTAAGGCCCGGGTCCGACAAACTTGATGCAAAGGGGAATAAGCAGGACTTCCTCCAGTTAACCCAGAGGGTGTGTGTAGTAAGTGCACAAGGAGTAAATAGTGGGATCCACTGCCAACTTTTTTCAGTGCCACAAAGAGAAATGGCCAATCCAGTGAGTCAAAAGCATTTTCAAGTTCTAACACAAGGCATCCCGTCTGGGCCCAGTGCTGCAGCAAGTATGTTTTAACACGGAAAAAGTGGCAAGTTTCAATGAGGTATTACATGCTGGTACAAACCGGCTTTGGTTCGGATCGACCTATGCCGAAATTAGAGGCACCAAGCGGGTCACCAGGACTATAGATAGTATTTTATAAACTATACTAAGGAGTCCGAGTGATCTATAGGACCTCAGTTCCGTGGGATCTTTATCAGGCTTGGGGTGGGAGAGAAGGGGGGCTTCGCAATGGGAGGCAGATAGGGTACAAGCCAAAAGGGCCTCCTTGTATAATATCTTCAGGTGAGGGTAAAGTAGCCAGTCATACGCTTTATAAAATTCAGCTGATAGTCCATCGGGGCACAGAGTCCTGCCAGTTGTGAGTGCTCACATTCTTTACCTTATTTTGTCTTGGGTAAGTGGTTTGTCTAATTCTGCTCGTTGTTCGGTTGTAATACGTGGCTGTTCAACAGTGGAGAAAAACAAGTGAAGATCTTCTTGAGAAGCCACAGTTCCTGACCGGGATCGGTCTGTGTAGCGTTGCATACGCTCCATGTGTGTTACCTACTATGTAAAGAGTAAAGTATCAGTGGAGGAGTGCAACGCTAATATAGGCGAACAGGTACACTTTTATCACCTGATGCTCAGATTTTTCACATGTTGCCAAAACAAAATCTTGACCCTAAAAAGTAGCAGGAATGGGACAATGAGTTTATGAATAGCAAGAGTATGATCTGGCATTGTATGGTTCATCTTGTCCCCATTTGCCTTCAGCACTCAATGTTACATAGTGTTGATGGATCTAAATGTGCAAATTTTTGTAATTCAAAAGCTTTTCCTTCGGCTTCTAAAAGAAGCAGTCATTACTTACATACTGTGTAAACGCTGAGAAGATGAGCTGGGTTCGCAAAGAGTTATGTTCTAGAGTGTCTTAACTAATGGGCTTGACCACCAGAGTTAGACCTGGCCCTTCTGCAGGGTCATCTCAAAACCTTTTGCCATCCTCCTCCAAATTTTTTGTTGAATTTGTTTTTGTTGGCCTTATGACTTTGTGCACTTTACCACTGCTAACCAGTGCTAAAGTGCTTGCGCTCTCTTCTTAAAACATGGTAACATTGGCTTATACCCAACTGGCATATTTAATTTACTTATGTGTCCCTAGTAAAGTGGCTCAGGGTGTGTAAATTAATTGCTACTAGTGGGTCTGCAGCACTGATTGTGCCACCCACTTACATTGCCCTTTAAGCATGTCTCAGAACTTCCATTGCAGTCTGTGTGTATGCAGTTTTAAACTACCAATTTGACCTGTCAAAATAAACCTTTTGCAAGGCCAGGGCCTACCCTAGGCCTACCCTGTCGAGTAAGTCACTCCTAGGGTAGGCCCTGGACAGCCCAGATGGCAGGGTGCAATGTATTTAAAATGTAGGCCATGTATTTTTAGGTTTTACATGTCCTAGTAGTGAAAAACACTTAAATCTGTTTTTCACCAGTGCAAGGCCTATCACTCCCATCGGATAACATTGGAGATGTGCCGATTACGTTTTATAAGTGTAATTTCAGAATAGGAATAGATAACCAGCTCATATGTGGTGTTTCTGGAATCACAATTTAAAATCCTAACTCATGGTAAAGTCAGATTTTAGATTGTTATACTGGAAATGCCACTTTTAGACTGTTGCCATTTTCTTGCCTTAGCCATCTAGTGCCTGTAGCTTGTACCTGGGTCACATGACTGGGTGTAACTGGCAGTTGAACTTTGTGGATTCCTCCTAGACAGCCACAAACAATCGGATGGGCCACCACTGGCAGGAGGGGAGGGAGGAGCTGGGCACATCCCACCTTACACTTGAATAGGCTTTGTCCTGCCTCCACAGAAAGGGGTTACATAATCCCTGTAGTTAGTCTGGAGCCAGGACAAGGAAGGCAGAATGTCTAGTGACTTCAAAGGGAAACCTCTAGAAGCTTCTCCCCCACTTCAAAGGCACAACTGGGTATTAATGCTGGACCTCAGATATCAACTCTTCAGTACACTTATGGACCTGTGGATCCCATACCAGGAGGAAGGACTGCTGTGCTGCTGAAGGACTGCACTCTGCAAGACTCCTGCTTTGCTTTGCTGACCTACTGCGTGCTGCCCTCTTGCCTGGGTGAGAAGGACTGAACCTGCATCTCTTGAACCCAGAGCTCAGAGAGACTTCAAGGGCTAGTTGGCTGACCTCCTGACCTGAAGCCTGAGAGACATAACAGGCTTCCAACAACCTTGCACCTGGACTCTTCCATCTGAGAGTCTGCCCTGCCAATTAGTGCCACCCCAGTCCTGGACCCTTGGAAGTGGGCTTAAGGTCCTTTGGCAGCTTCAGTGAATCCAGCAGAGCTGACACCTCCCTGCTGTGCGGCACAACCCTGAGCAGAATCAATGCATCTGTGCTGCTTTGTGGATTGGACCCATCGCAAAGACTTTTATCGCAGCCGCAGCTCTCAGCATCTTCGGATCTCTCATCGACAGCAGCCTCACCAACAGCCTTGCAGCTCCTTCGATCCGAAGCATTGCCCTGACTGCGCAACGCATCCACATATACATTTTTTTTTATTGGAAAAAAAAAGATTAAAACCAGAGGATTTTTAAAATTTACTAACCATATGAATGCGCAACTTACTCTTCAATGTGTTACTTATGAGCAGGGTAAAGAACAGCCGCGGGCCGTGGAGGGAGTTACGGTGGGGCAGGGAGGCGGGGAGGGGGAGGGGCAGGGTGGAGGGTGCTAAAAACAGGCATATGGATCATTGCAGGTAAGTACACAATTTAATTAATAAAACGAAATTCGTAGCGCGCACTGCATGGCAAAAAGCAATGCTGTGCGCACTACGAATTTCGTTTTATTAATTAAATTGTGTACTTACCTGCAATGATCCATATGCCTGTTTTTAGCTCTCTCCACCCTGCCCTTCCCCCTCCCCGCCTCCCTGCCCCACCGTAACTCCCTCCACGGCCCGCGGCTGGTAAAGAATAAGGAATTAATCACCCATCTCTCGGACTACTATACACTTAAGTTACACCGAACACATTTACTGCGACTGGAATTTACTTTTAATCAGATCACGTTGACAAAGAGCAAGAGAGTTAAATGCAGAAAAGGAAGAGAAAGAAGGAGGAAAAGAGACGCAGGAAAAGGTGACAAACCGAGCTAAAGGGATGAAAGGGAACCAGGAAGAATTAGATAAGGAGACAAGAAGTGTAGAGAGGTGTAAGAAAGTAGAATGAGTTAGAATAAATATCATGCAGATTGCAGTACTCCACAGTGCGAGAGAATGTGGTGTTAAAGCCAGGGGTGGCGACTTTGGAACTGGGAAGCCAGATTTGTGTCCCGGCGTCAGCTCAACTCCTATGATTATGGGTAAATCACTTAGGGGCACATGCATCATTGTAAATTGCATTCGCAAATGGTGCGATTCGCAAAAATCGCCCGTTTGCGAATGCAATTTCATATTTTGGGATGCATCATAATTTTTGTTCGTTTTTGCAATTTAAGGAATTGCAAAATGAAATGTTGATGCATGTGCCCCTTAATCACCCCATGCTTTAAAAACATTAACCTGATCTTGAGTAACTTAAGTGGTGATCGTATATAGCGCTCCAATGCCCTGGGGACAAACAGGTTCGCTCTAAATAAAAATGCAAAAAATGTAAAGGTGCTACCTCAGTGGGTTTTTGTAGAACTTGTGGGCAGCCTTGAAGTTTCTCCTTCCGCATATCTATTTGCATCATAACATCTTATGGACTCGCATCCCTGATGCAGCCACACTTGGCTGCTTACTTTCCATAGTTAAAAGGCGTAGTGCATTGTAATTGGCAATGCATTCTTTATAGGACTTCTCTGCCAGTAAAAAAATCAATAGCGTTTAAGGTCAAGGCGGACAGAGGCTGCTGCTGCCACTCTAGAAAATACACACTTCAATAAAAACATTATGCATCACAGACCACTCAATAGAAAATTCAGAGAGTGGCTCCCAAAGGGTCTCTCCAATTTAAATCCTCTGTCTTTCATGCAGTCTGTGAGGTTCGCGCTGCAGACGCAGCCAAATCCTCCTGTCTCCCTCGGCGAATTCATTCTCCCGCCTGCCTCTGGCCGTAACTCTTGCAGCATTATGAGGAAAATAAATCACAATGTCTGCAGCATTTCATATTCATAAGAGCCCCGACGACAACAAACAGCCTGCTCCTGAGTCTGCTGATTTCAATGTGTGTGTAAAAGTGCAACACTTTATCGGAACTCAGACCACATTTTAGAAAATGAAGGCGCACCCTTGATGTTTTCCTTTTTGTCTAGATTGAAATAGTTTATTGGCTTCCAAGTATATTGAAAAGCAAGATTTATCATGAGACTGCACCAGTGTCTGAAGGGATTGCTGACTTGTACACGGTGCCGTCTTAACCATGGACACCCTGGGCAGTTGGCCAAGGCCCCAACGAGAATAGGGGCCCAATGCAGACCAGAATGTAATACTCATTTTCCGTGAAACATTTTTAGGGCTCGCCTGCTGATGCGCTTCAGCGCATAGCTGGCGAAGCTCTATAGGGGCTTATCCAGTGTTTATCCACCACTGGCGATTCCACTGGCGATTCCTTCAAGTGCATGTGCTTTTTAGGTCATTGCGCTTGCGCAAGCCCTAAAAAGCGCGTGCACAATGCCACCAGCCGCCTGCCTGCCTGCCTCGCATTACCACATCAAAGGCAGCCCTCCGAGCGCATTTCTCACCCCCTAATTATTCACGGCCGGCCGGCAGGCACATCAAAGGCTGCTGCTGCCGTGACTCGCATTTCTCCTCCCTCCTCCCCTATCACTGCCCAGGCCGGCCGTACTTTCTCTTTACAAGGGCGCCCATTCCTGAATCACTTGAAATCTCTCCACATTATTTGCATTTTGTTAATTAAAAAAATTAACTACAACACAGCGTTGCACATTTTTCTCGACTTCGGAAGGATGAGTCCCAATCTCATTTGTACAAAGTGTTGTAATGGGATTATTGGAGAGTTAGAGAAACGTGCTCACAAGTTACATTTTTATGCAAATCATCTGAGTAAATAAACAATAGCATGGTGCCGTTTGCGTCCTTGACTTGATCTGGTTTTTATTTTTATTTTGCTATTATTCTCACAAAGGCTAAGAAGGTCTGCCTACTTTAGTATTAAGTGCTATACGTCGCATAAGCAACAGCTAACCATTCACTCACCCACGCAACGCCACTCACCCACGCAACGCCACTCACCCACGCAACGCCACTCACCCACGCAACGCCACTCACCCACGCAACGCCACTCACCCACGCAACGCCACTCACACACGCAACGCCACTCACACACGCAACGCCACACACACACGCAACGCCACACACACACGCAACGCCACACACACACGCAACGCCACACACACATGCAACGCCACACACACATGCAACGCCACTCACACATGCAACGCCACTCACACATGCAACGCCACTCACACATGCAACGCCACTCAACCACGCAACGCCACTCACACACGCAACGCCACTCACACACGCAACGCCACTCACCCACGCAACGCCACTCACCCATGCAACGCCACTCACCCACGCAACGCCACTCACCCACGCAACGCCACTCACCCACGCAACGCCACTCACACACGCAACGCCACTCACACACGCAACGCCACTCACACACGCAACGCCACTCACACACGCAACGCCACTCACACACGCAACGCCACTCACACACGCAACGCCACACACACACGCAACGCCACACACACACGCAACACACACACGCAACGCCACACACACACGCAACGCCACACACACGCAACGCCACACACACATGCAACGCCACACACACACGCAACGCCACTCACACACGCAACGCCACTCACACATGCAACGCCACTCACACATGCAACGCCACTCAACCACGCAACGCCACTCACCCACGCAACGCCACTCACCCACGCAACGCCACTCACCCACGCAACGCCACTCACCCACGCAACGCCACTCAGCCACGCAACGCCACTCAGCCACGCAACGCCACTCAGCCACGCAACGCCACTCAGCCACGCAACGCCACTCAGCCACGCAACGCCACTCAGCCACGCAACGCCACTCAGCCACGCAACGCCACTCAGCCACGCAACGCCACTCAGCCACGCAACGCCACTCAGCCACGCAACGCCACTCAGCCACGCAACGCCACTCACACACGCAACGCCACTCACACACGCAACGCCACTCACACACGCAACGCCACTCACACACGCAACGCCACTCACACACGCAACGCCACTCACACACGCAACGCCACACACACACGCAACGCCACACACACACGCAACGCCACACACACACGCAACGCCACACACACACGCAACGCCACACACACACGCAACGCCACACACACACGCAACGCCACACACACACGCAACGCCACTCACACACGCAACGCCACTCACACACGCAACGCCACTCACACACGCAACGCCACTCACACACGCAACGCCACTCACACACGCAATGCCACTCACCCACGCAACGCCACTCACCCACGCAACGCCACTCACCCACGCAACGCCACTCACCCACGCAACGCCACTCACCCACGCAACGCCACTCACCCACGCAACGCCACTCACCCACGCAACGCCACTCACCCACGCAACGCCACTCACCCACGCAACGCCACTCACCCACGCAACGCCACTCACCCACGCAACGCCACTCACCCACGCAACGCCACTCACCCACGCAACGCCACTCACACACGCAACGCCACACACACACGCAACGCCACTCACACATGCAACGCCACACACGCAACGCCACTCACCCACGCAACGCCACTCACCCACGCAACGCCACACACACACGCAACGCCACACACACATGCAACGCCACTCACACATGCAACGCCACACACGCAACGCCACTCACCCACGCAACGCCACTCACCCACGCAACGCCACTCACCCACGCAACGCCACTCATCCACGCAACGCCACTCATCCACGCAACGCCACTCATCCATTTGCAAAACGAAAAATGTCAAACTCTTCTATTGCGAGACCTATTGCATTTTCAATGCTTGTTATTCCTGTGAGTGGTTGTTTAGGCAGGGCCCAGTGCACTGCTTTGCCCGGGGGTCCTATAATGCTGTTAAAATGTCCCTGCTTGTATAGCCCTGTGGGTTGAGTACTGGTATTACATGACGGCTCGTTTCAATTATGCTCTCACGTTCTTGTTGCAATTGTACTATGGAATATTGAGCATAGGAATATCATGGTATCAGAATATTGTGGAGAGAATATCGAGGGACAATATATGGAAAAAAGTGCACATAATGGAGGTAGAGATGTACTATTTTTATCTTCAAATCAATGCATCTTGAAGATATATATATATATATATCGTCACGGTACATATGTGTGGAGTTTGGTAGAGGAAATCTCTACTTACTGATTTACCATTCGATATTTCACCCTCGATATTCTGGCCGCTATATTTCGTGGCATTTAGATTCCCATCTCAATATTCTGGGGGACGCCTTTTCTTGCGAAGATTAGTTTTATGGAAGACAGAGACAGGAATCAGAAACATGATATGTCTAGAGTAATTTTAGGTATAGAACATATACACTTTACTTCAGCCAGCTTGGCTAATCTACAGTCCTTGGTTAGGGAAGAGCATCATAGGCTCGTGCAATCTTAATGAAACTGCATAGAAGTATCTTAGAAAATGCTAATCTGTGCCCGTGGTTTTAAGTAGGGGGCACCAGCAATCACCTTTGGTGACTTGGACTCATTTTTCATCATCAGACTTTGACCAAAAGTGCAGAAAAGGGATAAATAATGGGGAGAGGTCGATTCCTGAGACAAATACAAAAACAGGGCCAAAGGAACAAGGCAGGGATGAAAAAATATTGGTAAGAGGGAGAGAATGAGACAGTAAGTGTAGGGTACTGGAAGAAAGAGGCATGGGTCGGAATCTAGACTAGGCAGCCTTAGGATTCAGCAATCCCAGCAATTGACAGCACACTTGTAAGAAAACAGCGGGCACCTGCACTTTTTTTTCCGAAAACAGCGGGCACATGCACTTTTTTTTTTTAAAACAGCGGGCACCTGCACTTTTTTCTACAACGTAAGCACTTACCTTAGCTGAAGAGTCATGCCAAGAGGAACCCAGAAGAAACCCATCAAGGAGAGAACCGGCCTTGAAGGTTGAAGTATTCCATCGTGGGGGAACCAAGTCGGACCACTGGCTCCAATCTCAAGAATTGGTTACCTCTTTCTACCCAGAATACAGAATCTCTGCTCATTTTATAATATATAATACAGAACAGACCTCTTATCATGAATAGTAGGTCTTCACCATTCCCAATTTTAGACTAGCCCAATAAAATATACCAAAATATTTGGTAACATTGTTATCCCTTGAACATTGACTGGAATAATATGCAAAGTAAAGGTTGCTAGAAGACCAGTAGTACCTTTTTTAATATAGGGCAATGGAGTGCAAGTGCCCAAAATTGTGTCACATTCATAATAGTCGCGATGCAGGTCTTTAAGAATTTAATATTCAAATGCACCTGTCAGCAGCACATATTTCAATGGGATTACAGAACTGTGCTACAGGTTTTGCATCATGTTTCTGTTATAAAAATAGGCATTCCTAGGGGTGTGTCAAATGTTTGATTTGTGACACTTGAAAATGTATGATTAGTGGGACAGAAGGCCACAGTTTGCCCCTGGTTCAGATTCTTGGTACGAGCTGTAGCAAGGTGGTAATATTATGTGGTTTGGCTTGGAGTCCTTACCATGTAATATTGGAATGATACCCAAAAGTGGACCTCAGATTCACACTAGTAATTCTTCTCTTAGTCCTGGTAGAGTGGCACAGAGCAGACAGAATTACTTAGAGAAACATGTGTAAAGCATTTTTCAGCACCAACAGTGATGATAAGTAATTGGCATGACTTGAAAGAAATCCGACACCAATTTATAAAAATAGAGCCTTTTTTTATATACAGTTAGACACCAGAATGAAGTCAATACAAGGTGAATAACTGGAGTCATCAATTTTACCGTGTTCAAGAAATCAATACTTAGTAGAACTATCAACTTTTACCATTGTGGTCAATGAGGAAAATCTCAGGTGACATTCGGTCACTTGCAGGGTGAGTTCAAAGGAACCCACTTGGAATTCTCGGTGCAGAGGTGTACCTCGTATCCGTGGTGCTGAACCGGACTGCAGGTGCTGACTTTACCAGGTGTGCCAATGAAGCCGTCTTTGGGATGCAAGAACTCAACAACTGCACCACAGAAGGGATGAGGGATAATACAAAAGGTTTCCTCTGCGTGGGGCTACGAGTGAAGCAGTTAGTAGTCAGCTTGACCACCAATAAGCCTTGGTCCGAGCAAATATCACAGCTGGGTCAATCTTCTTCTAGAGTTCCTGAGAACACTGTAGGGAGCTGAGACTCAATGAGGGTTAGGACTGTGCTTCCAAGAAGGCACATGGCTGGTTATTTTTGGGCTTGTCCACAACGAAGCTTGGTGGTCGGTCCTTCTTTGGAACGTGGAAGTGTGGTTGGTGCCTGCCAACTGCAGGTGACTAGTACCTCTAGCCCAAGCAAGTCCTGATGAAGTCTTTGACTTGCAGAGGGGTTCACCTTCCCTTTGGAACCAGTCTCTGGTCCTAGACAAGTCATTATACAGTGGGTGAAGGGACTGCCACAGATGCAGTACTTCGATCCTCTTCTTCATGGAGTCCTGCCTTGTGCAAACATGGCTTCTCTTTGTCCTTTTCTTCTTCAGAGCAGATCTGGAGTTCTGGTGTCATGGGTACCCCTTAAATTCTGGATTTAAGAAGTGTTTGTGGGTGTGAGAGCTAGTAGCCAATAGCCTATGAGTCCTGCAGGTATTCAGCCCATGGGTGACAACATCTGGTGGGTATTTGTCATCAAACTAACCAGAACCCAATACTTTTCGGAGTTTTCATGATGGCACAGGCCAAACTCGGCTGTACAGACCTTCTAGCCAACCCTTAAAGTGTGTCTAGCTTTTGGAGGGTGTACGCTTCCTGAATACCTATTTGTTTTGCCTGATGCTAGCACAATGCCCTCGGGGAAAGCGATGGCCTTCGTCTCCACTGGGAGACAAGTAACTTACATGTCAGAGGTGGTGAAGCATTTGAGGGTCACCGCTGTGATGGGTCATTCACTAGCCATCCTGCGAGGGCAGAGGTGTGACCTTTTTCCTGCTCAGTTCTTTTGTCTCACATCCTCTAGGTATGATAGCACTCAGTAGCAGGAGGTCGGACTTCTGTCTTGGTGGCAAATGGCTTGGAAAGCCCGCCAAGGCACAAGGGAATTCAGTATCTTGGAAGGTACACTCTGAGGGTGTCACCTTGGTGCATGCCAGCTCACCCTCGACGTGAGAATCATGTCAGGGGTAAAAAAGCATAGTGTTTGTTACCAAAAATGACATTTGGTGGTAGCATTGTGGAGGTGGCTATCTCGGTTTTGGCTGGTAGCCAGTCTACATTAACCTATGGACCGCCTTTCACTTACAGTAAACTTGAATGTCAAGGTTACTTTAGCGGTATAAATGTCTGTACATATATGCCCTCATCATTACGATAATGCACCCTGCCTCCTGGGCTTTAGGAGGCCTACCTTAGGGACAGCTTACATACATTAAAGCAGTGAGGTGACTCTGTCACACATGGGGTGTGCAGAGTCGCACTCGAGCAGAGAGGCTGCATGTGCAGGCTGCGGTAGCAGCCCTGCAGACTTTGTTTTTACACGGGTCACTCAGGGTGGCAAAAATAGTGCTGTAGCATTGGCTACCCCTTTTACACCCTTGCCATGGGCACCACTGGTACAATATCCTAGGGACTTACAAGGGGGGTTTAATGTCTCTTGGCAATTGGGTGTACCAATTCACATTACCTTTTGAGGGAAAGAGCACTGGCACTGGGGCCTGGTTAGCAGGTCCCAGTGCACTTTCAATTCTAAAACCAGGGCATTCAGAGCAAAAAGTGGGGCGTGACCATCCAAATAAAGGACACTTTCCTACAGTGCCCATTAGCAAACAAGCATTGGGAAAGCCATTAGTTCTGGCATTGAGTACCGACTTCCAGCTTTTTTCAATGTTAGTGAACAGAGCCATTGTGAACCCTCCACTGTAGAAATGTATTCACAGATAGCCTCTGGGCCCAATGAGCTCAAGAACTTGGTCCCACTAAAACATTAATTGAATTTTTATGGATCTATTCTGTCCTCAGTTCTGTAAACAAGATGCTCATTGATATCACTGTCATGGAAATCATGACAGAGGGGTTTGGACTTTGGACTGATATACACATTGAAGGAATCAAAGACGAATTAAAAATAAAAGGGAAAGAACTCATAGAGGGACACAAAGAAAATGTATGCATGAGAGAGAAAGGTAAGAAAAGAAAAATATGGGTGAGTGAAAAAGATGGGTAGATAAAAACGGGAAAGAAAGAAGCGGAGAAGAAAGGGTGGAAGGAATAGTGAAAGATCAGGAGTAAAAATGGTGAAACCTATAAAGCAAGATTAAAAGTAGGAACGGATGGAAGAGTGAAAGGATGGATGATAAAAGGGAGGAAAGATATGTTAGCAAAAGAAAAACAGATAGAAGGGGAAAAGAAGGATGGAAGAGTGAAAGGACTATTGGGGAAAGGGTGAATGAAAGGAAAGAAAGAAGAAAGGGCAGATGGGTGAAAGGATGGAAGAAGAAACAATGTAAGGATGGATGAGTGAAAGAATGGATTATAGATTTATGGATGTATTTTATGGGTAGACTAGCAGCCCGTCCCGACGTTGTCCGTGTATGAAATAGAATGTGTGTAATGTGTGTATTTGGCAAGGGCAATTTATTTTAAAATCTCGCGGTAGACAACATCTTTTGTTTCATAAGAATAGGGATGGAGAAGGCCCAGCTGCAGCCCTGGTTGATGTTAGCAGGCGCGTGTAATTGGTGTAGTGATCCGCCGCCTGAGCCTGGCTACAGCCCTGGTTGATGTTAGCAGGTGCGTATAATGTTGTTGAATGAGAGAGTTATCAGCCGCGGGTAAATCTGTTTAATGAGAGAGTTGAGTACTTTTATTTCAAATAAGTTGCAGCTAGCTAATATCATCAAGAAGACGTAGTTTCAGCCCTGATCATGATGGGCATGGTAATCCCATTTTGGTAAGAAACTTCTGCTTGCTCCCACAATGGGATTACGTTGTGGGTGTAAATGAAGAAAGCAAATAGCACAGGTGTGCTGTTTATCATCAGGTAAGGTGGAAGCGTCTTTGATGTTGACGTGTGATAGCCAGTTCCAAGGCATGTAAAAATTGAATGGGGGTTAATTGTGCATCCGCTAATTTTCGCACCACGCTCCAAAACAAATTTGCAGGTGTGAAGTTTCCAACGATGACCCAGCTCTTTGTGTCCATTAACTACACCAACAATTAGTATGAGAAAGTAATAGCCATCCATGAACACTGTGTTGTCTGAACTCTGCTGTAACAACAAACTGTAAACAGTGACACATCTGGATATTTGCATATTGTTTGATGGTGCAGATAAATGTTTACAGCGTAGCCATTAATTTATGTCACTTACAGTTCCCAACAGTTCATCGCATTTACCATGGTCGTATTCCCAACGCGCCCACACTTCACACATCATTAAGATCATGTACAAACAAAGCAAACACAAGGAAGATGCGGAGGGGATATGGAATAGTGAAACACGAGCCTCTCCTAAATATTTATCAGTGATAATTCGATACCATTGGAGGAAAAGTGAATGTAGACACGAATTCATGAGTAGTGCAGAATCTTTTTGAGCGATCTGTGATGCGAGATACATGTTTGTCGTTTGTTTTACTTGCAAGTACTTGGACAGATTGCTGCCCCTAACTTTGAAAGATATGACATCAGTTAAAAGTAGATTTTTCGGGAAAATTACAGCTTATTGCACACCACTTGAGAGATCAGGCTGTTAATTCATAGGCAATCTTGAGAAACACTCTACTTTTGATCGGGCAATGGTGCAATGTTCAAAGGTGGGAAAATATCACAGCTTCAATGGTCAGGCCAAACAGGTGTCAACTCTTTCAAGAGAGAATGCGGAACATGTTAACATTTGCTTCTACCATGTAAACGTATAATTTGTGGGCCAATGAACTGGTGTGTATCCTGAATATCAAAACCAGAATATCAATAGCGCAGAATATTTAGGACAAAACATTGAAAATTAAATATTGACAGGTAAGTAAGTATAGTTTTTCTATACCTAATGCCATCTATATGAATCTTGGCGATGCACATATATCGTCAAGGTTGAGTAGATTTGGACAAAATGTTGCCACTAAGGGCCATATGTAGGTGGCCCAATACCAGTCAGTAACGGTGAAATTCGTTAAATTTCACCGCTACAGACCAATATTTAGGCATTTGAGATGTAGGGAGGATTCGGTATTAAGGAATCGGTACATACCGATTCCTTAATACCGATTCCTTATGGCCTTGCATTTAAGGAATCGGTAATACCGATTCCTTAAATGAAATGTAGGTAGCACTTAAAAGAGTGATTTTGTGCCTTTAGGAATCGGTTATTACCACCAACTTCAAGTTGGCGGTAATTATTGAATTCATTAAAAAAAGCACTTTCTTGCTTTTTTTATGTGCCATGTGGCACACATCCATGCCCTTAGGGCATGCATGTGTGCCACATGTGCACACATGCACATTTCAGGGGTGCCACAGTGTGTCCTTTGGACACCCTGGCACCCTTGATATACCTCCCGGTATTACCGATTCGGTAATACCGAATCGGTAATACAGAATGTCTTCACATTCATTCCTATGGGCCTCCAAGCCCACAGGAATGAATGGGTAGGTATTCCTTATTACCGAATCTCAATTACCGATTCGGTAATAACGAATATTAAGAATTCAGTATTTTTTACCTACATCTGAAATACCGATTCCTAAATACCGAATCGGTAAAATTCGGGATTTAGGAATAGGTATTTCCAAGTTACCTACATCTAGCCCTAAATATTCTGTCCTCAACATTCTTTTACCACGATAGTCTGGGGGGATCGAGACTCAGTACAACCAATAAATCTGCTGCTAATTGATAGGAGAATATTTCTGGTTTGAAACCAAATGACCACTAGAAAAAGCTACAATATGCCTTTTCAATACCACTCTGGGCCCTATTTAAAGGTTGATGGAAGGGATACTCGGTCGAAACGTGACAGATATCATGTATGCCATATTACAAGTGTCATAGGCTATATTACACTTGTGTTATGGCAGACGGGCAACCCTTACATTGGTGATGGAGTATTCGATCCATTAAACTTTAAATAAGGTCCTCCATCTGTGAAAGCTCAGATTAACAGTGGTGTTCATAGCACTGGACACCACTGTTAATATTATTGTTGAAAAAATAGTAATTTCTAAATGAAGACCACTGGCTACTATTGCCAGAGCATCTGATGTACTCGTAATTAAGAATTACAATAGACTTTGCAATATGCATTGAATAGTTCTGTTCTAAGAAACTCATCATTAGACTATATCATCTGCCAAACTCAGCCCATTGCATTGTAGATGCAACAAACAGAATTCTGCCATTAAGCCCACTTCGTAGTTGGCCTTACTGGTACCCCAGAAACTCCAGAGTCAATTTCAAGCTTCTCAACATACCTCATTGGGTAATCAATGTTAACACCAAGAAGTACTTGAGAAATAGTCTGGAACTACGGCCCTCACTTACATCTTGGAGGGATGCCTACCTTCTGCCAGGGGTGCGGAAGTCATAACATCCACTATCCTGGTGGACTACTGCTCATCATATTTAGAGATATGCCCCTGCTTGGTGGAATCTCTATGCCTTGAGTGCAGCTGCCACCACAACAACTCCTCTGGCTACCAAAAGTCTTCCATGTGGCTGCCATATTTCATGCATCTGCTCAGGAAGCTTTTTTGTTTTACAAAAACAAAATCCCAAAATGGGAGTGTATTTTGGAAAGCAAAAAATATATGACTCTAACACCATGGGGGTTTTCTCCCAGAGTGTGGGAGTTAATATTTTATTTTATGTTCGGGACAACCAGGCTTTTCCTGATGGTCTTGCACAGAAAAAATTACCTAATAATGTTTACCCTAAATTGGGCTCATGGACTAAGGTACTTACAATGATGGCCACAAGCTCATTGGGCTGTTGGTGTAAACCTTCTGCCAACTGAGCCAGCAGTTGCACCACCAGCAGAAACATGGCAATCCACCCGACTCTATATAGAGTGCAATGTGTCAGAGAGGGTAATCTGCCATGGTTGTGGCAGAGTAACCTTCCTATCAACATCTAAATGAAGCCCTAAGTCCAGTAGCAGCTGCTACTAAACAGGTGTGGGGGGTGGGAGGCGCAGGGGGGAGCAGAGGGAATTAAAATAAAACACCTAGATAAGGCCAGCCGACTGACGGGCCGGCCTGGCGCTGCCTCTCCTCCATCCTCTTATCTTCTCCCGGGCAGCAGGTACCCGGAAATACACAGACTCCCCTGACCAATCACAACGCTGCCTTACAGCACCGTTGTAATTGGTCTGAGCGCTGTGGTTCAGTGCTCAAATGGGCTGGGAGGCTTTGCATGTTCTCCACAAGGCTATAATGCAGCCGGGGTAAAGAACATGCAAAGTGCGCATGAATCATTTGGCCTGCCCAAGAGGGCCGGCCAGAGAGGGCCGGCCAAAATGTCATGCGCACTTAGGAAGTGCCTACCACTCTTACCCAGTTCTAATCAGCCCAGCCCCACCCCCTCAACCAACTGAGCCAGTACATTTAAATTAAATGAGAATAAATTTGCATTATTATCATTTTATTTTTCTGTTTTGAATTGCTCAGTGGGGTGACGCTCCTCCGCCTTAGCAGAGGAGCTGCCACTGCTTAAGTCTCCTTGTATATCAAAGTAATTGACTCTTTGTGTGACTTTGATAAATTGTGGCGGAACTCAAGTGCTATGCGATTAACTGAACTTTCCTCTAATGGCCCTCACCAAACCTTAGGAAATGGGAGTAGAAAAGGTGATGAGGACCTCTCCAACTCAGTGACTATTAATGTACCCCTTGACTGCTGTCCCTATGTGGCAGTATTGGTCAATGTTCCTCCCTTGAGCCCTGGTAGAATGGACTCTCCTGCCCAGATAAGGAATAAAGTCCTATATTGGCTTCAATCTAAGTTTGTATTTCCGATTGCTAAATCCGATCAAATCCTGCTGACTGGGTTGGCTCGATTGGTCCAACTAAGAAAGCATTCAAGTGGGTATTCATCATTATTAACTTCAAGCAACCCAGATTTGCAGGAGAGTCTCTGTCAAGATCTGTGTTGTTTATTCCAGCTTGGTGGAATATTGTGCTCTTTCCTCTGGGCTACTTGTATCACCATCTGCGTTGAGCCCCAAAAGCTGCCCAGTGAGCCATCATTCAAACAGCTATTTCCTGTCTATAGCTCACCCTACATCCCTTTGTCGAATAGGTTTTAGGCCTTGAGCACTTTGTAAGAGAATGACTTACTTTATATTTCTGAGGACTCTTCTCTCTCTAACAGCATGGGTAAATTGATCGGCCAGGCCATGTGGCCATTAAGTTTTGAATTAACATCCATGATTACGCCCACGCCCCTGCCTCTACTCAACCTTGCATGGCATCTAACTATGCCAACTTAGACTCACCTAGCCCCCCTGTTTTATCGTCTAAATTAGAATGTCGACCTTATGAGGATATATGTCATTTTACTACTTGGAATGTATGTGGAATTCAAAGTAAGTTGAGTTACCCGGATTAGCTCCACTATATCTCAGTTTTTGACTTAATTTGAGTCCAGAAAACCTGGTGTGTGGACCAAATTCATGTTGAAAGGTTCTCTTCTTTCTTTTTACCAGTGATACCGTCCCCAGCAGGGTTGGCTAAAGGAGGTTTTGAGGTCTTAATATCAAACCTATTGCCTGTCACCATTAGAAGGTCAGGCTCTGTCTCACCTTATTCTCACTTTATATGGTTATCGTTTAACGGTGGTTCCGATTTGGAGGTGGTCAAGTTTTATAACACCATGTTTGACTCCTCCTGAAGCTCTGTTTTTCATACCCTTGACACAGGCGTAGAAGCATTCTTACTCCCAATTCATTCAAAGCGTTTTCTTTTGGGTATGTGATTTAAATATTCAGTAATGTTCCCTTCCAGTAAGACATGTGTGTTGTGTTGCTAACGCAGCGGGTGATGGAATCTTGCATTTCCCTCACAATGACTATGGGAAAGCATTGACCTCTTTAATATTTAAGTATGACCTTGCACTACTGGAGAGCAGATATATGGATGATAATAAAAATATCTTCTTTTACTGGCAGAGATGCCCACACAACCGTCGATCGTGTCCTGATGTCTTCTTCTGTTAGCAACTTGGTCTGTATCCCTACAATTATTCAGACAGCTGTGAGTGACCACAGCTCATTAGTTACTCCAATGTTTCTTCAGGCAAAAAGTGTTAAGGAAACAACATGTCTCCCTTTTGTCACCCCAGTTAGGGCTAATGGTATCCATATCAAATGGGCAGGGGTTGAGCCCTTTGTGTGTTGCCTAATTTGTTAATTATGAACTTAGCTGAGTAGACAATTATAAGTTATTGCATGGCTTTGGGTATATCACTTAGTCCCTCAGGGCATTACTCACATGGCATTTCAGATCAAATAAAACAAAGAATTGTGGGTGATTTGATCATTTGTGTATCCAGGCATCCAAACTTCTACAAACTGCAGTGCATAGCTCTCCCAGGGATTATCCAGCTATTAAGCAACTGCGGAAGAACTATTAACTGGCAATAGCTGCTAGGAGGAGGGAGCTACAAGAGAAGGCCAGGCCAAATTTGGGCCAGGCTGCTGAGATGAATGAGATGACTTTGTTCTGGAACACAGTAAACGCTCATTTTTAAAAAGTGATACATTTCCTGAATTCACTTATTTTATCTCTCACCAAGCGTGGGTCACTCACTTCTCTGGTATTTTTGATTCCACCAAGGAGGTAGAGGGCAAAATTGAGTACTGCCTGAATCATAAACCTTTGAATATTATCCTGGATGCGGTTGTCCGTGCCCTAGAACAGGCTGCAAAAGAGAAGGCACCAAGCAATGAAGGGGTACCAGTTGATGTGTTTGAAGCAAGTAATGGGGGAACTATGGGGTCCCATTTTGATCTGGTGTTCAATGCGGCCGCTGAGGGTACAGTCCCCTCTTCTTGGGCCGTATCAATCATAGTATCTATTTTTAAGAAGGGGGATACATCTGACTTTAAATGTTATCATCCTATTTACCTACTGGACTCTTCAGCTACATTGATGGGCATGGTTATTTTACAGAGACTAGAGGAGTAGGCAGCAGGTAGATCTATCTTGTCAGAGGTGTCATTTGGATTTAGGAGGGGACTGGGGACAGTAGAGCAGTGTGTGAATCTTGATCTGCTCGTTGGGAAGTACACTAACGCTAAGCCAGGCTCTCTTTATTTATGATTTGATTACCTAAGCAGTGCTTTTGTCTTGATAGACTACTCAATCCTTTGGTCTACCTTGTTTCCCTTTGCGCTCTGGTAGTTATTGTCTCCTTCCTTTCACGGCTGTATGAAAATCTGTCCACAAAAGTCAGGTACAGCCTATTGGGGAGTGTTCCCTTTCATTCAAAATCAAAAGGGGAATTAGGCAAGATTGTGTTTTGACTAATTTTTTCTCTCTTTTTATCAATGTGGTTGATGGTGACCTATAGGCTTTGCGGGCCAAAGCCTCTATCTTCGCCAGATGTTCGGTTCCCGTACTGTTGTAAGCCAACAATGCCGTTTTTTTATCAAGGACGTTATTGTTATTTGGTCTGCAGAAACTGATAGACTCATTTGGGGACTTTAAGGAGGCTAAGGTAAGGAAGATCAATAAGTCGAAAACTTACACGATGGCCTGTGGGAAAAATGCTCATGTGTAGGACCTTTTATATTGGGAGTTCTCCAATTGTGAGGGTAAATTCATTCTGCTATTTGGGGATTTTATTTTCTAATAATGGCTTAGGTTTCCAACAGACTCAAAATGCCGACTCAAAAATGAGCTGAGTCTGTGAAGGAGTTTTAAGTTTTACCACAAACTTGGCAGCCGCCTAGTTAAGGAAATGATTGGTATATACAAGGAGAGAGGGCTGTCAACTGCCACGTTTGGTGGAGGCTTGTGGGGTTATGCACCTAGTAGACCCCTATAGACCAATGCTTTTTTTAGGCTCCTCCTATGTACACCAGCCTCTGCGTCATCTTTTATTGTTCATGAGGAGGCCGGGTTATGTTATTTCGAGGACCTGCTCCTATTAAAGCCTTTTATGTGGTATTCTATCTGGGCAAAAGCTTTTACTAAATCAATTATTTTAAATTGCTTAACATTAGATCACGTTTTTGAATCCCCCTGGCTCTTCCATATATGCTGCTTAATATACCCATATTCCTTCACCCACATAGTATTTTATCCCTTGATTAAAGTGTTATTAATTAAGGCCTCTTGCATAAATTACAGCCAATAAAGTAGAGCCACGTAGAACCAAGGAGTCTACGGTTCCCTCATAAATATTTAATGTTTCTCAGGAGGGATGTCAGCTTTACCTGTTTTGGGTGACTAATAGCCATCATCATTTCGTTTTAACTAGGCTACAGCTGAGTATAGTACACCATTTAGTTGCCTTCCTGATATGAAGCATCGACCTTCAGATATGATCCCTTGCCCTTGTGATGGCTCTTCAAAGCAAAGCACACACCACTTTATTTTATTTTGTAAATTCTATGAGGGTTTAAGGAAACATTATTGAAAAACGATCTTTCAATCACAGAATATCAGGGATTGCAAAATTGCACTGCAATATTTATTTGCTCTTGAGAATCCTTCAATATGCTTTAACACTCTGCTCTTTATATTGGATACAATTTGTCTTAGGAAAAGTATTATATTTTAATGACCAGCAAGAGAGGGAGAGGCCAGGAAGTTTTTATTTGTGCGGTTTTTGACTCTACATGTTGTATATTGTTTTTAATGCTGTATTTATTGACTCTAAATTCTTATTTTATGTACTTTTATGGCCACCATGATTGTCTCTAAGTCTTAATAAAGATTTTCAATCGAATTGACTAAAATAAACAAAATATATGCCAGAAAACACTTGTTAATTCTGGGATGTACTAAATAAAATATTCCTCTTCTTGAGTAAACCTAGAAGATAACCTATCCAATTTAAAAAAAAAAACTGAAAGTCACATGTTTTGGTCCAAGGCCCTTCTTAAGTGCTTAATTTATGTCACCCTCTATTACTTGACCTCTTTGACCCTCTTGCCCGTAGTATATCTTTGGCTCTTACCATCCCAAATTGCCTATACGTAAGAATGCTCCAGCCAAACCTACGCACCTTTTTTAATGACAAATCAGGTTGTCACTTTGTTATTGTAAGACTACCATGCACTAACTTCCATAACCATGATCCAATTGAGAGTTTGCAGAAATTACCATAACTGGAACAATTTAGTTGAAGTAAAAACAAAGCCTAGCATAGGGATAGTTTTCCTGCCTTTCTTACTTCTTTCCCCATCACCCTTCTTTGATAATTTTTTTAATCATGCCATGATTGTGCATCTACATGTTGCTGGTCTGATGCACCAACGGTTTGTTGAACGGAAATGTGATTAATAACACAGCCCAATGTTTTAAAACAATATTTATTATTAGTAAAGGAGGCAAGAGAAAAAGTAGTTGAGAACCACATTACTAAGTGATGAACAATGTAACAGACCACGATGGCATCACTTGAAATCTAATACGGGAAATATCCATCAAAACGCAACTTTTACGACGCACTACCATTACAACGCAGGATTTACAACGCAAGTCATTACAACGACTTGCACTGGAGGGCGCTGTAGGATAGGGAATAGTTTAATTTACTATCCAAAACCTTCCCTACTATCCACGGGTACTTGAGTTGGAATAGTAAATTAAACTATTCCACTATCCAGCACCCCCCAACGCAAGTCGTTGTAACGATTTGCATTGTAAAACCTGCGTTGTAAAGGCATGCGTAGTAAAAGCATGCTTTGTGATGACATACATCCATCTAATACCATATCCTGAATGTTTTGTTGATCCTCATTTTTCTTTGACTGCCAATTAAACCTTATGTATACTTGGGATACACCATGACTTGTTTCATGGGCAGCCCAGCATAAAAAGAGCATAATGATTAAAAAACAGACATCCTTTCGCCACTCGCTCATTGGTAATATGTTTTCCAGGAGACTCTAAAAAAACAGTGGCAAGAAACATCCATTAAGCTTTGGTTCCTAATCAGGAACCAATTTGCAGAGCACGAAGTTGGAATCTTTTTTTATTGTGTTCAGGAAGTTATTAAAATCCTCTGTTGGAATTCAAATGATACATTTTCTGAAATAGCTTTTAAGATGTACTGCGCATTACTAGCACATATAATGATGTAGCCAGCATTATTTGTTGTAAAAAAAACTCTTTTATGTGGCATCCATGACAGTAATTTATATTTAGCAAATGAGCGCTGTCTACTTAAAGTGCTGCATTGAACGATAGGCAAGACATGTAGCAAAACCCATCGAGAATTCAAAAATAGAAAGCAATAAAGCAACGATTTATTTTCAAGAATTATTTGCAATGAAGAGGTACTTATTTTTACTACATCATAAAAATTTAAGATATTTCATAACGGAACAAAATAAACTATTTTGGATAAAAGGACCAATATTGGTGCTGAGTATAATACATATGGTACCGTTGGTCGCATAAACAAAAACAAAACACAAGCCATTAAATTGTGTAGCACACTTGCCACATAGATGCTGCTTTATGTCTTTTTTAAAGCAATGAGTTTCATCACAAAAGGGAAATGCACTTTGATATCAAAACGTATGGCTTCATATTTATGAGCAAATGCACAATGGAAACCGATTCCTTTTGAACATACGTACAGGAGAATTTGTTACACATTCTACAATATAGACAAATGCATTCACAGACAAACAAATGACGAATGTGGGTGTTTATCAGCACTGAAGGATGCAGTTACATATTTATACCATTTTACCACGTCCAAAGTGCTTCACAATTGCATTAGAAACCTAATGTTCAAGTGTGATGATCAGGAAATGGCTTACTTGAAGCCATTTTTCATGTAAACAATATTAACCAGAGTTAAGAGATTGCTCAATGAGATTTGCTCTCCAATTAACCTAGCTCATACCCACGTTTGAAAAGAGGACAGTTCCCATTTGACCACAATTAGTGAGAGGTGAGCACCAGTGTCAAGTAGGAGAGAAGCAGGCATTACGGATATTAAAAAAGGTTAATCGGGTCTGGTTGAATTTAAAAACATAGGACAACGCACACCTGACCGTCGATCGCTTTTCAATCCGGGTCATTTTGGTAATTGATATATGGTCATAGTATAAGGGGACCTAGTAGACCTAGTAGATAGAGCTGCCAAATTTGGAATCTTTTAACCCAGGGGGCTTATTTACAATTAATTCCCTTGTGCCGCTGGTGAGTCACTTTTTTGACGCACTTGCGGCGCAGTGTACTGGCATGTTTACAAGGCCACACAAAGCCACCCTGCATCACTTTTCGGGGCCCTGTAAATATGGCCCCTTTTCACGCATCACTATGCGTGAAAGAGGTGTGCCATAGGTGTTGCTGTGGGTGTTCCCACACAACAACCATGGAACATGCCGCATTCCCAGATTTACAACGTTTCATAACCTGGGAATGAGTCAAAATCCTACACCTGGGCGTAAGGAGGAGAATACTTTTATGTCCCCTCGTTTTTTCCTTTTCTATGCGTGCTCCATTCGGCAGCATGCGTAGAAAGAGGAAAACGCCATCAATGATTGTTTTTGTGCAGGAAGGTGATCCTTCCTGCACAAAAACAATCACACTACAGTACAGACACACTTGCACCATTGCGCAAGGGTGCCTGTGTTAGTGCTAGGCAGCCTATTGTGTGTCAGCTCTGGGGAAGGTACAGGGATGTGTCATATTGCTGCAAATACAATTCATCCATGTGCTTTTGAAATGACACAGCGCATCAAAATTGCTTGCAGCGCCGCACTGCATCATTTTGTTGTAAATGAGGCCCCAAGTATGAATCCCCACCTTAACGCTAGGCTCTGAATTGTAAAATTCTAGGCAAATCACTGAGTCTCCCTGGGCTTAAAATTGTTATGTTGAAAATGTAGTTGCTAATCGCACTTCAAGTACACGATCTAAGCTTGTCGCCTAATCCCGCCCAAGTATTGTGCGACACTCTGTTGCTTCCTAGCTAGGTTTGCGCTATATTTATGTAAGATGCATATCCGCATGCAGATGAAGTAGGTCATGTCAATCTTTTGTGTCTCGGTCCAGGGAAGGGTGTGAGTGAGCAGACAGGACATCGTAAACTAGCGGTCAGAAAGAATTAGAATGTGTGTGCAAATCGTGGGTGTTTGTTACCACGATTTGCAATGGGTTAAACATTCTAGTGCTAATCTCGGAAGCACATAAAGCCCTGGTGCTGATTGTGCACACTGGAATGGAGAATAATTGGGGATAAGCAACGGACTAGCCTCCCATTCTGGCTCGCTTGATTCTGGGCACCTGAAATTTTAATTGATTAGAAAAACGTAGTAAACGTGGAAGGTGGTGATGGTGCACCAAGGAGCAACTATACTGGGGGGCTGAGCCTGAATTTATTCTGTGCATAAAGCAGAGTGCTTTGAATTTGGCTCGGTTGTCAATTCTTAGCCAGTGTAGTTCCCGGAGAGCGGCTGAGATGGAAGCCATTCTGGGAAGTTGGCAAAGCAGTCTAGCTGCAGAGTTCTGGACTACCTGCAGCTTACGGAGCACTTCCTTGCTAGCACTCCAGATAAAGCACATTGCCGTAGTCAAATCTGGATACTACTAGGGCCTGGATGACATTTTTTTGCGTGGAAAGAGGGAGCATCCAAAGAATTTTCCACAGCCATTTAAGAATAGCAAAACAGGTGGAAGCAACTTTAATAATTTGCATCTTCATCAACAATAAGTCATCAATGATGAAGCTCAGGTTGCGTGCCGACTGTGATGGGAGGGGCGGAACATCCATTTGAGGTGGCCAATGATAGGGGCCCCAAAGGTGTTTATTTTTTCCAAAAATAAGGAGTTCAGTTTTCCCACCATTTAGTTTTAGTTTATTTGCGTGCATCCAGTCAGCAATCTTATTTAATCCCAGCTGGAGTGAGGGTAATTCTGAGATGAGTGAGAAAACAACTATTATAGAAGGGTCTAGGGGACAATCTTTACCGACCTATCAAGTGCACACCCCCAATTGAACCATTTATAACAACAACAAAAGAACTTGAAGGTCTGTTAGGGTGAAGGAGAAGTGACCACGAGAAAATGACACACACCACTGTCACGACTAACGGTGAGGGACCATCAGTAATGAAGAAGTCCTATCAGCCCACCCATCTGGCGGAACATCGTCATCTAGGACCTTATCAACAGGTTCTCATGTGGCCAAGCTCACAAGTACTTGCTTGGTACCAATTGATCCTGTACTGAAGGGAGATGAGTCCTCACTGAGAGTGGTACTGATAGGGTGCAGTGCTCAAGAAAAAAGTGCGTGATTAAAATGGCGGTCAGGGTAAAAAAAAATTTTTTATTGGTATCTCCCTGGACGTCAGGTTAAAAGAAATGTGATGACAGTGTAACAATATCACTGTACAGTAAGCATCTACGATCTAGGCCAACATGTTTCTGCCATTCAAGTAATATTTTACAGGCATTCTTCAGGGCCAGGCTGTAAAAATAGCTACTGCAACATCTACTATTTTCAACGTGAAAACAAAATCAGAAAAAACTGTATGACATGGTTAGAGTAAGTTTAATCAAGTGGCTGGATCAGCCACCCTGCCGTATCCTGGTGATAAACCATGCAGAGAGCAATCCTTTCCTGTGAACATTAAGAGGAAAAGTACAATCTTGTAACAATCAAAGACAACTCATTATCAACAGATGTGTAAAACAAATTCTCGTGGTATTCAAAAACTTCATAGGACCGCTAAATTCTTACCGGCCATATGGAAACTTATGCAAAGTCATAATCAGATAATCTGTATTTAAAGCATTGAAAAATAAACTCACCCAGCGTTGTGTGGGAAGTAAGCCTCACCTCACCCGGCAACGGCTCGGATAGAGAGGCCCCGCTCTGTAGGACATACGGAGAAGGACAGGTTCAAGGATTGATAGCTGTCAGACCCTACATATGTAATAATATATTCAGAAATAGTAATAAAACTTGGTTGTTCAATCATGGCCCACCGGTCCAAAAAATGCGAGATCTCATAAGTGGAGAGCGAATAGATGAGCTGAGTGTCATCAGCATAAGAGTATATTGTCAGCCCTGCTTGCTCAGCAATAGTAGCTAGAGGACTGACATAAATATTAAAAAGCAGTGGGCTGAGTATGGAGCCCTGGGGGCCTCCATACAGGGAAACCTGGGTCTTGAGGAGAATACCTGAAAGATCCGGTTAGTCAGGAAACTGGATAGCCATTGGAGTGCCACACCGGTTTTGCCTCTGGATTGGAGGATTTCTATGAGTGACGTGTGAGAGACAGTCTTGAATGCGGCACTTAGATCTAATAAGATAAGTGCCACCGTCTCCCCTTTGTTGACCTGTTGGCGAATGTTCTCGGTGACTCCCAAGAGTGTCGTTTTTGTTGAAAAGCATGCCCTGAAGCCCAATTGGGACAGATGGAGGATGTAATGTGTTTAAACAAAATTTGTCAGCTGGGTGTTTATGTGTTTTTGTAGAACCTTAGAAAGGACCAGAAGTAAGGAGATGGTACGAAAATTGGAGAGGATCTCAGGGTCAGAATTGGCTTTTTTTAAGAGGGGAGGACCATAGCGTGTTTCCAGGCTGCTGGAACCTTAGCTCCGCATAGTGATGCGTTAAGTAGTTCCATAAAAATGCGGAGTATGGGCGGGTCCGGTTTTTTAAGTATGAAAGGGGGAATCGGAACATTGGGGGATCCAGATTTAATACTAGTGAGAATACTAAGAAAGGAAGAAATGTCGAGAGGGGCCCATTTGTCTAGAAGGACATCGCTGTTGGCTAGAGTGACTTCCGGTGGAAGGCATTGTGTTGCAGGGTGACCGTGTTGTGAATTCATAAGTGGTGTCGTTTGTTTGTTAAATTCCGAGTAGATGTTCTCAATTTTCTAAACAAAAAATTCAGCCAGAGCATCACATTGTTTGAAGTGTTGACTCGGAGGTTCAGTCTGGCAAGTGGCACCAGATAATTCCTTCACCACTTTAAAAAGTATTTTAGGGCAGTTTTGTGAATGAAGAATAGTATGATTGACATGCTCAGCCCGAGCAGCACTGCACATAGAGTAGTAGCTGTTTAAGGCACGTTTATACATTAATTCTTTTGCTGGCTTGTAGTCTTTTCGCCAGCATCTTTCTAAATTTTTACATTTAGTTTTTTCTAATTTTAGCTTTTCTGGGAACCAGGGAGCTGGGGGGGGGGGGGCGATGAAAATTATGTTTCTTAACAGACTGCGGCAGGCAAACATCAATGGAACAGGTTAGCCAATCATGTATGGTCCCGTTGTCATCCAGGTTAGATATCGAGGTAACCGGTAGAGTGGTTTTAAGAAGAGAATTAAATTTGTCGATATCAAGATCTTTCCACTTTCTACGATTACTTGATCCGGAGGGGAGAGAAGCTCTTTTGGGGCACTGTTCATATTTAACCTGGAAGTTTACCAGGAAATGGTCAGACCAGGGAATAGGAGTAGTAGTTTTGCACAAGATAGTATTTAGGTTGGAAAAAATAGGATCTAATACATTTCCAGCTTTATGCGTGGGTCCTGAATTATGGAGAATGACATTCAAAGCAGCCAAATCGGCAATAAGATTGGAGCTAGTAGGGCAAGAAGGTTCATTCAAATGTAAATTCAGGTCACCCAAGATCATACAATTCGTGGCTTCTAGTATTAGGGTGGCAATAAGATCAGGAAGAGCAGCCGCCCAAGGCTCTGCTGGTCCCGGGGGGTGATAGATTAAGGTCCCAGAAAGGGTAAAGTTAGGTGAGAGCAAGATTTTAAACAGACCAGCTTCACAATCTTTGAATCCTAAGTCAACCTATTTACATGTGTATGAGATTTAAAGAATTATCGCTATGCCTCCTCCAACCTTGTCAGCACGATTCTTACCAAGAAGTGTATAATTAGAGGGTAGTGCTTGAGCAATTTCAGGACCGGAGCTATCATTTAGCCAAGTCTTCGTGAGGAAAATGGCATTGAGTTGGAAGTCAGTAAGGAGATCAAAAATGTCTCCCTTATGCTTTGGGATTGACCTGCAATTAAGGCGGAAAAAGGTGAAATTAGTCAGAATGGCGGTGATTTTTTTACTCGGAGCAGCTGGGATGTTGTGTTTACGGGGAGTGAGTTTCAGGGAATAGGGCGTAAGAGTAAGATCACAACAGGGGCAGGTAGATGAAATAGAGTCGCACAGGAGCGGTGCGCATTGAGGCCTGGGCTTAGGGCCGGAGTGAATGGAGAGTTTTGCTAGAGTAAGTGCCAATATTATGCTGAAATCGGGCATGGGTTCTGGCCCCAGGCCCCATCCGGCCGCGGACGGGCGCTGACGGGCCTCCCTTTGGCGCGTCGGCACACCATCGGTGCGCCCGCTGCGTGGAGCGGGAGGCATCCGTTTTTAGAAGTAAAAGGGGTCAGCTGGAGAGCAGCTGATTGGAGGTTAGGCCCGGAAGTAGTATTCACTTCCTCTGGCACAATGAGGTCCCTCAACACAAGCCAAACAATCGGTGGTGGAACGGGGCCCCAGTGCAATTATAACAGTGAGTAAAAAGAAAGTATTTGCCTGCGTGATTTAAAAGTTAGTGTGCATACAAGGATTTCGGGCAGTTACATTAAAAATAAACACAAAAGCAGTGATTAAAAATAGCGAGGTTACGGAGAGAGGAGCCCTTTACCAGGCAACGCAGGGTCACATTTTAGCAGAACTTAAAACAACTCAGGACTCGCATAGCGCATGAAACATGAGGAAGACCATTGACCCACATGCTTAACCTCATCCACTGATAAAACCGCCCCTGACACCAAGGTTGCTGCCCTAATCCTAAATGAGTGGGAGGAGTCACCAGCGGACTCCGATAGGTGCTCATAAAAACAATCATAAACTGATACTTTGATGAGCACTCCCCATTAGCATGAATAAAAAGGGAGTGGGAATGCCCTTGCAGGCGGACGGCCAAATATGCCCCAATCCGGGCCACAGGGCACACTACGGCTCCTGCGGCAGGCTTAAGCCAGATTGTGGCCCCCCTACCCAATGGGTCCATTTAAGATCTTATCAATTTGATGGAAAGCACTTCCTGCTGCAATTTGACATCCTGGAACTGCAATCCACCGGCAGTATCCAATTTCGATGACCCTACCAAATGGCCCATCCTGAAAAGCTCCATAAAATGCAACTGAGAAAGCGGCCCCAAACAAGGTCAACTCGTAAGTGGATGTGCACACTGCTTGGAGGCAAGATAAAATATGCCACAGAGTCCGCAGGTCGAGCGGCTACCTACTGTCCTTCCTTACGCCCTCCGACTTGGCCCACCCCGCAAAAGCCTTCCTGACCAAGAATACATTTCCAGCATCCTAAACACCCCTGAGTTTGGCATAAAAGCTGATTGCAGCCAAGTGAGCCCTCGCATATGACACCGGCCTGCATGCGCTCTCAGCACCTGCAGAAAACCACATATAGCTCCTGTCGAGAATAGGCCCACAATCCCCTGCTGCTGCACAATGGCCCTGTAAGCTTTCTAAGTGATGCTGGTAGGCCCTCCGGGTACGCTCGCACAGCGAGACTCCCACGAGACCTGCTAGGGCGGGGCTCCAATCTTCCACAGAGATATCGGGAACACTGTCATCTGGTCCGCTGCTTGTGGATGGAACTTCCGGAATTCCTGCAACTGGAGTGAGACAAAGCGTCAGCTGACTGCGCTCCTGAAGCAGGGGGACCCATGACAAGAAAATCATGAATGTAATGCATGATGTCTCTGTGACCAGTCCTGAAAGCGAACAACAATTGTAGCAAAGAATTAAACTGCTCAAAATAGTAGCAAGCAAATGCGTAGCCCATTGGCACACATTAGCCAAGGAAATATTACCCTCTAATTGAAAAAACCAAGCAGGTGATAGTCATCCGGATGAACTGGTAAAAGTAAAAAACGGACTCGATGTCAGTTTTCGCGGAATAAACACTTGGTCCTAGAGGGCGCAGCTTAGCCAATTTTATCAAAGGACGAGTATGTCACAGAGCAAAGTGCAGAGTCTATGGCATCATTGGCCGAGAAACCCTTGGGTGCTGAGAGATTATGGATGATATAGAACTGACCATGCTCCTTCCTTGACACTTTCCAATGGGGAGACACCATCATTGGGAAGTGTTTTTCTTTTTTTGGAAGGGCCTGCAAACCGACCTAATGAGCCTTCTTTCTCTCATTTTTGCCCCAATCCTTTCCGATGTGCATTAGTTGACAGCAGGTTTGTGGAATGAAGCACTGGAGATACACTCCAAACCCACTGTGAAACCATGATACAGCAACTGTGTGGCCTTTCTATTAGGGTAAAAGATAAGCCAATGTAGTATTTGGTCAGTCGCCACCGGTGTAGGTAAAGTCTTATCAATTGGCTGGCTTAAACCCTTTACACTTTTCATTAGCTCTTCGATGCATTTAAATTCATGATGAGAGGGATGCGTGCAGGAGGAGCGTGAAAGCTTAAATTTGCAATATCAGGATAGCCGTGTGCACAACTTCCAATTAAATGTGCAGCATGACCCTTCTTTGTCAACCAACCCCCCCCCCGTTAAGCACAAATAGGCTGCTTAACTGGGTGCTTTTTATTCACGCTTTCCTACCATACATTAACTTCCATCTGATCCCACCTAATCACGGGATACTTCACCTTGGCCCATCTAACATCCCTATCTTAATGAAGCCAAGCTACCCTGCCATACATGCACTGAGCTTCGACTATCTTTTTTGGCGTAAAATATCAGAGGTGTGACCTATTACGGTTTCTTTTCTAGCATCACTGTCAAAACATTAAAACCAAAAAAATGATTAGAAATGTGGGTATAAGAGCACTTTACATGAGCACCAATTGCATTACAGAAGGACACATACAAGGGGAGATTAAGTAATTTGCCCAGAATCTCAAGATGTTGGGCGTCCCTGTTGACACTCAAACCCGGACGAACGCTCTAGCCATAAGGCCACATCCTCTGACTGAGTGGATGAATCTGCCTTTGTTCCAATCAGCGCATTCGCTAATGACTCCCCCTATTCATGCAAATGTTGGACTGCCCCTAAAAAGTTGGATGTTGGGGATCAAGGAACCAGTAGCTACCAGTTCATGATTTCCAGCCGTCGTACCACCAATTGGTATAATAACGAAGCTACTGATGCAAGCACCCCACTATTACATTGCTGTGAGAACCTATTCCTCTCCTTGAGCCTGTTGGCGATACTTCTGGGACTGGCAGCGCCTCAGGGATGTGAACAGCCCCCCTGTGCAATGGAATGGGCACAACGCAGTGATGCCTGAGCTACCGGTCCTGATGAGCCTACAAGCGGGTCACCACCAGACCCCTGTGAATCAAGGGACAGACCCCCTAACTTCCTGTGAAGGAGTGATTGTTTTTTGTACCGTAAAGACCAGCTAGTATCGGCTAATAAGGCCAGATCCTCATATGCCCCTTGTGGCATCTGTAGCACGCCCACAGGTGTAGAAGGGAAGAGTGATTTAGAGGCTGGATGAGGGCTCTTGGCCCAGACGTCCCCATTCCAACAACAGACTGCATGCCATCTGCCCCAGGGGACTCCTGTGCAACTATGCCACTCGTTTACTTCCCAGAACTATATTGAGCTGGCTATCTCTTGACTCTCCCATCGGGAGGAAACACTGCCCGGGGGGAGAGGCACGCGGGCGTTCATATCCCCTTCGCCCAGGGATTGACTCGGGATCAGGCTCAGATGCCGTGCTACCAGAATCACATCCATTCCCCAGCTTGGCCAACACAAGCTTTAATAGTTGTGCCTGCTCAGGATTGATCCCTTTCCGTGTACCTAGTCTATCTTTAGCAGCCATAGTGCCAGGGAGAATGAACTAAATGTAAAACAAGGCTAGGGTGCAGAGAAAAGCTTCATCAGTCCAGTGGGCGAGAACGCTGCTTGACATTGGCCTATGTTATCCAAATAGCACGACCAGCTAAAGCGTAGCAACTACTAAACAAAGAAATTGGTTACCAGTATGCCCAAGTTACAGCAGGAAAATGTCCCCAACAAGATCCTCGACGCAGTCCAGCAATCTCTCCACTCCAGAAAAAAGGACTCATTGCCCTCAACCAATGTCCGATGCAACGCAGTCCCCCCTCGCTTATTAAACCTTTCAAGTCTTGTATAAGGGTATGCAGATCTAATGAATAACCCTGACTCACACTATGAAGTGCTATGTACTTAAAGGACCGCAATTTGACCTCCTCTAATGCAGGGTCTTGCTCAGGCCCCGTCTGTGTGTCTCCTGAATCATCCCCATTCACCAATTTAACAAATACCAGTATCAAAAGCTGGGCCAACTCAGAGTCACTATCTTTCCTCTTGCCTACTCTTCCCCCCTTTGCAGGCATGTCTGGGTATTAACTGTGCTGGCACTGAACGCTCCCGAGAGGGTGGGATGGTTAAAGGATGGCCAGGTGCCCAAAATTCAGTCCCCACCAGTAATCACACACCCCAATACCTAGATAACGAGGGGGCGGGAGGCTTCTCCAGCACAAACAGACGACCAGGCGGCCTTAAATTGATTGTTGGTTCAGCCGGGGGAGGGCACAACTCAACCCTCTGCTTGATTCCAAATCAAATGGGTCTAGTTCATGGGCAAACCCTCCTGCGATTGCACACATCAACAAACCAAGCCCCCCTTACCTCCCGTGCCATAAACACACACCGCTAACCTCAGCGAGGGAGGAGCACCCCCTCCGCTCCTGAAACGCTCTGAAGCCGACAGAGAATGGTACCGCCACCAGGAGCTAGCCTGGGCTGGGCGAGTATTCTCAAGCCCATGAGGACCCCTGTCTCAAATCGGCGAAGGCATCCACAGCTGTCCCCACACCGGACCAACTGCCTGAAGCCACAAAGCGCCGCCAAAAATGCTGTCGACCCACGGAGGAGACAACAAAGAAAATATGCTGATGGCCTAAAGATTCCGTGTCACTCCTCCGCTCCCGTGCCGGTCTTGAGGGTAAAGGCAAGAGGGCCTGGGCCAGTTGCCAGTAATAGGCCCCCAACCATCCCTCCTTGATCAACACCTGGTACCGGCAAAAGTGGCGTCACTTGTCCCCGGGAAGTAATCCTGTGACCCTCCTACGGCCAATAGAGTCACAGAGAGCCACAGGGTTGTGGCCAGGTCCCCGGGGTTGCGAGTCCTAATGGCATGCTTCATTATGGTATGCGCTTCTCCATACTCTGCAAATCTGCCTCCTGGTGCACTACTGGTTGGGGTATGAAGTCGCCTTAAATGCTGAGGGTGGTGGAACGGGGACCCAGTGCAATTACAACAGTGAGTAAAAAGAAAGTATTTGCCTGCGTGATTTAAAAGTTGGTGCGCATACAAGGATTTCGGGCAGTTACATTAAAAATAAACACAAAAGCAGTGATTAAAAATAGCGAGGTTACAGATCCCACTCACCGGGATTGCTGAGAGCTCGTGGGAGAATAGAAAGCTACAATTGGTTCTATTGTGGGAGGCCACTCTGCAAACGCACCTCCTGGCGCGCTACTGGTTGGGGGATGACGTCCCCGTGGCTGCTGATAGTCCTTGGGGTCCAACAACCCATCTTGTTAACTCCAGTAAGTCCCACACAGTTGGATTGATGAGAGCTCATCAGAGGCCCTGCCCCCTTTCTCCAGCACTCTGCAAACGTGCCTCCTGGCACACTACTGATTGGGGCACAAAGTCCCCTTGGATGCTAAGGGTCCTGGAGGCCAAGAACCCCTCTTGTTACCTACAGTAAGTCCCATACAGTGGGATTGTCCAAGTTCCCACACCCTTTCTCCACCACTCTGCAAACGCTCCTACTGGTGCACTAGTTGTTGATGGGGATGAAGTCCCTTTGGATGCTGATGGTCCTTGGGGGCCAACTAGCCCCTTTGTTACCAGCAGTAAGTACCACACAGCGATATTGCTGAGAGCTGATGTGAGGCCCGTCCCCTTTCTCCATAATGCTGCAAATGCGTTTTATAGTTAAAAATACTATATAAATTAACTTAAAAAAAAAAAGGTTACAGAAAATGTATAGCCAGGTAATACAATTTAAAAAACCTTAGAAATTCACTGAAAAAAACAAAGTTTACAGGGACATTATAGTTAGGAAATAGCCTTTAAAAAAACATAAGAATTCACAGAAAAAAACAAAGGTTAGAGGGATGTTATATTCAGGGTGAGAATGCACTCATACGAAACAATTGAAATTTAGCAATTATAGTTACCTGAGATGACTATAACTTACGCCTCTGCAATGCACTGCTTATGACCTCACATCTTACATCACGCATGACATGGTCAGTGACATCACTGATGACACCACTGATGACATCACTGATGACATAATCTACAGAACCACTCACACACCCACTCACACCCCTGCATACCCTCATACACCCACTCACACACCCACACAACCTCTCACTTGCCCATTCAGAGACCCATAGAAGTACTCACACAATCACTCATTCACCCATAGAGTCACTCAGACACCTGCTCGCTCACTCATACAGATGCTCACACAACCACTCACTCACCCATAAAACCACTCATACAACCACTCCCTCACCCACACAGTCAATCACACAGCCATACACTAACCCATACAGCTACTCACACACAGACTTATTCAGTAATACAGCCGCTCACAGACCCACTCACACACCCATACAGACTCTCATCACAACCACTCATTCTCCCATGCAAGCACTTACACACTCACTCATACACTCATACAACCACTTACATACCCATTCACACATCCATGCAAACCCTCCCATATCTGTTCACTCACCCATACAGTCATTCACACAGGCATTCACTCTCCAATCCAACCACTCACAATCCAACTCACTTAACCAAATACTTACCCATACAGCCACTTTTACACCAAATCACTCACTCATACAGCCATTCAGAAATTTACTCACTCACCCAACAGCCACTTACATACCCACTCACTCACCAATAGAGTTACTCACACACCCACTCACTCACCCACACAGCTACTCACATAACTACTTATACACTCATACAGCCACTCACACACCCATACAACCACTCACACACCCACAAAACCACACATATATATACAGACATAGTCAGAAATCCACTCACTCACCCATACAGTAACTAATACATGCACTCACACACCTATACAGTCACTCACACACCTACTCACACACTGGTACAGACACACACCCACACACTATTATAGTTAAACATTTTAAACATATACAAAGGTGAACTAATCTGTACAGGTTTACAAACTCCATTTCATTATTGAAATTATATATTGTGTTCGCCTGCAACAGAGGAGGAGCGGGGCTATGCCTTTTTACTCCCCCGCGAGGATCAGATGGGCTGATAGCGAAGTCACTGTGGAGTGCTATGAAAGTGGTTAGGGAGGGCCATTATGCTAGGGATTTTTCAAAGAGCATGTGTGTGATCGGAACAATTTGAAAAATCACTAACAATACATCTCTCTAAAAGCACTTTCATAGCAGCTTCAGATCAGTCGATCCGCATCAATGCTTCCCATGTGGTAAAAAGCATGCAAATTGCCTGCAGGCTTGTGTAACAGCATGAGCTCTGTGTGAGTGTGTCTGCAGCCATTTGCACCTCTCTTCAGTCTCAGTGAGAGTCAGTAACTATGGGGGGGAATACGTCGAATTGCCTTGAGTGTCGTTTTGAGCCTCTCCTGAAATCTGCCCCTTTACTAAATCAGAGGAAATAGGTGATATCATCAAAATTATACCGTTAACTTTTTCTTAATTTTGTATTTTTTTCCTTGGGGGGGCGTTTTATACAAACTTATTTTAACACATGCAATATATGAATTTAGAAAGCACGGTGCATTGATTTAGCTTCTGTTATAATTAAACACAAAGCACTGTCCTTTGGTGTTAAACAGGACAGAGAAGATAGCAATCCAATGGCAGAATTACATGCTCAATCTAGGCTCCCTTGCTAGAGCACATTGTGTGATTCTAGGCAAGTAATTTATTTTGCTGTACCTCTTTTTACTTGATTATCATATTTGAGAGCACCTTGAAAAGAACTATTGCTGATGGTTTAATAGACCATAACTGTTCTCCATGTGTAATAACATAATAACATTTTAGACACTATATATATATGAGGGCACAAGGCAGACGACTTGCCTCTTTGGTCAATTATCCACTCATAGTTAATGTGACTGCGTATTAAAGAAATACTCATGTGAATTAAGAAGTGTCTTCGTCATATTTTTACTTGACTTTTGTAGCACAGTTGACTCAAAAACAGTGTGCAAGCTCTGGCTCTAAGAATCTAGGTAGACCCTTGCCACGTGTCTGGCTTAGCTCTCCCTTAATTGCTGGGAATGCTAACAGGCTTACCCACCTTTATGTTATTTCATATGTGGAAAATTAAATGTGGTGACTCATGCATTATAAAGGTCAATTACATCACGTATATGACTATTAGAATGCATGTGCTGTACACTGATTATTTGTAAAAATACAAAGTTTAAGCTCGCTCCTGGCTCTTCTAAGGCCCCAAACTAAAGCAAACTGAAGTAACAGCAGCAGACATGCTTGCAGTGGGAAGTCCAGCTGAGCTCACAAAAACTACTCGCTACACTGCTGTCTCGCCTCCTCCATGCTGTCTCGGTTGCCTACCTGTCCCTTTCGTGGAACCATACAGATAGGGTACAACAATGGGGCCACCGACAGCAGCTTTCCTTCACTGTGGTCCACTTCGGATCTCTAGGTACTCTGCGCTAAGGGAACTCTGTCACGCGCAGAGGTGGGGCCACAGAGAATTCTGGGACTGTTGCCCTTAGCCCTATTGGTACATTGGCACTTTGGAAGGCAGCAGGGATGCGGGGGTAGAAGCCTTAATGGTAAGCATGCAAGGGGGCAAGACCAACAACAGTAATCCTAGAACGCGCCTTGCTATGCTAAAATTTACATCACAGGTTACTGACTCCCTCACAATGAAAGTCAGTAACAGCGGTGAGAAATATGCCAGGCTCATGCTTTGCTTGCCTCAGAACACCATCAAAACAGACATCAGCATGACATCCACTCCCTGGCAATATAAATGAATGTAAACACACTGTGGTTCCTGTTTGTTCACCAGGTGCTGCGCGAAATATTCAAAAGTTAAGCCCAGTGGTGGGGCACAGGGGAGACTCAGGACATTTATAGCTCGGGTACGCGTCCCACTAGGCCCAGTATGCATCTCCGCCGTCCCGCCCCCAGCTATGACACCGCAGATCCACATTACTAGCATGTGGAGAGAAGGGACAGATCAAAACATGGCTGACACATCAGAGAAATGGGCACATTATGATGTGACTGGTATGTGGCAGAACATTGAAATGGCATGACTGACTGAGCATCTGAACCAATCAAACACTCACACCCAGTCAAAAGATCTGGGTTGAATCCATCACCGTTCTTTAGCCCACTCTGCCACCCCAGTTCAGACATGGCTATATGCAAATCAGTCTGACCCTGTGCCTCATGGGAACAGTCCAGCCCGAACTGCCAAGCCATGCCTTCCCTGGACCGGAAACAAGCTTCCGAGGACCGGTTTCTGGCATTACAGCCGTCTTCAGCCCGGCTTGCTTGAATCCAGTGGCAAAGTGAGAAAGGGACTCACATCTGAGCATACCCTGCCACACTCTGTCCATCACCTGTTGTTTTGCATTTGTCACCCCGAGTGGGACGGGTATGCTCAGACGTGAGTCCCGTGCGCTCCATGCCACTGGAATCAAGCTATCCAGGCGGAAGAGGGCTGAAAGCCCGAAACCGGTCCTTGGATGCTTGTTTCCAGTCCAGGGAGGACCTGGCTTAGCAGTTCGGGCTGGACTGTTCCCATGGGGCACAGGGTCAAGACTGATTTGCATATAGCTGGGTTCAAACTGGAAAGGCACGGTGAGCAAAAAAACGATGGATTTAGGTCCAGATCTCTGTACTGGGGTGAATGTGTGACATTGTTCTGCATTCTGTCCATCACCTGTTGTTTTGCATTTCTGGCAAATAAAGCAGTGCTGAACTATTGGCAAGCAGATCCATCATGCCATGGCTGGCATTTGGGGGAAACGGGCTCATCATGGCAAGGGTGGCCAGTACATGGTGCAAGAACATCATGGCGTGGCTAATATATGGGAGAATGGAAGAATATAGCAAGGCAGGCATATGGAAGAAATAGGCACAGCATGACGTGTGGCATATTGTTGAATATGAAAACATCATGGCATGGCTGGTATTGGAAGACAATGGGCACATCAAGTTATGGTTTGCATCATGAAATGACTCGCATATGGAGGTACCTGACACAAGGCTTGGCCAACTTCTGAGGATAAAAGGAGAACCATACACACATCACGGTATACCTGGCATATAATGGGCAGAAACTAATCATCACGACTGGTATAAGGACAAAACAGTGAGGCCGGGGCAGCTTACAGAGATAATAGGCATATTAATGTATGTCTGGCACATGGAATGCAGAAACACACCATGGCGGGGTTGGCACAAGGAGAAAGAGGGCACATCAATGGCATATAGATGAATAGGGGACATCATGATGTGGCTTTAATATAGCAGTGATAAAAGCATATGAGTAAATGGAACAGCACATCAAAGCTGGCATAGAGGGAAATGGACTCATTGTGTCATGCCTGGAAGTGAGAGAAAAAAGCTCATCATGGCATGGCTCGCTTGTTAGAAATTGGCCAAATCACGGCTGCTCTATAGGGGCAGCTATAAATTACAGCATGACTTGTATATGGGGAAGTGTGCACTTAATTGTATAGATGACATTCAGACGAAGGAGCACATCATGGCATATATAGAAGATGGGGAAACAAGCACTTAATGGCAAGGCTGGCATATGGGGCAACAGATAAACATAATGTCATGACCTGATTCAGGTGGAAAAGGGCACATAAACGCTAACTATCACATGTACGAATGGGTGGGACATCTTTGATTCCACGGCACATGATGACCCTGGATATGAAGGCATGTCTGCCCGATGGGGAAGGAGAACGTCACAACATTGGAACTGGAATCAAAAAATACTTATTAAGTACTAAAGCTTTTAGGTACCCCAGTGTTAAACTGTAAATAACCTCCATAGGTACTTCCTAAGACCAGAGTCAGTAACAATTGGATTTCCAACCTCTCCCTGTAAATCTAGTGGCAGCTCCTCTGCAATGGCGGAACAGTGTTGCCCCAATGCCTCGCTCAGAGCCAGAAAATGAAAAATAAAACAGTGTCATTGTTTTATTTTTCATTTTCTGGCGCTGAGTCAGCTTGCGAAGGAAGGGGCAGGGCATGGGCAGGAGGGGTACTATGTGCACTCCTTAAGTGCACGTATTTGTTTGGTCGGCCGTCCCAGCCATCCAAAACACACATGCGCACTTAGGTTTCTCCAACCTGGCTTCATTGACCAGCGGGCTGGAGAAACCCCACAGACTCCCTGATCTGAGCAGGGTGTCTTTCCTGCCCGCTCTGACCAATCCCCGCGCGTCTTTCCCAAGAGAGCAGCGCAGGGACTGCAGGGAGTCCGTGACGTGGCCCCAGTGCGAGCTGGGACCAGGAAGGACTATGCCGACTGTGACACGGAAGGTGGAAAGCAGCTTCAGGTAAGTTTTTTTTAATGTATTTTTTATTATAACATCCCCCCTGCACACTCCTCCTCACATGCTCCCCTGCACCCCCTCCACCGGCCCTACCACCTCTTTACTGTGGCGGCTGCGACTGTATAAAACCCTTCTATCCTTTAAGGTTTGACATTGCAAGATGAGCGTAATATTTGATTTGCTCAACGCGCACCTTCTAAGCAGAGTCTCACTCAGATTACGTGAAGTATTATCTCCTTATAGGGGAGGATGGGAAAATGAGAGGCGTGATGGAAGATTGTGGTGAAAAAATTCATTATTCGCCCCAATTTCAGTAAAAGTGTTCTTGGACGAGACTTTCCCCAAACAACTGTGGAGCGTTGGGCTCGCCCTTCAGAACAGAAACCATTGAACTATTTATCCAATGCTGCTTCACAGCTGCCCGTAAATCCTACAGCATTTTAGTCAGTTTCTTTGCAAAAGTCTGCTGTGCAGTGCTCAATTTGCTTCTTTTTCACAATTTCTCCAGAAAAACATTAATCTGTCCCAAATTTAGCCTTGAACAGGTCAGTTTTTCTTGCTACGTTTACTCGGTGCACTCTTTTCCGAGTACTTACTCCCAACCTGCATGAAAACTCCCCACTGTTACCAGGATTTTATTAAAGACATAAACATATACCTATAATATTGCGAAGAAGGCATCCCTTTTTCCTGATAAATGTACCATATTTTCAGTATAGCACAAAAGGTCCAGTAACATTCTGTCACTGCAGTCTTCATGCCAGTGATATATGACTGTAATACCATTTTCCAGTTGCGCAGAAAGATAGAACAAAAAAAAAAGATGTGTTTTTTCCATCGATAGACTTCAACAATGGCAGACTCAGAAAACCGAACCGAAGACTGTTAAAAAACTCACGAAATGAAGTCGCAAGAGATACACATTTAAAAAACACAAGGCTTCATTTATGAGATTCTGCCATAGGGCAGCACCGCGGGCCTTCCTGCTGCGCTGCCCTAGAGAAAAAGAAAAGGGCAGGAATGCGCCGTATCTATCAAATATGGCACATTCCTGTCCTTTTTCCCTGCGCTGGTGCACAATGGACTACAGAGCGCCAACGCAGGCACCTTAGCACCATGGAGCAAGGGTGCCTGCATTGCGGGGGTGATTATTTTTGTGCAAGGAGGGAAACCTTCCAGCTCAAAACAATCACAAGAGGATTTTTCCTCTTTCTGTGTGTGCTGCACACACATAGGAACAGGAATAAAGATGAGAAAGAAAGATATTTATCCTTGTTGTGGCTGTCTTGTAAGTTTTTGGGGCTACCTCAGATTTACGATTTCTTGTAAATCTGGGGCTGTGTCAAAAAGGCATGGATGCAGCTGGGAACGTCTCCAGCAGCACCCATTGCATGCCCCTTTAATGCAGAAAACTGCTTTAACCCCTTCCAGGCTGATGGCGAGCTCCGCTCGTCATGAGCGTAACCTGCCGTGCGCTCATGACGAGCTGAGCTCGTCATGTAACGCGGTAATTTTAAAATTGCCGCGTACAGCGGGAAAAGCCGCCGCATCGATGCGGTTAAAGGGAACTATATTTACAAGGCAGCATGAAGCTAAAAAAAGTGGCTTAGTGCTGCCTCGTAAATATGGAGCAGGCTCCTGCGCCACAGAACGTCACAAAAAGTGACGTTCCGGCTGCGCAAAGGGCCTCATAAATAAGATCTACAGCTTCTGGGCACAGCTTGGAATTAAAGGATGAAATTTACTCGTTAATTATCAACGGGAAGCCTTTCGAGTGGCTCCCTGCATTTCTATTTACAAACCCTGTATTATTTCGAACCTATCCTTTAAAATGCCCCAGGAGGGGTTTGCCCTCTCAAGTTACTTTTTTTTTAATGCCCTATTTAAATGTTCCACTTGTCAATAAGGTTTGCCTACTGCAAAATAGAAGAACAAACAAACCATTAAACTAGTTCAGTTTTTTGGAAATGGAGATATAATTATTTTAGGCACAGTATTTGATGTATAAAATTTGACTTTTAAAAAATACTGCTTCCTTTCTAGTGATATTAACAGCTGTTAATTGCCCTCCTATGGGCCCAAAACCAAAGGTGAGGCTGCATAATTATGCAAAAAAGCAAGTAACAGCTGTGAGGAACTCACAAAGCTTGGGCAATATTGGTATTAGCTCCTGACACCACCCCATCTCCCTCACGCTTGCAGACACACATGACCACTGTCCATGTGTACCTTACGTACCCGCTTTCACTGAAGTTAGGATGCATATAATTAAAACGAGATTCTAAACTTTCTCATTGAGTGAGCGAGTCTCTGCATTCCATAGGTGGTGCTAACGTCAACTGTATTTTAACTGAATGTTCTAGTAATTACTGGCTTTTGGAGTCTTGGTATGAGATAAATAATCCACCTGACACGAAAGGCTGCACTAAGTGCACAACATTTTCTCGGGATTCTGTACACAAGGAATTCGTGGATTGTACCATGGCTGTTGTAGTTGTCAATTACAGAACAAACCCTGCAGGAGTTTGCGATTTCGCAATTTACAAATAAAATCGCAAAACTTAAATAGGCCCCATTCTTTTAAGCTTCTGGCATTGGCCCCACGCTGGGCCAGTAAAAGAAGGCTTGGCAGGAGAGAGAGGTGTTTTCCTACTCTCTCTGCTTCCATAACAAAACAAAACAAAAGACTGCAGAAGACTTAACAGGTATGCTAATGTCCCTGCCTCCCTTGGCACCCCTCACCACCGTTGCCACTTTATCTGTACTACTCAAACCTCCCCTCGACCCTCCCACCCATCACATACTATTAGCATGAAATCCATGGTGCTGGAGGGGGCTGTTACTTTAGCCCCCTCAGGCCTCCTCACACCTCAATTAAAGGTGAGATGTGAGCGGTGAAGATTAAAGTAACAGCCTTCCCTCCCCCACCATGGATTTGATGCAGGAAAGCAGGGGGGCAGGGTGGTGACAGAGAGAGTGCACATTTAAAATGTAAATCTGCGCTATCTCTGGCACCAAACATCTGTCTTCCCTCTGTGCAGTGCTGGTGTGCTGACCCCACATCTGGGCTACGGTGTTTAGTGCCTGTTGCAAAAATACCGCAAATGTTGCTTTTTTTGGGCCGCAATTATTTTGCCTTGAGGCCGCAAAATTTGCCAGAACAAGCCGCACAATACTGGGGGGTCTGACAGAATATAATGCACATCCACCACATTCCTGCTATGTGTGTGTCTGTGGGTGTGGGTGTGTGTGTGCGCATATAGGTATGTGATGCAATTTAGGGCCTTATTTATGAAGGCCTTGCAACACTTTTGCACCACATTGCATCACTTTTCGTAACACAGCGGTGGCGTAAAAAATGCTCCGTGTTGAACCATATTTACAAAGTGACGCATCAAGGCAGATGTGTACCTTGTTAATTCCTGTGCCACATTATACCTGCATCAGGTATAATGTAAGCAGTGTGGGCATTACCACATAAAAAAGGGTCGAAGAACTGTCTCAGTGAAATCTATGAGATTTCACTGTGACACTTCTAGGATGCCACTGCATCAAACTCTTACGCCTGCCTCATGGCAAGTGTAAGGGTGATGCGGTGTCATAGGCACAGTCCTACCTCATGCAGTGCTGGAGTTGCATCATGCTTGTGACACAACTCTAGCAATGCGTGACTTTTACGCCGACAGATATATCAAGATTACTGACATGTCTGTCATTCCTTGCGACACGGAGCACCTCACATTAAATACGGCGCATCCATTGTGTCGCATGGAGGGCGCAGAGAAAACTGTTGCATCGCTGTTTTATTGCAGCGTTGCAACAGTTTGCATAAATGAGGCCCTTAGTTTGTAACTTTCCTGCTGCATATTTGAGATCAAATGTAAAAGAGCAGGCCGATTGCAGGTAGACACGCTTCACGTTTAAGTATAAAATGAATACAAAGACACGCAGCTAATCTCAGCCAGCTCATATTTTTCCTGAGGTACTGTAATTTAGAGCTCAGCTATGTAATAAAAACCCTGCTTGCCCTGCGTGGTCACAAGTGATAAACCCTAGCTAGCCTTTGCATTTTTATCACCACAAGGTTACCTGAAAGGTCACAGTAAAAGCAATATATATATACACCGGAACTACTGCGCTGTATAGCGTTAAGAATGGATTCTGCTGTGCTGGTTGGAGCTGAGCCTCGGGGGACCAGTAATCCTGCTCTTTCCTAATCAGGTGTTTCTGCATGCTGGTATTGGAGGTTACGCGAGTCAATGAGGCATCATAGAGGGCCACCTCAGCGGCGCGGGGTCAAGCATGCCTCATTACCTCTTGATCTTTGTCTCCTTTTGGCAGAGGCACACCCCCTCTGGATGCTGCACGCAATCAGTGCAGTAGTACAAACTGATCGCTGGAGCTGGAAAGAAGTGCATGCCACTGCAGTGCTTAATTTGTGCAGGTGGTTGCAGGATACCTGCCAATTTGAAGAATGATCTCACAGTGTGATGGGGGGAGGGGCTTTGACGGGGACAGGGTCTCCTGCTGAGTAGTACCTACGAGGTACCTTTTAACCTCACCCGCCCCCAAAACCCCCTCCCCCTGCCCAGAAAAATGCTTGCTGAGGCTGGTGCTGAACTCCTGTGGTGTTTTCAAACCCCTAACTCAGGGGCGGCCTTAGGCATGTGCAAGCTGTGCACCTGCACAGGGCCACCGAACCCCAGGGGCCACCACGCCAATATATATCCTTAATATAATAATCCTCTGAGGATGGATACATATTTGCGTGGCGGCCTCTGGCAGGGATTTGGCAGCCTCTGGCTCTGTTCCACTTCCAAACCCCCTGACCCCCCCCCTCTTCACTGGCCTCCGTGCTCTGCCCCGCCGGACCCCCTCTTCCGGGGCCTCCTTCCTATGCTCCCTGCCCAGGCCCGCCATGAGCCTAGAGCCACCCCTGCCTAACTGGATGTCCGCAATACAAAGCCTCAGAAAACGAGCTGCAAACCCACGATTTACAGTGGGTGCCAGTTTGTTTTCCATGCCACTGTGTGATATAGGCTCCTCACTGGGATATCCTGTGTTACATGGGGGGACCGTGTGAGCTGACAGGTATGGTACAGGTATACATTCACTTTTGGGAACAAGGTTTATTTTTAATTATTAAACATTGTCCCAGAGTAGTAGAAAGGAAAAAGACGAAGACAGGTAAACTGTGACAAAGGGAAAAAGCATTGAGGAAAAAGAACCTTCGGGAGTGTTCTGTTTTGCTTTGTAATTAATTTAGTAAGAATCATTTTCCTTTAACGTTCCAATGACAAACCGGCATTTTCCACGGTCTAAACTGGTAAAATGCAGCTGCAGCAGCTCTTCAACTATGTTCAACCCAATTCAGCCCAAAAGTGTGGTAGAGACGTGTCTTAAATTACCACTTGCAGTGCTTTCTTTTTGGCTCGAGTATGTGTTACCAGAGTGGTATCCACAGGGGGCTATTGATCCGGGCACAGGGGGCTATTACTCCGGGCAACTATGTGGGTCCTAGTGTGTGTTTAGGCCAGAAATGATCTGGCCCACAAACGCCTGAGGTTTCAGGTACGGACATCCCTGCTGAGATGGGGGGATGCAAGCAGCTGCTCCACTCGAACCCCACCCACCTGCATATTTCAATAGGGGAGAGAAACTCTTCCCACCTGAAGTAAAAGGAGAACTGCTTCTACACCATCACTGTCAACCATCCACCCCCAACAGGCAAAATAAGATGCTGCCCAAGCGTTTCCCACCAGTTCAAGTAGGTTGTACATGGCTGCGGATTTGGAACCATTGTTTTCCCAAGAAAACACACTGAATTGGACCCAGTACTTCAGAATCCACATGTTCCCATCCTGGGAAAAGCAACTCATAATAGCAATTAACTTACAGGGACATACCAGTCAGCATTGTAAATTCCAGCCCAGGTCTCGTCCCATGGAGATAATAGGGAACTTGTAAGGGCCCCATTTTGTGAGACAGCCAGTGGTATAGGGTAAGTCTGGCGGGGAACATCCTTTACAACGCAACTTTTACCACGCAGTGCCTTTACGACGCAACTATTACAACGCATGTTATTACAACGCATAGCGCTGAGGGGCGCTCTAGGATAGGGAATAGATTTAATTTACTATCCAACACCTTCCCTACTATCCACGGGGACTGGAGTTGGAATAGTAAATTAAACTATTCACTATCCAGCACCCCTTAACGCTATGCGTTGTAACAGCATGCGTTTTAAAAACTGCGATGTAAAGGCATGCGTGGTAAAGCCATGCCTTGTAATGTCATACATCCATGTCTGGCATTCGGCAGCAGTAGGGGCCATATGTACAAACTTTCCGTTTTGCATTTCCTAAATAGCGAATCCCAAGAAATCGCTATTTAGGAATTTCAAAATGGAATGCACAAAAATAGAGATAGGGTAGGAATCGCTATTAGGAAATTGCTAATTAGGAAATGCTAAACCATTCTTTCCTATGGGCCTAAAAGAATGGTTCACATTCCCAAATTTGCCATTTCCTAATAGGAAATTGCAAATTAGGAAATGCAAAACCAAGGGTGCCTATGGGCCTAATGCCCTCATTGATGCACCATAAAAAAAGTGGTGCACATGTAAAGCACGCAAATGCCCTAGGGCATATGCGTTACATGGCACTTTAAAAAAATGCAGTTTGGGTGCATTGTTTGTAGATTGCATATGGCTACCATCAGCTTGGGGTCGATGGTAAAAGCATTTCATAAATGCTCATCTTGCATTTAGGAAATGCTTTGTACACTTGCTTAGGAAATCGCAAATGGGAAATTCCTATTTGCAATTTCCTATTTAGGAAATCGTAAAATGCAATTTCTACTGGGCAGTAATCATATTTTGCGATTCCCTATTTGCCTTTGTGCACATGCGGGCACATGCATCATTGTCAATTGCATTCGCAAACGGTGCGAATCTCAATTTTTGGCCGTTTGCGAATGCAATTGACAAAATTGGGATGCATCATGTTTTTCGCAAATTTAGAAATCGCAATCATGTTGCGATTTCAAAAATTGCGATTGCGTTTAAGAAATCGCAATTTTCGATTTCTTAAATGCAATGCATGAACATTTTAAATTTGCGAATTCGCAAATAGGGAGAGGTAAATTACCATGAAGTCGACCTTCATGGTAATTTGCAAAAACTTTCAAAAATGCACAAAAGTGCATTTTTGAAAGTTTCATTTTACAAACACAAGGGCATGTATGAAAAATGCACTTAAAGTTATGTTTCAGGGGTGCAGGGGGGGGTCCTTTGCCCCCCCTGCACCCTTGAAATTGCATTCTCAATTTGCGATTCGCAAATTGCTAATCACAAATTGAGAATGACTTCCCATTCATTCCTATGGGCCTCTAGGCCCATAGGAATCAATGGGAAGGGATTCCTTAATTGCGATTCGCAAATTGTGAATCGCAATTAAGGAATTTTAAGAAATCGCAAAAAAAATTGAGATTTCTTGATGCATAGCCGTTTGCGATTTCTTAATTGCGATTCCTTAATTTTCGCAATTAAGAAATCGCAAACGGCAACAATGATGCATGTGGCCGATGGAGAGGCAATTTAGCAATTCTTAATGGACCAAAATTGCAATTCGGTCGGTTAAGAAATGCTATATCCTTTCGTACACATGGTCCTAGGAGCTTACTTCTAATAAAACCTTTGGACAAATTAGCACTGTATCCCACCCAAACGTATGCTGAAAGAACTACAAATGACTTTGCTAGAAGATGAATGAGTATGATCTGATGTAGAACAAAACATATACGCTTCGGAGAAAAGTGGGCTCGCCTTCGTGGCCTTGCAGGAAATGGCCTGAATATAGCTATCCAGCTACCTATTAAATGCAACAAGAATGAAAGAGCTTCACATAAAAAGAGAGAAATCAAAATATGCTAGAATCTAAGCGCATCACCCCCTATCCTCCGCCTCCGCCTCCCCATCTCCTTCCCTGTGCCGCTCTGTACAGACACTGCTCTCAAAACATGCCTTCTGCTAGTGAGAACGATGAATTAAAAAGCACACAGCTGGAAACTGACCCTGGGGCTGGCATTAACACAGAATGTCAAAATGCTCCAAAAATCACATTGAATAATGTGATCTATGTTATGAAAGATGTAATTCTTAATTTTTTTGTCTTAGCAGAATTCTGTGCCTACCTGCTTAAGTAGCATTTTAAATGAGGACATCATTTTGCTGTCTATTGATGTCGTCTTCATGATGAGCCAGTGGCCATTTTAATGAGAAAATATTACTGCACATTATCGCCTCAGAATGCCAACCTCGTCTGCCTGCCAATCATATATTAACTTTATTTACCCATCACTGCATAATGCATCTCTTGCCTGCCTATCCGAGAATGAATGGACCATGAGCTCTCTCAAACCCAACTGTTCCTCAACAAATTTAATCTCCTAAAATAGAAGTTTTGCAGAGTCCATGCTTAGGGGAAGCTAAACAGCAGGTGGAATGAGTCATGAGTTATCACCTTTTAAAAGCATCAGGATCTCACTTCGTTTGTGCCAAGGTGTGTGCAAAAATAGACCTGCTAAAATCTAAATATTAATATAAATTTTCTGTTAAAGAAGCACAATTACTTTCCTTCCTTATTTATAAGATAGTTAATCCAAGTCAGTTAAATTTGTTGGAAATGTATTGTGGTACGCCAAAATTAAAGCAACCACCATCAAAAATGTAAATAATATTCAATATATCACAATAAATAATGACCAGATGATCATTTATTATAAAACACAATGGCGTCATTCAAATTATCATAAATTATTTTACTGATATTAGGTAAGATCTAGAATGTAAATGATCGAAGGAATTTTAGAAAAATCACTACACACAGAACAAAAGAGCAGTCTGTGTTTTTCTAAGGCTGGAATTGAATAAGCTAGATGAAAAAACAAATATTACAAATAATTTATAGAAGAAATCAGGGCACGAGTCGGGGGTACACGCGGGTACACAGCGTCCACCCACTCTTTTCACAGGGTGGACGCCATCCCCCCTGCTAAGAGGTTGGGCCCCACAGAAATGTGTTGAACTTGTCCCAGTGTAATTTTGAAACATCGGGACACATTCATCAGGTCCTGCACGTTGTCTGGTTTTGATTCCCAGCAGCAACGAGCAGGCAGGGGGGGGGGGCTATTTTTCCCACCTCCAGCTTGGCAAAGATAAAGACAGAAGGTAAGGGTCCATCAGGCCTTCTTTTGATCGAGTGAGGGACTTGAGGCCTCCTGGAACCTCACAAATGCACATACACCAGGGGAGAAAACAATAGCACAAAGCTTGTGTTCTATTCACAGGTACTTAAGAGATGCATGCTTTTTACTTTGTTGTATATAAGTGTGTGCACTGTAAGAATGTCAGATGGGTTGGTCTGTCTCAGTATTTACACAAATAACAATTTAAACAGCACATTTGTATTTCTTTTATAGCACAACTCATCCCAATGCAGAGTGTTAGAGCACTTTACATAACATACACATTATCCATTCCAAATAAATCATGTAAGTGTGTAAATTAATGTACAAGATGTGTTACAAGAGGCAGTCAGGGTTACAAGGTGTTGGAGTCAAATACACTTCATAGCTCACTGTGGTCTACTAGAAGGATTACTATTTATTAACTGCAAGTAACAAAAGGATCTCTGTGTTCATAGCAGTAATTAACTTACCTATCTACATAAAATAAAAATCTGTGATCTGCATGTTACATGATATCCTTTGCAGGAGACAACATATTTTATTGCATTTTCAGTTGTCATATCTAATAACATACACATATCAGAGCATCACTTCCAGTGAGGTCACTTCCTGTGATGCCACGTGGAATGTCACACGTCATGATGTCATGTGCTTTGATAACACACGTCATGATGTCACTTGCATACTGCCTGACTTGGTCAGTCCCCCCACTTCTTTTTTTAGGTAGGACTTGTGCCCTGGAAGAAATACTCACATAAGAGGCAAACCACAGTCTGAGGCTATTTTAATTTGAAGACGCAATTAATTTCCTCTAGAGTACAACTCTTCCATAATTTTCATAGGGAAAGTAAAATGGCCACTGTAGCAGCGCAAATGGGTCCATCTAGCTACGTTAAGGTACAATTCAAAGAATATTGTGCATACTATATGAAGGCTGGTGCCAATGTTAAATTGTGCGCAGATAAATTTGTATAAGCCTTACACAGCTCAGCCACCGTAAGTTGAACACGTTCAGTTTGAATATATTGTGTATTGAATTTGATAAAGATTGAGAAAATCTTTTTCTTCTAAGTTTCATACTGAATCGGGTGTGGCCACGCAGGATGGCCAATTAGACGATCTTCCTCACGCACCCGCCATTGCTGAATTAATCCTATTGAAATCCTCCTAATCTAGCTGCCATCTCAGCCCATTTACTTGTGCCCTATCTGGGCCACATCGCTAGAAGCTGATTGGAGGATTCTTTGAGCTCCCGGAGACCGTCTTGCTACAATCCAGGTGAGCCCTGGCCTGCCCTGACTTCGTCGGACCTTCCTCTCCCCCGACCCGTGTCCGACGGAAGTTGCTGGCTGTGAGGCAGGGTCCAGACGACACACTTGCTGATGCGCTAAACCCTACAGGAGCTCCTCTCTCTACTGGTGAGTCCCGTGGGCCATTCAACTTGGATGGCAGAGGCCGAGCTTCATACTAGGCAGCATGATGCTACAATTCTCTATCACCCCAAGAGCCACGGGGAGGCCCAAGAGATGGACTAAATCCTAATCCAGGAGCCTTATGACTGTGCTGTTACATGTGCGGCTTCAGGGAGACACACAGAAATCTGGGACTCTTTTTTCTTTGGCCCCGACTGCTGCTGGGTCTTGCCAGCACCCCCATCTCAACAGCTGCTCTGAGGGGGCAACAGTTGTGCAGCACCTTGTCCCTGCACTGCAGCCTGGTAAGCCCTGTCACAGAGTGCTTCCTGCCTCCCGTGGCCCAGCCCTGTGCCAAAGATAGGAGCTCCTGCTTGGACTACCCTGAAGTGCCTGTACTGGAGTATTCAACTGGGGACTGAAGTCTCTTGGCGCTATGAGCTTGGATGGCCTGAACACTGCCTAAATGCTGAGGGAAGGACCGGAGCGACATCCAGTCCCCCCTGTTAAGGGTGAGAGTGACTGCAGGACTTTCCTGATGTTTCCTGCTCGTGCTGGCTCTGCCCCTCACCAAACACTTGGGTCTACCACTGGGGACACGAGGTCTGCCCTTTCTTTTGATACTAATTGTGGGTTTACAAGCTGGCCCCGATAGTTCTTTCTTACATTGCCAGATTCGGTGGTCCAACCCCCAAGGAGTGGACTGATGGTGGTGTGGCCAGGGTGTCTTGGTTGCCCTGAGCTGCCTGAAGGATGAGGATGGAGGCTTGTGACCCTAGGAGTTGACCATGAAAGGGAGTGTACTTGTGACCGGAATCCTGCCTCAGTCTCCTGAAGGGTCATGCATCTGGTTGTTACCCCTCAGCTGCTATGTCCCACACAAAATCCCTGGCTGCGGGCATGGGGGTTAGAGCGCCCTGGTTACACCAGGCCAACCCATCGGACCTCATTCTGGATCGTGAAGGACTACTGCTGCAGGTTTGGTGCAGTTGGCCCCCTTGCATTGTATATTGCCCTTGGAGGTGACAGTAGTACCTGCCCAGTCCCCAGCTCCTCTGTCCTGCAGCCTTCACTCCCCCCTTCATGGTCTAGGATAGGGGGCTAAACCTACACAGTCGAATGAAATTATCAACTACATGCACACGCTACAGCCTGACAATCCAAGAAAAGATGGGGGGACAGAGTGCCCGGGAGATAGAACTGGGCTAGCAGCGACCTCTATCCCATCTCTTACTGACTTATTATTAGCAATACAAGCGTCGAGAGATGACATGGTCCCTAAAATTGACTTGGTTGCCATCGATGTTTGCCTGCTTCGAGCAGACCTAAAGAAGGTGGTGGAGCATGTGACCATCACTGAACAGCATGTCGACACCCTTCAACAAGAGGTTTGTGAACTATGTTCGCAGTCTCCAACCTCCAGAGGCTGACAGCTTGCTTCAATGAACTTGTAGAGCTTTGTTGGTTTCCCTCAAAGGGAGGAGGGGCCATCTGTTGAAATGTTTCTGGAAGCCTGGATTACTGCAGCCCTACTTCTCAAAAAATTGTCCATAATCTTCATGATCAGAAGAGCCAACAGGGCATTTGCCCCCCTGCCAAAACCCGGCACCCTACCAAGAGCGATTATTGCTCACCTTTTTCATTTTGGGGACTGCAAAGCTACCCTCAAGAGTATCTGGGTGAAGGGCCCTCCGCTATTCAAGGCAGACTCATTTATATCTTCTCAGATTATACACCGCGAGTCCAGGAGCAACAAAAACATTTATCTCTGTCCAAGGGTGCCCAAGGGACATGAACTTGAAATGTACCCTGATATTTCCAGCTAAGCTCCTAGTACAACATGAAGGAAAAGTGCTATTCTTTTTTTAGCTCTTGAGAAGCCAGTGATTGGCTGGACACTCTGGCACAGACTCCTGCATAGAGCATGGGACACCAGGACCGGCCGACCCCCAGTGTGCAGAGACAAGTTGTCCACCTACGTGGCAGGAAAGGATGGCAAACGAGTCACGACTATACCTAATGATCGAGGAAAATTGTATTTTACCCCGGTGGTACATTCACAAACACAGATGTGGTCTTGGAGTCCAGAAACTCCTTTCCACAACGCTGCAGTGACCCCAACAGAGCTACTGACAATACTAGTTTGGAGTGACTCCTGAAACCTGCCTGGCTAATGGAGTCTCTGGTGGACTGCCACTGGGGAGAGTCTGGGGGGTCCGATGGGCTGCCACCCGGATGAGCCGAGTGCGGAAGATTGAGTGCCAGTAGCCTCACCCCCCTCCCTGCATCTCAGCTCTAGCAGAACATACAATTTATTTCTTACTGTAGTTTTTTTTTACCTCTAACTTTTTGTTTGTTTTAGGGAATGCGGTGGGGGATGTTAGCTTCAACCATACCAGATGTAGGGTGGGAGGTCCTAGTTAGGCTGCCCATGAGGCACCCTATATGACCAGAGCACTGCACAATAAGATGAGGGAATTGCGCCTTTGCAACAAATGGAGAGACAAACACCCCTTGACAAGATGTTCTCCTGCTACACCCCTGCAGCGGCGATCCAAAGTTGACTAAACTATTGACTGGTCTCCAGCGAGATAGCTCAAATAGCTTCTGGGATCTCGTATCTGGCCCATTATCTATTGGACCATTTCTCTGTTCTTTTATGTTATAGGGGAAATGCAGATTCCCTGCGATACCTCTGTGGTGCCTGAGGGCGGAAGCCTTGACTGACCCCCTGTTTGTGATTGCAGTCAATGGTAAACTAACACAATACATCCATCAGATTTGGGGTTCCTCTGGGATAAGGGGTACAGACTGAGAGGCAATGAAGCTGGTTCTCTCAGGGGATGCCTTAAGGCCACCTATGGGGTCAGGCAGCAATTGGAGCAGGCTATTCAAAGACGTGAGAGAGAGACATAGGCGATATCAAATTGGAGATTTACCTGCCTCCCGACAAACATGTGGGAAATCCACAAAGCTTTACTGGATGACTGGAGTAGGCTAGAAACACATACATGTACCACCTATTGTCAACGGCTCCACACAGAAAGAGACAGAACAGGGGCATTGCAGGCCATTTACTCAGGCAGGAGCATCCTCAGGTTCCAATCATGTGTCTGAAGGACTATACGGGCTGGACGGTCTGTACACAGCAGGACATTAATGGAATATTCCAATCCCACCTAAGTAGGCTCCACGCTGGTGAAGAGGCAATCCCATTGGATCAAACTGAAGCATACTGTACAAATGCCCCACTTCCATGGCGTGACCTGGATGACCTCAATTAACTAAAGAGTTCCATCACACACAAAGAAATCCTCTCAGAAATTTATGGACAGAGAGCGGCAAAGACGCCGGGTAGCGACAGCCTCCCCACTGACTTTTACCATAAATATGCAGAGGGGCTCTGTGATGTCCAAACCAGACAAGAGATGGCTGGGGGTACAGGTAAGGTCAGCTTTATTATTAACACCTCATCCAACGGCGCTTCATCAGCAACTGTTGTTCCCTCTTCAAGGTGCTCTCCCACTATTCTCTCTGACCTCATAGCATTCTAGGTGTCAGAGTACATGAAGCTCTATGCCACAGGCTCCCTCTCAGCCACAATGAGTGAAGCCCCAATAGTGATGATGCACAAGCCTGCCAAGGACCTGGCCGTGGCCTCTGCTTACAAACCCATAGCTCTCCTATATGATGACATTAAATCCTTAACTGTATACTGGTGGCTCATCTGCTCCATTGTCTCCCTGCTCTCATTCATACAGCTCAATCAGGATTCATCCTGAAGAGGAGTAACATACATAATTTGCGATGGCTCTCCCACATCTACTGTGCTCCACACCTGCTTAATGACGCATGTGCCCTGGTATTGCTGGATACAGAACAAGAGTTCAAATCACTGGACTGGATGTATCTATAGACTGTACAGCGGAAGGTAGGGATAGGCTCCACATTGATACGATGGGTCCACCTGCTCTATGTGGCTGCTTGGGGGTGAAAGGTTTCTGACTCTTTCAACTTACAGAGGGGGCAAGGTAGGGGTGCCCTCCATTGCTGCTCTTTTTCACGCTTGCAATGGAGCCGATGATGAAGAGGTTACACAGAACTATGGGTCGCTGGGGGGTGACTGTCAGGGAGACCTTTCACAGGGTCTCCCTTTATGCTGATGACACTTTGATTTACTTGCGACAGCCACTGATTCTGTGCCCATACTCCTGAACATGATTCAGGAGTTCCGGAAGATTTTGTATCTCCGCGTCAACCTGGCTAAAGGTTCCGCATGAGCTGTTCCCAGTTATAGGTCTTTCTTGGGAATGGAATAATATCCACTACTTGGGGATTCAGCTGGCGCATACTGAACAACTGTTTCTGGAACTTAATATCGAGAGAGTGGTGGGGGAAATTCAGGCGCACGTGAGATTCTGGAGGGACCTTCCTCTTTCTCTTATGAACTCAATTGCCATTGTAAAAATGGTGTTGCTCCCTAGATGTCTCTATACTCTCCAAGGCACCATATAAAGGATCCCCCATAGCTATTTTTAAAACAATTGATAGCCTGTACAGAGGTGGAAGGATGACGGATGCACCACTCTGGGCGATCTATACCCTGAGAGGCGGTTCATCCCCTGGAGTGATGCTGTGGATTCCTTTGCCTTGGAGGAGACAGTGTCTCCAGGACGCCAAGATATCTGCTAGAGTGCAAGAGCGTGAGAGAGACCTAGGCGATATCAAATTGGAGATTCACCTGCATCCCAACAAACATGTGGGAAACCCACAAAGCTTTACTGGATGACTGAAGTAGGCTAGAAAAAAATACATATACCACCTATTGTCAACGGCTCCACGCAGAAGGAGACAGAACAGGGGCAATGCTGGCTGTTTACTCAGGCAGGAGCATCCTCAGGTTCCAATCTTGTGTCTGAAGGACAATATGGGCTGGACAGTCTGTGCACAGGAGGCCATAAATGGAATATTCCAATCCCACCTGAGTAGGCTCCACGCTGGCAAAGAGGCAATCCCATTGGCTCACACCGAAGCATACCGTACAAATGTCCCACTTCCATGGCGTGACCTAGATGACCACAATTAACTAACGAGTTCCATCACACCTGAAGAAATCCTCTCAGCAATCCATGGACAGAGAACGGCAAAGACGACGGGTAGCGACTCCTCCATGGGAGCCCCTGTGGATTTCAACACCCTGGTCATCCTGCTAGGTATGGGGGGTAGCCGACTGGTCTCCCATGTCAATAGGACCCTACGCAGCAACCTCCCGGTGGGCCCCATACAGGCTAAATGGGAGCTGCAGAATGAGCCTTTGTTATGGAGGGGTGGACATGAGAGAGTATGAACAGTCACCTCCAACACTAGGTTCAAATTAATTCAATATAACTATATTCACCAAGCGTACCTCTCCCTGCAAATCACACATGCTATATGTCCCGCCCGCTCAGATAGCTGTCCCTGCTGTGAGAGTCGACTTGCGGATTTCCTACATATGGTGTGGTCCTGCAGGGCGCTCATTTCCTACTGGCAGGAAGTTGTGGCCAAACTAAACAGTGCTGCTGTCTGGCGCATAGCCTTCAGCATGTGGCAGGTGCTCCTGAGTTTGATCCCCTCCTCCCCCATCAAGAAACTTATCAGGGAATTTGCCCTCTTGGGCCAGCTGTTGGCAAAATGCCAGATAGCTATAAAGTTTTGGGGTATGTCTCCGCCTAAATATGCATATTAGCTCAGGGATGTTTCTGAGTGGGTTATGGTGGAAGAAGTCTGTATGAAACATATCAATACGGATGAAAAACTTGAAGATGATCGGAGAGCCTGGGCAGCTATATTATATGACTTGAAAGATCCTCCTGCAGCTGGTTCATCCGGGGGACCAACTGGGCAGTGCTTAATTTGCAAGAAAAAGTAGTGCAGGTTCCCTCATTAGAAGGCCACTGCAGTTGGCACCACACAGTGCCACTGTACTTACACAGCTACTAACCATCACACTGCTACAAGTGCTAAAATCCAGACTGTTCGAGGCTCGCAAAGTTTTAAGAATGGCTTGGTTGGCAGGTATCAATTGTTTTTAATATAAAATGAATGAACAAACAACTGTTGTTCTGCTCATCTTTAAATTACACAAACAGCGCCACCATGTGGCAGATATCATAAGTGCAGGTGCTGGCAATTAAGTGCCGCTGCCCAGCACTGAAAACCACTGGCTCAAATTGAGCACTAAGGCTGGGTGACTTGAGATAGGGTTATCGACCTTTATACATTCTATAACCGTATATATGGATGTTGAAACTGTCCTACATCTGTCTTGCTGTATGTTATTGACGAGACACATTGCACAAGAGTAGAGGGTGTGGGGTTAAGTTGGGGATTATTTTCATGATTTTGCCATGCTGCATGTTTAATAATTTCAGTCAAACATTCTGATTCAGTACTAACGTCATGTACATACTATCTAATTTCAATGAAGATCATTTTTTTAAAAAAAGGTTTCATACTGAATGGAACTGTGCCATGGAAAAACATCAAAAATTATTTCCCAATATGGTGATCAACGGAAGATTATTTTTTGCATTGCATAGTAAAAAACATATGGGGACATACAGCAGCTGGCTGATGAAGAATAGATCTCTCTTTTGGTCTTTCAAACTCAATGACACTAAATTTCCCATGAAGAAGGACAGGAGGACACTTAGCGTCCTATTTGACGCTTGCATCTTTATGGAAAGTGTTAGACCTGGCACCATTGGCGTGGGTCTCCCTCCCATTTTTTAATGTTGCCTCATGTATTTTTGCTGGTGATGCTTTGGGCACTGTGCCACTGCTATCCAGTGCCACAGTGCAAGTGCTCCCTATTGTAAATTGATGTATTAATCAGTGGTTCCATGTTTGGTTATTTGGTTTATTTGTCAGCCCATGGTCTAGTTCACTGAGTGTGCCCAGGGCGTGTAAATCCAAAATGCTGCTGGTGGGCCTGCAGCACTGGTTGTGCTACCCACAGAAGCAGCCTTGTAAAATGTGTCTAAGGTCTGCCATTGCAGAGCCTGCGTGCAGTCTGGTACTGTCATGCTGACTGGGCAAGTGCACCCACTTGCCAGTCCCTAAACCTTCCCTTTTCTTCATATCAGTCACCCCTATGGTAGGCCTAAGGGCAGGTTGTATTGTAAGTATAAGGTAGGACAAGCCCTGATGTGTGTGGCATGTCCTAATAGTGAATTAAAGCCATTTTCGTGTTTCACTTTTGCAAGGCTACCTGTTTTCCTTCGGCCAGAATAGGCTGTTAGATTATTACATGTTTATAATCCTAACTGTCTCAGAGAACATGGTAGAAATTCGAGTTTAGTATGCCTGAACTCAGAATGATAAAATACATCTTTTAGTGAAGTTGGTTTTAACATTATGTGTTTTGCAAATACCACTTTTAGAAAGTAGGGATTTGCTTGCCTAACCTTTCAAGCCTGCCTATGCTAGGTTGTGTATTCCTTTGTCTGGTTTTGTGAGTGACAGGGCTGGGGGATTCCAAGAGACAGGATGAGTCACCGAGTGGTGAATAGTGTGATCTGCATCTAGATGGGAGGGAGAAGTTGCACCTGAACCTTGAATATGGCTGTGCCTGCCTTCCAGAATGCTGGCTCCACCTCCTGGGGAGCGGCTGATGTCTTTGCCCTGCCCACTGAAAGAAGAGAAGGAGTCCTGTAAACAAAGTGCTCCAGTACTGTACTTGCCTTCCACAATGCTGGCTCAACCTCCTGTGGGGCGTCTGATGTGCCTGCCCTGCACTGTGAAAGGAAAGGAGGAGTCTGGTAAACAGAGTGCTTCAGAACTGGTTTGGACTGGGCAAGAGCCCCTCTCCCCTCAGAGAACAAAGGATTTTGGGGTATAAATATTGGGATCCTGATCCCATGAAATTAGATCACTTTTGGACCACAAGAAGAAACCTTTACTGAGGAGAGGAACCTGAAGAAACTGAGGAGAGACTATTCCCTAGCTGAAGTGCTGCTTGGGGGATTGGCCTGCAGTGGTCGCCTCACTGCCAAAGGAAGGAGAAAGGAACTTTGTGTACTTTGCTTTCAACTTGTGAAGGATCTCCAAGGGCTTGGAAAAGAGCTTGCCTCCTGCTGAAGTCTCAGGGACAACAGACTTCACCCCCCAGCTCCCCAGAGTTCTTGTGGAAGTGCCTGCTGCTGTTTTGGGCTTTCTGAGGAACTGAGTGTCGCAAGGAGCTGGAAGCGCGACTCAACGAGAAAAAGCGGGTCGCATTCGCTGTGCCTGCCGTCACAACTACGAACGAGGTGTCGCCGCTAGAACTGTCGCACTGCACCGCATCGAGAGAAGCGTGCCGCAACGAAGAGGAAGCGTGTCACCGTCGCTGCTGCTGCCGTCGCAACTCCAAAGGAGGGTGTCGCCGCTGTAGCTGTCGCATTGCACCGCATCGAGAGAAGCATGCCGCAACGAGGTCGGAGCGTGTCGCCGTCGCTGTGCCTGCCGTCGCAACTCCGATGGAGGGTGTCGCCCTGCACCGCATCGAAGAAGAGCACCTCGCATCCCCGAGAAGCACGCCGCCATTGGAGCTGCTGCCGTCGCATCGTAGATATCGCCGCTGTAGTTGTCGCATCGAGCAGAAGCTTCACGCATCGTGGGAGAAGAGTGTCGCCACTGGAGCTGCTGTCGTCGCATCGCAAGGGTGTCACCACTGCAGTCCACACATCGAACCGAGAACTTCTCGCATCCCCGAGAAGCGTGCCGCATCTGGAAGATCTTCACATCTTTATTTCTTTGCACCTGAACTTTGCCGCATTTCCCTCACTGCGACATTGCTTGTCGTGGAAGCGCAATGCAACCTAAGGTACATTGACGCAAAGTGTCGCATCTAAGAACTGAACTGAACTAAGCTTAAATCTACCATCTTAAAGTAACAGTATTGTGTATTTTTGTCGTTCATGGTCTGTGGTAACTCTATATAAAGTATTCTTATTTTTGATATAAAACCTCTGTGATGTCCATTTGTAGTGTTGTCCCTGGATTACTGTATGTGGTCACAAATGCTTAACACACTGCCTCTGAGATAAGCCTGCCTGCTCGTGCCAAGCTACCAAGTGGGTGTGCAGGGGTTATTTTATGAGTGTAATCCCCTTATCCTGACTAGAGGCAAGGGTACCTATTAGTCACAAGTACCTACCTGTGCCAACTAGAGACCCCCAAATCTAACAGAAAGTCATATCAACAGTATTGTTTCCACATCCACCTGTCACCATAGGTTCTTTCATTACAAATGCTTTCTATTATCTGAAGAAGATTCGGCAATCATTGGCTGAGAAACGATTGGTGTCAAGTCAGAGAATGAACATTACTGGCAGGCAACTCAAAATCCAGAATGTGGAATTTGGTGGCCCAGGCCATCTGCAGTTTGTCTTAGATAGGCCACATTGTCTTCACAGTTCAGAGGCTCAAGTTGCTTTTGGTGGTGGTGCAGATGGAATTTGAAAGCCTAAATTTATTCCATACAGTGATCTATGGAAAGAGTTGCAGACCTGAAGCAACGATATGTCCTACAGTGCCCAGTTTAGTATCTCACATCAGCTAAAACAAAATTACTGATGCCTTCTAAAGGATATTAGAAAAGAGAGAATGGCAGATCATTTTCTAATATTGATTGCATCAGTTTTAATTATTTACCCGAGGATTTGAGACATATTGATCAACTCTGACGGTTCAGGAAGACTATGAATACATCTCCGTGCTTAGTTGTCAGTTTGGTGTTTATCTCCAAATTAATCTTTCATTTGATTTCGATCTGAGATAATGTTACACTACCTGGTAACCCTTATAGGGAGTGGGTAAGCAGCAATGAGTATCATTAAGGACATGACTCAAAAGAAGACCGTACAAAATAATGTATTCCTCATCCTTGTCTGTAAAAGTCAAAAACACGGGTAGATATTGACAAGAAACTATTCACAACTTCTTTGGGCAACCCGCAGCCTTGTTACACATATACACTAAATGTGGAAAGATATGAGACCACCGAAAATGCACTTTATTAAACACCAAAACAAAGCTTAACCAGCTAGAAAAATACACGCTAAATAATGCACTTCTGGGAAGTTTTCACAGTGTAAACATCCTATCACATTTCTATCAGACAGATGAAGGACAGACAAAATCAACACACATAGGGGTCGATCAGGATGGCGGACGGAAGAGCCACCGCGGCCCTGGAGTAGGCGGAAAAAGCCTTTTCCGTGTCCGCCTGCCGCGGATACTCCGTCCGCCATATCAGGATAGGAAAACGTGTCAAATTTCCGTCCGCGACGGAAAAACACACTCCGCCGGCCAACTACACACGACCACGCGGCGGACGGAACACATCCAAACGCTCCGCCGTACGCACTGACGTCGAAGACCGTCCCCCAAATCAAGATGGCGGAAAACACACATAAAACCGCTGCGGAAAAACAACCTGTCTTAACACGGCGGAATCCCCACAGCGAACATAGGTGACACAGCCGAGATACCCACCGCAAGCTGACCACCACCATGGACCCGGCGCTACACGCTTTCCCGATGCTCTTCGCGATCCACCACGTCCTAGTCATGGCCTACTATGGACGACGACGCAGGTAAGGTACAAACCATTGGCTGTCTGGAGGGGAATACCAGCAAGGGACGTGACGTAGGGAGGGGGAGTGTCATGTTACCGAAACCACTGATGAGAAGCATATACGAATACACATTAGCAGTACGCAAGCAGGAATGACAACGACAGACCACGAGACTTGATAGACTACCTTTATTGTCAAATAATAGGGGTCAAATCACAGTGTATGCGTGAACATGGGCAAAGTGGGCACCAGAGCAGGTACAACATAGCAGGTAACGAGAGGGCAGCATGCAGTATCAGAGCATCAACAGGGCATTGTGCATTACAGAGCAGGTACATCAGAGGCAGGTAACGAGAGGGCAGTATGCAGTATCAGAGCATCAACAGGGCATTGTGCATTACAGAGCAGGTACATCAGAGGCAGGTAACGAGAGGGCAGTATCAGAGCATCAACAGGGCATTGTGCATTACAGAGCAGGTACATCAGAGGCAGGTAACGAGAGGGCAGTATCAGAGCATCAACAGGGCATTGTGCATTACAGAGCAGGTACATCAGAGGCAGGTAACGAGAGGGCAGTATCAGAGCATCAACAGGGCATTGTAGAGTACAGAGCAGGTACATCATAGGCAGCACGTGAGAGGGGCAAAGTGCATCAACAGTCCATTGCACAGAACAGGCCCATCAGAGGCAGCACGTGAGAGGGGCAAAGTGCATCAACAGTCCATTGCACAGAACAGGCCCATCAGAGGCAGCACGTGAGAGGGGCAAAGTGCATCAACAGTCCATTGCACAGAACAGGCCCATCAGAGGCAGCACGTGAGAGGGGCAAAGTGCATCAACAGTCCATTGCACAGAACAGGCCCATCAGAGGCAGCACGTGAGAGGGGCAAAGTGCATCAACAGTCCATTGCACAGAACAGGCCCATCAGAGGCAGCACGTGAGAGGGGCAAAGTGCATCAACAGTCCATTGCACAGAACAGGCCCATCAGAGGCAGCACGTGAGAGTGCAGAATGCAGCATCAGAGCATCAACAGGGCATTGTAGAGTACAGAGCAGGTACATCATAGGCAGGTAACGAGAGGGGCAAAGTGCATCAACAGTCCATTGCACAGAACAGGCCCATCAGAGGCAGCACGTGAGAGGGGCTAAGTGCATCAACAGTCCATTGCACAGAACAGGCCCATCAGAGGCAGCACGTGAGAGGGGCAGTATGCAGTATCAGAGCATCAACAGGGCATTGTGCATTACAGAGCAGGTACATCAGAGGCAGGTAACGAGAGGGCAGTATCAGAGCATCAACAGGGCATTGTGCATTACAGAGCAGGTACATCAGAGGCAGGTAACGAGAGGGCAGCATGCAGTATCAGAGCATCAACAGGGCATTGTGCATTACAGAGTAGGTACATCAGAGGCAGGTAACGAGAGGGCAGCATGCAGTATCAGAGCATCAACAGGGCATTGTAGAGTACAGAGCAGGTACATCAGAGGCAGCACAACTACGTGTCCCTACCAACCCGTCACAGGGACCACAAGAGTGGCACGCAGTTCTCAATGGACACACCATGTGAATTAACATTTGAGTGAAGTGTACAGCACGTCACATCACAGAATCAGGGGGGACTGCGTGAACTACCTGCCTCGGACACACTGGCAGCACCAGCAACAGGAGTGTGAGACACAGCCACAGCCCGAGTGACACACACATGGGCCACGGACCCAGACACACTGGCAGCACCAGCAACAGGAGTGTGAGACACAGCCACAGCCCGAGTGACACACACATGGGCCACGGACCCAGACACACTGGCAGCACCAGCAACAGGAGTGTGAGACACAGCCACAGCCCGAGTGACACACACATGGGCCACGGACCCAGACACACTGGCAGCACCAGCAACAGGAGTGTGAGACACAGCCACAGCCCGAGTGACACACACATGGGCCACGGACCCAGACACACTGGCAGCACCAGCAACAGGAGTGTGAGACACAGCCACAGATGTAGTCACTGACACGTGAGCCACTGACCCAGACAGACTGCCAGCACCAGAAACAGGAGTGTGCAACACAGCCACAGATCTTCTAACTGACACGTGAGCCATAGACCCAGATACACTGCCAGGACCTGCAACAGGAGAGGGCACAACTGACACTGTGCCACCATCTGATACATGAGAGTCAACTGCACCGGCGCCACTGGGACAACTGAAATGATGAGCCACAGGGCTGTATGGGCCAGGAGGCAGGGTGGGCCTGGGAGCTGGGGATAGCTCACCTAGAGCCAAATCGGGGTTTGCAGGTGTCAATGGTGTGTGTCTGCGTTTCTTAGGGAGGTGTGAGTGCACCCTGGACAGGACAGGACTGCCAAGTGGTGGGGACTCCAAAGAATCACCACCCAGCATAGGTGGAGCAACTGCTGCCGGGGATCTGGTTTCGGGGGACGTGCTGGAGCCTGCTTGTCGTTTGCTCTGTGCCTGCCGCCTGGACTCGGAATGATGTGTAATGGGGGATGCAACAACAGGGGACACCCTCCTCTGCTTCTGACTGGCCTGGATGGGAGTGGAGGTATGGGGGGACTCCGCCGCGGAGACATCAGTTTGGCGTTTAGTAGAAAACATCAGCCTCAGTGCAGCCAGGGGTGAAGTATGCCTGTCCTTGATTGCGCCATTGTCCATGCTAGATGCCTTGTCCGTAGGATGTGCCTTATCCTTAGGTGGAGTGTTGTCTCTGGATGTAGCCTGTGCCCTGCTCGCCGCCCTGTTCCTGCCAGCAGACTTGTCGTCTGTGGTGCACCTGCCTCCAGCAGACACCTGCTCCCTGTGTGTGTCGCTGCCCTTGGGAGTGTTCCTATCCACTGCTGTGGGCCTGCTCTTGGGAGTCTCCCTGCTCTTAGTAGGTGCCTTAGTCTTCTCACTGTCCTTGGGAGTGTTCCTATCCACTGCTGTGGGCCTGCTCTTGGGAGTCTCCCTGCTCTTAGTAGGTGCCTTAGTCTTCTCACTGTCCTTGGGAGTGTTCCTATCCACTGATGTGGGCCTGCTCTTGGGAGTCTCCCTGCTCTTAGTAGGTGCCTTAGTCTTCTCACTGTCCTTGGGAGTGTTCCTATCCACTGCTGTGGGCCTGCTCTTGGGGGTCTCCCTGCTCTCAGTAGGTGCCTTAGTCTTCTCACTGTCCTTGGGAGTGTTCCTATCCACTGCTGTGGGCCTGCTCTTGGGGGTCTCCCTGCTCTCAGTAGGTGCCTTAGTCTTCTCACTGTCCTTGGGAGTGTTCCTATCCACTGCTGTGGGCCTGCTCTTGGGGGTCTCCCTGCTCTCAGTAGGTGCCTTAGTCTTCTCACTGTCCTTGGGAGTGTCCCTTACCTCTGCTGTGGGCCTGCTCTTGGGAGTCTCCCTGCTCTCAGTAGGTGCCTTTGTCTTCTGACTGGCCTTGTCCAAGGAACAGTCCATGGACATGTGAGTATCCCTTGCCTTCGGAGTACCTTTCGTGTTGAATGCCTGTGTAGCTCCGGAAGGCATGTCCCCCAACAACACTTGTGGATCCTGTGTGTGTACTCCAGTGCATCTGACGTCGTCTACGTGAACAGATTTAGCTGATCTAGGGGATGGGGTCTGTGCCCTGCGTGCCCTGACGTGCTGTCTGACGCTGCTTCTAGTGCAATAACCTGTATTTGAGTCCTGCTCTGAATAATCACTACCCCCTGAGACATCCAGCGGTGTAGATGGGGAAACAGAAGTAGCACCCTGTTCATTCGACTGTACTATTGCAGACGACACACTGCTTGCCAATGACTGCACTGTCCTGTGTAGACCTGCAAGATCGCCATGCATCCCTTCCATGAATGCCACCACCTGCCCCAACTTCCTATCATGATCCTGGAAAGCATTTGTCATATTGGTCTGACCCACACACAGCTGTCGCAGCAGATCAACGGCCTCAGCACACAGTGCATTTTGGCTCACCGTGGCAGGGGCAGCGGTGCCTGCACCGAACGCCACTCTGCTCCCCCTACTCCTTCGGCCACGAACAATACATGGTGCAGTTGGCGGAAGTGTGGGCCCTGTGTGCTGTCTTCCGACAGAAGGTGATGAGTGCCCACTCCCAGTCTGTGACAACAGTGCAGGCTCACCAAGAGTGTCCGACGAGGAGGACGATGGTGTCTCCACATGCGAGTCCTCAGGGACGGTCCTGTCCCCCTCTCCGGCGCTGGCCTCCTCCGTGTCAGTCTGCGTGTGTGCGAAGTCTGAGCCGGACTCATTTCCTCGGCTACTCTCCACCGTCTGTGGCTGAGTGTCCTCTGTCAAAGCTGAAATGCACAGAAAAGATGTGTGAGTCATGGGCACACTCACGTACAGAAGGAACAGGATAGCCAAATCACATAGCAGACAAAGGTTCATGAGCCCTCAGCCTGCACATGGCCCACCCCTACCAGTCATCCTCACATTTTCTGCCATGGGGACATGGACCACTAGGGGATGTGCTTTAACACTCAACTACTAAGCAAGTGGCGTGTCAACATGGCGGACCTGGATGTCAAATGAGTACCACCCAATGGGACCAAAATGCCATCACAGGCATACATACGCAACACGGAACTCAATAGTGTGTCTGTGCACCAATACATGCATAGCACTCACAAGTTTCCTACACAGACAGTATGCTCACCGCTAGTTTGCTGTTGATCGGCACTCAGACGTTCGGCCAGTTCAGGATGCGTCACTGCAATGATACGGTGCATGAGAGGGGTCATGGAGCGTCGGGCCAGACGGGGCGTCCTTGGAATCAGGCCCAGTGTTACTTCCGCTACATTCTTGCTCAGCCTGGAAATGTCGTCCCAGCGTTTGTGGCAGTGTGTATGTCGTCTGTTGCACACCCCCAATGCCCGTACTTCCCGTGCTATGGTCCTCCACAGGTCCTTGCGAAGGTGCAGCTTGACCTACCATGATGGGAGACAAAAGGGTTTAAGTCAGTGGACAGGTGGCCTGTCACACACATAGGGGCAAGACGTTACTGTCAGCAGCCATGCACAATCAGGAACATATGTCTAGCCCACACTACACAGCTAAGATATAAATAGGCCTGATCATTTGGCCCCCTCATGCACACCAACATGTCCCACACTGCACTTACCACCCGTCCCGGTGCGCCGTAGAGGCGTCCATAGTTGCGGAGTACACCGTCCACGAGGACATCAAGCTCCGCGGCGGTGAAGGGTCGAGACCGGATCTCTTTGCCTCTCGACATGGCAAGATCACGGAGTATGGCACTAGAGCAGCAGTCGGTGGTCAGCTCAGCAGCAGCAGCAGCAGGTCGAGGTGATGGTCACAGGCAGCAGTCGGTGGTCAGCTCAGCAGCAGCAGCAGCAGGTCGAGGTGATGGTCACAGGCAGCAGTCGGTGGTCAGCTCAGCAGCAGCAGCAGCAGGTCGAGGTGATGGTCACAGGCAGCACTGGTCCCCAGGGTAGGAAGTTTCATGTTGGCCAAGACACATATATAGGGCCCTCAGCACGTGTCAGTGGCATACGTCGCCAGCAATTGGTCAGCCCTGGAAGCGTGATCGTGAAATGGGCCAATGACTGGCCCTGTTGTTGCGGTGCACAGCTTCCGCTACTTGCGATTGGCCGTATGCGGCCAGCGTCCCTCTTCCCATTGGCTGCATGTGCAGGGACCGTGACGGGCACACATCGGCAACCGCACGTGCAAGCTTCAGGCACGGATGCTTCAGTTGCAACAATGTACTATCACTGGCGCCTCCATGGCGGTGCACGTACACAGCGGGGGAGGTGCAGGCCTATACACCCTGCAGATGTACTCAATGGACATGCCAGTTCATGACCCCCCTTACAGTCACCTTGCATCATCCACCGTACACCGGCCGGAGCGGCCGGCCCATGAACATCCGCCGTGCCCGGCCATGAACACAACCGCCATGGCCGGGACCGGCGGTTGTTCATGGCCGGGCACGGCCATGGCGGTTGTGTTCATGGCCGGGCACGGCGGTTGTTCATGGCCGGGCACGGCCATGGCGGTTGTGTTCATGGCCGGGCACGGCGGTTGTTCATGGCCGGGACCGGCGGTTGTTCATGGCCGGGCACGGCCATGGCGGTTGTGTTCATGGCCGGGCACGGCGGTTGTTCATGGCCGGGACCGGCGGTTGTTCATGGCCGGGCACGGCCATGGCGGTTGTGTTCATGGCCGGGCACGGCGGTTGTTCATGGCCGGGACCGGCGGTTGTTCATGGCCGTGCCCGGCCATGGCGGTTGTGTTCATGGCCGGGCACGGCGGTTGTTCATGGCCGGGCACGGCCATGGCGGTTGTGTTCATGGCCGGGCACGGCGGTTGTTCATGGGCCGGCCGCTCCGGCCGGTGTACGGTGGATGATGCAAGGTGACTGTAAGGGGGGTCATGAACTGGCATGTCCATTGAGTACATCTGCAGGGTGTATAGGCCTGCACCTCCCCCGCTGTGTACGTGCCCCGCCATGGAGGCGCCAGTGATAGTACATTGTTGCAACTGAAGCATCCGTGCCTGAAGCTTGCACGTGCGGTTGCCGATGTGTGCCCGTCACGGTCCCTGCACATGCAGCCAATGGGAAGAGGGACGCAGGCCGCATTCTGCCTTTGGGAAGTAGCGGAAGTTGAGCACCGCCATGGCGGCGCCAAATATGTGATCTTGTCAGACGCTGCACCGTGATGTGTTGTGTGCAGTTGCGTCATGAGGGATGTGAGCGTGATTGTGAAAGGTCATATGTCATACAATATAGCATGTGTGTCCATACAATGGACATCGGTCGGCACACAATGGCCAACAGATGTGCATTCGTACGTGTTGACGTCGGGTTTGACCCTACAGACGTTGTTACATCTTCACAACTACACAGTACATCACGGCTGTGTGGCCAATTCATGCATCTGTTGTCGGTTTATTGTTGTGTCGAGGTGACTACAGTGGTGGTGGTACACATGCATTCCGTGTATGTGATTTATACGTTCTGTCACCATGCATGTCATTACCGTATGCACATCATCATTGGTGGTGGCATTTGTGCTTGATGACATGGCGTGTGTAAACTTATCGTTTGTGTGCATGCAGTTGCATGAGTGTCTGTGATGTGTCTACGATACATTAGGGTGACGACTGGAGTTATGTCAGTAAGGTACACATGTGATGGAGTTGTACACGTATGCGTCGTTTGTACGTTGACCTAAGTTACATCTCTCTCCCACACAGGAGGGCTCCAAATGTGCATCGCCCATACACTCAGCTGGAGGATATGGTAGACGAGGAGGTGATTCGGAAATTCAGGCTGGATCGACGTCGGTTGCTGGAGCTTGTGGCTCAATTGGCTCCTCATCTGCAGCCACGTAGAACGTATCCTGGCTCGTTTACACCCACTGCAAAGGTCATGGCGGTACTACATTTCTTCGCTACTGGCACATTTCAGTATACAGTTGGAGGTGCCGGGGGTATGTCACAGGCAATGTTCAGCACGGTTCTTCGGGATGTGTTAACAGCTATGATGCTGTACAAGGATGAGTACATACATTTCCCACGTCCGGAAGAGTTGCCAGCTGTCAAAGCTGGTTTCTATGCACTGGGCCACATACCTCACGTTGTGGGCTCAATTGATGGCACGCACATCGCGCTCATTCCACCACGGGCACGCGAACAAGTGTTCAGGAATCGCAAACACTTTCATTCGCTGAACGTGCAGGTGGTGTGCCTGGCGAGCAACATCATCTCCCATGTGTGTGCAAGATTTCCTGGATCCGCACATGACGCCCACATCATGCGAACCAGCAATGTCCCACGACTCATGGCAAATCTGCCACCCGGTCAAGCGTGGCTTGTTGGTGAGTGTGCAGTGGGGACTCTTGTGATCTCTGTGTTGCATGGGGTACCCACCATATCTTGTTCTGATGTTTGTCTCTGTCATCCCCCTACATAGGCGACTCGGCTTACCCAAACCGGCCCTGGCTCCTCAGTCCCCTACGTAATCCGAGGACGGCGGGTGAAATGCGGTACAATGAGGCACATGGAAGGACACGGAGAGTCATCGAACGTACCTTTGGACTGCTGAAGTCTAGGTTTCGGTGCCTCGATAAGACCGGAGGGGCACTGCCTTACTCACCAGGAAAAGTATGCAAGATCGTGATTGCCTGCTGCATGCTCCACAACCTGGCAGTACGCAATGACATTGAACTGCTGTTGGACCCTGAAGACGAAGGAGTTCCTCGGCCTCCCATCCCACCCATGTCGACTGATGAGGATAGTGGTGAGGAGGAAGGTGTGGACCAGAGGCGCCAGCTCATTGATCGCTACTTCCCTTGAATGTGAGTATCTACCTCTAGTGGCGGTTGACAATGCCTCATGTATGTTTTCTGGTGTTGTGTGGATATGGGGTTATTCAGCTGGGTGTGGTTTGTGATGGTTGCACATGTGTGTCTTCATGTCTTTGGACATAGGAGTGTCCATGATGTGTGTGCTCCCATCCCATGCTTGTGTGATGGTTGTCGTTTGTGTAATGTTGCTGTGCATTGTGTTGTGATGTGTGTGAATCTCTTTACTGACGTGTGTTTGCTGTCTCTGGTTTTCTCTAGGTCACTCCCGCAGCGCCATGATCATGTGCGACTATGATCCCTGTACCTGTTTACGTCTGTATCTGATGGCAATCATGTGAATAAACATGGAGGCAAAACATCATTGTGTGAGTAAATGCAATTTATTGACAGGTTGTGCTTTTGTGCTGGTGAATATTTACAAGTAAGTGGGAGGGAGGGAGTTGGAGTTGTAGGTAATGGCAGATGAAATGTCCGTGCTGACACCACATTGGGGGGTGTCAGGCTAGTCCAGCAGACCAGTGGCAATGATTGTCTATGTGGGACAGGATGGTTTGCAGGGTGAATGTCTGGCACAGGCAGTGGCATTGTCAAGGTCGTCCCCTCTTGGAGCGTGTGCCTGGCGCTCCAACACTGCTCTCAGCAACTTCCTGCCTCGGCCGCCCCCTCCGTCTCGGAGGTGGTACAGAGGCAGCTGGGAGGGCAGGTTGGTGATGGGCCACATCCGTCGCCAGGGGCTCAGGTGGTGGTGGCGGCGGTGGAGGCGGAGGCGGAGGTGACGGGGGAGGCGGAGGTGACGGTGGCGGTGGCGCCGCCGCTGACACACATGGTGGAGGGGGGGGGGTTGTTCCGGGCAACCCATTCCCTCCACATCGTTGCCTGCTGGCCCATGATCACCAACATCTGGCCAAGGATGCCAGAGATCTCGCGCAGGCTGTTGGTGTTGTCCACTGAGTCCTCGTGAACACGATCAGCGTTTGCCTGGGACCGGTCGTATGAGGCCTGGCACCTGGCAAGAGCTTGTAGGGACTGTGCCACTGGCTCGGGTAGCTGTCCCTCCTCTGACCGGCGGTGTGTGGGTCGCCTGATTGGCAGTTGTCCCGTTGCCTGTGTTTGTGGCCCACTCACCCTGCTTGTGTGTGGGGCCGTTGGACCAGCGTTGCGCGCTGGGTCATGCTGGGTGGCACCGGCAGGAGTCGTGGTGCTCGTGGTAGTGGTGGTAGTGGTGGTACTGGTGGTACTGGTGGTACTGGTGGTGGTGGGGACTGTGCAGATCACAGAGACGGGTGCCGCGGGAGTCACACATGCGACGTTGGTCGGTCCCGGGAGTCCCTGTGAGCCAGATGGCCCTGGCTGCGTGCTTGGTCCCGCTCCATCCTCCGCCCCGGAGCTGCCTGTGTCGTCGTCGGCAGAGAGTCCTGTAGGTGTGGGAGGCGAGGCTGGCGGCCGGGTACTGCTTTCCCCAGTCAGTTGACGATCACCTGAGGGACAAGATCGAGCAGGTCAGTAATGTGGACAGTACATGGTTACATTGATTTGTAGACATTTCTGTTTCCTGTCGCACACACCCCACCCTCCACCACCACCGCCACCCTCCCCGTGCACATGGGGGCCTGTTGGGAGTTGTAGTTTGGGCCTCTCACACACCCCACCCTCCACCACCGCCACCCTCCCCGTGCACATGGGGGCCTGTTGGGAGTTGTAGTTTGGGCCTCTCACACACCCCACCCTCCACCACCGCCACCACCACCACCACCCTCCCCGTGCACATGGGGGCCTGTTGGGAGTTGTAGTTTGGGCCTCTCACACACCCCACCCTCCACCACCGCCACCCTCCCCGTGCACATGGGGGCCTGTTGGGAGTTGTAGTTTGGGCCTCTCACACACCCCACCCTCCACCACCACCGCCACCCTCCCCGTGCACATGGGGGCCTGTTGGGAGTTGTAGTTTGGGCCTCTCACACACCCCACCCTCCACCACCGCCACCCTCCCCGTGCACATGGGGGCCTGTTGGGAGTTGTAGTTTGGGCCTCTCACACACCCCACCCTCCACCACCGCCACCCTCCCCGTGCACATGGGGGCCTGTTGGGAGCCATGGACATGTTAGTGTGTTGGTGTCCGACGTGCATGGGTTGGGGCGTGGGGGATGTTTCTTCTCAGTTGTGTGAGCCTGACCATGTCGTGCTGATCGTAGTGCTTGGTTTGTACTCACCAGTCTCTTCTCCTTCGTCAAGGCCGTCTAGGCTCTCTGGGTGTAGTATCACCAGCACCTTCTCCTCCCAATCGGTGTAGGGTATGGGCTCCGGGGGTGTGCCACCGCCAGTAAGATTGGCTCTGGCGTGGTTTTTCGCTCGGATGCCCTTGACCCTGGTCTTAAGGTCATGCCACCGCCTCTGAATGTCGTGCTTGGTCCTCGGCACAGTCCCCGACGCATTCACACGAGTGACGATCCTGTCCCACATGTGGTTCTTTTGCGCCACGGTCGTCTGCTGGACTTGGGCCCCGAAGATGTTGGGCTCCACACGGATAATTTCATCTACCATTACCCGCAACTCTGTCTCCGTGAATTTGGGTTTTTTTTTGGGTGCCATGGTGTGTGGTGCTCAGTGTGTGAGTTGAGTGAGTTGGGAGGTGCAGGTGTGTGGTGTGTGATGTGTAGGATTTGTGTGGTGGGTGTTTGTGTGGTAGGGTGGTGGGTGGGTGTCTTCTATGTGATTTTATGTGAGTTAGCAGTGTCTCGAATGGCCCTCTTGCTGGCAGCAATGCTGTGGTGCAAGGGATTGTGGTTGTGTGGGGGTGTCTTTTTATAGTCGTGTCTCGATGGTTGTTGGCAGTCAGGTGGTAGGTGGGCGTGTTGACTTGTGTGCATTATTGGATAATTGGGACGTGTCATGGTGGCTTGTGCTGGGGGGGGGGGCCTTGTCAATGTTCGTATGTTTGCTTAGGACTTGCGGTGCACTTTCATACATTTGTTAGGCGCTAGGGATGTTGTGCGTGTTGGCCTTCCGCCCTGATGCTGTGGTTCTCGTTGCATTGTTTCCGCCGCGGACGTGGATGGCTGTGAGTTCCGTTGTACGGGCGGATTTATCCTAATTGCGGCCACGGAGTATTCTCAGGGATGGCGGTACATGTTTTATTTTCCGCGGTCATTTCCGTCCGCGGCAGTGGTTGTTCATTGGACTCCGTCCGCCGCGGACGGACTTGGTTGTGTTCCGTCCACCGCGGACGGTGTTGGTTGTGTTCCGTCCGCCGCGGTCGGAGTTTCGTGACATGAATATCCTAATCCCAACCGCGGTTTCTCCGCGGCGCAGCCGGGAGTAAAATTTCCCCCACCATGGCGGACAGTACCCATTTCCGTCCGCCATCCTAATCGGCCCCAAAGTGAGCAGAGAGTATACGAAATCCCCAGAACAAAGACTCATTTCATCAAGTATTGTCATCTTAATTTCTTTCCTAGGAACAGTTGTTTTGAGGTTGTGAGGTTTAGCTAGATACAATATTTGGTGGTTCGGTAGCATCACACAAACACACTTTTTTCAAATGTATCTTTAGGAGCCACTATTTTAACTTTGTATTACTTTTACACTTTTAATGTCTATAGTGTATTTTTGCACAAAAAACCTGGTAAAAAAAAAGACATGCCAAGAGCAGAACTATTGTTATTGCTTATGGTCGTTATCCATGGTTTCTGCGTGATGCATAATTAATTAATGTTCAGTGCTGTTGCTGATGTATGATCCCATTTATTTTGTCATCATATTTACATGCTTTTTTTCCATAACAGTAACTCGTTTTTATACTGGTATTTTGATTGTGCTTGATGCTGTTGATAGTCAGATGTATGCTTCTAAGAAACCGGATGAATGGGGGACATGCTCTGAGAAAGACGTCACAACTGCATAAAAGATAGATTCTTTCTGAGTTCCCGGTGAGCAACAAATATGCAGGTATACACCCATGAGTCCTCTGCATCAAATGAACAGGAATGCACCATATTTTACAAACTTATGGCACATTCCTGCTCTCTCTCTCTCTGCACTGGCATACTTGTGGCTTCCTAGCACCAACGCAGGCACCCTAGTACCATGTGAAAGCGTGGCTGCATAGAGGCAGGATTGTTTTTGTGCAGGATGAGGCACCTTCCTGCATAAAAACAATCTTCAGAGGCATTTTCCTCTTTTCATGTGTGCTGCAGAATGCAAGACATGTAGGAAGAAAAAATTACGAGAGGAAATAAACATATTTCTCCTTGTTATGCCTCACCTGGGAAGACGCAGCAGTTTGACGCATTCCCAGTCCAGGTTTTCTAGTCTTAGTACATCCGGGAACGCACCAAAAACCATGTGAACATACTTGGGAACACCCACGATCCACATATGTCAAGCCTTCCCAAAGCAGATTAACGCAAGGCTAGGACTTGCACTGCCTTGCGGTAAGCCAGATTTACAAAGACATGCATGGTGGCTCTGCATGGCTTAGAAAATCTTACTTAACCGCATGCGCCCTAGCGGTTTTCCCGCTGCGCTTTTTTAAAAAACGCGTTACATGACGAGCTCAGATCGTCATGAGCGTACGAGCGTTGTCACTCATGATGAGCTGAGCTCGTCATGAGCGCGGAAGGGGTTAACGGCCTGCGTCGTCTCACGCAAGGCAAGGGGAGCACAAGCCCTCGATAAAACTGGGCCCAGATCTCTAAGCACCTACTAATCTTGTATGCAGTCTGCACACCTCGTTCTGTCTATATATACCGTATCTAGTCTTAGACAAATGAGATCAATGTAGCCTGTTAACGGATTCTGTTTTACTACAATTGGTTGTTGTAAAATTGACTTATTTTTCAGGTATTTCTCTGTCATTACCCAATGCCATATCTGATTTTGGCTGTTAATATCAAGTCTAGGAATATATTTTGTATAGTAGAACATCAACAGAATTACTAAATCAATGCAACAATGCAACAATGTTTCAGAGTAGTATGGGAATGCCCTTGACAGCTGTATTTGCATCTGTTACGAGCCCAGCTCCCAGAGTAGTGTGGGCATGCACCATAGTAGCTCTCTATGTGCTATGAGCATGGCTTCTTTCAGAATGCTCGTTTAAAGTAGTGTTGACATGCACAATAGTTGCTGTGTCTATGTTTGCTATGAGCCCAGTTTCTGTTCCAGTGTGCTTTCAGAGTAATATGGGTAAGCATGGGCGTAAAATCCGCTCCGCTCGCGGATTTTTCGGATTTTCGGCAAATCCGCAATCCGCGAACGCTCGCGAATTTGTCGAAAATCCGTGAATCCGCTCGCGGCGGATTTTTTGCTTGGTTGCGGCGCGCGGCGTGGTGCACGGCGTTCACTTTCCGTCATTTTAGCGTTTGCCGAGTTGTTTTTCTTTGCGAGTGACGCGCCATTTTAGATCTTGCTGCGTGTTCCCGCGGGAGTTTGTCGCCCGCGAATACGTACTCGCGGCTTGCCACCTTGCACAGCACACCTCGCGAGAGTTCGCAATTGCGAACATGTAGTTGCGGCGGAAAGGAACAATCTCGCACTTGCGAAATAGAGATTTTGCAATTTCGCACAAGAAAATCACCAGCAAACAGGATAAACCTTCAGAAAATTATGATTTTTATCAGAATCACTCCTCAGGTTGACATTTGCATGGCCTTTTTTTTTGCAAGGAGTCCATTTTGGGGGGGGGGGGAGGAAGGAAGTGCCCCACAGTCTCCAACTTCCTGTTCCTGTCCAGCAGGCTCCTCCCAGTGCTTTGTCCATCTCCTGGTCACTTTCATTTGGATCTGGAGCTGGAAGGATTACTTTTTGTGGGTGCTGCTGGATATTTGGATTTGAGGCCTTTTTGACTGTCTTTGGATCACTTTTGGATTAGAAATCAACTTTCACAAGTAAGTTTGTTTGGGGCATTACAGTTGCTGCAAGTACAATTTTGGAACTTTTTCAGAAAATTAAATAAATTATATTGTGGGTAGCCACAGTATCCAGTAGGACCAGGGTTGGTTATGGGTGCATGATACAACTGTTTTGTTGAATTTAAACACCATTGAGGCCATGGATGGGCTGGGATTGTGCAGATTTTATTGTTTTTTGTCGTTTTTTTGGGCCTGCTGGTGTGGCCCTTTGCCCAGGGGTGGTGAGTGTTGCATGGGCCTAGTCTTTCTGTGGGGTGTCTTCTTGAATTTAAACATAATTGAGGCCATGGATGGGCTGGGATTGTGCTTATTTTATTGTTTTTTGTCGTTTTTGGGGGGCTGCTGGTGTGGCCTTTTGCTTGCCCAGGGGTGGTGGTGGTGCATGGACTGAGTGTGCCTGTGGTGTTGTCTCACTCTCTTTGATGTAAACATCATGGATGGCATTGGATTGTGGTGATTTCTGGCTGTTTTTCTGTTTTTTGGGGGTGTACTGTTGATGTGGTCTGGCCATGTGGGTGGTGGTGGTGGCCATCTTGAGTGCTGGCTGGTACAGGCAACATGTGCTTGGGGTGTAAGGGGGCCATTTTGAGGAGAGGCAGTGTCTGAGGCCTGCACTTATTTTGCCTACTTTTCATCCCTTATGCCCAGGGGTAGTGAGTGTTGCATGGGCCTAGTGTTTCTGAGGGGTGTCTTCTTGAATTTAAACACCATTGAGGCCATGGATGGGCTGGGATTGTGCAGATTTTATTGTTTTTTGTCGTTTTTTTGGGCCTGCTGGTGTGGCCCTTTGCCCAGGGGTGGTGAGTGTTGCATGGGCCTAGTCTTTCTGTGGGGTGTCTTCTTGAATTTAAACACCATTGAGGCCATGGATGGGCTGGGATTGTGCAGATTTTATTGTTTTTTGTCGTTTTTTTGGGCCTGCTGGTGTGGCCCTTTGCCCAGGGGTGGTGAGTGTTGCATGGGCCTAGTCTTTCTGTGGGGTGTCTTCTTGAATTTAAACATAATTGAGGCCATGGATGGGCTGGGATTGTGCTTATTTTATTGTTTTTTGTCGTTTTTGGGGGGCTGCTGGTGTGGCCTTTTGCTTGCCCAGGGGTGGTGGTGGTGCATGGACTGAGTGTGCCTGTGGTGTTGTCTCACTCTCTTTGATGTAAACATCATGGATGGCATTGGATTGTGGTGATTTCTGGCTGTTTTTCTGTTTTTTGGGGGTGTACTGTTGATGTGGACTGGCCATGTGGGTGGTGGTGGTGGCCATCTTGAGTGCTGGCTGGTACAGGCAACATGTGCTTGGGGTGTAAGGGGGCCATTTTGAGGAGAGGCAGTGTCTGAGGCCTGCACTTATTTTGCCTACTTTTCATCCCTTATGCCCAGGGGTAGTGAGTGTTGCATGGGCCTAGTGTTTCTGAGGGGTGTCTTCTTGAATTTAAACACCATTGAGGCCATGGATGGGCTGGGATTGTGCAGATTTTATTGTTTTTTGTCGTTTTTTTGGGCCTGCTGGTGTGGCCCTTTGCCCAGGGGTGGTGAGTGTTGCATGGGCCTAGTCTTTCTGTGGGGTGTCTTCTTCAATTTAAACACCATTGAGGCCATGGATGGGCTGGGATTGTGCAGATTTTATTGTTTTTTGTCGTTTTTTTGGGCCTGCTGGTGTGGCCCTTTGCCCAGGGGTGGTGAGTGTTGCATGGGCCTAGTCTTTCTGTGGGGTGTCTTCTTGAATTTAAACACCATTGAGGCCATGGATGGGCTGGGATTGTGCAGATTTTATTGTTTTTTGTCGTTTTTTTGGGCCTGCTGGTGTGGCCCTTTGCCCAGGGGTGGTGAGTGTTGCATGGGCCTAGTCTTTCTGTGGGGTGTCTTCTTGAATTTAAACATAATTGAGGCCATGGATGGGCTGGGATTGTGCTTATTTTATTGTTTTTTGTCGTTTTTGGGGGGCTGCTGGTGTGGCCTTTTGCTTGCCCAGGGGTGGTGGTGGTGCATGGACTGAGTGTGCCTGTGGTGTTGTCTCACTCTTTTTGATGTAAACATCATGGATGGCATTGGATTGTGGTGATTTCTGGCAGTTTTTCTGTTTTTTGGGGGTGTACTGTTGATGTGGACTGGCCATGTGGGTGGTGGTGGTGGCCATCTTGAGTGCTGGCTGGTACAGGCAACATGTGCTTGGGGTGTAAGGGGGCCATTTTGAGGAGAGGCAGTGTCTGAGGCCTGCACTTATTTTGCCTACTTTTCATCCCTTATGCCCAGGGGTAGTGAGTGTTGCATGGGCCTAGTGTTTCTGAGGGGTGTCTTCTTGAATTTAAACACCATTGAGGTCATGGATGGACTGGGAATGTGCAGATTTTATTGGTTTTTGTCGTTTTTTTGGGCCTGCTGGTGTGGCCCTTTGCCCAGGGGTGGTGAGTGTTGCATGGGCCTAGTCTTTCTGTGGGGTGTCTTCTTGAATTTAAACACCATTGAGGCCATGGATGGGCTGGGATTGTGCAGATTTTATTGTTTTTTGTCGTTTTTTTGGGCCTGCTGGTGTGGCCCTTTGCCCAGGGGTGGTGAGTGTTGCATGGGCCTAGTCTTTCTGTGGGGTGTCTTCTTGAATTTAAACATAATTGAGGCCATGGATGGGCTGGGATTGTGCTTATTTTATTGTTTTTTGTCGTTTTTGGGGGGCTGCTGGTGTGGCCTTTTGCTTGCCCAGGGGTGGTGGTGGTGCATGGACTGAGTGTGCCTGTGGTGTTGTCTCACTCTCTTTGATGTAAACATCATGGATGGCATTGGATTGTGGTGATTTCTGGCTGTTTTTCTGTTTTTTGGGGGTGTACTGTTGATGTGGACTGGCCATGTGGGTGGTGGTGGTGGCCATCTTGAGTGCTGGCTGGTACAGGCAACATGTGCTTGGGGTGTAAGGGGGCCATTTTGAGGAGAGGCAGTGTCTGAGGCCTGCACTTATTTTGCCTACTTTTCATCCCTTATGCCCAGGGGTAGTGAGTGTTGCATACTTGCATGTCCCTAGTCTTTCTGTGGGGTGTCTTCAATGTAAACATCATGGATGGCATGGGATTGTGCTCATTTTTCTGTGTTTTGTCGATTTTTTGGGGTGTATAACTGAACTGATGTTCCTCTGTCTTCCATTGCTTTTAGGTGCACAAGAAGACTCAATAGAACCACCAGTGCCAGGAAGAAGTCCTGCAGCGGTGTGTGCAGCATAACGTCACGCGACGTCACGTCTGGACACAGAACCCTCTGCAACTCGTGCAACTGCTGCCTGCTGACCTGCTCTGAAGAAGATGGCCCCAAAAAAAGTAACCCGTAGCTCCTCTAGCAAGAAAGGTGCCAGTAAGGAGCAGAAGAAGCAAGTTACCAAGGACACTGGTGTGCCGCCCGCCCCTTTTTTTGTGAGTAAAAAAAAAAGTATGCCTGCAGCAGCTGCAGCGGGATCTGCTGGGGACCAAGCTGGCAGCAGCACCCCCGCTCCATTGGGCTCAGTGCCACCACCACCACCACGCCAACTTAAGTCCAAGCCCTTGAGTGCTGCAGAGGCAGCCAGTATACTTCTTCAATCACCATCGACCAGTGATGTTGGCTCATCGCAAGAAAGCAGCAGCAATGTCCCTCAATCAACACAGGTTGTTGTAGCTCATCTGACGAGTGTTGAACAACCACAGCGGCAACAACAATCACATGTGCAAGTACAAGCCCAAGTACATGTGGAAGGAGAGGCAGCGCAAGGAGATGCGCATGCAGAGGTGCATGGCGGGTCACAACAAGTGCCCACAATAGTTGTTCCTCCCGAAGTAGGGGCACATCAGGAAATCGACAATCAAGGCGAGGTATCATTTGAGGAAGCCACTCCTCCTGATGATCCTTCATTGTCTTCCACAACCCTAGCAAGGAAGAGATCAAGGGTGGTGTCTACATCCTCTTCAAGCACACCTCCTTCTGATGATACGGATCAAACTTGGGAACCAGCACCACAGCCGTCTGAGAGTGAGGCACACCATGATCCAACAAAGGTACTTAAGCGTAAAAGGAAGCTCGTCCAAAGTCTCAGACTTATGGAGTGTGATGAGGCTCAACAAGAAGTGGCGGATACTGCTGCTGATGAAGACTCTGCCAACGACGACCCAGTCATCATAAAGGTCACTGCAGCCCCAGCGGGCATGCAGCAAACAGACATTTTGACCCTAGCCCGAAGAGCTGCTGCGCGTGATGATGATGATGATGATGTTGTCGATGAGGAGGCAGTGGAAACACCACAATCATTGGAGTTAAGTAGTACACCAACTCGTCCCGCTTCCATATTTCTTTCTGGCAAGAAGAGACCTGCGTCAACCTCGACCTTAATTAGTGGCGGTGAAAGTGGAAAACGTACAAAAGTTGGCCAATCCAGATCCTCCACTTCATCTGGCATTAGCTTCATGACCACCACCACCACCAGTATCGCCGCCTCCTCCAGGTCCCACAGACACTTCAAGTCCCCAGTTTGGGACTTCTTTACTGTTTGTCCCAAAAATCCAAGGTTTGCCATTTGTACCCTTTGTAAGCTTGCAGTTAGTCGTGGTAAGCCAGGTAGCAACTATGGTACCGGCGGCCAGAGTGGTCATCTTGACAGAAAGCACGGTGTCCAATGGTTTGCGCACCTAGCTGCGATCAAGAAAGGCCAAAATCAAGGAAACGTTGATGTTTCATCTGATGTTGACGAGCAGGAAGAAGACGTGTCAAACACTTCCCTTACACCCAGTACCCCTCTCAGCAGCACACCCAATGTGAGGCACACTAAGAGTGTTGGAGCGAGTGAGACACCAACGCACAAAAGTTCACCAGCGAGCAAAATTGGGTCAACGAAGTCATTATCAGCCCGTAAATGCTTGGTCCAGGCCAACATTAGAACAATGCTTACTTCAGACGTGCCATATGAACGCAACCACCCACTGACGCGTCTGTATAACACTAAGCTGGCTAAAATGCTAGCTGTGGACCTTCTACCTTTTTCTTTTGTAGAAGCGGTAGGTTTTCTTGAATTAGTTGCAACGCTCTGCCCTAAATGGAAGGTTCCGAGCCGGTTCTATTTTGCCAGAGTTGCGGTTCCAGCACTACATGAAGATGTGCTGCAGGCGATTGGGGCAGCTTTGCAGAAGAGTGCTGTTCACACAATACATCTGACAACAGACATGTGGACCAGTGGCCCAGGCGATGATTACATGTGCATCACTGCACACTGGGTCTCTTTTTCAGGTGTTATAGCAAAGCTAAACGCAGGTGTTGACCCGGACCAAGTTTTCAAAGCTGCTCGGAAACATGCAACACTAGCCATGTTTGCCTTGGAGAAAAGTCACACAGCAGAAAACCTTTTGGAAGAGTTTGACAAAAAGGTGTTGTCAATGCTATCCCCCCTAAAACGCAAGATTGGTTATGTTTCCACGGATAATGGCGCCAATGTAGTTAAGGCCATGTCACAGGGTCACCATGTTAGAGTGCCGTGTTTGGCGCACTGTATCAACCTGGTAGTTCAAAAATTCTTGAGTGATAAAGAGAGTCCATCGTTCGAGGTAATGGCCACCTGCCGCAAAATGTGCAACCATTTCAGCCATTCTTTTAAGGCCCGGAAGCATCTGCGGAGACTGCTACTTCAACGTGGAATGCCAGTGAAAGCACTCATCCAGGAGGTGGCAACACGTTGGAACTCAACCTTCTACATGCTTGAGCGTCTGCATGAGCAGTATACGGTACTCGATCACTATTTCTTGACAGAGGCTACATCTCAGAAGGAGGACCTGCGGATGAGTAAGGCGCAATGGGCCATAGTTAAAAGCCTGACAGACATGCTTCGTCCTTTTGAGTTCTTCACGCGTGCAGTCAGCCAGGAGGACTGTAATTTGGGAAAAGCTATCCCATTGTTGTGCATACTGGAGCACCAACTGATGGCGGTTTCTTCTGAGTTTGAAAAAGATGAAAAAAAAAAAAACCATTTCATTTTGTCTGAGAAATTATTACATCGCCTACGTGGTGATGAACGTCTTAAAAACATCAACTCAGATCAGCATTACATTTGTGCTACTATTCTGGATCCACGCTACAAAAAGGCGCTGGCAGACAACGCATTCTTTCCTTTCGCTGATGCAGATGTTCAAAAGTACAAACATTGGTTAGCCTGGTCAGCCAAGAGGTTTGAAAAAGAACGGCAGGTTATTGAAGGAGAAGCCAGTACATCAGCATCAGCATCAGCAGGCCATCCGCAGTCACAAGAATCCACTTCTGCACCTGTGGCTGGGGCACAAGTGACCTCTCAGCCGTTAAAGACACCGGCAACTGGATCATCTGCACCACACACAATGACAACACTAACAGTGGCTGGGGAGGAGGATTGGCTAAGTTTGATGGGGTATGGTTCTCTAAAAAATGTCACAGGCACAGCAAAAAGTAAGCAAAGTGGAGGAACAGTTGATGACCTTGAGTCGATGGTGCAGGACTATCTGAATGACTCAACAGTGGTCTTTCTTAATGAGGAGCCATTGCAGTATTGGCATGGCAAAAAACAATTGTGGCCACAGCTCTACAACCTGGCTATAAACTATTTGTCTTGCCCACTCGCAAGTGTGTCTTCTGAACGTGTTTTCAGTGCTGCTGGTGGCATTGTAACTGCCAAACGGAGCCGCCTATCGCCCAAAAATGTGGAGCGGCTGACAATGATCAAGATGAATCAGCACCTCATACCACCAGATTACAAAGTGCGAGAAAGCACGCCACATGAAGACGATGAGGACAGCAACGTAGATGAGGGGATTTTTTCTCTGTTCGGTGCCACTGACCTCATCCAGCCTGAATTCGCAGAGTATGATGACGAAATCTTGTTCTTATTCCCTGACACCGAGCCCTGAAAATGAGACAATCAATCAAGAACTTTCTTTTTCGTCCTTATTCACTTTTATTCCTGTGTGCTTTGTGTCTCTCTTTCTTTGTTTTGCACAGTTAATTTAATTCAAACTTTAATCACCTAATCCCAAAAACAAGACCATCATCAGAACTGTCTTCACTTGTTTGCTTATTGATTTGAAGGTGCCGCAGTCTACATTCCTCAGGTTCACAAGTTCTGAAGAACATGCTCCTCTATCCTCCTCCTCCAGACTGCGATTTCCCTCCAAGCAGAGTGCTGGATTACGCACAATGAAGAAAGACTCAGCACTTGTGGGGGTGTTGTACTTCTTTGCGGGTGAGTTGACGGTTTTGGGCCCATTGCTGTGAAGCTCTAATAATGGACAAAAGTGTTTTGGACCAAATATGAGGTGGAAATTTCTTGCCGTTTTTGCTGACTTGCTTGCCTTTGAGGTGCTCTTTGGCGGGGTTCCGGGGGTTTGTGTGTAATTTTTGGTGTCTGTCGAAGCACTGCTGCGACAGTCTAATCTTGATTGCATTTGCTTTTCAGGAAATCCGTGGTGGAAAACAGGAGTTATGATGATTGATGATGACCTAGCTGCACAGCGCGTTACTTTGGACCGAAGGCCGAGAGATATTGTAAGTATGAGATTTAGCTTTTTCGCTGTTTGGGGGTGTTGTCGGGTGTTTTTTTGCGGGTGGGTTGGCGCCGGCGGGTCTTGCCTGGGGCATTCCTGGGAAGGTCTAATACCGGATACAAGTGTTTTGGACAAAATCCATAAGGAACAGCCTTTTTTTTGCCATTTCTTCAGACATCTTGCTCAATGTAGCGTTTTGGGGGGCTTCCTGCTGTTCGTGGGTGGGTTGCGGCCGGGGTCTCTGTCGAAGCACTGCTGCGACAGTCTAATCTTGATTGCATTTGCTTTTCAGGAAATCCGTGGTGGAAAACAGGAGTTATGATGATTGATGATGATGACGACCTAGCTGCACAGCGCCGCGTTTGGACCGAAGGCCGAGAGACATTGTAAGTATGAGATTTAGCTTTTTCGCTGTTTGGTGGTGTTGTGTCGCGTGTTTTTTTGCGGGTGGGTTGGCGCCGGCGGGTCTTGCCTGGGGCATTCCTGGGAAGGTCTAATACCGGATACAAGTGTTTTGGACAAAATCCATAAGGAACAGCCTTTTTTTTGCCATTTCTTCAGACATCTTGCTCAATGTAGCGTTTTGGGGGGCTTCCTGCTGTTCGTGGGTGGGTTGCGGCCGGGGTCTCTGTCGAAGCACTGCTGCGACAGTCTAATCTTGATTGCATTTGCTTTTCAGGAAATCCGTGGTGGAAAACAGGAGTTATGATGATTGATGATGATGATGACGACCTAGCTGCACAGCGCCGCGTTTGGACCGAAGGCCGAGAGACATTGTAAGTATGAGATTTAGCTTTTTCGCTGTTTGGTGGTGTTGTGTCGGGTGTTTTTTTGCGGGTGGGTTGGCGGGTCTTGCCTGGGGCATTCCTGGGAAGGTCTAATACCGGCTAGAAGTTAGTTGGACAAAATCCATAAGGAAACACCAGTTTTGGCACTTTGTAAGTTAGGGTTCGTTAGGGTTAGCCCTAGCAGCAGGATTGCATGTGTTTAGGGGGGTTCTATTGCAACGCGGTTCTGTTGTTGTAGAGCACTGTTGGAGCGATGCTGGCTATGGATACTTTTGCTTGCAGGCAAGTGGTTTGAATACAATCCACGGTCTGTATTTGGGTCTACTGTTACTTTCAAAGTACGTTTTGTAACCATTTTTCTGCTAGGCATCGTTTTTGGAGATATGATTGGGTTCTTCTACATTTTTGCGACTGGCTTTAGTAAGGGTCTTGGTGGGAGCATTGCTGGGAAGGTCAAATTTTGTTCTAAAACACAGTAGTACAGCCACCTTGAGGGGAAAGATCCGCTATAATATTTTGGCCATACTTATTGATCCTTAGAAAGGTGACTCAGACAGAGCACGCAATTTCAAAAATATTGTACTGTCTATTAGGGAAATCAAAGTGTGACTTTTTGAACCACACAGCGTACATACCTTTTATTTATTTATCAGTGGTATTGTAATAGCACTTCCTGTTTTCCGTTCAATAATTACAGGCCGGGTTTCAGTCAACATCCGCCAGGCAGGCAGTGGACAGGGTGTCTCTTCTGTCAGTGGTCACCACCACATTGATGGACGAAGCGTCAGCTGGAATGGAGGAGTGCCGCCAATAAGAGGAATTGTTTGCTGCATGCAACTTACTTACCAATTTCAACAGGACAACTCCAACAACATACGCAATACAGATACAGTATCCATTGTTGTCTTTTATTCTATGAGTGTGACTGCATGTGCTTACCTTTACTTTGTAACCAAAGATTGTCTGTAAACTCTGTATCTTCAATTATTGTTTGTCCATGCTCTGCTTTTTTTTTCTTCTCTCAACAAAACCTACCCAAAAAGAAACCCCCATTCCCATCCATTTTACAAACCCTAACCCTCTTCCCCCGGGCTGTGTTGTTTTGCTTGATGTCTGACTAAAATGACATCAATAATTCCACACACTTGCTGGGGAGGATAAGGTGATAGCAGCAACAGGCTGGTGAAGGAATACGAGGATATCTTCTAGACTTACTCAGCTTCAGTACTATATCTTCTAGTAGTAGTAGCCAATGTCAAATAAATTCAACGCAAGTACTAGTTATACTTGCAATACTTTACCATTTGTTAGGCTACATTATGGCACTGTTCTAGTGTACTGTCACCTGCTATTTTCTCGATCGTACCGTAACCGTTGTAATGCTACAGTAAGGAGTACAAACAAGGTTTCGTTTTCTTTTTTTCCATAGGCATGCAACTGCCACTGTGTCACACCACTAGTAACACCGCAATGAGGAAATGTCACCCGCCCAGGAATGACAACGTTAATCCCCATTTCACCTGGAGCCAGCCCTGGGCCTAGCCCTAATTTCTAACACAAATTACAGGTAAGATAAGCGTTTGGTGGGAGGTAGTATAATGGAGTATTATTTCGGAGTAGACAAGAGTTTGACGGTTGTACTACTAAAGTCCTACGACTGTTCAGGAAAACAAAGTTACTGTTACACCCCCGCCCCCCACCCACCAGACTGAAAAGCAGTAAAAAACAGGTATGGTCAGATAAAGTAGTTGAAAAATATATTTATTTATCCCTAACAAAATAATCTCCCTCACCCACCCTAACCCCAACGATTGTCTCTGAAACGTCCCAAAACGATCCCAACTCCCAAATCCCACCCCCCAAAAGTCTATAAAAAAAGGGCAAGGGACACTCCACTACTGGAGGGTGCTGGTGCTGGTGCATGATGCGGCATGGGCATCATACTCCTTGCGGAGGGTGGCAAGCTCGGAGCGGAGGCCCTTAACCAAGGTCTTATACCTCAGGACCTCCTGCTCCAGGTTGGACATGCGGACTCGTAGGCGGTGTTGGCGTTCCTTGCAGCTCCTGTGGGGGGCAGCTGGTGTTTCGGGTGCTTGGCGGTGGCGGTCGGCTTTCTTAGCCCGGCTCGGTCCCGCTGGTTTAGTCACGGAGGAGGATGCAGTCGAAGATGTTGCCCCGCTCGACTGCGTGTCCTCCTCCTCCTCCAGGGCCACCAGCCGCCGATACTCGGCGACTGTGGCCTCCAGCCTCCGTTGCCGGGCCAATCTAGCCTGCTCCCTCCTTGTTGTTGATTTGGAAGGAGCAACTATATGAAGAAAGAAAGACATAGTCTGTAACCAATGCTCCTTATTAATAACACAAAGTGATTGAGCCGAAAGTTGGGTCACAGAGTACAAGTAGCAAATTGAAAGCACAGTACATAACTATTGAGGACAGTATCTATGTAACCCTCCCACTTCTGCATCCTTGCTCTAACAGTAGTGGTAGTTTAATGAACTAATTCTACGACCACTATGGACTTCCATTACAGTCGACTATGACAGTACACCAGTCTTATTCTTCTTCTTCTCTCTTGTTTAGGGAAATGGGTACGTTATCTTATGCAAGCCGGCAGAATGACATGGACACAGCACAGTGAAGTTGCACCCGAGAAAAAAAGTTGCACACCATGATGATGGAGACAGACTTGCGTTACTGTACCGGTCCAGTACATGCAGGTGGTGAAGCTATTACTTTTCTATTACGGGTGGCACTGAGAATACTCTGTTACAAGGGCTACTGCTTAATTAATTTACCTTTCACCCTACAGTGCAAATGAGTACTAGAAAAGGAAACTGAAGAAGCTAACTAATTTGATTATCTATCACTTCACATGGGACGTATTTAATGACAGATGAGATGACTTTAGGTGCTTTGCTTAATATTGAGTGAACACAGTGATACACCCACACATGAATGACGTACTACAAGTAAACTAAAGTTATTAAGAGAGGTACGGAGTGTCCACCGTAATAACCAGATATATGCTGTGAATGCAAACGCAATACAAAGTACTGCTACTATTCATGGTAGTATTGGACACATTTACAATTTCTTTTCCTTGCCTTCCCTGCACTGGGACGGACGTGCGGGTGCGGTGGTACATGCTCTTCAAGGTAACACTTACTTCACCTGGCGACCATCTACTCTCTCTAGATACACATTTGCTATGTAAGAGTCAGAGAATACCATGCTCCAGGCATCCATTCATTCAAAGTATACGCACACATACAGTTTCTGTTTCACCCACCCAGGCTGCTGTCCTTCCACCCATCCTTGCTTCATCATTGACCCAGCCATGCACCATACCATATTCTTTCCTTCCCAGCCACCTCTGGGTCCAAGCAAACACATATCGTTCTTCTTTGCCAGCCATCATACAAGTTCGCGTCCCACTTACTTACACCCTTCTTTCGCTTTTCGTTCATCCCATCCATCACGTTCGTCTAAGAACTTATTGGGATTCTTCTCACCAAAAACTTCACAGCTAAGTCGAAGTACATTTCGAGGAGGCTACTACCTGGTTGATTTGTAATTGTAATACACCCGTGCAGAAAGCACACTATGCAGTCTTCAATCTCAATAAGTAAGGAATATATAGCTTACCTGTTTCCGCCACCACCGTTTGATCCCCCACAGGAACGGCCACCAGCTCTTCTACCGCCGCATCCTCCCCAGAGGCCTCCGAGTCCAAGTCCAACACATCAGCCACCTCCGCGCTGGCCCCGTCACCAGATGTTACACCTACAAAGTACATTTAAGAAAGTTAGAATACACCACTCACTACTATATAATATTTGGTCTAGGAGAAATGTTAAAAAAACAGAATACAATGTAATAATTTGTGACTGTCTACTCCATAGTAAAAATGTCCCATTTTCCAGGGAAGGCTGTTGTCTTGCTGCACTTTTATGCACAACTGATGAATGCTTGCTTTTGATTTTTAACACGCACCACTTTTTCTCCTAACAGACAGAAGCTTGACTCCTGAGTCCTAAGAACACGACCAGGATCAAGTTCAAAGTAGGTGAGAGTTCGGCTCGACCACAAGAAATGTGTCCAATTAATCGTCAGCACTAACCACTTTTCCGTTTACAGTTAAATAGTTTTATGACAAAGTAGATTTCAATAAATGTGTTTACTTTTAATAAAGCTTTTACACTTAAATAGACTCTGTGGTTTTTGTTCCTCTAGACTAGAGTGGATGAGCTAAAGGTTTTGGAATTTTTGCAAGCATGAGTGCCTCTGACACTTCTTGACTGTGCTGTGACTCCGTACTACTCTCTTGTCCTGCGTACGATAATCTAGAGATCATTGGGGATCTATAATCGGTGACTTCGGGAGCTGAATGACTCTGCCACACTATCTAGTCAGTAAGGAGACAGTGCATAGAGGTATTGCTGAATATAATGGGAGTCCAATGGAATTGCCAAATGTCCAATCTTAGTTAGCTACACAGACAGACTAATAAGAATAGTCTAGTAATACCACAGGGAGTCATCATATTCGAGGCAGGATAAGAATTTATATCCAGTCTACAAGAAGATCAAAGACGATTTAGAAAAAATCGAATGAGGAACGCTAGGAAAAAATAGGTACTGTTTAGTAAAATGTAAACTTACTGGGGCCAGCAAAGGAGCCCTCGCCTGCCCGATCCTGGCCTGCATCCTCAGCACCCTCCTCCTGTGCCCTCTTGCCCTTGGGGGGAGCTGATGTACAACATGAAAGAAAGAAAAACCATAAAACATGGATGAGATTTTTCAACCAAATCAAACATTTCAAAAGAACAATAACAACATATTTTGGAAAAATAGCAAATAGATAGACAACTATTCCACGGGATCTATCTCATGTGGTATACTACGTTATTCGTATTGCCTGATTTGCGGAACGTTGACTTAGAAAGTTCCTATGTAACTCAATAAACAGACTACTAAAGAGGTTTGCCTAGGCCTGGCACTGCAGGCAGTAGTGCACAACACGTGACAGACAAAGTCCATCCTGCTTGCAGATCAGTGAATACTCAAACTATCAATCCACCCGCCACCACCGCCACTATTTCTTCTGATAGCCATGTGACTGTCTAAAGGAAGGACACTGGACTTCAGTCTGTTGGGGCTGATTTATAAGTCCCTTGCGGAAGTTGCGGCTGATTTTCCTCCATTGTTGCGTGCCTTTTCTGACGCAGCGGCAGAACAAAAGACTCGCCATGGTGTTGGTGCGGCGTATATATTAAAAAAAAAAACACATATGGGCATATGGGCGATGCATCACGTTGTAAAGCCCTGCGCCATCAGGGGGCGTTCCGGCGCAAGGGAGGGCGTACCTGCGCAGGAACGAATCCTAAAAGTGGCTGAGGGAAATCTACAAGATGTCAATCAGTCATTTTTATGACAATGATGCATGACTCAAACCCTGCGCGCTTGAAGCCGACGTACGGCTTGATGCAGCATTGGGGAGATAGGGTACCCCAGAGCATTGCTGGAGCTGCGCCATCGTTGGCACGCAACTCCAGCAATGCGCTGCCTTTACGGCACAGATGCGTAAGGCTTCTGTGACGTTTTGGGCCAATGGGTGGTGGTGGCATGGCACACAATTACTGCCGCATCCCTGCTACTTTGCAGGGATGCGCCGGTAATTGAAAATATGACCCTTACTGTCTAGCATTACGCAGTTCTTTTCTTTACAGTACACTGATACATAATTTCTCAGGCCAATGAAATGCTTCTGAACACAACATACAAAACAAAGAAGCATAGTAGCAAGCAAGGCTACTGAGAAGGAGAGCAGTGCACCTGAAAATGAAATGCATAGAAGATTTTGAAATATAATTTACCTCAATGTAATCGGCAGCATTATTGCTCTTGGTAAAGAACAAAGATTTGCAAATAACAGAGCAGGATAAAACAGAGTAGTAAATGTACTACTACTACTACTCACCAAGCCCGGGGACCTCTACGCCGAGCGCGTCCAGCAAGTCCCGCTCCCGGTCCATGACATCGGTCCAGCGGTGGGTGGCCTGGTTATATGTGCGCCGGACCCCAGAGATCTTGTACATGGCCCGGCACACCTTCTCCCACCGCTGGCGGCGCTCCCGGATGCCATAGCCGGTCGCGATCTTGCCGCCTCCCAGGATCGTCTTGGGGAGGCGGCGCTGGACATGGAAGATCAGTGCCGCCACTTCCTCCGCGCTAAAGATCTCCCTCGGGACCACTTGCTCCCCCCTTAAACGCCCGCACGGGAGCCGGGCACGGGGTGCGGGACCCTTCCCCTTCTCAGGGTGCTTCCCGGCTCCCTTTACCATGGTCTGGGCAGAAATAAACTTAAATGATAAAGAAGAAATAGAATAGTGAAGAAGAAAATAAAAGAGTTTAAAAAAGTAGTTTAAAAGTAACTAAAAGCTGCAGAAAACACAAAAATATAGAGCTAGAAAAATAGAGGGTTAGATAATAAGTAAAATTAGATCAAAAAAACTTCAAACAAGCAAAGGATGGCAGAGATTGAGAGAGGATAGAGAAAGCATGCCCAGAACCATAGCAATGAATGAGAAACAAGATGGCCGCGCCCGTTCACGACCGCGTGGGTAAGTTCGCGCGAGATTTTCCTTGCGAGTACGCGCGAACTTGTACTCGCGAGCAGCACACTTTGCGAGATTACACATAGCGGGCGGAAACGGAATTACGTCACGCCAACAAGATGGCCGCGCCCGTGTACGACCGATAGGGTAACTTGGCAAATGAATAGCTAGAAGCGCCTCGCGAACACGCGCAAGATCACGCGAACATACACGTCGCAACAAAAACAATTTTGTATTCGCACGTATTCGCGGCTTCCGAAATCGATCTCGCACGGATTCGCGCCCCAAATAACGCGCGAAATTGCAAAAAAAACGATTTTAGCTAAAATGAAAGCAATGAGCAGGTGCAAAAGTTCAAACTTAACATTAGTAACATTCAAGGTAGTGCTTCCTGATGGGCCCCTCCAGAGTTTGCAACAATTCTATGACCCTGCTATGACCCAAACAGCAGGCTCATAGAATAGCACCATAAAGGTCCTGTAAAAAAAAAATTTCACTGCAACAAAAAGCAAATTACAGATAAGGAAGGAAGCAGGTGCCAGCCAGACTGGAACTTTCAAAATTACTGACACATTAATGAAACACAAATTAATTGATGGCAGTTGAAGAAGGGCAGGTGTGCTAGCTTTTTTCAACCACCATAATCTACAGTAATAAATAAACCTAATAGGTGCCTGTGAGGATGTACTAGAGGGTGGCATGGGTGTCCCAGAGGGTGGCAGTGGTGAAACAGAGGGTGCTGTGAACCTGTGATGATAAACCAGACGTAGAAACAACATAGTCGCGGCCGTTGCAAGCCGAAAAGTAAGTTCGCAATTGCGAACTTGTCCCAAAATCGGCGTGAACACGCGCCAACACAAAAAACGGAAAAATCCGCAAGTCCGCTAGAGTTCGCGGATCTTCGCGGATTGCGAATCCGTAAATACGCAAGTTCGCGGATTGCCAATCCGCAAAATCCGCCCATGCTTAAATATGGGCATGCCCATGGCAGCTGTAGCTGCATCTGCGATGAGTCCAACGTTCAGAGCAGTGGTGGAAATCAGAATACTTCTATATCTGTATCTGTTATGAGCCCAGCGCCTATTCCCGTTCTCTTTCAGAGTACTGCGGGCATGCACAATTGTGTCTCTATCAGTGTCTGATGTGTGTCTGCTGTGAGCCTGGCTTCTTTACCTGTACCCTTTCAGAGTCAAATCAGCATGCCCATGGCTGCTGTGCCAGCTATGAGCCCAACTTTAGTTCTGATACACCTTCAGAGAAGTTTGGGCTTGCACAACAAGTAGCTGTATCTGTGTCTGCTATGAGCCCGGCTTCTTTTCTAATGCTCTTTCAGAGTAGTGTGGAAATGGGGAAACATCCTTTACAATGCAACTTTTACCACGCAGTGCTATTACAACGCAGGTTTTACAACGAAAACCAATACAACGCATTGCGCTGGGGGGCGCTCTAGGATAGGGAATAGATTTAATTTACTATCCAACACCTTCCCTAGTGTCCACGGGGACTGGAGTTGGAATAGTAAATTAAACTATTCACTATCCAGCACCCCAAAGCGCTTTGCTTTGTAATGGTATGCGTTGTAAAAAATGCGTTGTAACAGCATGCGTGGTAAAAGCATGCGTTGTAACGTTATACATCCGTGGAAATGCACAATAGTGGCTATATTTGTTTCTCCTATGAACCCTGATTCTATTCCAGTACTCTTTCTCGGTAGCGTGGGCATGCCCGTGGCAGCGGTTACTACATCTACAACATGTCCAGCCTTCATTCCAGTGCCCTTTCAGAGTTGTGTGGGCATGCCCGATGGTCACAGTGTCTCCGTTTGCTGTGAGCCTGTTTTTAGATGTAGTCGTAGCTTGTGTGCACCCACTGCCACAATAAACAAGGTGGATCTTGCTGCAAGAGGCAGCACAACACATGTGCTGCACCTCTGCCCCTCCCCCTATCACAGGCCCAATTTGTAAATCAGTTCCTTCTAGTAGGAAAGTGCACTGCAAATCTGCTTCAAGCGTCTGGCTCATTGGAGGCTGCCCTGCTGCGGATCACGTTGCTAGCGTTCAATGGGCCACGGAGACAGGCCCCTTCCTTTTAACCTGATTCTATGCTTCATTGAGTCTAGAGCGCGTCCCAGAAATGATTTGCTGTAATGTTTTTGCTCCACTTCCTCTGCAGTGTATGTTTTTTATTATTTGCTTCGCGATAAAATGTAGACATGCCCAGATGGGTGAAATGTGTCCCAGTAATAAGGTTTCTATAAACATGCATCCTGTTCTGCAAGAATGAAAGACTTTCCCCATTCAGGTACATTTGTTTAATCGAATATTTGTTACCTCTGAAATGGCCCTGGTGTATGGAATACAGATGGCTCAACTGGGTTGTATTCCTCTGTTGGTTTTTGCAATCTGTTTCAGTATGTTGGTTCACCGCTGGATACCCTGCACCAATATAGGCACTAATATTAACTGGGGCTACAAAATGAAAAAATAGCCAACTGTATTTCCTCAATACTGCCTGCAGTTTCTTTGTAGTATGAATGTCCTCTCACAACAGCTGTCAAAAAAGGAATTATTTTTCAACTGATGTTCTCCATTTTTACAAAAAACCACCGCAGATCTTTTGAACTGAGCTGACCTTGGGTAAGCACAGATAGGTTGTTCTGTTTCAAAATCAGCCCCCGCCCCCAAGGGGCCATATTACAAACACGTTGCGGCTGGTGCAACATTGCAACATATTGTAAGGGTAAGCTTTTTTTGTAGCACTCCTTTTTACGGAGGCCTTTGTTGTTTTATGGCAGAACATTTTGGGGCCAAGTGTCAAAAGCATCTATGAGTATGGGAAGTAGTGCTACAAAAGTATTCTTGTGCGTACACTTTTATCCCACCGCTAATCGACCCTAAAACATTCAATTTTTCATTAGAAAATGTAAATGAATATTCCATGAATGTTCTCATTTTAGATATTTTAGGGCCGGTTCACAAAGGTTTGTAAGAATACGAAATTAAATACAATAGGAGCATTATTTTACGTATTCCAAGGAGCCTTTGGGAATAGCTGCCTCATATGAATAAAGATTATTGCAGCAAAAACATGGAACAGCTTAAAAACATAAATGCAAAATATCTCATAGCTGCAATGCATGCCATCGTTCTTAATAGCTCCATTCAGGAGGTTTGTGTAAATTGATCCCTGGCTTTAAAAACAACGCTCCATTGGTGTCTGCTTGTTATTGAATAAGGTTTCATACTAGGAATGATCCTACAAAGCAGGTTCCTTATTGTTAAATAAATAGTTTATTTATTGTTATTGTTTAATCACAAGGAACAGTGGAAAACCGTTTATTAGATGTACACCGCAAAATAACAACGCAGCTACAAGACTGGAAAAAATGGATTGATATTTAGAATGGTGGGGTAGCTTAAGTTTTGATTTTGAGTACTGGACCACAGAAACAAAAAAATAACATTATAGGTTAATTCTTATTTATATGTGTATACATGGTTGTGTCTCATCGACAGGAGAAGGCAGGACTGACAGAGTATGACTATGTACGTATATGTACATTTTTCTTTAAGTATATGCACATGGTTGTGTCTCATGGACTGGATACGGGAGGAGTACATTAAGACGAAATTCGTAGCGCGCACAGCATCGCATTTTGCGATGCAGTGCGCGCTACGAAATTTGTTTTAATAATTAAATTGTGTACTTACCTGCAATTATCCATATGCCAGTTTTTAGGTCCCTCCACCCTGCCCCTCCCCGCCTCCCTGCCCCACCGTAACTCCCTCCACGGGCCGCGGCTGCTCCCTACCGTTTCTACAGGACAGTTCTAGACAGCCTAGGTCAGAAACTACTCGAAGCAGGTATTACAGAATTTTAGAGCTGTCCTACTGGTTGTGATTTCTTAACTCACCACGCTTCACAAATCAATTAGAGTCAATACTAGAGAAGGGCGTGTATTTGTCCAAATAAAGCATAGGGGAATAGTTTGGTCCTGATGAGTGTCTCAACTCGCAGAGGCACATAACCAATGTCAGAAAATGGTGATCCTATGAGTACATATGACGAGTCCTCCCTGTCCTTACTTACTGCTTGTTTTAATATTATTCTTGGGATGCACTAAGAAACAATCAATTTGACCCAATGCAAAATTTTAGATTCACTTTCCAATTCCCCCAACACTACCACCAAAAATATCAGGAAAATGTGTGATTTCAAGCATAGTTTGAGGGTTGCAGGGCATTGTGAATAAGAAAACTTCATGAGATCTCTTGCAAGGCACACCACCTTGGAATTCCCTGGTTGCCTCGTTTTAAAAAATGTCTGTGGTTTGTAGGTTTCCAAGGGTGGTGGCCGAGCACAGCCCCAAATACCGCAGCGACCCCGATTGCTTATCTCTCAATGAAGTGCTTTAGGACCTTTTAGTGTCCTGGTCTGGTGGCCTTTCTACGCAAGTGGGGTCCCATTCTTATCAGTGGACAAGTGCAAACTCCATGTGGTAGGAAATATGTGGCTCCCTGCAGATTCCAGCACTTACTGTCACAGAAATGTAAGCAAAATGTGCATTTTTTTTTACCAAAGTCTGACGTTTACAAGAGCTTCTGGCCTGGGCAAAAAAACCTGATAAGAGCCATGCAAGTCACCACACCTTGGTCAAGTTTTAAAAAATGGTCAAATTTGCTAGGTTTCCCAAGGTGCCAGCTGAGCTAGATCCCAAAGTCCATAGCTACCCGCTTTGCAAGGAGAGGGTTTGTTTGTAGTGGAAAATGTGATATATCCATGTTGCTTTTTGGGCCATTTCTTGTTGCAGGCACTAGGCCTACCCACACAATTGAGGTACCATTTTTATTGGGAGACTTGGAGGAATCCTGGGTAGAAGGAAGTTTGTGGCTTCCCACAGATTCCAGAACTTTCCATTACAGAAATGTGAGAAAGCTAGTTTTTTAGGCAAAGTTTGAGGTTTGCAAGAGATTCTGGGAAAAAACTGGTGAGAGCCACGCAAGTCACCACACCATAGATTTTCCAGGTGACTAGCTTTCAAAAATATGCATGTTTGCTAGGTTTCCTTAGGTGCCGGCTGAGCTAGGGGCCCAAATTCCACAACTACCCCCTTTGCAAAGAAAGGGTCAGCTTTGAGAAGAAAAATGTGATGTATCCATGTTGTGTTTTGGGCCATTTCTTTTCGTGGATACTAGGCCTACCCACACAAGTGAGGTACCATTTTTATCGGATGACTTGGAGAAACGCTGGTTGGAAGGAAATTTGTGTTTCCCCACCGATTCCAGGACTTTCCATCACAGAAATGTGAGCAAAATATGTTTTTTGGTCAATGTTTGAGGTTTGCTAGGGATTCTGGGTTAAAAAAACCTGGTGAGAGCCATGCAAGTCACACTACCCTGGATTCCACTATATTCTAGGTTTCAAAATTGTTCAAGTTTGCTAGGTTTCCTAAGTGCCTGCTGAGCTAGAGCCTACAGTTCACAGCTTCTCACTTTGCAAAAAAATGGTCAGTTTTTTGTGGGAAAATGGTAAGCGACCATGTTTGAATTTGAGACATTTCCTGTCACATGCATTAGGCCTACCCACACATGTGAGGTACCATTTTTATCTGCAAATACGTGAAGCAGTTCCTACCTTCAAAACCGTTCTCAGAGATTCCTTATCAATGGCGATTTGTCCGCTCCCTCCGTGGTCACGGTGGGAGTCCCTCAAGGATCAACGTTGTCCCCCACCCTCTTCAATCTCTACTTAGAACCCCTTACCGAAGTCCTTCGCACTGCAAACATCTCCTTCCACATGTACGCTGATGACACACAGATCTATATAAAAATCTCCTCTCTGGAGGAGATCCTCACCTTGAATGAAGCCCTGAAAGTGACCGTCAAATGGCTCTCCTCCAACCAACTCAAACTCAATGCTAAGAAAACCGAGTTCCTTTTAATATCCCCACCCAAGAGCAACCCTGAGATCCAGTTTTGGATTAAAGCCATCACAGCCTTAAACTGTACCCCAACCATTGTGGACTCGGCCAAATCTCTGGTAATTACCCTGGATTACAACCTGAACCTGCGAGACCACATCAACGCAATGGCCAAATCTGCCAGATTCCACCTGAGCTATCTATGGAAACTGAAACCCTTCCTTGACGCTCCTGACCTAAAACTAGCAGTCCAATCACTAGTTATCTCTAGACTAGAATATGGCTGCGCAACCCTCTCCGGCTTACCCAAGACCTCGCTGGCTCCCTTAAAAGCATGCCTCAACGCAGCCGCTAGACTACTTACAGGCTCCAGGAAATTTTATCATATCACTCCTCACCTGAAAGCTTTGAAATGGCTTCCCTTCGAGGCTAGGATCCACCTCAAGCTGGCATGCATCACGCACAAGGCCCTTCACACTAACTCCCCTGCGTACCTTGCACAGAAGCTTGTGATATCCGGAGGAAGCAGAAACCTACGGTCGACCAATGCCCTCCTCCTCCGGCCTGCACGCTTCGGGAAAATAAAAACCCACAAACGAGCCTTCACCGGGACTGCACCAAGAATATGGAACTCCCTCCCTCCTGATATCAGAAGAATCCCTTCCCTGGCATGCTTAAAAAAAGAGGCAAAATCCTTTCTCATGGGTAAATTCCTGGGATAATCCCGCTCCACAGCCACCGGAGAGACTATTTCTGCGACCCTGTACAGGACTCATGTTGATATCCTGCCTATTTGTATGACTATGTCTCCTCATATTGCCCTGATGTACAGCTTTCCCTATCCCTAATGTACTATACTTGTGTGATATCCTGCCTTCCTTATGACCCCGCGACCCTCCCTGATGTTCTTCTTCTCCTACGATGATGTGGAGAAGTGTGGCTCACTGGTTAGAGGAGGGAGACCTGGAAGTAGAGGTCAGCCCGGGACCAGGGTTCAATTCCCGGCTCAGTGGGGTCTTGAGTCCTAAAATGTCCATGGACTCGACAATTCTCGCTCCGGTGCCTACTCGATTCACGGGTTCACACTCTGCGACTCTGGGCAATAGCTTGCTTAATCTCCACAACGGCCCCTAACGGCGGGATGCCTGGCATTCACCGTGCGGATACCCTGCCGGGGTTATCTCACAGGGGAATACCAGGACGGGTTCCCTAAGCAAGCGCTTAGAAACCGCTTGGTGATTTGCGCTATATAAATTCCTGTACATTTACATTTACGATGACCCGCCTCTGTATTACCCCATGAATATTTAAAGCGCTCTGATACCCTCACAGGTCAAGTTCGCGCTCTATAAAACCTTAAAATAAAATAAAATAAATACAATTTGTTATTACCAATTTGATTTTGCTGTATGTGTGCCTTCCAAATCTAAGCCAATGTATAAGAAAGAAGACATTTTGAAATATACCCTCCAAATAATATGCTAGTATGCGTACCAGCAAAATTAGAGATGGACAAATAGCCACTGCTCCTAACCTTCATATCTTGTACTCAGGAGTCAAAAGGTGAACACTTGCTTGTTCTGTGGCGAAGGCTTCCAGTCCGGTGTTCTGAAAGGTGCCAGCAGACCAAAGGCAACCTAAAGGAAATGTGTTTTGTGTGATTTCCCTGTGCTTCAACCTGCTCCACAGCACAAGACAGACCTCGCCTGGTGTTTGTTTCTGCCTCAAAAAGGGACGCAACTGGAACAGTTGTTTTTTGTGGATTCTGGGTTTCTGTGAAAGACACTATACACTTGACTATGCAGAACGATTGTCTTACTTGGTTTAACATCCCTAAAATTTTAGAGACACTGAGGCTTATTTACAAGTTACGCACATAAGGACCCTAGTCAACAAGTAATTTGCATGCACAACTTCAACTTACATGGTCAAATGGTTTGATTTGCAAATGTAAAAGATAATCACACTATGGCTTAATATTGCTCATGGGTAAATCTTCTGACAGGGAGTGGGCATTCCAGGACAAACACGGAAACAGAGAACCGCGACCGGACAGCCAGAGCAGTGTAACAATTGCAACTAGGCGCGAGTTCTCCGAACAGGAAGATTGAATCCCACCATTTATGAAGACAAGAACACAAGTAAAATGTAACTCAAAACATCAGATGGAGAAAGCACATTTGGACCAGTTTCCAGAAACAGTCCTCCCCCACAATAGTGTCCTAAACTCAAGTCCCCAGCCCTGAGGAAGACCTTCCTGGAATCCTCCTGGTCCCCCCACGAAGGTCGAAGCACGACATCACCCCCTTCACTTCACGAGGCCAAGAGTATCGCCAGATTAAATGGTTTTGAAAATATGGACAGATCAGTTTAGCCAACTCATGGTGGTTTAAACTTCCGTAAATTGCTTAAAGCGCGCTCTGACCTCAACACTTCTCTTAGGACCACTCATTGGATGATTATCGAGGATAAGTAGGGTTCTTTCATCCCGATATATGTTTACAATGAAGTAGGACATTCCTGATTCATGTCTGTTATTGAATACATGTAAATAACCCTGCCCCCCTTTTTCCTTGTATGTTTGATTTTCATTTAAATTATTTATTGTACCACCGTATGGAAAATACATGTAAATAAGTACTGAAATGAATACAGGTGTATCAGAATTTCGAATAAAAAAAACTAAAAGAAAGAACTGAGAAAACATAACGTAAATTACATTTATTAAACAATCTGATGATGTCATTGTTCAAATTTTATGAGTGACATATGGTTGCTTGTTTACCCACGACTATAAGTTGTTAAAAGAAATCTAGTTCATTTATTGAAAACTTACGAAGGTAAAGAATTTATGCCTACGTATTTATCAACGTAAAGAATTTATGGTCATAGAGGCATCATTTTCATTCACTGTTTAACAGATTCCAGCCTCTAGGGGCCAGATGTAGGTGTCCAAATACCGGTCGGAAACGGCCGAAAATACCGATTTTAGGCCGTTTCCTATGGGTATTTGGACATTGGCATATAGGAGTTGCAAAATCATACAGATTCGGTAATTTTACCGAATCGGTAATTTTACAGATTCGGTAAAATTACCGATCGGTAAAATTACCGAATCTGTAATTTCTTATGTAGGTAGCACTTTAAACAGTGCTACAGGGCCTTTAGAATTCGTTATTTACCACCTAATACAATTGGGTGGTAAATAACGAATTCCTGTGTACATGCACATCTGTGCATGCACACCTGTGCCATGTGGCACACATACATGCCCTAAGGGCATGTATGTGTATCACATAGCACACAAGCCAGAAACAGGGGTGTAACAGGGTGTCAAAGTGACACACTGTCCCCCTTGGCAATTCGGTATTTTTACCGATTCGGTAATTACCGAATCGGTATTTGCTATTGATTCCTATGGGCTTCAAGGCCCATAGGAATCAATGGCAAATACCGATTCAGTAATTACCGAATCGGTAAATACCGAATCCTACCGATTCGGTAAAAATTACCGAATTTTTACCTACATCTTATTTACCGATTCATAAATACCGAATCGGTAAAATTCGGTATCTATGAATCGGTAAATAAGATTTACCTACATCTAGCCCTAGGTTCCTTAATTGAATCAGCCCCCAGCCTTTTGACAACAGGAAAGTTAGTGAGCACTCACAAATAGTTTAGGCTATCCGGAATATTTCCCTGTCCCATTTACACCATTGAAAGGATTGGCGATTCACTCCTGTGAAAGGCTGATGTTAATTCATTTCCAGGGCAGGAATGGCAATGAACACCCCATATCGGTTTCTGTGTTGGGAGAAGAGGGTTCTCTTTTTCATACACTTTTGCATGTGGAATTCTATTCACATAAGCACAAGAGGGCATTCAAATAGGTTTTTCGGGAGTACTTCTGTGTCACAGAGCACCAGGAGCACACTCGGAAACCATTGGAAATTCCTAGGTTTGTAAATATGCACCCATACAAGTAATACATCTGTGGATTGAGATTTGGGAATTTCTTTTTGAATCAGAGTCTGTGCTTTCGCCTCTCTCAGGACCTGTATCTCACAGATTTACATGAGGTTTTAAAATGGAATTTTGTAGATTTTTTTGTTTTACTGAATGAATGATAGCTATGAACTTTCAAGTATTATAATCACACTTTTTTTCTGACAGGGGATTGATTTCAAGTCAAACTTAAAGCTGGAAAAAGATGTATACTGGTGTAATTAACAAACATGGACATTACATATTTTTTGTGTAATCAATCAATCATTATTATATTTGCGCTTCTTATAAGTTGAACACAGCGAATGTAATAAAAATAAATTGCAGAAAGAAAGCCTCCATTCATGACTCCTCATTTTGGAAAGGATTTCCGACAATACTCATTTAACTAGTACAAAAATATTTTGCTTTAAGCCAAATGAAACACGCATGTGAGTTTTTAGGCTCATTACAAGTGACCCGGAAAATATCCCGACTTTTCCCCACCACTGGAGTTTCTGATACTCCAGTTATCAGTAACTTCGAGGATGGGGAATGTCACCCCATTGTAGCATGAAACCTGTGGGTATCCTTAGAAATGAAGAATTACCAGAGGAATTGGTAATTCCCTGTCTATTATCATTTCCCCCTAGATTTTAACATGAAGACAAAATCTACTCGTGAAAATTAAAGACTCGATTGAAATTCCGTGGAGTTCATAAATCTAAATCTTTTGGGGGTGATAACTGCTGCCCATGAGAATTAAGAGGCCACCCTTAATGAGGGCGTCAGTGATGAATTGGCAGTTTTCATCTTCAAGCATTGGCTCTGAAATGTGTCAACACGGTATTGGCTGCAAGAATGCTCAGGTTTCCTATTCATGTGCACATATAATCAAAATTTAAGCGATGACAAAAGCCACAATAACACCAGCTGTGCCTTCTTCTTAGGTCTCATTTAGAAATCTTCAGAGGCAACCCAGGAACCCATGCATAATTCTGGAGCTGTAAATCTTTCATGAAAAGCTTAGGCACATCACGCTTCTTGGGCCATGGCTGAGATTATAAGTGCGCTGGAGGCGTAGGTGCCAGATGTGTTTTTTACTCGAATTTAACGGGACTAAACAAGGCACTAATTATGAGTTATGCCCTCAAAAATTAGTGCCTAACAGGCAGCTCCTCTGAAAAGGCGGAGGAGCGTCGTCCTACTGCTTTTGAGCAATGAAAAATAAAATGATAATAACAAAGGGTATTATTTTGTTTTTCTGAGCTTAGTCCCTGCAGCTGGGGCACTCACATCAGTCACAGCGCTGCTCTCATGCTGGGGAATACCAGCATCACAGTGGCGTCTGGATTGGCATAAAGCACTCTGTGCCATGCCTGGAGTAAAGAGGCCAGAAGAGCACCAACGCAGGAGAATGCAGGTAAGCATTATTTTTTTCCCACATGCTGCCCTCCCCCACACCGCCCCCCACTTAAATGCCACAGCAACCGCCACTGCGTAACATGGAGCTTTCTGTAATGTTCATGACTCAATCTGCCAATAGTGTGCAAAAGCCACTGTAAGATTATTAAACTTATTTTTGTGTTTTCGTAATTGGACCACAGGATTGCTCCTTTCTGCTATTGTATAGTAACACAAATGGTGAAGACATCGCTTTCGAGGAGACAGTGACAAGGGTTATACCCCATGACCAGTGGAGCATTATAGCAATGTAGACACTGTCATCTACAACCTATCTGATTCCACTGATTTCATCTTGTGCTAATGTAGTATTTACTATCACTCATTTTGTATGGCAGGTGGAATGGGATTGAAGAAAGCAATCTCTTCCTGCTAGGTCTGGTGGTAACATAGGACCATCTGCCTGTTTTAACACTGTGGTGCTAGAGTGCCACACGTACACATGGGGAGCACCAGAGGTACTCGTGCCACTGGCTAATCGGTCACTTGTCTGTTACATTGAGGCAGCTGAGGTAACCACATACCTCTGCCCCAAGCATGGCCCACATACATAGATAAGTCAAAATTAGCTATGCCTCTAGAAAAAAGTATTGGCAAAGCCTATAGGTTTACCCTTCACTGCCAGTCTTTTAGCTTTCTGAATGTTTGTTTTCTTTTGTCTTGGTTTTGGAAAGTGTTGTTGTTGGGTAAGCTGTCGGGTCCTTGCATTCCAATAAAAAAAAAAAAATAAGACAAAAGCAACAAAATTTTCTGGTCTAAAAACATTCTGATTTCCATAGTAGTGCTTGGAACTGGAAGGAACTGATGCGTGTGCATGTGCTCCTTGTGAAAGGGCCAAATGCTGTCACTGACAGTGAGGTTAGCCAATGGCTGAAGTCGTCAGAGGTATTGCCACATGCTGTTTGTTTTAGAGGGCAGAAGAAAAATGTGACTGACACATTTTTGCTATTAGTTTCCAGTAGATTGGCCTCACAGGGGAGCCTGTTAGCCCCAGTAGGAGCTGCTAGATCCAGTTTTCTTGAATTATTCTCCCGCCCCTGTTTTTCTTAGCTGGTGAACAGCGTCTCAGCCAAGCCCCTCCTGTATGTCAGGCTTTTTATACCCACTGGTACCGTGTCCACACAGCGGATGCACCGTTGTCGCACTGAAGGCACGCAAAAGGCAAGCCTGTCTGCACCCCTCCGCACCCAGGCTGCATTCTGCACCAGAAAACTTGGCTCTTCCGTCTCAACTCCAATCTGCAGCACTTTCCTAGCCTAACATTGCAATTTCTTGCTGAGTTTGAATGATAATAGTAAGTGCTCTCACCAATGTTCAAATAACTACACAGCACTTGAGCTGTTACATAATGGCCCTTGCCCTGTGACTCTTCTATCAGTAAAGTAATTGGCCATGCTTTGCCAATGAAACGGCCAAAACCATGCTCACAGGCCCACTCTCAGCCTCTAGCAGCTTCCACCTGCTACCTCAGTAACGCCCAGATGACTGTTCTCCCTCCAGAGATAAAATCAACTGGGTATCACTTGCATAGTGTACCAGGCCTATGCCGTAAGATTTAATGACATCCACAAGGGGACGCATATAGGCATTCAATAGAATAGGGCTTATTGCCGTGCCCTGCTGCACACCATGGTGGATCTTGCTAAACTTTGAAGAAAAGGAGAAAGAGCCACCACCTGACATCTGTCAGACAGGTAGGAATGGAGCCATTTCTGTGCCTGGCCAACTATCCCTACTCCTTCCAATCGTTCCAAGAGAACCTTGTGACTGACTGTGTCAAATGCGGCAGACAGGTCTAACAGGATCAAAATGGCATGTTGACCCTTGTCTGCACGCAAATGAAGATCGTCCAACACAGTCAACAGGGCAGTCTCCGTCCCACGTCCTGGGCGGAAGCCGAATTGTACGTCATCCAGTATATCATTAGCCTTCAGGAACTGGGAGAGTGCCCTGCTCACTAGGCGCTCGATGATCTTCACAGGATATGGAAGGAGTGAGATAGGCCTGTAGTTCTTGAGACAGGCCGGGTCAAGCGAGGGTTTTTCAATAAGGGGGAAACAACTGCTTGCTTCTAACAGGAGGGGACCACCCCGCTACACAGGGATTGATTACATAGCTGTTTTAACAGAGGAAACAGCTCGGAACCTAAGGCTTTCCAGACCCTGGGGAGAAGGGGGTCCAATGATGAACCAGAGGAAACCCCAAAAGCTGTTTGACCAAAAACCTCCAAGGAAGGAATGTGGTAAATCTTTTTCTCACGCTACGAGCAAGCTCTGGAACTCTCTTCCCAACTTTGTTATGTCTGCAGACAATAATTTATCATTCAGGAAAAATCTGAAAATCTGGCCCTTCAATCTCTAGGTTTTTTGTGTCCAGAGCTGCTATCCCAATTTCAGTTTGGGCTTTTTGCACTTTCTAGCTCCCTGATGCCGTCAGGTATGTGAGCGCTTTACAAATGTTTTTTCAATTAATTTAGTTTTATTTAATCGGTCAAGAAATCTGCAGCATCCAGTGGCTACCTTATAAAGATGTAAGTGCAGGCATCCAAGTTTTTCTTTGGAGCCCAGCCAGAGCTACAGTTTGCTGAAGTTATATAGATTTCCAAGGTTCCTACTACTGATTCCATCTCAGGCCCCTACCTTCCACCATCGTGCAATTTCACTTTATTTATCTCACACCTGCAGCTACTTTTCATCCCTGCATTTTATCATTGTCATCTTTTTGTATATTTTGCTCTCTTTTCCTCGCCTTTATGTCTTTGTCTCTTAACCACTTGGATGCTAAGGGTATTTGCTCTTCTTCATGTAATTTCCATTGAAATCAATGGAAACTCCATGACGAGTTACCCTTGTCATTAGCACTGAAGGGGTTAAAAGAAAAGTCACAGTCCCACCAAATGAGTGCAACCACAGGAAAAAAATATGGACTGGCAGCACATACCCACCTTGCAGCCTTAATGCCTTTGGTGCTTCCGCCTTATCTGCCTCACATATTAAGACACTGAGGAAATTCAATCCTCAGGAAATCCAAATCTACAGAAAAAGTTCAGAAGGGAATATCTTCCAGAATAATCTGTGATCCAGTTTACCTTTCAAGCCCGAAATTTGGCTTTGCCCGAGTGATCCTGGGTGTCTGTAAAATGTAAACTAGCTTCTGGTATTTGGGGGTTGGGTAAGGATGCTTCCAAATCTTCCCATGCTGGATCAGTGTCACAGAAATGTATGTCTGCATTGCTTGACTTGAAGAAATTGGTAATTCTATGGAGCGTAATGGAAGGTTTAGATCATCCTATTGTCAAACCTTCAACATTGGCATTCCTTCCTTTGATTCTGCAATGCAGTACAAACCCACTTCTTCTGCCAAGAGTGCAATTTATTTCATTGATTTTATTTGACATTTTTATAAACTGAGTTCAACCAAGAAGGTGTCAATACACTGTACAGATTAAAACTAGAGAGAAGGAATATCTCCTAGGAAAGAATCCACGAGGTTCTGGTAAAATACAGGCAATGGATGGGGGGAAAGGAAGTAGGGCATATTGAAGAGTGTGGTAGGGAATAAGGATAGGAAGGTAAGAATCAGGAGATAGATGGGAGCAATGACAAAGAAAAGTACGGTGGGAGTTAAGAGGGAGGGAAGAAGATGTAAAGGAGGAACAGCAGAAATTAGAATCCATTGAGCTGTAAGATATGGAATTAAGGGAGGAAAGGTAAGATTGAAGGGATAGATGGGAACAGGGAAAAAAGAGAAGGGGATGGGATAAGAAAGATAAGGGGAGGATAGCTGGTAGAGCGCACTGCTGAACCATAAGTGAAGATGATGGGTGGTGGGAAAAACAGAGAAAAAGAATACGAGAGGAAGCGTGATGAAATCATAGAAGAGCTACTTGCCCAATTATAAAGGTGTGTTTTAGTTTTTTATGAAAACTGAGGCAAACAATGAAATCCCTCTCCTTTGTTTTCCTCATGTATACACTCCTGTCACTCTAGAGCTTATGAGTGGCGCGAGCCCATCCATCTTCAGCTAACCTCTGGCTGTATATACCATGGAGTACATTTGACGCCATAATGTCATGTTACAGAGGCATCCCAACCTATTATATTCTGCACCTGGTACTTTGAAAGAAATCCATTGCCTCCTAGTCAAGGAGAGATGTATATTTAAGGCCATGTGTCTAATCCATAAAGCCTTCAATGGATTTGGACCTAGGCTTCTACAAAAGAAATGTAGCTACTTCAAGTCTCCAAGGTCCTTAAGATCATCCTCAGCAAGTCTGGTCTGTGTGCCTACATTTAAAAAGATAAGACTTGGTGGGAGATCTTTGCAAGTGAAGTCAGCACAAATTTGAAACAAATCCCCAATTCCTTGAGAACAAATACAAATCTGCTGGGCATTAGGAAAATTCTGAAGATGTGGCTTTTCCCCACACAGTCGAGATATAATACATTCTCCCAATACGCAGTCTTTTCCAGAAGAAAGATCTTCTGCGTGGACTGACAATGTGATAGCGCCAAGATGCCCGCTGGGTGAATGTTGTGCTTTATAATTATTCAAATAAATCAAATCAGTAGAATAACAAAACTACAATGCTAATATGAACCTTATAAATTGCTCATATTACTTTTAGGATATGACTGGAGGAACAAGTTTCTAGCAATTAAAATATTTTACTAAAATTCCCGCCAGTCTTACTTCATGATCTTGTCTATCATCAGAAATTCCCATCAATCGATTTTCTGAACTAAAGATTCCAATATTCAGAATGGAATGCAAAACCACCTCTGGTCACTCAGCAGAGATGAGATATTTGGCACGTTTGCTTCGTGGTGGAAGGTGAGTGTTTTTTCAAGTAGTCCTATTGGACAGCATTTTCACCATTCTGTTAAATAAGTACAATTAAAGTTTCCAGTTCTGCTGTGATTCCACTGAGACAGCATGGTGGAACTCCACGCACTTCTTCTGTTCCATGCACGGAAGCAAGCAGAACCAGCAATAGAGGATCGCCACAAAATGTAGAATTGAGAAATTGGCGCAATTTAGACCAATCCCCTTAAAACGCAGCTGCGGATTAATTAATACAATTGAGAAACAAAAACCGAAAATTTCACGGAATTTTCTGTGGAAGGATTTAGTGCGATTCTGCCCATCAGCTGTTTAGGGCCACCTGACCAGAGGCATTCCGTGGTTCTCAGTCTGTTGAACTCTATTTAACTTGAGATTATCCCAAATTTCTGCCAATCAGTGTTGACGGCGCCCAAAATATGTTTTTCAGTGTTAAAGACTATAAAGTGTATTCCTTATTCAAAAACATAACTGGGTACCACTATAATCGGTTTACGTCAGTTGGGAGTCTGGAAGAAAGAAAGGTTCCCGTGCATCTCCAACCTCGGCCATATTTCAAAGTGTAATTATATTTAAGTGAGCATATTTTCATAAATCGCTGTCCTCGCACGTTATTCGTGTAAGGTATTGAGAGAGTAGGTGTCTCACTGTGGAGTGACACACACAAATAAAATACGCCGTTACCAAATTGGAGCAATGAAGATAACGTGACGGATGTATTGTGAGCGAGAGCGTTTGTGTCCTGGCGCCATCTACAAGATTCAGCATGTCACCTTAAAATTAAACCACAGGCTCGTGCTGCGTGTCAATAACCCACGCAGCGAAGGCAGAGTCGGAAAACAGAATTTATCCCCATGGCAGTGTCAATCGATGCCTTTAACGTAGCCCGAACTGGCTGCTCGCGCAAATCTGGATTCTGGCCAGGTTCATAATTCTTTCAACTCTAATAAGCTCGCTCGGTGGCCTTATTTTGCAATAACACTGTTTACCATTTCAATGGAAAATTGAAAGCTTTTTTTACTGTTGTAGATTTTCAAACCTAGTGCAAAATCAAACAAAAGAAATAAAACACCAGGACGTGCACATGCACTAAAATGTAGACCAATATTTAGGAGAATATTTATTAAGAAATCACGCAGCACAGCAGGTCATCTTGCTGCGTGATAGGGAAAGGACAGGAACGCCCTGTACTTAACAATATATGATGCATTCCTGTCATTTCCCAGCACTGGTGCACAATGAGCTAGCTAGCACCAACGCCCCAAGTACCTCAACAACCGCCTGACCTTCTACGCGCCCACCCGCCAGCTACGATCGACAAGCCTTTCCCTCGCCGCCGTACCACGCATCCGCAAAGCCACCACCGGGGGAAGATCCTTCTCCTACCTGGCAGCCAAGACATGGAACTCCCTCCCCATCCACCTTCGACGGACCCAAGATCACCTCTCCTTCAGGAAGCTCCTCAAGACCTGGCTCTTCGAGCAGTAACGGACCCCTCCCCCCCAGCGCCTTGAGACCCTACCGGGTGAGTAGCGCGCTGTACAAATGTCCATGATTGATTGATTGATTGACCCTTGCACCGTGGTGCAAGGGTGCCTGCGCTGTAAGCAGGATTGTTTTTTCCAGGAGGAGACACCTTCCTGCATAAAAAACAATCCTCTGAGGCATTTCCTCTTGCTAAGTGTGCTTCAGAATACACCATACATAGTAGAAGAAGTGAGAAAGAGAAATAAAGATATTTCTCCTCGTTACGTCTCACCTGCATTTTTACGAATTCCCAGGTTTACTAATAATGATAAATCTGGGAATGCGCCAAAATCCATGGCTGGTTCCTAGGGAACACCTACGCTCCACCCATAGAACGCCTACCTGAGACAGAGTAACGCAACTCAATGATTTGCGCCGCCTTGAGTTACTCTGGATGTATCAAGCCATGCAGGGCCACGCAAGGTGGCCTTTCATGGCTTCATAAACCCAACATCGGTTTTGCATCGCCCATGCGTCCCCTTGCATGGCGCTAGGGTGATGCGAAACCTCCATAAATATGTCCTTCAATCTCCAGTGCTGTGTTGCTCAAATCATTAAAAAATGTGCAGCCGCCAATTTACAAAGAGCTGTGCGATGATGTTATTATCAGCAGCGCTTTCGGGAAATTAAGCAGTCTACAGCCAGATTCATGAAGCCAAAATCGTCTCGCAAAGGGCCAGATTCTGAGAATCTGGCCATTTGCGAGCGCTTTTTTTGGATTTGGGATTCATCATCCCAAATGCAAAAATCGCAAATTTTGAAATCGCTAAATTGCGAGGAATTGCATTTAAGGAATCTCAGTTTGAGATTCCTTAAATGCAATTCATGAACCATTTTAGAATTGCGAATTCGCAATCTGGGGCCGCTATTTACCGCGAAGTCTGACTTCGTGATAAATAGCGAAAACTTAGAAAAAATTCATGAACCATTTTAGAATTGCGAATTCACAATCTGGGGCCGCTATTTACGACGAAGTCTGACTTCGTGATAAATAGCGAAAATGCACTTTAGTGCTTTTTTCTAATTTGTATGTTACACACACACATGTCCTTTGGACATGTGTGTGTGCGCAACACCAGTGTAAATTACCATTTCAGGGGTGCTACAGGGTGTCCTTTGGACACCCTGGCACCCTTGAAATCGCTTCCTTATTTGCGATTTGCTAATTGCTAATCGCAAAAAAGTAATTCCTTATTTGCGATTAGCAATTAGCGAATCACAAATAAGGAAGCAGTAGAAATCGCATTTAATATTGTGATTTCTACATGAATCCCGTTTTGCGAGTCTTTAATTGCGATTCCTTAATAATCGCTATTAAGGACTCGCAAATCGGGACATTGATGAATCTGGGGGCTAGTGTGCAATGTACGATTAAAATATTTACTAGAGTCTCCTGGCACTCTCCTGTACATACTCCCATGCATAGGCAATAGCCCTACTTAATGTACCTCATATGAGTAATTTCCCATTAATTACATGTATAATGCTAAGAGAACGCAGGAAGTTTCCATTTGTGCAATCTTTGTTCTTGCTTTAAGTGGACAGTGGGATTTCATCTCAATGTGTTTTGTGTAGAATGCTAGAGTTGTTTTCACTGCTCCAGCCACATTATGCCACCTCCATATACATTAAGAAGGGTATACTGCAATGCAAAGTCATTAACTGTAGCTTGAATCCTTTTTTGAGCGCAAAATAAATGTGTATGAGAAAATTGACCAACTCTGTTATTCGAGCTTGAACAATAACTTTAGAATATTTGTCATAAGACATAGCACTTTCTGTCAAAATCAAGAGCAGCTTGTGTATACTAAACTGCATGTGTTCTGCTCAGCCAAGGTGAGCGAAGTCATTTACAGTGATTGATGTGTTACTGTGTTGAGTTAGAACAGTGGGACAGAGGCTAAGTAAGCCTGGCATATGCTTGCTCCTGTAGGGGCAATCTCATTTGCACTTAACCTGTAATCAATCAACCAAGGGATTAACGCAAATCTGAACACTCGTGTCTCGTGCTTAAGAAGAGACAAGCCTCCTTTTATAGTGGCGAAGAATCCATGTGTGCCTTAGGACGTAAATAAAGAGATCCCTGGACACATCATCAGTGTCTTCAGCATCAGGCAGCCATCAATCTGAGGGTCCCTTCTGGAAGAGAAGACAATTTCGAGAAGACCATCAGAGGAAATGCCAACATAAGGAGTGAGGTCAGCAGCAACAACAGCAGCTGAACAAAGAAATATGCAAAATTTGTGGCATTGTTGGGTGTGAGACAAACCGATAGACGTAGGGCAGTGTCAGCTGTGTGCGAGACAACACATCTGTGAGCAGTCTGCAGCAAGAGCAGCAGAAGCTACAACATGTGGCAATCCTTTGAGTATCTTGGCTGAGCAGACAAATAGGAGGATTAGGAGGAGTTTGCCCCTGGTCGCCCTTTAAAAAGAGAGAACTGTGAACTAAAAGTATGAAACTTTTTAGCGGTTGCAAGCTCTGTGATTCACCAAAGTTGTCTGACTGCAACCACTAAAAAGCTTTTCACTATGTACCCAACTTATTTTAGGAGTTGATACAGTTCTACAGATTCAGAAAATGGGTCTGCAAATGGACACCGAATCGCAATTTGAAAGAGAGATGCTAAAGGCATCCCTTTCAATGTGTGATTCGGTACATTAGATGAATCAATAGTGTGTGAGCCTAATTGTGACCTGTCTTAGTACCTCAGCCCCTGCCTCCAATTATTCTGTAGAACAAAAGAAAGGCATTCAGGCAAATAATGAGTTAATGAAATTCCTGACCAGTTAAGGGACAATAGTTTGTTTACAAATTTAGAGATTAAAACATATCTTATTTTTTTATTTTTTATTTATAAAGTTTTATATAGCGCGAACTTGATCCCGAAGGATATCAGAGCGCTTTAAAATTTGAGGCAAAGGTAACAAATCAGAAAATGAGTCCACATTGGATGGGTGTAAATTAGCATTCTTCGAAAGTGGAAGGACCATTGCATATTTCCAATACTAAGGGACTAACCCCTCCCGTAGAGTGTAATTAAGAAGATCCATTATTATAAGTAAAAAACTTGAATCCAAGTGCCTAAGCATACTAGGCGGGCGGGGATCCAGCTGAGAACCTTATTTAAAAGATAAAAGAATGGATTTTAAAGTTGCATACTCTAAAGGGACCATGTCCTTAGTTTAGAGGTGGTGAGACCAGAGTTGGTTGAGGTATCCAAACAATCTGCTTGAATGACATTGTGAGTGTCCATGTCCACAACAGTATCACACACGTGAGGATGTTGGCAAATGATGCAAGGGATGCAGAGAAGTATGGGAGGTTAAAAACACAAACTGAGATTTGATTTTCTAATGAGCTGTTGATTCTCACAATAAAACAGACTCCATAGTATTGATCTGTTTACCCTTTATAAAAATCAAGATATTTTTGTATTGCTTATAGTAAATGTGCTAACAGTGGACTTTTCCATCTGCAGATTATACTGAATGACCAGCAGTGGCAGTGTTTCACGACAGAGTTTCTCTGAATTGCCGAGACTGAAGAGAAAACAAAAAAGGAAGTCTTCTGGCATACGGCATCATTTTACCAATTTATATGGTAAGTAAACCTCACAGTCATTCCTTTAGGCATTAAAAGAGGGTTCACAGCATCAGAATGTACTCACTACCTTATAGTGGGAGCCTGTCCCTAAATATAGTTTCTGTCAAAATGGAAGTAATATGGATCACATTGTATTGGTCATGATAGTTAATAAAATACTGACTGCCTCCAACGCTACTAAAGCCTGCTTTAGATCCTGGTGCTAGCAATGTTCTATTCAAGGAAATTGCTGCGTTTGAGGCTGAAATGCACCGTCTCACTTTAGAACGATAGTGTTACATTCTCACGGAAGGAAGCTCATTTAACCTCTTGTCCTGAAAATTACATTGGAACATCATTACGGGATCATTCATATACACTTTTGCTTTGAGAAAAAACTGTGTGTGTGTGTGTGCGTTGGACTTGACCCTTTTTGCAGGGTCATCCCTGAACATTTTGCCTTCCTCCTAGTCTTTTTTCTGACCTGGTGCTGCTGGTTTTAGGACTCTGGGCACTTTAGCACTGCTGTCCAGTGTCTTTTGGACAAAGGGCATTTGGGACAGCCCAGACGGGCCCCAAGGGAGGCCAGTTGGCCTGTGGTCATGTTTGAGGTGTTGGTAGAAACAAACAATATCCCACAAGGTAATATTTGAGAGGCAGTTAACATTAACAGCTCCAAGTTTTCGGATGGCCCCGGAGACCGTCTCTACCCCGCTTGGATTTATTCCTTATGCTGCCGATCGACCCAGCCTTAATTAACCGGACCATCGCGGTACTGCAAACAATCGCGCCACCTTCGAGGGCGCCACACATCCAGCGTTTTTTAAAAGCGCTGGACAACACGGGATTACAAATTACCGCACCAAAATCCCCCCCCTTTTTTTTCGGCGCCACGCATTCAGCGTCTCCACGCAGCGCTGCACAACTAGGGACTTCGATTTGACTCCCAAAACTTGGAGCTGTTAATTTGTTGCTCCCCTCCAGCTTTCGGCTCTGGCCTCTATTCCTAACTAAGATTACGTCGGACTTTGAGAATCCGGTCGGCCTTTGGACATTGTTTTCCTCTAAAATACAGCACTGACTAAATTTTAAGCATCCCTGTTCTGAAGACGATCCCTACTAACCGAGGATAGAAACGTTCGTCGACAACACACACAATGGCTTCTCAGAATTATCCAATTTAAATAGTGGTTAAGCTGTGCACAATTGTCACTTGCGTCGCCTTCTTGTGTCACTCACATACACCTTGCACCAAGTACAATTGGGGTTGCTTTTTGTACTCTTGTCCTTACAGTGCTGCTTTAACTGTACTAAATGTGTACCTTTGTTTGAATATATGATGCTATATGCACATCCTAGAAATGATTTTGAGTCTCCTTGTATCTTTGCTAGCAATGCTGTAAGCATGCACATTTAACTGCCTCTCAAATATTACCTTGTGGGATATTGTTTGTTTCTTATATCCTCCTACCCTGCTCCCACGTTGGTTTATGGGTTGTACTCCTGTTGTTTTTTACACAATGAGGTGTTGGTAAGGCACACGGCCCTAAAAGGATGCATAATGTGTTTATGCCTGAGGTGATGTATGTACTTAGGGAGTGTTACTATGGAACACTACTAACTGTGATTTATGCCTAATGTGTTTTTGCATAACATGTTTCCACTAGGTACAGTATTTTACCAGTAGTAATGTGTTTATGATAATACAAAGGCTATAGTTTATATAACCTTGTGTAGAGTTTCTTCTGTGGTGTGCCTAGTGTGTCGCTGCTGTGTGTGTGTGTTGCTCAAACGCTTTACACTTTGCCTCTGGGATAAGCCTGACTGCTCGTGCCAAGCTACCAAGGGGGTGAGCAGGGGTTATCTTCAGCGTGTAACTGCCTTGCTTGACTAGAGTGGTGGTTTCTGCCTGGGTTAGGGGCATGCCCTAGCCAACCAGAAATCCCATTTCTAACAATATGTGTGTGTGTTTATGCATACATATACGCACACATACACCCCACTCGACACACACAAATCCATGGTGAAAAAAAAAGGTTAAAGTAACATTATTATATTTGAGATGTCATCAATGATGTCCTTTAACATGGCATGAGTAATATAATATCTGAGGTCATAAGCAGTGCATGGTGTGGGAGCAAGTTATAGTTAGCCCAGATAACTATAACTGGTGAATTTCAGTGTTTTATTCTTAGTTTAAAATGTCACTTGTTTTTTCAGGTAATTTCTACGTTTTTTAATGTAATTTAAGACATTATTACTATCACCAGATCTAACTATAAAGTCACTGCACTGTTTGGTTTTTTCAGTGACATTCTAGGTTTTTTTTAACAGAAAGGATGATCTTACTACTGTACCTAATTATAGCATCACTGGTGTGTATTCGACAAGCCCTGCACCCAGCCCCAAAGGGAGGGCCATCGCTCCTGCATGGCCAGTCAATAAGAGCGCTCGTCACAATATAAAGGGGTGTATTTTGAATAGTGCAGTCTACTGGCTTTCTCAAGGGGTCAACACATCAATATATATATAGGACAGACCTTTTCACATTGCTAAGAAGTGACCAGATCTATATAGAAATCAAGCCTACTGGCTTTGTAAAGGTGTCACTATATCATTATATAAAGGCAAAACCTATTGGCTTTGTCAAAGGGTGGCCACTTCAATAAACATGGCAAGCCAAGGGGACACTGCCTCACTATATGAAAGCAAGCCTATTGGCTTTATTAAGGGGTGGCCACATCATTCGACAAGACAAGCTTATTGGTTTTGGCAAAGGAGTGCCACATTACTGTACAAAACAAGCCTATTAGCCATGTCAATGAGGTCACCACATCAAGAGATGAAAGTAAGCCTCTTTGCTTTGTCAACAATAGTAAGCACTGTAAGAGGGCTTCATTTACACTCTTCAAACCACATATTACAATTACAAGATAAACCACAAAGGATCTCTGCAACCCTCATCTGCATTGCAAAAGCTCCAGCACAAGGAAAAATTGAAAACACAAACACATTAGTCGTAGGGGTTACTTCCTCCTTGCAGCACCTTACTACACTTTTGCAACATGTTGGTGGTTACCCTGCCCAGAGAGGGGTAACACAAAGCAAAAATAATATTCAAATTAACCCATGAATGGCTTTGTGGACTCTCCTAGAAGTAGAGCAGTGAATAATAAATGAGCAGCTCTGGCTTCTCTGGTGTTACCATGTAAAGATATGTGTAACCTGCTCTGTATAGCACAAGCCAGCAGCAATAGTGAATATGGGTGAAATGACACAAAAGTACATAGACACTGTTCTAGGTTTGTCAGTGACGTACCCTAGAGTCACAAGGTCACAGGGACTCATCTAGAACAAGAAGTAGATAGTATTGTATCAACTAGGTTTGGATATCTAGTAGTGGCAATGGTAATACCCATATATGCCGTGGAGTCAGTGAATAACATGATAATAGACGTGGCTGTGCACATTGTGTAAGGTTCATTGTGTTGATTGTGTCCGCTTTGTAAAAAACGCTGTGGGCTTTGTTGACACAGAATGCCCTGGCCGTTCTTTGTATACAGCTGTTGTTTATTTGGTGAAGGATGACTTGGTCATTGTTAGGCACATACTAAGATGAGCAGGCAGAGGCTGTTTGAAGGGATTATGGAATCCTGCACACCCCCTTTTGAACTATCTTCCTGATTTGAGATACCCTGTCTGGATCTCTTTTATCTACCTTAAAGATGGCGGTTGTGGTCTCGTGTTTTAGGACTTTCCTTGACCTAAGAAGGAGCATCTACTGGCATGTTTTCGCATTCAGTGATGGTAGATAGTGTAAATGGGAAACATGCTGGGCGGACTGGCGGGTTAGTTAGTTTGCAGCCCTTCATAAGGATCTTTTCTAGGATATTTGTGAACTGATGTACTACCAGAACACAGAACAGACCTATCCTTGAATGACTACACTTATCTCACAGATTGATTCACTTTTATATGAGAAAAGAGCGAATGAAACTTCAGATTTTTGGAAATGTGTGGTATCGATTCTCTTTGCAAGTGTTGGCTGTTTATACAGTTGTGAGCACTTGTGGATTTGCAACGGGAGCATGAAGGTGTTTTAGATGACAGTAGACACAGCTGCTGATGTGTGTGCATCACTGGTGAGGCATTTGTTATCCTCAACACACGGGTGATGCGATATGTAATATGCGAACTAGGCACGTGTGATGGACCACATATCAAGAAATAGTCGAGTGATCAGTCACTTGCCATGGCATTCCCTGGGCACGGTTTCTTTGATAAATGGTGCAAGTGCATGCTATCAGGTTGCTGCTTCTTACTCATCGAGTATTCACAATGGTCCTTTAGACATTTGCTAGGATGCCACCTATTGACATTCACTTATCTTGTGTCTGTGGTGACACGTTTTTCAACTGGATTGTCGATTTGATCACAGACATTGTGGTCATTTAAGAGATTTGGTCACAAAAGATAGAATACCATGATTGCCTCCTTTTATAGGTGCCCTGGCGCGCCCCCATACTGTGGTGAGTACGGTTGATGGCTATCTGAATACGTTCGACGCTGGCTAAGGTATTAGAACATTGGCATGTTGGGAGCTCCATTGCAGACAATGGAGTGCTCCCTGCTTCTATGGGCCGGTAAAGGCCCGCAGAGCAACATTCTAATGTTCTTCAAAGGCTTCTCGAAGCTCGAGGGGATTTATATCCCCTCGAGCTTCGAGAACCCTTTGTTTAATTTGTTGGAACATTCTGCCCTCTAGTGGCAGAATGTTCTAATAGCCTTATAGCCCTTCGTAGCAGGGCTATACCGGCTATTAAAGTCCCGCTGTCTTGTTAAAGTCCCTCGCCTTTGGCTCGGGCCTTTAACGATTCAGCGGGCCTTTAATAGCCGGTATAGCCCGCTACGGCGGGCTGTAAGGCTATATTAAAATTAATTCAGTTCACTTTTCTCTTATATCACAGATGCATCATTCAACTGACCAATGTCCCAGTGAGACTCCATAAATGTATCAGGGTCGAAAGGTCAACATCTCCTCCCTTGGTTGTGTCATGACTGAACTCTATATCTCTTTCTTACATATGTTTTAAATTGTTCACCAAACTTGTTTGTATGTATGTGCACTGTTTGAGTCCTGTGCCAACTTCAGTATATATCTAGACTGTATATAATCAATACTTGTGTTCCAAAAAAGCAAATTAAGTCTTTTTGGAAACAAAGTGAAAAGTGTTCTGTCCTTATTTATGTATACATCCTTTAATACGTATATGGGATCTTGGTATATTACAGACATAATTTAGTTACATACCTCGTAATTAGACATTTTGCTAGACGTGAGTCCCATGGGACTATTGTTTCCCTTAGATATGGTTCTTCGTAGGCATGTTGGTATGTCCTTGTGTTGTTTCGACACTTAATGACTTCAACATCTGATGTCATGCTTCCAGCACAAAATTAATCCCAGGACAAATATGTTCCAAAATCAATGCAGGTGTAAATCCCATCCTGATATGCAACCTGTAGCAAATAACATTTGCATTGTTCACAGGTGTTATCTACAGGAGTGTTTACAATGGAGATTACTTCCTACAAACTGCTTTTTTCTGTTTTGTAGGCATTAACTCCCCTTGCATACAGTTTGGCACTGGCATTTACCTTCACTAAGTATCTGAGGAAAACTCAAGCAAGAGCAATATGAGCTGAGCCTCTAATGGTATTTCCATCGTTACTAGTAATCTGTCTCCTTCGCTTGTTGTATTTTCTTTTTACTGGTGAAGCACCAGAACTGGCTAGATCAAGAAATATCCATCCCTTGCTGAGGCTCAGGAACTCTACTTCTTTGCCACCATTTTACAAGAGATGCAATTAGGTGAGCAATCCAGAGGTAGACTAGGAGGATACTAAAGACTGGCTAATGAGTTAGAGAGAATATGACACACTGTGGTTAAAGCAGGTAGTCTTGGCAGCAGTAGCATTTGCATGGTCAGCAGCAACAGTGTAAACCTCATAGTCCAGTCTAAATTACATAGTGTAATATGAGGACAACCACGAACCAAGAGTAGACAACCACTGACCTCTACCGTATGTCACCTTGCCAGGACTGATGGCTGCAAGAATTATGACTAAAAAAAAGTTTAAAAAAGGAGCAAGATCACTTCTTGAAATGATCTCATTAGAACTACATAACAACAAAAACTCTTGCCCAAGTAGAGGCTCAAACAAAAGAGATCAGTAGAAAGAATAATGGCAGTTGCCGTACATCATTCACATCTGAGTCCCGCCAACAAGATTGAAAACAAATCACCACCTTGTTCAAAAAACAGATTCAGAACAATATGACCTGGAGGTAAATGATTTTGCAGGTCTTGAAGAGTCTATAAGGCGTGCACTCACAACTACAGGTTGGAACAAAGTATCTTAAAGGAAAAGCCATTTTCCTAACTAAAGGTGTGATCAGTACCTCAGTGACAGGTCGAATAATAAGTTCTGCAGTAAACTCGCTGGATTTAGTCAGTGAGGATAGACAGATCGCTAACTACAAAGAAACTACACAACTCAGTATCACGACAATGCATACAGTGGAGGGATGACGGCTACGGCGCTTCCCGCTAGCGTGTAGCTTCAGTGATGTTTCTCCCCCTCACGGTGATGGCGACTCTGCGGGTCGGGTGTGGAGAGCGCTGATGTTGGGCGCTGCTCCTTAATCTCCTCTACGCTTCGGATTCGTTTCGCTGCATTTTTTTTTCAAGTGCCATTCATCACCCGCTTTTGGAGCTGGACCTGGCGGCATTACGGGAATGGAGCTACTCAATGTTTCCCTTCACCAATCAGGAGGCAATACTGGCATCTTGTGGCTCTTCTAAGCTCAGCTCTATAGTTACCGGCAGAAATCAGTATATCCCCGCTGTGTGTGCTGTCTGTGATGGCGGCTATGCGTCCTGACCAGCTGGCTAGTTTTAATCTGATGCTGCTGCTAAAGCACTAGTGTGGAGGATACAGAAGTGAATGGTGCAGCTTCTAAGAGTGGTACCTATTTAAAAACCTGGGAAAATGCCAGGAAACGCTGGGACAATGCCAGGGAGAGGTGGTGGTTAATATAACATGACCAGGAGGAGAGCTTTGGGAGAGCGGTGAGTCCTATCAAATTGATGGCATAAGACTCTGCTAGAGACTTGCAAGAGACTTGCTTTGAATTTTTAGCTCTCTAAAAGCTGTGGTGGCAAAACAAAGCGAGTTAAAGTGAGCTAAAGTTTTTTTTTTGTTTTTTTTTTCTCTTCGTTTAAAAATACTGGAAAACGGGCAAAAAAAATCCCTGGGAACAAGCTGGAAGAGCTGGGAGGCTGTTAAAGGAGCTATTTCTAATGGTTATACAGAAGGGGGACCCCCAGCACGATAGAGGCAGGTTAGCAGGGGAAAGACAAGCAAACAACCTAGCATACCCGGTGAAGATGGCGTCTTTAACCCGACTTGCCATATTTATCCATCCTCCTGGCCACAAATACAGATCCATGAACTGCTGGATTTAAGGAACCCCGGGTCCCCTATTTGCCTACGAGAGGTTGGTGTTTTTATTCCACTCTGTGGACATCTCTGTATGCCCATGATTGAGAGCAACTAGAAAGGACTTCTGCCACCCCCCTTTTGGAAACTAGCTAATGGGCCCTGTGGGCCACTTAGAAAACTTTGTGTAACCACTGTTATTTAACAATACGTCTTCCACGTGGGGATTTCTTTACTCTATCTCGTCATTGGCATATTATTCCCTGGGTCGGTGGTCCTGCTTGGATGGTCTATATTAGATATACTGTCCCACTCTCCGCTATACATCTCCGCCCTGATAAAGGTGTAGCCCCGGCTGGGGCTTCACACCGAAACGCGCATCAGCGTTTTTTGTTGTGGGGGCAGCTGGAATGTTTTCCATTTATACATCTCTCCCTTTGATGACTTACCTCCATCCTGTCATCTTAACATCTTGTGGTGCTTTTCATTTCTGAGAATATTTGTGCGTTTGATGTACGAGTTATGTTTAATTGTGGGAATGAGTGTTGGTATGACTGTAAAATGTGAATGGTGTATGTGGGACCTAATGTGTTGAGATTATGTGTTTGTTTTAATTAAAATGACCATGTCATGGCCTGATATTTATCTATGAATAAAAGATTGTTTCTGATAATAAAAATACTAAAAATACTACATGCATTCTTGTATTTGATTTTTTAACTCCCCTTGGGGTTGCTCCGATGCTTATGTCTGTATTGTAGGATCCTTCCCTAGGACCATATTTAAACAGTTTTGGCAGGTTTTTTCTCCCTTTTTGTTTGCTAATTCTAATGGTGGCAGGAGGAGTGCGGCAGGAGGGAGGGGAGTGCAGATCAGTGACTGCGACAGACTTGGCTAGTGACTCGTATAGATGTCTGTTTGGTGACTAATAAGTTGGTGTCGAGAGCTCAGGATACACAATGAAGAAGCAGCTGAAGCAGGCCACTGCAGCAGCCAAAGCGGATGCCGCGATTGCCGCAAAAAATAAAACACGCTCAGCAAAAGCCAAACTAGACTTTAACTAAAGCAGCAAGTAAAAGGCATCAGGGTGAGTCCTCCTTCAGCTCTCAAAGCTCAGGAACTGATGATCCTTCTTTAAAAGAGATAACTTTGATGGGGGCTCCGGAATCAATCTTAAAGGATAAAAACTTGGTTACTTTGCCAGGGAGTATAGGACCGCTGCCAAATTAGGAGCAAAAAAATGCTAGAGATTTTCCTCTCTTTTGTCAAAAAGATTCTACTTCCCATTACGGTGACACGAAAACCTAGCCGAGATCCTCTCGAGTAAAATATTTTTGTGGCAACAGGAGACTCAACTACGCAAGCAGTATTTCTAGAGCCAGTACCGTCTCCAGGCCCACTTTCCTCCTCGTCTCCAGGGGCATCTTTCTCAGGCGGACAGGCCCCACAGGTACAGGTAGAAGAATTACTGCCAGCTTTGGGTCCTTTAGCCCCACTTCAACCAACTGCTTTGACCGTAGCGACGGCAGTCGCGACCCCGCTACCTCAGTCTTCACCCTCTCTCCTTCTTACCAGCGTAAGTTGCTCCCTAACCCAATCTAATGGTAGCATCCTGTCCCAGGCCCAGGGTCGGTTAGATAAGCAAGACCAGCACGCTCCGCAAAGTCAACAAATGCTTTCAGCTCTTTCAAACTCTAAATTTTCTCTGGAAAGTGGTAACGTTTTATCAGATCCTGCGACCAGTGCAGATAATAATGAGCTGCAGCAAGGAACTAAAGAACGTGATTTTGTATTCCAGGATGTGAAGGCTGCTTCATACCAAATGGATATAAAAACTATGCTAAATATGATTCTGGAAGAAATCAGGGACATGAAGAAAACACAACAGATTGAAATAGAAATTATACAGCAGCGCTTGAGAAAGATAGAGGAAGCAGTTGCTAGTCTCCCTATCTGTGTTCACAAGGCTGAATCCAGGATTTCCTCCCTTGAAGATCAAATGAATTGTATTCTTCAGCAAGTGGACTCAGTCTCTCGGGAAAAAGCAATTATGGAGAACAAGATTGAAGAACTTGAGAATTTTTCATGTCGCTCTAAGTTTCGGGTAGCTGGCGTTCCGGAGCGGCTTGAAGGGGCTGATACACTCAAGTGGGTTGACTCCTTTATGAAGAAGGCAGTGATTCCTGAGTTTTCCAGTGACTTAACATTAACCAGGGCACATCAGGTTGCCGCTTATCTTCCTCCCAACGAGAAGTTCCCTCGCACGATTCTTGTGAACTTTGCGGATTATCGCATAAAGGAAAAAGTTTTGTCTAAGGGAATCCAGATGAGACAGTTTGAAACCAAAAATGAAGCTAAATGTAGAATTTTTTCGGACATGTCTGCGGCGGCGGCAAGAAGGCACAAAGAGTTTGTCAAGGTATTGTAGCTGTTTAAAGCTCAAGGGGCACAAGCTTCTATTGTGCAACAATCCAAACTTAAAGTCCTTGTGCAAGGGAAATTTAATTTGTTCACTCGAAATGAAGAAGCGCAGGAGCTGCTCAAGGCAATCTCAGTCAGAAAATAATTGTTTCTTTTTTGTCTTTTGACTCTATAATGCTTTTTAAATATTTAAATATTTGATTTTAGGACTTTGTAGTCTTGATCTTGAGGATGTGGTTTTGGTTCCGTGGTGGGGGCGGGAAACAAACACCCCAATATGTTACATTCCAGGTATGTTCTCAAGAGTTTTTTTTGCTTCTGCGGGTGTTGCAATGCGGGGGGGTTGGCTATTTATTTCACTCAGGAATTTAATTGGGTGTTTCTTCAGGAACAAAGAGATCCTCAGGGATATGGATTTTGGTACAGGTTTCCCTAAACAGACAGCTCTTGAATTTAATCAGCTTTTGTGGTCCAATAACTGACGACGTATTTGCATTACGTACACTTTATAAATTCTTGATTGGGGTCTCGGGCAAATTGTGTGTTGGGTGCGATTTTAATTATATTCAGGATTTGAAAATGGATTCTTCGAATAGAGGAAAAAAAACAACTGAAACATAAAACTAAGAAGGTTTTCAAGGCTTTCGTAGAAGATCTTCAGCTAATCGATGCATGGCGTTTGCTTAATCAGACTGCTCATGAATATACTTGCTCTTCACGTCAACATCAAACTGCATCCTGAATCGATTTTTTACTGATTTCATGCTCATTGTCTCTTAGGGATGCAAACATTGGTGAAAATCCTTTTTCTGATCATTCTTATGTCCAGGTTGGCATAGAAATGGGTTGTTCTAAAAAGAGCAGGTCCAAGTGGCAGATGGACCGCCTTTTCCTTCAAGATTCAGTGTGGCTTGAAGAGTTTAGACTCTGGCTACTCGATTATTTTATTACCAATGAAGGGACAGACAATATTTTTTCTGTTTGTAGTGGGTTTAAGGCTGCAGCCCTTGGGCAGATGATAGCTGCTTCGGCTAGGAAAACTAGGGAACGTTTAGGATGAATCGCTCAGCTTCAGCAGTCGTTGGTTTATGCTTCTAAATTCATGGGCTCCTCATATCGGGGTCAGTTGGAACAGAGCAGGAAGGCATTAAGATATTTTTTTGTTCGAGAAGAAATAAATAGTTCTCAGACATACTTGCAGAAGGTGTATGAAGAAAGCCAAATGGTTGGAAAGATGCTAGCTTGGTCAACTAGGGCACGATAAGAATCCACCTGTTTTGTAGAAATATTAGACCCCAAAACAAATACACCAGTAACTGACAGAGCTGACATTCCTCGAGTTTTTGTTATCATTTTCAACAAGTATATACCACCAAATTTCCGGTTAATCCACAGATGATCCATGAGTATTTTGCTTCACTTCAACTACCTTCAGAAGATAATCAAAGAAGCCGAGAAATCAGCAGTTAATAAATCCTTGGCCAGAGCAAAATCTTGTGGCGAGGACGGATTTCCAATTGAATTTTATAAGATCTTTACGAAGGAGTTGACCCCATTTTTTGAAAAATGATTCAATCATATCAAAACTGGTGAGTCGGTATCTTCAGAATTTAAAAGAGTGATATTAATTAGTTTCGTAAAAAAGGGTAAACCACCTAATAATCTAAATTCTTCTCGTCCCATCAGTCTACTTAACGCCGACTATAAAAATGTTATGAAGATTTGGGCCCAGCGATTCACTTTTGCAGCTAAGGAAGTAATCCACGTGGATGAAACGGGGTTTATAGCAGGTCGCATGATGAGGACCAACACTCGTTTTTTGATACAAGCTCTAGATTGTTTTAATATCAATAAGACACCTGCCTGTATCATGATGTAGATGCAGAAAAAGCTTTTGATTTAGTTCATTGGGACTCATTATTTTGTGCACTCTTTAGGTTTGGAATTCCTTCTTCAGTAATAGTTTTGCTTAAAAACATCTACCTTGGGGCTCAGGCACAGATCATAGTTAATCGGGCACAAATAGGGTTAATCGATATAAATCGTGGGACCAGGCAATGCTGCCCCTTATCACCACTTTTATTTACTTTTTTTATTGAACCTCTCGCAATAAAAATTCGCGCTAATACGAATATTAGAGCCCTGATTCACAGGATGGTGAAATTGAAACTTTTTGCTGATGACGTTATTCTGTACCTAGCTCCAGAGAAATTAAATCTGCAGTCAACAATGGCAGAATTTTGGAAATTCAAACAAATAGGGGGCTATAAAATTAATTCCTGCAAAACTGAAATTTTAATGTTAAACACCGGGCCTGAATTCCTCCCAGAATATTAAAAACAACAGCAATCAAAAACCAATCCCATACTTTATTTGGGCATTTACGCCACAGGCCATTATGGGGAGCTAGTTAAGAATAATTACGAAGCCACCAGTATAAAGATTCAGAAACTGCTGGATAAATGGACAAATCTTCCTCTAACTTTAATAGGACGTGTGGTACTGATTAATATGTCTATTTTACCTCTATTGATATTTATTTTTACTAATATTCCGATCAAGGTCAACGCTAGTTTTTTTAAAGGGATTGATTTAATGATTGGGTCATTTGTTTGGAACAAAAGGACAGCTAGAGTTAAGTTGCCAATTTTGCAATTAGATACTCAGGTAGGCGGTTTAGCACTTCCTAATATTCATCTATATTATGATACATAATTTTTTTATTATGTAGCATGTTTACTGTCTAAACTGCATCAGGTGGATATTTTTTTTGTCAACAAAATGATTCAAGAAGCCGGAACTCAGCTTCCTACTTTTTTAAAGACATCAAAACTCCCAAAGAGAACGGGATACAAAACGTTAGTAGACTTTACAAAAATATTTCTCTGTTATTTTTCTTCATTAAAATTAACCGGGTGTAGAGATCTAGGCTTATATATTCATTGCACTCAGTTATAAAAATGAAACGACTCTGGCTTGGGACTCAATGTGTTTTTTCTTATCAAGAATGGCAAAAGATTTCAACCTCAGGAAACAAGGTTTTGAAAGCTGCTAACTATAAAAGAATGACATTTCTTGCCCACGGGATGGCTTATTACACCCCAGAAGCATTACATAAAAGGTATCCAGCGGTGGCAAATAGTTGTTTTAGCTGTGGTACTTTAGTGGAAGGGGGATGGCGCCATATTTTTTTTTCCTGCCCCAAACTGATAATGTTTTTGGATAAAATATTTGCATATTTTAGTAGGGCGATTAAAAGAACGTACAAACCCACAGCAGAAGCTGTTCTGTTTGGGATAGCTACTAGGGACTACTAAGCAAATTACCACATAAGTTAGGTTCTGGCATAGCATTGTGTATAACTTGTGTATAACTTGCAGTACCTGACTAGAACACCAATCCTGGAATAGTCAACCAAGAACGATTCCATAATTATAGGCAGAGATAAGGGGAGCCTAAGCCAAGAAATGCAAATCAACTAAACCTAAAACAGAAATGCCCACGTCCCAAAACTATTTTAGAGAAATTGATTAATTAGATCAGAGTGACAGAGCATAGTGAAACTGTATTCAGCCCCTTGTAAAAGACAAATCAAGTAAATTACCAAAGAGAAGCAGGCTTGAATTAAGATCAACCACTCAAATGTAGGCCTATGCCATCCACATCTTTTGTCTTCTAATTCTCATGGCCAGCATCAGGAATAATTGGCGTAAAATATATTCATTAGCTTTGAAGAACGAGCTGTATCTTAAAATCAGCTTATCGTGGGTGTGTGTTTGTAGATAGTTAACTTCAATGGTGACAAACTTCTCTTAAAAAGTGACTTAGTGCTCAGTTGTACATCAATATCAAGCAAGAGTTCATATTTCATAGTGAGAAAAACAACATCTGTATTTTCTTGATAATATTTGATTGATTTATTCTACTGCCATTGAAATCTCGTGTGCCCCACCTTCTTGTGGCTTACTGAGATGTAGTAGCAATAGAAGACAACGAATAATAGTGCACGTAAACAATGCCACTTACTTTTGTGTTTAAATGATCTAGCACGGGAGTATCTACATATTCTTTATATGCAGTTTAATCAATATTCATATAATAACCTAAGAGGTTGCCCAGATGTATCACTGGAGTATCTACATATTCTTTATAGGCAGTTTAATCAAAATGTATATAATAACCTAAGAGGTTGCCCAGGACTAACTGCACCCAAATGGCACTTAAATAGCACAGAACATTGGGGCACATGCATCAAGCAATTTTGCAATCGCAAACAGTGTAATTCGCAAAAGTCGACAATTTGCGATCGCAAAATGGCTGTTTTCAATGCATGAAAGTTTTTTAAACTCGCAATTTAGGTAATCGCAATTTTTGGAGATTCCTTAAATTGCTAATGCAAATAGGGAATTGCAATTTGCGATTCCCTAATGCACATGCAAGAAGCCTTTCCTAAATACAAACTTTTCATTTAGGAAACGATAATTAACATCAACTTCAAGTTGATGTTAACCATGTGTATACTTTGAAACATGCACAAAACTGCATTTTTCAACGTGCCATGTGGTGCACACATGCGGGCATGTATGCTTTATATGTGCACCTTTTGTTTTAGGGGCCCTTCAGGGGCTCAGAGATCCGTAGGCCCTCGGGCACTGTTGCCTTTGCATTACCTAATTTGCGATTACCAATTAGGTAATTGCAATTTAGGCAATGCAAGACAATTCTAACCTATGGGACTTGAGGCCAATAGGAAAGAATGAATGTGCAATTGCAAATAGCAATTCCCTAATTGCGTTTGCGATTCTTAAGGAGTCACAATTAGAGAATCGCGATTTGCTCTCTGTTTTGTTGCATTGCATTTTGCGATTACCAAAAAGTGACTTCTAAAAATTTGCTATTTGGTAATCGCAAAGTGAAACTTTTATGCATGTGCCCCATTACGTGGTTGCCATCCATACATATGTGATGAGCATCAAATCATGATAAGATTTGCTGACCTACTATTTTGGAGTTTTGATTCTATATATATGCCACTGTGGTAAAGGTACACCATTAGCCAAAACGAGTTATTTTCTTAAAGTGTAAAATCTTCTTAACTCATGTTTCTGATGGTTCCCACTTTGCCTATAACAGTTGATCATATCTACAATAGTTCGCAGGTGCTTTGGATGAAAAAACATCTTAAAGAGAGTGGGTCTGAGGAAATCTTTTTGTGGAACCAAAGTTGAGAAATATTTTAACAAAAATTAGGGTCACAAGATGGGTTGCACCTGTTTAACCTACAATTTATTTTCCCCTGCAGGAAGAGTAGCTTCTCTCCCTCCAAGTGCTGCTCCCCGTCCGGATTTTTTTCCTATTTTTATTCTTTCTTTACAAATCCCTTATTTCCACTACCACTTTGATCTCTTTTTTTGAGCAAACGTTTTACTCCTCCTACTGGTTCAGTCTTTTTTCCATACCACTTACTCCCCCTCCCACAAAAATTATTTTGTACAACCCCCCTTAATCTTCCTTGATTTTTGCAAACTCGCTTATTCTCCTTTCTGATTTATTCACTTTTGAACAAACCTCTTACTCGGCCCTCCCAATCCACACCAACCCTTGGCCTTCATAATAATCCCCTTTTCCCTTGTTACCTGTTTGTTATGCCGCGCTCTTCCTCTCTCCGTTTACCCTTTTAATCGAAACCATTAAAGAAAAGGCAATTGCCATTTTATACTTTTAGTAAAAAGTGAAGTTTTGCCAGGATGTTTTTGTCAGACTAATTTCTTTCATTTTAGAAATTCGTCAAATATACGGATTGCCTTTGAATATGATGTGTTAGGAACAATGGTGAGTTTGGATTCCTGCTCAGCCACATAACAGATGAAGTCATAATTATATTTTCTAGGCCCAAATGTGGCATATGGTGATGATAAACAGACATTCATTTACAGTTGAAAAATTCTCCTTGTTGAATGCTATGTCTTTGACATGAAATATCTCCCTTTTGGCTAAATGAGTTTGTTCAGGCCACATAAACGAACATCTGTCGCCCCACAACCAGTATCATTTTTGCTAGAATTGTGTTTTCCATAGAAACCAGAGGCACCCGATGTCAATTAAATTTGATGTCTGACGTGAACTTTTAAAATATAGCACTTATAAAACAGATGTTTAACAGTTAATGTTATACCATTCTGATATTACCTCTCGCATATAGTCGTGGTGGGAACTAATACTGTTTTGATGCTCTCTTATTTTTATGTTCATCGCCGCCATCACTAATAACATTTACAAAATGTGTTTTATGAATTTTTAAACTTGATTCAACGATTTGTGCAACCGACGTTTAATAATGCTTATAAACCTTTATGTGCACATTATTTCCCTTTATTGCTCTCGATAAACCGACAAGAGTTTTTTTTGGTGTTTTTTTTTTTGCAGTAATGTATAGCGCTAACTCAACAAGGTATTGGAGCGCTTTACATGAGCACCATTACACAAGGTGGAGGTGGAGGGACAGGGAGACTAAGGGCTTTATTCTGAGTTTGGCGGTCCTCCCATGAGGGCCACAAAGCCTGTAATGGACTCACCCTCCCGATTCCGACTTGAATCCAGGGCTGGTTGGAGGTGCTGCAGTGATCTCACAGCAGCTGTGTTAGGCTCATAGGAGAGCCTTAACAGCAAACCACCACAGTGAAAGTGGCCGCAGTGTTCCTGCACAGGGTGGCATGCACCATGTTGTGCATGCCACACCGTGCAGGAACAAGAGTGAAATTCCCTGGAGGCACAACATGTGCCCCAGCATGCACCCCTAGGCCCAGAAGCAGCAGGGGGCCCTGTTAGGGCTCCCTTAGTTGCATCTCCGCCACCCTTTTCATGGCAGGCTCACCGCCATGAAATCAGTGGTAGAAATGCAACTCAGAATATGATAAGTGATGCTGCAGCTGCATCGCCAGCATATTCCTGCCCCTTTTGGCTTCACCATTGCCGCAGGATCCTAGATCCCAGCTGAGGTGGCATTCCTGGGGCTGTCTGAACTCCACACTCAGAGTACGGTGGGTGGACTGGCAGTGGTGGCATTGGTCGGACTGCCACGGTGAGTATGACGGTCCTAGGTCCGCCGTAGTCAGAATAGGACCCTAAGTGATTTGCCCAGACTCAAAGGATGTTGAGCTGATGCTGAGACTTGAACCCAGTTCCCCAGTTCCAAAGTCAGCGGCTCTGGCATTACGCCACAAAATGTGAGAATGGATATTGGACATAATACAATAGAACAAAATTGTAGAAGGCACACCATTTTTAGTAAAAACAAAAAACAGGTGAAAACTAGTGAAAAAAACAGATTGCCACTATTTTTACACCATAACCTTTTTCATGGGAATTCTTTGAAGAGTCAATGGACCTCATATTGCGAGGAAAAACACTGCTTTCCTTGAATTGAACAATGGTTTCTTTCTCTGATACAGGTGTTAGAACAAAACGTGAATAAAGAGATAGATGAAAAAAGCAATGCCGTGTATAATTCACAATTCTCATTGAGTTGTCAATTCTTTGTTTTGATGAATGGTAATGGGTCCTTTTAAATCTTATGAAATTGTGACTTAGTTTTCATTACAAATATTATTCTATTACATTTTTCATTTGGTCATCTAATTTTATAAAGACGTGAATAATTGCAATTGATTTAATCGTCATTTTTTTCGAGTCATTACTATTTTAATTGTCCTAGTTCAGCTATAGTTATAAATTATGTACGGCGTGTAATTTAAAATTTCTTAGTGGCTATTCCTGCCAACCAAATGCAGACTCAAATGCTTTTTTTTTTTAAACTGTTTTTATTGTTTTATACAGCAAAAGGGCAATAATGGCAGCGTACAAAGAATCATATAATGCGATTTGATGGTATACATTCGAAATCATAGCATAGTGAAGTAAATATTGTTCTATTTCCGTATATACTTTCTCCCACGTCTGCACCCCTTCCATCCCCTCCCCCAGTATATCCTCAATCTTCATCTGAGCTCTCTTCCTCTGATTCCGGTAAAGGTTCGCAAATATCTCCCCTGTATATATTCCAAGCAGTCCGGATTTTTGTCCATTTCCTAGGGCATTTACGGTTGACATACACTGTTGGCTCCGTTATCATCAGCACATCCATATCTCTACACCAAGTCTCCAGAGTGGGTGTAACAATTGCTCCCCATTTCTGCGCAATATACCACACCCTCTAAGGCAATATTGATGTTGTGCTCTGTGTATTTTGTGTAGCATGGTCCTGGTGTAGTATACCCGATGTAGAATCTTAAGTTGTATTAAGCGGTACCTTGCAGATATCCCCACTTCTCTAGGGACTCAAATGCTTTTTAAACCAAGACATCAGGAAAGAATCCCCACAACAGCCACTCTATCCATATAGTGGCTTTCAAACAGACCCCATTCCTCAGAATCTAGACAGCATCTGGTGCAGATGAAAGAAAAGGAGATTCAAAATCTCTGAAGAGATAGCCCAATTGAGATATTTGTCAGTGGGAGGTGGAAAACTTTCTTGCTGAAGCAAGCACAAGCTCAAAAGTGGCTGATTCACTTACCAGTCAATAATTGGGTCTTCCTGCTTTTAAAAGACATTTTAATAGTCATGGTACTTCTAAAGCAAGATGAAGGCCTATATGAGGATCTTTGACCTCACAAACTAATACTGTACATTCTGATTGGGGGAGATAACACTATCCATATATCATGAAGAAGTCAGCCACACATTTTCAGTTACACTGAAAGGTGTCAACGTATTATATGTGCAGAATTTGCTTAACATTGTGATACTATAGATAAAAATGGATTCTTCAGGAATCTTGATCAATGATTGTAACGGATCAGCACGAACTAAATAGACATATTTCCAGTGTCTTGTTTCCTTCTCCCTTATTCCTAATATTTTTTTTACTTTTGTGGGTTTGATTTCGTACCGTACTGAGGTGGATTTTCAAGACACTGTTCGATACTTTGTGATGCAATTTTTGATGTGAAACATTTTGTACAACATATTTTGTTTACATATATTGTATGCTGCCTAGACGCTAATGGATATTGTGTTGGATGACACGTCATTAAAGCTTTGTGCATTTTAATATCCGTATCGTACTCGTTTTGGTGGCAGAGAATGATTCAATTAAGTATGCCTGATGCTCACTGATTGGGCATGGTTTGCTGTAACATACATGGTCTGATGTACAGGTTTCCCAAGAGGGGATTTTAACTTTACTGCTTCAAATGGTGCTTGTCCCCTTGGTTCGTAGGGTCCCTCTTGATTTTGATAGGTATTCCTGTGTGAGTCCATATTTAACAGCTAGTTCACCAAGTCTGCAGGTAGTTTCCAACTCTAAAGCAAGTACGTTTTCATAATGGGGTGCGCAGGAAGTTATTTCTCCATGGTGAAAATCATTTCCCTTTGAGGAATGAAAAGAACATGTGTTACCACAAACATATTTTTGATTAAACCTTTGACGCAGTAAGACTGATTTTGACAAAGAAATTTGAATCCATGAAAGATTGACTGTTTTTGAGACTTATGTCATAGAAATGGAGCAAAATCATTTTGCCACAAATATAGTCCCGTATTACCCACTTGAAAAGTGGAGAAATGCACTTTTTATTTTACATATTATTATGTAAACAGGATATGAGAGGGCAAAATCTGTTTACTGTTTGTTTTGCCTTGATGTATATACTAATTGCTCTATACCATGGCACAGAATTATTTTAAAAAATCATGCACGCAGCACAGCAATTAAAGTTGCTGTACTGAATTGCATAAAAGGGACAGAGCAGAACAGCACCAGACGTGGTGCTGTTCTGTTGTCTCCCAGAGCTGATAATTTTTGTCAACCATGAGCCAACGCAGATTTTTTTTTTTATCCTCATTTTGCGATTATATAGATAAGGAGGTTTCGGGAGTCTGATGGTCTTTCGTTTTTTCCTTTGCCTTCACTGCCCCATCATTTTCAGATGTTTTTTTGGGGAGTATCCCTTTCGATGTTATGATCCATCAGTTTATCTCCACTTGCCCTTTATCGTTTTCAATAATTCCATGGTTTAGTGGGGGAGCTAGCCAATTTGGCTACTCGGCAGTGATGATTCCTGCCTAGAATTATTGTTATCGCCTTAATCATTGGATTTTAAGTGTCTCTATCCCACTAGGAGATTAATGATTTATTTGAAAGTACTGTTCCCAAATTTCCCAGAAATTTATCCTCATCGAGTATTTTCCTTTTCTATCAAGGTTATTGATTTGTAGTATATAGTTTAGCTAGTTTGTATGATTTGGTGGAACTGGTTTAACCCAGTTAATGCAGATTTCTCTCCGCGCTAGCAGTATCAGGACGAAAAGTAAACTTTCCTGTTTTTTACTTAGTTTATTTATACCAGCGTCTATATTATTGTACATCCCAAAAATAATAAGAGAAGTACTTACAGTTATGTGGATTCCCAATACCATATTCAGTGTCTTATCAATCTCCAGCCAATAGTTATTGCGGGACATTTTTGAAACATATGAATGTCATCTGCTTTAGCTTCTCCACACTTGGGGCAGGACTTAACGTTGGTTCCTTTAAATTTGGACAGTCTTTTTGGAGTCCAGTACGCCTGGTGGATTGTGTACAGGTGGTTCCTCTTTAGTGAAGCTGATTTTATACAGGACCAACATTTTTCCATAGAGTTTTGCCATACGAGTTGTAGGTCTAATTACTGGTCAGGTATATCTTTCCTCCAAGTTTTTTCCGGAACCAGAAATTCTTCCTCTCTGGATTCAATGAGTGCCCAGTACCATTTTGATATTTCTTTCCTTATTGGTATTATTTTTATCATTTCACTTTCAAAGTTCTCGTTACCGTTGTTTTTCTCTTGTAGAGATTTAGCCCAGTTATTTAGTTGGTAATATTTAAACTTTGACATCTTGCCATCTGTAAGTTCATATAGCAAATCCCACGAGATTATCTCTTTTTCCTTTAACAATTGGCCCCATTTTTCTATTCCTGCTGTTTTGAGTGGTACCGCTAACAAGTCTTTTAAACATTCCGGTGTCGCTGGGGAATCCCATATTGGTGCTTTCGTACTGTAATATGGTATATTTACTGTGCTTCTGATTTGGAACCAGAGTCCAGCCGCATTGTGTAGAATCTTCAGTTTTATTGTTTTTTTAAATTTTGGATGGCCAAACTTGAATAGAAAATGGTCTGTTCTTTCAGTCATATTTTGCAGGAAACTTGGGTAATATTGGTATTTCCTCAGTAGTGGTCTAAAGTTCTTAAATTGGAATGACCTATAATACTCAAATAAATCAGGGCTAGCTATTCCGCCTTGGTATTTCCTCCTCCTAAGCTTACTCCAGGCTATTCTCGTTCCTTTTGATGCCCAGAGAAAGCTAGCTATTTCGCCTTGGATCTTTTTTAAGGGTTCTTTTTTAAAATCCAATGGTATTGTATTAAAAAGGTAAGTGAACTTTGGAATATTAGTCATTTTTATTACGTTGGATCTTCCCAAAAAAGTTAGTGGCAGTCCTGTCCATGTTTTAAAAAGTCTTCTCATTTCTTTGGCGATTATCATCAGGTTTAATTGCGGGACTTTCTCGATTTCTTTTACCAGAGTGATTCCTAGATATTTTATTTTATCCCTACTATATGGTGTGTTTGGATTAATGTTCCAGCTCATTGCCTCGGTCTTTCCTTTATTTGTCAAGTAGCCTGAAACTTTACCAAAGTTGTTCATCGTGTCTTCCAATGCTTGGTAGGCCTTTTCATAGTTAGTAGTAAATACCATTAGGTCGTCTGCATATAGTGCTACTTTCTTTGACCAATTTTGATGTTTAAAAGGAAGAATTAGTGGATGATTTCTAATCAAAGAGGCCAGTGGTTCGATGTAAAGATTAAAAAGTAGCGGCGACAACGGACAACCTTGCCTTGTACCGCGTTGTATCTCGATGTTGCTAGTCAGACTCCCATTAACTATTATTTTAGCCCTTGGATTCTTGTATATTTCCTTTACCATATGGGCAACACTTTCCCCCAGGTTATATTTTCCAATGATTTCATTTAGAAAGGCCCAGTTAACTCTATTGAACGCTTTGGCAGCGTCGTAAGTGATTATAGTAAGGGGAAGTTTTTCGCAGGTGGCCATCTGTTGCTGCAAATAGCTCATGGATGGTCTCATGGATTTGCCGCCCTTTTATAAAGCCCTTTTGGTCTAAATTAATCAGTCTTGGCATTACCTTAGATAATCTTTTTGCTATGACTTGCATGAAAATTTTATAGTCACAGTTAAGTAACGATTTTGGTCTGTATGACTCACACAGTTTTGGATTTTTTCCAGGTTTTAGGATAATGCTAATTGTCGCATCATTCCAGGTATCAGGGATTTTCTCATGTTCCAGATATACATTATTCATTAAATCTGTTAATTTTTCAACTAGGGATTCTTTTAACGCTATATAGAACTCGTTTGGGAGAGCATCGGGGCCAGCAGCTTTTCCTCTTTTTAGGTTGCTTATAACTGCTCTAACTTCCTCAGGCATAATCTCATGATTTAATTCTATCATTTCCTCTTCTGTTATTTTTGGGAGGGAGATAGCCTCAAGATAATTCTTGATTTGTTCTTTAGTTGGATTTATGTCTTCTTTGTATATACCCGAGAAGAACTTTGAGAATTCCTGCCTTATTAAGCTATCTTCAGAGGTTTGTGATAGTTGGTCTGGGATCTGGATGCATGGTATATTATTCCTAGACTGCTCAGTTTTTATTCTCCATGCTAGCAGTTTTCCGCATCCTCCCCCATATTCATAACTGGCTAATTTACTATTTTCCCATTTTTCTCTCACTGTGTTTTCCAGATAGTTTGCTAGGGTTTCTCTAGAATTTCGGTGTTTTTTCTCTAACTCTTCCTTTGACTCTCAGTAAAAAGGTGAGCATAGTTCAAAAAAAGAGATCAGGTACCTAAAAGACAGTGAACGATCACTTAAAGAGAAACTGGAATCATTGGAAAACCAAGGAAGGAAGAACAATCTTAGAGTATTAAATGTACCGGAAAATCTCGAGGGCTCAGACATAAAATCATTTATTGTTTCACTTTTCAAAGAATTCTTTCCATGGACGAAAGGCTGCAACCTGATGGAGGACATTCAAAGGGTCCACAGGGATCCTTTCAGGAAAAGTAAAGAAAGGAAAACCCCAAGAAAAATTTTAGTTAACTTCAAGACTTACACCCTTAAAGAGAAAATATTAAGAGAGGGCCTAAAAGGTGGAACACAAAACAAGGATAACTGGTCTTTCAAAATTCGCTCGGACATATGTAAAGCCACACAAGATAGACAGTGGGAATTGGGGCAACATATGCAAGAGCTAAAATCTCTCGGGGCTAATGTCCAGATGAAATTCCCGGCAGCGCTAAGAATCATGTGGCGCAATAAAATGCACAACATAAGGGAACCCCAGGAGGTAGAGGATCTTATAAATCAGATAAAGGACCAAATCCAAAGGGAGAAAACTAACTAGAGAAAGAACCTTTTCTCAAATCTTAAAAGATCAGCTTAATCAAAGAAGGAAAGTGATCTTTCAAATAAAATAGTTAAGTAAGTAAACTGGTGAAATCGGAGCTCGAAGCGGGTGGAAACACCACCCAAAAGAAGAAGGGAGGCTTCCTCAGGGTGGGAAAAGCAATTCCTCACAAATAGTTTATAATACAAGATATGTTAAAACACGGGTGGGGAGCAAAATAGGGAAAAACCCCAGAAAAAAAGGAGTTAAAAGGGTGTCTATTAGACTACATTAAAAATGCTGTAGCATAACCCAGAACTCAGCAATTTTCAAGAAGAAATGGCGAGAGAAAAAAAATAATAAACGTCCTCTCATGGAACGTTAACGGACTTAGAACACTCAATAGAAGAAGAAAAATCTTGGAATATTTAAAGGAAACGGAGAGTGAGATTATCATACTTCAAGAAACTCACCTTGTAAGCACCGAGTGGGATCAAATTATAAAAAAATTAAAATGGGTGGATTCTTGTATATATACCACGCAAGAATGTAACGTGAAGGGGGTAGCAATCATCTTAAAAAAATCCTTAAAAGCAAAAGTTGAAAGTAAGGCAGTAGATAGTAAAGGAAGATGGGCTGTAGCGAAAATAAGGATAGATGACAATATACTCACTATAGTTGGATACTATGGCCCAAACTTAGATGACTCAAACCCCCTCCAAAATCTATACTCGGAACTCCTATCAACCTCTGCCCCCATAATAATAGGAGGAGATTATAATATAAATCTCGATCCAAAAGTAGAGAGATCACCTCCTAATAACCAACTGAATCTACCTAAAATGAGGGAATGGCTAAGAATCTACAAAAAAGACCTAGACCTAGAAGATATGTGGCTACAAAAAGGAGAGAAAACGTATCCCTTTACTTTCCACAACAAGAAATTAGGCCATAAATCAAGAATAGATTTCTTTCTTTTAAATAGGCCTCTTCAAAACAATGTCAAATGTATCGAACACCTCCCCGCACATCTATCTGACCACTCGGCGGTAAAACTAACTCTCCTTCTGCCCAATGATATAACTCCTCCTAGATGGACAGTAGACCGATCCCTATTCAACAATTCACAAAATGTTAACCAGCTAGAAATTACCTCAGCACACTACTTTGAGGATAACGCAATTGGCACCTCGCAGCAAACTAATTGGGATGCTTATAAAGCCGTGGTAAGGGGAAAGTTACTTAGTCTAGGGGCACACAAAACAAAAATAGAGAAACTAGAAATCAAAAGAATGGAATTAGACATTAAAACTGTGGAGATACAACTAGAGAATGGAACCTACTCAGAGCCAACACAGATACCCTTCCATCTTAGTACAAGGGTGTCTGGGTTGTGGTAAGCATAGTTTTTGTAGAGTAAGGGTGCCCCTGCCAGTACAAAAACTATGCTTTAAAGCATTTTCCACTTTGTATGTGTGCTGTGGAATGTAGCACACATACAAGGAGAGAAAAACGGGGAGAAATTAAAACACTCCTCCTCTTTTCGGTTACCTCAAGGAGGCTCAGGATTTTGACACAAATCCCTATCTTCAATTCTTTGTAGATAGGAATTTGCTTTAAATGCCCATGTGATGCAAAGTAATGCAAGGCAATGCATTGTGTAGCTTTGCATTCATTTTGGTTAAATCCAATGCAAATCGTGATTTGCATAGGATTGCATAGGATTGCGTTGAATTGTAAATACTACAACTATACTTTGCATCAGGTTTGTGTTAAAAAAGTAATGCAAACCTACCGCAAAGTATTTATACACCTGAGTTCCTCTTTCTTAAACATTTTCTTTTTTGTCGTGTGCCTCTGGGGTGCAGTTCATTGATTTGCATTCTAAATTTTGTAGCTTTGAATTATCTGTTGTTATGGAGCGTGTGTGATTAGGCTGGTGTAGCTGTAGCTTTACTTATGAAAAAAATAAGAGGCAGTTGAATCCTAAATGTTGTTTCAGATATGGTAAATGTTTTGAATAATTTTGATACAAAAGGTAGTTGCTTTAGCTTCTTAGGTTTAGCCAATGTGTTAGTTACACTTATATGATGATTGTGTAATTTTATTTTTATTGATTCTATATTGCTTTTCCAAAGCACAGCTATAACTTAAGTGTGAAGAGTGCTTTATAAACTAACCAGGGTGATACAATATGAGAGGCTTTTTTGGAGCATAACAATATAGCATTAGTATAGCAGAGAGGGAGTGTGTGCACCCCAGAGTTGTGAACAGACGCAGATAGAATTTAACATACAGATCTTTTCATTCATTAAAAAAACCTTTTCCATTAGTTTTCATTTAAATTAAAATTTAAAAAACATAACACTACAAGAGATCAAGCAATGTGTACAGTGGTGAATACTCTACAGAGTTGGGATTGTATGGATGTTTTAATCGTGGTATATTTGATGAAATTCTGTTTTTATATAATAAGGTTTATGCTTATAACAATGACATTAAATATGGTTTATACTGTGGTGAGCCATTATACCATCATTCTATACAGTCCATACTCTTGGAGCTATTTCAAGTGAACAGTCAGAACTCATTTCTCACACAGAGGAGAGTGTATAAGATTGATTTTTCTTTTTTTAAGTGTGTAAAAATGTGCTAACTTGAAGATCTGGGAGATTTATATAATGGTGAATCCAAACTATACTGAATGTCCCATCTGTATTTATGTGCTCTCCAACTGGCCAGCTTTGTACAGAAACCTCTAAAACTCTCATTAGGAACTTAACACTATTATCCAGTATTATGGGCTTCCCCTCTGCCACAAAAAGTATTCTCCATTCCAAATCTAAGATTTCATTCTTGGCTATAGAGTTATTATTGGTATGGAAGGATACAGGAGCACCCCAACAATTTGGTGAGTGATGGCTAGAGCCCCAGTATTGCAAAGACCACTCAGTCAGTCATTCAGTCAAAGTACTTTATTCGATAATTCAATATCATAAAAAGACAGTATTGAACGATATATAAATAACAGTTACATGCTTAAAAAATTCACAGAATTTCACAAAATTTCATAGTTGTAAAAAAAAAAAAATTGTTAAAAGACATAAAAATTTAAAAAGGTCAATACCTATACATTATATATGCTATACAAAATTACATCAGCGTAATTTGTAAAAATACGATCAAGTGTGGAGATTCAGTATCTTCTTCCTTTCCCTGACAGCCCCCACCAAAATACTTGCAAAGTGAGAGATGACCCTGGGGCTGTTTAATAATTGCAAGTATAGGAGAGCAGGTCTCACCTGAATGAACCCTGCTTCCTTGAGGATAGGGACAAGAAACTTCCTCCTTTGCGCCATATAATGGCCGCAGAACATTAAAAAGTGCATCGTGTCCTGCTTAGAGAAATTATCACAGCTGCACGGGGGCGCTTGATCAGACGTACACCATGCTTTTAATTGACCTAAGTTCAAATAAATCAGGTTTAAACGAAAACGCGTTAAAAGAAATCTGTGGTAGGGTCTATTAACTAAAACCAAATAAGGCTCAGGGCCTGGAGGATTAGAAATCATAAGGTGCGATCTGACAGTTATTTTTCTAAGTTCATTCTCTTCTCTGGACAGAGACAACATTTGTAGCATTGCCACTTTTGTTAAAGATACATCCTTCGCCGTTATTTTTTCCGGCTCAGAGAAGAGCTCTGTCCTTCCAATGTTTTGAAAACCTTTCTTGACATACGATAACCACTTGATTTTATTTGCGTTATCTAAATGGAGACAATCCTTGAGAATAGAGTGATTCAAGGAGAGTTCTTCATTTAGCCAGGTCTTTAACCAGATTATTAACGGCGCTACTTTTAGTAAGTCAGTGATAAAACCAACACCCAGCTCAGAATGCACTGAGAAAGAGGAGGTTGACTGGGGGACTGATAGAATTGCCCTCAGGAATTTGTTTTCAGTAATTTGCAGACAATCTGTCGCACCATATCCCCATAAAGAACAACCATATGTTGCTACCGCTAAGCACTTTGCCTTATATATACTTAGTAGTGCTTCTATGGGCCTACCCCCAAGCTTTTTGCTGAAGGCCATAATGGCCATGGAGGATCTAGCGAGAGCAACATATCTGGCTTTAATCTGTGTGTTCCAGAGACACCTCTCCTCAAAGGTGATGCCTAGGTAGGGGAATGTTGGAACTCTGCTTAATTCCTCACTACCGCAGAAGAAGGTTTTCACATTCTTCTTTCGAGAGCCTTTCCCAGTGATCATGATATGGGATTTTTTTACATTAATTTTAAGGTCTAGTGATGACATAAAAACCTCAAATGCATCCAACAAAAGTTGAAGCCCCACCCCGGTTCGTGAGAGAAGGACAGCGTCATCCGCGTAGAGGAGAACCGGTATACCCAGGTCTCCTGCACGTGGTATGTCTGCCTTCACCGCCTTAAGCACCGATTCGAGGGCATTTATATAAATCGTGAACAAGAGAGGGGCCATAATGCATCCCTGCCTAACCCCCCTTTCTGAGTGAAAGTAGCTAGAACAACGCCCCTCTGTGTTTACCCTAATGGTGGCCCGCAGGTCAGAGTGCAGTTCCGCCAGGAAGTTTACCAAAATTGGGTCAAGGCCTAAGTCAATTAGGGACTGCCACAGTTTCGACCGGTTCACCAGGTCGAAGGCCGAGGAGAGGTCCATAAAACCTAAGTATAAGGACCCTTCCCTAGCAACGGTATATTTGTCCACTAATAGTTGTAGATTGAGACACTGATCTAAAGTGCTTCTTTTGGATCGAAATCCATATTGGACATTTGATAAAATCCCCTTGTCGTCAAGCCAGTACTGCAATTTACACAGAATGACCCGCCCCCGAATTTTAACAGATGAATCTATTAAAGAGATTGGGCGGTAACATGCTGGGTCTGACCGATCCCCCTTTTTAAACACTGGGATGATAATAGTCTCTTTCCATGAGGGTGGTATATTCTTCTGGTTTAATACATTAAAAACCTTACTCAGGATTTTTTACCACAATCTAGAATCGCACTTAAAGATATCTGCTGGAACCCCATCTGGTCCGGGAGCTTTATGTTTCTTCGTTTCATCTATAGCCCTTTCTACTTCTGAGACTTCAAAAGTTACATAGTGACCCTCAACTCTCTCTTTGGTCGCAAAAAGTGACTCTTGAGGAGCGGTTCTAGAGTATATGTTACTAAAGTGCGTGATCCAAGCCTCGTCAGTAACGTTAGATTCAAGAACGCTGTTCTCTACAGGAGCGAATAGGGGTTGATTTACTACTTTCCAGAATTGGGAGCTGTTTTTTAAAACATCTGGATCTAGTAGCTGTGACCAAGCATTATATTTTAGCTCATTTTTTCTGTTTTGTATAGCGTGTTTATAGGTTACTCTTAGCCTGGCTACAAGGGCGCGATCTTTAGGGTCAGACTTTAAGGCCTTTAACAGGTCAGCATGAGCCTTGGAGCAAGAGCGATCAAACCATTTCTTGGCCCGGCTTTGTGGAGGGCCATCAGCCACCGTTAAGCTCTGCTTGATCTGTTTGCAAATACTGTCGAATGAACTAATCACTTGCTCAGTAGCAGCCTGTGAGTCTAAGCACTTCGCTACATCTTCGTCCACCTTGTTTAATACATCCTGTAAGAAGGCATCTGGGATTATATTTGCCCATTTTAATCTACGACCCTGATCTATCGGGGTCACCTCCTGACCACCCTTTTGAGACCCTGTTTCAAATGATAAAAAACCCTTAGACAGAACTTCCAGTAAAACTGGATTGTGGTCACTAAAGACTGAAATTTCTGTTCTGTACTTTAATACTTTTCCTATAATGTAACAAGACATAAAAATAAAGTCAATAACTGTGCCGTCACCCGGACCTTTAAAAGTAGGGACAATCGAATCACCTTCCCTGCAACTTGATTCATACAGGTTCCAAGCCGCCAGAAATTCTTCGAGAGCCTCCCCCCTTTTTGTGTGTTCAAAGTGCACAACTGCAGAACATGGGGGACCCTCTTCTACAGAAACAGCACACGGAAAAGTACATGGGTGAATATTGAAGTCACCTAAAAGAATTATCTCACAACCAGTTGCCATAGTTGTGTAGGCTGACAAAAATGTATCTAACTGATCCAGATTAAGTCTGGTACTATCATTTGCAGAAACATTATAAAAATGTATGAATAAAATATTAATGGAATGTGGGGGATTCAATTCCACAATTAAACAATTACTACATCCTGAGTCAAGCTTAGTTAGCTTTCCCTTTAACTCATTTTTAAATAGGGTTAGCAAACCCCATTTCGCTCTTCCCGCCCGACTAGATGTGGCAGGGGTAGAGAAATGAACATATCCATCAAGCGAGAAACAATTCGTTTGGTCCCATGTTTCCTGTAAGGCCACAATATCAAAAGTTTTTAAATAATCAATCCAAATGTCATTGTCCATTTTACCCCTCAGTCCAGCAACGTTCCAGGTCATTATTCTGCATGGTTGAGCTTGAGGCTGTTGATTTTCAGCCAGTCAATCGTTTTCCTCCAAGGATGTTAAAGGAGCAAACTGGTTAAATAAGGGTAAGATTTGCTCAGGTGGAAAATTTGGTCTGCATAGATTATAACAATAAGAATCTTGAATTGTAGGATTGTTATGACCTGAAAAAGCATGTGTCACTGTGTTTTGTACAAAGGGGGATGTTAATGAGTGATGATGAACAGCTTGTGGTTTTGAGGTTTCATTTAGGTGATTATAAAAAAAAACCAAAGGGCGGGCACATACAGAGTTGTCCAACGACGGCAAGGAGGCTGCCCTCAACAAAACAGTTGCAACATGCTGAGGGTGCCTAAAGTTTATGATGACACAATCTCCCCTGACAGTCTTTTTTGAATTGCCTATCCAGCCTACTCTTCGTGTAGACAAAATGTCATTACAAAAGGCGACGGGAAAGCCACAGTATTTGCTTAACCAAGCTATTACTTTGGGATTTAAAGAATCACGCGTTTCACCCCTTGCATCATGTAGATGTGAATCTAATCCTGGCACGTTAGTCAACACAACTATATAGGGTGCACAATCGGGTGGGAGGTTAACTTTAGGTTTTGACTTACCCTCCCTCCACCCAGTGGCTTCTCCTGTGGTGTTTGGCTGTGTATTGACTCGTAAGGATGGGTGAGTAGTAGATGTCTTAGTAGGAAGCTGGTTATTAGCTACAGCTGAGACCAAGGTATTATTTGTTCTGCCATCTGTGTTTACTCTCGCCTCGTTCACCATCACGTCTACACTGGGGGGCCTTGCTGTTTTAGTAGAAGATAAATGAGTAGATAGAAGAACACTCAGTTTAGACACTTCCTTGACAACCTGGTCAAGTTTAGCTCCTTCCCCTTTGCTTGGAACAACAGGACCCTTGTGTATTTTACTAATTGCACCTGAGTTTTGCGGTGCTACTGTGGGAGGAGTCAGAAGAGTGCTTAGTCTAGAAACTTCCAGGGAGATCGAATCCACTTTTTCTATCAGTGGCCTAATCATGTCTTCCAATTTGAGCGTGAACATATTTGCTAGGAAGTCAAATTGGTCAACAGTCAGGGTATCAACGTCATGCTCTTTGGGGGTAGCCGCAGTAGATTTTGATTTAACAGCTGCGGAGACCACCTTTTTTGCTCTGTGGTGCACTGTGCGATTATTTTGTGACCTTCTACAGGCCCTAACCACTCTATGAGCAGGAGGGGATACTTGGGAGGTTACTGGTGAGTTAACCGAAGATACAGATGTTGACCTTTGGGATGTATCTAACAGCGTAGGTGGCAGGGAATTAGTAATCTCCACTAGGTTTAGATGTCTTGTGTCTAAATCCCCTCCCAGGTTAACGCTGGAAGATGTATCCGGAGCTGTTAGCTCAGGGAGTGCAGCACTACTACTTGGTGAAACTGGAGGACTGACATGACCCAATGAAATGCGGCGATCTGATTTAATTTTGGAAACAATTTTGACCATATAATTATCTATGGTGCCGGTGGGAGCAGAAATTTTGGATGAGCGCCTCCTTCGGCCTCTGACGGCCACAGACGGTCCTGCCCTTGTCCCGGGCTTCTCCCGGCGCGAGCCCGCGCGCGTCCCGCAGGACGAGGGATTGGCACTGCCTTTATGCGCCTCCTGGCGCTGCTGAGGGCATCACTGGTGGTGGGTGGGCCCCGGCGGAGCCAAGCCCGGCCGGGGAGTAGGCAGAGCAAGGCCCGGCCCTGAGCTGCTGGTGCTGCGGCGCTACTGGCGGAGCAAAGCCCGGCCACGGAGAAAGCTGAAGCCGTAGGTATGTCTCCCCCACAGGACTCTGCACTGGCTCTGCCTTTATGCGCCTCCTGGCGCTGCTGAGGGCGTCACTGGTGGTGGGTGGGCCCCGGCGGAGCCAAGCCCAGCCGGGGAGTAGGCGGAGAAAGGCCCGGCCCTGAGCTGCTGGTGCTGCGGCGCTACTGGCGGAGCAAAGCCCGGCCACAGAGAAAGCTGAAGCCGTAGGTATGTCTCTGTTTTTATATAATAAGGTTTATGCTTCTAACAATTAAATTAAATATGGTTTATACTGTGGTGAGCCATTATACCATCATTCTATACAGTCCATACTCTTGGAGCTATTTCAAGTGAACAGTCAGAACTCATTTCTCACACAGAGGAGAGTGTATAAGATTGATTTTTCTTTTTTTTAAATGTGTAAAAATGTGGTAACTTGAAGATCTGGGAGATTTATATAATGGTGAATCCAAACTATACTGAATGTCCCATCTGTATTTATGTGCTCTCCAACTGGCCAGCTTTGTACAGAAACCTCTAAAACTCTCATTAGGAACTTAACACTATTATCCAGTATTAGGGGCTTCCCCTCTGCCACAAAAAGTCATCTCCATTCCAAATCTAAGATTTCATTCTTGGCTATAGAGTGATTATTGGTATGGAAGGATACAGGAGCACCCCAACAATTTGGTGAGATGGCTAGAGCCCCAGTATTGCAAAGACCACTCAAAATACAATCAGAATTCGACTGCAATTAAGCATTCTCTTCTAGAATATCATCACCCCATATTTTAAGGCACCTTTTACCCTTTTAATTCAATTCAGACCATTTATGTTCCAAAAATAGAAAACAAAATGTTTAACACTTCAAGATAATTAGGCTTACAATATTCCGACAGATCATGAATGTTAAATTGAATAACCAACATCTCTTATTGAAGTCAAAACAGTCAGTACAGTGTAAAACAAAATAAAATGCAATGAAACATAACAACTGGAAGGGGGCAGCATACATTGTGGCGTCAACAATTAAGGATGACAAATCCATTTGGATCCAAGACAACACATCTACATAAACGCAACAATGATTAAAATTCTGTTGTGGAATTTGGCAGATATACCCCAAGACACAAGTAAATGAAATCATAGAATCAGCAATTAACCAGACTTCAGGAACCCAGGTTTGGTTATAGCTCACCTAATCTGCTCACAACTCTCTATCTGTCCCCTCCCCAAGCTATACTAATGGCCCATTGTTATGCTGTAAAATATCTTTTATATTGTATCGCCCTGGTTAGTTTGTAAAGCACACCTAACGCCTTTGCTGGTATCACCGTACTGTAGAAAAGTAAAATTAAAATAAAATAAATAACATAATCATCATCTAAGTACAACTTCAACATTGGCTAAACCTAACAAGCCAAAACAACTATATTCGTAACAAAATCCCTCAAACATTTTCTATATCTGGATAACATTTAGGGTTCAACTGCGTCTTAGTCTCACCTGGGTTTCAAGGAAATCCAAAGGCAAATTTCAGCCAAATGCATGTATCCATTTGTGTTTTTTTACAAATAAAGCATTCCTGATAGCCGCCCACTATCCCTGCCAGTGCCACCCACTACCAGCGGAAGGATTTTATTTCATAAGTTAATGAGTTAACTCATTAAATCAACAAAAAAACAACAAAACATTATTCGGATAAAGAATATATCCATAAAAGACTCACACAAATAAAATCAAACCCAAACCTTAATCAAAAATTCATATTAAAAAATATATTACTAAAAGTCATGCAGAATGGCCTCAGAACATAGACAGATTAAACATACAAAATAGAGCACACCAATCACTGTTAAGGGTATGATATATTTTTTTTGTACTTTTCATATCTTAAAACATCAAGATATAGGAGCTGTTTCCTCCTTTGGATGGCATACGAAACATAGACAGAAACTCTATAGCATTAGGATAAGTTTACATTATCAAGGTTATGGATAAAATTAAAAGCATCTTTATGACAAATATTTTTTTCTTTTAAAAACAATGGCTGTGATATATGTTTCCACAGATCCCTATAAAAGGTGCAAAACAGAATAAAGTGCATTGTGGACTGATTGGACTTGATATCACATGGGCATTTGTGTAACCTCTGGGAACAAAAATCAATCTTGGGAAAAGTTACCAAAAATTGCAGTGTATCTATTCATAGTCTAGTTAGATAGGATCTACGTTGGATATTTGATACTTGGATTAGGTAGCTCTGGGCACTTGATTTTATGGGACCTGAGAGGTACATTGACACAGTTGGTTTAAAACACTCTCTACCTTCCGTCAGCTATCTTTTTCCCAATCAGGGTCGCTTTTAATTCTTTTTTATAGAATAGTAACACTCCGACCAAATCCTCAGTGTTTAATTTCTCATCCACTTCCTTTAGAAGACTGTTCACATAGGCCAGCCATGGTATTCTTGCTCTATGTTCTAAAGTTAGACATTCTGTTATCATCTCTCTGGTGACTTTAGTGCCATCTTTACTCCAAATATTATGCCAAAGTGTGATGGCAGTTGTCTGCAAGTCATCCTCTAAATGGGTGACTGCTAATTCATTTTGAGTTATATAAGAGGAGGATGAGCAGGGCATGGCTAATAGTCTATATAGGAAAAGGTTTTCCTGGGTCTGCAACAGTTTACAGTTTGTCATGCCCCACAGAGATGCTCCATATTTGACAGTAAGTATACATTTACTTTTGTATATGGTCAGTAGCTCTCTAATGGGCTTGTTCCCAATTTTAGATGCAATGCTGAAAAAGGCTTCAGAGGATCTAATGAATTTCAATTTTGCTGCTTTCACGGTGTCCCCCATTGACCATTGCTAGAAAAATTCAAATCTAGACATGTAAAGCATTCTGTTGCAGCCAGTGTTTCTCCCTTAATATAGTGGGTTTTCTTTTTGCCCTCTTTTCCCGCACTTCATGGAGAAAGTTTCTTTAAATTGATTTTTATGTACTTATCCTCCATTTACGGAGTGAAACCGTCGATCAACAGCTGTAGGCCATTACCGGTTCTAGAGATCAAGATGGCACCATCTGCGTATAGGAGGACTGGAGTTGGACGTTGACCTACTTTTGGGGCGCCTGCATTGATCCATGTACTCATCTACCCCATTAATATATAACAAAAATAAAAGAGGAGCAAGGACACAACCTTGCACACATTCCTCAAGTTATTTTAAAAAGTGGTGTTACTTCTCCCCTTAACCCATTGCGTACGCTTGCTGTTAGCTGTGCATATAACTGCGACAAAAATGTTACAATCTCAATGGGACACCCATCTTATCCAAAGATTGCCACAGCTTGGCATGATTAAACAGATCCAACACAAGACAGCTTGTATCATCCACAAAGCCCTTCATACTAACAACCCTAAATATCTTAAATCACAACTTTTGAGAGCAGGAAGAGTCCAGGCACTGACAGGCTCCAACTCTCTTATTTCCATACCTCCTTTTCTGGAGAATAAATCGTCCCAGGCACGCTCCTTCTGAGGAAATGCTTCTAAGATTTGGAAGCCACTCCTTAAGGACCTCCACTGCAACCCCTTTTTCTTCTTGCTTCAAACGGGACCTCAAAACTCTACTGCTCAACAAATACATCAACACAAGCACAAGATGATCTACGTCTCCCAAAGATCCAAACAACATTAACAGGATCCATCAAAATGATCACCTGACCCTTTCAGCCTCCAATCTGCCTCCAACACATTACCCTAATGCTTCATTGTGTGCCTATTTTAACCAACTGTTGCTGTATTGCTCTACAATTTCATTTCTTCTGGCTGTTTTTGACCCATACGAATCCCCACATGTACTACTAGCAAGGTTTTTCTCATAACTTGTAAAACGCTCAGATACTCTCGGGTCTAGCTAGAGATATATGAAACTCAAAAGTTAATAGATAAATTAGGGTGTCCATGGTTTTCCATTGTATTAAAAGACCTTTTATTTTGAAAAAAAGTCAATTTTGAGTTAAAAATGAAGAGAAGTGGGTTTCTGACTAGTGTTTATATCAACCTTTTCTCCTTGCTTTCCTTACCAAGTATTCATTAGGAACAGAAAACTCCTACCTACCTTCAAAAGCACTAAATTCATGAGGAAACATTTTCAAATAGTGGGCGGATCTTTTGTTAAGTATGACAGTGCTTCAGCTCAAGCGTAAGCCTGGACGACAATGATTAACTTTATCTGATGATCCATGGAACTCTGGGTTTGATTTTCTTTTCGTCTGATACTCTTGTTATTTACGATCCCGATACAATGGGTATATTTTGCCTATATTTCTCCAATTATGGTCTACAAGTTGCCCTCGTTTACTTTTTTTGCAATGATTTGGTAGGTTGAGTTCGATCTGCGATGTAGACACTTAAAGAATTGCTTACGCCTAGAAGTATAAGCCTGCACTATTATTGCTGTGAGCGGTCATCCCCCAGGTGTGGAAATCTCTTCTGAGTAGGTGGCAATGCTTGTTGTTTGTTGTTAACTGCTGTGTTTGGCCACATCCGCCTCCGTAGGTTATCCCCTAGAAGTTTTATGGTCTTTTTCTGTTTTTTGACTATTTACTCATATTATTGTGATATTTTGGGTTATTATGCATGGTGGGATTCAGGCCGTAAATGCCCAGTTGGGGTTGCCATTGCGTGGGGGGTGGTTAGGGTTTTCGTTCTGTATCCACAGTCAGTGTACATGCTCATGATGTGTAGGGGTTTCATGCTACAGTTCTACAAGATTACATGCACAAGTCACAATGAGTTGTTCGCAGTAGCCACTAGGTGAAACTTCCCGATCCCTGCCAGGGAAGGTCAGGTTCATCACTTGGAACATTCGGGGACTAAATGATTTTCGAAAATTGTGTAAAATACTAGCTTATCTCAAACGCCACAACATCGATGTCGCTTTATTGCAGGAAACTCACTTAGCCACAAATAGTTGCCAACTTAATAACAAGAGACTGCAGGGCACATTTCATGTGGTGGGGTTTGCCTCTCACACTAGGGGGGTCCTCTCTTGGATCAATCCCAAATCTGGCATTTACTTGACAGAGTTAAAAACAGATCTCAGTGGTAGATTTGCGATTTCAAGGTGTCGCGGCTAAGGGTTAGATGTTCAAGTTGTTAATATATATGGCCCAAAATATGACGACCCTGCATTTTACAGGTCACTCCTGGCCCAGATATCTAATGGCCCAACTATACCTCATGTGGCCCAACTATACCTCAATGTTGGACTTGGCCCTTCTGGCAGGTTCACTCCTAAACTTTTTGCTTTTAATGGTGACCTGGTGATGGTGATTTTTGGGTTCTGCGCACTTTCACTGTGTCCCAGTGGAAAGTGCGTGCACACTCAGTGCGTGGAGTAAGGTTGGCCTGCCCTCCCATAGGAATGCATGGGGAAGGTATGTGTTCATGCTAGTTCCTGATGCGTGGGGTGTACAGGCTCGAGTCTGGTATGTGCGGACTCGTGTGATTGAATGCTGCGAAATGATGTATGCGGTGTGTATGTGTCTAGTGTGGAAGTACCACTTCTAGACCTGGCTGTGTGTGTGCTGTAAAGATGCTGGCTTGTGATTGGCTGGAGCTGGCTGGGATGCCCATTCTCCATGAGTCATGATGGGTCTGCCCGGTGGTGAGTGTGGAGATTAGCATGCTGATGGCTGGGGAGGAGTGCACCTGAATAGGGCTGGGCTTTCCCCACACAATGCTGGCTCCGCCCCCTGTGGTGCGTCTAATGACCCTAGCCTCCCTAGTGAATAGAGGGAGGGGCTGAGCACATCAAGGGTGCTCCAAAACCAGCTGCGACTGGTTTCTCCCCCACCCTGCACCCTGAGACAAAGGGATTTCATGTATAAGAAGGGGCTGTGTCCCCTTACAATTTGTTCTCTTCCAGGATCCTAGCTGAGGGGGCTGCTGCTGTTGCTGGGCAGGAGGACCGCCACTTGGACTGCCTCCCTGCCTGGAGGCCCAGTGAGCTGGCTTTGGGCCCAGCTTTGCCCCCCTACCTGCCTAGGGAGCTCAGGTGCTGGTCCCTGGACTTTTGGGACCCTCAGCGCCTGGAAGCGCTTGCATTTTTCTTCTAGTGCTTGGGAGCGCTTTATTTTATCCTTAGCGCTCCCCTGGTGCTCCGCCGGTGCCCACCCGGCGTGTGACCCGATTATTGAATTGCCGATTTTCGGCGCTGCTTATTGCCCCTCTTCTGCTGTGTTCTTTATTTTATTACGAGTGCCCACCTTGATCTATTAATTTACAAGGAAAGCCGGTGCCCACCCGGCATTTGCTGCTTTGTCCACCGCCGGGCTGCCGCTCTGCCTGCGACGACCCGGAAGTGGTTGGCCGGCCGGCCAATCGCGGCGCGGCCCCGGGAGAGGCGGCCGGAAGTCCCGCCCCCGCAGCCCGGAGCAGAGAGGAAGCCTGCTGGTTCCCCCGCGGGGCTCTCCCGAGGAAGAGAGCCCCGCCCTCCGCCACTAACAGCACCTGGCCCCTAGAAGCCTGTCCGGGTGAAGAGAGGAGCAGCGCGAAACCCGCAAGGAGTCCCTGCCAGAGTAGCCCGGTAAGTGAGAAGGGCTAGGGGAGGCTCTGTGTGGCAGGGTGTCGCTGTCTTGAGCCCCTGAGAGGCTCACGCGGGCATTTCAGCAGAGCCGTGAGAGGCTCCAACGTCGGGCCGCACTTGTTCTCGAGCCCCCAGAGGGGGGGGGCTCCACCGACGCCCGGCCGGTTCCTTTTTGAGCCGCAGAGGCTCTTGTTGGCATTATTTCCTTTTGAGTCCCCCGTGAGGGACTCCAACGATCCGGGGGGGGCACAGTTCTATTCCTGAGCCCACGGGAGGCTCTTGGCGGCCGATTTGAGTTACGAGCCCCGAGAGGCTCAGGGCGCAGGTTGTTTAATTAGAGCCCCGAGAGGCTCCACCCGGCCTATCGTGATTTACGAGCCAAAGAGGCTCAAGGGGACATATTTGCTTTGCGAGCCCTGAGAGGCTCTGGAGTGCCATTCTGTTTGTGAAGAGCCCAGCGAGGCTCCAAGGGGACAGTTGGTTGGGCAGAGCCCACAAGCTCCAGCGTTGTCCCCATCCTTGTCTTCACAGCTGCGTAGCACTTCGTGGGCAGCTGCTACGTTTAGGCCCCTGACATTGGGACACAGGGCGTCCTAGCCCTAGAGAGGCCAGTTGGCCTATGGACAGTCACAGGTGGTGACTTAAGTGAATTTGGCGTAATTGTGTTTCCCTACACCTCTGAATGTGTTGTTTATGCATCATGTGTTCTCCTGTGCTGCAACCCTGAATGTGTTTTAATGCGTCATGTGCCTTGTTCCTTACACCTCTGAATGTATGTTATGCATCATGTGTTTTCCTTCCCTACACCTCTGAATGTGTTGTGATGCATCATGTGTAATGTGCCTATGCCCCTACAGGTATTGTGAGACTTAGGTGGTTGTTTTTCTCCTAGTACAGGTGAATCTCGGCCGCTGTCAAAGCCATTACTGATACAGCACTACAGTTAGATCTGGTAGATGTATGAAGGGCAAGGCACCCAGGTGCGTGTGGATTCCCCACTATTCAGCCCCTCATGGCACACACACTAGAATTGACTACATCTTACTGGACAGATCGCTTCTTCCCTTTATTCCTGACTGTGTAGTCATGCCCGCACTTTTTCAGATCACTCCCCAATCATCCTAGAGGTTGAGGCACTGCCACAGATTGCTGCACTATTTATATGGAGGTTTCCCCCATATTCACTACTTGGGCCACAGTTATCACAGATTTTTTTATCATCAATATAGACTCTGTGAGGCACTTCACTACAGTCTGGGAGATATTTAAAGTTTATATCAGGAGGGGTCGCTAATAGTAAACATTCCGGGGTTTCGCGTTCAATTAGGGGTAGATTCACAGTCCTGGAAAAAAAACGTGTTGAATTGGAGTCGGATCCACTGGGGTGCAGTGACCCTCAGATTGCAAAGCCTCTTTAAGAAACACTTGAAGAATACAGCGCACAAGCCGACTGTGAAGTTAGGCAAATGGGAAAGTATGCTATTGCTAAATCATATGGGGAGGGTGACAGGCTGGAGGCAGTGTTGGCTGCTCAGGCACGACGCGAGAGGGATGCAAAGGGAGTTTCTGAATTAGATGATGGAACAGGCTCCATCCTTAAAGACCCTTCTCATATAGCAAATAAATGTAGTCAGTATTATAGGGAGCTGTATAGTTCATGCATAATGGCAAATGAACCCGCTATTCTTGATTATGTGGAGCATGTGCAACTACCATGGCTAACCAACTCCCACAGAGAATATCTTATGAGGCTGCTTGATGCATCCGAAATCCACATTGCTTTGAATTCCATGCGTGACTATAGCGCTCCGGGTGTGGAAGGGCTTAGGGTCCCCTTTTATAAAACCTATATAGACCTCCTGCTTCCCCATCTAAGTAAATTATTTGAATACATTGCAGACACTGGCATAATGCCGCAATCAATGAGGGAGGCGCTCATAGGCATGCTGTTGAAACCCGACAAACACCCCCACTTGTGTGCATCCTATAGACCTCTCTAACTCCTAAATGTAGATACAAAAATATTTGCTAAAATTCTTGTCAATAGACTTTCCCCTCTTCTCCCCACCCTAGTTAGCCCATAGCAGCTGGCTTTGTGCCAGACGCACGCTCACTCAACATGTACCGACTGTATTTGGTGTAATCCAGCATGTTAAACCCGATCTTGAGGCTGCTGCTATATATCTTGATGCCAAGAAGGCTTTTGACTCTGTCAGGTGGACTTTTATGATGGTAGTGCTGCATAGGATGGGGTTTGGGGGAGATTTTCATTGGATTGGTTTCTGTATTATATAATCAGCTGACAGCAAGGGTTAGAACTGGCAATCACATTTCATCTCTATTTCCAGTATCCCGAGGCACAAGACAGGGATGCCCTCTTTCACCTTTATTATACCCATGGCGTTATAGTGAATGTGCTGCCCCCAGGGCAGCCGCAAACCCACCCTGCCCCTAGGGCAGCGCATTTATGTGAAAACAGGGAGCGGCTGCATGCAGCCGCTCCGTGTTTTGACAGTGCAAGCGGCAACACACCTGCACTTTCAAAGGGGATTAGAGATCCCCTTTCAGGTGGGTGCTGCTGTCAAGGGGCTCACTCACAGTGTGCCACCTAGACGTTTGAGCACTGTGAGTGCGCCCCCTGAGAGCTTCTTTGCCTCTGTGCCCACGTCTGTCAATGGTGAGCAAAAGAATAATGAATTTAACCCAGTTCTCTTGACTGGAGGTGAATGTTTTGATTTGTTCTGCATTCCGTCCATCAATTGTGTGTCTTTTGCTTTCTCGCCCTAAGTGCGCCAGGTATGCCCAGACGTGGATCCTGGGCTCACTGTGCCACTGGAATCAAGCTATCCTGGCTGAAGAGGGGTGAAACCCCGAAACCGGTCCTAGGATGCTTGTTTCTGGTCCAGGAAGGACCTGGCTTAGCAGTTTGGGCTGGACTGTTCCCATGAGGCACAGGGTCAAAACTAATTTGCATATGGCCATGTCTAAACTGGGGTGGCATGGTGAGCAAAAGAATTATGGATTTAACCCAGATCTCTTGACTGGGGGTGAATGTTTTGATTTGTTCTGCATTCCGTTTATCAATTGTGTGTATTTTGCTTTCTCGCCCCACGTCTGTAAAATGGCACAGGGGTAAATGAATTCCCTCATTTGCATAGGGCACACCCCTATGCAAATGAGGGAAAGCCCCCTGATGGTAGCTCTGGTGCTTTAAGTGTGCCAGTGTCATTGGTATTACTGAAGTGACGCAAAAACATCTGCGCCCCCTTCTGTAATACCAAAGTGCCCAGGGGTGAGCATAGCAGGCGCAGATGTCCAATGCGCCCCAGGGCACCTATTGTTATACCACCCCATATAGACACATTTTTTGACTCATCTACCAATATTTTTATTCTTGAAAAGTTTACCTTATTGGCAGATTGTACTACCAGCATGAGGTCCACTCACTCATTAAGTCCCATGAAATGGAAATTAGCCCACAGCACATGATTTATTATCCAGAATTCCACAGGGAATTATCTAATCATTTGGATTTATTGCAGATATTTGCCACCTGCTCAGAGCAGGTGGTAAATGTCTGTAGGGCTCCTGTGAGAGGTGTGGGGATACTGAGTGGAGTGGGAAGTGTATGAGAGGAAACAGGAAGTTGTCCTGTGGTGGGGGTTTACATGCTTCCCCTTTGTGTTGCCACAGGATTGGGTAGGGCTGCAGACAAGGGATGGTATTCACTATAGCCTACTCCTTGAGGCATATTTACAGCCCCAAATGTCTCCTGGCATAGTCGAGGGTTACACGCTCCTCCTGGATGTGTGTTGGCACAGGATTTGGGAAGGCTGGAGATTGGGGCTATGTTTTGCTGTAGCACATTCTCTGAGATGATTTTGTAGCCCCAAATTTGTGTTACATGGGTTCACTTTAATTTTCAGTACAATTAATTTTATTTGATTCAGACCTCAACTGAGGTTAACAAATACATAAATATAAAACAGTTATATTTGTACTTTTAAAAAGGCTTCAAATACTCATTATAAGCTTAACAGGTTATAGCGAATTGAGGGGCATATTATCAAGGACAGGCGATACATTATTCCAATGTGAACACATCTAAAATGGGCTTCGATTAGAATTCATAGAGCATATTATCAAGGCCATTATCGCCGCTTTATCGGCAGTTTCCTGCCGATAAAAGTGGCGATAATGTATCGCCTGTCTTTGATAATATGCCCCTGAGGTCGGCAAATACAAAACACATGAGTTTAAGACTGTTGAATGGATTCGATCTGGAGCCTTTTTTTGAAAGGGGGACCACAATGCTCCCCTATCAGGATTTTGATATTTTCACAGTTTCAAAATAATATTGGAAGAGAGGGTTTAAAAACTTGCTCCAGTATTCAGGGTGTGATTGTAAGACTTTGATCGAGGTGTTGTCTGGACCAATTGCTGTGGATAATCTGACAGATTAAAGGCACTGGCCGGGTAAGACTTGGATTCGAATGTCAGATTTATATGATTTAAGGATGTGTTTTTCCCATTTGGATGATGAGACCGGCGACACTTAGATTGATTTTCTTATCCCCATTTGCATAGCTACACTACTCCAGAATACCTTCTTATTTCTACGTTTTACTGCAGTTTGAATATCGACCCAGTTTTTATCTTTTTAGTCTTGCTTGTCTTTCCCTTTTTTTCATTGGCAACGTTTTTTCAACATGCTCACCCTGTGATAGGATATGGTGGGCCTGATATTGGGGCTAGTGTTCGCTGCAGCCCATTTCTTGAGGTGATTTTACTGCCCCAAATTTCCAGCCAGCAAGTTGCATGTGGTGGTACACTGGCCATCTTATAACTGTGCAGTGTGCAATTCCAAAGGGGATTTTGCTCCATGCAAATTCTAATCGGGTGTTAGGGGATCATTCAAGGCTTGTAGAGTGGGTATCCTGCTGTAAAAAATGAGAGTTCCTGCCCTTGCCTTGCCAAGCCATTGTCATTTAGAGGTCGGAAAATCTAGAGATTTCTGATACCAGCGTGGAGTCTCAGGTGGCTCCTTGCTCGGAAACCTTTCACCAGTCATCCCAGAGGGCCACCAGGCCAACAATGATTTACAAGGTCCATATTCTTCAGAGCAGGCCTTCTGAAGCCTATCATTCCTGGCCAGGAACTCCATAGACGACAGGACAGTTGTAGGCAGGAGAATCAATGAGCTATTCAAAGTTTTGTTTTGCTAACATAAAACCCTATTTAAGAGGTTTGTTTCTACAAAACAAAAGAAATGCCAAATAACTGGTGTGATATGTTGGAAGGCCGGCATTACTGTTTTATTGAGAGTGGTCCCAAAAGGGCTGATTGGGCCCACTTGGGGGGCCCTCCTGCAACAGATGTGTAAAAGCAAGAGCCTCCGCTGCACAAGTGGGTTGGTGAGTTACATGTTTAGGTGTAAATGACTTCTCTAACGATACTATCATAGCAACTAATAAATAAATGCTTACAAAAGTAATTGTCTGTGACCCACGGGAAATTTAAGACTTTGGGGTGACCTGCAAGCCAGCCAGTATGGAATTGGCCCTTTTCTCTACAGCCAAACAGAGACCAGCTCAAAATATTTTAATATTGCCATCCTGTTGGCACGGATCATTCTGACAAAAATGCTCCAGCTAACACGGAAGGAACACCGGCCATAAAATAAGATACCCACTATTTACTATGGAACCTGGATAATATCATCCCCTACTTCTGGGTGAGGCAATGTTTAAATGATGCTAAACAGGGATGTTGAATTCTGCCATGCTGTCAAGGTACAGAGTTGAGAGCTCAAGGGTATCAGATTTGATACCTTGGGGTAAATTTAACATTTAAATATGGGGATTTGAAATATAATTGACTCAATTATGAACCAGGCAGGGATCTATCCTTTGGTAGAATCCCACTCTACCTAGCGGCGAGAGGTCTGGTCCTCCTACACCCAGATTTACATGGTGTATGATTATTGGACATGATTTTCACAGATGGAAAAGCCAACCAGAATATCTCAATGTGGATGGGGCATGGGATCCTGGCACGAGTGCATTCTAGCCCAATCATGACCCTCTCCTGTTGCAAAGGGAGAGAATGGAAGACTCCCTTCAGGCTAGTTCCAGACTCCTTTGCTGTGCACACAACCCTCTCCAAGCCCTCCCACCCCCACCCGGCACCATGAACACACAGAGATCCCTGCTCTCATTCAAAACCTACTTACTGCATCCAGGATTGTATATTATTCCACAATATGTGCAGAATAACTAGTAACTAGATGGTGCAGGGGAGGGAGGAAATTACCGTTCATAGTTTGAAAGTTCTGGCCACTGTAATTCTGGACCCACTACACAACTCAACTTGTGTTCAAGCATATTAACATAGTTAATGTTGATATATTTCGCAGATTTAATTTTATGTTTGAGTATGCCCAACCCCACTATCTTTTCCAGAAAAAAATGCATTTTCCTTCTTTGCTTGGGCATGTAAGGGCTAGGGCAGGACAGAAGAACAGGAAAGATGTAAGTGCTTCCACTGTACAAGGACACTGCCTTTGCAGACTTTCAGTAGTGTCAATGGACATCCCAAATAAAAATATTCAAACCTTTCTGAATTCACCCTGCTCCAGTACCTCCTTAAGTAGAGATCACAAGATCTTGTCTTTGTTTTCAATCCTGGGTGTCTTGAGCTCAAGGTGAGGCAACTCACAAGCACAAAAGCCAAGGGATATTTTAAAATCTGTATATAGGTTTGATATAGAATCAGAAGGTGTTACTTTACAGTACATTTCTCCCTGTCTGAGATTTCCAAGCAGTGACGCTTAATTCCTTTTTCAGTCACCCATCAATGTTAGAAATCCTGTTTTAGAAACTTAAGGTCAGTTTTTTTAAAATGAAAGGCTGATAAACTAAAATTACTTATTAGAGGGACCCCGTTGTGTTAGAAAAATCTCTTATTGAGCAGGGTTGCATACCACAGTATCATCTGCTGTCAGATGTGATGGGTACCACAGAATAGTCCAGGAAATAGTCTAGAATTGGAAGAGTGTAATGGAGAGAGAGATTAAGCTGAGATCATCTAGCTATGTTCTGGACACAATTGCTAAGGTGGCATTCAGTGAATCTGAAGAACTATACCATTTCATCCTCTGTAAATACAGTCAAACTGAAATGCTGTCTGCCAAAGCAGATCTTCTGCCTAGGACATACAATTGGCAGCTGCGACTGGACCGCCAATATCAGGGGTTGCTAATATTGTAAAGAAAGATTTTAGACTGCAAGCTTTCTCCAGGTTCAGTCCCAGGCAGTGATGCTTGTCACACTCTATCGAACTCTGCCATACTTACACATTCTCAGGGTTGCTGGTCTATCACCCACTAGGATCAGCTACAGAGTTTAGGAAGAATATACTAAATGTATTGGTAGCCCATAATCTCTAGACAGTCAATTTTATACTACTATGCAACTTGCATATTCATGTTGTGTACTCAGCATGTAATCCGGCTGCCTATTTTGCGCGGGTCCTGTCAAGGATCCATCTATCTCAGCTGGTTAGCTTTCTAACATATATGAAGGTTCACACCTTGGACTCAGTCTTGATGAATATATCCACATGGTAGTAGAACCCCTTCTGCCAGTTGACAGACCACTAACTTATTCATTTCTCTATCTCTAAAGCAGGTGTGCTTACATCTGCAATCATGTACTCCAACACCACTCAGCTATAGTCTAAAAAGGATACATCCTGTTGGGAGCGGGCCTAGGGTAAATCAATCCCAAGGCTAATTGAAGAAAAAGAGGTCTCTATGTCCTATGTTGAATTTAAAAATTGGATCAACAAGGCCCTTGATGAACTAATCCCACAAAAACAGTAAGAAATGGCAACCACAGGATAAAATGCATTGGCTTCCACGGGAGTTAGGACAACTAAAAAAAGTGTACAAAAATGTGAGGTAAAATGTAGAGTCAATTATGATGACACCAGTAAACAAGTCTATTAAGCATCCTTGAAAAAATATTAGCAAGCCAGTCAGAGAGCCTGGACTAATGACTTGGCAGAGAAGATTAAGCAATCTTCAAATTTCTCAAAAGAAATCTACAGTGTTGTAAACTCCTTCCTAAAACCAGATGTACCTTAAGATGGCCCTCCTCCATCTGTAGAGTGCTAGGAATTACTTGCGAACTGCTTTCTTGGAAAAGTGAGGAACATTTATGATGCTTTATTGGGTTCAACAGGTCACAATGACATGATAGAGGGATGGCTCGCAATTAATAACATCAAAGCGGAACTCTCCACATTTCCACAACTGGTGAAAGAGGAAGTCATTGCTATGGAACGCTGAGTCAAATCAGGCTGGCAAGCTTAGTCAAATCAGGCTTGCCACTTTGCAGTGCTCCAATAGATGTGCTACTAAAAGCTTTCTGCCTTGACAGATATGCACAATCTGTCTGTGAATAATTGCAGCATTCCAGAGGAATGGAGACATGCTATTATTTGCCTGCTGCTCTAGAAACCCACTTCGAAAATGGATGTGGTAGAAAACTACAGACCCATTTCTTTACTTCCTGGAGTCAGTAAAATCTTAGACAAAATGATAAATAGGCACCCTACAGAATACCTGGAAGCTACAATGTCCTCCAGCCCACTCAAACAGGTTTCCGTTCTGGCTACAACACAGAAACAGCACTGGATCAGGGTGGCTCAGCAGTACTAATCCTCCTTGATATAAGTGCTGCTTTTGAAACAGTCTCATATCCTTTACTACTCCATTGACTGAAAGAAGTGGGAATCACAGGGAATGCCTTAAATTGGCTTGCCTAATTTCTGGAGAATGAAAGCTTTCAAGTCAGCGTGGGGCAATATTTCTTGACTAGTTATCAGTTGATATGTATGGTACCACAGGGCTCCTTTCTGAACCCCACACTTACTGTGTACGTCCACCCTCTATCCGAAATCATCTCTTCATTTAGTTTCCCATCTGTATCACCCAGATGATTGTCTTGCTATCTCCCGATATACACAACACCTCTATGAGACCCAATATTTGCCTAGCGAAGGTGTCAAAAGGGATGGAAACCAGCTGCCTAAAACTAAATAGGGAGAAAACAGAGGTCATGGTAGTTGGGAATACCCCAACACTCTGGGATCAAATTAGTTGGCCTCCTTCCCTAGGAGAACATCCATTCCCCAAGCTAAAATGTAAGAGCCTAGGGATCATTTTGGATAATCCTCTTTCCATGGCCTCTCAAGTAAAGAAGGTGGCGGGAAGTTGTTTCGGCCTCCTCAGAGGCTTAAGAAAGACCTTTAAATGGTTGCCATTGGAGTCTTGAGGAATTGTGGTTCAAGGATTGATTCTTTCTCGTCTTGATTATGGCAACTCACTATATCTGGACAGCTCAATCTCAGTCATCAAACAACTTCAAAAAATTCAGAATTCAGAACACTGCTGCTTGAATACTGTTAAGTATTGCAAAAAAAGCAGTCAGCATGTGCAGCACTTAGAACTCTCCACTGGCTGCCCCTACATTGCAGAACGCCATTCAGGGCACGATGTTTGACAGTGGGACCACATTGCCTCCATCAGCTGGTGACCCCCCCAGATCAGACTAATAGAATTCTCAGGTTAAACAATATCCATTTCCTGGCTGTCCCCAGAATCACGAGAGCCAGAAGTGAAGGTCGCTCCTTCACATACCTTGCTCCTAAACTCTGGAACCCCTTGCCTGTAAGCCGGAGAATGGAAGACCACTTCATGAGTTTCATAACAAATTAAAAAACGTATCTTTTCCCCTAACCATCTTTTACCCTCACTCCGGCTAGAATTGACAGCACTGGGAAGTTTGATGTTGGGAAGCCATGCGCTTTAAAAAACAGTTGAACTGAATTGAATTGAATGTTGTTCTACCGCAGGCCTGAAAGTCCTGTTTGGCTGATGCTGGGAAATTCTTCGGGAAGGTCACATAGGTGGAAGGGAGGCTAAAATTATAATTTACTTGCTGAATGTAGTTCGGCATATTATTAAAAATCAAATGTTATCACCTTTGATGATGCAAGCAGATTACAGATGAAGGATTCATTATTAATTGTAGAATCCCTGTTGACTTAATTGAAGACATCCATCTTTGGTACTCTGAGACCATAGAATGATTATGGTATGGAGAGCATGGGGAAACCACAGAGTAATTCAATGTTGTGCAGTTTACCAAGCCCAACACTGTTAAATAGCTTTGTAGGGCTTGGAGCTGCATCTTAAAGTCTGTAAGGAGGACTGTCCCTTGACTATGAGAAGTTTGGCCATTATTTAAGGTTTTATGGATGGGTTACTCCTTCTCAACACAACAAAAACCCCATCTATGATATTAAAGAACAGTATACCCAGTGGGACTTGTAATAAGGTGGACGGGAAAACCTTTGCATTGTGATAAATTCACCTATCCCTCAAAATGCAAATCAGACTGTCTGTACGAAGCCCCATTTATGCAGACAATGCGATTCTCAAAGCCTCATAGTGAGAACCGAGAACTCTTTATATTGCCACCTGAAATCCTTTGACAGTTATTTGTGGTTGAAGAAAACTGAAGTTAATTAAACAAAGTCTAAAGTCATGATCTTTTGTTATGTCTCAGTTTCCAAAAAAAGGCATTCAGGGTAAACAGTGGCAAATTATTAAAGAGTTGGAATAATAATTGTCAATGATCTATATGTATTGAATTTGGCCCATTTATGCTGCCCATTATGAGATGCTAGATGTTAGACCTAGCATTTCTTGGCGTGAATGCCCCTGACTTTTTGCCTCTACCTCCTCTATTTTTGATACTGTGATTGTTGGCATTACGAACTGCCTGATTGTTGCATTACGCCTTGCATTATTTTTTGCATTACGAACTGCCTGATTGTTGCATTACGCATTGCATTTTTTTTGCATTACGAACTGCCTGATTGTTGCATTATGCATTGCATTATTTTTCCATTACGAACTGCCCGATTGTTGCATAACGAATTGCATTATTTTGGCATTACAGACTGCCTGATTGTTGCATAACGAACTGCATTATTTTTATATTATGAAGTGATTGATTCTTGCATTACGAACTGCATAGCATTGCATTAGGACTGCTTTGGATTATCGAGAATTGTTCATTAATACTGCAAGAACCTACAAGGGCTTGCTGGCCTAATAACCGGCAAGGTGAAATATTACAACCATGCATATGTTGGATTTTTATTGTGTGGTCTCATCATATATCTTTTTTTATAAACATATAATTGTTTTTTATGAAACTCGTGTGGAGTCCATTTGTGGTGTTACCATTGGGTTACTAAGAGCATGGTTGCAAATACTTTACACATTTGCCTTGGAGATAAGCCTGGCTGCTCGTGCCAAGCTACTGAGGGGTGAGCAGGAGCTATCTGAGAAGGTGTCCTTCCTTTCCCTGACTTGGAAGCAAGGGTCTCTACCTTGGACTAAGGTACCTACCTCAGCCAACTAGAGACCCCCAGTTCTAACACTGGAGGGTGGTGCGCTATATGTTTTTTTAGAGATATTATGTGCAAAAATCTAAGATGGGACCTTATGTGATCACTGATCTCTGGGGTTGTGCAGATATGAGGACCTTTGATTGTAGACAATTTATTTTCTGAGAATTTTATGTTGGATTACTTAAATCCACCCCCTTATTGAGGCTGAACTATAACTCTGAGTTTGCCTGTATTATTCCTTATTAAACCCCACAACATTCCTAATTCAACAAGGTTTGTGAGATCATTTATTTGTTGAATACACACTTTGCCTTCCCCGGTTAGAGCATCTGCAAATTACCCTTCTGAAACTGGGCTAGAATTCACTCACAATATCAGCTCGTCTGCCAAAGCTGCTATCAGAGTCAGATATTGAGAGCACGTACACTGTGATTTTTTTGTAAACAATATTGTTGATTGCATCTTGGGAGCAGGGTATATGAAATTTAAAGGAACCGCCGAAAATAAACAACTCTCTTATCCCCGTCCTGCAGCTCTAGAAATCATCAACAAAAGGCATTTTAAAACGTTCCAACGCATGCTGATGTCAACTAAGTGTTTTGAGATGTATTGTGACATCATTCAGTGGAGGATGTATATTTTTAAAAATCCCTGGTTGTAAGAGCTATTGAGATCGGACATCCTCAGAATATGAGGGGGGAGCCTATTCATAAAACTCAAACTGGACACTATCTTTTACATAAAAACTACACTTAATAACGATATTTTGTGGTCGAATGTCATGAGCTAGACACCCACAGATATGCATCAAAAGGTGGAATTTCCGCATTACTTTAATTATGTGCCTTTTGGAGAGTCAGCCCTTCCCGGAAGGCTAGGAAATCATTTTGTGTGCTCTGAGGTCTGTGAGATATTAATGCACTTAGAAAGTGCACGGAAATCAAGGGATGGTCAGAGTTTTTTGTGTTGCTTGCCTATGTACGTTTTACTTTAAATGATATACCTCCTAGCACTGTACTGTGGTGCTATCCGAGCCTTTAATGTGTCCAACCGCAAATCTATCAGATATTAAATAAAAGGTGATGGAAGTTGAAATTATGGCGCAAATAACAAATCATTGTGAAAGAAGTAATATACCTGAGACATAAAAAAATGTATAAAGGGCATAATGTTGATGAAGTTAAAGAGAAATATTAAAGGAAATATCATAATTTATCTTTACTCACAAATGGAGAGACATATGAATCTTCTAGGCAGGAAAGCAACATCTTCGGTCCTATTTCATCTCAGGCAAGGAACACTGCCTGAAATGTAGGCAACTTTAGACTGTAATGAATGATCCGTTGCATACTGCATTGCATTGAATACCAAAATATAAAATTCCATCAAAATGTAAACATTTAAATTTTTACAACTTCAATTACAGAGTCTGTTGGCTTGCCTTGTCAAATATTTTTGCCATTCCGAAACCTAGATTTAACACTCCTCTGGTCACAAGTCACAAGTTCGCAAATTCTACATATATTAAATGGTGGAAAGTGGACAGGTTTATTATATGTTTGTGACCGCTTGTTCGAAGCAAAGCGACGCTACATGACACAAAGCCGTGCAGCGGCAATATCAATTAACTTTCCTATGCACAATATATTTTGCCTCGAAAAACTGGAGTGAGCACAATGTCAAATAGCTTTGCATTGCTTTGTGTTACTTAGCACTAAGCCCCTGACAATGAATGCAGATGAGGTGTAGTATGGAAGAAGTAGCACAAACAAACCTATGATTTCATGCGAAGCCAGATCCAATAAAGTGGCATATATCAGCTTTGGGTGGAATCCTAGCACCAGGCGAATCCAGATATCATAATTCCATTTGTGTGATGTGTACTTTTCCATGCATAACATGTTAAAGGTTTAATATACCGCCCTCCGGGCTGCGATGCTGCCTTCAGGGCTGCTCTCCAGGATCTAATTAGTACGGAGGCACTAGGATGTGCGAATTTTAATGTCCTTGGTGACCTCAATCTCCATTTGGACTGTTTATCTCTGCCCGCTATCAGGAGTTTTTCTGCCGATTTAGAGGCCTTGCAGCTTTCCCAGCTGGTGACCTCTCCTACCCATCGAGATGGCCACATACTTGACCCGTTCTTTACCAACTTAGAGGGTATAAGAGCACTTTGTCCCATTCAGATGATTTGGACCGATCATATGCTGGTGAAGATGGTTGTCCCTATGTCCGATTCTCCTTTTATATCTAAGGACAGAACTATCCTCAAACGCTATTGGAATAAATTAAAACTGGAAGACTTCTATCGTTTTTGGGAGAAAGTGCCCCTTGGCCCGGTCATTAATGTTGATGATGGGTATGACGCTTTTCTGCGTGTGGATTTCTCGCGCTCTTGACTTCTTGATCCCTTTGGTATGGTCTAAACAGGGCTTTAAAGAGCATAGCCCTTGGTATGACGATACCTTAGCGTCCCTTAAAAGAGCTTGTAGGCAGGCTGAAAGGCTTTGGAGAAAATCGTTTGATCCTGAGCTTAAGGCCTGCTACTGTGCTAAAACTAAGATCTACCACAGGGCGGTATGCAGAGCTCGTGCAGCTTATTATGGTCAAGAGTTTCAGAATAGCCCTAACCCCTCAAAACTTATATTCAAGGTTTTAAAGGACCTAGTGGCCAAGAGGACAACGGCTGTAGAAATATGTTCAGACTCCCACTGTGAGGGTCTGGCCTCTTTTTTTCTCGAGAAGGTGCAAGCTATATATCGTACCTTCCCTATGGCCTCGTCTAATGTAGTGCGAGACAGTTTTGTCTTGGGAGATAGTGAGTGTCTTGATACCCTGCCTTCCATGACAAGGGAGGCTTTTGACCGCTTGAGTTTAAAAATTAAGTCGGGTTCTCCTGCAGATCCACTTAAACCGGCTCAGCTTAGGACTATGCTGCCGTTATGTAGCAATCCGGTGTTGTCCCTAATCAACCTGTCACTATCCTCAGGTGTAGTGCCTACTAGGTGGAAGCAGGCCATAGTCACACCCATATTAAAGAAGGCTACCCTCGATCCTCTCAAAGCTGAGAACTACCGCCCGATTTCCTTGCTTCTCTGGGCCACAAAAGTTGCTGAGGCCCATGTGAACGGTATCCTGGCAGACCATCTTACCTGAGCCAACATCTTAGACCCAACTCAGAATGGGTTCCGTGCGGGCCACAGCACGGAGACTGCCCTACTTTCCATGGTCGAACACCTGCAATCTGTGCTTGATGCAGGTCGGACAGCGGCACTACTATTGTTAGATCTGAGTGCCGCGTTCGACACTGTATCGCACAGGATCTTACTTCAGCGACTTGAGGAAGTAGGAGTCAAGGGCTCTGCCCTATGCTGGTTTCGATCTTTCCTTACGGATAGATCGTTCCAGGTTGCGATTCCACCTGATAAGTCTAAACCGTACCCGTTGTCTCCGGGGGTCTCACAGGGGTCTTCGCTCAGTCCCACTCTTTTTAATCTTTACGTGAGACCGCTGGCTGCGGTCGTCAGGCAATGGGGCCTGACGATGGTCTCATATGCTGATGACACGCAGCTGGCGGTCACGTTGAGTGGGGACTCTGATGTGGAAGGCCCTCAGGTTCCGGGACGGCTTACGAGCAGTGGCCAATTGGATGAACTCTAATTGTCTTCAGTTGAACACCAAGAAGACAGAGGTCATGGTGGTAGGCAAGCAAGTGGGGCTGTGGGGTGACGACTGGTGGCCTTCTGAACTGGGTGTGACCCCCTCTCCGGTATCGGAGATAAAAAATCTTGGGGTCTGATCCAACACTTAGTTTTATTTGCCACACCAAGAGGGTGGCGGCCTCTTGCTATGGCGTTATTAGAGGACTGAGGCCTATATTGAGATTTTTTGATGCCCCCACCAGACAGTTGGTGGTTCAGGCATCAGTACTGTCTCGGCTGGACTACGCCAGTTCGCTCTTGGCCGGGATAAATCAGGCTGAACTCCTTCGGCTGCAGCGAGTTCAAAACGCTGCGGCCAGAACAGTGGTAGGTTTGCCTAGACGGTGCTCGGTCTCCAAGACGATGCACTCACTTCATTGGCTCCCTGTAACTCAGAGGATTAAATTCAAGGTTCTCTGCCTGGCATTTAAAATCCTCAAAGGTATGTCACCCCAAATTCTGACGAATCTTTTAATTCCCTATGTCCCTTTGCGAACTTTGAGATCCCTGTGCCAGAACTTGGCAGAGGTTCCACGCTTCAGGCTGAGTAGAATTAGTGGCCGCTCCTTTCGAGTACTAGCAGCGAAGTGGTGGAACCTTCTTCCTTCGGAGATCCGGGCAATTGATGACCTTCTCCAGTTTAGACGCGCTATCAAAACCTTTTTGTTTGTGTAAATTTAGGCTGTTCTTTACGCCATACCGTTGTTGTGTTGTGTCTACTTTCTCACAGCGCCAGGACGCCCCTTTGCTGGGGCAGCTGTTGCGCTGTATAAATAAAAATAACATAACAAAATGACACATTGTACATGGCATGCCATTGGGCGGCTGTCATCTCATAAATATTTGTACTGGAGAGTGAACCTTGAGTACATATGTCACGCTAGACCCTGCTGAATTACCGTTGTGCCATGGCACAACACTTTACATTGTTCTATAATGGAATTTTGTGGAGGAGGAGCTGAGGACATTATCAGCATCCATCTTTGTAAATATAGCTCTGTGCATTGTTTTGCCCTATACACAACATAGTGCCTCTGATTTTCATACTATGCTGTGCTGTCTGGCTTTTAGTAAATGTAGACCAGACTCATTGTGAGCTTGTTTTTAAGACAGGAGTCCTGTGAACCCACTCTGCTAATCTATAGCATACATTAATTTCCTTGGTGGGAAGGATTACATCCATAGTCAGAGCCTACATCAATTTCTTGTTATGCCAAATCAAGGCTTAATGAGATTTTTTCCCAAATCTCCGGAAAAAGGACAGAGTTGGGAAAGATGCTGCAAAAGATCTTCTACCAGACTCTACCACAGGGTGGAGAAGGTGCATTCCCACCTATCATCATCTGCATGAATAGTCATGCCAAGTTGCAGAGCAGGGTTCAATTTCTTTGCAGCAAGATTTTCCAGTATATTTCAGTATCTAGTGCCTTATTTGAGTCGATATTTTGAGGAGGGCCCACCAGCCCTGATTTATGGGGACCTGCATGTATTTTGCCTCAACAGATTTAGATCCAGAGCAAGAGGGAGAAAAACATAAAAAGGGTCAATTAAGGAGGAAGAGAAAGACACAAAACAGTGAAAAATTACAAAAGCATGGATGAAGAGGAGCTTGCAAGACTGAGACAAACAGGGAGGGTGGAAGGTAGTGTCTGGTGGCGGATTCAGAGGTATGAGGTGGAATCAAGAATAAGTAGCCTCGGAATTCAGCACTATGACCTTCAATCATGCCGGGGGCTTCGTAGCAAAACTTTGGGTCCCAGCATGTATTCTTCTACAAATTAAGCACGGTATCTCTCAATGTAAAGTTGCTTTTAGTTACACATAACTTGCTAATACCGCTCATAGGTATCTATTCGCTTCCAACTTTTCAATCTAATATTTAAAATCAATCCAAGTTTTGGAAAACCAAATAAACTTGTTAGTAAGCATTGGCGGATTTTGCGAATTGGCAATCCGCGAACTTGCGTATTTACGGATTCGCAATCCGCAAAATCCGCGAACTCTCGCGGATTTTTTTTTTGTGTGTTCGCAAGGATTTCTGCCAGTTCGCGAGGGTTCTGTACCAGTTCGCAATTGCGAACTTACTTGTCGGCTCGCAACGGCCACGACTATGTTGTTTCTACATCTGGTTCATCATCACAGGTTCACAGCACCCTCTGTTTCACCACTGCCACCCTCTGGTACACCCATGCCACCCTCTGGTACATCACTGCCACCCTCTGGTTGGTTTATCACTGTAGATTATGGGGGTGAAAAAAAGCAAGCACACCTGCCCTGCTTCAACTGACATGAATTAATTTGGGGTTGATTAATGTGTCACTGAATTTTAAACTTCCAGTCTGGCTGGCACCTGCTTCCTTATCTGTAATTTGCTTTCTGTTGCAGTGCAATTTTTTTCACAGGACCTTTGTGGCCTATAGTTGCAAGTAGGCAACTGAACTCTGAAGGGGCCCCTCAGGAAGCACTACAGGGAATGGTTACTAATGATAAGATTGAACTTTTGCACCTGCTGAGTGCTCTCAGTTTTGTCTGTAATTGCTTTCTGTTGCAGTGTAATTTTTTTAACAGGACCTTTGTTGTATACTTGTAGCTATTTTCTGAGCCTGCTGTGAGGGTCAGAGCAGGGTCATAGAATAGTTGCAAGTAGGCAAATGAACTCTGAAGGGGCCCCTCAGGAAGCACTACAGGGAATGGTTACTAATGATAAGATTGAACTTTTGCACCTGCTGAGTGCTTTCAGTATTGCAAAAATCCAAATATCCAGCAGCATCCACAAAAAGTAATCCTTCCAGGTCAAGATCCAAATCAAAGTGACCAGCACATGAAGAAAGCACTGGGAGGAGCCTGGTGGACAGGAACAGGAAGTTGGAGACTGTGGGGCACTTCCTTCCTCCCACCCCCACCCCCCAAAATGGACTCCTTGCAAAGAAAAAGTGCAGGCAAATGTCAACCTGAGGAGTTATTCTGATAAAAATCATAATTTTCAAGGTTTATGCTGCCTGCTGGTGGATTTCTTGTGCGAAATTGCAAATTTTGCAATCTCGCAATTGCGAGATTGTCGCTACCCGTTGCATCTACGTGTTCGCAAGTGTTTATTCCCGCGAAATTGTATAGTATTCTAGTTGGCAAGTGCGACCAAGCAAAAAATCCGCATCGCACGGATTTTACGAATTTTCGGTAAGTTCGCGAGAGTTCGCGGATTGCGAATTTACCGAAAATCCGCAAAATCCACGAGCGGAACGGATTTTACGCCCATGCTTACTTGTGAGGCATGACACAGTTAGCTTGTGCTTTCATGTAAGTCAGACAAGCATGAACCCTCATTGTATACATTCGAGCTAACATGGAGCCTTAAGAAAAAAAATGCTGGGTGTTATCTAGGTGCATGAATGTTACATAGTTTCAAATGCCTTAGCAATACGTCAACTCAGCCACCACTTTGGCCTAGAAGTCATTAGGTATGGAATAAAATTGTTATACAAGCTACAACAGAAAGAGTACAGCTTCCAATGAGGCATAATAACCTGTTAGCATATATTAGTTGAAATGTGGTGTTCGGGTGACCATATCTGTAGATGTAAGAGCCACGTAGGAAATCTTTAAAACCTTCGGCTTCGTGGCCCCATGCCACTGACAAAGAATTGTTGGGCAGAGCTCAAGATGCTCTCTATTTTCCTTGAAGTTTGAAGTAGGCGATGTTACGCCAAGAGTCATGAATATGGAATGCCATCTGCTTCTCCATTTTAAGATTAATTTTTAACAGCACAGGATGCCAATTGTTAGATGTTGTTTGAACACAGCTATAACTTTGCTCTGTAGGAGGAAAGCAAAAAAAACGATAATGCAAGTTTGGACGTCTTCTGTGGTTTCTCCCGTGTGTTCCATGATCTACAAAATGACTTCAGTTGTTAGTATCAAGCCACAAAATGACATGTTTCCATTTCTTCTTTCTAAGAATTGTTTTGATATCTTTCTGCTGTGAGTCACACATTATGGGGCATTATATAATCTTGGAATCCACAAAGAAAAATGCCCATATGCAAAGAATTTGCTATGCAAATACAAGACTTTGGAAACTGATTTATTTCCTGTATTTCATAAAGCACAGTGGGTCGAGTGCCAGCTATTCTATGCTACTATTTCCAAGAAACTGTCGTAAATGACTCTCATCGTGAGGAAGTGGGTTCCCAGAAACTATTCACAAAGTATTGCCACATGATTACCTCACCTTTTTGTCCCTTTTGTTTCCTTGTCTTTTTCCACAATGCTTCCTGATTTCGGCACTGTCCTGTTGCTTATCACTGGCTTCTTTCGTAATTCTGTTCAATCACTTCACCGGTTTCCCTAGTCAGGTTTACTAGAACCTGGTGCTTCTTCATGCCTCTGATACATTTGCCCAATATTACTTTATATGCCATTTGGATTTTTCCTCATTTCTGTGCCCCCTTGCAGGGACCAATTATTCGTTTCACAGAGATTCAAGCACGACCTTGCATCACTTATCGTACACGAAATCACTCCGTTCTCTAAATAACCAGGAAAGAACAGAAGAGACAACTCTGTGCTCAGAAGTCAACAACTTCCTGGGTTATTTCTTAGATCACACATTGCACTTCCCATAAAAAAGAAAGATTTCTCAGACCATTCGTGCACAAAACACACTCCAGAGGAAATAGACTAAATATGTACTACAGTATTAGGCTGTAGTCTATATTTAGTCCGTCCTTTCCTCTAAGCTATTAGACCAAAATTGCTGCAAAAGGCCATCACAAGGCTTGCAGTCCCCCTTGGTTCTGAAATGTGCTAAAATTCAGCAATTAATGTATACTCTGTGGAAATTCATTTTATCTACTGTAAAGCTCCCCTTTAGCTCTTCCTGGCTTAGGTGCATCACTTTGAAAGAAAACATTTTCTTTATCCCATGTTGAAAATTAAGTGAGGAGTGAACACGGATAGGTGTCTTCAGTGATATCCATTCACTGGAGCCAAGAGAGTTATTTTTTCATTTCAAAGCATACACATACTCTCGGCGGAGTTAATAAAAATAACTGTGCAATTTATCAGATATTGTTCTAGTCGATAATACAGTCACACATTGTTTGTAGATCAATATTTGGACCGCAGTATTGCTACCTACAACCCCAATGTTTTGCCATGGATATGCAAATAGAACTTGTTAAAGAAAGCTCGGTTAATAAAATCTCTTTCAAATACATAGTTTGCTGATGTTTGGTTTGCTTTAAAACTATTAGTTTACAATGTGTTCAAAGAGGCAGGTCTGTTCTGAAAAAGTCTGATCTAGAATTAAATTTGAGTTTCATGTTAGCTAAACTTAAAACTCTAATTACCATTTGAAATGCCTTCTTCATGATTACTTTAGGCACTAGATTCATTTAAAATTAGGACAAGAAATTGAAAGTGTCAAAAACACGGGGGAAGATTTTTTGTTAAAACTATCTCCAAGCATGCCTCTCAGTGAGCAAGTTTTCTTTAACTTGCTACTTTGCATTTACAAAGAGGATTTTAATACTAAAACTGTATATAATTAATAATGATTACCTTTTCAAAGCCCAAGCCTTAAAACCAAACCACAGACTGTCCAGCCGCTGTGACGATTTACAAAGTAGGCGTTAATTTCTGATCCTATTTCATTCTTCAGTTCACTAGTGTATACGGCCTATTGTTTCTAGCAATGTATTAAAACAATTAGAGATACCCTCTTGGTGACAGGGTGCCCAATGTCCTTCCAGTCATTACAGACGTTGTTTTCAGCCATGGAATCTTATGTGATAGCCTATTGCATTCTGGGTGTTGCCATCTTGTTTTACCTTCCATTTAAATATTGAAACAACCATGCCAGAAATTAATGATTTGTAGGTGAAAATTCAGGGCTGGAGACAGTGTCCATAATGACCCAGAGTCAGGTGGTCATCACACTTGGTGACAAGAGTCAGGTGAATCCTGCTATAAATATCACAAGAAGCTTCAGTTTATGGTCAAAACCATTTTAAATTTAGGTAACAAATGACACCGGATTCCATATAAACTGGAGTGAATCATCAACGTTTGTCTTGTTGTTGTTTTTGACAGCCAGTAACGTCTGACAATCTGTATTTTCAGAGGGACCTTCAGCTTTCATGGACCAACTACTCCCATATACAAATAACACTAGCAATATGAGACTATCCTGGTGCCAGTCAGACACGTTTTCTGTAGACAGAGACAACCAGTGTATTTAGAATTCACTTTGAGCAGGAGCCTCTGTGCATGTGGGAATCAACCCCATACAGTCTATGCGTTACTTTAAAAATTTACCCTGAGTGAAAGATTTTCTATTCTTGTGCCTTGCTGTGCTCCTTCACCACACCAATGCCACCAGGTCTTTATTATGATAACACTCCGGATTAAATAGTAAACATATTTTCAGGATTTTCCTTGTGGTAGCCTCTAGCAATAGCAAATTGATCATATATAAAACTTACAAATTAAAAATGAGCTTGTCCTAAATCATATTTTTTACCAGAGGATAAGCATATCTCTTTAAATGATTAAATCCAATACACACAACCTTATCTTGGAATGGTATGATAAGATTTATGGAAATCGAAGTGAGCCTGCATATGCTGCAGAGCTAGGATTTGCAATTTAGCCTAAATAGTAAACCTATTATTTTCAAATGGAATCTGGCAGTCTGCTGTAGTGGTAGTGGAAACAAGAGAAGTACTTCTTCCGCCTCTTGCAGGAAAAAAAGAAAAAATATTTGTCTCCATTCATCTGATCAAACCGCATCATGTGGCCGATCCTCAACAGTAGGCTGTGTGGGGTCCTGAGTAGCCGCAGACCTCCTCTTACTACTATACAGGTAGTTCAGATGGAAAGACTAATAACATTTCAAGACTCCTCTACCCAATGTGAAGGAGTAACGAATAATGAGGCACAAATCATTCCAGTTGAAAATTAAATACATCAAGAAGAAACAACCTTGCGAGTTGCAATTCGGCCGAACAATGATGTCTACATTAATGTGCCTTCAAACAACACATCTGCCATTTCTACAAAACCTGCGGAGCTACCAAAGATAGATCAAACTGCATCTGGCTACTTCATCAACTTCGATGATTTCTCTTCAGATCCAAGTGAACCTGATCAAATGCCAGCCACTTCAAAGAAAGATAAATGTTGCCAATTCTATATTTTGCTCACAAAGACTTACTTAGGGCCACCTTGGTTGCATATTTGGTTTGAAGTAGGGGTAGTATATCTGTTAATTTGGATTGGCATGGTGACTGTCTTTTTTCTGCTTCTGTAGGACATTATCATCCAGAACGCTCTGCCGTACAATCCGTGAACTTTGTCCTGAAACCACATACCTCATCACACTGTGAACAAAGAGGCTTGTCCCTGGTGAACGTTACAGTAATTCCAATAGCTGATGATATAGTTTGGGAAAATTCAAATGGAGTGTTCTCGTGCACTGCTAATAGGTTGATGAAAGTTCAAATGTGTATGCCGTGCTCCAAGGAATCACTCCCCGCTTGGGAGTGTAGTCAAAGTAGATACCAGTAGCACCACCACATCTGTGGGGGTGTCTACCCGGGCACTGGGTTCAAAGGCTGTGGTCCACAGCAAAGTTCAATGAAACAAGTTGACCAAAAAGGTAGAATTGAGTTTTTTAATGTTTGAAAATACTTTTTACTTTTTACTCATGAAATGCTTGTTCCACATAGGTTTATTAATGTATTAATTCACACATAATCCATATGGTTGGTGTATGCATAACTTCCCTCTGCATTTCGGCACTAGGGCCTTCATCAGGGTAGTGTCAGCATAAAGCTTTCGGTACTCGGTACAAGATAACCAGCGATTCCAAGTTCTGCCGAGGTGATACACCAACCATATGGATTATGTATGAATTAATACGTTAATCAACCTATGTGGAACAAGCATTTCATGAGAAAAAAATAAATTTTCAAGGATTTATGTTTTGAACATTAAAAAACTCAATTCTACATTGTTGGTCAACTTGTTTCATTAAACTTTGCTGTGGACCACAGCCTTTGAACCCAGTGCCCGGGGAGACACCCCCACAGATGTGGTGGTGCTACTGATATAGTTTGGGATAACATTTCATATGATGCTTATAGCCCCACTGAACATTTAAAAATTCTACATTTGTTTAAAATTTCTTTAAATGATTTCATTGCCCCAGTACACTCTCTGATGATTGGGACATTGAAACTGTAAATACTATGCTCACAGATTTAGAAAAATCTGCTGCATTTTCTTACAGGGGATTGTATGAGGATACAACTGACTATGATACCATGTTTTGTTACCAGCATTATGGGTATCATTTTTTGCATGGAGCAAGTGCACCATGCACTGCTAATGTGTACCATCAATGGGAACATTGCCCAATACCACCTTAAGGTAGTTCGGCCACGTTTGCACAGAAATTCGCATACTTCTCAGGGTTCAATACATCAGACCCAGAATTGTTTTTCTGCAAACTTGCACCTGCGAAGACGATTATGCTGACCAATACTAAACTGATATATTCAGCACCTTTTATCTCCCAACTGTCTCAAAACTGGGTTTTGACTACTGGAGAGACACCATAGACACAAAATCCATCCTGGGGACAAGAGTGGCAGGTTCAGGGAACAGAGACTTTATTTAGAGCTTGACTCATACCATTGCAGGTGATTTTCCTGAACAGAACAGTTGCGCAGACTACCTGTTACAGGTTAGCAAAGATTAAAGGCCTGAAAATACCGAGCATCCTCTTGCCAGCACCTATTAAGGTTTTCACAAATGACACACTAACAAATGAGGGGACACATGGTACAAGTACATACAATTTATCATCTCGCGGTTGGAAGGGTTGGTTGGTTTGGCCCGTAAACATAAATATGTTTAACTCAAGATTCAAGGGTACCACCAAAGGGTTTAGTATCCATAGGCCCAGCCCATGCTATGTACACACCACTCACGGGTAGTGACTTCTTAAAGTGTCGGGAAGTTGTGCCCAGATTGGCTGAATACCTTAATACTATCACAGGTGAAACAACACTTGTCCCTTCTGTCAAACAACATGGATCTTAGAGATTTCTTGTTAGGTCCCGAGAAACCATGTAGGAAACGCTCTTATACACCATCTATAATAAGGTTTGGAAAGTCCCCAACAGGAAGTTGCAGAGAGACTTTGTGAAATAGATAGAATTAACTGAGAAAATGCCTTAGCTGTGGTAGACAGTGGCATGACCACACTCTCGTCTCGTATTTATTCACTGGGCAACATTGTGTCCTCAGCTGTCGACATAATGGAACAACATTTGTCTATTCTACAATATGGGCAATCACAGCTACATGCTATTATGCTTTTAAGCAGGCCGCTTCAACCATTGCATTCTGGCCACGTCCCATGGCGATACTTTAAAGACACAAATCTGTTTTCGGCATACAATCTACCCGAAAGACAATCGACCATGGCACGCAGAGCTGCGAAGTACACTATGCTGCTCATTGAAAAACTAGAGAAGTTACCTTTTACTGTAGCAGAGTCACTGTCTACTGAATGATTTATCCATGGCGATATAACACTGCCGATCACAACATTCCAATTCTAGTACTGTCTGAAATATTACCCACATTCAGGTATGAAGCATTGGGCGAAGGGTACATAAGAGAAACCTGGGCGATACCATACACATATAGGTGCAGGAACAAGGAATAGGAAGTTTTCTTGAGTGGTTCAAACTTTGAAAAGGCCTTAAGTGGGTCTTCAGTGTGTAAAGAAATATCACTTCACGGGGCGTGTAATGCATCAATAGCGAACTTGTCCTGCTACTTGTCATGCTAGCTGCTGTAATTCACCTGGATTTTGAGTTACTTTCTAATGGGAGTTATGTGATGCTGAATGACCAAGGCTGCTGTGGTCTGATGCCTGGGATTGCTTACCTAGTGACCGTCAACTCCAGGATTATTTGTGGTAAGCAAGTATTATTTGCCCCAGCAGGCACAGTTAGGAATGCACCACTGTGTTCTTCACAGAATGTATCCAACATAGGGTTTGATTCTCTGAGCAGACTGAAAGCTTTGCTGTTTCAGCATAATGTGTCCTTAACTTCAGCCAAAGAAAGAACTTTTATCTCCAACTGGCAAGGTCCTCGGCAGAGATACAGGTTCTGGTACATACAAGCTTACTGCTCCATTTTGGAGAAATGGTCCATCGTATCTTTCACATGTCTGATACGCGGAGGATAGTGCACTTATTTAAGACCATTGGATCAGGTCCGTTAACCACCTTTCAAATCATTTTTGGAATGATTCCATCATTTATACACTCTGTACTTGGAAGCGTTTTTGGAGGGCTTCCTTTGGTCCTGCTTTCAGTAGCGGACATCCTGATCTTAATCCTATTGCTTTACAATGGATGCTAAAATCACTCGAGACATGGAGAGAACACTGCTGGAGCAACGTTGTCATGAGCAATGGGTGTTTGTGGGTATACCACGGCTACCAGAGCTGATTGAGTACTGGTTCCTGTCTTTCAGTCTGGCCTGGCTTAACTGCATCCTGCCTATATTCTGCTGCCTCTTTTGCGGATTCGGATGCATGTTAGAGCTCTGTCTGACACTTCCATCGGTTGCGCCACCAGACATAGACATGATCCTGGCGCCTTTGCGGGTCCATGTGCACAGTTGTCCACAGTGTTTTCCTATGTTGATAATGCCATTCCTAGATCCTCCACTGGATGCTTCCGCTCCTGTTGGAAAGGAGATCGGCGCACCACGGATGTGCAGGCATCAGTCTCAGGCACACAGGCATCTCATTCTTCCCCGATGGCTGCCGTGGGAATTAGTGATGACCACCTCTGCTCACTTGATTCATACTGGAGGACTGCTTCCTGCGGATGAAATATTTAGTGATGCTAAGTCTTCAGCGCAGGATTCTTAAACAATCTGGCCTCTCCTGTGCTGGGAACCATTTGGCAACCTTTTAAACATGTACCAAATTAAAAGTCGAACTGACTTTGTTTTTCTTCCCTGCTCTATCTGAACATTGTGGCTTTCAAGGTGCTCAGAAAAACAATGATACATATTCAAACATATAAAGAGCCTTTGTATGAACGCTTTTATGGGAAGAATGCTTTCACTTTAGACCTTGCTTTTATGGTCAGTTTTAAGTCTTTTTTAAGTTCTTTGTTTTGTATGTTTTTATGTATATGATTGTTATGCCCTTTTTGGCTTTGCTATCTTTACCTAGCTGACCTTGTTGACCTTTTGATGAGGAGTGGGTGTCATGTTCTTTCAGATAGTCCCATCATGTATCTACAAATTACATTAATTGTGTCCCATCCACATGACATAACAGCCCTAAACACAGGTGACCTTTTACCTAGTAGTTTACTTCTTTCTCTTGGACAACCAGGCTCTCTGTATCCAATCTTAATCCCTGCACCTGACGTACATAAACATGTCCCCAGGCACAGTAGATTTATTCTGTATAAGGGTAACCACTTTTTTCATCCATGGCCAACAGCCAGTTGTGCCTGAGTGTTTTTGTTTAGAAAAGGATTAGCAAAGGATTAGTGAATGTTTTAAAAAACATATTGATTCTGGAAAAACCCTGGAGTGACCACTTTAGTATAAAAGATCCTCACTCTCCCTTACAGAACAGAGTGGAGAATTCATTCCAGGCTGCAATGAGACTCTGCAGGCTGATCCTTCAACAGGCAGACATCTGACATCCCTTACGGGGTGCCATCCTCGAAGCAGAGACGGGGTCCTTCATTCAGAACCATCAGGTGAGGGGTTAGTTCTTCTCCGGGGGATTCTTGGCTATATTAGGATCAATCCTATTTCCATACAAAGGCTTCACCCACATACTTAGGCTAGGTTCATTTAGGTGGGCTGCGCATTATAGGTGTACGCCAATGCTATTGTTTTATATAATATGATTAGTCAGTAGAATGGGAAGTTCTCGTGTTCTGACTCTTACTTTACTTTTTAAAAAATGGAATGGGAAGACTGTAAAGGATTAAAATGGATCTTTTCATTAAAAAGAAAGATCTTAACTATTACAGTATTGACAATGTGAGAAATCATCCTGGCATACTACGGGGGAGAGTAGCTAAAACAAATTCTATTTTATGGTAGGAAAAGTTATTACTCCATGGGGAAAATACTTTCCCCGTGGCAAAGAAAAGGTTTTTAAAAAAGTAAAAAGCACACCACAACCATAAACCTAAATAAACAGAATGTTTTCTTCCCTGTAGAAGCTACCCGGTCTAGGTTTAGAGTTCAATTATTTACTTCTGGAAATCTATGGAACATGTATATTTTCAGGACTTATGCCCTGACCCTTTTTTGCATAATGGCAAGCCTATTACTGCTGGTTTTTCTCAGTCTGTTGTGAAATAGCCTTTTTATTCTTTTAGTTTTATTACTCATTTGGTGTATTGATACTTATATTTGTAGCATCTACCTCTGAGTAAGTCTTGAGCTTAGCCTGTGGTACCCAGTGATGAGACTGGGAAAAGTCAAGGAGTTTTGATTCGCATATGTTTGATCACTTTAGCCAGACTGTTGTGGGAGCTTAACTATTTTATGTAAAAAGTCTTTTCCAACTTTCCTACCTCGTTGGACATCTGGATTTCATGCAACTGACTACATGTAGTGAATGCATGACACACCAATCAATAATGCAAATTAGGCAATTTCAATAGGCTGTGTAAGATTCTATCAATCAGAGCTCTCAGAGTGTATGATTTTCAGGTGCATAATATGTTTTTACCTTTTGAATGTGTAATGTACAACATTTTCTTTTATGCCAACAAGTTCTAAGAAGAGTGAAAATACTTTTATTTCTGAAGATCACTTAATAAGGTTTTTATGTTGGAGTTTTGTTTTTATGGCTCAGTACTCAGAGAAAAGCCTATATTGGAAAATCACACTTTAGTTGGACTGAATAGATCTGCCAATGTGAACATTTTCTCTGTCTACCGTTTACTTCCCTGTCTATCAGCCTCTCTACAGAAATACTTACACAAACAGATGAAACAGTCAGTATTACTGAAATGTGCCACAGGTGCTTATCAGCTGAGGTACTATCCATAGCTGGCTTTAATGTGAAAAATATCCTGCTGAGAAGCCACTCTATTAGCCTACCCAACAGAGACATATACAGTGATTAATTTGTAAAACAAAGTAAATATATAAGTGCAGGGATCCAAAGTCTTTAATCTGATCCCTTTTCCTGCACTGGAGAATGTGCTGGAGATGCCAAACACTGAGGCACTCTAGATCTTAATACACCTGGGAAGGGTTTTTAGTTCAGGGAATGATTTGGAGCTCAGCTATTGGACGCTATTGAGTATGATAAGAGAAGCATGTAGATACAAAATGGTGCTAACTAGGCAAGGGGATGAGCCCTATAACCCCTTGAATAGATGTGGAACAAACCACACCAAGCAAATAAGAAATGCCTAAGCACAGATAAAAGAAAGTAAAGGTCATGTGAACAGCCAGTTTGAAGAACACAAAAAGGTCACGTTCAGATGGAATGAAACAAGTCTTGTTGTGATTCAAATCCAAAGTTCATTCAGGTAGATGCTGCCGTATTTGTTACAATGTGAGGTATGTTAATATGATGTCTCTTACTGTGAGCTACACACACCAGATACTTGATGTGTAACTATATAAGCTGGACTTTAATGTGTGTTGTTTTTTGGATGGACTAATATGTATATTAAGTTCCTTGAACGTGCATTTTTTAGGATCAAATATTATATTTACTAATGTTTTCGGTATTTAAATACATATGCACAATATGCCGACGTGACACACAACGGTACTAACACACCTTCCAGATCAAATAATTTTTTACTGTTTTCCGCACTGTTTTGTTTTCACATACCTCTACCTACTTCATTCTTATTCTGTCCTTCATTTTTCAGCGGTTTTTCACAAACCTGTTTCTTGAACGAAAACAGATTCATTTGCATTTAACCGGCATTTTTCATTTTATTGTGCCACTGCCCAATGCATCAATTGGATCCATTTTTTGTTTTTTGCTCATTTAGAAACTGATCCTCAATTATTTTCCATCGACTACTGCTATACGCATAGTCTTTTTTCTACTTTGCCATGGTGTTTACATGGTCCTAATATGGGTTGACGTACTAGCCTACACGACTGTTCATCAGGGACCTTTTCTATTTTTACTTTCTGGTTCGGCCCTCACTCGTCCGTTACCCGGTACCGTGTGAGAAGTCGGGAGGCTGTTCTTCGGCCATGAACTCATTCTAGGTAATAGACAGACAGTTTTTTCACATATTTTTAGTTGTTTCGTGACTGGGGATTTCACCCGTCACCGAGCGTTACGTTTGATGTGGCTTTTTTCTTTACTACACCACGTAACATAGGCTAATATAGCTCGTTTCTTGCTTACAGAGTGCACAATCTGAACCCGGATGTGCGGGCGCTTAATTACATTACCCAGAAGGATCGCCCTCGACTTGTTGTTTTCTATGCCCTCTGGCACAAGTTAGTAGCTTCACTCTTCGGGGTGATTATTTCTTTTCAATATTTCTGATACAATGAATTGTAGCTACAATAGCGCTTTCCCCGTTTCTATTCCCTTTTAGAACGATTTCCTACCACTATTTTAGTATCATCTACGAGTTGTGTTCAACTATCTTTACACTGGTAAGCACCGTTTCGTTCTATAGCACAGTGAAACAGTGGTATGTCCTGATGGTCACATCGTATCACCACACTTTGTATCCCTTTATACTTTGTCTCAGGTTCCTGATTATTATATCTGCCTTTTGTCAAGCCCGGCCAGGTTGGAATTATCACCTGCCTTTTGGTGAGATTTTGCGTCACCTTAGTTATGTTTTCCAATTTCACTACTTTCCGCCTTTCTCTGCAACTGTGAACTGTTCCACTCCATTGGTTTTGGCTCTGCACTCTTGTTTGACTTTATTTTTTAATCTTTCATGCACTCATGTTTAACTTCACCTTAGAATTCTTCATCATTTGTCACTCAGACTTCAACTCGTAATACATAGGCACACTAATCACACTTAATGACATCGTCATGATAGAGACTTTTTTAACAGCTTTCGCTTTTTGATTTTCGTCCCCTTTTTGGAATGATACACCAGAACTCCCCTTTTCTAGGAGATCACTCCGTTTTCTCACGTTCATTTTGTACTTTTTCACTTTTTCCACGATCGCACCAATCACCTTAACAAATGACACACAGGGCTTATGTTGTAAAGCCCTTATTTCAATACAAACATTCATGTACTTTTATTGTATTCATCCCCAGCCCTGAAGAACTCGCAGAGCATTACTCCATTAAGCGACGAAACACGTGTCGGCTGGCCTGTTCTACATACCCTTACTGTTGAAACAGAATAAAAAGAATCTACCTGAATGAACTTTGGATTTGAATCACAACAAGACTTGTTTCCTTCCATCTGAATGTGACCTTTTTGTGTTCTTCAAACTGGCTGTTCACATGAACTTTACTTTCTTTTATGTGTGCTTAGGCATGTCTGTTGGCACTCTAGATCTTAGTCCGCCTCAGTCATCTTTTCCACCACCCAACATTTATTGTATTTTTATGTCACTATTGCAAGTTATATTCCCTCACTCTCTTCCTTTGTTGCTGTTTTCATGTATTTCTCTTCCTCCTTCTTCTCCCTTTCTGCTTTTCTCTCTATTGAGGTTGATCAATGACTAATGATGAAACACAAGTCCTGGCCACCAAACATGTGCGCTGATGCTCACCACATGGAACCACTGGTACAAATTAACGGTGGATATGGCCCTATCTAGGCCCTCTAGATCTCAAGGGGTGCCGATTTGCAGTCCAGCAAAATGATTGTAATACAACTAGCCTATTCAAATCCTCAGATTCTAGTTAATTAATAAATGGTCGGGGTCAGCCAGTATGACATACTAATACCAGCATTGATGCATCAAGGCATTTGTGCAACTGCGACTATTTTTTCATTTTTTACCCACCCAGCAAGTTGAGAAATATAGTCATAAACCTTAAGTTACCCTGTAACAGCAATTTCATGCACTTAGTATTCAGTCCTTTGAAACTGAAGCCTGAAGCCATGCTTTCAACAAAAGCAGTTGGAATGATTGTTGTCACTTTTCTGTGATCTAGACACTCTGTGATAAAAATGGACAAAGTGGCTGAGTTTCAAGTAAGGTACACATTTGTCTGGGAAAGTACACACCCTGCACACGCGTCACCTGCACATATGCATATTTGTAGAATATAGGCAATACATTAGTTCAAGACTATTTTTGAATGATAAAAGGGTTTCATTGGACCTCTAACATCCTTGGGTCCCAGTGACAGTGCATCAGAAATATGTCTCTTCATTACTTCTCATCCAGGAGGATGGAGGGATCCTGTTTCTTGTTTTCATTATGGCCCACGGCACCTTTTTTCATCATTGCTCTATGTATTTTATTCTGCACCCCTTTGTAGTCCAGTGCAATTATATTCAGAAGCATTTAATAATATAAAGATTTGGATAATAGCATAGGCTAAGCTTGGCCTGCTTGTAAAGGAAACGATCTCTTAGAACAATTGTGAGTAATGATGGCTAAGAATTAGTTTTTTAGGTATGGTGTTGATTAAGACCTTTTGATTATCTAGAATTCTATGAGTAATATACTTATTTATGGGGGCGTTCGTCCATTCCACTTCATCCATTAGTCAGTACTTTACCATTCACATTTTTCCCACCTGCAAAAGCATACAGCCTGGGGCAGTGGGCAGCCCTATTCAGCCATTAGCTGCTGTCTCTGTGAATGATTGAAACCTAAGGAAGGCTCGGTTCCAAAGCTAACTGGATGGGTCTTCTAGTAATTGGTATACGAAAAAAGTATCCAGAAGCTCAAATTCTCAAAGTTACTCGAATAACGAGGCAAAGTACTGAATTCACAAGCTTGTGTGATTTATTCCACTTTTCGTAAACTTTTGTTCAGAAAAGTTAAATTCATTCGAATCATGTCATTATCAAGGATAACACAAAGTAATGAAACCATTTTAGGTTACATAAACCTTTCATGAATGTGCAAATGTATAACAAACAGCAACATATATTTAAAAGTGTGTATCAACAAATATTGTGAGTTACACAAATCCTGCACAGTTGATTAAACATAGGTTGCTCAACATGAGGCACCAGTCCTTGACTAAAGGATAATAGTAGCACTTGGGCGGAGGGAAGAACCAAACTGTCTAAACACTACTTGTGTGTTGTCTCCTGCCTGTGTGCACAGCTCTGGGGCCTCTAATTTAGAGTGTTGTCAACAAGGGAGGGAAATAAATTAAGAACTTTCTCCCTGAGTACTTAGAGGATATCTTATCTCAGATGCTGCGGTAATCGCGTTTCCAACCCCATCACCATTAAGGGGCTTTCGTCAGGACCTGGACGTGGTGGTACCTGATAAAAAAATAATAAGAAAAACGAGGTGTGTGTTACTAACACCTAACAATCTAATTGTGGAATGTAAATTTTCCAATGCTACGCCTAACATATAGTTAAGTGTACCTCTTTTTGGCTGCAGTCTTCCTGGCTAGTTGGAGATTTACTAATAAAGTAAAGGTTGTGTCCTGTTGGAGAAGAGGGATGGTGATGATTGTCCCTGTGTGTGATGGCATTATTCCCTTTCACAAAAGAGCACATCCACATAAAAAGTAGTTCCCTTCAGTGCCAGGGACTACTATGGCAATGTGTGCTTTCTGGGACCAACACATTTGTATATTTTAATAAATGATTTTCTTTTTTGGAGTGGGAGGGCCCAGCAGCTTTGCCGAGAATAAAGATTTGCAAAAACCTTAACAGAACAAAACGAGCATTGGCAAGCCAAATGCCTGACAGCCAAAAGCCAGACGTTTTGGTTTTGCCAGAGCTTGTTATATAGCTGTCGGGAGATCGGATCAAGATCATAATTCGAGTCAGATATAGCATGGGGCAGCAGAGTATTTCATACAATTGAGGAGGTGACGCCAAATGGTAATAGAGCCTTCTTGTCACAAAGGCTTAGGATTCATTTTATGCATCTCTTTGAACGAGGACAACTGAAGGGACAGGGAAACACTGCAGGAAACGTGGAAGTTTTTAAGGTCTTGAACGTATCCGGCCCTTTGTCAATGTGAAACTACAACATATGGTTTGCAGAGAGGCATGGGTACGATTATTGTTGCGCTCTTCCGCTTAAGTACCCTGAGATGTCTAGTTCGTTTAAATCATGCATAATTAAGCATTCATATTGAACATGCAAAGTAATCACTAAATATTAAGTGTAGGTTACAAACAGTCTTGAGCAATATGCAAACAAGAGCACTGGGAAATAGAAATGCTATAGATCAGGTGTAATTAAGCATGCATACTAACCAGGCATAATGAGTAATTAATATTAAAGTGTAACTGTGGCAGATCTATTTTGAGGTTAGCCTTTTACAAATTAACTTTGCTATAGCTTGATGAGTATTGAAAGGATTTGTATTGCTATTCCTGCAGAAAAATCTTGAACATTTGCACAGAATTGTTCCTCCTGTACAGTGCACTCTTGCATGAAAGCTAGTTTTGTTGGTGATGTACAAGTGCTCTTCTGCACACACACTCACAAAAACACACACTCATATAAGGATATATATATTTGATTTTTGTGTGTGTATACATTCACACACACACACAGAAATGGAATATATATCAATGTATATGTATATGTATATGTATATGTATATTATATTATATTATATTATATTATATTATATTATATTATATTATATTATATTATATTATATTATATTATATTATATTATATTATATTATAGACATTGAAACGGGTCCCTATCAGACTCTAAATTCATGCCTTTAACTTCACTGGCACAAATTGTGATTTTTTTTCTGAACAATGATTGTAAAAATCATTAAAGTAATCTATGTCAGCGATTTAGTTCCTGTTTATATTTCACATGTTTAACACTTACAGAATGGAAGATTAAGTAAGCTATTTTGAGGATGTTGTGTTTCTTTCGTATAGCATGTTACTTTTTCATAGCTCATAGTTTTAAATGAGTCGGTTTCAGGTGTTTCTATCAGGCGTTGAGGCTGAAGGCAGAGCAAATTTCTCACAGCACCCGTCAGTATGTCGAAAAGGTGCTCTCTATAGAGTGCACAGAGCTGTGGTCACGTGTTCTAGTTGCAATTGTGATTCTGTGCAAATGTGTGTGAAGAAGGTACACAGTGGTCAACATTTTGTCAAGGCAAAAGTAAAAGAAGAGGCCGTCCTTACAGATGAGTGAATGCTTTCTGTGTTTATGGGTTGGTGAAGTGAAGGAGATGCGAAGAAGTGCATTCAGGAGGGGGTGCCTAAGAGGAAAGAGTAGAGGTGTAAGATATGTAGATGGGCATGATGTAGAGAGACAAAGAACCTACATGTCTAACGTAGACTGAACATAATTGGAGTGATTTAGACACTTTGAAGGCCACTACTGTTTTCACTGGCCTAAGTAATGTTAAGTTTACAGTATCATGATTTCACAATGAAAAGATTTTCTTTCATAATTATTTACATTGTTGCAACTCATTTACCTTAAACAGCCAGCAACCATTAACAGAGCCTAAAATCCTGGCTGGTTTTAGGTGTATGTTAGTTGTTGTATTATATATCGGGATAAAATAACAGAAAGCTGAGAGATGAACCAAAATACTGTCCTGGTTGCGCTCTATGCTCTGCCTTTTACACCCACCAGTATTATCATGTGCCCCATCCTCTGCAACCCATAGTCAGTTGTATCCTGGAATATGTAGTTCATGATTATAGAACCATATAACACTTCCCCCATTTGTGTCTATTAAAACAATTTCCGCAAGCCAAACTATTTCTGTTTTGCTTGCAGTATAAGAATTTCACATTTAGATTGAGGGATCCTATTGCTCAAGCAACCCATCTTTTGCAAGCCAACCGTCAGTTATATCCTGGGATATGTAGTCCATAACTATATCACCATATTACATGGTTACCATTGGTGTCAGTAAAGACATTGCTGTTTTGATAAAGGTTTAATAATTGCTCTGTGCACTGAGGAATCATGTCCCACTGGTGGTCAATTTGTAAAACAATGAGTGTTGGGGCTCTCATCAGCAGGCAGCTTCACCAGCCCATTTCTCCTCTTAGAAACACCTCAAATAGAGCCAAAAGCTTACAATAAAAGTTGGGAGAGGATGTGACATAACTGCCAGAGCTGCCGAATTTGGACCTGGGGAACCAGGTTCGAGTCTTGGTATCGGCTCAATATACTGAGCCTGTGATTGTGGACAAATCACTTAATCTCCTCGTAAATGAATGAGTCCTTAACTGGCGCTCATGAAACGTGCTGATGTTGATGATTAAGTGCTAGTGCTGAGGCCCAGAATCACCAACTCAAATTAAGCACTGTATCCCACCGACATTACCTTCCTCGGTGCTCCTCATTATCATACCATAAGAATGTTTTGATGTTGCTACTTGCTTCCCATTGCCACGTTTCATCAGGCCCCTTACTGGGCTTATCCTGTATGCTTGCGTGCTGCCCATCCCTTACATTTTTCTTTTTTCTACTTAATAAATATCACAGTCTCATAATCTCATGGTCTCTTAAATTCCCTCCCTTTGGTTTGCCCGCCAACTCCATATTCACAGGACAAATGTTTTATCCTCTCTTATGCACAGCCCATTAAGCCTACTGTAGCATTGTCGTATCAAATATGCCTAATTGATTACATGGATCACAATCTTATTATCATAGTCTATCAACATTATAATTTGTACAATGTTCTTGTCTACTCCTCTCTGGTGCTACTTGTTTCATATCATTCCTTTAAACAAACTCAAAGCAGGTGCACAAGTAACTCTTCATCCTGATTTAACTCTGTCGGAGTAATCGTTCTGACATTTAGAATGTACAAGGCCTACAGTTTCCGCAGGTCCAGTTCTCTATCACACCCTTTCTCATCCTTTTCTATCATATAAGTTCAACAAAAACTTAAGGGCATATTCACAAGAAAATGTCGGAGCACAGAGCTGTGCCAAATTTGGCAGCGCCGCGCTCCAACATTTCTAAATGCAGGGATGCACCGTATATACAAGAATACGATGCACCTCTGTATTTTCCCAGTGCTGGTGCAAAAATAGCTGCTATAGCACCAGCACAGGCACCCTGCTGCCATGTTGCAAGGGTGCCTGCACTGCAGGGACGATTGTTTATGTGCAGGAAGGGATACTTTCCTTCACATAAACAATCAATAATGGTGATTTGCACCTTCTATCTGCAGGACACATGGAAAGAGCAGAAAATTAGGAGAAATTCATAATTTCTCCTCATTGCGCTATTCTAACGCCTGGTATTCCATGCCGCAGCCTTGTAAATCTGGGGCAGCGTCAAAAAGCAATAGGTGTGCGGTGGAACACCCACAGCAACACCCACTGCACACCCCTTTGCCACAGAGGAATGCGGCGGAAAGGGGCATACGTACAAGGTGGCGTTAAGACACGCAAAGTGACTGAATGCCACCTTGTAAATATGGAAAATGGCACTGCGCCACCGGCGCGTCAAAAAAAGTGATGCTCCGGTGGCGCTGAGGGCTTGTAAATATGCCCCTCAATTTCTTTCAGTCGCTTACATGTTTCTTATTGGAGTGTCTTGTTACAGGATAATTTCCGCCACATTTAAACAAGAGATCTAACTGGGGGATCCACCACGATTTTATGGATCTTTGGCAGGAAACAAATTTTGGATATGCCTGAATTATTAGGTGCCAAGAAACGACAGAGAAAAAACTAGAATTATATTAATATTGACAAGAAAATACTACAAATGAAAGGAATACTCAGAAAAAAACTAACATTTTAAAAAAAGTGTTCCAGCTCTAAATCCACTAATGAATGATGCCCTAGAAATAACTTACAGGAAAGCAAAAAGCATAAAAGATATGTTTGTACATATTAATTTCAAGAAAAACAAGGAAGGTGACGAGGTGGATTACACAACATCCTTTTTTAAACGCTATCACTTCAAACTGTTCAAAATTGCCACAAATCTAAAGATGTCTCCATGAGAAAAAGTATAAAGAGAAATAAAAATAAGGAGCAAATATGTGATATATATATTAGTGACACTGGACAATTCACTACCGCTCGCTGAGTCTCAGTTCAGCAAATTGTCAAGTTCTTGAGCACTTAGGGCTCAATTCACAAAACGAAATGTACACATGTTTATGTATGCCTACATTTTGAGTGCATACTTTAATGATCCTGGAGTTCACAAAGAATTCTGAGCACACTCTCGAGCAGCATAAACTGTTGCAGCTTGTTCAGACTACCCAAGTGTATAACCATTGACAAAGATGGAAACGGACATGTTTACGTTTCCTTCCACGGAAATGTCCTGCTAGAGGGCACTTCATTATTTAAATTTTTTGTTGTTCTGTGGGGAAGGAAAATATCTTTCCTGATGGAGAAATCCTAACACATTTATCTCACAAAAATGAGACTATTTGCTCCTTACCCCCACACTAAAAATGGTTTCATTCTGCCATTGGCACAAGTGAATTATACTGATTTCAAGGCGGAAAGCCACCCGCAAGAGGGGGATTGTGTTAATTCACTTTTGCAGGTGATCCTGGAGCAGGCCCAAATAAACTACCCATGGAACATTTACTTGCATTCCTCCCTACCGCAAGGAATTTCACATTATTCTGTGGATCCGAAATAGGAATTTGTACACATAAATAAAGATTTTTGGCCTCCTAACTTCAAGAATTGGGCTTGAGGCAGGACTTGAGAGTGCAAAGCTCACCTACCTTGCATATAGTAACAGAACTCATGGATATACTCAAATATCAGTGAGAGCATAAAGCAGACCACATTCCCCAAGTGAACCAACCAATAGGAGCTCAGCATAAATAAGACACAACAATTTTCAGATAAAACGATCTGTCGTGATTAGTCCTTCTCTTCATGAAGAAATTCGTGAATGTTAATTTTGCATTTAAAATTAACAGTCCTAACAGAAGCATTAAATCAGGGCTGCATGTGGTTTCCATAAAGCCTGCGTATCCATTATGCAAATATCAATGAAATAATTACAGTGCCAAGAACAAGAACTCTTGTACTTGCTAATCACCTAATCAGCATAGAGAACCCTGCTGCAAGTTCAATAATAAAGTTTGGATGGTAATTACTAAATTTGCATTTGGAAAAGTAAAAATGTGGTGAGTAAATTGAATGTAAATGGTCTCACTTTTTAGAGGTTAAGTGGGAAGTGTTCATGCTGGAGTATTTATAGATAGGAAACAGGCATGTTCTGAATACATCCCTGCGGCACTTCATTAGGTATGCTCTGTGCAGCACGTGCTACAGTTGCTATCCATGACAAAAAAGACAGTAAAAGAAAAGTCAATTGCTCCGACATCTCAGTGGTCCAAAGAGAATATATTAGGCTCAATTGTCAAAATAGCGACAATGTACCTCTCTGCAACATTATTATAATTTATAGAAAATATACAAAGTTTGTAAATGTGAAGTGAGACCAATACAAGTCAAAGGTTTAGAACATGAAAGTGGGACATTATGAAAAAAAATCGGGGGAATGTATTTTCCCTACTGACTTCTATTAAAGCAGAGGCGATTTGAGGCGGGAGGTAGCTAAAATAAAGCCATTTGGGTTAAAAAATCAGGTGTTTCCTGCTTGTATCGTGTCTGTTGGCATCTATGGAGAGCATAGTGGCATCTTGGTGATTAGTGACCAGGAGTCGCAGCATGAACACATTCTGAGCACACACGTAAGAGCAAAAGAAAACCATGCATCTTTTTTTCGCCTAAATTGAGCTGTATATAGCACACACAATAACTCAGTAAATCTAGGAGTTATTGCATGAACTGCATCCAGCCCCCCTCAGAAGCACACAACAGTGATTGCCACACCTTGATTGCAAGCAGAGCCGGACTGGGAACCAAACCCTGCCCTGGCAAATTGCTTGGCTGGCCCCCTAGGGGGTTGGGAGTGCTGCCAAGCTGTTTGCCAAGGCAGGTTTTGCCGATTTTGTTACAGGGTCCGATATTGCAGCTATGCTGCAAAAATAGCCCTGTAACAAAAACGGCCCCCCAAGTGGCCCAAAACTGGCCCCCACCCTAGCGACCCACCAGGGGAATGCCCGGTGCCCGCTAAGGTCAATCCGGCCCTGATTGCAAACTGAGCAGTCTCCCACTAATTCATGGGGATTCTTGGTTAATATATCTTCTGCAGACCGCAAACGTTTCACAAAACTGAGATACGAGAATCCCTTCGTCATATGTATCTGAGCACTGAAGTTTTTTGTGCTATGACATCAGATTGTCAAATTATCAAAATTATCAAACTACCTCTGCAGAATAGTGGGTACAACAACAGCAGAGCAGGTACAACAAAGGCATTGGCTTTTGGTCCACAAAATGGCTGCCTTTTTACAGAACCATGACTCCCAGACATTTTTAGTTTAGGACATTGCAGCAGAAAATGCTCTGAGTCTGTCCCCTTATGTATACCTTGTGCATTTGGGAAATTAAACCAATGCAACTGATGCAACGTAAAAGCTGAGCAAGCTTTACACAACACATAAACCGATTTTGATAGCGAAAACACAAATGTGCACTTTGCACATATCCAGAAAAACCACACTAAAACAGAAAAATTGAACTAACAGCACCTAAAAGGCAAAAACAGTAGGATTATTCAAATAGTGACTTTAGGTTGTTTTGTAACTGATTATCTTATATTCTCATATTCTTATCAAAGACGTCATGAAAATCAATGATGAAACTTAGCATTTATATTGACTTCATTGTAGAACACCGTAACAAACTCGACAATTGTTCAATACATGCATTTAGGGGGTCATTAGGATCGCGGTTTTCCCGCATCCTCCGGGCCGGCGGAAGCCACCGCCGGCCCGGAGGATGCGGGAAAACCGCTGCGGATGCTTGAAAGACCCACCGCCAAATTAGGATGGCTGGTGGGTCTTGGAATCTGTCCGCCGCTTTTCCGCCGCGGTCGCCTTCCGACCGCTGCGGAAAAGCATTAATATGGCTGGCGGTGTCTATCAGACACCGCCAGCCATATTATGAGGGAGTAGAAAGTATGCTTTTCCACGGCGGCTTTTCTGCCGTGGAAAAGCATACGGACCTTCACTTCGGGGGCCCGTTGCGGGCCCCCTGGGTGAAGGGGGGGTTGGGGGTGCACATGGGGGGTACCTATGGTACCCCCCTCTATTTGCGTGAACAAAGCGCAGGCACCGCGCGGTGCCTGCCGCTTTGTGCACGCAAATGCCGTGCATGCATTTTTAACATTGCGGTGGGTGCAGCTTGAAGCAATGTTAAAAATAGAGGATGTGACCGCCACCCTGGCGGTCACGTCCTAATCTGCATGGAGGGACCTCCGCTGCCCCTGCGGACGGTCCCTCCTACTCTATGGTGGCGGACGGACTCAGGTCCGTCCGCCATCATAATCGGCCCCTTAATGTGCTAAATGATTGAACTCTTCAATATAAGTATCTGACATGCTAAAGATCTCTTCTTCATATAAACAATTTTATTTTAATGATTTTTAGAAATAATTTGTATGTTGCTACTTTTTTAAATTATGGTAGTAGGCCACAAGGAGAGTTGAATATTTGTGTGGAACAATCACTGACAACCTTACAAAAGGATGTATGACATTACAACGCATGCTTTTACCACGCATGCTGTTACAACGCAGTTTTTACAACGCATGCTGTTACAACGCATAGCACTTTGGGGTGCTGGATAGTGAATAGTTTAATTTACTATTCCAACTCCAGTCCCCGTGGATAGTAGGGAAGGTGTTGGATAGTAAATTAAAACTATTCCCTATCCTAGAGCGCCCCCCAGTGCAATGCGTTGTAATGGTTTTCGTTGTAAAACCTGCGTTGTAAAAGCACTGCGTTGTAAAAGTTTCATTGTAAAGGATGTTTTCCCTTACAAAATGCTCATATATGATATATTTGATTTATTTCATTATGCGTGTACTTAATTAGGAGTTTATTTGGCTGAAAAGTTAATGTTAACTGTAAAAAGCATTTGAATTGATTTTCTGTTTAGACTATTATTTCGTAGCCTTCAGGGCCGGACTGGCTACCGGGCAGTTGTGTGTGCTGCCGAGCTGGGGGCTGATTTCGTTGATAGGGCAGTAGCGGTCGGCAGTAGGTGTTTCTGTAGGGCGGTGAAGTGGGCAGGGGGATGGGCAGGGTGGGGGGAAATAATGCATGGATTACGGAGTTGTACAGGTAAGTAAACATTTTAAAAAATAAAACGAATTTCGTTGCGTGCACTGCATCACATTTGGTGATGCAGTGTGCGCAACGAAATTCGTTTTATTTATTTATATGTTTACACACCTGTAAAACTCTGTAATCCATACATTATTTCCCCCCACCCTGCCCCTCCCCCTGCCCACGTCACCGCCCTACAGAAACACCTACTGCCAACCGCTACTGTGATAGGGACCTGCGTGTGAAAAACGAAATTTGTTTTTCTTTTTTTATTTTAATGCGCACGCAGGTCCCCATCAACGAAATAAGCCCCCACCACAGAGAAATTAGCCCCCAGCTCGGCAGCACACACAACTGCCCGGTAGTCAGCCCGGCCCTGGTAGCTTTGTGCAATAAACTTTGGGACATTCCCTCAAATGTTGCTTTATTTGTTCTTGTTCATGCAACATTTTTTAAGCAACAAGAGACTTTTTGCAGCATTTCTTTGTGTACGAATGGTGGAAACCTGACCTTTGGACTATATGCATGGAGAACAACAAAGTAAATACGATATTTGTCAGCTAACTTGTGAAGATGGAATGGACAGTTGCTTCTCATTAGGAGCATGGGAAAGTATGCTGGAGTATCAATTCGTACCTGGAGAATGGAAGAATGGTCACATGATGATCAGCCCATCTCAGGGTGACTGACTACTGATTTCATCATGGATACATTTTAACTATAAAAAGTGACTTTCCTAGGAGGGGGAGGCCTGGCTACCCCCTTTGAGTTTTTTTGCCTCCAGCCTGCCTGACGGACTTCCTCTTTCATGCCCCTTGCCTTTTTGCCTTTACCAATGAACCTGCCTGTTGGACGATTTGGAGCAGTTTGGTGAGAGACCAGACGTGAACTTTCCTGATTTATACTCCATTGCCCAAGCCCATGGACTTTTCCCTGGTGGTCTTTAACTTGATTCCATTGGCCGAGCAAAGAGAACCCTTGTGAACCCATCCTCCTTCCTTTGTTGGTGGTAGGAATCTCTAATTATTGGAATAATCCACTTATGGATACCTCGATTTAGCAATAGATTTGCTTCGACTAGATGTGTGATTTTATATTTCGAGCTGTAATAATCATGGCCGAGCTTCTTAAAAATATACTTATATGCATTGATTTAGGATCTTTAATACAATAACCAAATTATCTAATGTTGTCTGAGTCTTATATTGTGTCTTGGTGTTTTTTCCACAGAAACAGTGACTACAATTATCTGATTTCTAAATGCATAATAGAGAGAGTCACACATTCTTTTCAGAACATCAGGTTATTTTGCTTGTGTTCTGTGTAGCCACACAGAGCTATTGGTTTGGCTACCAATTAATAGAGCCTCATTGAGTGGCCAACAGTGGGAAATCCAGATTTCTCACTACGATGAAGAAAGATCCATAAGAGGACGATCGCCTCTGAGGGGAAGTATAGAATCTGAGTATAAATCCTACCCATATGTGACAAGTAGGACAGCTAGGTTGAATCTGAGAAAAAAGCTTCCACTGCAATATAACTTAAACAATTGTTCAAGATCAGGGTGACCATTTTACTCCTGGTCATTACAGACACAGCACTGCACTTTCCACCTACAAATCCTAGATTTCTGGTGTGTTAGTCTAATTACTTCAATGGAAGCAAAAAAAGACTATCACACCCAGACTTAATGAGGCTATCACACAAAAGTAATGTCCTGGAAACCGTGTTTTTAATGGCCTGGAAGATGGTGGTCGCAATATTTAAGAGTGAATTGTAACCAACGCAAGCAAAAACACTATATAGAAGATTGATGAATCATAATCAGGATAGATTTTGGCCATCAAAAGCCACTGTATTCTGTTTTGTAATGCGGCAAGATGATGATTGGCAAAATCCAGTAGAACTGAGCACCCATCATTAATGTCATAGTGTTAATAAAACATTTCAATTGAAAAAAATTTGCAAATAGACAACAAGAGGTGACTGCTCAACTCCGTGCAGTGTCCTATACCTTGCAAAACACTTATTCAGCGTGCATCCACAAGTTAAAAACTACCACAATTTGCAAACATGGGCCACTTTTTTGGCTACCTAATTGAATAATGGGGTGCCACTTTTACCTTGCTGCCCGGGCCTATTTTCTGTCCCAGCCCGACCCTAGACAATGCCCCATCTTGAGGGGCCATGGCAATAACAATTAAAGAATGTGCCTAACAGGTCAGTGATAGAAAAGGGTTGAATGTGTTTAATTATCACGCATCAAAGGGTGCTACTGTCAGCATTATTATCCTATGGTGGTTCTACACGTTACGAAATTTATATTAGCAGTTGGGCAGTTGTAGAATACGGAAGTATAAGCATATGAATCATGTGACTTGCACTGATGTGTGAATGCCACGTCTATTTGAAAGATTAATGCAACCATACATTTCTTTTTCTCTCTTTTCTAAATTTCCCTGCTTCTTACTAATTGTTTTTTTAGGATTTGATAATATAGCAGTGACACAGCAAGAGTACCATAGGTATTAATGCAAGCAATTGAAATAATCCCTCAATCTTCTGGTTTGGTATTAAAAGACAACCATAATCGAAACGCCTCTCACACCCCTGGACACTAGTGCAAGTGTACATAATAATAATACTAATAATACAACAACTACTAATAATACTGCTAATAATATTAATAACTTGTTTTTATATACCACTGCATAGCACATTTCTACTGTTTCTAAGCACTGTAAATAGGTGGTTATATTACAAAACTTAAACGTACTCAATTTACCCACTTGCTGAAGGATGAAATGATTAGTCCGCCTTGCTGGTATTAACATTTGCAGCTAATCACTGCTTTGTTAGAGCAACAGTCGTTCAACTCATTCAGCTACCACAATATCAATCTACTGCACAATTGATAGTTAGGCCCTGTCAATATGTACTAAATTTAATAGTCAATGAGTTTTGTATTTTCGTTTAATGACAGAAGATACATTGGCATAATGTGGCTCATTTTGTAGTGGTTGAAGCTCACTATTGGAGACAATATATTTCTTCTGAGCATCTTTCAAACCGAATCTCATTGTCTTTGGGCATCAATATAAAATATGCAAAAACATATATACAATTATTAATAGAAAACGTTCTCACCAAATGGTTCTGAGTGGCATCAAACAGAAAACAAAATCCTTGAGATACCACCCCCGCCATCAAATTAAAAAATAAGTGCATGTCCTTCTTCAACCCACCCTCTGAGACAGCTCCTCTTCTCATACCCAAAATAAAAAATACTGGTTCCCTTCCAACCGCTACCACAACCCTCTACAAAATCCTTCCCCTGCCCAAACCGTGCTGACTGCAGCTCTGTGAGAACAAGTTGTCAGCATGGATTAATTTTTCTTTTAGTGCGGGTTCGTGCAACACCTTTGCTGATAGGGGACAAGGCAGTTGGTGGAGGCACAGTGCAACCCACGTTCTCCTCTCTGCCTTAGGTTTGTGGATACCCATGAGTGGCAGGAGAAGGGTGGAGAAGACCACCAACCACCATTCCACCATCTTGCTCAGGTCTCTTGAGGTTGAGTGAGGTGGCAGAACAAAGAAGAAACAATAGCATCTTCTGGTGAAATCACAACAGTGATTAACAAATTTGGTCAACAACTGTTATGACATCACTGCAGTGAATCACCTTAATTCAATCTTATAATAGATTCCTATGAAAGCCACATACACCAACTCCACAAAGAGTTTCCTAAGGCATTATATAATTTATATATATATAAAGGAGCTGATAATATGGAGACAATATGGTCTAATGGCTTAATTGTTGGTATTGAACCCTGGAGACTAGGGTTCTGATTCTTCCTCCGACACCTGAGACTGGTGAGATTCTGGGCAAATCACTTAGTCTCCCTATCAATACAATTATACATCTTTATATAATGTTATACAAATTTAAAGTTATATTATTTCACTGTGAATTCCAAAAAAAGTGTAAATCCCTAAATGGTGTGCAGTGATCTAGGTTTTTGCTAGAAAGATACCACCAGTACCTAATTTCAGCTGGCGTTTGCAGGGGGTCTGACTGACACTCATTCTTGGGGACCAACACTTATTTTTTCTTAACAGACTGTGAACCAGATCAACAGGGAGAAAAACACAAACAGGGGAAGGAAAGAGAATGACTGAAAGACAGTGACATCATGTGAAATCAGGCATCAAAAAGCCAGAGAAAGTGGGATAATGAAACAGGGAGTATCTGGTGGTGGATTAAAAACTCATGAGGTGGATTCAAGAGAATTCCGCGTAGGTATTTGGCACACATACCTTCTATACCACCAGCAGAAGGATTATGAACAAAACTTTGGGCCCCAGGACTTATTATTTTACAAATTAAGCATTGAATACCTGTTAGACCTAACACCCTAGGGTGGTAGTCCAATAAACATTTTGCCTTTATCCCTCCTGGTTGGTGAATTCATGTTTGATGACTTTAGGACTCAGTGCGTTCTATGTTAACCAATTCTAAAGTGCTTGTGCCATCTCCCTATGCATCATGAAATTAGCCTACACCAAATTGACATAACTAATGTACTTGTAAGTCCCTAGTAAATGGTACTGTATTTACACAGGGCCTGTAAATTAAAAGCTATTGGTTGGCCTGTAGCTCTCATTGTGTCACCCACTAAAGAAGCCCTTTAATACATCCCAGGGCTGCTACTGCATCCTGTAGTGCAGTTTTAAACTGCCACTTCGACCTGGCAAAATAAACCTTTTGTATGAGTTACCCCTAAGGTAGGCCATAAAGGTTCATAGGGCAAGGTGCATTGCATTCAAAATCTAGGACATGTGTACTTAAGTTTTACATGTCCTGGCAGTGAAAAACCTCTAACGTTCTTTTCCACTGTTGTATGGCCTATCTCTAGCATTGACTATCACTGGGTTACCTTATTATATTTAATAAAGTGTAACTTTAGACTGGGAGCAGTTAGGTTAGGAAAATACTTTTTGGACTCTTTTGAATTGTTATTTAAATTGCTCTTTAATGGTAAGTTTGGATTTTGAGTCACATTTATAGAAAAGCCACTTTTAGAAAGTTGACATTTCTGTGCCCAAACCTACAGTGACTTTCTGCCAGTAAGCAATGTCACAAGAGTGTGGCTATGATGAGTTGTTAATTTCTTTCTTTGACTGGGCGAATTGAGTAAAACCCTCAAAATAACTGCATAACTCACTGTCTGCACCATGTACATTGGCCTCCCCTAGGCCCACCTTACACCCTCCAAACCCACCCTGCTATCATCAACGTCACCCTCGGTCACACCAGAGACCATATTTTGGCTCCTTGGAATAATATTTGTGAGTAACCATGATAAGGATGATGTGAAAGCCATTCACAGTCAGTTCAAAATAATTGTACACAAAACAAGGACAGAATACTGTTCAAAGTACCATGCCTGGCATTTAAATACCTTCATGGTTTAGACTCAACTTTCCTTTTTCAAGAACTGGCACAGGCCCACAGGGCACTTTATCAGCAGCCCTAAGTTGAACATTTGGTCCTAGATAAAGCAGTGCATGGCTGTTCAGGCTGATTTCTTTTAGAGCATCTTCAATTTCAGAGCTTATTTTAGCTGTATAAATGTAGACAGCTCAAACCTCCTAGTCAAGGCACGCCTTTTTTCTTTTTAAATGACTGACCTCACCAGCACCTAGAGACCAATTGTGGGTATGAATGTCCTATACAAATGTCAAAAGTTAGGTAATCATCCAACTTTTATTGCACATGATTGAGCATTACATAACTGGTTTGCTCTTGATACCTATGAATACTTTGCCACCAATAAATACAGATGTCCTCTGCCTCAGAATCAAGTATCATTCTGTGTTTATGACAAGGTGTGCTGGAATTCCTCACCATGTCATCTCTCATCTAGATATCTATTTAGTCTTACTTATCCTGTTTGTGTTTTTCACTCGACTCTCCACTGTGCCCATTTGTACATCTATGCACAAACAAGCATTGTCTATGCCAGGGGTGTATGAAATGTAAGTATCCATGTTATATTTCTATAGCTCAAACCTAGCCAAAAGGCAGCATAGTGGTTTTTCAGGGTTAAAGACAAGCATAAAGCTGACATGTGTTAAGCAAGGTAGCTGGTTTCTGGATGGTTAATGCATTGAGATGTAGTGTTTTTAAAGAAGTGAGTTTTCCACTAAATTAGAGCAGTACTGTGGCAGTCATGATGAGTATGAGCATGCTGTTGAAGATTCTGAGTGCAAATATGTTGTTTAACTTCTCTTCTCTGCAGTATGATGGTGTTTGGCTGTTGGGGTCTCAAAATCCACCAGAGGTGGTGAACTTATCTCCTAGATAAGCAGGTGTGCTGGTTGTGATTGCTTTTTAAATTATGAAACTGATTTTGAAGATAAATAAATAAATTAGGGGCAACCAAAGGGAGCAAATGTATTTCCATCAGGATGAGAGTGATGCAATCATATTTCTTCAAACTCTGAATGAAAAGCGATGCGGCCTTGTAAGATTCGCTTAAGTGGTGTGGATATTGAGTATGGGAAGCTATGGGCCAGTGCGTTCCCACTATCCAGTAGCTTTCTGGTGAAACACAGGGCCAGGAGGGCCAGATTTCTAGGCATTATAATAAATGAATATACATGCAATGAAGCCTATTCACAAAAGTATTGCAGTACTCATGTACTACTCATTAATATACTCTGACATGCTCATTTGAAGTGGCCCAACTCATCTAAAAAGGGAATAAAATGAGAATGCTCATGAATATTCATATTATTAGTACAAATAGAAAAGGCCTGTGCATTCTTTGCGCTTTCACTAATAAGGATATAGAAGTTTCAGGTCGATTCACAAAGGCATGTAAGTAGGAGAACTCCTGTAGTACTACTTCCCAAACTGATAAAATGTTTTTCATTAATCTGTCCCATTAAATCTGGATGGAAATAATTTTTAGAATTAGTTCTTATCCAGAAAATCTGTAAAGGATCAGTCCCTGCTTTACCTTTATTGGACGACCCTGATCTAGGCTATAAGGGTGCACTATGCAAGAAAATAATCTGCAGCTGGGTCTCAGCTAGTTCTCAATTTATAAGGACACCCATGTTGCTTCCACTCATAAAACATAGAGTTAACTAGAAATAACACCTTTTTGATATGTGTGATTGGGAGTGCAAGTAATGAAAGATATTTGGTCAACCCCAGATATCTTCAGATCATGTTCATGTTCTATCTCATATAGTTTCAGATGTAAAAAGACAATATGTTGACTTTCACTGCTATTAAGATAAGGTGTCGGATCGAACATCACTGTATAAGAGCTTGTATCTGCTGGGCGTCTGTTGAAGCAATTTATCTAAAGCAAGGCATTCAATATTTACCCGTAGAAATCAAATTAATTGGACTTGAATTGAATTTACAATGAGCATTCTCTGAAATCATATTGTCTATGTATTACAAAATCAATTATTTTTTAAAAGTCCATTCCTATATGTAGTCACTGCTAATAGGCAAGAAAATAGATTTTCTGCAGATTGTAAAAGCCTGCTATGTGGCGGAACACACAATATATTTTTTGAAGTTTCTTTGTAGTTTGTCAGGGATCCATGCAATTTGTTTGAGGTTGTTAATTATTTCTAGATTAATTTTACAATCATAATCTGAGAGTAAATAATATCAACTTTCTGTTTTTAAGGTTATTTTTTCCTGAAGGTCTGATTACTAATTTAATTTTAATACTATATTCATGTTGCATCTTTTTAAATAATACTTTATGTGGACCCCTGAATTTCTGTCTCATTTTTGTTCAGAATTTTGAATTTATTTTATTTTATTTCTGGATTTCCATAGTGCTACTATACCTTGCTAGGTACTAGTGTGCTTTGAAATAAAAAAAAAAAGAAGAAAGGATAACATTAGATAATTGAGAGGCAGCTGTAATAATAGAAAGTAAGCAAGAGGTTTCTAGGGGATGACTGCGTGCTCACATATATCAAGTGGTTCACCAGTCATCAGGTAACATACTTCTTTTCCTGGATCTGCCATCGATCTAGTACAATAATCAATAGCATTGCGTGGCAATGACAAGGGGAAAGCTCTATTTATCATTTGGTGAAAATATATTTTTGATTTTATGACAAGTTCTTTAGGTTTTGTAACAGCATGGTCATTCCTTTAGTATTCCTTAATGGACATAGGGCTGTTTTGAACTATCTACATTTTATATTTTAGAATGAAGCATCTGGAATAATTTAAAATGGTCCCGCCCATATTCAACAACAATGACCAATGCAGTATCTTCAAAATAACAAGACTGGTTTGTTCAGTCTGTAGGAAAAATGTCAAACTTAATTATTTATTCCTGGACTGTGATTATATCTTAGAATTGTTGTGCCACCAGGGTCAGCAATTCAATTTTGTATTTCGCATAAATATCTTGCAATGCTTTTCATTAACCTTTCAATTAAAGTATTAATGTTGTTGTTGTTAATAATATTAGTAATAATATTATTCTTTCCATTCCATAACCCTTATCCTTAACTGCCATCACTTACCTGTTCTCTTCTCTTTTTCAGATCAGATTTTTTTTGTGCTACCAACATACGCAAACAGCCTTTATTGCATCAAAAAAAACACTTTAAATGCAAAGGGCTGAAAAAGGAGATTTGAAGCATTTATGAATTAGTTATTTTTTACAAGACAGATTCTTTAAGAAGTAATTGAATTTAATTTGCAATATATATTGACCACCGAGTGTGGGATCGTATAAAACAAAAAAAAACATTGTCTTCCTCTGTTGAGAGTGCTACAAGTTACTTCGATGTTTATCATGGGTTTAAGCCTTAACACGACCAGTTTACCTTGAAAGTCTTTGCTCTGCACATATGTCATTTTGATGAATTCTCAGATTTGCATGTGAGTTTTTCTGGTCCCAAGAGTCAGTTACAAATTGCTCTGACAGTGTACACTGATGACAGATACAATAAATGGAATGCAAATCTGTTTGCCATCCTTGCCTTAGTTGATTCATTAATAGGAGTGCTTCACAATGACAATGAAGAATTGTGGAGGTCTATTCATAGCATGGAACAGAAAACCTTTGCAACAGAGGAAGGAGTCGGACAATCAACAAGACTCGTGAAGGACCTAGTACACACGAATTTGAGAGACTATGAGGTAAAGAGAACTGTTCCTTGGGTCATAAGTTGTATATGATTGATGTCCATAGTCTAAGTAAATAGGCATCTGTGCACCGGGTGAATGGTTTATATGGGTTAATATTACAAACTTGCAGGAGCATCATTTACCATCAATGGAATACAATGATTACAGAACTTAAGGGGCCGATTAGGATCGCGGTTTTCCCGCATCCTCCGGGCCGGCGGAAGCCACCGCCGGCCCGGAGAATGCGGGAAAACCGCTGGGGAGGCACGAAAGACCCACCGCCAAATTAGGATGGCGGTGGGTCTCAAAATCTGTCCGCAGCTTTTCCGCAACGGTCGCCTTCTGACCGCGGCGGAAAAGCTCTAACTTGGCTGGCGGTGTCTATCAGACACCGCCAGCCATATTAGGATGGCGAAAAACAGATGCCTTTCCGCTGCAGATTCTCCGCCGTGGAAAGGCATACGGTGAATTCTTTGGGGGCCCGTTGCGGGCCACCAGGGTGAGTGGGGGTGTGGGGGGTGCACATGGGGGGTACCTATGGTACCCCCCTGCATTTGCGTGCACTAAGCGGCAGGCACCGCGCGGTGCCTGCCGCTTTGTGCATGCAAATGCTAAGCATGCACATTTAACCTTACGGCGGGTGCTGCTTCAAGCAGCACCCGCCGCAATGTTAAATATTGAGGATGTGACCGCCAGGCTGGCGGTCACATCCTAATTGCACTGGAGGGAACGCCGCTGCCCCTGCAGACGGTCCCTCCTCCTCTAGGGTGGCGGACGGACGCAGGTCCATCCGCCATCCTAATGAGCCCCTTAATCTCTCTTCTTTGGCATTCTTCATGGCTATGTTCTTGACCAACTCGTTTTTGCTGTGTTCCATGGCGCTCTTGCATCTTAAGTGTTTTTTTTTACTTTCACTCCCCCTTCTACCCTGATAAATCAGAGATTCATAATTTCTTTGTTAGTTCCACATAAACATTTTTACCGACCTGAGACCCTGTCAGAGGTGAAGAACTGGAAGGTCTCTGACAATCAATGATCAAACATATCTTTGACTGAGATCCTTTGTGTGGTATATTCTTCCCCACATCATATCCCTGTTATTTTCGATCATTGCTTACTAGTTTGCTTCTTTTATTTCTGCTTCTTTTACCGTCCATAATCTTGGATAAACACTTAAAACCGTCATTCGCATTTTTCATCATATACGTTCTGGTGTTTGGTAATTTTCTTGTAAACTGTACTGCTTTAGAAACCTGGCCTTATATTTTGCGGCTAACATGCAGTTAAAAAGTGCTGTCCTTTTAAATATATAATCGAGGTATGTCTCATTTGCGGGTTTCCCTACATATCCTATCACCAATTTCATGTTACTCATGCAGGCTTGCATTCCGTCCTATATGATAAGATTCACACATTTCAAGAGATTCCTGAAGGAACACATTCTCCGTAAGTGGATGTATGACTTTACAACACATACTTTTACAACGCCTACCTTTACAACGCATTTTTTACAATGCAACATCCATTACAACGCATTCCATTACAACGCATGCATTTACAACAAATATTTAAAAACTACCTTTACAACGCATTCCATTACTTCGCAAACTACCTTTACAACGCATACCATTACAACGCATAACATTACATTGCATGTAAGGTAAGTATTGGATAGTGTAGGGGTAAATATTACTATTCTAACTCCAGGGGGTGCAACAGTAGGGTAAGTGTTGGATAGTGTAGGGGTAAAAATTACTATTCTAACTCCAGGGGGTGCAACAGTAGGGTAAGTGTTGGATAGTGTAGGGGTAAAAATTACTATTCTAACTCCAGGGGGTGCAACAGTAGGGTAAGTGTTGGATAGTGTAGGGGTACCATGTGTTGTAATGCTATGCGTTGTAATGGTATGCGTTGTAATGACTGCGTTGTAATGACATGCGTTGTAGTGTCATGTGTTGTAATGGTTGCGTTGTAAAGGCATGCGTTGTAATGGATGTTGCGTTGTAAACGTTTTGTTGTAATGGTAGTGCGTTGTAAAAGTTGCGTTGTAAAGGTTGTTTCCCTCCGTAAGTGCCTGATATACTTAAACTGAAGTCTACATTTTACCTGTAACCTGCTGTCAACCCACCACGTGTCACCACCCGGTTTCAACTGCGTGATCCTTAATGGATCTATTATAACACTTTCCCCACTTATCAATGGGTCTATCCGGACCTATGTGGACCTAAAACTATTGTGTCAATTTTTAGCTTTCAATGTTATTATTCCATCTTTCGTCTGCCATCTTATGTAGTACCATGTTTATATCTGTCATTGTACACCAAAACAAATGTACCTTCTTTACCCACATACTACGTCTGTTGGGACTCTGGCTGCCTCAAGCGGCCTATATCTTTTGGATGTTTCCATATGACCTGCACCCATATATCAAAAACAGTATATCTTCTTTGCAACCTTATGCATGGACGATGAGCTAACTCTTGTTTATGTCTTTCTGCACAGCATTCTGACACCTTTAGGGGCCTGAGGTCATTTCATGATGGGACAGGCTCAAGTTTGTTTGCAAGTGTAGTGTTTATCTGAGTAGATGTCTGAACTTTTGACAGAGCAAGTCAGAAACAAAGAAAAATCATTTCTGCCCACTGATTCAGTCTTGTTCTGTTTAAAGTTCATGCATTATTTGGAAAAATTCCGAGATATATCTTGGAACTTTAGACACCCCACATGCAGAAAAAAAGGTGTTCGGCCCATCGTGGTATGGCCCCTGCCTGCATACTTACAATGCTAAAATGCTAACACACTTACATGACAGTCTTCACTGCCACACGTTTGAACTACTTTCATTTTGGTTTCAGCTACACTTTCTCACCCATTAATGTCCTCTCTACAAATTACGGGGCAGATGTATCAAGCCTTTTGCGATTCGCAAAGGCCGGAATTCTGCGAATTTCGGCCTTTGCGAATCCCAAAAGGCTTATTAGCATTTTTTGACATGTACCAAAAAATCGCAAAGTAAGGAATCGCAAAAATTTGCGATTCCTTATTTTGCTTAAGCATTTAAGGAATCGCAAATTTTGCGATTCCTTAAATGCGATGTATGTAGGTTTTCGAAATTGCGAATTTGGGTTAAGAAATCGCAAATTACCACCAACTTGTAGTTGGTGGTAATTTGCGATTTCTTTTAAAAATGCCCTATTTGGCATTTGTGAGGGTGGCATGTGACGCACATACATGCCCATAGGGCATGTATGTGCGCCATATGCACACACATGTAGATTTCAGGGGTGCAGCAGGGTGTCTTTGAGACACCCCTGCACCCTTGAAATTATTCTCAATTTGCAATTAGCAAATTGCGAATCGCAAATTGAGAATTATTTCACAATCATTCCTATGGGCCTCCTGGCCCATAAGAATGCATGGGAAATTATTCCTTAATTGCGAATTCGCAAAATACGAATTCGCAAATAAGGAAGCGTAAGAAATCGCAATAAGGCGATTTTCTACATACATTCCATTTTGCGATTTCTAAATAGCGATTCCTTATAAATCGCTATTTAGAAATCGTAAAATGGAATCTTGATACATCTGCCCCTACATCTCTTAAGAAATCCTTATTTATTCACCTTTTTACTTTCCATTTCCAGGATCATACTTTCAAATTGCGCAAAACAATGATGGCGCATCACTTCCAGACACTTTGCCAAGTTATCTGGGAAATTTGCTAACATTTGTATCTTTAAAAAATATGGGATAACATATTTGCAAAATCTGTTTTACAGGGAAAAAAACCCTGCAAAGAACCATTTTGCGGCACAATTAATGTCGCATCCTTTGAATTTTTCCACACATATTTTTCAGAAAATGGAACTTGTAAATGTAGTTTTTGTGGAAGAAATGTCCAACAAAAACGTTTTTTTGTACGCAAATCATTGCCTGAGATGTAATTTGAAATTATGGTGTTCTGGCAGAGACTCTGTCAGTGCTTTCCTTACTGCTGTCTCAATGTCTTTGCAGAGGAACTTCATCTTTCTTTTACCGGTTGAAGAGGAGCATACATATGTGGTTTCAGTCTGTTCGACTGTGAGGAGTTTCCGTGGTTTGCCTGTGGTGCTCTCTATTCTCCTTTCAGAAAGCCTCTCAGTCAGAAAAGATCTGAACCAAGCAAGGGCCAGATCGGTGATCCCTGCCTCCTCAAGCCGGTGAAGCAGAATCTTGTGGAAAACAGTGTCAAAGGCGGTACTGAGATCTAATAGGATCAGTGCCGCCGTTTGACCATGGTCAAGAATATTCCGCAGGTGTTCCGTCATGGCCAAGAGAGCAGACTTGGTACTATGACCGGCGCGGAAACCATGTTGCGTTTCATCCAGAATGTTATTGGAGCTCAAAACGTTGGTGAGTATAGTATTAACATGTGATTCTGCCGCCTTCGCTATCCACAGAAGAAGAGAAATAGGCCTGAAATTCTCAGGCTTCATAGGGTCTAATCTAGGTTTTTTAAGGATGGGAGAGACCCACGCCTGTTTCCATTTGACCGGAACAACGGCGGATGAGAAGGAGGCATTAATCAGCTGGTGTAGCGGGGCCATACAGGACAGAGAGGATTCTCTGAACTGCACAGGTTTGAGTGGATCGGCCGGAGAATCGGACTTGATTTTCACATTCAATTTGCTAAATTCTTCCCAGGAAATCTTGGGAATAGCCATCAGATTAGATGCTAAGGCTGGTCTAATGAGAGGAGATGGACCGGGCATAGCCATAGAAGGAAAAGATCGATAAATAGCCCCTATTTTTTCCACGGAGAAGGAGGCCAATTGTTCGCATTGGGGTTCTGACGTAGGAATAGGCGCTGGCGATTTTTTGGCACTGAGATCTTTGAGAATTTTGAAGATGACTTTAGCGGGGTTGGAGCTCATTTTAATCTCAGAGGCATAGCACTCCGCTCGAGCCCTGCATACAGCTCTATGATAGGTTTTGAGTTCGGCTAGATAGCAAGCTTTTTTTTCGGGAGCATAGTCTTTCCTCCATTTGCGCTCATACCTTTTACATGCCTTCTTCAGAGAAGTCAAGGTGTCATTATACCAGGGATTAGAATCCTGTGTGCGACCCCTAATCCAAGTTGCCGGTATAAGAGTGTCACATGCCCGAGTGATCCAGGCACAAAGTGAATCATATCCTGTCTCAACGTTACGAAAAGGGCCTAAAGGGTCCGCTCCTAAAAGTGCGTGGAAGTCTTCAAGTCGAAACTTACGCCACTGTCTTTTATATACCGAGCGTTGGGTATTATTGTGTAAAGATGTAGGAATGGGAATGGTCATTTCGACTAGGAGATGGTCGGACCAGGCCATAGGAGTAGGTGTAGTTACTGTGGCCCTCTCAATGTTGGTAAATATGGGATCTAGCAGATGACCTCCTTTATGTGTAGGGCTTTTAACTATTTGATGGGCTGAAATGCGGCTAAATCGGCAAGCATAGTGTGAATAGACTGATCCTGGTCCAGATCAAAGTGGAGGTTAAGATCGCCAAAAATGCTAAAATTAGCCGACTCCACAGCAAATGCTCCAACTGTCTCGAGGAGAGCAATGTTAAAACCGGAGGCAAGTCCGGGAGGCCTATATATTAATAGACCAGAAAGAGAAAAATGGGTGCTCACGGAGATACTAAAGTGAGCACATTCACCTCCTTCCATTGTAACTTGTCAAAGACAGGAGTAATTAGATCTGGTGATCACAGCGATACCGCCTCCCCTAGTCGCTCTGTTCACCAGAGAAATCGAATATTCAGGGGGTAGCGCCAAATTCGATTCGGCCGTCATATCATCACTAAGCCAAGTCTCGGTCTGGAAGAAAATATCAGGAGTTTCATCAATAATAAGGTTTTATATTTCCGCATGGTGTTTAGCTAATGACCTTACGTTTAACGTTGCATTGTATGGATTTTAAGGCCTATCAGGCCAGAATGCACGCTGAGGGGAACATGTTGTTCTGATTACTAGCATGGCTCCTGTGCAGCATGACGCCCACACCCCCTATCACCAGGGTCAGAAGTTCCCCAGTGCATGTGGTGGTTACCCAGGCAGATATACACTTGTGACTCACTATCAGGCCCTATTCGCACCCCCCCTCTCCCCCCCCAGTGGTCAACAGATACACATTGATGAGTTCCTTCATGATCTGGGATTGCCTGCCCTGGATCTTCTGGACAGGGAGGCCCTAATGTCCCCCTCATGCTTTAGAAACACCGAGAGGCTATAGAGGGAGTACCCACACATAAGGCCACAGGACTCCATGGACTGCCAGCTGAATTTTACAAAGCCAATGGCTGCAGTTAGCCTCCAAGTTTCTGCAGATGTATCAGGTTGCACTCACGAAGGGGCACCTCCCTCAATCTCTACGTGAATCCCTGTTGGTGTCCTTACCTAAGCCTGATCAGAACCCGCTGATAGCCACTTCTTATCATCAGTTATCCACGCTGGGAACGGACTACAAACTACTTAGTAAGATTATAGCAGTCCGCCTGATGTTACACATGCTGAGTATCATGCACCCAGACCAGGGTAATGGAGGTGATTCCAACCCGATGGACACGCAGCCTGCCTAGTCTTAGATCTAGAGAAGGCATTTGACACTGGAGACTGGAGTTACATCTTCTCTGTCCTAGACCTGATAGGCATGACTGGCATAATTCAGAGACTCATCAAACTCTTATACATAGAGCCCATGGCTCGCGTGCAAATTGGTCAACTAATTTTACCCCCATTTAGAGGAAGTAGGGGAACACAGCAGGGTGTCCCCTCTCTCTGCTTCTGTTTGCCCTCGCGATGGTGCCATTGGCACAAAGATTCAGGCAGATGGGCAAGGAGTGGTGCGTCCCTACAGATGGGGAAGTCCATGTAATCTCCATCTATGCAGGCAATCTACTTTTTTATGTCCACAACATCCAGGGTGGGATCTCTGGAATTGCAGAAACTCTTGAGGAGTATCACAGGGTCTCATGGCTAGGAATTAATTCAGCCAAATCATGCACGTTCCTTCTCTGAGCAAACTACCCCCAATAACAGCTCTTTTTGTGAGTGCCATCGACTGAAATGGGAATCGCATGCGTTCCACTATCTGGGGATATACATATACCATGACGCCCAGGATCTCATTGACAGGAACCTTACAAGACCTATAGTCTCCCTTTGCCCCCAGATGACAATCTGGGGCACCTTACCTCTAACAGTCCAGGGGTGAATATATCACTAGCTAAAATGGTTATGCTCCCCTGCCTCCTTTACTTTTTCCAGAACCAATACAGTGAAGTATTGTGAGCAATAATCCAGTTGACGGTAATTTCAGATGTGGAACCTGTAAAATATGTCCACTATCTATCGAGACCAAACAATTATGTTACAATGGACACACCAATTTAAGCAAGGGGATTAGCAATTGTAAATCTAAAAATATCATATACCTGCTTATCTGTCCATGTAACAAAGGTTATGTAGGCGAAACATCAAGGACCTTAAATGTGCGATTGACCTAACACAGATCGGTCATCAGAACCAGAAAACTAAATTCACCTATGGTATCGCATTTTGTTGAACATAACCATTGTGCAGATGACATAAAATGGTTCATTTTAGAAAAATCACTCCCAAGCCAGGGTTCTGTACTGATAGAATTAGAAAGAAACGTGAGGTCTACTACATCTTCTGCTTAGATACTGTGAACACTGGTCTCAATGCAGATATACCCTGGGATCAAGCTATTATCTGATTGAATATTGCATAGCTACCATCGCAGCTGCGAATGGTTAAGATCTGCTAATCTGTGTTAGTTACTAGCCACACTGTAAAGAAACATATGTCTTTTTTTCTAGTTGCAAAACAATGTATATGTTGAATACTGATATCTGCCTTGATGTATATGGACCTACCTGTATAGGATAGCTACGAAAGCCTTATGATCGAGTCAAAAACTACATTCCTTCTTTCACATTTTGGGGTAGTGCCTCCAAATTATGTACTTGTATATTATAATTGAGCATATGAGGATCGTCTCTCACTCCTCTCTGGTTTCATGTTGAAAATATTGATATAGATACTTTCTATCTCTGAAAGAAACTCTATACAGTTCATTCATTTCGAACCCTCTTTCACATCTATGACTCTATGATGTATTATCTGCAATATGGTGCTTTTCCCTTATACCCTACCGTTCCGTCTTTCTGGACAGCGCCACTTTTGAAATTTATCTGCAATGCTCAAGCATCAGTTCATTACTTGTAATTCTTAACTGCCGATATAATTGATGTGTTTCATTATAATTGTAATACTAAATTTTGTACATCATAGTCCTGCCTAGACTTTGAGGCTTGGCTGTTTGACCAGAAGAGATACACCCTTTTATGGGCTGGAGATAGATTGTGCTTTCAGCCTTTGAGATTCTTCTTTATTTATATGTGGTTAGCCCCTTCATGACTGTGTTTACTTTGAATTTATTCCGCTTTCTATTTCCATAACTATCACGTCTTCATATGAAAGTCCGTTTTTACTATCGGCACCTCTTTTACTTTTGGCGCGCACCGGTTTTGAGATAAATACCTTCCGGTGTACCACAACTCCGTTTAGAACGGCGTCTGTATCCTACGCAGACGATCGGTGTGGAATGGTTTCTATCAACAAGACGAGTATTCCCGATTTCGCGGTAAGCTTTGCCAAGCTGCTCTGCCCCGCTCCTTGCGTGGTTAGACAGGGTTATTATCTCCAGTTCTTAGTTTTGTCTAATATACATCATCAACTTCATGCTTTTCATGTGTTTCGTTTTATACCACAGGCTACGCTCTCCCTTATCCATTAGAGCTGGTGCCATAGAATTGTTTGGAAGATATATAGCCTATCGCCATCAGACCCTTTCATATGCAACATTTGCAGCAAGGCTATTTTTCGTATTTAAGGTATTTATATATATATATATATATATATTACCTACTGGCGGTCGCCAGTAGGTATATATAGTTAGGATTTTTTCCCTATGGGATTTTTGAAAATTCTATGTCTAATAACTTTGGCGTTTGTGGACGGAATTGGCTGAAATTTTCTGGAAAATGGAACATTTTGTTTCTGAGCAGCCCCTGGAAATTTGGGGGGGGTTCGTCAAGGGGGGGCCGAGAAAAAAGGGGGGTCCCAAAACGTGTTTTTAACATTGAGTTTTCCATAGGGCGGTCTGTCGCACTTTTAGCCCGAACGGCTGAATGGATTTGCACGAAACTTGGCAAAATTGTAGAGACTGGTAGCCCGATGTGCCTTTTGTAGGTCTCAATATATGTGCTCCAGTGGATTTTGAGAAATTAACGTTTAAAAAAAGATATATATCTGTAAGCGCGCTCCAGGCAGCGCTCCGGTCCGCGGACCTTAAGCGTACCGGAACTTCGCGTAGCGAAGCTGATTGGTTATCCGGCGTCTGTAAACATTCCAAACAGTCCGGAGCGGCCGCCATCTTGTCTCTCGGTAGGATTGAGAGACAAAAGGAGGCCAAAACAAAGGTGGAAATAACCATAAGGGGGCATAGTAGATCCTCCCTGACCCCTTAGGTTTAATGTGGAGGCTTTAAAAGGGCCCCGCGGGGCAAAAAAAATAAAAAAAAATTTTTTGTTTTTTTGCGTGGGTTGCGCCCGGTCCGCGAACCGGGAAGCGTTCTGGGCAGCGTACTGCAATGAAAAATGAATGATAGACTTTTCAAATGCTGTATGTTAATTGATTGTTGGTTTTGTTGATTATTTTTTATTTTTTTTTATTTTTTAAGCATTTTTTATTGTGTTTCATAATTTATTAAACTTTCTAACATTTCATTGTCAGAAATTTCATAATTATCATGGAATATACATTGTAGTCTCTGAGGTTGTAAAATGTCCTCATTTGCAAGGAGGTTATCTACTGCTTGTACACATTGCAGTAGTTCTTGGTCCCAAGTTTCATCCATAAATTCAATCTCATTTGGATCAATGATTTCTGTGTTGGACTCTGGAAGGACAATTTCAAATGAAATTTTTTGTTCGCTTTCCATTTTCCCTGAAATTTGCATAAAAAAAATATATATTAGTAGAGGTAGGGCACTGTTGGGATTAATTTTAGATAGGCAGTTTTTAACAGTGAATTTATCTTTGGGCAGTGTATAGTATCAGAGTGGAAGTAGGAATATAAAAAATTGTATCTAAATTTATAAGTACTACAGAGGGATAGTATATAACTAACAGAAAAAGTTTGCCATATTAACTTAAAGTGCACAATATACTTCAGTTTTAAAAATAACAACTTACCTTTAAAAAGAAGTTGAAGTTATTAATGAAAATCCTATTGAAATGTACACCAGGAAGTAGTAGTCAAAATGGCTGTGTTTCCTTCTCTTCCTTTATATATATTCGGGTACATAACCAATCAAATGTCAGGTAAAAAAAGTAGAAAATGAAAGTAACATTTTAATTGGTTGTCAATTCCAACACTTCAGATGTGTTTTGTGAAGTAATTTACCTCACGGTATTTAGAGAGGTCTACAGGCTAAATGGCTAAATGGAATTCCAATCAAATTTGTGAAAATGGTAGGGATTGGTATGTAGTATGAGCTAATCTATATTTGGTGAAATTGTCTCAAGTGGCTTTTGTGTGAACTACTTTCCCACCTTTTTTGATGGTGCGCTTCCCAGGGAGCGACCCGGTACGCGAACCGTTGAGCGCCCCGGTTCGCGGACCTTAAGCGTTCCGGGAGTCCACCATTTTGTGTTTCGGTCGAATTAAGATACAAGATGGAGGGCAAATAATGTTCAGAATGGGTAGAAGGGGCACGGTAGAGTTATCTTGACCCCCTAGGTTTTCTGAGGGTGGCTGAGGAGGCTTATATGTGCGAAAAAAAAACATTTTTAAAAAAAATTTCGCGAGGTTAGCTCCCGGTTCGCGTACCGGGTAGCGCCCCGGGGAGCGTACTTTGTTGAAAATTAGTGAAAATGTTAGAGTAAAATAATAATTGTGAGTGATTAGATGTAGGGTAGCTCTGAGAAGAGCTTTTGGGTTTATGGTACATTTAGGTACTTATAAGTAGGTACCAATGCACATTCTTAAATTCAGAGTGAAACTCTGTTGCCCTCATCTGAGAAGTGAACTCCATCTCCTCTGTAGATATCTTGCATGTAGTATCGCAAGTTATTGTTGTACAGGGAGCCCATTCCATGGTCTCTCATGTAAGCTGAAACAGATTTGTTTACATGCTTCCTCGACTTCTCAATTTGTGGACAAAATTGGTTTGACCACCTCCATTTCTGTCTTTGGCATATATTTGAATATACCAAGGCAGTCTGAGGAAAAAGTGCCATCAATTGCTCAAAGGTGTCCTTTAAAAGCATTTACAGACCTACACCAGTCAAAGTGCCCAAGTCATTACCTCCACAGTGCACAATTAACAGGTCAGGTTTAGGCAAATGCATAAAGGTTTTCACCAATGGTATCAATTGGTGACATTTTAATCCTCTGTGGCCAAACCACTTAATTTCCACATCTTGTAAATTGAGATTAGGTAAATTTCTGTTCTCAGCATACCTTTGAGCCCAGTAGATGTAACTATGTCCAACAATCCAGACAGAAAACATGGTGAGAGAAGGTTCTGCTGCAGTCAGATGAAGTGTGGCAATGAAAAAACGGGACACTTCCGGGTGCGCTAACGCGATACGTCACAAGACGCATTTCGCGGCAACGCGATACGTCGCGCTTTCGCGCCGGGGATCGCTTCCGGGGAGTTGCGTTTCGCGCCTTGGTCCGCGCCCCGGGGCACTTCCGGGTGCGCTAACGCAGTACGTCATAAGACGCATTACGCGGCAACACGATACCGTCACTATGTTGATTTGTTACCGGTTCGCGGACCGGATCGCGGAATCGAATTGAGCTAACGGGAAGCATCCCGGTTAGCGGACCGGGAGCGAAACAAAAAAAATATATTAAAAAAAATTATTAATAAACATATAAAATATATTTTTGGATTTAAAGAAGAATACATTTTACAGCTGTAGATATTAGCTTTTAAAAAACCAATGAAATTCACTGAAAAAACCATAGGTTATAGACCATATATAGTTAGGAATTAGCATTTACAAAACCTTGAAAATTCACTGAAAAAACCATAGGTTATACACCATATATAGTTAGGAATTAGCATTTACAAAACCTTGAAAATTCACTGAAAAAAACATAGGTTATACACCATATATAGTTAGGAATTAGCATTTAAAAAACCTTATTTTACTCACACAAAACCATTGAAATTCCATATATAGTTAGTTGTACTAACTATATATCGCGCACCCGCAATCCACTGCTGATGATGTCACATATTACATCATTCATGACATGGTCAGTGACATCACTGATGACATCACTGATGACATCTCAAATGACATCACTGATGACATCACTGATGACATCTCAAATGACATCACTGATGACATCACTGATGACATCTCAAATGACATCACTGATGACATCATGACACACCAATACCAGTTACTACATACGCACTCACTGATTCCTACGTCTACACACACATTCACTCATTCACCCATACAATCACTCATACATACAGTCACTCATTATTACAACACTATCATATGCACTCATACACCTATGCAGACACTCACACACTGCCACTCATCCATGGAGTTACTCACACACCTAGTCAGTCCTGTAAAGAATCAATCACACTTCCATTTCCTCATCTATACAGTTAAACACAGAACACCATACTTCAGTGACATCACTGATGACATCACTGATGACATCTCAAATGACATCACTGATGACATCTCAAATGACATCACTGATGACATCATGACACACCAATACCAGTTACTACATACGCACTCACTGATTCCTACGTCTACACACACATTCACTCATTCACCCATACAATCACTCATACATACAGTCACTCATTATACAACACTATCATATGCACTCATACACCTAGTCAGTCCTGTGAAGAATCAATCACACTTCGATTTCCTCATCTATACAGTTAAACACAGAACACCATATTTTTTTCACACATATACTAACACATACTTACTCTCTTTTACAATCACTGATACAAGTACACATTGATATGCACAGAGTCACACACCTCCCAGCCAACCACACACACACTCAGTCTTCCATACATCCACTCATTCTTCAATATGTAAAACATATTCAAACTTTACAAAAACACACAGACACTAGATGATGTCATCAGTGATGTCATCAGTGATGTCATCAGTGATGTCATTTGAGATGTCATCAGTGATGTCATCAGTGATGTCACTGACCATGTCATGAATGATGTAATATGTGACATCATCAGCAGTGGATTGCGGGTGCGCGATATATAGTTAGTACAACTAACTATATATGGAATTTCAATGGTTTTGTGTGAGTAAAATAAGGTTTTTTAAATGCTAATTCCTAACTATATATGGTGTATAACCTATGGTTTTTTCAGTGAATTTTCAAGGTTTTGTAAATGCTAATTCCTAACTATATATGGTGTATAACCTATGGTTTTTTCAGTGAATTTTCAAGGTTTTGTAAATGCTAATTCCTAACTATATATGGTCTATAACCTATGGTTTTTTCAGTGAATATATATCGCTGTTACATAACAAGAATCCCAATTTGATGAAATTTTGTGTTTTGGACAGCGTTGATCTTAATGAAAGGGGAGGTAACAGGTGGCTAGAGTTACGGAAACTCGAATCAAAGTACATTATAATGTACAATACCTTGCAGCCCATGGGGCACAACTTGGGTGAAGAGTTAGCCATTCACCTCCAAACATAGAATATGGTTTTTTCTCTGATGTTGAATATGCTGCTGCTTTTTTGGTATCTGAAAGTTTAAATTTTAATAGTTTTTAAAAACAGATGTTTTGCACTGATCTTCATATGTAAATATCCAACAGCTATAGTCTTGTTTCTCTTTTTTCCATTATAGGTTTTGGGAGATACCATCGCCCACATGGGCATGATTGGAAGTCAAGTCTGATAATTATGATGGACCTTTGCCCACTGGGGCAATATGATATATGAACAATGAATCCGGATACTGTGTGATTTTAACACGATACCGCATATTATGGCCGGCGTAAGGGCGCAAGTCAAACAGACAGCATTAAGAATGTGTCTGTATATTAAGGACTATCATTGGTCTTTTACCTTGAATATCAAGAATATGGCTCAATAACTAAATCCCATTCTTATTTGGAAGCGTCACATATGTTTACATGAAACAATGTTTACTGTGGACAGACTTAGCTCACAATGGTGTTTTCTTTATGTTTATGAAAACGTGCACAATGTGTAAACACTATGTACCTTTAAATGACCGTCAGTGCCTGCATAGCCCCACCCGTGAGCAAGAGATCGGTGGATCTCGAAACGCGTTGGGTTTGCTCTGCCAAATAAACTGACAGCACCGTGTGGTAATTGGGCTCCGACTCTGGTTTATTCAAAAAAAGAAGCGTGACCAGGAGTGTGTGTAATATATATATATATATATATATATATATATATATATTACCTACTGGCGGTCGCCAGTAGGTAGTTATAGTTAGGATCGTTTTCCATAGGAAATCCGCAACATTCTATTGGGAATAACTTTGGCGCCGAATGAGGGATCTGCCTGTAATTTTCCTTAACTTTGCCTCGCTGCGCTCCGCTCCTTCCCTGAAAGTTTCGGGGGGATCCGTCAAGCGGGGGCCGAGATAAAAGGGGGGTCCCAAAACGTGTTTTCCCCATGTTAATTTCCATAGGGCGGTTGGACTCACTTTTAGCCCGAACGGCTGAATGGATTTCCACCAAACTTGGCAAAATTGTAGGGACTGGTACCCCGATGTGCCTTTGCTATGTCTCAAGATATATGCTCCAGTGGTTTTTACGAAAATGAACTTTGAAAAAATATATATTGGGCTACATTGGGCTATATATATGTTAGAGCCCAAATGTAGCCCAATGTAGCGCAATGTAGCCCAAAGATGGCCACCAGAGACAAAAAAAAACAAATGTAGCCCAAATATCAGCCAGATGTAGCCCAACTATAGCCCAATGACAGAATGTCCCAGAGTGTTCTAGAGAACAACTAGAGCGCTAACAGTCTTACTTATGACAAAAGTATGGCACACCTGAAGTCATCTTGATTGGAATAAAGTGTTAACACTTAAAATATTTAATTTGCAAAGGAACAAAATGAGGGGGTTCATTTTGCCATAGAAATTATGATTAGTGCTGAAGAAAGAAAAATTCAGGCACATTTTGAGTGACTTCTCAAATCCTCTTATATTTCATTAAAAAAATTCTGATATGCAGTCTCCCAAGATGGCCACCAGAGACAAAAGAGCCCAAATGTAGCCCAAATATCAGCCAGATGTAGCCCAATGACAGAATGTCCCAGAGTGTTCTAAAGAACAACTAGAACGCTAACAGTCTTACTTATGACAAAAGTATGGCACACCTGAAGTCATCTTGATTGGAATAAAGTGGTAACACTTAATACATTTAATTTGAAAAGGAACAAAATGAGGGGTTTCATTTTGCCATAGAAATTTTATATATATATATATATATTCACTGAAAAAACCATAGGTTACACACCAGTTATAGTTAGGAAGTAGCATTTAAAAAACCTTTGAAATTCACTGAAAAAACCATAGGTTCACACCAGTTATAGTTAGCTGGAAATTTTACTCACATAAAACCATTGAAATTCCACGTTATCACTCATGCATATATTTATATTTAAATATTTAAACATTACTCGCTAATATATGTATTCACTAAGATACACTTAATAAGCCAGTTAACCAATCAATTTTTTTTTTAAAAACACTGTCATGAGTGATGTAATATGTGACGTCATCAGCAGTGCATTGCAGACGTGCAAGTTATAGTGAGTCCAACTAACTATAACGTGGGAATTTCAATGGTTTTATGTGAGTAAAATTTCCAGCTAACTATAACTGGTGTGAAACCTATGGTTTTTTCAGTGAATATATATATATATATTTATGTATATATTTCTGACTTATACATCGCAGATTGGAACTAGCATAAAACATATCTCTAGGATCCATCAGTTGTGTATATCTATTTATATCTTTGAATTCAGAGTATCCACTTCCAGCAGCATATCGACACAACATAAGAAGCCCACAGCGCGAACCTTTCTTAGAGGATCCTTACCCATGCCCAAACTCTGTTTTCAGTAAGTTCTCTTGTTGTTGTTATCTAGACAACTATGGGACTAACCATGTTGTCATCTATACATCATTGTTAGGTTAATAATATATACAATCTGCATTCATGAATCCTCTTACTTACGAAATGTTTCCCGATTTTTAGGATGACTTGCACTGACAACCGCTGTATCTTTATTATAATTGGGACATTAATTATTTACCCGTTTGAACCCTGCATGTCCCTAGGAAAGTAAGTTAAGTCTGTTTAGTTATGAATAGATTATGTTGCGTGTACAATTATGATCTGGTACCTTTGTGCTTCATTTTGAGCTAATGTGCACATTCATATGTTTCTATAGCTAAAGATTTTCGCATAGGAAACAGACAATTAGTTACATATCGTAGATTGTTACTTTATCCGTAAATGATATTTGGATCAGACACTTGCAGTTCCGATCAGGTAATATACCTTTCCCTCCCTTTTTTTTCTTCTTTTTCTTTGCCTTTAAGAGACAGAACCAGTAATCTATATACATATGGTGGATGATATCATATGTTTTTTCTTCTGAATTTGGCTAATGCCTTATATTACATCTCCAGTTATTAAACCATGTGCTGGGATGATTCCCTCTGCTCAATTCAAACTAACTGTTCTCTGTTATAAATTAACTGTGCAGGTACATGATTATATGGAGATCCACTATTCCAATGTTTGTTAAAATATATCTTGCCTTGCCTCTTTGAAGGTAGGTTGAACTGAACATATACATTCCTGCATGTTGTATACAAAAATAGTTTTCCATTTGCTGTCATCTGTGTTTCCCTGTCATGATAAGCTCAATATGAATTGTATGTATAACCAATATGTTATGCGCATTTGTGTTGCTGTGTCATGTTATTTCTGTTATGCACTGTATATATACATATCACCATTATTCTTGTTCACTATATATAACCAATACATTATGCACATTTGTGTTCCTGTGCCATGTTATTTCTGCCTATGCACTGTATATATACATATCACCATTATTCTTGTTTCACTGGAGCCATTCTGTATTATACACAGTATAAGTTTTATAAGTGTGGTCAAACTATATGTCTTTGTTTTTTATATAAACAAGCTGTTTCAGGTCCTCACAAATGTCAAATAGATGCCCACCCACATAATACATTAATAGTTATGTTTTGTTCTATTCAGTTTTCAGTGCATCAATCTGTCTATAGTTTTGTGTGTACTATTTTCCATCCTTTAAGTGATTATATGAATTTTTAACTATGATATATTCTATGGAATTTAAGTAAGAGATTTATAAAATAAATAATACTGAGAAAAAAAATAAAATGTCATGCATTTTGAATATTTTTGCCTAAATTTGATTTATCGGTTGTAATTTTAGTTAACCAAATGGGGTGGCATATATGAATTCTTTCAGATCTGTTACTGCTCATGTCAACAGTCTGACTGACTCAGCTATAGACCTTTACCTACTATATTCTTCCAGAATCTCCCAGTGCAGATCCCATAGGCCACCTTACGGACCCTAGATGTTATGCTAGGAACCTTCATATGAAATAGGGGCTGGAGAAGGGTGGCTCTAAGGAAATGACAACTGCTCATAGACAAGCGGATGAGAGGGAGTCCCCAATTTTGAGCATTTTTACCTGGCAGTGCGGCTGCAGTTGCCTGCACAGTGGCTGGCAGGTCTCCTGACGAAGGAGACTGATCGGCTACTGGTGATGTGAGTACAGACTCCGGTGGGTTACCTGTTGCTCCAACAGGCATGTCTTACCCTGGACTCCAGTGGTCTCCTGCACCTCGCTTGCACAAGCTGCCACAGGGGATTGCAATTGATGCTGTTGATTACCCCATACTCTCCAGCAATCAGCCTCAGCCACATTGAACCGTTCTCCACATTACTTGGGCGTGAGGTAGTGGTGACCTGGACTGCGACCGAGGTGGGAACACTGGGGGACCTGTTCAGTGAGGGTGCCCTTATTCCCTTTGATCAGTTGCTGGAAAAATGCGACCTTCTGGTGGGACATTTTCTTGCCTACGGCAGACTGATGGCAGTCGTGGGGGGCCTATGGGAATAAGAGAACTCCGAACAAGAGCACTAGCCACTCATGCACACCCTGCACATTATAGGCAGCAGAAGCACGCTAATAGCCTGGCTCATGAGGGCTCTTGAGCACACCCCTTTGGACCCTCTATAGGCAACGTGTTGAAGATGGGAGGTAGACGTGGGCCGAGACTTCACAGCCAAGGAATGGCTGGGCCCTTCACTAACTGCATTGCGGGCACATCCTATATTTACAGCATTGTGGCGGGCGGTGCTCTCTGCAGGGGGGCCCCCAGAGTAAAGACAGCATGCCTTTCCGTGGCGGCAGCGCCGCCACGGAAAGGCTCTGAACACAACACATCATAATATGTCTGGGGGTGTCCATTGGACACCGCCACCATATTATTCCTTTTCCACCCCGGCCGCATGGCGACCGGGGCGGAAAAGTGGCGGGCGGTGTTTCCCTCTGTTGCGGTCCCCCCGCCATTGTAATGTGGCGGGGGGAAAAGGGTGGCGGGCGGGCATTTATGTCAGGCGGATCGCCACCGCCACCATGGCGGTGGCGATCCACCCGACATCGTAATGAACCCCATTGTGTTCTTTGAAATAATATGTGGTAAACATTTCTGATTCTTTTGTATTCTTCTTGTTCAATTTCAGAACAAATATAGGGGGATATTCTCAAGAACGTGCGATACTCATCATCACAAATAGGTTAACGTAATTTTTCATATCTCCTTCTATTGCAGGAAAATAACTCTGTGTTAACGTCGTATTCACAAAATGGAGTTAACATGCGATAGTTTACTGCTAACGCATCAAATGTCCACGATAAAATCCACCGGGGGCGGCGATAAAAACTAAACCCAAACATGAAAAAAGTTGCGATGGGCTCAACTGCAATAAAAAATTCAGCGATAAGCAGCGCCACGCCTGTAAGTCTCACAAGTAAGGTGGGAAATATCACGATAAAAGCAGCAACAAAAAACACAAACAAAACACAAATAACTGTGAAGCACCATGGAGGTAGCCGGAGAAAGTACAGAGGACAACCAGAACCCCACTATCCCCAGAGGACTAGCCTGGGAACATCATTGGAGAGACGGTGGCAGGAGTTGAGGGACCGGACACTGCACAACATGACCTGACCCAACAGCAACAGAGTGAGTAACAACCAGGGACTGAGGGGACAGGGGCCTGGAAGTGGTGGCAGTGGGTGTTGTAACCCTCTTGGGTCTCTTGGGTCTCCGAGCTGCATGATCAGTAGCTCCATGACATGTGTTGGTCTTCAGATATGGCCCTGGGCTGGGCTCCCTTTCATAATGCAGGTTGTCGTCCAGTAAAAGGCAGGTGTTAAATCCCTGCTGCTAACGTGCCTTATCACCTGTTTTTGGTTTGCATCGCATCCCAGATCTGGCTGAGCATTGAGAATGCCGGGAAGTGGTGTTTTCGTGTGTTATTGCACAGGAACGCAAACTCTGCATATCATTTGCATAAGTTGTCGCTCTCATCCATGGCGATGTTTTTTGCAGCAGCTATCGCTGGAAAACTGGCGATATGGGCAGTTTGCACCAGCCTGAGAGTAGGCCGATAAATCTATTGCCACTTTTGCGGCGCTAAAGTGCCAATAAATCTGCGATAAGTCCTTGAGGATATGCCCCATAGTCTTTCCACAGTGTCTCTAGCAGGTCTAAGCAGGGCGGAAGAAGTGAACTGCACTCTGGGTAACTACCTTAAAGAAAAGAAAATCACCTATCCAAAGAATTCTAGAGTTGCATGGCACAATGGTGCTTTAAAGGTTGATATTAAGACACTCTAACTGCCAAAAGATGCAGTCAACAAGCGGAATACCGTCACTTCCGTAATGCCCTTCCACACATTCTAAACAAGCACAAGCAGGATAAATAAGGTCTAGAGTTCGCTTTCTGTTAAAAATGCCCCAAATTCCTTTGAAGGGACTAAAGCTTAAGATAAATGAAACTTCAAGATGAAAAGGGGTGGTTCGTTTATGGAAATGATTAAGAAGGAGCAGCTCCATCCAATTTGAATATAAATGACTGTTCAGCAGTGTAGCGTGACCACACGGAATGCTTAAACACAAACAAGCTGAAGTCATCAATCAAAAGCTTCGCCTCATTTTTTCCTGTCTGCAAATTCCTTAATGGCACCACTCACTGATCAGCCAGGGGAAATATTTATATTTCCATGGATTACAAAGTAAGCAAATATGTTCTTTTTGTTATCATGAAACATCACAGAGGAAAATGTTTCTAAACTGTTCTAGAAGCTGCCTGATGTATCACAGTGGGGATGTCACTGAACAGTTCATCGATGACTTACCGTAGGCGAAATGTATCCTTATAGTCAGAGCCACTGGTATTCTGTAATTAATTCCAAATTGATAAAAAAAATATACCATATTTGTTACATATTCAACAACGTGCTGCATAACTTGCATACTAAACTGGTACCAATAAGGTGCAACTTTTGCCCAGTTAGCGTTGATGTATTTGAAATATAGTGAAATAACACTGCCATACCATGTGCTTCATTATAAGGCATTTTCAATTTTCAACCACTTAATTTAATCAATTAAGTCATATAATTTGATCGTCTGATGCTGCCTGATTTCATTGTCCTTAAATATAGTTTTAAGTAGACAGGATCAAGAACAAATTAGCTCACCAATTGTGGATGAGCCTTCGTTACTTTCAATCTCATGTTGTGCACATCACAAATACACAATTTGGGTGTATTCAATTTAGGTTTATAGATATTCATGTCAAAGTGTAGCGTCACAGTTTTGTTTTTTTGTGTAGACTTGGCAAGATGTCGGCAACATTCGGCTTGTTTGCATTCTTTGATGCAGCATTCCTTACTCACTAAAGTGATTATTTACCTAATGCACTTGCAATTGCTTAGAAAAAACATATTTATTCACTTGGGGGTGCAAGTGTCAAATTTGTATCAAAATGATTGTTTTACAATCTAGTGAAGTGGCTTAACATAGGAGATGCTTTACAACATTTATTTTTACACCTTTGACAAGTGTCGAAAATTATAAGAAAGTTTAAGAAACTCAACAGAGTGGTTACCACACGGCCCATTGTATTTATAAGTAGAATCATTGACAACAGCATGACGTCTGTGCCTGGAGAGTAAGGCCCCTGACTTCCCAAGAGCCAGGTCCATTACAATTTCATATTCATTGCAAGGGCAGCAACAAGCCTGTGCACATGGCTTCTACCCTTTGTTGCTTTTATATGTGATGTTCATGCACTCGTAGAATTGGGAAGGAGCACAAATGATGTGCATGAGCAGAATTTGAAGTCACATTATAAGCTGACCATCAGGCTGGTGGTGTTGCGGTGGCAGTGCCATGGGATGGGCATGCATCAGCTCATACATAGCCCTAAGCACCTGCAGTCACTGGGGTACTGCCTCTTGGACATCAGTGCACTGTGTACCATGCATGCACGACGAGGGGGTAACAACATGTGCCCCCCATGTACACCCCTCATGGGCTACAATGCCATGCGGCCCTGTTTGCGCCCCCTTCTATGCCTTTGCGCTGAGCGTTTCCAGTGGCAGCTCCTCCGCTAAGGCAGAGCAGCTTCGCCGCACTAAACAAAAGGAAAAATAAAATGATAATAATAATATTTATGATCATTTTAGTTTTCCTATTTGATCAGTGGCTTTCGGAGGGGCTGGCCAGAGCAGGAGAGGAGTGGTTTACACTACCTAAGTGGGCACAACTGCTTAGAGGGCTCTCTTGGGCTGTCCAAACAGTTATGCACACTTTCCTTCTTTCCCACCGGGCTGCATTGCATAGCCTGGTGAGGAACATGCAAAGCTTCCCATTCGCCATCTGAGTGCTGAACCACGGCCTCAGACCAATTACAATGCTGCATTGCATCGTTGTGATTGGCTATGGGGAGCTTGGGAGCTCGGGTGCTTCCTGCTGCCAGACGGGACTGCAGGAATTGAAGGAAGATTAGAGAAGTCAGAGCAGAGGCAACGGCCGGCTGTTACAGGTGTTTTTTGTTTTGAATTTTTTGTCATCTCTCCCTCCTCGCCCCCCACCCGCCTGACCACCCTGGTCTGGCCGTTTCATGGCGGGGTCACCGCCATTGAAAGGTCGGCGCAAAAACATGCCGTAATCCCCACAACGGTGCCTCCATAACCCGACGCTTTCCCGACCTATGCCACCAGAGGATCCAAGATCCTGGCTGTTGCGGTGGGCTTTGGCAGTCCGACTGCCCTTCTTGTATGGTAATCAGGACCTAAGTCAGAGATATTATGGGTAGGGGCATACTTAAGCCCTTTTAGTGCAAAGCTGTGCTTTTCTTGTAAATAAAACCCCAATTTTTCCTATATTCATTCAGAATAGATGGGCTGTTAATTTAATTAAACATCACAGTTCAAACAGTACGTAAAACACGCCCACTCATGCAAATAATTAAACTCTAACAAGAAAATATTAAGATAACATTACAAAAATAAAGAAAGTGGTGTTCAGACAAAATATCAGGTTTAAAATACTGGGAGACATAAATATATGAAATTACATTTGTGACACAAACATGATGCATAAATACAGTTGATAATAATCACGTTTTTTCACGTAAGTAATATTGTTTTGAAGAATACAGACTTTTTTAAATAATGTTATAATTGTTTCAAATATGGCATGAAATTTAGGATTTTTTTATTTCATTATTAATAGAAATGTATAATGTCAAAACAGATTTTGTAGGGGGATAGGGTGGGAAGTTAATGAGGTAATAATTACTTATGACTCATTTAATAACATTTATTTAATTATTTGATTGATATTTAATATGATGTAATAAGGATTTATTTTCGTTATTTGTTTTATGCGTGTGTTTGGTTTGTAGTGGTATATGATGAAATAATTAACAATTATTTATCAATTGTTAATTAATTATTTATTTGGTTATAATTATGTAATTTATGGAATACTTATTTATTTTATATTTTAGTTGTGTGCTGCAAGGTTTGTAGGGGTCTAGGGTGGGAAGTTAAATAATAATGAATTAACGATTTAATATTATTTGTTTATTATTGATTTGATTTTTAATTATTTAACATATGGAATACTGAGTCATTTTACTAATGTTTTAGTTGCAATTGCAGGATGGCAGGTTTGTAAATGTCTAGGGTGGGAAGTTAATTTGATAATAATTAATTAATTATTCAATATTAATTTAAATGAATCATTGAATTGATTTTTAATTGTGCAAATTATGCAATACTAATTTATTTCACTTATGTTTTAGTTGAAGGCTGCTAGGTATGTAGGGGTATAGGGTGGGAAGTTACTTAAGAAATAATTAACTGTTAATTATAAATTATCATTTAATTGAATTTTAAATATGTAATGAATACTTATTTTTTTTATATATTTTAGTTGTGGACTGCTAGAATTGTAGGGGTTTAGGGTGGGAAGTTAATTAAGTAATAATGAATTAACAATCTAGTATTAGTTGTAAATTAATCATTTAATTGACTTTAAAATGTAAACAATAGAATAATATGTTTTTGCTATATTTTAGCTGTGTGCTGCTAGGTTTCTAGGGGTATAGGGTGGGATGTAAATTAATAGCTGAATGATAATTATTAATAAATTGATAACTGTTTTATGGCAATTGACTAGCAATTGTGTACATTTTTTTAGTTGTTTTAATACACGTTTATTTATATTTCATGTCATTTCAAAATGTTTACATTAAGAGTTTAATATTTTTCCTACATTAATATAAGAGAAGTACTTTCCCTACTTTTGCTTAGAGCATCCTCTTCGCAGTTCGGCTCTCTCCCTATCATTGCACAGACTGGAGGTGGGATAGTAAATTTTACCCCTCCGAAGTCCAACACTTTCCCTACTGTTGAACTGTTCGGAGCCTGAGTATTAAATTTTACCCCTCATAAATTGTACGCTTTCCCTACTGTTGCCCTGTTTGGAATGAGAATAGTAAATTTAACCCCTCTAAAGTCAACAATTTCCTTACTGTTGCGTTGTTTGGAGTGGGTATATTTTAATGTATTTACATTTTAGTGCAAAAGAAAAGCATAGTAAACAACAGCCACTCGAGTTCTGGTGTTCCTTTAGGTTTGTGATACATTTTTACCACAAATTGTGTGTAAATACGCAAAGTGGTATAATGGTGTCATTTGATGGATTTCATACAAGAAGCATTCCTTCAAATTCATGAAATTTTGCAATACGCCAGAGTAATTTAAATTTGCCACGCCTACTTTAAATCTGTTCAAAGATGGTCATCCATGTATGTGCATGCATGTATATGACACGAACGGGTAGCTATCTTAGAATATGCTTTAAACAGCCTTTTAAAATGTCTACTTAAATGCATGCATGCGCATGTGCACACTTGGGTGGCCATCTTTGAATGTTTTTTGTTTTCATCGTTTGTCATCCAAGGCAGATATGTTGACTTTGTCAGTACTTGTTTAGGTTTGATTTTATGTTAGTTTTATTATAAGGCATTCATCGTTTGTCATCCAAGGCAGATATGTTGACTTTGTCAGTACTTGTTTAGGTTTGATTTTATGTTAGTTTTATTATAAGGCATGCGAAAAGCATCATAGTTTTTTTCAATGTAAATATTTTTGTATTTTTATCTCTGCGGTTAATCATAAATTGAAAATCAATTTTCCCATTGAATGCTAATAAACATACATTTATCACATTTTCTTTCAGTATCAAAGACGTATGAGCCATGGGTGGATTAGAAGATATTAATTCCAATCCTACTGAGATAATTGCCACTACCTTGCAGTTCAACATGGACATACTGCCAATGAATGCTTCCAGCTTAATAGTTCTCACTTTCATTGTAGTGTTCCTAAATGTTTCTGTCTCCTATTTCACAGGATGATACTTCAAACAAAAGGCCCCATTACAAGTCCACCAGTGTTTTGACCAATATTTCGGCCAGTTGCAATATTTAACAGCAGTGGTACTACCACCATAATCTGAGTTCTGCTGCTTGGAATATAGGCAAATGTCTAAATCATGCATGTTTAACTGCAAAACACAGAGAGGCATATTTTTCATGGTTTTGTGTTGCCCTTTTGCCATGCAAGGGGGCTCAATGGTGATGCAAAATAGAGAATGTCATTTAACAAACTACACAAGGCCACCTTGTGTGGCCCTGCATTGCTTGGTAAATGTAGAGTAAAGTAAGGTGGCGCAAGTCCCTGCCTTGCGCTTCCCTGCTCAACGTAGGCGTTCCATGGGTGGAGCATGGGTCTTCCCATGCATCCTCACCATAGATTTTGGCGCATACCATTAGTGGTAGACATGGGAATGCATCAAAAAGTCTATGCCTAACCTGAGGAGGCATAACAAGAAGAAATTTGCTTCCTTCTCCTCATGTTTTCTTCTTTTTATGTGTACAGCACACATAGATAAAGGAAAAGGCCTCCAAGGAATGGTTTGGTGCAGGTAAGTGTCGCTTCCTGCTTAAAAATAACCCTTCCTAAAATGAAGGCTCCATTGCACCATGGTGCAAGGGCACCTGCATTGGTGCTGCGCAGCAGTTTGTGCACCAACGCAGGCAGACATCAGGAATGTACCAATATAATGTTAAATACGGTCCCTTCCTGCCCTCTCCCTTTCATGCAGCGTAGTGCAGCAAGGTGGCTTGCTGTGTTGCTGTGCATGAATATTTGATAGATATGTCCCTTAATATAGAAATGCTTCCACGTATAAATTCAGCCAGGTATTTATTATCTAGTATAATATGTGCAGGGGGGAAAAGTGAAGTATTTTCCTACTTTCTGTGGGTCTGGTTCAGCCACAAAATCCCATTTGCATCAGAATCGTAATTGCCAGGGCCCTAAATGTACATTTCACTGCTCATCACTCCAACATACAAGTAACTCTTTATAAAACACTGAATAAAATATCTAAACTTAGCAGAGGATGAGATACCTGCTACATTTAGTATGCTGTGTAGAGTATTTAATATCCAAATGGGGTTTTGTATAATAAGCATTTAGGAGAAAAAAAAGTCCATGGATCATAACATTGTACTCCATTTGCTGGGTAAGACACTACGAAAACAAACTGCGGTGTGCACTTTGAAATTTCAGGTTTTTAAATGTACTCAAAGTAATCACCAGTACACACTTTTCTCAAGAAGTCCGTCTCATTGGAGATATACCCACACACAGAGTTTTGTCATCCAACGAGGGCAGTAATAACAGATACCTATTATGGAAGGAATGGCACCCTCTAATCATTGCATCCAGTGTTCAGTGCTCCTGCTTGTCAGCTCAAGCTATTCTTTATCTGAACAGGGAAGAGGAGCTCTAAATGTCCTATTAATAATTACGAGTCATTGCAGACCTGTCTTTGTCTTTAAAGATTTAAATGTGCATAATATATGGCTCCCCAAAGAGATATTCTGAATGATTAATGAACATGTTAACATCACAGAGACAGCAAAAAGGCATCTTAGTTGTAGAAATATTAGCAGGTAGCACTGCTTAAAAAAGGAGTTAAAAACAAATATATGCATATTTAATTCAGACCTTGAAGATAATGCATTATCAACAACGTTGGCTTTGCCAGAGTGCCATGTGCCTTAATGCAAGCAGGCACATTAAGGGCCTTACTACGAGTTTGGCGGTCAGCCTGTCGGCCCACCACCGCCAGGCCAATAGAGGAACCTCCAAGCCTGTTGTGTGCCCATCCACTGGATTACAAATGTAATCCATGGCAGGTGGGCAGTGTTGTGGCGGTCTCAATGCGGCAGCTTTGTAAGACTCACAGGAGAGCCTTAACAGCAGACCCCCACCGTGACAGCGCCTGCAGCACATTCCTGAATGGTGTGGCATGCATGCCACAGCATAAAGGAACTGGAATGTAATTCCAGGGGGCACAGCATGTGCACCCGCATGCTCCCCTATGCCCAGAAATGGCTGAGGACCCTCTTAGTGCCCCTTAGTTGCCTCTCCACCTCCCTTTTCATGGCAGGCTCACTGCCATTAAATGGGTGGTGAAATGCCAATTCGTAATATGCCCTGCGGTGCCGGCATCAGCACCGCCAGCAGTGACAGGGGGCCCTCTTAGGGCCCCCTTAGTGGCCTCTCCACCTCCCTTTTTATATCGGGCTTACTGCCATTAAATGAGCGGTGAAATGGCAATTTGTAATATACTCTGCAACAGCACCGCCAGCATATCTAGACCAGTTGTATACCGCCGGAGCAGTGCGGCCCTTGTTACCGGCAGAGCCAGCAGTCCGGCTGCCACACTCAGAATATTGTGGGCAGACCCACAGTGGTGGAGATGGTCGGACCACCACCAAGAGAACAGCGGTCCTGAGGACTGCTGTACTCATAATAAGGCTCTAAGTCTCAAGCAACATATTTGGATAGTAAAAGATAGTCATAACTGTGACGCAGTGGCACCTAACACTTCTGCACCTGGTGGCAATGCACCACCTACACTATTGATAACACTGCACATGATAGCCAATAAGGGTTCCAATGACTGATTTGGGGGTTGCTTGAGCCTTTGGGAGATATTTCTTTGATGAAAAGTAATGGAAATGAGAATGCAAGCAGGGCTAAGTGCATCCACCAAAGAAAACTTAATATGTGTATCGCATGCACATTTATTAGAGGTGATACTTTTAAAATTCATGATGTAAAGTAAGCCACACTTTAATGGGAGTAATTCAGCTTGATATTCCAAGGTGATTTGCCAGTGTTGTAAAAAAATATAAACTAAAAAATATCACCTGACCATAATATATGGGTCAAAATATTGTGACTACAAAATATCATGGATCAAAGTATTGAGGGTGTATAATGTCTTAAATGTTTTACTGTTCTATCAAAGCATACAATTGTGTTTACTTTAGTGTCGTTTCATAACAAGATCATAGTGGGCTCTGAAATATTAAGAGGGCGTTGTACATTTTGATTCCTTTATTGGTGTGAAGCATCTCCAGTGTCTGAAGGGGTGGCACCCCCTTTTTCCTCCACAATTAGTTCTGTCAGTGATAAACTATTCTTGAAGTCTCTCAAGAGCAATTGCTTCCACTCAGAGAAAGATAAAGTCAGCGTTTCATGCACTCTATTTGGCAGTGTAAATAAGTCAAATGAAGAAATGTGTTTTATTGCTTCTTGTTTTAAATTTGATACCGGGAGTTAGATGATTGGGATCTAGCCCTGAGCAGAATGATTCAGTTTAAACGTTCAATGATTTGATTCTAGTGATGCTGTACTACTGGTGCACAGATTAGTTCCTCTAGGGCCAGATGTAGGTAGCCAAATACCGGTCGCTAACGGCCGAATTCGGCCGTTACCGACCGGTATTTGGCTTTTGACATGTAGGGGGAAGGAAACAGGCCAATTCAGTAATTTTACCGAATCGGTAAATATATTTTTACAGAATCGGTAAAATTGAGATGTAGGTGGGACTCTTCTGAGTCCCACAAGCCCTACAAATTCGGTATTTTACCATCAAATTCAATTTGATGGTAAAATACCGATTCAGGTGTGCATGCACATGTGTGCATGCACACCTGTGCCATATGACAGGCAGACCTGCCCTTAGGGCAGGTATACCTGCCACATGGCCCCCGAACCTTTTTTGGGGGTGCTAGAGGGTGTCAAAGTGACACCCCCTGCACCCTTGTCAAAATCGGTATTTACCGATTCGGTAAATACCGACCGGTAATGCCCATTCATTCCTATGGGCTTCAAAGCCCATAGGAATGAATGGGCATTACCGGTCGGTATATACCGATTTTTACCGATTCGGTAAAAGGAACATCTGGATGTTCCTACATCTCCCCCCTTCTTATTTACCGATTCTTATTTACCGAATCGGTAAAATTCGGTAAATAAGAATCGGTAAATTTTCCCTACCTACATCTGGCCCCTAGTCTCTTCAAAACAGGTATAGCATATCTTCTGCTTTTTAAAATAAGTTCACTAGAGTTGTTGGTGCTGGGAGACATCAAGATTTTATTCAGCATTTTCACAGGGGTTGTCTCTTTTCCTGTGATATTAGCTGGGTCAGTTGTGTTTACATCAGCCGTGGTTTCTGTCAAATTACTTCCACCTGCAGCAATTTTGTTTCTAGGTTTTCAATCTGGGTCCTTTGATGGTTTTGTTTTAGGACTGGTTTGTTTGGCAGTTTGAAAATCCTTCATTTTGGTGCGATCCACCTCTTTCATGTACCCATGCATGGTGTATTGAATCGAGTCATGTATTAGACTCACTTCAACTGGCTGTGTTCTTATTGGTAGATATAGATTAGTGAAGCTAAACCACTAAAATAGCAACACTCATGTAACTAAACTTAACATATTATGCATGTGCCACTGCATGGCACTATTTGGCACTATGCAGCAGCAGTGTGTTGGGAGTGAATCATCAGGTAACAGTGTGTACGTATATTCCAATTATCCAGTAATCACTATTCAATGCCCCAATTCCAATTATTTTTTCTCCATCAAAAGAAAGTGAGTTTTAGCACATCTTATGTATGTCATTGAACACAAATTCTAAAAATAAAATCTAATGTTTCCCTTTAAAGTTGATTGCCGCCTCCGTCCCTTCTTACCTCTACTAGGGTGTCTTCTCCGTTTCCTGATTCGGACTAGGAGTCACCAAGAGGCTGGCTGAGATATTGAGTGGGTTCCAGGAATTTAAATTCAGTGTTGCATGGGGGTGTACAAGCGAAGGGCCACATTGTCGAGATTCTCTCGTAAGCTACAAGCTCATGCAGGGAAAGAGGATGGCTCACTGCCTGGACTAAACCATGAAGTGCTAAAAGAAGCATGTTTCCAAATGCTACTATTCTGCTGCTTGAATCCAGACATGAGAGACTTGGATTCACAGCTGTACTAGAGAGTGACTGCACAGTGGGTCAATTTCATCTTGCACCTGTCCGTGAAATACCATTACACAGTCCTCGAGTAAATATTTTTTGAAGGTATGTGAGTCTTATTTAGAAAGGTAATATAAAAGTATGTGCAAGGTTTTCAAGCAGCTTATTTCTGTATTGGAAAATAAAATGCTTCCATAAATTTGCAGCAACAATTTATGGCTGCGATAAATGAACAGTTGCAAAGCACAGTACAGTACATTTGTCCAAACAGATGGGTAGACTTGGAGGCACCTTTTGAGAGTGAGTTGAACCCCCACACAGGCAGTTGCCTCTTTATGTGAGTTGTATCAAAATAAAATAGAGTAGTGCTATGAATATCAATGGTATCCATATGAAGACATTTGTAACCCAGTTATATCAGGCATGTTATAAAATCACCCCGAGCATTCAAATTGCATTCTCTTTACTATTCAGAAGCTTGAAATAAATTATGACAACATCCAAAATTAAATATGTAAACAGAAAATTCCTAATATATATATATACATATTAGTACATATAATTGTTTTATGTTAACCAGAACCTGCTGGCTCGGACATGAGAGTAGCATATCTTGACAGTGATAATTCACTGCTCCTCATGTTGGATGTACTATTATGGTAATTTCCTCTTTCTAGACTTTCTTCCAACCTACCATCGCCTGGTTCAAATCCAAATTTGTATTTAATAAAACTCATCCTGGATCTTTCAGACTTAGACAGCCTACACTGAGCACTGAAACACCCTCTTTATCAGCAATGTCCATCTAGCTGGTGGATCTTGGTGTGCAAGGCCTCCACCTGCTCTGCATCCCAGGAGATGTAGTCATTCCTCTCCAATATCACTCTGTTCTTTGGTAGTAATTGAATGTCTACCTCAACTCCCTTTACTATCTTTGCTAGCACGCGTTTTTTGATGGTCTGAGGAATCTTTACACCTCCCTATTCAAATGTGACCGGGCCAGGTTTGACGACAGAGTTATCTAAATGAAAACCAAGCCTGGAAAACCACAAGGAAACATCCAACCAACCGCAATTGCTGTGCCTTTCTTAGGAAGGGGTTTTAATTAGTCTCGATATGCTTCATCAATTGCAGCAGCGAAACGAAGTGACGTCCGTCACAAGCCAGCATTTCATAAAGTATGAGAATGAATGAACTAATTAGTTAATCATTTGAACATACATTGCCTGCCTGTGCATATTGATTTTGTTCTTTCAAGAGCATAAGTACATTTTGTCAGTGATATTTCATGGCATATTGAGAGCCATTCAATAAGGCAGTTCAGTGATCAATATTTTGTTTCATGGTTGCCAGTTCCGCCTTCTCCAGGCATGCACAGTCAATTATTTGCTCTCTGCTGTTTTTTTGCCAATTCACTGTAAAAATTACATTACATACTACAAATTTCATATTCAGGAGTGTTACGTGTTCCTGTGTTGATTAGTTGAAGAAGCAAATGTGTTACAGAACAAAAATAGGTTCCTGATATTCGACTTTCAATTTATAACAGGGGAAAAATAGACTAACATGATTTGCTAGTTGCTTAAATTGTGGTACATCACCTGTTTTATTTGATGCTTTCTGAAACATTTCCCGAAAATGTGAATTACTCTAAATGGCTGTTCAAAAATATGGTTATTTTTTTAGTTATTAGATGGAATCAGTGGATGCTTCTGATTCATTTGCACCTATGGTGATAATTAAGATGTGTTCGAGTTTGAGAAGCATAAAAGACCGACTGTGAGCATGATTGGTATAGGAGATAAGCTGTAATTTAACAAATTATTGTTTTTAATGACACCTGGGTCAAAATGTTGCTGCACATACTTCAATATTTCTTGCATCGCTTTAGTTTCGAATTTAAATTGCATGAAAAAAGTGCTACCATCCTTTTAGCGTGACTCTGAACTCTTTAATTAAGAATTTGCTATGCTCCTTAAAATGATTGACATTAAAGGGTTGTTGTATGCAGTAATTTGATGGAACGATGCATGACATTGAAAGCTATTTATAACAGGACATCATGGACAGCATTAATGACAACTTCACTTAGTTTTAATGTACTTTTAATATGCTGCAGGATCTGTGTAAAAGTCCATTCAATAAAGGATGAGGCATTCACATTGCCAAGAGATAGATAAACTGTAAGTAGTATGCAAGTTAAAACTGGTACATAAATAGATAATGTTTTCAGCCTCTTATTTATAGTAGGGCTTCCGTTGCCCAATAAGTTAGTAAGTAGGATGTATGTACAACATTTGTAACAGAAAATAGTAATTTTACGGTCTATATATGTCACTTATGGGCTCGTTTAAATACTGTCTGGGTCCTGCAAGCCTGCCTGGTCAGAAGAGACCCTCACATCTGAACCCTTCCCCCGTCTCCCATACCCCAGTCGAGGACTGCCAGCCCAATTTCTAGAACCCTGCCTGTCTGGTGGGAATCTTCTAACTGAAATAGCTACCCAGTGTCGGGGATGCACATTTAGCACAGCTGAATATCGAGCAGGATGCCCCATTCAGCATTTGTTTTTGCTTTTTAGAAACAAACCCCAAGTAGAGGACGTTTTTGGAAAAACAAAAGAAATATCTGTGACGCCCAGGAGCTTTCATGCTGCATATCAAGGACAAGATTGGTGGAGCAGGAGGGAGCTTATTTAGGGAGGTCCTTCAATTCAACAAAACTCTAAATGTCCTCTTAATCTTTCTGTGATGTACTGAACTAATGTGGTTGAACAAATAGTTCATGGAATTTTATTATTCCGTAAATATTAGATATTTCACTGTGCAATTATCTTGCACAATCTTGCAAATCTTCTAATTGGTATATTTTATATTTGATAAAGCTCAAATTCATTGACATTTTCTTTGCGTAATGTGTTGGAAAATAATAATAAATTGAATCATTACACTGGAAATTTACCAGCGTCTGTTTTTTAAAACTATTTACTTAAGTAGAATGACATAAACAGTTTGGCTATTCAAGCAGTAAGGCGCTGACAAGTCCATCTAGGGTATTATGCGTTTATTTAATATTCAGGAGATCTGAATTTATTTATGAAGAAGCAAATGCATTTCTTGATCATAATGCACTCCAAAATTCGGAATATTATTTTTAAACAAGCAAAACATTTGCAGTATCAAAATTCTTTTTCTTTCTCTACAAATAAAAAATCCCCTCAAAGAAACCTCTTCTGCACTGCCACTAATTTTGCTGATGCTCCCTATTATTCCGACCATAACTAGGGAGTAAGTCACTTCCCATACTGCAGTATATCTCTAATCAGAGTAAAAATGTGGCTGCCAAATATTTGTGAATACAATGTATGTGGCTGGGTTCCTACGTAGTCAGAAATCCCCTCTCTGAAATACCCACAACCCACCTCACTGTGAGAAATTATTTCACATATAACATTACACTAATATAGTTTTACATTCAATAAAAACAATGTATTAGTCTAAATCCACAATACGTGAATAAAAAACATGAGTTCACATTCGTAAACTAAGGTATTAGCACTTAAAAGTTCAATGTAGTTACACAAAATCTTTGTGACGTGTCACCTCCAGCATTTAATGGTATATTCTTCATATGGAGAACGATGAACTCAAACGAATATTTAATATGCTTTAGGATTATAACTTGTTTAAGGAAATCATATGATCAATTGTTATTTGTGAAAAAGAGGGGATTGAAAAATGGATATTAAAAGAGGAAAATATAATGAATAAGGGTATCATTATGAGTTTGGCGGTGCTTGGCGGTTCACCACCGTCCCGCTCCCGCACCGCCAAACCCGAATACTGCCTGCCCGCCAGACTATGATACAAATCATTGTCAGGCAGGCAGCCAGCGTGCAGTAAAAAGGTTAAATGATCCTTTAATACTGCCCCGCCGTAGTCCGCCACAGAGTGTTCCACCGTCGCATGGACTGTAAAGTCCATGCCATGCTGGTGCTTGCAACCAGGAGGGCACCTGTGCCCCCTGCATGCGCGTATCTGCATGGCATAAGGGGGGGCCTGGTTCCCCACCGATAGCTTTTACATGGTGGTGCTGACCGCCATGTATGGCCGGCGGTCTGGAAACTCAAAATATGCATGGCGGTGCTGCAGCAGCACCACCAGCATATTCTGAGCCCCTGACCGCTGCACCACCACCAGGCAATGGTTCCCTGGTGGTTGCGGTGGTGAAATGGTGGTCCTACTGCCAAACTTATAATACAGTGTCAGACCACTGGTGCTGCAGTGACAGGACCGCCACTGCCTAACTCTCGTGAGTCTGGTGGTCCATGGACCTCCAGGCTGGTAATAAGGCCCAAACCTTGTTTATTAGAACAATACTGATGAAACACTGGCATGAATTGGTAGTTCATAAGAGCCTAGGGGTTTAATTGGAATATATTCATCATTACTTATACAAATTGTTAGATTTGGGGGTCTCTACTTGGCACAGGTAGGTACTTGACAAATAGGGACCCTTGCCTCTAGTCAGGGTAAGGGGGTACACTCCTAAAATAACCCCTGCTCACCCTCTTGGTAGCTTGGCACGAGCACACAGGCTTATCTCAGAGGCAGTGTGTAAAGCATTTGTGACCACATACAATAATCTAGTGACAACACTACAGATGGGCACCACACAGGTTTTATATCAAAAATAAGTATTCTTTATATAGACTTAACACAAGACCACAAAGAATAAAATTCACAATACTATACTTAAGATGGTAGTTTTAGCTTAGTTCGGTTTCAATCAATCAATCAAGACATTTGTATAGCGCACTACTCACCCGTAGGGTCTCAAGGCGCTAGGAGGGGGGGGGGGGGTGCCGTCACTGCTCGAACTCGAACAGCCAGGTCTTGAGCTTCTTCCTGAAGGAGAGGTGGTCTTGGGTCAGGCGCAGGTCGGTTGGGAGGGAGTTCCAGGTCTTGGTTTAGTTCTTAAAATGCGACACTTTAAGTCAATGTACCTTTTGATGCGGGACGCTTTCACAACAAGCAATGTTGCAGCGATGGAAATGCAGCAAAGTTCTGGTGCAAAGAAATAAAGACATGAAGATCTTCCAGGTGTGGCACACTTCTCCGATGATGCGAGAAGTCTCGATTCAATGCGTCAGCTGCAGCGGCAAAACCCTTGTTCTGCGATGGATGGCAACAGCCTCGGCTGCGGCACTCTTCTCCAATGTTGCGAGAGGCTTCCGCACAATGCGACAACTACAGCGGCGACATCCAAGATGCGACGGCAGCAGCTCCAATGGCGGCGCGCTTCTCCGTGTATGCGAGGCACTTTCCTTGATGCGGTGCAATACGACAGCTACAGCGGCAACATCCACTATGCGACTGCAGATGCAGCGACTGCGACACGCTTCTTCCTCATTGCGAGACAATTATCTCAATGTGGTGCAATATGACAGCTACAGCGCTGACATTCAAGATGCGACGGCAGCAGCAGCGACACGCTTCCTCTTCGTGGTGAGATGCTCCTCTTGATGCGGTGCAATACGACAGCTACAGCGCCGACATTCACGATGTGACGGCAGCAGCAGCGACGGTGACACGCTTCTTCCTCTTGAATCGCGCTCCTAACTCCTTACGACATGCAGTCCCTCAGAAGGCCCAAAACAGCAGCAGGCACTTCCAAAGAACTGTGGGGAGCTAGGGTTGAAGTCTGGTGTCCCTGAGACTTCAACAGGAGACAAGGTCTGTTTCAAGCCCTTGGAGATCCTTACAAGTTGAAAATAAATGACACAAAGTTTCTTTCTCCTTCCTTTGGCAGTCAGGCAACCACTGCAGGCCAATCCCCGAGCAGCACTTCACTTTAGGGCTAGTCTCGCCTCAGTTTCTTCAGGTTCCTCTCCTCAGTAAAGGTTTCTTCTTGTTTGTCCAAAAGTGATCTAATTTCTTGGGATCAGGGTCCCAATATTTATACCCCAAAATCCTTTGTCCTCTGAGGGCAGAGGGGCCTTTGCCCAGTCCAAACCAGTTCTGGAGCACTCTGTTTACATGACTCCTTCTTTCCTTTCACAGTGCACGGCAGAAACATCAGACACCCCACAGGAGGTGAAGCCAGCATTGTGGAGGAAAGGCACAGCCCTGGAGCACTTTGTTGACATGATTCCTTCTTTCCTTTCACAGTGCAGGGCAGAGACATCAGACGCACCACCGGGTGTGGAGCCAGCACTGTGGGGGGCAGGCACAGTCCTATTCAGGTCCCAGGTGCAACTCCTCCCACCCATCTAGATGCAGATCTCTCTTTACCACTGTGCTGGCTCCTTCTGTCTCCTGGAATCCCCCAGCCCTGTCACTCAAACTCCAGACAATGAATACACAACCTAGCAGAGGCAGGCTTTGGATAGTTAGACAAGAAAATACCTACTTTCTAAAAGTGGTATTTTCAAACACAGAATGTTAAAACCAACTTCACTAAAATATGTATTTTTTCATTCTGAGTTCAGGCATTCTAAACTCGAATTTCTACCATGTTCCCTGAGTCAGTTAGGATTATGAGATGTAATAATCTAACTGCCCATTCTGCCCTCTGGAGAACAGGTAGCCTTGCAATAGTGAAAAACGAAAATGGCTGTATTTCACTATTAGGACATGCCACACACAACAGGGCATGTGCTACCTTATACTTAGAATGCACCCTGCCCTTGGGCCTACCAGAGGGGTGTCTGATATAAAGAAAAGGGAAGGTTTAGGGACTGGCAAGTGGGTGCACTTGCCCAGTCAACGTGGCAGTACCAGACTGCACACAGGCTCTGCAACACACTTTTGAGACACACTTTTACAGGCTGCTTCTGTGGGTGGTACAACCAGTGCTGCAAGCCCACCAGCAGCATTTGGTTTACAAGCCCTGGGCACACGCAGTGCACTGTACTAGGGTCTGACAGTAAATCAAATAGGACAATCATGGAGTCACTAATCCATACATCAATTTACAATAGGGGAGCATACGCACTTTATTACTGATCAGCAGTAGTAAAGTGCCCAGAGTCATAAAATAGCCAACAACAGGTCAGAAAAAATATAGGAGGAAGGCAAAAAGTTCAGGGATGACCCTGCAAAAAGAGCCAAGTCCACCACAAATGTATTGACAATGGTTGCCTATATTACACACAGCTTTCTAAGCTATTCCATAAAAAATCTGTTGCGTGGCTAACAAATACACACAGAGGGTATCATGTATGAGAGCTCATGTGGAATAGGTGGCAATACAGGCTGATTGCTGGAAAAAGCCCATTGGCTCAGGTAAAACACTGCCACTTCTACGTCCTTTTCTGATGTCTTGCACAACCTTTTGACATACATTTGAAATAATAAAGACGATTTATGTTATTTTTCCCCTTTGGAGTGCATGATTTGCTAAATGCCTTAAACATGAACTGATTTTGGAGTGCAGAAATATGTAAGGGTAAGAGTAGTGTTGCTGATGATCAATTGCATCTGAAGGGCTGCCTCGGTGTGCCCCCAAACCTCTGAAACTCTATTAGCTGAGCTTAGTGCAACCAGCATCCTTCTGAGAAACTTCTCAAAACCCAATTATCATCAGTGGAATACAAATAGAATTACATATACCTTAAACGATGATTGAATGCATCTGGCTGGACTAACCCTACAATGCAGTATTTTATTTTCATGCCTGTCTCACAGTACTCGGAAGTGGCCTAGGTGACATGCTTTACTAAACTCTGTAAAACTAAATCCATAACAATAATTCACTATGAACTGATGTAAAAAATTAGGATTAAGGAAAACGAAAGCATTGAAGCAGAAATGATCCTGAAACTTACTTTGGTATTAGAGAAGTAGTATGTAAAGCATGTTTTGTCAAAAAGTATAGTTTAAATGTGAGACATTAACATGAAGTGAGTTTACAAGTACAAGCAGTATGATGTAAGCCACTACGTTATTAAGTTGACCAGTTAACTCATATCTAATTGTGGCCTGCAGTTGTCAAATCTGAATCTGGTAGGGCAACTCAGCCTTTCATCTTGATATTCAATCTAATGAACTCTTGTAAATATGCTTATTCGTCGATTTCTCCAAAAGGTGGAGTGGGAGCCAGGGGCTGAGTTGGTTCTCTTCCCTCTCACCTAGGTACAATTCTGTAAAACATTCACTCTTGCAGATTCCCCCTTTATAGTTATGCTTTATGGTGTAACCCAAGGCTTCATCCTTTAAGCCACACACTTCAACCTCTATAAAGACCACCAATGATGTTACAAGGTAAATAGATTGTCATTTACCATTTATAAATAAACAGACATTACACAAGTGTAGGTTAAAATGTCATATTCTCGGATAGACTAAGACTAAAATACTACCTGCAAAATTAGTACATTAAAGCATTGAATGGGCTCCCCTGCCTTCTACTCAAATCTAAAACCAGTGAAAACCGAATTCTTTCTACTTCACTCAGAGGGCTCTTTATGTGTTCAAAATTAATAGAATACTGTCAGACCTTGACACCTCACCCTCCTCAGGTCCTTTCTCCACATCAGATGGTCCTACCAAAAGGTAACTATGAATATGGCAAGCGCGAGCGAGACTTTGCATACCCTTCAACATTTTTCCAATGTGGGGTGTCGCCGGCGTATGCAAGAGGTTGCGGTCAGACAGTTTGAGTAGATTTGCTGAGGCAGCTAAATCAACTTGAATGTCCATGCACTCTTGCGCACTTATGCTAATGTTCATGCTTAATTTCAGAGCTGCTCGCGCTACTGGCGCTAGATTGCAGCACGAGCTGCATATTTTCCTTCCGTTGGCCAATTCCGTGGACTATTTGAGGAGTTTTTCTGTAACTCTAGGGAAGTCTGTGGAGTTTAACTCCAAGAGTTCCGCCCATCCCTAAATAGGAATCGATTATAGTTAGCTTTGGGTGGAATGAAAAAACTGACTACATTAATCTGGGAACACTTCTGTTCCATATGCGATGGAAGGAATGAGTTTGGCGGTGAGAAATTAAAATCGGAATAAGTGTCTTTAAAATACTGATCGTGCTTCACCATGCATCATGTGATTTTAAAAAGACTGCAAACTAGGCTCCAGACAGAACGAGTCTTTACATTGAATTCAGTCAAGGGCAATGAACTGCATGACAAGTGAATGTAACGCCATACCAGCTGTGAAAAGACGGCTACTATATATATATATATATATATATATATATATATATATATCCCCGAGCCAGGAGTAGGGCCTATCGCGAGGGAGAGGGATAACTGTAAACATGACTAGTAAAATTCTCCCCCCCACACACACAAATGTATAGGGCTACATAGGACTATACATATGTGCATGTCCTTTCCTACTGTGTCTCTGCCTGGCGCTTAAATCTATATATGATGTATTAATTATTTTATCACAGCATGGTAAAATATTTTATAACTTCGTCTAATTTCCTTTTTGAAAATCTCCTTCGAAAAGGTTTTTATTTTTCAATGATCAACTCGTGCAATTGTTTCAGCTAATTTTCCCAGTAGTTCGTGTAATCTCACTCTGCTTTTTATTTTAGTCATGCTGCTCTTTTTTATTAGCTGGTTCGAAAATTAAATACATTTAAAACCGAAGCAAAATGTGACAGCTTGCTCGATTTAGGCAACCTCACAAGATTTCGGAGGTTGAACACAGAAAAAGATGCTTTGTCTTTTATAATTGCAGGTCGATCTGAAATCTTTGTGACTTCAGGGCTGGTACACCTATTTTCTTTCAAGAGAGCTGCTTTTCTTTCTCAGCAGCTGACATTTGCATATTTACTCTTAGGAAGGAATGTATAATTCAACATGTCCATTCTCACTCTGTCTCTGCCTTGCGCTTTAATCTTTCCCTCCAGGACAGATTTTGTGAAAATAGTATGACAGAGTAAAATACAAAGATGAAATCTTTTTTGGTATTGTCCTTGTCGCGATGAAGGCTTCAATTTTTTCCTGCATTTAATATCTTAAAATCAAGTTTTCACAGATGGCCCTTTATATTGATGTTAAAATTGTGTCCAAACAGTCTACACCTTTTTTATGATTTAAAGCTGATGCCACTTGTACAATGTAAGAATCTGGCACAAAACAATTTAATTGTTCCATTATTTGAAAGCATGTGCTGAGACTTTACAGTTGTCATAGGACCTAATCATGACTTTGACGGTGCTATGCCCAGACGTGGGTCCCTTGCTCACTACGCCGCCAGCTTCAAGCTAGCCTGGCTGATCCGGGGTGAAACCCTAAAATCGGTCCTAGGATGCTTGTTTCTGGTCTAGGGAGGACCTGGCCTGGCAGTTCAGGCTAGACTGTTCCCATGGGTAGCAGGGTCAAGATTGATTTGCATATGGCTAGGTTTAAACTGGAATGGCATGGCGTGCAAAAAAGATAATGGATTTAACCTAGATCTGTGACTGCTGGTGAAAGTGTGATTGGTTCAGCATACCTTTCATCATCTGTTCTTTTTGCTATGACAAGTTGGATGATTGGACCATCATGGGTCCCCAGCAAACACCAGGGATCAGAGTGGTGTTGTGGCGGTCTGGAGGCCACAATATCATTGGCAGTGCTGCTGTGGCCCTGCTAAACATAATAAGAGTTTCCTCTCCACCACAGTTTTTATGGTGGTGAGTTTGCGATGAAAACTGTTGCAGAGAGGAAACAAAAGGGACTCTACATGTCCCTCTGTTGCCTCAGGGCCATGGTATGCATGCGGGGGGGGGGCACATGTTGTGTCCCCCTGTGTACATGCACCCCAGTTCCTGCAAGGCAAGAACTACTTTTGATGCTCCCATTGCAGTGCCCTTTTTCAGAGGCATCACGTGGGGCAGCCTAAGAAACACCTGCCAGACATGAGAAAACTCATAATCTGGCGGGCAGTGCTCACATGGCTTTGGCAGTGTGGAAGTAAGGCAGAGGCATGGCGGTCCCGCTCACACACTGCCAAAGTCGTATTTGGGTCTTTAGTCCTTGATTAGAGGTTGTGCATCAAAATTGATGTGGTGTTACTGTAGTTTACCAGAGTTATTCATATGGTTGCAGTAATTACTTGATATGGTGAATCACCACACCATTACTGGATTTCTGTTAAAGAAGGGGGGATTTGACACCCCCCTCATCTACTTGTGGTTGTCATCATTCTGTATTTCTCCAGTGAAAATCAATTTAAAAAAAAAGCATTTTTATTGGAATAATGAAAATATATGAGCATATAGAAGCAAGGAACATGCCACTTGCAGGAGATAAAAAGAAAATGGCATGACCCATAATGCAAGGGCCGAATCAACTTTATATGGCAAGTCAGCAATACTAAGATAACTTACAAAGGAACAAGAACATGGAAACTAGAAAAAGAAAAACAACCTAATACAGGAATAGGAAGGAAACAAAGGCAGAAAGGGAGAAAAACTGAGAATTAGAGAGGTTGGCTCTAAGCAAGCTGCATAGCAATACATCTTTTAAAAGAACAAATCTTCCATCACAATAGCATCTGTGCATGGGATTATGCAATTGTATGTATGTGGTAGTACTGTAGTGGAAAACTAGTCATAAGGCAGGATGATTACTGTTTTAAAGCTCAAACTTAAAATGCAAACAGATGTGACAACAAATTTGATGGAGAGGTGTAATCGCAGATGCACATTGGATTAAAGTCATCCCCCGCCACACAGCTCTGCTTTTAGGAATTTGCACTTTCAGTAACAAGGAAATCAGTGTAGTTTCCTCTTCCAGTGATCTAGAACCATGATACAGAAAATTAAGGAGATAATAGGTCCTCAAGAAGAGAAGAGTGAGCCGACCTTGGAAATTATCCTTCACGGCATAACTAAAGAATCAAGATACTCAATCTTAGACACAAGATTTAAAAACAAAACAAACCCATCTATAGGACATTGACAACTGGACAGTGGTGAGGAAGATCTCCACTACTTAGAGCCTGCCAACGGAGGTCGGAACGCTTCCGCATTAAATGAAAAAGTGCATTTCAGTACAAATAAGTTAATCCAATTCAACATCGAGGAGCAAATGGAATGAACTCTATGATTTTCAAACAGAATGTGTTCCTCATCTGGGATAGTATTGAGTACTTACATTTGATAAATGTTTGTTTTAAAGTTAAAAACATATAGGTTTATTACCCAATTCTTGAGATCATTATGGGCTTCTTTATTGCACTTTATTGGTCCATGGTTTTTAATTTGCATTCACCATATAAGGAAAGGGATAATATAAGAGCATTTGCTTAGGTAGAGTTAAGGGTTGTGTTGTGTCACAACATAAATGTAATAAAACATTTCTAGAACAACGGATATGGCAGATATTTAAATAATGTTTATTTGCATATTACCATCTTCAGAGCACTGGATATCAAAAGAGCAAGAAAATACATGGTGTCCACATTCACAGTCAAAGCTCCGGAGTCTGCATTTATAACTAAATATCTCCATATGAAATAGAACTCTGTGCTTCTACCAGAAATACTGCTCACATCAGCCATCACTTGAGAACAAAGGGGTTGTATCACTATACAGCCAGCCAGCATATGTATCAAAGTGTCCATTACTTTGTCACGCTGCCAGCATTTATCATTTCTCAATAACACCTGAAGAATTTGTGTGGTGTCAAGAGACAGTCCTGGTTCAGAAAGAAATGATTTTGGATAACCTTGCCTGATATTTCCCTTTACTGACTGGCTGAACCAAATATTTTCCCTCTGAAAAGTTTCACTTTTACTGCTAACAAGGTCCCATTTTTGGGTTAGTGATCAAACAGAGATGCTTTCAGCTTCTCCCGATCCGTATACATATTTGAAACTTGTTGTGATTTGGTATTTAGATTATTAAAATGTAAGTAAATGTCTGGTATGAATGATTATCTTCTGTATCAGTTTTACTCCTACTGAGATTATTTATAAGTTTCTAAGGACCTGCTGTCACCTTTTGGAGGTGTCTTACTAGAGCCTTGTTGTTGGCCAAACCACACATTTATTAAACTAATGTTGGATCTGAAGGCTCAGAGGCCTAGCAGAGATCATGGTGAATTAAGAACGATTGCTGGGAAAATCCTAAGTATGCTCCAAAGATTCTGGATAGCATTAATGATATCTTCGAGAATAATTAGAAAAACATCAATGACAGCACAGTATTGTGTATGTTCCTCAAATAATAAAGAGGGAAGTTCATAAGGTGTTTGTTAGAAGGTGGTTCTGACACTATGGGCCGCCCTGATTTTTTGCTTTTTGAGCACCTAATTGTTGAGCTTTTACTGTGGGGGAGCCTCCTAAGTTGGGGCTCACCCACAGTGAACTCAGGATGAAAAAGAGTGAATGTGGATTTTACTGGTGACCCCGTGGCTTGGCCAGGCCGCTGCGCAGCAGCTGGAGTAAAGGACACCGGGCTGGTTAAATGCAGACAGATGTGTACATGCGTGTGCACACGTGTACGGGCTGCGCAGGGGAGATTCCTGGCGTGCGCATTCCGGAAGCAGCTACCAAGTGAATAGTGTGGCAAGACTTATGTAGAATGGGGTGGTGACAAGGAATAGGCTTTATACACTGGGAAGAAACATGCCAGGGAAAGTCAGTGTGTTTAACTGTTTTTCACTTCAATATTCCCCTATGGGGATGTGGTGCCCATGGGCTAGATTAACTTTCCTAAGGCCTACAGATTCCAGACATGCACTAAAGTGCACTGTAACGGGTGTGAGAAGAAGTATTCTGCAGAGTCTAAAGTCATATTTGTACTGCTTTTGGGTCATCCAGAACTGTCATATTTCTCTGAGTCAGCCATAACCAGGCCCTGGCTGGTGGCTGACCTCAGTAGCCGGAAATTATGACCCTTCTTCCCAGAGCGAAGACCTCTTCTCCACAAAGAGAAGATGGGTGGGGCTACAGGCTCATCCATCAGCAGCTATCACTGGGTGCCAGGCACCAGGCTGAACCAGGTAGGGAAGGCAGCGAGGGTGGAACTGGCTTTCAAAGATCCTGTGGCAGGAGACCCTGGATGATGCCATCTTGAACCACCCCAGAGGCCTGGGCAGGAAAAAGGGAACAGGGGCAGAGAAGTGATGTGTCACTGTGTGAAAGGGCAAACAGAGACTTCTTGCCAGCCCCCTCCCCAACTTCTTATAAAAACTTTCACAGGAAGAGGAGACCTCTCTGGGGTGTGGTCTGCTGAGGCAGAGCGTGCTGGAGTCTGGCGCAATGGGCAGTTGGAAGGAGGAGCCCCCTGACTTCCCCCAGGATCCTGAACAGCGCCAGGAGAAGAGTCCAGGACCAGTGAACAGAAGCAGGGGCCTCTGCACAGGGAGAAGAGAGGCCCAGGAGGAGAGCCGGCAAAAAGCTGGCGCAGGGAGCCAGTGAAGACAGCTCCCTACTGAATCCTCCCTCTCAGAGACCCAGAGGGTAAAAGAGAGTGCTCCCAGTGGCTGGGGAGCACCACCAGGAGCAAGAAGACGCTAAAATCAACAAGAGCGGTCCACTGGAGGCTGAGATCGGGCCCCCAGAAGGTAGGCAAACTTTGACCTTTGTCTGACCGACGACGAATCGGGTGGGGCTCCGCCGCCGGTCTAGAAGATGCCCCCGGGGTGGGTCAGGTCCAGGGGGCTGCCCCCAACACAAAGTAAAGCCGGGTAGCACCGTCGTGCTCCCCATGAAGCGCCCCCCAAAATGGGTGGCCAGGAGCCCACCCTGGGCCCCGGCAACAGCAGAGGGCAGGGGGCACCATCGTGTCCCCCCGCAACGAGGTCTCTAGGGGTCCGGGACCCCATCCCTGGGCCCGAAGCAAAACCGGGGAGCGCCATCGCGCTCCCCCGTGAAGAGGAGGAGGGGGAGCGCCGTCGGGCCCACCGAGAAAATGTGATCGCGAGGGGCCGGGGACTGCATTTACGGGCCCCGAAGAAGATGAGGAGTTGGGGACAGGGAGCGCCGTCGCTCCCCCCCTGCGCAGGGTTCTTGAGGGGCCCGGGTCCCATGCCCAGGCCACAAAGCAAAGTCGGGGACATTGTGCTTCCCGTGAAAATGCCCCCAAGCGGGGCGCCGATGCTGGATGCGGGGGGAGCACTGTCGTGCCCCCCGAAGAGGTTCAGGGGCCCGGGATCCCATCCCTGGGCTCCAAGTCCTGGAAGGCGGGTGGCCGGAAGAGCCGGCAAAAATCTGACCTGGGTGAACGCTGGGCAGTAGGAAAATTGTGTCAGTCCGGTGAGGACCACAACTTTCCCACAGAGAAATTTGAGAAAACTGTGATTTTTTTTTCAGCAAAAATTGAGGTTTGCAGGGGATTCTGTGGAGGGAAACGTTGGGGGATCCAAGTAAGCCATACCTCTCTGGACTCCCCAGCGTGTCTAGTTTTCTGAAATGTGTGGATTTGGTAGGTTTCTCTATCTGGCCGCCGACCCCGGGTCAAAAACTTAGGTGCCCCAGACCAGAAATGCTGTCCCGGCTCCCGTGGCCGCACCAGAGGGGTGCAGGGCCGAGCGGGAAGACAGGAGGAGCCATCGGGGTTGGGCTCCCCGGACGGCTCCCCACCGCGGAGGAAAGACGGGGTCCCCAGGTGGGACCGGGGCCCCAGGCATCGTTTTCCAATAGTTTTAGAAACCTTAACTTCTAGAAAAGCCCTGGAGCCAGACTGGACATCCAACACTGTCTATAATATCCTATCAAAAGATGTTTTCTCGAAGCTGGTTTCTGTCTTAAGAAACTTTGCTGGAAATGAAAGGGTGATTATGAAAATGATGGAGACTTTGATTGTTCGTATACTAAAAGAAAACCTCGACCCTGTTACTTATCAGCCTATCTTCCTATTAAAGTTTGACTAAGATTTATGCTAAGGTTCTAGCAGTCAGGCTTCAAAACGTCACAGGGACTCATTCATATTTTGCAGACTGTTTTTGCTCTAGAAATAATAGTTTTTTCAGTTGCAGACTCCTCAGACACTGCTGTAACCATACTAACTTCAGACACGAGAAGGAGTTTGATGGGGTGACATGGGTTTTTTACCAGCTGCCCTAACAAAAGCAAATTGGAGACAGCTGTTATTTCAATGGTAATAACATTGCACTATCTCTGCTCTAATGGCGTGGTGTTGGATAATTCTGATTTACACCAAGAAACCAAGGAGAGTTGCAAGCTTGCCCCCTGTAGCTCATTCTGTTCCATGAACGTTTGCTGTGTACAATAAAAGTTCATGACAGCTTTGGGGAGCAATCATTATCATTACTAAAATCATTCAATTTTTATCAAAAATCATTGCCAGCCATATACTTTAAATATATAATTAAAATCAAATTTACATGTGTTCTGAGTCTTTATGTTTCACACTTAGACTATATAAAATGCAACCAACTACTTAAGGTGCCTGCAATCCCAAGCTGAAGAGCAAACGATCCAATCCACAGAATGATTAAGAATAGTGAGAAAGTGTCACCAGTTCATGCACCCTCTGACCTGGACGACATATGGTTAATCTTTCAAATCCATTTGGGGGGGAGCTTCTTGCAGTTCCGACTGGACTCAAAAATTGACATTGGTGGTGCCCCTACCTGTCCTTGGGGGTTACACACAGAAAAAAAACATATGGAAATTAAACCCTGCAGGGCACTCAATGATATGAATTGTGCATATTTTATTAGCGGTCCAGGGCAGAGGTAAGTAGCTTTATGGCATGTTTCTATTTTTCCTCCGTGAAAGGGCTGCGTGGGGAGTCCACTCCCATGCTGCCCCACCGGCTCCTTGCTCTCCCACACCCAGGTTCCAGTGAGCAGGGAGAGCTGGTACACTTTTGCTTTTGACTATCGCTGTGGCAGAAGCAGCTCCTTTTCTGCTCCTGCAGCAGCAGCAGCAACGTGGTGCTGAACATACCCGCACCTCAACACAGATAAGGCGGTGGCCCTGCCTCGGTGGATCGGGTCCTCGAGGCTGAAGAGTTGTTAACGCGGGATTTCTGGTCTCTAGTTACCTTACCAGATCCCAAATCAAGTCGACTGAATCGTTGGTACCTGTCATTGAGTAAAAGACAATCTACTACTAGGTTAATCAATTAAGAATGTAAACCACTCTAAAAATCACTGACTACGAATAAGTTTCAAAGATTTATTATAAAGCCAAAAGTATCTGAAGATACAAACATCTCAGAATCAAATTCAAAAGGTATACAGGTATAATTATGAAAAGAAACTCTCTGAATGCTCTCAATCGGCAAAAGGACATTATCAAAAATATCTTGAATACCATCAGAGTTGCGAGAATCGAAATGAGTTGCAACTTTGGAGTCATTTACAGAAAGGAAAGGTTCAGGTTAGTCTGTCCCTACACTAGACTAAGTGACATCCCTACTTAACAAGATCTATACCTAAAAAGGTATCAGCAGTGGTGACTTCCAAAGAAGATCACACTCTTCCCTTAGTCTCTGAATCAAGTTGGTTTCTTGCAGTCTCTCTATCTGCCTACCCATCCGCTCTCTTAGGCTTCTCGGATCCTCTGACCTAACTCCTTCCCGGGGTGCTTTCCCTAATACAAAATCACATTTCCAATAGAAACGCCCCTTGAGACGCCTCTCACGTGGTATCGATTCTGGCGGCAAATTCCAGACAGGTCCTCCTCTGGTCTCTTCGTTAAAGTTGACCTTGCTTCCCAGGCTCCTTCTTTAGCGAGACAGTACCCCCTAAAATTCCTGAAGACTCCTCCAGGCCTGCGCCTGGCTCTCTTGATTAGGGCTCCTCGCACCTGCAACAGACACATGTACGGTGGGCCTCAAATTCCAACCTTCACCATATCTTGGACCATAAAACATGTAAAAGATTTGCAGTTAGTGCCTAGCACGACTTTCCCCCTAACGAGCACATTTAGATCAAAAGGAATGACTTTGTCTTTTCAGGCCTATCAGGAATACATAGAACGGCTTCTGCTCCTCTGAAAACATTTAATTTCTTCACTTAAACAGTATTCTAACCAACACTCTATAATATAATGCAACACATCTATATAAAACATATATTTCAATTCTATGATTAAATACTTTGTAAAACAATGTTATGTCCACGTTTCATGTCAGTGTAGCAGCACTTTATCTTTTACTGTGAATTGCCATGCGGCCTACACATTCTCATTGGTTTGCAGAGTTTCGTTTTCCTTTACACAGTCACTTAACATGAGAAACGTGAGGTTTCATATCATTCTAACATTTCTACATTAGTTTTCACACTACTATAAGTATTGTTACTCTATTTAAACACTCTTGTATATTTCACTTCTATGCATATAACACTCTTGTGCAATATATTTGAACTAATACTACGTGCTTGTAAATATGGTGCACTTATACATTTTTCAGATTTGCGCTCTCTCAGTCCCCCCTTTGATGACTTTCAGGAGTCATCACCATCAAAACACCATCTCTAAAATGTAGGAGCTTTCAGACTGAAGTTGTTGCAATACCCCCTCGTTTCATTGTCTCTAAAGCTTTCAGACTCTTATATTGTGTATCTTGCATCGCAGTCAGTCTTTTCTCCTGTTCTCTCAGGGATCTCTGCAACCTGTTTGCTCTATACCATTGGTACAGTCTCACCAATCCCCACAAAGTGATTACACAAATCACTATTATGATGACAGGTTTCAGTATGTACCAAACGATACCCTTTCCTAGGTTGGAAAACCAACCTCCAACTTTACCCATTCCTTGACCTACTTTTTCCCACACATTTATCTTGGTCAGATCCTCAATTTCGTGATGAATAGCAGTAATGTTTCGTATGTATTTCTCTAAAGGTTTTGAATTGTCTGGAATGTAAGTGCAACATTCCTGGACCTTCAAAGCCTTACAGACTCCACCCTCTTTGGCTAACAAAACGTCTAAAGCAAGTCGGTTCTGAAGAACCATTGCCCTTATCGATTGCATCTATCCCTCCACCAGCATTAAGGATCTAGCAGTACTGGCAGATAACCTATCTACGACTGTAGCCAATCTTCTAATCTTGATGTCATTCAGTATCAATCCCAAGAGAGGGAATGCAGCACCAAATACATCCCCAACTACCTCCTCAGCACCTAGATCTCTTCTCCCTCTAGTTTGTGTTCCTCTCTTTGTTGTTTCTAAATCCTCAACATGGTATATTTTGGGAAAGACAATTGCTAAATAGCATGATCCGTACCAATTATCTGGTAGCTTCACATATGCATTTCTTCCACATACAAAATATACATTTGGGATTGCTTGCATCTCCTTCAAAAAGTCCTTGGAGTAGTACTCCAATTGGAAAGCATGCTCACAACTGACTTCTCCTACAAACAAATTCTCATAATAGGAGCAACTTCTGTGAATGCACAGTTTCCCCCTCTTTTCCTTGTCTAACGTAATTGGACCCTTGCTACCCCTTCTTTGGTGTTCCCTTCCTGCCTTGGTCCAATCTGTTTCCCATTGTCCTGAGGCTTTTAGGATCTTTTGCCTTCTGTATCGGGTATCCACCTGCCCTATAAACCTTTTCTCAACTTCTGACACTTGACAAGTCAAATTATTCCTTCGGGCATGTGATGTATCTAATGTTTTCTATGGAAGGAAAAACTTCTGTAACCTGTCTTCACACTTGTAATAATCCCACTTATTTAGATGTTTATAATTTGGAACCTCTGGTAATATCGAGTCAAAATTTGAAAAATAATACTCGAACCCATCTCGTCCATAAAATATGCTCAACAACAAACTACATGTGATTCCATACGTCAATGGAAGATGATGGTATCTGATACCCTCATCCACAGAAGCTGGTAATTGCATACAAACTTAGCAATTCTTCGCTTCCATGACATCAATGTATTCGTAGAGCAACTTGGCATAGGCATTTGACCTAAAGTTCCCCTGAGATTCGTCGACATGTAATCTCTTAATCTCAGCATCTAGCAAAGCCTTTTCTTTCTCAGTGTTTTCCCCTTTTACTCCAGCAACAGTGGTAGGCCTTTGTGTTGATGCTTTCTTTGTTTCTGGTCTTGCCTTTGCTTCGGTTTCATGTCCCACTACATATGATATAGTAACTACTAAAACTATAAGAAAAATCACTACCACTAAAAGTGTGCCTACTATGCATTTTGCCCTGCGGTTCGGGTTGCCAGTCTCCATGATCTTAAAACAGTGTAGCTCTGGTTTTCGTTCTCAGCAAAAGTCCCTTTTACTCCTCCTCAATGTCCTTTTTGCTTTGCACAAAGTCTTTCTTCATTTGAACCACAATGTCTCTCTTTGAACCACACTTAGAAGCTGACAATTCTCTCTCGCAAGAACAATCATTTATTTCTGTAGCAATAGACAACCCTAGCCCTTCTCCATCCACCAAAATGAAAGTCCATATTCTTTTCTTCTTCCACTTGGCACTAGGTTATCTTTTCGATCTGTATTTACAATGTTCTTTTCAAAGTCTCTAGCAATCTGAAACTATGCGTGTTCCAAGAAGTTCCACCCCTTGCTCAAGCATTTCCATACGAAGAAGTATTCCCTCAAGTATTGGATACCTCGAACAGCAAACTGGAAATTCAACAGTCTCTAAGATTAATTTTCTTATTCCACTCAGAAAAGGAGGATAGACGATATTAAGTGTCAGCAGTCTTTCAACCTCCACTCCTGGTAGCAGGAACCTTATTTCCACTGTGATGATTGGGTCAGTTCTGGTCAGGGTCACTTCCCTCACCCTCCCAGTTCTGCGCCCTGCTGAGGACATCTGTAGCAAGGTAGGTCCACTCAGGTGTAGAGTATCTCCTGCCAGGCACTCGTACTCTCCTTGACCTTCTTGGACCCTCCTGTTCTGAGTCCTGTGTACCCTCCTCTTCCAGATCCGAGTCTTCGGAAATAGGAGCAAGAGTTTCTTCTCGAGCTAGCTTCAGGCTTGGCCTCCTCTTTCTCTCAGGCCAAGTAGCTGCCCCACTTCTTGTTCTCCTATTGCTTGCCCTCCTGCTCGGTTCTTGATCACTCTGTTCTTGATCTGTTTCCGAGTCCCATTCACAGCAACTCTCTCCTTCTGTTGCAGCTTCTGTTTCACTACCGCCTTGCCCTTCTTCTTCTGGATCTGTCACGCTCCCAACTTCTTCAGACACCCCCACAGCTTGACTGTTCCCCTCCAATGGTTCACCGTCTTCAGCTGGATTCTCATCTACGAGAGGAGCTGTCTCTTCCAGGGGTGCGGGAACTCTTCGGGTGTGGGAGGCGTGTATCCAATTCGGCAGTCCTCCGCACTTCACCTCTGTATTCGTGGTTAATATAACCTGGAAAGGTCCTATCCAGCGCACGTCTAGGCAGTTTTTCCGAACGTGCTTTTTCACCAGCACCCAATCCCCTGGGCACAGGTCGTGGCACAAATCTCTTGTAGATGGAACCTCTGCAGCCTGCACCTGGAAGGACACAGAATGAATGGCGTCAGACAGTCCTTTGCAGTAATCCAGGATCAGGTCATCTGTAATGTTTAACAGGGTCGCAGTTGGTACAGAAGGAAGCCTCATTGCCCTCCCCATCAACACCTCGTGTGGAGAGAGACCTGTCCTCTGATCGGGTGTACTGCGCATGCTCATTAACACTAAAGGCAAAGCATCTGGCCAACTTAAGGAAGTTGAAGAACACACTTTGGCAATCCGGCACTTTAATGTCCCATTTATCTGCTCCACAATTCCTGAAGCCTCTGGTCGGTAACTAAAGTGCAACTTCTGATCAATGTTCAATGCGGCACAGAGCATCTTCACAATTTCACTGTTAAAATGTGTTCCTCGGTCAGATTCCAGAGAGCCTGGAACCCCGTAGCGCGGGATCAATTCTCTAAGTAACAGTTTTGCTACGGTGAGTGTATCGCACCTACGTGTAGGGTATGCCTCGACCCATCTGGAAAATATGCATACAACCACCAACACATACCTAAGGCGGTTGACTCTTGGCATTTCAATGAAATCTAGTTGCATTCTGTTGAAAGGCTCCCCAGACCTTCCAATGTGACTCATGGTAACTGGTGTTCTTTTCCCTATATTCAGTTGCTGACATGTGACACATCTCCTACAGACCGCTTCTGCTGCAATCATGAACTTGGGGCAATACCAAGTTTGCCTAAATACTCTCAGCATGGCATCCCTTCCCAAGTGTGTTGGACCATGTATTTGTCGTGCCATTGGACTCACTAATTCCTCTGGTAACACTGCTCTTCCATCTGCTGAGACCCAAAAATCCATCTCACTTCTTACACAACCTGCTGTTTCCCAGGACCTTTTCTCTGACTCAGGTGCATTTTCTTGCATTTGTTTCAGATCTTCCCATGTATCTACGGTCTCTAACATCATATTTACTTCTGTCTTTTCCTTTGCCCCACCTACTTCCACCTCCGTGAAAGTGTACCCTTGCTCTGCACAGTATCGGGCAACTTCGTCTGCGTATCGGTTTCCTTGTGACACAAAATCTGTATTTTTAGTGTGTGCGATACACTTGACCACTGCGATTTCAGCTGGACCCTGCAACGCTTCTAACAGTAATCGTACAAATTCCCCGTTTCTGATTGGCGAACCAGAGGAGGTCATGTAACCCCTCTGAGACCACAATTGCCCGAAATCATGAACTACACCGAAACCATATTGGCTATCAGTATAGATGGTGACTCTCTTTTTGCTACCTGCTATACAGGCACGTGTCAATGCAATGATTTCTGCTACCTGAGCGGAGTGTACTCCTTCCAGGCAAGCGGCTTCCACAACTCCAGTAATGGTGCAAACAGCATAAGCTGCTCTCAACCGACCAGTATCGTCTCTTAAACATGAGCCATCAACAAAGTATATGTCATCAGGGTCGATCAATGGCTCATCCACAATATCTGGTCTGGGCTTCGTGCATAGTTCAGTCACATCTAGGCAATCGTGATCTTCACATTCTTCGCCTTCTATATCATTTGGAAGTGGCATCAATGTAGCAGGATTCAAGACCGAGCACCTCTTAAGGGTCACGTTCTCTGCAGCAAGAATAACTTGCTCATAGCGCGTGAGCCTACTATTGGTCAAGTGCTGCATCTTGGTCCTGGTCATTAACAATTCTACAGAATGCGGTGCATACACCACTAATTGGTGTCCCATGACGATATTCTCACACCTCTCAATGCTGACACCCGTTGCAACAACGGATTTGAGACATCCGGGCAACGCTGCGGCTACTGGGTCTACTGTAGCCGAAAAATATGCAACTGGTCTACGGGCATTCCCATGTACTTGTACCAACACCGATAATGCACATCCTTCTCTTTCACAGCAGTATAATGAGAAAGGTTTCTCATAATCTGGCATTCCCAAAGCCGGAGCACGACACAAGTCCTCTCTCAGCTGTAGAAACGCCATTAAACAATCGTTGTCCCATGGTACCGGATCACTCACCTCCTTGTGCGTCAGTTTCTGTAAAGGTTTTGCTTTCAGCGAAAAGTTAGCTATCCACTGTCGGCAGTAACCAACCATTCCTAAGAACATTCTAACCTCCCTCTGTGTCGTAGGCGCATTCATTTTCCTGATGGCCTCTATCCTTTCTGGAGACACCTTGCGCTTTCCCTTCTCTATTCGGTGTCCCAAATACTGTACTTCTGTCAGACAGTACTGTAATTTGTTCGGAGATACCTTGTGTCCATTCTCAGCTAAGTGATTCAGCAAAGCAATGGTGTCTTCCTTACAAGCTTCCTCTGTTCCTGACGCAACAAGTAGGTCGTCTATATACTGGACCAGAACCGAGTTCTGTGGCAGTACTAGACTTTCAAGGTTCTTTTTCAACAGCTGGTTGAAGATTGAAGGACTATCGGTGAACCCTTGTGGGATTCGACACCATGTTAAGGCGCGACTCTCCAGTTTGAACGCAAAAAGGTATTGGCTTTCTTCATCTAATGGAATTGAAAAGAAGGCTTGACAAATGTCTATCACTGTAAACCACTCAGCTTGGAATGGTATCTGAAACAGTATCACTGATGGATTCGGTACCACTGGACAACATGAAACCACAATGTTGTTAATCTTTCGAAGATCCTGAACTATTCTGAACTTACCATTAGGTTTCTGCAAACCCATAATCGGGGAGTTACATGGACTGCCCACGATTTCTTTCAGTATTCCCTGTTGAATCATGGAATCAATCACAGGTTTTATTCCTGCAATCGTCTCCTGGGACAGTTTATACTGAGGCGTTCTTGGATATTCAGCATTTGGTTTTACCATGATCTTCACTGGTTCCACCCCTTTGATCAGTCCTATCTCTTCCCCAGTAAAGTCCCATACTTCAGATGAGACAGCATTTCTTAAGTCACAAGGAAGGTCTTCCACAGTCAAGGTAGGATACAGTTCTATACATGTTTTCTCATTGGCTATCTTAAAGGTAGCATCATCATCTGCAGTCTGTACCTCCACACCCTGAGGTGTGCAGTATATGGTGCAATTCAATTTGCACAACAAGTCCCTCCCTAACAGACATACAGGACTAGAATCACATACCACAAACTGATGTTCATTTGTGTAGTTCCCTATTTTCACTGACACTGGTTCTGTCAAAGGACTAGTCATTCTCCTATTTGCGACTCCTACCACCTGAATGGTTTCCCCTGACATTGGTAGGTCCGGAACCGCTGCTGACCTCAAAGTTGATCGGGTAGCCCCGGTATCCACCAAGAATGTCATAGGACACCCTGCTACTTCTGCCTCTACAAATGGTCCTCTCTGGTCCACTTCTAGAACTGCCCCGAGGGTACAGTCCTCTTCTCTGTTCACACGTTGACCTGTCATTGGGTCAATGTAATAAAATTTTTCTTCTTCAATAAAAAGAGGCATTTGTTTATAGACCTTTCCCCCTGTCGCGATCTTTGGTGGCTGTGGAAACTGAGCTCGTGGAGCCGAAGTCCCCCCTTTGGCCACCTTGCTTCCTGGGACTGTCGCCCTTTGAACTGGAACCTCCTGAACTTCCTCCTCTAATTCTAGTTCTCCATTTTCAGGGTTAAAGGGACACTCGCGTCTCCAATGCCCCACCTGGTGAAACTGGTGGCACTTTGTCGATTTCTTTAAAGTGGCAAAATCTATTCTAGGTCTCTGGCTTTCTTCATTATCCTTGTTCTGACCATTCGGTTTCCGTCCCATTGTCCCCATTCCCTGTTTCTGTTGTCCTCCCTTTCCGGCTGACTGCATCTGCACCACCATCAGCTTCTCTTTCAATTTCTTTGTCTTAGAATCTATCTCATCGCTACAGTATCTAGCATACCTTAAAATTTCATCTAGTGGTTTGTTTTGCCAACAAATTAAATGTTGCTGAATCATCAAACAAATATCAGGTCTCAGCCCTAAAACGAACTTTGACACAAACTGTCCTATATCCTTAGGGTCCATCACATCAAGTCCGCTGTATTGTTTGAATATTTTCAGCAATCTCTCATAAAACTCATTAACGGTTTCTTTGGGTTCCTGCCTTGTTCGGTCTATTTTTACCCAGTCTATATCTTGTGGTGGCACTTTATCTTTTAACCAAGCTATTACCCTCTCATACTTTTCCATGACACTTTCTGACGGTCCATTAGTTCTAGCATTCCTTTCAGGTTCTTCATTTGGCCACTGGACACTAATCTTGCATGTTACCCACAAATCCCCAGGAACCACAATGTCAAACAAGGTGTTCAAATCAATCCACAATACTTTGGAGATCTTCACAAACCTTTCTACCTGTTTATACCACTCAACGGGATTCTCCCTTAACTTCGGAAATGAGTTGGTAAATGCAGCTAAATCTCCTCTACTCCAGGGCACATGTACATAATTCCCATTCGATATCTCTCTCAAAGGGAATGCCTCCATCTGCATTACCCTCCCTTCCGGAGACATCACATTCGTGCTCCGTCTGACAGTGCCCCTCTTGGACCACCTTTCCTCCCATTTATCCAGATCTCTCTATGCTCTTATTCCTGTTATCAGTTCCCTTATGTGCGTTTTTAACCCTGTAGTTCTCTTCTCATCTAAATCTTGGTCTGTATACTGCAACCTATGGTTACTCTGTAGGGTCTTTGTTCTGGACAAATCTACCATGTACTTGTCTGCCAGATCAGACAATTTTTCATGTATTGCTCTTGCCTTTCGGGTAATATCCTTTGCTATAAACAGCAACTCATCTTGTTCGTACAATTCGATTCTTTCTAAGGCCAATGTACCATCTATGATCTCATCCACATCTGATTTTAAACTGGTAACATCGAGTCTTTTGGCCTTTACTGCCGCTTTCAGTATACTAGCTCTAGGGGGTCCATTCACATCTCTCCCATCCCAGCTCCGAGTCCTACGTCTAGGCTCAGGCGAATTACGTGGAGTCCTCCCATGCTCCCACCCCTCCAGGTCCCATGCTGTTCCATCCTCTCTGGGTGGATGGTGAAACACTCCATTGGGCCTCATGGTCCCACCTTCCCCATCCTGCCTGGTTTTTCTGGGTGCATGGCTAGACATCTCATTACTCCCCCTATCCTCACAGTTTGCCTGTGATCTCTGACTACTCGATGTATGGCGAGATCTTTCGCTGTTCCCTCTATTCCAGTGCTGTACGTCTTCTCCGAGTGCATGATGAAGGCACCTAAACCTATTCTGGTATGCTTGTACCATCTGGTCTCCACCTTTTTCCCAGAGACGAGACATCTCTTCACACTCGATACCTCTACCGTTCCGCTCCTGCTGTTCCCTATCATTCATAGGACGTGTAACTCCTCTGTTCTCCTGACTTTGACCCCCACGCTCCTGACTGCTTTCGCTAGCCCCGCAGTGAGACATTGTCCCGTTGCCTCTACTTCCCCATTCTGCCTCTGTTCTTGACCTATTGCTCGGGGTTTCTGCGGACCCATCCCATTCTCTCAAACCTGCTCTCAGTTCTGTATAGGTTTTCGGCCGTGGTCCCCTCAGGTCCATCGGTCCTCTTTGACCCCCCTGATCTATTACAGGGCCCACCGTAGTATCTAATGGGGTGTTCCACGTTACTTGTCCTGGCAGGTGCTTCCAGGCATTCGTCATATTGTTCATCCTTTCCATCTCAACCCTTTCTCTGTCTAACCGTACCTGCTCTTCCTCTCTCATATTCTCTGGGTGGTAAATCGACACTATGGGTCCTATGGTAACGGGTACTTGGAGAGCATCTGGTAGTCCATAAGCCTCAACCCTCTCGGTTGCTGGCATCTTTTGCACTGCAACCCTTCCAACTACTCTCTGTACGGTATCAGATTGAGGTGTCTCCTCACCTTTGGTAGGTGTCCATTCCGATATAGGAAGTGGTGTATACCCCTATATGGCAGCCCCATCTTCCCTTGAGAGTCCCCTACTTTCAATCTCCCCAACTCTCGGAGGCGGTCTATCTATCAGCAATCTATTTATCACATTGTCCTCCGAGTCGCTCTCCTCATCCTCTTCCATGAGGTTCCTTTCTCCTGCCACCTCTCTCACTGTGTACAACTTATCCACCTCAATAGCCTGTACTCTCCATCTCTTGGCGTCCTCATCCCATTTGGAATCTCGCACTGCTCTTACCGATCGCGTCAGTCTTTCTTGACGCCTATTCAGATTTCTGTCGTGCGCCGCCCTAATCCATGCATTAAGGGCCTCAAACTGTGTCGGTCTAGGCGGAGGTTTCAATGAGGACATAGTTGCCTTTAGCCGATGTAACACCTCTAACTTAAACGTCCCATACTTTGGGAACGGCATTTCCTCATTCCCTTCCGTAAGCTTGTTCCAATCCCCAATCCACAATATCGTATGCAGCCCAACCTTCGCTGCCATATAGTGAGCCGGTGTACCCTCTGGCGGTGCCTCTTGCCCGTAAAAAGACTCTCTCCTTTTTCTTTTAAAAATATCCCTCAAACATTTAAAACACTTCATTTTCAATCTACTAGTTTCTATTTTCTCCAGTTTGTTTACTTCCTGATGACAATCCACCAATCTCAGCACTGTTCTCGCTAACTGGCCTATCAGAGCGCGGTTTCTCGCCGACGTCACACTAACCGCCCAATCAGAGCGCGGCTCTAGCCGACGTCACTTGTCCCCCTTTGCAGCAGTTCCCCTCCTTTCTTTGCTCGTCTCCTCGGTCATGCATGCGTCTCATTCATACTATGAAAAATGATTATTTCCAATCAAAACAATCACTTCTCCTTGACTGTACGTCCACAGTCTAACTGTAGTTGTCACCTTAACCGACGAAATGTCTTTCCGATTACGTCCAGACAATCGCCTTCTCTGATAGGTTACTTGCACACAGTAACTTTCGACCAGCGTCCGTTACTCACACATTCACTCTTACACTCCCCCTATCTCGGTTCTGCGGAGGTCAATGGTACCTCATGACTTCCTTACTCTGGTCGACAACTACTCTGGGTGTTCGATACACCCGGACCACTTAAGCTCTACCTCGAACTTAAGATTTTCACCAGTCTACCCGTTTACCAGGTTTACTAGTACCAGGTTGCGCGCGCTCACAACCTTCTCTCAATCACACTACAGGCATTCAACTCCGCAAGACATTACAATACAAATACAACACAAAACACCGCAATCTGTTCACGCATGACCCTTTTTATACTCACTCTCCTCCGATACTGCTGCTTTTCTCGCACCGTCAGCACCCTCTCCGGCACGCGACTCTTCCGCTGCTCATCTCTCGATGTCTAGCTCTAGGGGCCTTGGGGTAAACTAACCTAGCCTAGATTATCCTCCTCAAGAAGATAACCATCCTCTGCTACCAACTGTTAACGCGGGATTTCTGGTCTCTAGTTACCTTACCAGATCCCAAATCAAGTCGACTGAATCGTTGGTACCTGTCATTGAGTAAAAGACAATCTACTATTAGGTTAATCAATTAAGAATTTAAACCACTCTAAAAATCACTGACTACGAATAAGTTTCAAAGATTTATTATAAAGCCAAAAGTATCTGAAGATACAAACATCTCAGAATCAAATTCAAAAGGTATACAGGTATAATTATGAAAAGAAACTCTCTGAATGCTCTCAATCGGCAAAAGGAAATTATCAAAAATATCTCGAATACCATCAGAGTTGCGAGAATCGAAATGAGTTGCAACTTTGGAGTCATTTACAGAAAGGAAAGGTTCAGGTTAGTCTGTCCCTACACTAGACTAAGTGACATCCCTACTTAACAAGATCTATACCTAAAAAGGTGTCAGCAGTGGTGACTTCCAAAGAAGATCACACTCTTCCCTTAGTCTCTGAATCAAGTTGGTTTCTTGCAGTCTCTCTATCTGCCTACCCATCCGCTCTCTTAGGCTTCTCGGATCCTCTGACCTAACTCCTTCCCGGGGTGCTTTCCCTAATACAAAATCACATTTCCAATAGAAACGCCCCTTGAGACGCCTCTCACGTGGTATCGATTCTGGCGGCAAATTCCAGACAGGTCCTCCTCTGGTCTCTTCGTTAAAGTTGACCTTGCTTCCCAGGCTCCTTCTTCAGCGAGACAGTACCCCCTAAAATTCCTGAAGACTCCTCCAGGCCTGCGCCTGGCTCTCTTGAACAAAGGGACCGTTCATCATAGTACTGATTAGGGCTCCTCGCACCTGCAACAGACACATGTACGGTGGGCCTCAAATTCCAACCTTCACCATATCTTGGACCATAAAACATGTAAAAGATTTGCAGTTAGTGCCTAGCACAACTTTCCCCCTAACAAGCACATTTACGAGCACATCTTCTGAAAACATTTAATTTCTTCACTTAAACAGTATTCTAACCAACACTCTATAATATAATGCAACACATCTATATAAAACATATATTTCAATTCTATGATTAAATACTTTGTAAAACAATGTTATGTCCACGTTTCATGTCAGTGTAGCAGCACTTTATCTTTTACTGTGAATTGCCATGCGGCCTACACATTCTCATTGGTTTGCAGAGTTTCGTTTTCCTTTACACAGTCACTTAACATGAGAAACGTGAGGTTTCATATCATTCTAACATTTCTACATTCGTTTTCACACTACTATAAGTATTGTTACTCTATTTAAACACTCTTGTATATTTCACTTCTATGCATATAACACTCTTGTGCAATATATTTGAACTAATACTACGTGCTTGTAAATATGGTGCACTTATACATTTTTCAGATTTGCGCTCTCTCAGAGTCTTCACACGGAATAACGTCTTGGGCCTCGTCTTTTTTTTCTATCGGCACATTAAGACTTTCCTTGCATCTGTCCCCTTTCTTTATTCGATTAAAAGAATTACCATAAAAGATCCATAAACTCAGTTTAAAACCATGACAACAAATACAGTAGCAATAGCTGACGATGATAGATGTTGATCACCTATGTCAAATATGGTTCTGTTGAATGTGCAGTTGTTATCAAACAATAGGCATGGGTAGCAGGTTTCTCTTATTCATTCTCTTCCATTAAAGCAGCAACACGAATGGAGAAATTGTTTTAAACCCCCTCGTAATCTGATTTAGTTATCCTCTCAGAGCATAAGTATAAATCCAAACAGCCCAATTTAGCAAACTCAGATTTTATGTATCTGTCTGAGCCATGGGCTCATTCTTACGTTGTCCAGGGTGAGACAATCCCTAATATTAGCTCTGTTCGAAGTTTACTCACTCTTATACCATACAGAGATATCCACCGTAACAGTGGTCTGTTCTGTATGATATCCGAGACATATTTAAGACCCAATTCCTCATGGGCAGCAAAGGGTGGTGTACATTGCGGAACAGCCAGCAAGCATCTGGCAAACCTCTTCCCCTCAACCTGGATGACACTACAATCTTGGAACCCCCATATATCACTATTAAACATGCGGCAGACATGCAAGTGGCGTTATAGACTTGGAGAAGGGCCTTAATTGGTTTCCTGCCTAACCCTGTGCCAAAATCCCTGACTGCTGCCTAACAGCAAGCAGGCAATAGTCTTTGTGAAGTGAACAGAGGACCCCATGTTTTCATAATATCAAACAAAATGCCCAGGTAGTTAATAGTATGAACTTGTGTGATGTGGATTTTATTACAAAAACAAGCTTTATGTTTAGTGAGTTTAATGCCAATGGCCATTTCATATTATTTTGTCTGAATTATGAAACGATCTAAATGATCTATAAAATCTGCCATGGTGTCAAGTAACAGTTGCATCCCTATAGCCATCCTTGACATTAGGATGGAATCGTCTGCGGTTCGGCACCCTTTTTGAAAATGAGCACAATAATGGATTGGGCCCATGTACTAGGAGGAAGTGATAATACAGGAGTATTTAATACCCTGGATAACAAGGGGATCACTCCTAAACAGATCTGCCGGAACTCTGTCAGAGCCCATGGCCTGATTTCCACCTAATCTCATAATAGCGCCCATCATGTCTTCAGTAGAGAAAAATTATTTTGTGTATCCAGACTGTTCTACCGAGGTGTGTTGGATTAAAGGATCTATCCCTACCTCAAGGGAGTAAATATGTGAAAAATTATAAAACTATTTAGCCTCACCTATTGCTGAGGTCAAAAGTGGCGCGTCCTCGGCTACTACAATTGGACAGTTAAGAACCCTCCAAAAGGTGGCACTGTTTTGACCCAAGCATCATTCTTGAGAGACTCTTTTCTTTACATGATAGCCTTTTTATAAAGACCACGTAGAAGTTTCACCTCCATTCTGTCCCTCAGACAGTATTTGAAGGCATTCATTAAATCCCAATGGGCCATGGTACACGCCTGGTCAAACCAGCATTCCACCCTCATAACAGCCTGACCTCTAATAGTAACAGTGAGGGAATACCTCACACTGTCGCAGAGATTAGAAAAAACATCTAAGACATCTTTAGACACAGGGTCAGGCAACATTCAAGCTCACTACTCCTCTGAAAATAGTTTTCCACAACACTCCTCTGGGATCATTTTTGTCCATTTTAGCCACCTGCCCGGATCTATGGTAGCTAAATGTTTGGCGGCAGAGGCCGGCAGAAATGATTTCTGACTTTAGTACTTTAACAGTAATACCAGTGGATCGTGACTGCTCCAACCAGACCATAAAACCCTGTGGTCATTTAGAAAATATGATAAGGGTGAGGACATTAAGATGTAATGCATTATTGTTTCACTGCCTCTACAACATAAGTAGGATACCCCGAAAAGCTTGGTATCACCAGGTTCAAGGATTGAACTAAAATGTTTGCCTGCTCCCCTCCGGTGGTGTGCTCAAAATTAACAGTTGAAGGTTCATCCTTCAGAGGTGAAATCCTGGAAGATCTGACCATTTTTTTGGACAGGGATGGATATTAAAAATCACCCATAACCACTATTGGAATGAAATGATTGAAGCTTGAGCCAGATGCTAAAGAAAATATCTTGTATTTTTTGTGACCATGCCCATAGAGGCAAAAACATCAGAGTGGGTGGAATGGCCATTAGAATAGCAGATGTTTTAAATCAAAAGATTTGTTTTTATTAGGAAAAGTAAGGAAAACTGCCCCTCAATTTGAAGAGTTTGTCTGTCTTCAATCAAACAGTTCAAGGTCAAAGATATTAGGCTGCAACCCTACCCCCTCCCCCTTAGCTCACCCATAAGAAGATTGTTTGCTGGGCCAATCAAATTAGCAAAACAATCTAGGAAGGCTGTTTTTCTACCCAATCAGGTTTCCTGGAGGACCAGAATGTAATTAGGCCGCAATAAAATCTAACCAATACGGATCATTGTCCTTCTCCTCAGCACTGACCAAAAACTTAGCTAATTAGCAACATAATTTTCTATAGCAGGTGAAACAGCTCTTCCCCTTCTGGATTCATAACTACACAATGATTAGTAGAAGTTAGTCAATCCACCTCCTCTAGTGTATTATGAGCATCAAACCTATTCGATAGGGGGTGGAAGGTAGCAGATTCCTTAACAGGCCATGGATGTACCTCAGAATGACCTTGGTTCGACAGAGATGAATTAAGCCTAGGGGTTCTCACACATGCACAGTGCAAGGCTTGTAGAAAAACCTCAACAGCCGTTGCCTGATACTCATAGTTTGATGTCTCTTGCCCTCAAAAGAGGCAAGGATTCTGTTTGCAGCCCAACTACAACTCAAATTAACCACTATGCAATCACCATGAAAGTGTTTAGTATAGTGCCCCACCCACCCTACCCTCCGTATCATGGTAATTTGAGTGTGAATACTTACTTCAGCCTGTAGTTAAACAATAGGCCCCTTTAGTTTTTTAGCTGTGAATAATTTTCACTAACATTCAGTAAGATCCAGCGGATCGTAGTTGGGCAACTGTTCCCCCCAGAAAAGAATGCTGTTTTAACTCATTTTAAGTATGTGGGGATGGTATGTTCCCTAACAAGTCTGAATCAGAGACACGAGTAGTGAGTGCTGTAACCTTATTTACTACCTGTAAATTAACAGGTAGAGCATTCTTTACTACACAAATACCCCCATGTCTTGAAATATTGTAATCAATAATGTCTCTGGATATATTCCCTGTGGCACAATTACCCTGGGATATTCAGCCAGAATTGACGTATGCCTTTTGCCTTGTTTCATCTGCCGCCTGCTGCTCGCTACTTGCTGGCCTGTGCTGGGGTGGGATTCGGTCCCCCAATGGACACCGTTCACCTGAGGGAGGTGGGACGAGCCTTCCTGCTGCTTCAAACGTGCTGCAAGTTTCCCGCAGTGTTGGATGCCTTTTGCTTTATTTCTGCTGCTGCCTGCTGCTCGCTACTTGCTGGCCTGTGCTGGGGTAGGACTCAGTCCCCCAGCAGACACCACTCACCTGAGGGAGGTGGCAGCAGCCTCTCTGCAGCTTCAAAGGTGCTGCCAGTTTCCCACAACGCAAGATGCCTTTTGCCTTGTTTCTTCTGCCACCTGTTGCTCGCTACTTGCTGGCCTGTGCTGGGGTGGGACTCGGTCCCCCAGCGGACACCGCTCACCTGAGGGAGGTGGGAGGAGCCTCCCTGCAGCTTCAAAGTTGTTGCCAGTTTCCTGCAGCATGGACGCCTTTTGCCTTATTTCTTCTGCTGCCTGCTGCTCGCTACTTGCTGGCCTGTGCTGGGGAGGCACTCGGTCCCCCAGTGGACACCGCTCACCTGAGAGAGGTGGGAGGAGGCTCCCTGCAGCTTCAAAGGCGCTGCCAGTTTCCCGCAGCGCGGGACACCTTTTGCCTTGTTTCTTCTGCTGCTCGCTACTTGCTGGCCTGTGCTGGGGTGGGACTCGGTCCCCCAGTGGACACTGCTCACCTGAGGGAGGTGACAGAAGTCTCTGCAGCTTCAAAGGTGATGCTAGTTTCCCACAGCACGGGACGCCTTTTGCCTTGTTTCTTCTGCCACTTGCTGCTCGGTACTTGCTGGCCAGTGCTGGGGTGAGACTCGGTCCAAAACAGAAGAGGGTATGCTGTTCCTAACAGGGCAGGGGGAGCGAGGTCAGCCAGGAAGGGAATGTTATCCCTTAATGGTGGAGGGGAAGTGGGATCCTTTCTCACTGAATTAGGGCCCTCATACACCCAGCCAGCTGGGTGTCATGCTTCATGATAGGGCTTGCTTCTTGTCAGGTCGGCACTGCAATACCTGACAGGCTCCCTATGAGGGGCTCTTTGGTGGAGATCTTTTATTCCTTGCCGTTTGGTGCTGTGGGTGTGAGGCACCTAAAGGTGTAGATGTGCTAAGTGAGGGTCAATGGACCATGCAAAGGTTAAAACAGGAAATGGAAGTCCAAACAGAATAATTTGAATGAATATGGCTTTCAGCCTGGCTAAAAATTAAGAGTGGCACACTCCTGATATAATGCGTCAGGATCTCGTGCTCAACTTCATGTGGTTGACATGTTTCTTGCCTACGTGTCAGGATGATCTAGCAGCAATTCATCAGGACCGAAAAGAACAGTTGTATCTACACTACTGGTGGTGTTCTGGTTAATTGACCATGATAGACCACAAAAATCACCTCGAATGTGGTACCTGTAAATGCGCGGCCAACCTAATGGGATAAAATCAAGATGAATAAACAATAGTAGCAGTTAATCACAGTTCATCCTTCAACATATGCATCCCCTATAAAATTCACCATGCATGTTGCACACGGTGAAGTTACCATGTAGATAGTGCAATCCTGGTGCCCCAAAACAGGCGTCACACAATTCTGACGTGTTCATGAGACAGAAGAATCAAACGATGGATAAAAACACATAGATGTAATATCCCGTACTTTCATAGTAGCTGAGAACGGTGGACTCACCCAAATTCATTTGGTGACTTGCACCATCAATTCCTGGCAGGTAAAGACAACTGGTATTTTGGTGTCCTAAAACGTGTGGGGGGGTTTAATGGTGCAAATATTGAAAAATAAAATATACACCTGATGGTGAGGTGTATAGATCAGATAAGCTCAGCAAGGCTTCATATACAGACACTCGTAAGAAGGTAATGAGCAGGTTAAAAACAGGCCTAGTCTGAAAAAAAGTGTGTTCCCCCAGGCGCTCCATCCCTACAGCCAGTGCCAAGACTGGTTGCTCACTCCCAGGTTCACAACCTACCATGCTCAGAAATTAGCACCTGCTATCTGTGACAAGCGGGACCCAGGAAACCATGTCCGTAGAGTGCCCAGGGTCCTAGGGGCAAATTAACCGCATGCAAGCTCAAGGCGGGGCCTGCTGCCTCGTTAGCTAACAGGCACAAACTCACCTTGTTTAAGAGGGTAGGAGAATCAACCCTAGAAAGCTCTGAGTAACACAAAGTGCGAGTACTCACGTGGGGTCAACCGCGAGGTTGTCAGTGGACCTACCCATACACTGCCGGGCCGGAAGGTACTGGCTATCTTCCTAGTGGCCAAGATGTAGCCCCAGTCGCCAGAAACTAGTGGGAGGGGTAACCAATTAGCAAGCATTCGTGCCCTGGATCGCTAATCCCTCAATGGAGGATGCTAGCATGGCGGCCATGTTGGACTAATGCATGCTTGTGTAAATTGAAAGTGTATTGTGGTCGCCATCTTGAAATGTGTAATATATAATATACACAGATCATGGGGGTAACAGAACCTCTTACTGCAATGGGTACGTTTACAGAGGTGCCGTGATGGGGTTAAATATCCCTGGGGTGGGACTCGGTCCCCCAGCGGACACCGCTCACCTGAGGTGGGAGAAGCCTCCCTGCAGCTTCAGCGGTGCTACCAGTTTCCGGCAGCGTGGGACGTGCGTGGGCACACCCGAGCCAAGGGCCATGGCTGTCATAGCCCAGAGGAGACTGGGCTGGGCCCCCCCTCTAACAGCTGGATTCTCAGTAGAAATCTTCAGAGAAAGATTAAAAAATAGGAAAGAAGAAGATACATCTGCCTGCTTTAGAGGAGGTAACTATTACAGCCTTAGACTCTTTCCTAGCGAAAGCGACAACAGCTATTGCAAAAGAGATTGCTTTGAGAGAAAAAAAGACTCTCACTGGGGGGTGGGAACATTGAGTCTGGGTCTCTTGTACTACCTGAAAATGTGACTCAACTAGTGATATAAACAGAGGAGGTCCCGAAAGCTCCTCTTCCTGAGTCATCTAGTTTCACGTGTTCCACCCCCAGTATGGAAACCCCTGGAACCCCTGTAGTCAAAGATACTGCTAAAAGGAAAAGAGGACTTACAAAAGATCACCCCCCGAATACTTCAAAGAGACCATGTAGGTGCTTACCGACGAAGCCTATTTCTAACTCACAAGACCCCTTGATTGGTACAGCTCTGTTTTGTGAGAATGGGGGTGAAACAATAACTTTGCGCTTGGTTTCTTTAGAGCTTATGATGCAGGACTTAGTATCTAACAAATCAGTTACTGTGGGAAAAGAAGGATCTATGATACAATCTTAATGCAAAAACCTTCCTGAATCCCACACAGATTGCAGGTTTGCAAATAATGCCGCTGCGAGCTCAAGGGAAGACAGAGCCATCAGATTCATCCCGCCCAACTAATAAAACTCACAGACCATCTAATACTCAGAATATAGATAGCAACAAGGGGGTTTCAACTGATGATCTAGTAATCACAGAGCCACAAGGCACCAATACATGGGTGGAGAGTAGAAAAAAGAGTCTCCTTAAGATTAGCTCACAAAGACCCAAGAAGCTGAGCAATATCCGGATACCTTGGGAGAGAAAACAAAACCCACCATTTAAACCTACCCCCAGCTGCATGCCCATATGTTTTAATAATGATTAATGCCCCGGTAAAAGAAAACCAACACGAGTCTAAAGGCCAACCTATAGATAAAGCACAGCACTGGTTAATGAAGTTCACAAGAGCTGGTCCCCTCATACAGGAGCATTTGATTATGGCCAGAAGAATTCCATGGGTAGGGCCCTCATTAAAAATAATCTAGGGCGATTGCATAGTGCTTAACTTTGATAACCCATGCGTGGTAGATGACCTGCTAAATCAATTACCCTCAGCATCTACTCTGATGTCTCAGATTTATGTTGGACCGTTAGGCTATTTTTACAAACCACCCGTTCAGATTTACTTAGATCCAATAGGCTACCAAGAAATGAAATGGGCTGTTTATCCAGGCCTCCACAGTGAGAAACTCTGAGTACCCCTATCAGAAATAGATTTGCGGCACTGGAAAGTATGGATAGTTGTGATTGACTTGTATTTCCTAGCCAGGCTCGACACTTTGTAAATCAGGTAGATGATAAAAGAAGATACCCCGGAAACTATCCTATAGGACAAATGATCACAGATCTTACAGTAAAGAGGCCAGAAGTACAATCGAGTGATTTAGGCTCCAATCAATCAAAGGTAAACACAACAATAGTAGGAGAAAATGAGCTCACCCTTCTTACATGGAAGGCAGCTGAATATGACAATAAAAGGGATAATAAATGAATGGTATGAGGAATTGATAAACTCACACATTATATGTTTGCAGGAAACATGGGAGGAAGATATTATACATCAAAATGGTTATCGCTCCTTCCATACCCCAGCTCTACCATCAATTAGAGGTAGAGCTAAGGGGGGTTATCCTCACATTGATTTTGAATACCATTGCATTTAAAATACTGTCTTTCTGGAATACCTCCACTTGCTTCCACATATTAGTTCCAAAGGCAATAGCAACAGATACATAATGTTAATACATTTTTATAATAATAACTTTAATTATCTAGTCTCTGTGGTAGAGGTTTTTGGAGAATCATGGAATATATAACCACCCTAAACCCTTATTAATTCTCTGGGTAGGTGATTTTAACGCAACCCGCATCCCCTAGAGTTGAGCCCCGATTATACGGGGTAACAGGCCATACTGGAGAGGCAATTAGCCATTTTAATCATGTAGGTTTTGGTAATGCCTTAAACAAATTACTGGTCTCTTGGCAGCTTGAAATCAGAAATGATTTTAACCTATGGTCAGGTGAGCTGAACCCTACCTTTTATAGGGCAGGGACATGTTTCTCTACTGACTACATAATCTCCTCTGATACTCTCAGTGGTATCTCTAAAAAAGCAAAGGTTAAGATGACAGGTCTTAGTGACCATGCATTAATGACCTATAGTTTCACATGGAGAGCGTATAAGAAAAGGAATGACAAACGTACCCCAAAGCCAATTCCACAAACAAAGAATAGGTTTACTTTAAGATGGAACAAAGTCGAGGTAAATGCCTTACTTAGTGAGATTGTATTGAACAATAAAAAGGAGGTTTTGTTATGTTTAGACCCCCAAGCAAATGAACAACAGGTAATCAAGGCATTTGGAAAGATGCTGGAATGCACTTGACTCCATATAACTGTCCCCACCGCTAAAAAGTTATGCTCCAATAAATAGGATGTTTGATAAGAACTGCTCTCTAGTGGCTGCTAATCTTAAAAAAGCACTAAAAACCAAAACAAGTAATAGAAATCTAATTAGTGTCTACAGGACAGCATATAAGCTATCTAGAATAAAAAGAAAGAACGAGCTCAAGGCAGAAAGAAGCGTGGGAGAATTGAATGCAAGCATCAAATATTGGGGATAGTAAAGCATTTTGGAAGGTAGTCAACTCCCCCTTCCTGCAGGAGCAGGGGGGTCCATCACTAGACTCGTTTATAGATGAAGAATCCTGGGTAACTTATTTTCAGACAATCTTCCAAATGAGGGGAAAGACGAGTTTGGGAGTCGATAATCTATATTAAGGGGAAATACCAATGCTGATTTTTGGAATTAAAGATATAGGGCCAGATTCATCAAGCCTAAATCCGCTCGCAAAGGCCAGATTCTGAGAATCTGGCCCTTTGCGAGCGGTATTTTTGCATTTGGGATGCATCATCCCAAATGCAAAAATCGCTAATTAAGAATTCACTAAATTGCGATTCTTTGCATTTAAGGAATCTCAAATTGAGATTCCTTAAATGCAATGCATGAAAGTGAAAAAAATAGCGAATTCGCTATTAGGGCACGCAAATTACCATGAAGTACATCTTCGTGGTAATTTGCAAAAACTTTGAAAAAATGCACTAAAGTGCATTTTTCAAAGTTTCATGTTGCGCACACACATGCCATAAGGGCATGTGTGTGCGCAACATATGTGCACACATCAATTTCAAGGGTGCAACAGGGTGTCCTTTGGACACCCCTGCACCCTTGAAATCGCAATCTCAATTTGCGAATCGCTAATTGCGATTAGCAAATCGAGATTGTCTTCCCATTCATTCCTATGGGCCTCTAGGCCCATAGGAATGAATGGGGAGATATTCCTTAATTGCGACTCGCTATTTGCGAGTCGCGATTAAGGAATTATTAGAAATCGCTATTTTTGTAGGGATTTCTTGATGCATAGCATTTTGCTATCCCTTAATAGCGAATCAGTATTTTTCGCTATTAAGGAATAGCAAAATGTGTTCTTGATGAATCTGGGGATAGAGCTCTCTCTTTTCCAGTCTTTCGCTTTGAAGGCTGCTGGGACAGACGGGGTCCCAGTAGATCTTTTTCTTGCACGTATAGCCGTAAAGCCGTCAATAGCCAACTAGCAGCCTTCCTTGAATCCAACAACTCCCTGGATCCCTCACAGAACGGCTTTCGAGCCAAACACAGCACCGAAACCGCCCTCATTGCGGCGACCGACGACATCCGAGCACTCCTGGACAACGGTGAAACAGTGGCCCTCATTCTACTCGACCTCTCCGCCGCCTTCGACACTGTCTGTCACAACACCCTCATACAACGCCTCAACAACATCGGCATACAAGGAAAAGCCTTGGACTGGATCATCTCATTCCTAGCCGGGAGAACACAGAGAGTCCGACTCCCCCCATTCTACTCAGAGCCCACCGAAGTCATCTGCGGCGTACCTCAAGGCTCCTCACTCAGTCCCACCCTCTTCAACGTCTACATGAGTCCCCTCGCCTCCATCGCACGTCAACACAACCTCAACATCATCTCCTACGCCGACGACACCCAGCTAATCCTTTCCCTCACCAAAGACCCCAACACCGCCAAAAACAACCTTCACGAAGGTATGAAAGAAGTAGCCGAATGGATGAAACAGAGCCGCTTAAAACTCAACTCAGACAAGACGGAGGTGCTCATCCTAGGATCCTCCCCCTCAGCTTGGGACGACTCCTGGTGGCCTTCCGCTTTGGGATCTGCGCCCACACCCACAGACCATGCACGTAACCTTGGCTTCATTCTAGACTCCTCCCTCTCAATGTCCAGACAAGTCAACGCCGTATCGTCCTCCTGCTTCAACGTCCTTCGCATTCTCAAAAAGATCTTCCGCTGGATCCCCCTCGAAACAAGAAAGACTGTCACCCATGCACTGGTCACGAGTCGACTGGACTATGGCAACACACTCTACGCCGGAATTACAACAAAATTGCAGAAAAAACTCCAGCGCATCCAAAACGCATCAGCGAGACTCATATTAGACATCCCGCGCCAAGAGCACATCACCGGTCACTTAAAAAACCTCCACTGGCTTCCCGTCAACAAAAGAATTACTTTCCGCCTTCTTACCCACGCACACAAGGCCCTTTATAATCTAGGACCCGAATGCCTCAACACCCGACTGTCCTTCTACTATCCCACCCGCCAACTAAGATCATCCAATCAAGCCCTCGCCGCAGTCCCGCGCATCCGAAAAACCACCATGGGTGGCAGATCCTTCTCCTTCCTGGCTGCCAAGACCTGGAACTCACTCCCCACCCACCTCCACCTTACTCAGAATCACATCTCCTTCAGAAAAGAACTGAAAACATGGCTATTCGATAAAAAGTAAACCCCTCCCTCCAGCGCCTTGAGACCCTCTGGGTGAGTAGTGCGCTTTATAAATACATGAACTTGAACTTGAACTTATAGACTTGTGGGCTCCCTTGCTGCCAATTGTATTTAATGCAATTATTACAACAGGTCCTTTTCCCTCATGGAAGCAATCTGTGATCATTCTGGTATACAAGAAGGAGGTTGGTATGAACTCAGCTAACTATCGCCCTATCTCTCTAATAGACAGCTCAGCAAAATTAATGGGCAGACTTTTGCTCAACCGATTAGAAGAATGGGCAGAGGATAAAAACCTCATAGCTGAGGTCCAATTTGGCTTCTGAAAGGGCAGGGGGACACTTGATCAGTGCCTGAATGCAACCATTTTAGAGCCTAAATATCCAATAGCAAAGGAAGTTTAACTCCACATGGCCTTCATGGATCTTTCAGCAGCTTTTGAATGCGTGGGCCACGATAAATTATGGTCCATTATGGAGGCCATGGTAGTTGAGGTAGGGACAATTTTATTTATTAGACATCTAGATGCCCCGGCAGTAGCGACGGTACGCTTTGGGAAGCAGGGAAAGTGCACTAAACATTTTAAAATTGAGAAAGGAGTAAGGCAGGGGTGGGTCCTCGCCCCATTCCTTTTCTTTCTGTATACAAGTAAATTAAATAAGGTTATGGTTGAGAAAAGTAAAGATGTTCCTCATACCGGCTTCTACACACCTTCCACTTCTGCTTATGCAGATGATGAGGTATTGATGGGTAGAACACCGATGACCTTACAAATCTGTATAATGACATATGTGGCTTTTATGTCAGATTTAGATTTACGAATAAATAAAACAAAGACCTTCATTTTGACAATCGGTGGGGATAAGAAAAGACTTGAGGAACCACCACATAGAGAGAGAAACCATAGAACGTGTGGAAAAATGTGTTTATTTAGGCATTCGATTTGACTTGAAATTAAAATGGAATGAGATGGTGTCAAATAGGGTGAATGTCATGACAAAAAGCATAGGCGCCCTATTTAAATTTGCAAAAAATCTGGGTAGTAAACCTATTGAGGAATTGATTAAAGTTTATTTAGCAAAAACCATCTCTATAGCCACATGAGGCTGCAATATGGGAACCACACAAGTAGAAGATTTACAAATATTGAAGATAAGTTTGAAAAAAGGCTATTGTCAATTTCAGGTACTTGCAGCAACTTTATTGTTCATAAGGAATTAGGATTTCCTTACATTAGTGATACAATCAAAATGGCCCTGCTACTGCTGGGGTTATCAATTTGGAAAAGAGATGCGGTCCAACTTAATCATCACATTATAAGAGATGTCATTAACCTTGCTCATGTCGCAACTATCCCCTTGTTAACTTATGTCAGAAAGACTCTTATCTACATGGGCCTGGAGGATCTTTAAGAAAATCCTAGTAGCTGCGAAACCTATCCTAAATCAAGACTAAAAGAGCTTTTTATAGCGAAAAGTGAACAGATACGATGGGAAAGGGATAAAACAAAAAGCTCAGTGATTACTTATCAGGCTCTACCTCCAGTGCTACATGGACAATCCTCTTATCTTTCTATTGTTGTGAATTTTCAGCACCGCTTTTTATTGACAAGATTTAGATTAAATTATGTTCCCCTAATGTTGGGCTTCCCGGAAAACACATATTCCCTAAACCATCTATCTGTATGTCCTTGTGATGCCTTATCCAAACAAACAAGCTCCCATATCTTATTCTTCGGTGCCTTATATGTGACAGAGAGGAAAACGTTTATTGTGCCTCTATTGCATAAGCTCACCCTGAGCAATCATATTTCAGCACTTTCAGTTCTTTTACAATTAGAAACACCATTCATATGTTTTATGATTTTGAATTTTCTACAAGCTGCCCTAAAAACTAAGAAGATTGCCAATATAATGTTATCTTGATTTGACAATATTGGATAGAGGTGGATTTAATCTTGTGTGACTCAAACAGTGAGATAAGTTCATTTACACCTTGCTGCTATGTAATTTTTGAATGAGTAAATCTTGTCGTATATATGTTAATTATCACTCAGGGCAATGGATGCCACTTAATTCAGTAGCATAATATTTTATAAACATTTGTATAATATTTTAAAGATTTTAATGGAAGGACGATTTACTTGATACAAATTGGATGCATTTTTAAAATATTTGTTTTTAGTGTTGTATCAACTGTATGCAATGAAATGTGACAAAGGATCAAGCAGGATTCTGGAATTTAATTACAAAAGGCAATAGGACAGGTGGTAAACATAGAGACCTCTATTTGGACGAGGATACCTGGGTCAACCATTTCTCTGGCCTCTTCTCCGAATCCAACACGGAACTTAATACTGACCACTTTGATCTGACGGGCGAAATGATTGAGCTAGCAAAGGTAGCTAAGCTACATTTCTCATTAAAAGAAACTAATTATGTTCTAGATACAATAAAATCTAGTAAAGCTCCGGGTCCCAATAGAATTCCCAGTGACCTATTAAAACATGACTTAACAATCTGGGCTCCGTATATGAACGCTTTATGCAATAGCGAATTTCGACCCGATGCCAAACACATGGAGGGGGGCTGAAATTATTACGATTTTTAAAAAGGGAAATAGACTCGACCCGGGGAATTATCGCCCGATCAGTCTTATAGACATTCCACAGAAAATATTTGCTAGGCACATACTGTTGCGTCTTTCATCTTGGATGGAAGAAGTTGATCTGTTAACAAAATTCCAAGCAGGGTTCAGAAACAAGATCAGCACCATTGATCAAGTCTTTAGATTTCAATGTTTATGTTGGAAGTACATTACGATTAGACAGGGCACATTGTATGTAGCATTCACGGACCTTAGAGCTGCTTTCGACTTGGTCCCTAGAACTAGTCTTTGGATTCACATGAGAAACCTTGGAGTACCTATCGAATTACTAGTTCAAATTATCAGGATGCACGAAAGTAATTTTGCAAAAGTAAGGTGGGGACCACGAGGAGAACTTACTAGAGAAATTCCAGTGAAGCGCAGAGTGCGACAAGGTTGTGTGCTGGCACCAACCTTGTTTTCCTTATACGTAAATGACATCCCCTCCTTCCTCGAAGGAAGCAAGAGTGACTCACCAAAGTTAGGGAGGGAGGTGATTCCTGCACTCCTCTTCGCGGACGATACCATCCTAATTTCTCAGACTCCCGGTGGCCTCCAAAACCTGATAAACACCTTTTACCTATATTGTAATAAAAAAGGACTTGAAATTAACCCTAGCAAAACAAAATATATGTCTATCAATCCAAGTAAAACGTTTAGAAAAAGATTGGAACTGCATGGCGAAAGACTAGAGTATGTGAATAATTTTAACTATTTAGGTATCACACTGGATTCCAAAATGTCATGGAAACCCCAATTGGAAAAAAGTAAAATAGTTTTGCTCCAAAATTCTATGCCTATTATAAAGAAACATAGAGAGAGTACTTCTAAGGCTGCATCACCTGCTATAGAGGTTTTTAAATTTAAGGCACAGTCAGCAGCCCTTTATGGGGCAGAACTTTGGGGTCCACACTGCAAGCGTAATTTTGAAGTGGGAGAGAATAATTTTGTACGAAGGTTATTATCCTTACCTAATAGAACTCCAATGGTACTGTTTTTTTTAGATATTAACCTACAGTGTACCGACAGTCTTGCTGCTTTGCGCCCCCTTATGTATTGGATAAGAATCTGGACAACTGACGAGCTTGTCCATTACAGATCAGGACTGCAAGAGATAATGCCCTTTGGTATTTTAAAAGATATCTTATGGTTTAAACATATTGCCTCCTGGTTTAAAAGAATAGGCTTATCAAACTATTGGGAAAGCCCTCAAGAGTTAACAAAAACCTGTAGCAAAATAGTAAAACGATCATTCTGGAACTTTTTAAGTAATACACTGCTACAGGATACCAGTTTAGGATCTCTGTCTATAAGGTTTCTCCAGTTTAAAGATATTCCAAAATTTGAAATTCTCTTGGATGAGGTTGATCCTCCGGTAGCAAAATCATTACATCTTAAATTTAGATATGGGGTCCTACAGACCAATGACAAGAAATCTAATTGGGGCAGTAATGCCCAAGATAAGGACTCTGACAAATGTAGTTTCTGTAAAAATATTACATCTATCAAAGAAAATGACATGCATATCTTATTTTTCTGCCCGGCTTATCAATATTCGAGGAAAAGATGGATCAAACCCTTATGCAACATCCTCAATTTAAGACACTGCAGACAGGCAGAACGGATTCTGCGATCAGATACTACTCAATTGGTAGTATTCTGTGTGTCCAGGTTTCTTATGAACGTAATGTTCCTTAGAGCCAAAAATGGTCTAAAATTGTAATCACAGCAGCGCATTGTCTAAACTGATACATGGAGGTAATAAGTTTACTTAATTTCTCTATCCCAAAACACACCTTATCTTTTTCTTTTATAACATCATATTGGAGTATCTCAGCAGTGATTGACCGATTGTATAGTAATATTTTAAATTTTATGGAATGTATATTTTTTACTTTAATACCCCTGTTATTTTTATACTTATAAATAATTATTGTATTTTTTTATACACAAATGATTTTATCTGTAAATTATTGATGAAATGTGGAAATAACTCCCCCCCTCTCTCCTATCCGGCATAATTGTCAAGATTGTTTAATTGCTGTAATCGCTGTGATGATAATTTTAAAATTTAACGTGTTGTATTTTTTTTATGTACTTTCATGGTCCATAGTAGACCGAAAGAAAGTTTTTGATGAATAGTATGCAATGAAATCCTATGTACTTTTATGCATTTTTTAAATATGAAATAAAGTTATTATTGATTGACTGAGCTAGAAGGGAAATTGGCCTGTACTGTCTATCAAACTGGGTGATTATGAGTCTGACATGTCAATAATATCTCAATTAGGTTCGTGTTTGTTTCAAAAAAGACATTATCCTCGTATTCAAGGCAAAAACAACATCTCTTAGAATATTAAGTTTATTCTTCAAACTACCAACATTGGCTTTAATATCATCCAGACACGACCCATTAGGTGCCAAGAAGTAAGCAGTTGTCCCCTTTCTTGTCTAGGCTGATTAGCGGAATATGATGATTAAAAGAGATTAAGGAGTCAGACTGGTTGGTTGGTCAGCTGTTAAAGCATATATCTAACAACAAAGGAGTGACTAATCGTTAATCAATAGTAAAAATGGGAAAAAAGGGGGGGAGGGAAAAGTGAAGTGCAATGTGGAAACACACAAAGTTTGTGTGTTTCCACATTGCACTTCACTTTTCCCTCCCCCCCCCTTTTTCCCATTTTTACTATTGATTAACGATTAGTCACTCCTTTGTTGTTAGATATATTCAGACTGGGGTAGAGGAGTGTCCTTCGAGCCCTTTCTCTCTTGTTGTTTATTTACAGCTGTTAAAGCAGCCAATTGTAACTGGCTGTAGGTAGAGGCTATCTGTGCGACATGCAAGGAAACAGAGTTTTTGGCCCATAGCACCTATACTTTTTGTAAATTGGTAGGTGTGGAGGTTGTGGTAATAGGTCGAACATCATTTGTCTTTCCTTTGCAAAACTGGGTAACCTTGGATTTTAAGGCCTTGAAAGCTTGCACTACAGGCACTTTTCAGCTGCATGTCTCTGAGCTGTTTTAGGCTCCTTCCCAGCACCTGGAGGATGGTCGGCTGCCTTTCTTTTACTCATAATAACATTCTCTCACAGAGGAAACTAATTACCCTTGATTTATATTAAATCCAAGGGTTTATTTCTTTTATTGAGAAAGAAAACAGAGGGGCTCTCAATAAATCCCACAGTACGACTGAGGTAACAGGCTTACCAGCAATGTTTAGGTATAATCCCTGTTCCAATCTATAACAGGACATGCATGGACACATATGGTGATTTAGCAATGTTGGTGCAGTATTGAATATGCCAAGGGCATTTCATTTACTTCTGATCCTCACTGGAGGCAGATGACGAGATTTAGTAATTGTGTCACATAGTTTCAACTTCTCCGCAAACAGCATTGAAAAGGAGCATTGGGCTGCCTGCAGTTTGGTAATGTAATCTCGATTTTCTGTTATAATATACAACAATCAGATGTGTAGAATTATGTGCGCTGCCTGAGGCCACATGTTATACTGTGATGAAGTAAAAATATGATTTTTTTAATGATCCGATTTGCTAATCCACACAACTTTTAGCCCCCATGCATAAAATTCAATTTTGAGAAAAATAGGAATAGCAAATGCTGTAGGTTGTGATGATTTTACATGAACATATATCCGTATTCAGATATTATTCAAAAGCATAATTTTGAAACGCTGCTATTAAACACTACCTGCTCTTAAGTGCCTACTTAAATTTCCAATACTGGCTCTGTTTGTAAAATATTTTAGTACAGGTACTTGTTTTAGGGTGATCTCCCTTCAGGGTTAATCATATTTAATAATCCAAAAACTATGGAGAATTTCTTCGTAAACCAGCTAAAAATATCATCTTTTACATATCCACACTTACTTCTATCAATGTTCACAGTCCTACTTAACTTGATGATCCACATTGATTTTTTTATGTTTGATCTTTGCAGTCCTAAGAGAGTGTGGGACTACAAATTCCTTACACAGAAGTTGATTTTCCATCAGAGCCGTTGTTCTGGTGGGAGATTTAGAAAGGTCTGCATTTGCCTCTTAGTGATGCATCATAGCAGGGCTACTGTGTTTTTTTAAACTAAAAAATACAACTGTATAAACTATCAATCAATCAATCAATCAATCATAGCATTTGTATAGCGCGCTACTCACCCGGAGGGGTCTCAAGGCGCTGGGGGGGAGGGGTCTGCTACTGCTTGAAGAGCCAGGTCTTGAGTTGCTTCCTGAAGGATAGATGGTCCTGGGTCAGCCGGAGGTGGATGGGGAGGGAGTTCAATGCTTTTGCCGCCATGTAGGAGAAGGATCTTCCTCCGGTGGTGGCTCTGCGGATGCGTGGAACTGCGGCGAGGGAGAGGGCGGTGGATCGTAGCTGGCGGGTGGGGGTGTAGAAGGTCAGGCGGTTGTTGAGGTCCCTGGGGCCCAGGTCGTGGAGAGCCTTGTGTGTGTCGGTGACAAGTCTGAACATGATCCTCTTGCCGACGGGAAGCCAGTGCAGGTCTTTCAGGTGTCCGGAGATGTGGCTGCGTCGGGGGATGTCCAGGATGAGTCGTGCGGAGGCGTTCTGAATGCGTTGGAGTCTTTTCTGAAGTTTGGCTGCGGTTCCGGCGTAGAGGGTGTTTCTGTAGTCCAGTCGGCTGGTGACGAGTGCCTGGGTGACCGTCTTCCTGGTTTCGGTGGGGATTCACCGGAAGATCTTTCGGAGCATACGCATGGTGTTGAAGCACGACGACGAGACGGCGTTGACTTGTCTGGTCATCGAGAGGGAGGAGTCCAGGATGAAGCCCAGGTTACATGCGTGGTCCGTTGGCTTGGGGGCAGTGCCCAGGGCAGGGGGCCACCAGGAATCGTCCCAGGCGGAGGGCGATGATCCCAGGATGAGGACTTCCGTCTTGTCTGAGTTCAGTTTCAGGCGGCTGTTCTTCATCCACTCGGCGACGTCTTTCATCCCTTCGTGTAGGCTGGTTCTGGCGGGGTCGTTTGTGAGGGAGAGGATCAGCTGGGTGTCGTTGGCGTAGGAGATGATGTTGAGGTTGTGTTGGCGTGCGATGGCTGCGAGGGGGCTCATGTAGACATTGAAGAGGGTGGGGCTGAGTGAAGATCCTTGTGGTACGCCGCAGATGACTTCGGTGGCCTCGGATCTGAACGGGGGGAGGCGGACTCTCTGGGTTCTTCCGGTGAGGAACGAGATGATCCACTCCAGTGCCTTCTCTTGGATTCCAATGTTGTTGAGGCGTTGCACCAGGGTGCGGTGGCAGACCGTGTCGAACGCTGCGGAGAGGTCCAGGAGGATGAGGGCCGCTGCTTCCCCATTGTCGAGCAGGGATCTGATGTCGTCTGTGGCTGCGATGAGGGCGGTCTCGGTGCTGTGGTTGGCTCGGAAGCCGGACTGCGAGTGGTCGAGGGATCTGTTTGTCTCGAGGAAGGCGGCAAGCTGTATGTTGACGGTCTTCTCGATGACCTTGGCAGGAAAAGGGAGGAGCGAGATGGGACGGTAGTTCTTGAGGTCGGTGGGGTCCGCGGTTGGTTTCTTCAGGAGGGCGCTGAGCTCGGCGTGCTTCCAGCTCCCTGGGAAGGTGGCGGTGTTGAAGGAGGTGTTGATAATGTCCCGGAGTTGGGGTGCGATGATGGAGTCGGCTTTGTTGAAGACGTGGTGGGGGCAGGGGTCGGTTGGTGATCCGGAGTGGATGGTGTTCATCACGCGGGTGGTGTCTTCGGTGCTGACGCGGAGGGTTGTGGTGGGGGGCGTTGTCTCAGTGGTTGGGTGCGTGGTCTGTGCGTCGAAGCTGTTGTCTATGTCGGCGATCTTGCTGTGAAAGAACGAGGCGAGTGAGTCGCAGAGGTCTTGCGAGGGAGTAATGTCGTTGTTTCCGGCGCTGGGGTTGGAGAGCTCTTTGACGATGCTGAAGAGTTCCTTGCTGTTGTGGGCGTTGTTGTCCAGTCGTTCCTTGAATGCTGTCTTCTTGGTGGTGCGGATCAGCTGGTGGTGTTTGCGGGTGGCGTGCTTGAGGGCAGTCATGTTGTCTGTGGTCTGGTTGTTGCTCCAGGCTTTCTCGAGGGTACGGAGGTTCTTCTTGGAGCTCTTGAGTTCGTCTGTGAACCAGGAGGCTTTCTTGCTGCCGGGTCTGCTGGGAGGGGTCTTCAGTGGTGCGAGGTTGTCTGCGCAGATGGTGATCCACTGTGTGAGGTTGCTGGCTGCTTCGTTGGGGTCCTTTGTGCTGGCGGGAGGGTTCTGGCTGAGGGAGCCGGTGAGCTGGTCGGCGGTGATCTTGTTCCAGTTCCTGCGAGGAGTCTGTTGCGGGTGGTGGTGGGTCGTGGTTTTTCTGAAGCTGAAGGGGATGCAGCTGTGGTCCGTCCAATGAAGTCCGGTGGAGTGGCCGAAGGAGATGTGCTTGCTGGAGGAGAAGACGGGGTCAAGCGTGTGGCCGGCGTAGTGGGTGGGGGTGTTCACCAGTTGCTTGAGTCCGAGGTTGGCGAGGTTGTCCAGCAGGGTGGTGGTGTTGGTGTCGTTGTTGTTCTCCAGGTGGAAGTTGAAGTCTCCTAGGAGGATGTAGTCAGCGGAGGGGAGGGCGTGCGGGCTGATGAAGTGTGCGATGCCTTCGCTGAATCGTGTGCGTGGTCCCGGGGGTCTGTAGATGAGGGTGCCTCTGAGGGTCGTCTTGGGCTCGGTGTGTATCTGGAAGTGGAGGTGTTTGGCGGCGGTGAGGGTGTCATCGGAGTTGGTCGTGATGCGGATGGTGTTCTTGTGTACGATGGCGATGCCTCCTCCGGTCTGGTTGACGCGGTCCCTCCTGGTGATCTTGTACCCGTCCGGGATGGCGATGGCGATGTCAGGCGCTGAGGAAGTGTTCATCCAGGTTTCTGAGAGGAAGGGGACGTCCGGTGATGTGGTGTCGAGCAGGTTCCAGAGTTCGACGGAGTTCGACGGCGGGCCTGTGGACGGAGTGGGTGTTTAGCAAGATGCACTTGAGGTGGTTGTTCGGCTTGGCGGTTGCGGTGCAGGTCCTGAGGCAGGTGAACTTGCAGGCTTGGCAGGTGAAGGATCCGTGGGTGCGTTTCGGGGTCGCTCGTAGCAGGCGGCGTTCCGGTCGGCGTTGAGTGAGTGGAGGGTGGTGGCGTTGTTCTTAATGATACATTCAAGGTGTTTTACTATAAAAACTATTCAACCTGTGGCAATTTATGTTTAAAATAAAGATATTCCTAGCTAACTTGTAGGAAAGTACCAATTGCATTGAAGGGGCTATGTGGTAAATAATGTCCCAGTGCATCTAAAAGCCCAAGCTGACATAAAATAAAGCAACATCTTAGAATGCTTGTTATTAGTGATTGTTAGATACAGAACAAGGAGAAGAAAATTGTGTTTTTTTCCTACACTGGTTGGCTGTTTCAAGTTACAAAAGCAAATAGCATCACTTTCAGCCCCTCTTCGACACATAAACACACAATATACCCACTTTTTATAAGCATGTTCTTCTATTTAAATCTACTCCATGTTTTTCTGTCGGTGTACATGATGTTGTTCATAGATTTGTCACAGATTTATGAAAATATTCATGCAGGTATATCGGTTTCCGTGCGTCGATAGCCCCCGGCCATCTGACGTCATGGTTGGCGGGTGCGGAGGATGGCCGGGGGCCTTCCGAACCGCGCACACGTGGAATTCTCCCACATGGCGGGGGAATTCCGTCCGCAACGAAGCCACTGGGATGATTTTCTATTATGGTTTATGTTTGTATTTATAAAATAGTTGTCTTAAGATATTTATTTAATGAAATAACCCTGGTGTAAATGAAGCATTCATTTTAAGATACAAGATGGTACTAACATCAAGAACCTTCCAATTTACTACTGATAAATTGTTAAAATAATTTCAATAACAAAAACATAATAACTAGACTTTAACACCAGCAAATTCAAATAACTCTGGTGTTGATTTATTTAATATAGCCTCAGCACTGACAAGCTGAAATACCATCCTACTTTGAATACCATAAGAGCTAACGTGTTTAGGTATTATGGCCTAAAATGCCTTGTCATTTAAGTATTTAGGGGCATATTTACAAGTCCCTTGCACCGCCAGTGCGCCCCTTTTGATATGGGAAAAAGTGACTTACTGGTGGCGCAGGGGCTTGTAAATAAGCCCCTTAGTCTTGAGAAAGGTCTAAACTTCCTGCCCTTTCTACAGACCAAGGGCCTGGTTTAGAGTTTAACGAATAGAGTAGTCTATTGCAAATGCAACAGAGTACTCAATCAACCAAACTGATAGCCCAGATGCCCTATTTAGAGTCAGGCTGTTAGATCTGGGGGTCTCTAGTTGGCAGAGGTAGGTACCACTGTCCAAATTGGGACCCTTCCTTCTAGTCAGGGTAAGGAGGAAACACTCTTCACATAACCCCTGCTCACCCCCTTGGTAGCTTGGCACGAGCAGTCAGGCTTATCAAAGGCAATGTGTAAAGTATTTGTACCAACACTCACAGTAACACAGTGAAAACACCACAAACTGACTCCACAACAGTTTAGAAAAATAAAGGTATTTAATCTGAACTACACATGACCAAAACGACAAAAATCTAACATACACAGTTCAAGAATATGGTTTCAAAAGAGTTCTTAAGGTTGCATTAAAATAATCCACAGTTGCGTCACGTTTTAGCCAACACAACCTTTAGATGCGACAAAAGTTCAAAGTGAAAGCTGTAGCGTTGAAAATCAAGCGATGCGTCACTCCTGAGACCCTGGGGAGGCAATGCGACAACCCTGCTGGACGCAGCGGGTGTGTTGCGGTGTCTCCGGTCTGTATGGGGAGGGATGCGATTCTTTGCGTGGATTCCGGTGCACAGGTTTCGGTGGAAGCGGCTCGTAAAAGGTACATTGCGACAATCTTCGGGGCGGCAACGATCTCTGGTGTGGCGACGATGCGCGGCTCAGCGTTGATCTTCTCTTCTCGCAGCCCCTCGATGCAATGGTTCTGCGACGACTCTCGCAGCGACATAATGCGGTCCGCAAGCAAGCGGTGCGACGATCTCACTCAGTGACAACAGGCTCTGCGATGATACTCGCAGCGATGGTAATCTTCCCCCACCGGACTGGTGCGTCCCGCAAATGAAGGATGCGATGACTCTGGCAGTGGCAACAGGCGCTGTGACGATCTCGGCCTTCGTAGCGGTGGGAATTTCCTTGCACTGATGGGGATGCGCTCCGCAAGCGAGCAATGCGATAAAACTTGCAAAAAGTCTTTAAAATCTCGGTTTCCAGCTTCCCAACACAGGTACAACTTCCAGAGGCACCACAACTGGCCCAAGCACTCTGGGAAGGACAGAACTCTCTCAGAAGAGTTCAGGGAAGCTGGGGGTGAATTCATTTTGTTCTTGGAACTTATTAACAGGGAGCCAGCTCTTCTCTCAGGCTCTTGGAGATTCCTTCAAGCAAGGGGACACAGCACAAAGCAAAGTCCTTCCCCTCTCCTTGGCAGCAAAGCAACAGCAGGTCAGTCCAGCAGAGCAACAGCAGGACAGTCTTCCTCCTTCAGTTTCAGCTTTCTCCTTGGCAGAGGTTCCTTCTTGGTTCCAGGATGATCTAATTTTCTGTAGTTAGGGGTCCTGTACTTATACACCTAAAAGTCTTTGTTCCCTTTGTGCAGGAGGGCTCTGAGCCCGGTCTGAACCAGTTCTGGGTGTTCCTTGAGCACTTTGTTTTCCTGGCTTCTCCTTTCCTTTCAGAGTTAGGGGGCAGGGTCATCAGCCGCCCAGCAGGAGGTGGAGCCAGCATTGTGGAAGGCAGGCACAGCCCTATTCAGGCCCAGGTGCTATCCCCTCCCACTACTCTAGATGCAGATGGAGCTATTCAGCCCAGGGATGGCCCACTCAGCCTCTGGGAGCCACCCAGCCCCTGCCACTCACAAACCAGACAGTCAATTCACAAACAGGCCAAGGCACACAGAAAGGTCAGACAAGAGAACAGCCACTTTCTAAAAGTGCTGTTCTCAACCACAGGATTTCCTAAAAGATGTGTTATTAAATTCTGAGTTCAGGGATACCAGACTTTTATGTCCAACCTTGCTCCTATGGGAAGATATGCTGGTAGCCACTGTAGCCAGCATTCCCTATGATAGCCTATGGGCAAGGTAGCTTTACAATAGTGAAAAACGAAAATGGCTGTCATTCACTACCAGAGCATGTCACCTGCACCAGTACATGCTCTACCTGTCACATACACAGCACCCTGCCCAAGGGGGTCCTTGGGCCTTCCATAGGGGTGACCAATGTGCACAGAAAGGGAAGGGTTAGGCCTGGTCAGTGGGGACACTGACCGGGAGGACATGGCAGTTCACAGACTGCATACAGGCACTGCAGTGGCAGGCCTGAGACATCATTTTAGGGCTACTCGTGTGGGTGGCACAATCAGTGCTGCAGGCCCACTAGTAGCATTTGTATCACCAGCCCTGGCACACTCAGTGCACTTTACTAGGGACTTCTTGGTGGTACAAATATGCCAATCATGGATAACCAATTAAAATAACAATTTACACAGGAGCATTTGCACTTTGACACTGATCAGCAGTGGCAAAGTGCCCAAAGCATCTAAACCATCAAAAACAAAATCCAGCACAGTGTCAAAAATACAGGAGGCAGAGGCAAAAAGACAGGGAAAACCACACCAAAGATGCCAGGTCTAACACAGGCGGACGGTAAGAATTCCTTTGAAGGAAACCCCTCCCCCTTCGGAATACTTCCTTTAATGGCTTGATGGAGTGGGTGTTGTCTGAGTAAGGACTCAACACCACCCCCTATTTAAGGTGGATGTTGCAAAGGCTTTTTTGCTGTCCATTACAGCAAGGAGAGACCTGATGGTAAGGGATAGGAAAAAACTATACTGACCTGGAGAAAAGTCCCAGGGTGGAAGCGCATTCGTTTTTTGTTTATTAAAAACGAATTCTCACTTCGGGAGTTTGTTTTTGAATAACAAAAAAACTTTTGAAAAGTTTGACGACCGTTCGTCATTGCTGATAGTACATTTTTTAAGATAATACACCTCAGGTTAGGAACTAATAAAATTGCTTTTTCGAGATACTATGATATCTTCAGCTGCAGTATCTCCATAGCCTTGCAGTAATGGAGACAAGTTGGCTACTTTTCTCAATGCTAAAAATAAAATATTAGAAAATAGAATGGAATAGCATGAAATAAAATAAAATAAGAAAATTGGTGTGCTGGTGTCCAAAGACCTGAATAGCATATTTGGTGTTATTTACATCCCAAATTATGAATGTTATGGCAGTACTGCAGTTAAGTACCCATAACATACAGAAATATAAACAATCTACTGAACATGGTTTCATGACTATTCAAATTATTCAGATGCAAATAATCTCTGTGCTGGCAAAGACAGACCTAAACAACATTTGTTGTAGCCGTGGGTGGATCCTTGCTGCTATGCTTGAAAACTGGCGATGGCTGTAAATATTAGAAGGATATCGATTTTGATTTTCAAATGTCTGAGTCCAGGCAAATGTAATTTCACAGTAATGGACACTTCAGAATTACAGCGCTCAAGATAAATTGCATGCTGCAGGAAGTCAGGAGGTAAGATGGCTGAACCGAAACTTCATTAGAATAAAGAAGCTAGTCTGATTCACTTTTATGATCTGAGCGGCAAAGTAATAAAACGGGGCAGGAGAGATGACAAACTTATTTAAACTGCCTGCAATCACCTAAAATGCAAAAGCATCTGCCGTGGTTAACAACATGCATTATTTACCCTTGATGGGAGGTGGAGTATCACAGGAACAGTCTGTGCGTCAGCCACAGATGTTCCAGTGGCAGCAGAAATCGATGCTACTTGGCACTGATCCAAAGGCAGCAGCTTCACCCATAAACTTGACCACGGATAACCAAGTTTTCTGCCACAAAGGCGCTCTCAGAGTACTATAAAATAGATTGTCTCACAGTATTGCATAATTGCATATATTTGAAATTGCATTGCAGTGTATTTTTTGGGGATCAGTTATTCTCAGTGTTCTGGTGCAAGCAATCTGGATTAGGTTTCCATTGCAGATTATAGTGGTAGCATTTCAGGTGGTTGAAGGTCATGGAGGCATATTATCAAGAACAGGCGATAAAATTATCGCCACTTTATCGGCAGGAAACTGCCGCTAAAGCGGCGATAATGGGCTTGATAATATGCCCTTGTGCATTCCCATAGCAGCACAGGTTAACAACAGAACAGGGGCTGCTATGTGAATTCACAAGGACATATTATCAAGCCCTTTATCGCCGCTTTAGTGACAGTTTCCTGCCGATAAAGCGGCAATAATGTTATCGCCTGTTCTTGATAATATGCCCCTAAGTTCTTTACAGGATGGGTTACCCAGTGTTCACTGCCAGTTGAGAGTATCTTACGTCTGTTCTGGGTATCAGTCAGTTGAGGGCAATCCTTCTTGCTGAACTGTATTCTGGCTCATTATGAGTTAGTAGTGGGTGGGATGAAGACGTGGGTTTTGCCCTAAAACTCACCAGGTTAAGGGTATTTGAGTATTCTTAGTTCCACTAGTGAGGGCTCATGAATGAGAAGCCTGGCCCTCCTCTTGATTTGGCTTTTGCTTTAGGAATGACTAGTATGCTGATCAGGTTACAATGGAGGGGACAAAGAGCATGATTTTTACTGCAAATCAGCAGATGCCATGAATTGCAGGCTATTGTAGGTGAGGCATGTATACAAAAATTGCTACCAGCATGTACAGGCAGTCAATGCAGATTTCCGAGCTGAGGTGTAACTGACTGGTGCTTCTGGGTCCCCAAATGAGGCACACAGTTCTCTTTAGAGCTTGTGTACTAGCTTTATATGGTTTGCAGGGAGCCCAGTATATATGGGATTGACATTGTCACTTTTGGAGTTGACATGGGTGCCTGCTACCACGAGGTAAGGTACTATTCTAAAGAGGAGATTTATTTTTGATTACCCTTAGGGCAGCAGAACTTAGGCTCTACCCTTTGTGTATCCAAATGTTCCAATTATATAGTCATATCTGACATTGTATTCACTGTGTGTCTTAAGTTCCTTAACAAGTGTTCAGTTGAAATATGTAATCATGTCCTCCTTTATTCATATGTTGTACTTATTTTTTAAGTTATACTTGTGGATGTATAATCATGTATTCAAAGTTCATATTGACTGCTGAGTGAAATGAGCTTGACTACAGGCCGCAATTGAAATACCTTTAGCCTTGCCAGAATATTCTTTCTTTTTTGCAGGTGCATTATCGTGTTTCTCGTTAGTCAAAGGCATATTGTTTGCATTAGACTGTTGATAGTGAGGCCTGAAGGTAGGAACTTGGCATTGAACGTGGAGAACTAATGGTCAAAAGAGGCCTTCTGTTTATCATTTACCTGCACGGCGGGATGTTCAAGGTTCCAGCATACAGTCCCAGTTTTAATGTAATGGGAAACGTAAGGAAGGGTGTGGATGCTCATCTCCAGTAATGATTTGATTGGTTCCTGGTGGTGGGAGAGGAGATAAGGATGTTTCTGAAGTTCCTGTTATTATCACTGGTTTTCCCTCAGTTGGGGAGACAGAATCCTATACGACTTGGAGAGGGACAGACCTCTCTGTTTACCATTTCCTTGCAACTGTGAAGCATTAGGCCAGACACCTATTTCCTTTCCAAGACTTCTACAGAAGTCTATATTATGATGACACCTCCTAAGCTCCCTAAATTGAAATACTGGACTGATGGTCCAATAGTCAATCTAGAGGAGGAACACCTGTTTACTTATTGTTGCGGCTGTCACTATTCTGTATCTCATTTTATTACGGCTCAATTTGCTGAGATTTTTCAGTTTACCAGCTGCATTGTTGTATCGCTTGAACTTGTTTTTAATCTGCTTATCTTTTGGATCGATGGGTACTTAAAAAAACTAAACTTAACCATATTTGGTGATTCCTGGTCCTTATTGTGGAGTCACATTGGCTTCACAAGCCAGAAATGTATTGTTGTTGTCTTCTCCCTTACAGCGCTTTAAGTCCATACGACCTATGGGGAAAAATCTTTGACAACTTCACTAAAAGATTGCGATGTAAGTACCAGCGTGCTATCACCCTTCATTGCAACAGATTACAATGGCGATTACATCACTGAATAATAACTGAAGTAAGTAAAAGTATAACTTTTGAAGGGTGAAAACTGTGGACTCGATATTTGGGAATATTGTGCTTTAGAGTAAATATGATCAATGACTTTCTGCTTTGTAGTCTCTGTACTATGTGATGGTGAAAATACAATACATTTAGTGGAACATTTGTATATATGAGTCCCTAAATTCATAACCAAGAACAGATTACAATAAAGGTTCTATAATTATTCATCAGTCCTCTTTGTATTTTCAAAAATAATTTCACCAACATTTCAACCGTCAATGGTCAAGTAAAGAACGAGGGAACACACAAGTCACAAAAGCTCAGAAAAAATACATAATTTTCGTCTACTGTCTAATACGCAACCCCTTAAAATAGCACCCTTTAATGATAAAACATACAAGCAGGTTTAAAAAAGTTAAACACAAAGAAATATAGAGACATGACACTCAATGGACTTTATATCTGCACTGTATCGAAGTAATACAAGGACATTAAAGCAAAGTACGGCAGGAGGAATCCAATGTATATTGTTCTTTTTTTAAATTGTAGAACACGTTTACTTTAATACAGTCGTCAGGAGATATGGATAAAGGTTGGCACAGACTGTTGTGTGAACTAAAGGAAGTCCCCAGAGGTTAATTAATTTGACTAAGTACTGGTCAATACTGAAAATGTATATATTATGCAGCGCACTCTCAGGCTGAGCACGCGAATCAGTGCTGGTCTACACCCAACACCAACAGCCAGAGTAACAGAGTAATCTGTCAGGGCCTAGGCCTTGTGACGCACTAAACTGCCCTCTTCCTCGCACAAAACTGCAACCCGAAAGCAGTGCCAGGAGCCACAGAAAAAATACTGCTCTGAAGAGAAATTTGGAAGTCAAATATAATCCCTCGTAGTTTTAGTATAGTCATTCACTTAATCTTCAGAGAAGTATTTTTTGCATTTAGTTTTAGTCATGGCTCGGCCCTTTGGCATAGAGGAGAATGAAATATGACCCGCGAGATGTGCACAACAACTTCCATTTGGCTCTGCTGGATGGCAGAGAATCACAGCTAATCAATAACACAAATGACTTTCGAGCGCAGCAAATGACTTTGTGCACAGCAACAGCCAATCAGCCATTGCGTGTGAGAGGGATGCGAAAGCAGCGTTTATAGGACCCGCTCTATAGGTTATGCTGCAGTGATAACACCTGCTCCAGCCTGTATCAGGAGCTTCACTGGCACTTTATAGCAATTGATCACAGATGATGTACAGTATTTAATTTGTGAATAAAAAAGTGCCAGTTCCCAAAGCTCTCCTCTGAAACATGCTGCTGATGTGCGAGCAGAGAATACTGAGGCTGCATAATCCTAAAGCCACCTCAGTCCTCTATAATACATTAGCAACCACTCCCTGCCCCTTCAGATCACTCTTGCAGCTCCTGCTTTCTTCCTTTAGGACGCTTTTCCATCTTTATCTCCCCCCTCTTTACAGTTTATGTGTTTATCCCTCTTTTGCTCGCAGTAAATGTTTAATGTGGAAGAATATGTGCCGAACCCAAAAAATAAGGGCCGGTGCCCTCCACCGACAACAACCGGCTCAAATTAAGCACTGCGTTCTGCAACTAGCACCTCAACCCAGCAAAATCTTCGCCTAGTAATTCCTGACCAAATTTGTAGAGGGAAAAGGTATTTTTCATGTTTTATATCCCTGAACAAAGGAGTCATGTGCATTGCTCTGTTATCCTCCTTTCCAAGGAGCAAAATGTGGAACTTGGAGGTAATACTGTACCCCGTAAATACTGCACCATAAAGAAAGTATTTTGGGGTTGATTTTAATTTGGTCATGAAATTCTGACCCATGCGTAAACCCCTTTTTATACACGGGTCGGAATCGCGATTTAAAAGGTATTTAACGCACCCGATTAGATTCATTAAATACCTCGACAAACAACAAATCAGGCCCTTAGTATGTTTTAGCTTCGTCTTAAGAGCTGGTGGACAGCACTTAAACGAGCCGATACTATTGGTTTTTGGTGGAATTGTGCAATGCAGATTATGTAATACTGATGCTTTACTGCACGTTATTTAGGTTCGTTATGTAAATATGTCTTTTAAGCCCACTCTTATTTGCAATAAGTGCTGGAGTCTCTGATCGTTTCTATATAGTATACAAAAGTGAAATGAGAATATACTGGTGAAGCCTAAGGGTATATCAGGACCAAATAAGGGATCAAATGTGAAGAACTTTCTATTTGAAGACCATACTTAAGGTAACTGTTAATATTTCCAGACGATTTAGTAACTGGGTTGACCAGAAAACTGTCTTTATCATACCAGGCTTCCAAGAGGAGGTTTGATTGCTATCATGGCTATAATCAAAAGTCCCATTGGGGATATCTAAATATTTCAGTGTTTAATTTTCCTCTGTGTGCAAATATCATGGTTGGATGTTGGTAAACATGCAATTACACATGAAAGCCATGGAATTCCACAAACAAATCTAGTTTATGGATGCATACAGAAAAGTAATGGGATTGTGTCAATCTAGTAGTAAATAAGTTCTTGGCTTTCATATTTTTCCATCACATGGAAATCCAGGGAGTGAGAGCAAGTTGAGACCATGTAATGCCATGGAAATCCAAGACAATTAACTACAGAAGCTCATGGAAATCATTCAGAAGCCCAAAGAAGACCAGAAATCGCTTTACAGAAATTGAAATAACCTCAAAATGTGAAGTTAGCGATGATGCTTCATACTTTTCCATGCAAATGTGAAAAATATATCAGAGATGGATTATATCAGGCAAAAACCCATAGTGAGACAGAGGGAACATTTTCTACTGTGCAATATATGCAGAATAATATGCTAATCAGCGTAATAAAAGGATGTAAAACAAAACACATTGATATTCTGTGCTGATGCTACATTTGATGAAAACTCATATCAGCACAGTTCTAATATCCGAATGAAAGAGCGATTTATATTGACCTTGTTCACGCGTCACGATGCCCTCCATTTCCAAAACCCTGCGATTTGAAAATACTCTGATTATTTACAAAGACGTTTTTGTGTTTTTCCGGTTCTCCTGGGGCCATATCCTGCTGGGCTCCGCAGGCACAGAGTAAAGTGCCTGTTATATGCACTTGCAGTTTGTAAAGCGAAAACTTAAACCCGATATTTCTGAGGTCAGGATTGATTTTAAGAGTACAGCTCAGACACAATGAGCAACACAAACCAACACATCTAAACCAGAAACACTGGGAGATATGGCGGTGGTCGCAGTTCTTTGGCTAATATTATAGGGAAATTATTTTCCTTGTGTGCTAGGACTCGGCTTTAACTCTCCAGTGTTATGTCTATTTTGCTGCGACTCAGCTATGCACAAATGCATTTCGCAGCATGATCAAAGTACTGTGCTCTTCCAAGTGTGTTGTTTGTTTTGAAATAGTTATAAATAATTAATTATACACTGTTTATAAACTTTATTTCGATTTTAAAAAAATCACAAAAGTAATCACAGGACAACATAGAGACTAAGTTGCACAATACATCGTATCACTATATCAACACACTTGGTTATGACTTGGACATATAATACTCATTATTAAAACAATAAATAATTTAATACAGCTCTAAAACTCTCCCTTAACAGTGGCCTGGAAACAAATTTTCCTTTTTAAAAGAGCATCAAATCTATACATTCAAATTCATATACAATTAAAAAAAAAATTAAATGATGAATAAGGGGGGAAGTTTACCTATACCTCCCTTCAGTCCAACGAATCACCCACACCCAGCCCAAGAACTTGGCTGTGGCAATCACAGTGAGGCCATCTACTGCGGTTTTAAGTAATCTGAAAGCCTCACTGTATACCATAGTCCCGAAAGATAAACACAAGGGTTTCAACCAGCATCGCCTCGGATTGTTATACGCTGGGCATGCAAACAGAATGTGGGCCAAAGATTCAACCCTATCAGGGCAAAAAGGACAGTTGCTATTATTTGCATGCGAATTAGACCACTTCGAAGTAAAAGCCTTAGTGGGTATTGTTCTCACTCTAAACTGGTGGAATAATTTTCTGTCACATGTCTATGGGATTAGATCCCAGTACTGTTCATATTTTGGTTCAAATTTAATTTCAAGAAAGGTGCTGGACAGGGTAAGACTACTGGAAGCTGAGAACTGCCGGGAATATATCATGTGCCAGTAAGCTGCCTGTAACTCTGTTTTACTGGGAAACAGACTTCCCACGGGGGAAGTCCACAGCCGACTCAATCCCAGCTCACAGGAAATATTTTTTACACTCCTAAACCACTCAATTTTATTATTTACATCCTTATCCCGAATTTCTAACACAGCCAGGGCATAATTGGCTAGCTCGGGAGTCACCCAAAGTCTCCTCCAGTATCTAAAACGGGCTACATCCCTAATGGAATGATACCTCAAATCCAAATAAAGGGGGATCAGTGGGGTAGATTGTGGCAGGCCCATTAACGATCTTAAGAATTTATTTTGGCACACCACTAAGGAATCCAGTTTTTCATGCACCCACAACTCTGAGCCATAGAGGATTGAAGCACCAATTTTGGAGTTATAGATCTTCAATACTGGAGCTATGGTTTGGTATAGGAGTGTCTATGCTCCCTAAGCAACACATCCGAGAGTTGAGCATGTCTCACCGTGAGACAGTCTATTTGGGGCTTCCAGCTCATTTTTTTGTCTATGGTTACCCCTAAATATGAAAAAATCGCTGTTTGCTCAAGAACACCTTCCTGCATCCTAACTTCACCGATGTATTTGTTAGAGTTCTGGAGGACCATAAACTTCGTTTTGTCAACATTGACAATGAGGTCATGATCCGCACAGAACTCCTCAAATCTTGACAGGGCACGTTGGAGGCCCTGTCTCCTTTTGGAAAGAATAAGAGTGTCATCGGCGAACATTAGGAGTGGGATCTTTTCAAAGTATTTCAAAACCCCATTTATATATATTGAAAATAGGGTGGGTGCTTGTACGCACCCCTGCCTTACACCCTTCTCAACCGAGAACTTTTCATTGGTGTGGCCTGCCTTATCCCACCTTACCTGGGCATAATTATCCGCATGCAATTTGACAACAAAAGCCAAGATGTCAAATGGCATACCCAACTTTTAAAGACTGTGCCACAGCTTAGAACGTGGAACTAGGTCGAAAGCTGACCTAAGGTCCATGAAAGCTGCATAGATAGAGCCTCTCCTCAGGGTAACAGTGCGCCAGTATATGAGAATGAACCTTAAAACCTGGTCCACTGTACTGCTACATCGTCGAAACCCTGCTTGCAAGTCTGAGAGGATATGACATACCTCCATCCATGCCTGCATTCTACCTAAAACCACACTTGCCGCTACCTTCTGAATGCAATCAATCAGGCTTATAGGCCTGTAATTCCCTGGTAGGGAACGATCCCCTTTTTTAAAAATGGGAAGGATTACTGCACCTGCCCAGGAACTGGGGATCGCCGCTCCCTTATCGATAGCATTCATTAATAGTTGAATATACGTTGCCTAGGAGTCCAGATCTTGTAGAAAAGGGTCTGCGGGAATGCAGTCAAGACCTGGAGCCCTACCTTTAGGGACCTGGAGAAGAGCGGATTCTACTTCCTTTTTAGTGATGCAGAGGGAAGAAGATGGCACTACAAAGGTGTCTTGAGCTTCTGGATCATTACTGAATTGACCTTTGAAGTGGCGGACCCACTGATCTGGTTCCACGTGATTTGTGGGAACATTTCTAGGATCTCCACTCCCCCATTTCACCAGATGCCAAAATCTCGTCATATCCCTCCCAGAGCATGCATTAAGTAGTTCAGCCCAATGAGCTTCATCCCAGTCTCTTTTTGCCTGGGATTTTGCTGCCTTATATGCCTGCCTTTTCTCTCTTATAGAGAACTGTTCTTTACTCCTAATTGCAACTGCCAAAGTTCTATAGGCCAAGCGACACTTGGAATTATACCAAACTGCAGCCTTGGCGTTGGGTGATACGGGACCTTTTTTATTTATTTATTTATTTATTTTTTCTTAATATTTTTCTTAAGTTTTTTTAACCACATTTTTTACCCCCTTACCCAGGGGTGTGGGACACATCATTATTTACATTTGATTTTTCTACACAGAGAAAATACAAACAAGAACCAGATATGCTATACATACAGTGAGAGAGAAGGGGGAAAAAAAAAAGAAAAAAGGAGGGAAACAAAATCGTTTATATTTGACACCTGCCCGGGAAGCCAATCATCATATGTCTCTAATCAATCCACCCACTTATTCCCAAATAATTAGTTATACTTCCTCCTTCCAAATTGATATTGGTTCCCATATTTTCAGTCCCAGTTTCCTCCCCTTTTTTCCTTTCCTAGCATAAATTGCCTTTTCCAGATTGTATATATTTAAAATCTTGGCTAACCACTGTTGAAATGTGGGTGGTGCCTGGTCGAGCCATGCTGAAGCGATACTTAGTCTCAATACAGCCATTGCAACAAAAATAAAATAACATCCTTCTTCCATAATACCATCTGAATTCACCCCAAGTAATATTACTGAGGGGGTTAGGGTAACTGTTAGATTTAAAGCCCTCTGCAAAAAAATGTTTATATCTTCCAATATTATTGATAAGTGTGGGCATGTTGCAAATATATGCACTATATCTGCCTGGTTACTTCCACATCTTGGACAGTTAACTCCAGTAACCACCCTCCATTGCGCACGTTTTGCCGGGGTATAGTAGAGGCGATACACTGTTTTATAATGCTGAGCCTGCAATGCAGCAGAACACAATACATTTTGTCCCAGCTCTAATGACATTTTGAAGCATTCCAATTCGACCTCCAACTTATTTGCCCAACTTTCCCCCCATTTATCCATATCATCTTGTCTTGATTTAAGTAATTCAGCATAAATCTTTTTAATTGTACATTCGACTCCCTTTTGTACCACCTCCAATATGTCATTTTTCTCAAAGCCACATGGACCCCCCCTTTTATTTGCCAAAAAGCTTCTTACTTGTAGGTATTTAAAAAAATGTCTAGTATCAATGCCATATTTCAATTGAATCTCAGCAAATTGCATCGTACCATGAATATCCATCAAATCTCCCACCCTCACCATTCCCTTCCTCTGCCATATCGCAAACACCGTATCAGAAAAAAATATCAGGAGGAAATATTGGGTTAATCTTAATCCTAGTATATCTGTTGATTTTCCCCAAGCCATACTTTTTACAAAAGGCCTTCCAAATACCGTGTGCAGCCATAAGAGTCTTAAAACGAGTCCTCTTAAAGTAGGCTGTATCAAAATGTCTGAGTAGTATATTATTTACCTCTTCTCCCATTAAAAGTCCATATATTGCTAATGTTCCTAGTTCATCCTCCCCCTCCGCCTCTGCTCCTCCTATCAAGCCCACCATGTATTGTAAGGCAGCTGCCCAATAGTATGATTTCAGATCTGGGAGTGCCCATCCTCCTCGCTCCCTTGGTAGTGCCATGTATCTTATGGCTCTTCTAGTCTTACCTTTAGACCAAATAAATCTGTTCATCATAAGTTCTAGCTTTTTAAACCAGCAATTATCAAAGATAAGTGGTATTGCCCTAAATAAATACAAGAATTTGGGAAGTACGAGCATCTTAATAATATTTGTCTTGCCAACTATCGAGAGGTGGAGATTTTGGAGTCTATCTAGGTCTTTGCCCACTTTATTCATAACAGGGTCCATATTTAGTTCCACCACCTTCTCCAAATCTGCTGTAATTGTAATTCCAAGGTATATTCCCGCCTGTACCACTCGTTGGTCCAGACATGCTGTTTTGTCGTTTTTAATTATTTGAGTCTTGTTAGTATTTAGGGAATACCCGGATATTTTTCCAAATTTCTTAGCTTCCAATTCCACCTCCTTAATAGCCTCTGTGGGTGATGATGTTATAACAGCCACGTCATCGGCATATGTGAGTATTTTGCAATCTCCTCTGTATGTACTAATAGGTATTATATTCTCATTCATTTCCATCCTGCGGATTAATGGATCCAGGTACATGGTGAAGAGCAGCGGGGAGCACGGGCAGCCCTGTCTGGTTCCCCTATTAATTTGTATTGTTTTAGTTACTCCTGAGTTTATTTTTACAACAGCAACCGGGTCCCTATATAACACTTTTATTGCATTAACAAAACTCGCCCCAAATCCTGCCCTACTTAGCACACTCCATAAATAGTTCCAAGAGACCCGATTGAATGCCTTTTCGGCATCTAACAGCAATGCCGCCATCGGGTCTCCTGTGACTTCCATTTTATCAAATAGGGTTATAAGATTCCATGTGTGATGGGTAGTTCCACGCCCTGGTATAAACCCGTGTTGGTTATTAGTTACAAGCGGGGTTATAGTGCTCGCGAATCTAGTTGCTAAAGCCTTTGAATAAATCTTTGTATCGGTGTTCATAAGAGTTATTGGTCTATATGACCCGGGTTCCATGGATGTTTTCCCTTTCTTTAAGATAACTACAATTTCTGCAGCTGACCATGAGCCTGGTATCGATACCCCCGACTGGGCCTGTTGCATAGTGAGCACCATATCCTTCCCCAGGACTTTCCAGAAGACTTTATAGAACTCTAGCGGGATCTTATCCGGGCCAGCTGCTTTTCCAGAGGGGAGATTCGTAAGGGCCATTTCAACTTCTTGTAAATCTAGTGGAGTATCTAGTCTCTCCCTTTCTTCTTCTTCCAATACCACCCTTGGAGTATCATTCAGGTATGTTGTTATTTCACCTATGTCTTTCTCTTGCTGTTCTTCGTATAATTTCGTATAAAATTGTCTAAAAACTTTTCTGATCTCCTTGGTGTCTGTCACAACCCTCCCAGAACTGTCTTTAACCGCTTTTATCTCCCCTATCGCTGTTTTTTGCCTTGCTCGGACTGCTAATGTTCGTCCTACTCGTTCACTTGCCTCATGACACTTCTCCCTGTTAGATACATATATATTTGCCGCCTTGACTGCAACATGTTCCTCTGCCTCCATTCTTACCTTAGCTAGTTTAATTATGGCAAGCTCCACTGAGTTATCAGGTGATGTTGTTGCTCCCCTTACTACACTTACTGCACACTCGCTCAACTCTTCCTCAGCTAAGAGTAGCTTTTTTCTTAAGGTTTGGTTTCTATGTTGTTCCTGCTTGCTTTTGTTTACGCTATAGCTTAGAGTCTCCCCTCGCACTCCAGCCTTAAAGCTGTCCCAAACCATACCTTCAACTGCAGTCCCCCTATTTACTGCCAGGTATTCTTCAATCCAGCACGTCATATGTTGAATGTACATCTCATCCTGTAGAAGTGCTCTCTCGAAAGTCCATACTATGTCCCCTCTTAAGGCTACTATCCCTTTTATAGTTATAATTAAGGGATTATGGTCAGCCAATAGGCGTGGTAACCTTTCAATCTGTAAGTTTGAGACATAGATACTGCTAACCAAAAAATAGTCCAATCTTGTACTCACCCTATGAGGCGCAGAGTAGTACGTATATCCCGTCTCTCCTGGCTTTAAGACGTCCCATATATCTAACAAACCGTTATTCCTTGCCATGGAGCCAATTGCTAGAAAAGTTCTTATTTTTCTTCCTTGATATTTTACAGATGATCCTAATCCTAATCCTAATCCCAGCCCCCCAGCCCCATTAATATTGAAATCTCCTCCATGCACAATACGGGGCGCCCAAGTAGCCAATTCTACATCTAGCTGTTCAAAAATTTCTGGGTCATCCCCTGTGGAGCCATAAATAGATACAAGAGTTATCCATTCCCCCCCCACTAAACATTCTATCAAGGCCCATCTCCCCCAGATATCTTCCAATCTTTTCCTAGTAGTCACGTCCCTTTGTCTTGATAATATTGCAACCCCCCTATTCCTAGACATCTGTCTCGAAAAAGCTAGAACAGAAAAGCCCAATTGTTCCAATAGTTGTACTTCAGATGCCTGAATATGCGTTTCCTGTAGGAGCAAAAAGTCCAGTCTCAGACTTCTTATTAATACTGACACCTTCTGTCTCTTTTGTCTATCATTTAAGCCACACACATTCCATGTCATTATCCGTAAAGCCATCAGGGAGAATCAATTGTCTGAACAAATCTTATTTTACACTTCAAATCAGCCATTACATTAACCAAACATAAATTCCACTTCTGTTTAATATTCAACATCTTTTGATTTTTCTTTTCTGTTCCTCTGTAATAACTTGTTACATTGTGCCCCACACCCCCTTGGCAGCCCCACCCCCTCCCCTGTGTCTCCTCCCCGACGATCCCACCCCCCCTACTGGCAAATAGGTCCACGGGACCTATGTGTGACAGCTGTGACCGTGTAGAAGCCTCGTGTCCTCCCCCCTCCCCTACCTTAATACCTGCCATAACATTCAAAAGAAAGCACATCAAACCCCTAAAACATATATCTCCCTGGAGTTAATATTCGTCATTATACATCATTATTCCCCCTTTCCCCCCCCCCTGCTTCCCCAGCCCAGGACATCTATACCACCTCTAATTTTTTTTACCACCTCGTGGCGCCAAAGCCACTGTACTCTCCTTATCCTTGTCAGCATGTGATATATTCTCTTTTAACCATGTCAAGAATTCTTGGGCTTTAATCTCAGAATGGAAAATCTTAAACTGGCTGTCCCTTACCACTTTCAGTCTACTGGGAAACAATAAATATGCCTCACAGCCTATCCTTTGAAATGGTGAGATCAGTTCACGCATTCTCCATCTCCTTTCCACTGTCGTGTGACAAAAATCTGGTCTTGCAAAGAATTCAACATCCTTATACCTAGATTTAGCCTGTGGTTTTGCTTTTGCCAAAATCTCCTCTCTCAAAAGATAGTTGCCTACATATATAAGAATCGCTCTGGGCTTGCTTGATCGGCTCCCCTTACTTTGTGAAAAAGGGAACCTATGTGCCCGCTGTATTTCTGCTTCCCAGTTCCAACCTGTCATCTCCGGGAACGCACCCTTAAACAATTCAATTACGAATGCCTGCACATCCTGCCCCTCCTTCCCCTCCGCCACACCCAGAAGTCTGACATTGTTCCTTCGTTGTCTATTTTCGAAGTCTTCCAACTTCCATAAGACATCCGATGTGGTCTTCTCTTTTTCTTCCTTGAATTCCTGCCATCTCCTGACTTCATCCTCCAAATTACCAGTTCGTTCCTCGACTTCTGTGACCCTTCCAACCAAATCTGCATACAGTCTATTCACTTTCCGGAGAGAGCCTTGTATCTTTTTACTTTCCTGTCTTGCTCTTTGACTCTCCACTCTCGCTTCCACCTGTATCTGCTTTAACATCGAGTACATCATATCGAACCCTGGAGATGGTTGTTCACATCTCTGCCTCTGTGCCTGATCTGTTGGAAGGGGGGGGCCTGCCCCCACACCTGCCTCTACCCCCTCTTGATACAGCTGTGATGTCGCAGAGTAATCCCAGTCCAGTCTCTTTATCACCTCTGTGTGTAGTGGACTTGTTTGTATTCTTTTTTTTTTTACTTCGACGTTTTTTCGTCAGATTCTTTGACCTTCTGCAAGAGGGTGATCTTTGAGTGGTATCCTCCCCTGAACCTGAAGTGTCATAAGAAATTGAAACCAATCCAGGTGCGTTTGAGCCACTTTCCGTACCAGAGGGATCCAACGTAGATATAGAGACAGATTCGGCCCCCGTACTTCCTTCGTCCTCCTCACCCTCGCCCTCATTTACAGAGTAAAAGCAATCATCACTGGGTGAGCCTTGATTTAAACCAGAGAAAACGATAGGGACCTCATTCTCGACCTCAGCATCCCCAATACACTCATCAAATTGGGCTTGGGAAAGCTCCGGCATCAATGAGGGGGACAGACCCAAGTCTCTGCCAGTTTTATCATGGCTCCCCCCATTAGTCTGATCACTCTGCTCACTAAGTCCTAGGTTGTCTCTCGTACTCTGTAGACATTGACCATTCAGTTCAGCCTGCACAATTATTCTATCCAGGCTAATTACTATGCCTGTTGGGTCATCATTCACTTTCACCATTTTGGGTGACACAGATAGTCTAGATTCCACAGACCCTTGGACTTGCTCTTGCTCTGTCAGGGTGCTTTTTATCGTTTCCATGGCTATTACAGTCATTTCAGGCACTGAACCTGTACATATGGCCACAGCCCCTCCCTCTGCTGCCAGAACCGCTAGTGACTCCCCATCACTCGATACAATGTGTGGCTGATCGCCTACCTGCTGTTGCACCGACCCCTGCGAGCCTGTCGTCTCCATACCAGAGGGGAGAGCCCCCATTACGGCTACCACGGGAGTGTCGCCATTGCCCTGCTTCTGCTTCTGCTCCAAATGTATTTCCAAAACAGGTGTATCTGGCCCCGCATTGAGTCTCATAGTGGCCACATTTACAGCTTCTCCTTTCGGCGGTATAGAATTACTTTCCTCAACTGAGCGCTCTACTCCGTCCCGCGCCATGCGTGGTGGATCGCCTCCGAACCGTAGCACCGCCCTCTGTGAGTCCGCCGTCTCTGCCGTCTCTGTACCTGCAGCCTCAGTGACTGCACGCGTACCATCGCCCCCCGGATTCAAGCTCCGCACCCCTTCCGGACAGTAAGTATTGAAAGTATCTTGACCAGAGGGTCGGGTTGTGCCATCTGTCACTTCGGCTCCCGGCATCGATCTCACGTTCGAGTACACCATTACGGGTGAGAACGCCTCCAGGACTGAGGGCTGTCTCATACCCGTTTGCTCGGTGACTTTTGCTCCAGGGTTCTGTCTCCGGGTAGGGGGTGGTTTCTCCTTGTTTTTCGTTTTATCTCCTTTCTTTTCCCCCCTCTTCTCCACTATGACCGTGCCTCCAATAGCCTCATCAGCTTGCCCAAGGTCTGGATCCCGGGAAAGCACTCGCCCTTCTTTGCCCCGGAGCCCTTTCTTCCGTAGATTAGCAGCGGGTGCATCGGATCCACTCCATACAGCCTTCTCTTTATCTTTTTCATCCCTCACATTTTTGGGCGGTGGTGGTTTAGGAGCCATAACTCCCCAGAGTGTCAAAGTCCCGTGCCAAAAATTCGGGCCCAATCAGTAACTTCAACCAATTTCAATAGGGTCGGGGAAAAATTAATATTTCGATATATCCAGATCTTTGCTGGAGAAAACAATTTATAATCTTCTAGATTCTCAGCAAGAAATCTGAACGCCTTCAATATCCTTAAGTCAATCTTGGGGGTGAACAGCATGCCTCCCAGAGAGCCTGTATATCTTAATTACTCATTTTCCTTTCCTCAGGGGAGAGCAGAGAGAAACACGACCTCTCTCTACAGCCCACCAGTGGCCATCTTGCCCTCTCTCTACAGCCCACCAGCGGCCATCTTGCCACCTTTTTTATTTTTCATAATAAAATTTTTTTTAGTTGATTAAAAAGATGCTCATGTGCCTGGCCAACTCTATCCCAGTGTACCCCTAATTCAGCGTCTGTCTGAAGAGTAACTATAGTATTAGCCACTAAGTTACTCATATCTAGCAGCTTCTCAGGGTTGAGTGCAACCTTGGCCCATTTAAGACGTCATGTATCATTTGACAAATGACCTTCTACAAAATCTGGACAGTGTGGCAACTCTTCGACATATTTTGATTCTATAGCCCGCATAGAAACTAAAAGAGGATTATGGTCACTTTCAGGCCGGGCTTCAACCATCATGTCTATCAATTTAGGCCAAAATTCCTTATTTATAATAAAGTAGTCTATGCGACTGAAGCGATGCCCACTACTATATGTTGGCATCCCTAATTTATCAGACTTCGTGCAACCATTTGCTGCTCTCAACCCATGTTGAAGACAGAATGCTTTTAATTGGAGTGCTGCTCTGGTCCACTTTTTTATAGGCGGAAGTTCCAGAGGTGGGATTGACCACTGGTCATCCTCCTCCACACTAAAAATCATATCCTCACAATCAAGTGGTTCATAAGTGCAATTAAAGTCTCCAGCTATTATGGTGTTACCATTACCTCTGTGATTTGTTAAAAAACATCTAGAAGGCCTACTATATTTGACGCCTTACCGCCTTGCTGACCCCTAGAGTAAACATTAATGAGTAAAACATCCGGGGAATTGCCATGTGATAGCTTAACAATGAGAATGTTCCCAGAGTCAATAGCAATCTCCTCTAGCTTGTAGCGGTGGAGCTGCCTGATCCACATGGTCAAGCCCCCCTTCGGTCTACCCCTTTCACCCTGTACAGCTAACTTTGAAAAATTAATATAATTAATTATAAATGTAGACATGTATGAGGTAAATGCAAAAAAAAACAATTGATGGACAGAATGCAGAACAATGTCATACATTCACCCCATTACAGAGGTCTGGGCCTAAATACATCCTTTTTTTGCTCACCATGCAATTATTATTATTATTGCAATTTATAGAGCGCAAAAAGCTACCTCCGATGGAGGTGTCCCGGCGCTATTCCAGTTTGGACCCAGCTATATGCAAATCAATCTTGACCCTGCGCCCAATGGGAAAAGTCCAGCCCGAACTGCCAGGCCAGGTCCTCCCTGGACTGGAAACAAGCATCCTAAGACCGGTTTCGGGCTTTCAGCCAGGATACCTTGACTTCAGTGGCATACCCTGAAACCAGTCACAGGATGCTTGTTTCCGGTCCAGGAAGGACCGGGCCTGGCAGTTCGGTCTGGACTGTTCCCATAAGGCACAGGGTCAAGACTGATTTGCATATGGTTGGGTCCAAACTGGGGTGGCGTAGTAAGCAAAAGAACAATGGATTTAACCCAGATGTTTTGACTGGGGGAGAATGTTTGCATTGTCAGCATTCCGTCCATCATTTATTTGCTGTAACACTTTTCGCCCCAAGTGGGATGGGTATGCCCAGATGTGGGTACCTTGCTCACTGTTCCACTGGATTCAAGCTAGCCTGGCTGAAGAAGGGTAACATACCCTGAAACCGGCCCCAGGATGCCTATTTCCGGTCCAGGAAGGACCTGGCCTGGCAGTTCGGTCTGTCCCATGAGGCACAGGGTCAAGACTGATTTGCATATGGCTGGGTCCAAACTGGGGTGGCGTAGTGGGCAAAAAAACAATGGATTTAACCCAGATCTTTTGACTGGGGGAGAATGTTTGCACTGTCAGCATTCCGTCCATCATTTGTTTGCTGTGACATGAATGAGGTAGACATGTCACAATTTATATATAAAAAAATGCATACATATTTATTTTATATATCATGATATGCATTTCCATCTACGGTTATACAATATAATGATGTTTATTTCAGATGAATATTTACTAAATACATTAAATAGTTATTTTACCATTAAAACGAATGTACAAGTATAGAAAGAAAATAACAGAATATCAGTCTGAAAAAAAAAAGTATATAAAAATTATGACTAAAGCAACTACAATTATTAGCAAAAAATTTTTAAATCGATATTTAAAATCATGCTTGTGTACATGTATACAATAAGTGATGTAGGAATCACTTACTTACAATATGTGCAAATACACTAGACCATATGCACGTAGAATACAAGTAATTTGCCATTGTAAACTGTATTAGAATCATGATTAGTGCTGCAGAACAATTTAGTCTTAACAACAAATTTAATTCCAAAGTTCTTAAAATGGAAATTTGGTGTTCAGTGACAAAAATAAATAAATAGAAAGTAGATGATGGGTTTTGACAAAGAGAAAGGCCGGAGCTCTAGTGTTCACATATTATCTTTTAAACATCAAGCAAAATAATTCTTAATCTAAAATGAGCATGCATTAATCTCAAGTAAGATGGGTGGGCTGGTTTATGAGCTGGGTTGACAACAATTGTGTGTTCTGAGTAGTTTAACACTCTTTGTACTCCCTAAGGGCTGGTCCCTGGTCCATGGCATCTCTTGTGCACAGTATAACTGTTTTATTAAAGCAATATTGGAGTGATTTAAAAGCTGTGGTGACTTATATAGTTATGAGGCCTGGTCGAAATTTAATTCACATAATACGAGAGGGGCTTCCGAGTTACATGCCTGGATATGGGGTTAACTCCAATTTCTGAACACAGGGTCAACATGAAAGCTGACTATTGGACATTTGGTAGATCCATATGATTTGTTTTCTATAATATCAAGTTTATTCACTTTATTATATCTCACAAGTTCGCCACCCTAAATGTATGCAGTTGACTCAAACACTACCATGGGGAACAGAAAAACACAATTTTCATTAGTGTGTTTAACATAGAAATACTCCTAACCAGGAGGCAAGATCAGCTGCACATTTAAAAATGTGATATTCTCAAGGTCCCTTGTCATGAATTCTGACTCCAAAGTAATTCGATGTGAGTGCCATGATATGCATAGTTTTATTAAGGACAAAGTTCCTTACAGTTCCCTAATTTTACCAGGGACAGACACTTTATATTTTGAGGTATAATAACACATAAAGACGATGGGCCGAATGCTGAACATTGTCAAGTGTTCATCCCCAGTGACAGATCTGGGTTAAATCCAACTTTTTTTGCTGTTCATAGTACCCAGTTTGGACCTAGCCATAAGCAAATCAGTCTTGACACTGTTCCCCAAGGGAAAAGTCCAGACCGAACTGCCAGGCCAGGTACTCCCTGGACCAGATCGGGTATCGCCCCTCATCAGCCAGGCTATCTTGAATTCAATGGCACAGTGAGCACGGAGGCTATAAGTCCCCCCTAGTGCAAAGGGTATGACCAGACATGGGTCCAGTGCTTGCTATGTCACCGGATTCAAGCTATCCTTGCTGAGGAGGGTTTAAACTAGGGTGGTGGGGTGCAGCGGGATGAGCAAAGGAATAAAGGATTTAGCCCAGATCTGTGACAGAGGGTGAATGCTTGACAATGTTCAGCCTTCTATCCATCATCTTTTTGTGTTGCTATAAGTTACCCTTAGTGGGAAGGGTATGCCCCGACGTGAGTCCTATGCTCGCTATGCTATTGCATTCAAGCTAGCCTGGCTGATCAGTGGTGATACCCAGAAACTGGTAGCAGGATGTTTGGTTTCCAGTCCAGGGAGGTCCTGGCCTGGCAGTTCAGGCCAGACTGTTGCCATGGGGAGCAGGGACAATACTGCTTTGCATATGGCTAGGTCAAAACTGGGGCGGTGTGGTGAGCAAAAGAACAATGGATTTAACTCAGATCTGTGGGGTGAATGCTTGACAATGTTCAGCATCCTGTCCATCATCTTTTTGGTTGCTATAAGTCACCCTAAGTGGGAAGAGTATGTCCAGATGTGAGTCCCGTGCTTGCTATCCTACTGGATTCAAGTTAACCTGGATGAGGTGGGGTGATACACAGAAACTGGTCCCCAGGATGTTTGTTTTCCAGTCAAGGGAGAACCTGGCCTGGCCGTTCAGACTGGGTCAAGATTGATTTGCATATTGCTGGGTCTACACTGGGGTGGCGTGGCGAGCAAAAGAATGATGAATTTAACCCAGATCTGTGACTGGGGGTGAATGCTTGACAATGTTCAGCATTCTGTCCATCATCATGTTGTGTTGCTATTTTATATTTTGAGACATTGAGTAATGAATGTCTCAGGTCATTAAAGGCCTCAAAGGAACCAGGCAATTTAATAAAACTGTAATTGTCAATGCAAAAAATCACCTGGGTACAAAGGAAGAGGATTTATAATACTAGCATGACTTGAACAAAGGCCAATAAGTTTGTCCATCAAACCTCTAAGCCATTACAATATTTAGGAGAGTACAGACTATTGAGCCCCGTTGAACACATTTATTGATAAAAATAAGCTTGTGGGTTCACAATTAGTAACGTATCAAGGGTCGCATTGATGTTACAGGGCAGTGGTTGCAAAAGTTAAAAAGCCTCCTATTACAAGCAACGTCCAATAATTTGTTAAGCACCTTTGCTCTATCAAACAAAGCAAAGGTATATTTCAAAACAAGACATGACGAGAAAATATATAATTCTTGCAACATACTTTAAAATGATAGCATATTGCTTTAATCACAGATCATTTGTACTATGACCTCAGCGAAAGCAGCCAATAACAGAAAGTAAGTTTCATTGATCATAGCCTTCAAAGAACCTTTAGCCAGCAGTGCACTAGGATCATTTTTCAACTTTCCACACCCTTTCAAGTGCTTTGAATTTAATCGGTAGTGAGACAAAATATCGAAGTTAAAATATCGATATACAATAATATCGATGTTTTAATTTCGTTGGTATAGAATATCTATGTGCAAAATATCAACAGACAGAATATCGTTTTTTAAGGTATGTATGTTACTAATATCGAAATTTACTAATATCGAAATTTTGTTTAGTGTTATGTATTTTATTATGTTGTTTATATGTTTGTTAAATATGTTTTGTAATGTATGTTTGAAAATTAGTAATTTTGTTTACATTTTGCGTTTTAGTATCAGAGTGGGTTGTGGGTTTATAGGGGAATAGGGTGGGAAGTAATTTAATAATAATTAATTAATTAATTAATTAATATATTTTTGTAAATAGGTTTAATTGATAATTAATTGGTAATTAATTAATATTAATTAGTTAATTACATTAATTAGAGGTAATGTGCTAATATATTTAATTTTGTGTTATTGTTAATTAATTGGTAATTAAATAATATTAATTAGTTAATTAAATTAATTAGAGTTAATGTGCTAATATATTACATTTTTTGTTATTGTTAATTAATTAATTGGTAATTAAATAATATTAATTAGTAAATTAAATTAATTAGAGTTAATGTGCTAATATATTTAATTTTTTGTTATTGTTAATTAATAATTAATTGGTAATTAATAGTTATTAAGTGATTAAATGATGTGATTTATTTATGTGTAGTGGGTTGTGTGTTTATAGGGGAATAGGGTGTGATATAATTAAATGTAATTGATTAAAGAGATTGTATTTATTTATTGGTATTTATTGTTAATTAATTAATTAGTAATTAATATGTGTTAATTAGTTCATTTATAATTACATCAATTTAATAATATTAATTGTTATTAATTGAATAATCGAAATTTATATTAACTGTGTTTTTTGTATGTGTAGTGTGTTGTGTGTTAAAGGGGGAGTAGTCTGGGAAGTAATTTTTACCCCCATGCTATCCAATGCTTTCCCTACTGTTGCGCCCTCTGGAGTGGGAATAGTAATTTTTACCCCTACGCTATCCAATGCTTTTCCTACTGTTGCACCCTCTGGAGTGGGAATAGTAATTTTTACCCCTACGCAATCCAACACTTTCCCTACTGTTGCGCTCTCTGGAGTGGGAATAGTAATTTTTACCCCTATGCTATCCAACGCTTTCCCTACTGTTGCACCCTCTGGAGTGGGAATAGTAATTTTTACCCCTACGCTATCCAATGCTTTCCCTACTGTTGCACCCTCTGGAGTGGGAATAGTAATTTTTACCCCTACGCAATCCAACGCTTTCCCTATTGTTGCACTCTCTGGAGTGGGAATAGTAATTTTTACCCCTATGCTATCCAACACTTTTCCTACTGTTGCAATATGTGGAGTAAGTATATATATTAATTTATATGTAGAGTTTTTAATTTATTTTAAATGTATATGTATTAGTTATAATTGTTTTAATATGTTTTAATGTTTTTATTTAATATTTGTAAAATTATATGTATTTTAAAATTATTTTTACATTATTATTAATACATTAAAAAAACATATTTGTAATTTCGATATTTTTGTACTACGATATTATTTTTTCGATATTTTTGTACTTACCTTTATGAAGATATAACTCTGATATTTTTGATGTCGATATTTTTGTGTCGATATTTTTGTATGTAGATATTCTGTCTGTCGATATTATGTCATAGATCCAATTTAATCATCATCAACACTAGCATTATAAACACTGAGAAATAAAGGTGGCCAAAAAGTGGGTGTGCATTCAATAAATGAACTGCTATGCATTCCGGACATAGGGCTCTCCTTCAGACTGCAAAATGAAAGCAGTATTTCACATGACATATTTCTATCAGAAACCTACAATGGGTTCAGAGCTGTTGAATCTAAAGAGGTTAGCTTGAAAAAATAAATCTCTTCAAGGCTCAGCACTAATAACAGCAGGGAGATCATCGTCCTCTTGTTGAAACCCACTGGAGAATATTTGCCAAACAGCACTGCTAGCACTAATTGTTGGCAGTTCTTGGAGATCATTCCAAATAGTTAGCACAAACTATATTTCTTACATATTGCTTACAATAAAAAGGATTATACAGCTAGTGCATCCCGATGGAAGGAGGTTGAAAAGTACGGAAACTAAAATAATGCAGGACATATGAAGATAACATATCACGTGTATCTCCAAGTTCCACCTCTTTTTGTGTTGCATTGTATACTCTTTCTACCAATCTACAAAACATTAAGATTTCTTAGCACAGGGGATTGAACAGAGGGCTGATGTGAAAATGGATGAGAAGATGGAAACAAGGACGCATATTTACAAGCACCTAACGCCACCGTAGCATCACTTTTTCTGACGTTACGTGGCGTTGCTCACTAGCCCATATTTACAAGGTGGCATAAAGCTACTTTATGCGGCTTAACGCCACCTTGTAAATATGCACCTTACCATGGCCGGCTTTAGCGCTGGTGGCACCCTGTGCGACAATGTCTGTTGGCACCCCCACCCCCATGACCACCTCTGCCACGGATTCCCTCACCACCTCCCTTCAACAGTGCCCTTCAAGACTCCAGAACCACTGTCTCTCAGATTCATTTAGTTTTATAGCACCACTCATACCCAGGTAAGGAGTTAGAGCACTGTACATCACACACACGTTGCACATAGACAATCATATGTGTGTAAATCAGTGTATAGGAAATGTTACATCAGATAGGACTACAAGGTGTAGTGTAGGAGTAACATGTCATCAATACTGGTAGGCAATATAGTTTAAGTGTCCTTATTCCGGAAAAGCACACATTCAGAATTAAAAATGTAACACCATTGTTAGGGGTTTTCTTTAATAACAAGAATTGTTTTCCACCCAACTGAACCCTTTTGGCAAGATTAGGATAATGAAAGAGTGGGCAAAAAACATATAGTTCTAACTTATACCTTGCAGTTTACACACAGCTCTTTGATGACCGTTAATAGCTCAATCTTCTATATTACGATTTTGACTCACAAACGACAAGTAGCAAAAGGAGCTCTCTTACCGAAGCAGTAAACCACTGACCTATTTACATTACATGCACTTTGTTATCTGCATGGTACACTTTCTTAGCAGCAGGCATTTTAACCCTCTGCGCTACCTTTGGATGAGTCAAAACTTCCACTAGACAAACTTCTAAGTCTCTTTCCAGGAACATGATAATCTTGACGTTTTAATTTATGCCTACAAAAGTTAGTGGAGGCCAGGAATGCTCCAGCAGGTTAGTGCTTTTAAAATGATAATATTACTTGTAAAAATGATGCCCCCACCCCAAGTCAGTGCCTGGTGCGTTTGTACCGATCGCAACGCCCTAGATCCGGCCCTGCACCTTACTGCAGCAGTCCACTGCGGCAAAGGGGTGGGCAATGGATGTTGCTCTGGGCGTTCCACTGCAACACTCATTGCTTTTTGACACTGCCCCATATTTACATGGCTGGGGTAGCGCCAAAAACTAAGACCAAGCAAAACCTGGTCTTAGGAGGCGATACGAGGAGAAATGATTAATTTCTCCTTATATTTTGCTCTTTCTATGTGTGCTGCATTCTGCAGCACACATAGACATAGCAAATCGCCTTTAAAGATTGTTTATGTGCAGCTTTTTTAGTACCAGCGCTAGGTCAAATGCAGGGGTGCGCCGTATTTCTGTAAATACTGCACATCCCTGCGTTTTGAACATGTCGGAGTGCGGCATTGCCAAATTTGGTGTTACATCGCGCTCTTACATTTTTTGGTACATATCTCCCAAGTTTTCTGATTTTTTTCTCTTGGAAATGTGTGATAGTCCATCACAAAGGAAAGGAGACAAATTATTCCAAATTGTAAGGACAGGAATCAAAAGAGAGTGGCCATCTTCTGTTTGTCGCCTACAGCTGGAAGCTGAAAGACTGTTTTGGTTACAGCAGGAGGGAACATTGTACCGAATGCTACTGATAAATAAGGTAAACTAAGAACCAGATACAACTGCCAAACACATACACAAGGAGAAAATGTAGGACAGAATCTGTTCATTATTGGTAAAAAAAACAACCAGGAAATCTTCACAATATTCATGAGTTTCCGCAACAAAGTCTTGCTTTTGTTGGACATTCCATCATTTCTTTATCATTTTGGGAACAGGCAGCAAAGATGTTAGGCACTAACTGTCTATGTCTGTCCAAAGCAAAGATATTGTTCAGCAAAAGGGAGACTTGTTCCAATCAATTTTAACTTGGTATGAATTTGAAGTCAAAGTGTTTTTGAGGAACTGTCCAGGACCATGAATGAATAATGTAGGTACTGACTACTAGCTCTTCATGCAACAAGCAGCATTGTGTGAGCCAGACTTTATCTGTTGATGAACCAGAAAGACAGTCATGAATGAATATTTGAAATCATGATAGTAGCAAACTGCATTGCAAACATTGACTAATAAATTAGGAACATTTGCTAATCTTATGTCTGTTCACATATTGTCAGCCCTATAGTGAAAAGTAGTAACACACAGTGTATGAGGAGGTAGTGGCTTTAGGGGCTTAAAATTCTCAATAAATATAAAATACTCCAACTGGTTATAACTCATGTTGCAGGCTTATATACTCATTAACCCACTAAACCAATAATGCAGACAGTCTCAGTCTTAAAATACCATGTCTCTTTAATAAAAACTGTATTCCAATGTATAACAGTAGAAGGTTAAACATACTTTCATTGTCTTCCCAAATGTTCATATTAGCCAATTGTAACCTTTTCGATGCATCGGACGGCCCCCGGCCGTCCAACGTCACAGTGGGTGTTTGCGTTGGATGGCCGGGCGCTGTCCGATCTGCACACGCGTCGGATTCGGCCGCACCCCTGCGGAATGGTCGCAGCGGCGTAAAGGTTAAAGATGCTATGACACAATAAAGAATAAAGAAGCTGGATAGCCGAGGGAGAATCCTGGAAACAATCCAAGTATATCCACTATTTTTCTAATTTCCTGAATTCTGCGCCACAATAAATGATTAAATGATGCACATTCCACTCACTCAGGTTCAATTAAAATGGATTCCAGAGTTGCTTAACTTTCGCTGAGTCATCAACGGAGCATGTTGGGACTTTTAAACTTCAGTTGAACAATTTAACAAAGATACAGTAGGACATAATCTAATACAATTGTTAACTCTGGCTTCGAGAAGTATGTATTTCATTGAAAATGTCAATCATCGTCTAAAATTGTTTCAATAGACATTTGTGAATTTTGAGATAATGTAGCCCAATATTAGCCTTTGAACCTCTTTCAATAACAAATCATAGGAGACAAGCTTTTCCTCTCATCTTAAATTTCACATTATATAAAATGAGTGTAATATAAAAGAAAAACATTTTAATTGTGCCAAATAGTCAACTCCACCTTTTGAGATGTTGCATCTTTGCTATGACCATTAAAAGAGTCAAACAAGCCAATGTATTTCAATAGTTCATGTTGCTCCTGGATAAACAAGCAATTAAGAGGGTACGATTTTGAATTGCCAGGTTGTTAGACCTGGCTGTTTAGACAGGTTTATTTCCAAACTTGTAGTCTTTTGCCTCTTTTTTTTCTCATCCTGTTTTTGTTGGCTATAGGATTCTGGGCCCTTTACCACTGCTGATCAGTGCTAAAGTCCATATGCTCTCTGTATAAATTGTGATATGATGGGTTATCCATGATTGGCATATTTGATTTATTGGTAAGTCCCTAGTAAAGTGCACTGTGTGTCAAGGCCTATAAATCATATGCTACTAGTGGGCCTGCAGTACTGGTTGTGCAACCCACATGAAAAGCCCTGTAAATGTGTCTCAGACCTACAACTGTAGTAACATCTTACAAGTATAATTTTCCATAGGGACAAGATACAGAAATAGAGTTTAGGCTCATATGAACTCAGAATTTATTAACAAACCTTTTGGTAAAGGTGGTCTTTAAATTCTGTATTGAAAATGCCATTTTTAGAAAGTGGGCATTTTCTTACTTTACCATCCTGTGTGCCTTTGGCTGTTTGCGTATTCAGCGTCTGGTGTTGGAGTGACAGTAACTCGGGATGTGCATTTACTCTAGACAGTCAGTGTGGGGGGGTTGAGGTGTGCCCTGCCTTGACTGGGTGACTTTCGCTGGGCTGAATAGACTGTGTCTGCATTTAGAGTGGTGGGAGGAGTTGCGCTTGCACCTGAATAGGCTGTGTCGCCTTTCCACACAGGGAGGACGGGACTGTTTTTGACTGGGTTCAGACACCCTTGTCACTAAGAGACCAATCACAAAATGGGGTATAAGTACTAGACCTAAACTCCAGGACTTTAGATTACTTCAAGGAACAAGAGGACCCTGCCAAGAAGAAGAGTGGCAGAACTGTGTGAGGAGCTCTGCCTTTTCTGTGTGAGGGGTGGGGTGGGGTGGCCTGCAGTTGCAGCTTCAATCTGTGGTGGAGGAAAGGATTGACTCTTTTTGTCCTGCTGTGGTGTTAAAAAAGGAGGTCTCTAGTTTATGTATTATAATATTAATATTATTAAGTGAAGCTTTGAGGGGGGCTAAGCTGGGTTTTGGCAGTCTGCATAGAGTAGCACTGCCGTATTCTAGTCTAGAGATGACTAGTGCTTGCACCACCGATTTAGAAGTCATCTTGGTTAAGATAGAGTTTGAGTTTTCTTAGGTTGCTCAGTTGGAAGTTCGCTCCTTTGGTAGATGCTCTGATGTGATCTTGCATGTTAAGGGTCTTATCTAGCACCACTCCCAGTGATTTTGTTGAGTCAATAACGTGTGGTGTGCAGTTGAGAGCTGTGAGGTTATTTAGATATTTCACAACAGTGGGAGTTTGCTTAGTGGTTGAGATGAGGAGGAATTCCGTTTTGAGGGCATTAAGTTTGAGGTGGTTGGTGGTTGGCCAATTTAGGGTTTTGAGCATGGTTCCATTGAGTGACTTGATGTCTTCGGGGGAGGATATTTTCATGTACAGTTGGGTGTCATCTGCATACGTGTGATATTGTATGTTGGATGATTTGAGGATTACCGTCACAGGTTCAATGAAAAGGTTAAAGAGTGTGGGGGAGAGTGAGGATCCTTGCGGGACACCCAGAGTGCAGGGGCTGGAATTGGATAGATTTTGATTGGATTTGACTCTGCGTTCTGTTGTTGAGAAAAGAGGCAAATCATTTAAGGACTGTGCCTGAGCTCCCCATCCTGCATTCCAAGAGGTTAAGTAGATTGTCATGTTTGACAGTGTTAAATACAGATGAGAGATCAGGTAGTATTAGTAGGCAGGTTTCATTCAGGTCAAGCAGAGTGAGAGCATCAACCACTACATGAGTGATGACCGTTTCAGTGCTGTGGCCCGTGCGGAAGCCTTAGTGAAATTAGTTGAGAAATTGGAATTGCTCAATGTGTTTGCGCAGTTGTTCATGTACACATTTCTCAAGGAGTATTGCAAGGGTAAGGATGTGTGTGATTGGTCAGTAGTTATTCAGGTCTTCAGGGTCCGCTGTGGGTTTTTTGAGAATAGGTAGCACAAACCTAGCCTTCAGGCATTCGGGGATCTCACTTTGAAGAAGAGAGGCGTTGATCTTGGACCACAGCGGGACTAGTAATCCTATCATTTCTTGGACGAAGTTTCGGGGAAGGGGGTCACTGAAGTGATTAGAAGGTTTCAGGGTTGAGAGTATGTTGAGGATGGCAGTGTTATTGAGGGGTGTGAATTGATCCCAGAAGGCATTATTTTTGGGGGAAAGACAGGGCGGCGTGTGAGGGGATGTGGGTAAAGAGGAGTCAGGAGAGGGTGCGAGTTCAATTAGAGCAGACTTAAGATCTGATTTGATCTTGCTCGCCTTACTGAGGAAGAAGTCAGCAACAGCATCACAGTTTGGTTGAGGGCAGGAGACGTACGGAGATTGGATAGTGGTGTTATTCGACTGTGACTTAACAAGCTCAAAAAGTAGTTTCGGGTGATTTTTGGCTTTGTCCAGTTAGGCTTTGAAAAAGGTTTCTTTTGCCGTTCTGATGAGTTTGTTGTATCTACTTCTTTTTAGTCCTACCGATTTTAGAAGAACCGAGGATGGAGAGGATCTCCATATGAGTTCTGCTAATCTCAGGCTGCGTCTGTCAGCATTTAGGCGGTCATTGAACCAAGGTTTGGAGTCTTTGATGGATATTCTTTTTAGTTGGAAGGAGGCTGAACATTCAGGGCAGACATCATGGTGTTATTATAGTGCTCAGTGAGGTCGTGAACGTCGGCCATGTTTGTAGGCGGCGGTAGGGACATATTGCAGTGAGAGATGAGCTCATTAACATTTGTCTTATGGAGCGATCTTTTCCACTGTTTTTGTTTCATTGCTTGTGATCTTTTGGGGTTTCAGCTTTCAAGGATACGAAAGTTGATATAGTGATGGTCAGACCAGTCACAAGGGAGAATAGATTTGAGGTGAATTGATTTGGATTGGAGATAATTAGGTCAAGGGTCGAGCCTAATTTGTGCGTGGGATTGTCACAGAATTGTGTCAGGGAGAGGTAAGTTAGGAAGTTTTTAAGAATGTTAATGGCCTGATCGTGCAGGTCATTCCAATGGAGATGGAAGTCGCCAAGGAAGATCAGGGCACAGTGTCGGCCCAGGTTGGAGGAGATGGTCTCCATAGTTTGTTCACTGAGAGGGAGGTTATCTCCTGGTGGGTGGTAAAAGATGTGCAGGGTGCAGAGGGATCTATGTGAGGTAGTGATGTCTATGCATAAATATTCACAGGATGAGAGATTTGCTGAAGGGGACTGTTTTGCTGAAAGAGAGTTGTGGTAGATACAAGCTATGCCACTTCCCGTTTTCTTAGCTCGATCAAGTCTGATAATGTTGTGGCTGGGCGGGACTAGAGTGTCAAGTATGGGGCCTGAGGAGTCATTGAGCCAAGTTTCGGTAAGGATAAGGAGGTCAAGTTCTTGATCAAGGATGAGATCTGCAAGGTCCATGGCATATTTCTCCGCTGATCAACAGTTGAGTAACATGCGTTTCAGGTGTGACTTGTTGTCAGTGATCAAGGGTTATGTAGTGGGGATCTGCATGAGGTTACTAAAGTTTAAGGCATTGGTGTTGAGTCTGGGCACTCTAGGAGGGTTACATGTGTTGCTTTGGATAGCCTCTGAGTTTCCTTGCTGGGATAGGCCAAGCCCGGGGCATTTAAAGGGGCAGTTAGTGAGGTTCTAGGAGGAAATGGGATGAGTGTAAGAGGGGCGTTGTAAGCTCGAAGGAGGGAGAGAATGTCTGGTTCTGATAATTGATTTTTGGATCTGGCGGGTCTAGAAGGGGCATTCAGGTAGGGAGTGGTATTTGGCAGAGGTAGGTACCTTTGTCCAAATAGGGACCATTGCTTCTATTCGGGGTAAGGGCGATACACACTTTAGATAACCCCTGCGGTATGCAACGCTTACAACGCGCGCGTTACCACGACCTACCATTACAACGCGGTCGTAACAACGAAAGTTGTTACCACGCATTGCGCTGGGGGGCGCTCAAGGATAGGAAATGATTTAATTTACTATCCCAACACCTTCCCTACTATCCACGGGGACTGGTGTTGGAATAGTAAATTAAATTGTTTAATTTTGCGCCCCCCCAGCGCAATGCGTGGTAACAACTTTCGTTGTTACGACCGCGTTGTAATGGTAGGTCGTGGTAAACGTATGCGTTCTAACGTCATACATCCAACCCCTGCTCACCCCCTGGGTAGCTTGGCATAGGCAGACAGATTTATCCTAAAGGCAATGTGTAAAGTTTTTGTACTCAAAGCACACAGTAATACTGTGATAATACCACAAATGGACACCACACCAGTTTAGAACAATAAAGTATCTTTATCTAAACTCAACAAGACCAAAACGACAAAAATCCAATATACTTGTAATAAGAATATGACTCTAAAAAGGCTTCAAATAACTTGGTCCATAAAAAACTATGAATGCGTTATTTCTCACAAAGTACCTGTAGATACATCAAAATTCCCAAGGCCAAACAGCCGCAGACATGGGAAGCATCTAGAAACAAAGAGATGCGTCAGTTCCCGAGACCTTGAGGAAGCAATGCAACAGTTCTGCTCTACGCAGGAGAAGTGATACGTTGAATCTGGTCTGTAGGGGGAAGTGATGCGTCAACTCCAAGATGATGCTGGTCCGCGGGTGATGCATCGGTAAATCTTGCCGCACAGGTGTGATGCTTGGAAATCCAGGACGTGTCGGCAATCAATGAGGCGGTGTCAAGCGATGCTGCGTCGGTTTCATCCATCGAGGCATCCATTCTTGCGGCGGCGACAGGTGCTGCATTGGTTCGGCAGCGGCACGGTGATGCATGGAGATTTTTTCTTGCACAGCGCTGCTGTGTCAGAAAAACAGCCACAAGAAGAGCAATGTATCGATTTCTTCTGTTCTTTAGGATTCTTCCAGCTCCCAGCAGCAAGCACAACCTTCAGAGGCCCAGAACTGGAACAGGCACCTCCTGGCACGTCAGAACTCTCAGCAGCAAAGTTCAGGGAAGCTGGAGGTGGAGGTGAAGTCTTTGTGTCCCTGAGACTTCAGATCAGTAGGCCAACACACACATGCCCTTGGATATCTTATTCAAGCAGGTTCAAAGTAAAGTTTCAGTCTTTGACCTATCCTTGGCAGAAACCGTAACTGCAGGCCAACCCTACACAGTGCACAGCAAAGGGGCAGGGTTCCTCCTTACAGCTCTTCAGCTCTTCTCCTTGGCAAAAGTTCTTCTTGAGTTCAGAACTAATCTACAGTTCTGGGGTTTTAGGTCTAATACTTATACCCCAAAGTGTCTTTGTTCTCTTTGTACAGGGGTCTCTGAGCCCAGTCCTAATCAGTTCTATCCTCACTGGTGCAGTATGACCACAGGTGGTTCGGACAGCATTGTGCAGGGGAGACAGGCCCTATTCAGGTGCAAAGAAAACTTCTCCCACTACTCTAAATTCGGGCAAGGTCAATTCAGCTCAGCTCTGTGTTGTCCAGGAAGGGCCAGGCAGACATCAGCCCCCCCCAGTGGCTGTCTACAGTAAATGCAGACCCCCCAGCCCCTGTCACTCCAAAACCAGACAGCCAATACACAAACAGGCAGAGGCACACAGAATGATGAAACAAGAATATGCCCACTTTGGCATTTTCAAACACACAATTTAAAAACCATCTTTACTAAAAGATGTGGTATTAAATTCTGAGTTCAGAGAGTCTAAACTTTATTTCTCAATCTTGTCCCAATGGTAAGTTATATTTGTAAGATGTTAAAATGTATTTCCCATTTTATCCTATGGGACAGATCGCCTTTCTATAGTGAAAAACGAAATTGGCAGTATTTCATTATCGGGACATGTAAAACACAACAGTACATGTCCTACCTTTCATATATTCTGTACCCTGCCCATGGGGGTACCTTGGGCATGGCCTTGGGGGTGTCTTAATGTAAGAAAAGATAACGTTAGGGCCTAGCCAGTGGTTGCACATGCCAAGTCTACATTGCAGTTAACAAACTGCGCACAGACACTACAGTGGCAGGTCTGAGATACCTTTTCAGGGCTACTCATGTGGGTGGCACAATCATTGCTGCAGGCCCACTAGTAGCATTTGATTTACAGCCAGCATTGCTGGGCAACTCCAACGCCACCCATGCGTGGGTCCCAGCTGCCGGAGGAGACGAAGAAGAAAGCGTGCCTCCCAACAGAAAAGTCACTCTGCCTCGCCCCAGTTGAGGGGGGATGTAGGTCCTTCCGGGGCTGCAGCTGGTGGCGGGCATTCCAAGAGAGGAACTGCCTGCTCCCAAGTAGCTGCCATCATCTTAGCCGATGCCCAGGTCAGACACGAACTCGAGGCTGGCTGGGCTCTTACCCGGAGCTGGACTGCATCTGCACGCATTAAGTTACTGCCGTAGGGGAACCCAGAGGGAGGTAATCACCGAAGTTGGGCAGCTTCTTGAGATCTAGAGGCTCTGCTGTGGCCTTCGAGACAGCAGTCAGCTTTTTACATTGCCTCTGGTATAAGCCTGCCTGCTCTGCCAAGCTGCAAAGGGTGTAATCAGGGTTATCTTGTGTGTGTAACTCCCTCACCCTAACTTGAGTGCTGGGTTCTGCCTGGCTTAGGTGCACACTGTAGCCAAACAGAAACCCCATATCTAACACATCTCATCCAAGGTGTAGAGCACTATCAAGATATTATTGGCCAGAGGAGGAATGGCCCTAGGCTTCAATTGGAACTATCTGACTGAAACAAAAGTCAATTTTGACAACCTGTTAGTGCCCTCTCCCTTCTACATTATAGCTAAATTAAACAACTACAACATTCTGATGACCTTAAAGACAATGAATTGCCAATGGTTTTCCAATTGCTGGGACCTTCCTTAGCCTGAACATTGTAGAAGCAATGATGTTCTAATAGTGTAGGGCCATATCAGACATACACCGTTCCCCATTATTGGCTTGACTTTGTGGTTTAGGACAATAACTCGGGAAGAAGATGTATAAAGCTTGGTGCTGCCTTTAGTTACAAGTTTTAATGTCATACCAACGAAGTAGATGTGTATGTTCTCCCTCAGCACAAATCGTGCCAGCTTTTCTCATTATAAGAGTGAACAAGCCAAGATGCTCACCAGATACCATTATGCACAAGTTGTACTATTCAGGTGTTATCATATATGCCCTGCTGTGCCTGCGTGATTGTTGTAAAACCTGAATGTTCAAGTTTCACAAAGTGTACATCTTCACATTTGTGGAGTCATTCAACATGGCCTGACAGGCTAGCACTAAATGAACGCTTAATGAAAATGCAGCATCTGGTTTGCACATTGTTTCCTGTTAGTGGACATGACCTGCAACATTTGGGGCAGAAGCCCAAACTCACTATTTTTCAGAGAAGAAAGTTGAAATCCTGGGAGTGGAGTATTTAGGGAAAGTCCTAAGGATTTGCCGTAATACAGTATTTATTTTCTTCCAATTCCAGAATGTGACTCGCAGTAGACTGGGGTTACAACATAGAGGGGCACTAGTATCTGTTAGTTTGAAATGGTAGTGTAAACTTCTCTGAATAATGGATGTGCCCTCTTCAACAAAGACTACAGTTCTTAAGCGGCCTTTTTGTGCAAATCTACAAATGTCCCTTTTGGGGCTTTTATGGAGACACATCTAATGATGTGTTTATAGCCCCCGTGAAGGGGGAACATCCTTTACAACGCAACTTTTACAACGCACTACCATTACGACGCAACTTTTACAACGCAAGTTATTACAACACATTGCGCTGGGGGGCGCTCTAGGATAGGGAATAGTTTAATTACTATCCAACACCTTCCCTACTATCCACGGGGACTGGAGTTGGAATAGTAAATTAAACTATTCACTATCCAGCGCCCTCCAACGCAAGTCGTTGTAACGACTTGCGTTGTAAAACCTGCGTCGTAATGGCATGCGTTGTAAAAGCATGCGTTGAAACGTCATACATCCCCGTGAAGTCATGGTCAAAATGACTGTCTTTGACAGGTGCTCAGCAGAAGTGAGACCAGCATACTGGGCATAGTGTTATGCTGATTTTACTTAGGACCTCATTTTCAGTTTGGAGTATACAATCTCCCATTTTCTGGAGGAAACCCTAAATTCGGAGTAGAATGCACCAGTTTAATTTCCTTTACCATTATCATCTTAATGGGGAGGGAATTCAGCTGGCGGATTCTACTCTTTAATTACTGTTTCCTTGAGAAACTGGAAGATTCTGAGTTGGCACACATTTATGAATGATGTCTGTTAGAAATGGGGTCCTCACTCTAGTCAGGATAAGGGAATTACACGGTTAAAATAACCAACCAACAATGTCCTAAAGTCTGGCTATGTTGCAAGTAATTGTTTGACTGTACACTCCTTAGACGTGTACCTAATTTGGGATTATTTGTGGTTTCTGTAAAAGAGTTTAGTTTATGAATGGTTTGATGTAGAGAATGCCCTAGTGCTAGCTACACCTCAAATACTCTGTGATGTCATCACGGAATGTTGAATTGGTGCTAAATAAAAGTAGAGTGTTTGAAAGCTGGGCGATAGTATTATGGAGGGGAGTGTATGGTTACTGCAAAGAAGGGAATAATGCCATGATCTGAGTGTCTTCCGGTTTCTTAAGGATACCTTTATTCAAACAGCCGCTGTATAGTTTTTTAGGGCATTCCCCATGCCCTGGAAAGTTTATATTGTATCTGCAGAGCCAAATCCTTATTTTAGTGCAGCATTGGGGGCTGAGAGATAGACCTTGTGATCAGTAGGGCACAAGTGAACAGGATACCATTTAGCAATACTGTAAGAAGGATTTCATCTTCTGACCCTCACAAGATGATCACAAATAGGACTGAATAAATGTGTGTGACTGGGGTGCAGTGAGAGTCTGAGAGAAAATCAATTGTAGCTAAGCACTATAAGAGTAGGGGAAAAGTGACTTATTTCAAAGGAAACAGGCACCAATAATTCTGATTGCACCACCAAATTGTGTTCACAGGAGTCCTATCGAGATACATTACATAGGTTGCTACCTGTGTCTTATAAATTCGAATTTCTTTTATAAACATAACGCATTGGTGCACTAGCACTGTACAGCTTTGGGTGATCATTTTTGATTTATATGCAGATTGGTTTCTTAGATCCAATATGGAGTATTTCTGCAAGGGCAAAGGAATGGCGCTCTTTAAGCAAAGCATGTTTAAAGCCTACAATACGTAAAACATGTTCATGTTAATGGAGAGATCTGCGGTGTTCAGAGAATTGCTGGTACATCGCAAAACAGATCTTATGTTTAAAACCTATCTGCAAGTAAGAATAGTATTCAGGACAAGCTTTGGGGCTGAACACTCATCATTAATTCCAAATATAGAAGCTAGAATACTTGAGATTCCTATAATTCATAATACCTTGAGTGTTCTCATGAATATATGCTGTCAGCATTCAATAAAGCTCGATGCAGCCCATGATGAGTATACTGGACTGAAGACGTCAATGTGGATTTAAGCCAGAAATTACTTGCAATCTCTATCCAAAATGGAATTTGTATGCAAAATTATTGGCATGGAGGTTACAACTAATTATATGACCACCATGTACACAGTTGAGATGGCTCAAATAAATGGACTACTATGGACCCATCGCACTAAGTGGACAGTGTTTTCTTGACTGAATTCAATGTATGATAGTGATGGTGATGCCTTCGTCCATCATTATCGAAGGTTTGCTAAAGTATTAAAAAGGTAATGTAGAGGCACTATGGTTGGCATGGAGTTATGTATTGCACAAAGCAAACCTTGGTTACGATAAACTACTGTTGCCATCACATAACCACGTAGAAAAGTGTGCAGGTTGTCTTAGCATCATGAGAGGAAAAGAGCGATGCCCACACTCCAAATAATTAAACACAGAATGAAATTGTGTACAGAGTGCATATCATAGTACAATTTAGCCCAGCATGGTATACTGGGGTGCTATAGATAGGAGACAAGTCGGTAAATGCAATTTATACATAACGGTTGGTGTATGTATTAACAAAGTACATTGTGACTGTTGCATCCACAGTGACCACCTCTTTCCAGGTCATTGTAGACACTGTTTCCAGTACTGGGCTTTTTTTCATGATAGCCTAATGCATTCTGGGTGCCAGTGTCTTGTTTTGCTTCCATCAAAGTAAGTAGACTAACACACCTGAAATCACACCTGAAATCAATGGTTTATGAACGAAAAGTGCAACATTGGAAAACGTGGAATGAGGTGATCACCCTAATTGCTTCTTTACACATGAATAAATTGAATTAAATATGAATAAATTACATATTTACTTTCAAAGTCCAAAATAACAGCAAGAATTCCAGCTTTCTGCTGGAATGTGCATTCAAAGAGGAAGTGGAATGAATTGTCACTTAATGAACGCAGTTTCACATTTGCGTCCTGGTCTTCACACACGCGGGATGGATGAAGTGTCTGTGACGCATTTGCAGCGACACTTACACCGCCGAAGTGGGACATAATCTTTGCACATGAGAGATTTAATAGCCAGAGGAAAAGAAAAGCTGCTGTTTGGGCACTAAAAAAAAGGCAGCATATGTAGCAATAGCTGTAACTGAAGGTTATAAATAATTCAACAGTAAAATGTTATTACAGTACAAGTAAAACAATGCCATTTGTTATCCCAGCCACCCCTGCCAGCGCCAGTGCTCTACTAGGCCTGCTCAAAATAAATGCTGATCATTTAGTTGTGGTATTTTACTTTCTCCTTGCGGCCAGTTGATGTTCGCTCTACCGTTTATTTGTTGGGAAGGTTGATTTTACCTGCAAACTGGCAGTGGTTCCACACACCAGAGTCTCACACACAAACACACACACAAGCACACAAACACAAGAGCACGAGATCGGGTGGCAGTCAGTGACAATATGTGAGTCTAGGGGCCTGGAGGTATGGGCATGTTCTCCATGCCAGCTGTAATGCAGCCTGCATGGAGAACACTGAAAGTGCGTATGACTGTTTTGGGCGGCCCGAGAAGGCAGACCAAACAGTTATTGGCACTTAGGAGTGTTCTACCACTCCTCCCCTGCTCTGCAGCCCCACCTCCTCACGCAAGCTGCCGCAGCTGGAGGAAAAAATAAAATGATAAAAACAAGCCGCGGTCGGTAGGGGAGTACCTGCTGGGGCGGTGACGTGGGGAGGAGGAGGGGCAGGGTGGGGGTTAGTAATGTATGGATAATGGAGGTTTGCAGGTAAGTAAACATTTAAATAAATCAAACAAATTTCGTTGCACGCACTGCATTGCATTTAGGGATGCAGTGCGCGCAACGAAATTCGTTTGATTTATTTAAATGTTTACTTACCTGCAAACCTCCATTATCCATACATTACTAACCCCCACCCTGCCCCTCCCCCTCCCCACGTCACCGCCCCGGCAGGTACACCCCTACCGACCGCGGCTGATAAAAACATATCGTTATTGTCATTTTATTTTTTCCTTTCTTTTGCTGCTTTATGGCAGTGGGGTGACGCTAAGGTGGAGGAGGAGGAGCCACCACTGTTTAAACCAGTCTTTAATTTGAATAGTTTTTGTTAAAAGCCTTTTGCTATATACCGCAGTTGCCGAATAGCAAGGTTGCCTGGGTTCGATTCCGCCTTAGGCCTCTTTCTTCTCATGTACCACACCCCTTCTGCCTCCTTATATCGCCCTTGCAGGTTTTTCCATCTCTGCTTTCCCTGCTTGCCGTTGTTTCCCTATTTTTCTCTTCCTTAGTCTTTCTTCCTTTTAAATACTTTCTCTTCCTTGCTCTGGGTCACTGTCTAATGAAAACCAAGTACTACCCTCTAAATATGAATGCTGTGCCAACCAACTAAAATAATTGGACGAAATTAGGCATGATTAAACCACTGCATATATTATATAATAATTGAACTACATTGTCCTCCATTTAGTGACTCTTTTGACAATCTCATTGAGGTAAACAAGAAGCCCACTCCATAATTTTACAATATATCTCAAATACTAGGTAATACGTTTTTTTAACATAATGCTTCAGCAGATCGTCTCATGCATAAAAGCACTATAGAGCAGATGCCACTATTATTCCACTCAAAGATACTTAATTTACTATTCAATCGGTTGCCTGTACCGGAGTAACTCACCAAGCTTATGGCCTTATTTAGAGTATCATGGGATCTTGTTACTCCAAGTCAGCAGATGGATGTTCTCCGTTCCCCCGTTGTTGCTCCATTGAAGACACTGAAAGTTTGCTGAGTGGCTACTTTGTTTAATGCAGCCACTCTACAAAGTTTTTCATTCCTCAAAAACAAACCCCCACAGTGGAAGTTTGTTAATGAAAAACAAAACACAAATGCAGCTGACATATTGGAAGTTTTCTTCCAGACTCTGGGTGTCACTTTTGTTTTCAATTTGAGATTACCGATCTTTCCCTGGCAGTCCTGAACAGGGAAAAGCTATTACATAAAGTCTTCCCTGCGTAGGGTGATTAATCTGAGGTACTTAACTAAGGAACCAATATCTGAAGAGCTGTCAGTCAAATGTTTCGCCTGGCAGAGCCAGCATAAGCTCCACTGGTGACAAACATGGCAGTTCTCTCGACTCTAAAACTGAGTAAATATGAGTTTTTTGCACAGGATATCCACCACATTTTTGACAGAATAGTCCACTAAACATCAAATAAGGTACTTAGGGCCAGATGTAGGTAACTTCAATTTAGCGAGTCCTTAATAGCGATTTTTACCGAATCGCTATTAAGGACTCGCTAAATTGAATGTAGGTAGGAATCGCTAAAATATTAACGATTCCTTAACATTCCTTAATAATGAATCGGTAATTGAGATCCGTTATTAAGGAATACCTAGCCATTCATTCCTATGGGCTAGGAGGCCCATAGGAATGAACGAGAAGATATTCACTATTAGCGATTCGGTATAACCGAATTGCTAAGAGCAGGAGCTATTTCAAGGGTGCCAGGGACACCCTGTTGCACCCCTGAAATGTGCATGTGTGCACATGTGGCGTACATACATGCCCTAAGGGCATGGATGTGTGCCACATGGCACATTTAAAAAAGCAAAAAAATGCTTTTTTAAAGGAAATCGTACTGACCACCAACTGGAAGTTGGTGGTAATTAGCGATTCCTTAAGGCTGAAGTGCACTATTTTTAGTGCTAGGTACTTTGCATTTAAGGAATTGGTATTTCTGATTCCTTAAATGCAAGAGCAAAATAAGGAATCGCTATTTTGCGATTCCTTATTTTGCAAGTAGGTTTCAACTCACCTACTTTGCACTCAGCCAAATACTGGTCGGTAACGCAGAAATTCTGCGAATTTCTGCGTTACCGCTCGGTATTTGGCCACCTACATCTGGCCCTTAGTGTAGTATTTGACCACAGGGGTTTATAAGCATCATACGTGTACCCCTTCTCTGAAAAATGACGAAGCCATTACATACTTGCGAGGACATTTCCACTGCTAAATGATCAAACAACTGACTGCAAAAATAATCAAAACCACACATTCAAAATAGTCCATTGTCACTGCAAAGCCATAAGACAGAAATGGCTCTGCTGGGATTTCCATCTTTAACCTGCAGCTTGCACACATATCCCTGAGAAGGCTCTCAATTTGCTAAACTGTCTTTCTAGCTACACGTAGAGGGGCAATAACAGGTAAAACAGCCTCTAATCAGAGAATGTTCAAACATTGAACCAGGAACACATGTGGTTCGTGTACCTCTTGTGTTGATGTGTTACAGAAAAAAGAATATGACAAAGCATAAAGAACACTCAAATCGAAGCTGAATGAAAAGGCTCGTTTGTGTGAAAACATAAATGGCAACATTACGGGCCTAATTCCAAAGGGGCCTGAAATCCAGTTTTCGTTGCAATCTAGAAACTCATATATTCATCTAAAATGAGCACATATCCACCTGCAAATAGCAGGCAGAAATACTTATGGAAAACATGCCAGAGTATAACAAAACCATGAGGAACAGTGAGTGGTAATAGTGCTTTCCCTATGTTATTCTCAGCCAAGATGCTAGAACGCATAATCTCTTGGTAAAGGCCCAAAAATACCACTCTCTATAAGTAATACCATAAGAGGTTTTATAGAGCCTTACTCCCAAGTGACTTGTAACTGGACCCATGTGAGGGAAAAGTATGGAAAATATGACATGCAAAAGAGGTATGTACAAAATTACAAATATTGCGACTCTGAGGAATCATGCAAGCGTAATTGTTATTTGCACCTTAGTAATTCGGAATTGCAGAGATTTGCTAAATGCGAACAGTCACAGAACAAACTTCAGTATTCATAAGTGCGTGCAGGTGTGCATATGCAAGTCAACCGTGGCCCGTACAGGTAAGAGTGGTGGGGCCAGGTGGGCGGTGGGGATTTTGACAGATGATGACGAGGGAAAGTTGATTATTTATTTAATTTCCCCTCGTTGTCGTCTGTCGAAATCCCCCCCCCACCCAGCCCACCGCTCTTACCTGCACGGGCCGCGTCTGATGCAAGTGCACAAATGGACAATTTGTTTATTACAAAAAGTGGTCTGGATTTGGGTGTTATCAGAAGAGCTATTTCCAATGTCAATGTTTCCGATACTTTTGCACGCGCAAAGTGAATGTTGATGATCATGCAGAAGTCAATTCTAAGGTAAGGGTGCAATGCCTGCCTGCCCAAGGTGGCACGGCTTATGACTAGCATAAGTGAACTAAACATATATTCATGACAGTAAAGCTTGTGTGCCACTTAACATAGCGTAACATAGCGCAGCATACTACATGATTACCACATGATATGCACATAAAAATATACCATAACATCAAAAAAGTTACTATCAGAATATCCACCTCCATAGTGCCTAGCTGATGCGCCAGCACAACATCGCTGCCGTAGCTAACACAGATAAGTCACAGTGCCGCATGACCAGAACCTACAATGCTAACCATGACATAGAGAAAACCCACTACACACACCACATTCACATTAAGTAGTACAGACACCAGATCCACCCTATGGAACATGTCTGTGAGAATAACTTGCCCCTTGAAATCCCTCACAAAACCAATGTGGTTCTTAAACGAAATCCCACAGTTTGGAATGTGATCTAGATGACATTAAACTAAGTGTCAAGTGGCCAAGTAATTGGTAGATGCTATGCTACACAAATACCCAGTAACATAACATACTACTTTTAAAAGCTGTTAAATACAGCCCTTCTTTTGCATGAATTACACTTAGTTATATACTTAAGACAATATTGGTTACTGAAACAAAAACTACACTAGCTGCATTTTACGACCTTGACATACATAGGCCAGTTCAAGAATAATGTGAATTAGAACATTGGAATGTTGGGCGCTCCATTGAAAACAATGGAGCGCTCCGGGCTTCTAATGGACAGTAAATTTTGATGGCCAGATAAAATTTGGATCCTCCTGAGGCTCAGCCGGGAGTAGGAATATTGCTATTTTGCACGTTTTTAATCCTGTGTCAGAACTGTATTTTAACCTCACTCACCCTGCTTTCTGACGCCGATCACTGTGTGCAGACACCCCCTCTCAGCGGAGCTAGCGCTGGAGAGGGACAACACCTGGAGACTTTTCGGCCGCCATTCCCCGCGCCGAGCACAGGGACACGCCCCCTTTGAGGCCACGCCCCCTGCCACCAGTACAAAGCGCGCTGATCTCACAAGCGCCTTAGATAAAATTTGGATCCTCCTGAGGCTCAGCCGGGAGTAGGAATATTGCTATTTTGCACGTTTTTAATCCTGTGTCAGAACTGTATTTTAACCTCACTCACCCTGCTTTCTGACGCCGATCACTGTGTGCAGACACCCCCTCTTAGCGGAGCTAGCGCTGGAGAGGGACAACACCTGGAGACTTTTCGGCCGCCATTCCCCGCGCCGAGCACAGGGACACGCCCACTTCGAGGCCACGCCCCCTGCCACCAGTACAAAGCGCGCTGATCTCACAAGCGCCTTAGATAAAATTTGGATCCTCCTGAGGCTCTGCGGGGAGTAGGAATATTGCTATTTTGCACGTTTTTAATCCTGTGTCAGAACTGTATTTTAACCTCACTCACCCTGCTTTCTGACGCCGATCACTGTGTGCAGACACCCCCTCTCAGCGGAGCTAGCGCTGGAGAGGGACAACACCTGGAGACTTTTCGGCCGCCATTCCCCGCGCCGAGCACAGGGACACGCCCACTTTGAGGCCACGCCCCCTGCCACCAGTACAAAGCTCGCTGATCTCACAAGCGCCTTAGATAAAATTTGGATCCTCCTGAGGCTCAGCCGGGAGTAGGAATATTGCTATTTTGCACGTTTTTAATCCTGTGTCAGAACTGTATTTTAACCTCACTCACCCTGCTTTCTAACGCCGATCACTGTGTGCAGACACCCCCTCTCAGCGGAGCTAGCGCTGGAGAGGGACAACACCCGGAGACTTTTCGGCCGCCATTCCCCGCGCCGAGCACAGGGACACGCCCACTTTGAGGCCACGCGCCCTGCCACCAGTACAAAGCGCGCTGATCTCACAAGCGCCTTAGATAAAATTTGGATCCTCCTGAGGCTCAGCCGGGAGTAGGAATATTGCTATTTTGCACGTTTTTAATCCTGTGTCAGAACTGTATTTTAACCTCACTCACCCTGCTTTCTGACGCCGATCACTGTGTGCAGACACCCCCTCTCAGCGGAGCTAGCGCTGGAGAGGGACAACACCTGGAGACTTTTTGGCCGCCATTCCCCGTGCCGAGCACAGGGGCACGCCCACTTTGAAGCCACGCCCCCTGCCACCATCCCAGCCCTATAAACATGTGTATGTACCGGAAGCGCAGCGGACGAGCGCAGCGGGCGCGACGATTGCGCACCGAAGGCGCGCTTAAGGCAAGCTCGTCTGCGCTCGTCCGCGATCAGGACGCGGCCGGGGCCGGTCCCCCTGCCCGACTCACCAGCTATACCACCGTAACATACACTCGGATTGAGATGATGTCCTTGAGACCTCCGCTTTGCCTGGCCTGCCCTTGGTCTATCTCTGATGTTCGGAGCCACGTTCACGTATGTAAACTCTGTAATTTATCCCTTCCATCCGTCGATCTAACATACAGTCCGGCCCACGCTCTAAGTCCTGCCTCCACTCGTGGAGCCTGCCCCTCTTTGACCCTCAGAGCTGTGCTGATCAACTGCCGATCACTGAGCAAACATGCCATTGACATCTGGCAGTCCCTTCGGGACAACAACTGGGATCTGTTTTTCTTAACAGAAACTTGGCTGAATGATACCACAAACCCCATTATCACCCTTGCCCTACCGGAAGGCTATAGTATCGTCTGTGCCAATAGATCCAATGGTAAACAGGGGGGTGGCGTTGCCTTAATCCACAAATCCAAATGGGCGGCTACCTTCCCTCTTTATGACCCAATTGACTGCATAGAAGGCCTGCCTTTTAGTGTTCAAATCTCCCCGTCTTCCTCCTGCTCAGGAATACTTATCTACCGTCCCCGCCATTCCAACACCTCCCACCTGCCGGCTCTGGCGGATTATATTATCCAACTTAGCACGCGCTACGCCAACTTCACTGCTTTAGGGGACTTCAATCTCCACGCAAATGAGGAATCTTGTTCGCACAGCAAAAATTTTATCTCTACGCTGGCGGCCTGCAATCTAGATAAAAAAATAGACCTACCCACGCATAAAGCTGGACATACTCTAGATTTGATCTGTTCCAACCTACCAAGTATTTTGGCAGCCTCCCCCATTCCGGTTATTTGGTCGGATCATTTCCTCATCCCTTTTGAGATTGTCATCCTTTGTTCCATCAGACCCACTATCGCTCCTAAAGCATCAGGCAGAAACTGGAGCCGCATTACCCCTGAAACGCTCCAGGAATATAAAAAAAACTCCCAACCCATCCCGTCGTCTGACCCTGACAGTGGGATTGATCATTTGGATGCCTGGATCGGTCAAGCCCTTGAGGCTTTAGCTCCTCTTAAACCTATCAAAACCTACAGGGCTGCACCATCAGCACCATGGTATTCCGACGAGCTTCATCAGAAAAAGGCCTCGTGTAAATCTCTCGAACGCTCCTGGAGGCAGAACTACTCCCTGGATAGTAAAACCACCTATAAGACAGCCCTCAAAGAATACCGCAGAAAGATTGAGGAGCACAAAAGGGACTTTCTGGCCTCTAGAATTAAACATGCTAGTAACGGCGCTAGGGAGATTTTCAACATAGTCAGATCCTTTACGAACCCCAACGCGCTGACTCGGACTCAGCCTGCCTCCCAGTCTCTGTGCGATAAACTTTCGCAATTCTTTGAGGAAAAAAATCGAGACTATCCATCACTTACACGTTACAGGCGCCCACTCTGTTAGAATTTGCAGACATTTCCGAAGCCGACACTATGGTAGAATTACTCAAGTGCAAATCTGGCTCCCCAAATGACCCTTGGCCAGCCAAACAATACAAGAAACTGGCACCCCTGCTCAATCCCTATTTGAACCATATCTGGAACGAATCTTTGCGAAGGGGCAGTTTCCCCGCCAAATGGAAGCATGCTTCCCTGGTCCTCATTTTGAAGAAGCCCAATTTATACCCTGACAACCCCAGTAATTACAGGCCCATTTCTCTTCTGCCTGCCCCAGCTAAGATCCTGGAAAAACTGGCACACTCCAAGCTGGCGAATTACATCGAATCCAATGGGCTTCTAAATGACTCTCAGCACGGCTTTCGGTCAGGCCACAGCACAGAGTCAGCCCTTGTCGAAATGGCTGACTCGGTGAGATGGACGCTGGACCGGGGGTCGAGGGCGGTGTTAGTGCTGCTGGATCTCTCAGCGGCATTTTACACCGTCTCTCATAAGATCTTGCTGAGAAGGCTGGGGGACCTGGGTATAGGCAGAACTGTGCTGAAGTGGCTCTCTTCTTATCTATGTGACCGCACACAGCAGGTATATACTTCTCCCTATACCTCCTCCGCTAGACCACTCAAATGGGGAGTTCCACAGGGCTCATCCCTGAGCCCGCTTTTGTTCAATGTTTATTTCACCCCCCTGGCTAAACTGATTGCGCAAACTGGGATCAAATCCACTTCCTATGCTGACGACATTCAGTTACTTTTTACCTTTGATACACCCTCCGCCTCCGCCTTTGATCCGCTGAAATCCTGTCTCAGAGACATCTCCAGTTGGATGGACTCCAACTCCCTCCGACTCAATGCAGGAAAGACGGAGATCCTGTTTTTTAATTCACCATCCCCTCTGGATCCCAATCTGTGGTGGCCAGAAGACCTTAGCCAAGCCCCCACGCCCAAAGACTCGGTGAGAAATCTGGGAGTGCGCTGGGATAATCATCTTAGCTTTAATACCCTGGTTCAAACAGTAGCAGCATCCTGTTTTACAAAAATCAAAACTATTAACCGGCTTATCAACTATCTGCCGGCGGACTGCCGTAAGACTGTGGTCCAAGCATTGATAACATCACATCTTGACTATGCCAACGCACTATACCTTGGTATCACAGCAGGCCTATGTCATAAACTTCAGACGGTCCAAAATGCTGCCGCTCGGCTGGTGGAGAGAATCCCAGCTAGACATCACATCTCTCCCCTCCTCCGTAAACTGCATTGGTTACCCATTGCTAAGAGATGTATATTTAAGGCCATGACTCTGGCCTTTCGCGCATCTAAGGGCAATGGCTCGGCCCATCTGAAAAGCACTCTGAGGCCGTATGTCAATACCAGGACATTACGTTCTAACTCCCTTCTTCTCCTGGAAACCCCAAGATTCAAACGAACTCGTGCTGGAGGGAAAACATTCGAGGTTTGCGCCACCCAGTGTTGGAACAAGCTTCCGGTTGCCTTACGTGCCTGTCAAACAGAATCGGCATTCCGAAAGTCTCTGAAGACTCACCTTTTCTCCACATAATGCTCTCCTTTGTTCCTAACCCCCCTGTTCCCAGATTTATCAGCGCCGGGATGCCCCGTTGGGGCAGCTGTGCGCTTTGTAAAATACACAAATAAATAATAAATAGAAGCCCGGAACTCCAACATTCCAAAGTTTGCTCACAGCTGTTGCTGTGAACAAACGGTCTCACGGAGCCCTAGGAATTCAATTCCCTTGGGCTCCGTGAGGCCTTTGATTTTCAAATGAGAACATTCTGCCCTCTTGAGGTAGAATTCACGAATAGCCTTAGAGCCCTCCGTAGCAGCTCTACTTGCCATTAAAGGCCTGCTTCCTTGTTAAATGTCCCTGCTGGAGGGGGCCTTTAATAGCTGGTAGAGCCCGCTACGGCGGGCTCTAAGGCCATATTAGAACCAATTGTGTATTTTAATTCTGTGCATTAGAGACGTGTTTTAATGAGATTTTAAACTCATGTAAAGTCTGTGTTACCCAAAAGGACGGAAAGCATTGTCATAAATTAAGATATCAATAGAATTACCTATAAATTGATTAACCATTTCATTTGAAGTACTATAAGGTACTGGGGTCTTTTTTGATTAAACAAATGCATCTATTTCGTTATTCATTTATGCATGCGTTCCTATGAAATGTGCTCTACTCAATGGTATTGGTGCACTGTATGTACAGCAAGGAGAAGTTTAAATACTTCAACAGTACATAGAATGAGCTATAACAATCAAATACATTGCAGGTGATAATGATATGCTATAAAGCGAGTAAGACTGAAAAGCGAAATACATTGTGCCTTCTGATGTATTGCCAATTTTTTGCAAATATTTTGGAACATCTATTGTACATTTTTTAAGAGAGAACGCTACATGTCTTATAGGAATTAGCAAACTATATTCATTAAATATATCATCAAGGAACATTGTATTTTTCAAGAGGCCAGCGCTTCAAGTTTTATATGCACAAGTTGAGCAAAAAGGCATGTGCTTTAAAATTCCACACCTTCACGTTTACAGATGCAGGCAATGTGAACATTTAGAATCATTTCGTGACTTGAAACTGTAGGAAAACTACCAATGCAATTTAATTTCCATCATCATAAGTTAGGAATAAGGTTTGAAATGGGGAGTGTGAGGAGGCAGACCTGAACATGCATGGAAAACTCCGAGACATGTCAGTTTGTGGTGTTCTTAAACATTTTGGACGTGTTGGACCTGTCTGCTTCTGGGAGTTCCCTACCTATAAGTTATTTATTTTGTCCCCTTTTTGCCTCCAAGTGTTTCTATTTTTTATTTTATGACCACCAGAAATTTTCTTTGCTATTGTCCAGGGGGGCTAGGTGTCCCTTGATACTGTCATTCCATTTGCTTTGTGGGCCTAGTTTCCCTCAGGAAAATCACAGTTCATAGAGACCTAAAATGGTGACTGGCAACTGACAAAACTGTCACTTCAGTGAGGCTGACCCATTGGAATGTATGTAGAAAGTTCGGGAATCTTCCAGCACCTTCCAGAGGTCAGGGTCCAGCCTATAAATAGTCCAGAACTAGGGCGGCCATTTGGTGATGACCAGAGGGAGCTTGAGGGGAACCTGAGTAGGAGTGAGGCGATAGAGTAGAGAGATAGGCGCACTGAGAAGGGCTAGATTGACCCCTGGGTCGGCTGTTCTACTTTGAGGACGTCATCCCCTGTCTACCGACCGAGCCCTACCGGGATTTATCTCCCTCAGTTCCCAGAACCTTTTTGGTGAAACACATGAGAAATTCGTTAACGAAGCCTCTGGTTTAGGATAGACTGTCTAATTTTATCTACCTTAACCTTTTCCCCCCTTCCACCCGCCTTAGTGATCCTACCTGAACGGTTGCTTTGGAAGAAGGTGAGGGCTGGCCTGGGAAATCACTGTACTTCTCCCCTGGGGTTCGTGACGCTGAAACGAACACCGGAAGAATTCTGCCAGTAGTGGCAGCCCACCGAAGTCCCTGTGGTCAGACCGCTACTGTTGTGACAGGGGCCCCCGCTTAAGAGACCCAGCGAGGAGAGCCCGGGTTGAGGACAGCAGGATAGCGGGGCTGGAGAGAGGCAGTGGGTGCAGCGTGTGACGGCCGGAGTGAATCCGGAAGAAGAAGGAGGCCGGCCGGCGTGAGCACACGCCCCTCTGACGCCTGCAGTGAGGGCGGGCCGGGTGACTGAAAAGAACGCGGAAGCAGGGCAGCGGAGCTCCGACGCAGCCGGCTGTAGGAGGCCTGAGGCGTGGGAGCCGGAGCGGTCGTAGTGCTTCTGACTTGTGACTGAAGGAAGTCGGTGACCGAAGGACTGGCCGGGACGAGATCCAGAGTACCCGGTAAGACGGTGAGGTGACGAGTGGGGCCCCAGAGCCTGAGTGGGCCTCACCAGTACCCCCGGAACTGTGGTGGGAGGAAAGAGACTGGAAGCCCCATTTACCGGCGATAAAGAGTCCAACAGACTATCGTCAGCAGTTCAGAGTGAGCAGGGCTATTACCGTAGGCAGGAAGGTGCGAGACGCCAGGATACCTCAGCTGGGTTTGAGGAGTGTGAGTTTCTGACATATATTGAGCAAACTGAAAGACGAGAGACTAGGAGAACGGCAATATAAACAGAGCTGATCAAGTGAGACTGAGTAAACTGGCAAGACGTACATACTCGTATCTGGGCAGTTTAGATAGGTGGGGCCAGAACGATTAAGAAAACCCTTCAGAGACAAAGGTTTACATGCATCTGTAAGAACATCCTGCCTGCCTAGTTACCCGAACTGTGAGACCCCGGTGAACCAGTAAATATACTTCTAGAGGGGTCATTGAGAGTTTGAAAGTATTGGATACCCTTGAATGTAATACATAAGACAAACTGATTTACTGCTAAAGATAAAAATTGTGCTAGAGTGTGTAATTTAGCCTATGTAAGAACGTTTCTATCTTCCACAGGTTATTGTACTGTAACTGGTAATGCTGAAAGAAATGTTTTAACTGAGCAACATGTGCCTGGGAACCAAAAGTCTAGGAATACTGGGGAAGTGTACAAAGCTGGTAATCTAAAAAGTGATCTTAACTGTAAATGTGATACCGAATTTGAAACTCTGCTAAGAGTCATCAGTGAACCAAAATCTTTTATAAAAGGAACCGGTATTTTTCCAATTTGGTGTGGCGTCCTTATTTTGGTGGTAAAGCGCTGGGTTACTGTGGGTGAGATTGTAAGCACTACACAATTGCCTTGGAGTTCAGCTAGAACCGCTCTGTGCCAGGCTACACTATGTAGTCTAGAAAATCTAGGTCTAACAGGACCCTTTTCACAAAAGCTGTTTTAGAGTATGTAAAGTGGTACTACCTTACATACTCCAGAATTCAACTAACAGTCCTAGGGCCAGACATCTCCACATATCCTGTCTTTTCTGTTGAGAGATCTTTAACCTGGTAGAGGAAATTTCCAAAGGTGTTTGTTTAATATTTCATAGTAAATGTGGGAAGGACATGGTGTAGTCACTGAAAAGTGGCTAGGAGTCACTGGAAAATGGGGAATAATTATTCCTTAGAGGGTGCAATTATGGGAAATTGAAGGAGGGTTTTAAGGCGTGGCATGCTAATATAAAATACACACCTACATAAAAGTAAGGCAACTGCAATACACAAAATACACAGTAAAATCTATTACAATAGAACTACTGACAAAACTAGCTTAAATATACTCCAGCCTATCCTTAGAGTACGTCAAGCACCACAGAAGGCCACATTTGTCCAGAAAAACACTCCTGTAGAATCCATGGAGGCTAGTAATAACACAAACAGATATGGAAACATATAAATGAAATCAAATAACATTTTGAACTGACCTTTATTTAAATTGATTGCTAAATTATTAGATTTTTTAAATTACAAGTTTCCAAAATGTTATTTTTTTATACATCAAAACATGTTAATGCAATATATTATAATGTCACATTTAAAAATACAAATAAATATATCACAAATAAAATAATACATAACTTTTAGGATTGTGACACATTCAGCATTAAATAATACTGTAAGAGAGAGGGAGGAAAAATAAAATGTTTAATACATTTTATTTGAGTTAAATAAAGTTTTAATGAAGATGAATTCTCCCTTGTTGCTATGGTAGTCTTACATAAATAAGAATTAAAAAAACGTGTTTTAGTATTTTCTCATTCAAAAATAGCCTGTATTTTGTATTAATTTAACATTCATTTTCTTAAAATGCCCTATATAATAGGTTGATTGCTACCAAGTGGTGGGGATTTCCACAAATATGCAGAAAGTTACTAATATTAATTTTACATTGATAAATGTAGTTGTAGTAGTCTCAATCCCCTAATTTGATGGAATTGAGACGTATACGTCTAAATCTAGCTGTAAATCTATACATGGGTATGGTGAATAGCACCAATGTGGAGAATTACACCTAGATGTAGTAGCAGAGCTACACATGAGTAGATCTACACTTCAAAACTTGCCTTTGTGAATAGGACGCTTTTTTGCTTTGATGTTTCTACCCTGGAACCGCTCACAAAAATGTTACTCAAATGTCAGATGCAACTGTGCTTTTTAATAGGAAAGAATAGGGAATGGTCCTAATTTCCATAAGGCATTTTCCATTTATCTGACGCGGAAAAAAGGGTAAATGTGCAAAGCACATTTCAATCCGACTTATATTTGAGGATGTTCTACCTGATGAAACACGGTATGAGTAAGTAATGTCTATTAGAAAGCTCCTGACTAACCCAGGTTTCCAGGAAGGCTCCTGCTGTCGACTCCAAAACAAACTGGCTATTTACTCAAAACACAAAACATAGGAAGAAATACATAGCAGGAAATTGCAGACTTTTTTTAATCATGGTGTTTTGGCTTTAGACCATTGAGTTCTATTGAGAATGACGAACAGACCCTTCTGGATTACCAATAAGACTAAGGTATATAAAGAAGGTACAAGAGGCCCAGGCCTAGTGTCTCAGTAAAACTCAAAATGATATCAAATTTGATCCTGATCTGGTTTTTAATATTCAGATGTAAAATGTCTGGGCTACAAGCTTTCTACAATTCAGACTTTTGTGCAAGATATTATCCTTCTTATCCCCTACTATGTATTCCACAGTGGTGGTATATTGCATATTATATCAACCTTTTATTGCAATTCTATTTTGCATTGTCTGTCAGGGCAATTAGAAGAATTTAAAGACTCCAGAACATGTCCACCAGATTGGTGCGTGGTCTCGGGTGTTTAAACCATGTTTCTGAGGCACGGCTGCTCAGACAACCCTTGCCAACTAATCAACAAATTCAGCTGTGGGTCACTGACCACCAGGCCTTTAATTGTTCTGGTCCCCAGCTCCTTTCGGATGTTGTAACCCTATATTTTCCCAGGAGGACACAAAACTTGGGAAACCTTTCGGGGCATATTACCAAGGGCCGCAATACAATTATCGTTGCTTTAGTGTCCGCTTTACGGGCGCAAAGCGGGGATAATTATATCGCATTATTTACAAGGACACGCTAGTGCGTGTTTCCTTGACTTACCTCCCGTTTTTCATACGCCTCGCATCGATAATGAGACGCAAAGTAGGCGTGACCGTGAAAACAACATGGGAAAATATCGCAAAGGCAGCTTTATGATATTATCAACGAGGCATAGCGATAATTTAAATCGCGCAAACTCTGCCTTAACTCAGGAATTTAACAGTTAAATTCCTGACTAAGGCATACCTAACATGGGAGGTGGATTGTGGGGCTAAGGCCACAGGGCCTATCATCAAGCTTATCGCAATTTTCCATGGATCAATGCTGGGAAACCAGCGATGTTCCATGGAGATCCAAGCTATCGCTGTAATATTTATCGCCATAGCGTTGATAATATAGCGCTAGCTTGTCAATTTATTCCAGCGATAGCCGGCGATAATTAAAAGCGCGCTAATCGCACTCAGCGAGAATTATCGTTGGGGCTTGATAATATGCCCCCTGCTTACTTGTGGTTCCTCTTTTTAACCGTAAGAGATGCTGCTGTAGATCCTTAATTTTTCCAGGGCTCCAGTCACGAATGCTCTTACATTGAAACTCTGTTGTCTACAGAATCTTGAGCAGGTCCACTACAATTTGAAAGCTTTTGGCGTTTCCTAAAATTCGGTCCGTGGCATCAAAGCTTTTACTATTCTTTTAGCACCAAGTTGCTCTAGTGAAAACACGCTTTAGAAATAAATAAAGAAACAAAAAAAAATTAAAACATTTTGTGCTGCTTCCTTACTTTCTTGCCAAAATAGAAGTGTATGATCTATGATTATTCTCAGTCGAAGCAGAGAATTTCAACATCATCAAAAACGATCAACCAAAATATCTTAGTTCTTTTCTAGTAAAATTGTAAAACATCTCGAAGACACGCCATTCCTTTTCTTTAGTAAATGACACCTCCTTTCGCTTTATCCTCTGGATATTGCTGCCTTCGTGAAAAATACATTACACCATTCGTCAGTATTAGATAACAAACATCTGCAGGATGCTCCAACTACCTTTTCAGGCCTCTTTTTCTATATAAGACATTGTTTGCCCCTTGACTGCATTTTTTAATGAATATAAGGTAATTTCATTGTAGCTTTAGTTTGCATTTGCATGCTATGTGGACACGTCTGTTTATGTTTTTTTTTTTTTTTTAAAGAAAGGCAGTTTAAAGTGCTATTAGCATGCACTGCCAACCGCGCTTGTATGTTAAAAATGTAACATTGTTGAGATGCTGTTTAATGGATTAACATAAAATGTAGATGGATGGGACAGGGAGCTGGGAGGCAGCCAAGAAATTTGCCAATATGAAGTGAACATCGTTAACTGCTTGTCGTAAGATATAGTAAAATGGAATGACTATATCGCACATTGTGCGCGCTTGAAGGCATATAGTACCGTATTTATCAACTCATGAGTTTTACCTTCCGCCGTTTGGCTAAAATGTAATGCAGAGCAGGTTACTGAATGTAAATGACTTAATAACTTTGCACTGACCAGTTGTCCTTTGTTTACATCAGTAATTCATGGTAACGTTGGTCCTTCAATTTGAATATCCTGAAAATGTCTTTGATGTTTCACGTGTAAAAAAAACTTTTTCTGTTAATTCAAAAATAACGTAGGGTTGCCTCTACTGTGACGAATTGCATTTCTTTTAAATGTATGTTCAAATAGCATTTTGTCAGATGGCCTTTTCACCCTGCTACAGGGGAACCCCCCCTTCTGTTACTTATCTCCCGCCCCTCCACGCCCGCTTCCGCCTTCACCTCTATTGCTTGTGGAATAGGATGTTGTCTCCTTTGCTGCTCCACTTCTGCTGACTACTTTTTCAATGCGCGTTCTTTATTGCTAGCCTAGCTTCAGGGCTCTCTTGCTCCTCATTTACTAGCAGGAGGGTCACTGCACTTCTCGTCCCTGCTATATGTTCTTTTAACTAAACAACTACATGTCAGGTTGCAGTAAAAATGGTCAAAAGACTACCACAAAATTCCGTCTTTTTCACCTCATGCAACTATTTTTTTATGCATGCCGTCTTTTAAAATTGTAAAGGCTAGTATTACTGGAGTTATTACACCTAGACTTAATTTGCCTTTCTACTAGGCATTCTAATTTTTGGCCAAGGGGAACGATTTGTCAGTTTTTATAAACTTTAAATTGATGAAACCACACCATGTCCATCCTTCAAAATGAAATGAGCTACAGTTGATTCCACCACCTCTGCTTTTTGTCAGAAGTACAGCATTCCATAATTGGCATTCAGTCCCTCGCCTTTTAACAAAGCTATAATTCAATCATGAGATTACACACTGATTCATAAACCGACAAATTCCATCAGCATTCTTCATGGCAGCAACAATGGGATCAGTCACGGATGAATTGCCAGGGCTAAGTACATGAGGGTGAATCATTTCTTTGATTGATTTGATGAACTGTGATGTCTACGTGATGTGGGACTGTGAGTGTTGCTATTTCTTGAGCAAACCTGGCAATGCATCTGAAAAGGAATAGCGAAACATCAGTATTTGAGAGAGGACCCTTGTCCTTCAATGTAAGGCTTTTGTTCTCTTTTTCTGTGGATTTTCTGTTATAGGAGATTTAGATTGGTCCAACTGCCATGTAAAAGAGCAGAGTTGCAGAAGACCAGCAACGTCAATTAATTTCCCTCAAACAGATGACTAAATGATCCTGAGATGCAAGATTGAGCTTCACTGTATTCAACTAACGTAAGTAACATGGCCCATATATGGACTAATGTTTGTAATATATACTCAGAGGGGTTCCTGATGTTAGTCTGATTGCAACACTAGATGATTTGGTAAGGGCTGGTAGGCACTTAACCACAGCTTTTTTATAAATCCCTTTTGAGAAAGGCAAGCAGTGACTACCTAATAGTTTCTTCCTGCCCGCGCTCTCAGTTTTCAAAAGAAAACTGCTCATATGACACCACAAGCCTTGCAATCCCAGCCTCTGTTCTAACTCTTTTGGAACTTGACAAAGTTTACATGTTTTAGCCCACAAACATAAAGGGAACATTCAGCTTTCGTTCTTGGAAGTGACGGGGCAAAGGGAACAATGGCACAACTTATTGGGGTCTATGACATGTGAGTGCCCTTGTAAGAAATCAATTCACATGCCCACACATCCCTTCAAGGTAACGCTAAAAATCAGTGAAAAAATAGCTGATATAGGGGCATATGTAAGAAGCCGTTTGCGATTCGCAAACGCCGGAATTCGCAGAATTCCGGCATTTGTGAATCGCAACTGGCATTTTGGTATGTATGGGCCACATAGCAAAATAAGGAATCGCAAAAATCGCGATTTCTTATTTTGCTCAAGCATTTAAGGATTCACAATTTTGCAATTCCTTAAATGCTAAGTAGGGGTGCTCTGCAAATTGCGATTTTGGCTTAAGGAATCACAAAATAGCGCCTACTCCAAGTAGATGGTATTTTGCGATTTCCTGTTAAAATGCATTTTTTTTTAAAATTCAAAGTGCCACGTGGCGCACAGACATGCCCTTGGATGCTTGTTTCCAGTCCAGGGAGGACCTGGCTTGGCAGTTCGGGCTGGACTGTTCCCATGGGGCACAGGGTCAAGACTGATTTGCATATAGCTGGGTTCACACTGGAAAGGCATGGTGAGCAAAAAAACGATGGATTTGGGCCCAGATCACTGTACTGGGGTGAATGTATGACATTGAAAGCCATGTATTGGTTATCAGTTGCCAGAAGATCCACGGTCAAGCTGATTTGTATCACCCACAAAGCGAAACATGGGACTGGAGCACTCTTCATCAGGAATAAAATCACCAAACACATTCAACAAAGCAACCTCCGCTCTAGAGTGGCATCTCGCCTCAAAATCCCAAGATACAGGAAAAAAACATGGGTAGCACATCCTTCTCTATTCAAGCAGCCAAACTATAGAACACTTTACCCCCAAACATAAGATCCCTGGATAACTACTTATCTTCAGAAAAATACTCAAGAATTGGCTCTTCCCCACATAAGCACCATACGCAAACAGAAATACACAACATATCCCTCTGTATATAAGCATTTATTTGTACTATAGATATGTACTTATGTATGATGTGTGATGTGTATGATGTATGATGTGAAATACACACTGAACACCAGATGTTCTCTGTCACTAATATCACTTAGTATTCTGTTGTGGATAACTTGACAAGTTTATTGGATACACAGAGCAGATACGACCTGGATGGGAGGGTTTGTTAAGGCTTGTTGTGAAAATCATTTAACCATTGGCAAAGAATAAGCTCAACCAGTGGAATTGTCAAAGAAGATGATAGCATGCTCAGTAGTGATATTACTATGTTGATACTGAATTGTATGGTTATAACTCTTGTTTTGTCTACCACAGTTATTTCTAGATGGCCTGTGATGTGGGTGATACATCTTTACTCGTTTAGAATATTTTACGGAAGCAGGATTAGCACATCCCCTTTTCTTTTCCCCTACTTCTATTATTGTAATCTGTGTCTTCAGAGGTCTTCGCAATAAGGGCCAGATGTACAAAAGATTTGCAACTCACAAATCGGTCAAAAACTGATTTGTGAATGGAAAAACGGTCGTACGCCATGCACGAATGTCTTTATTAAACCAAAAATAGCAACATTTTTGGGAACAGAAATAGTGAGTAGGTATTAGGAAATCGCTAATCCCGACTCCAAATGGGATGTGTGAGTGGGTCACAAATAGCGAATAGTCACTACTTGGCCAGTTTGTACCTGCAAATTATCACCAATGCAACCCAGGTGGTAACGGGTGTAAACTATAGGAGCTGGCCCAGAATGTAGCATGGCTATCTGCAATGGCTGTCCTGTATGTCATAGCAAAGAGGTTGTGCATAGAGGCTGCTCAGCAGAGGAGGAGGCGGAGACAAGAGAGGATATTCCAAATCTGGCTGACTATTTTTGACCAAACAGACGAAGAGATATATGACAAATATAGGATAAGAAGCACTGTCATTTTGGAGTAAATTTGCCTCTTAAAGCCACACCTGGAAAGCAGTATTCTGTGCAGCAATTCCAGTTATTCTGTGCACCTAATAGGCACTAGTAGTTACCAGGATGCGGTAGCTGTTGCAGGTGGGGAGTCCCAAAGTACGCTTTCATGTTTCTTCTGCTCTTTTCTGGTTCTCTATATCCACTACCACATATACATGCCCAGAAATTGTGAGGAAATGGGGATTACCAAATTGCAATGTTGTCAGATTGCAAAATCACCCCAGGTCATAGGGTGTATATAAGAGACACATGTGCCCATATGCCCCCATCCCATCTTGAATACCTTTTTAGGAACTTGAAAAACGCACATTCACTTAATATACAAGTGGCTTGCAATGCCCACAACATAATCACTTACATCGTATCACAATATTCAAGAGTACCTATGACTACATGTTCAGACACAGCACAATATATAGATGACTGGAAAGTGGGGCTTTTGATGATGGATACTTATTAGGTACTGACGAATAATGTAAATGCTGATATGTAAGTGCCTAATCCGCACTCTCATTTAAATATGTTTCAGGTGACAGTGAGTATGCCCTATGTCCCTTGATACTCACACCCTACCTTTCTCCCAGCAATCAAAATGAAAGGCGATACAGCACTGCACATCAGCGCACCAGGACTGCAACTGTGCGAACATTTGGACTTCTGAAATCTTGTTTTCATTGCCTCCATAAGAGTGGAGGGGGGCTTGCAATACATACCAGAAACAGCTTGTAAGATTGCAGCAACATGTGCCATCCTACGCATTATTGCCTGCAGAAGAGGCCTACACATTGTGGCGTCTGAATCTGATTCAGACGAGGATGATTCTGGTTGACCTGTTCAGCAGCCAACAGAGCATCACAGAGCTGTGGAAGAGAGAAGGCGTAGGGAGCACACTGCTCCACATTACTTCACTAGGTAAGACAATCTCAGATCCGCAATGCTGTTAAATAATGCCACCACACTTGATTGAATGCTTAAACTAAAGCTACCTTTAATGGTAGGTATTATCAAACAGTTGACAGACAAGCTGTCATTTTCAACAATTCTGACACCATGTAGTCAGCATGTAGGTTGGTTACAGCACCAACAAAAGGAAAACATATATATATATATATATATATCTCCACTCCCTCAGTGTGGCACCTCATTTGTTTTATGGAAGTGCGTCTGGTATGTGTAGTGCCACCAGGTTAAGGTGAGAAAGTGCGACTGGAACTGTGTCGCAGCATACGTGAATCTGTGGCAGAGATGGTGCTGATTCTGGACAACTCAGTGTCAGAAGCCTCTGCTTCCACACCACCAGCAATATGTGCTGTCTAGATTACCTCCACTGCAGCTGTGATCTGGCCAAGGCCCCTTGATACATCCCCACTGAAGTGGCTCATCTCCACCTGTAATGTCACAGTATGCGTGGATAGAGTAGTGGCAGCCTGTGAGAGTCTCCCTGTGGCACTGGTCATGGTACCCATTTGCACAGCACTGCTCCTCTCCCTGCGCCTTTGAGTGCTCCTGTCCTCTGACATCTCAGTGCAGAGTTTCTCGAGGGCACCAGTAAGTTGGTCCATTTGTGTATATGCGGGCATTAGTGTCTCCCAACTAATTACCCACTAATTACCCACTGTGCAGAACCCCACTGGTATTGATCATTGAATTGCCCGCAATTTGCGGTTTACCATCCTCATCTTTTTGTGCTGCAAGTGCTGAACCTGCAGCATTGATGCCTCAATATCACCATACACCGTGTGTTGTTTGCCAGTCGCCTGAGACCCAGAAGTCTACGATGTGGGACGGCACCTACGGGCATGCAGAGTGGAGCACTGCTGTTGGGATCTGATGACTGGCTGCAAGGTTGAGTGGGTGGCTGTCTGGCATCCTCACCCTCTACTGATAGTGGTTGTAGGGCGAAGGACACACTGCTGAAATGGCCATGAGATGCAGTGGGCAGACTCCCAAGCACTACTGTTTCTTCTTCCTTCATCTGTGCCTGTTTTTTGCTCTCAGCTGTTAGGCCTTCAATATCTTCACCAGGTGCAAATGATTGGCTAATGGAAATACCATTAAAACTTTTATGGGTGAAACACATTCTCATGGGTTGTACACATTTATTCTACACATTTCTGACACTGACTACACAGTTTCTATCAACGACTACAATGCCCATAATGCACCATGTGGGATATTTTGGACATGGAATAATCCTGTCCTGTTCTGTCTGATATAAATGTTTTTTTTACATCCATGTGAACACCAGGTTCAAGGCCAGAAATGTTGCAATGATTAAAGTTTAGCATTACTTTTGGGGGGGACAGGTGCAGACGTGTCCAGGTTGGCAAAGCCTACGGCAGCCCTGGCTCCAGGATTGTCTCCACCACTGCCTTCAGTGTCGTGGGTGGGTATGCAGTTGAGGGTCCACCACATGTGGCATGGGACTCACCTAGGCATGTTGCGACCTTTTCCTTTGTGCAGGAACATAGGTCGCGCCACCTCTTGCGAATCTCTTTGACAGAAAGCTTTGCTACACCCACAGCAATTATCTTCTGCGGATGTATGACGTTACAACGCATGCTTTTACCACGCATGCTGTTACAACGCAGTTTTTACAACGCATACCATTACAACGCATAACGCTTTGGGGTGCTGGATAGTGAATAGTTTAATTTACTATTCAAACTCCAGTCCCCGTGGACACTAGGGAAGGTGTTGGATAGTAAATTAAATCTATTCCCTATCCTAGGGTGCCCCCCAGCGCAATGCGTTGTAATGGCTTTCGTTGTAAAACCTGCGTTGTAATAGCACTGCGTGGTAAAAGTTGCGTTGCAAAGGATGTTTCCCATCTTCTGCTGCATGCAGTTAAATATCTCATTCTTCTGTGTCTCTGGAACATTCATGAATGCCTGCCCAAACAGGAAGTCCTGCTTGTTGCAACACTTCTCAGTGAGAATCTCCAGTTCCTGCTCTGTAAACTTCGGTTTTCCCTTCCTCCCCCCTGCCTCCTCCACCTGCTCCTGGATGGCCATTCCTGGTGTTGGGTGACTGGTGTTTGGGCTCTTCAATTCACTGCATGTGCTCTGCATCTCTCCTCTTTCTGCCTCCCTTACTGGATTCTATACTGTCCCCTGTCACATTTAACCTCTACATGGACTCGATTTGGTCTCTACTAACAGATAACAGCATCAACATTCACCAATATGCAGGTGATATACAACTCTACTTGAAAGTCTCCACTACTTCAGCCATTCAACTCCTAAAACACGTTTTGCACACCATCAAGACCTGGATGTCCAGCGCCTCTCTGAGGCTCTACCCAACCAAGACAGAATTCCTGTTATTTGCAACTAAGAAATAGTGGAAACCTTCCATAATAACATGAACATCGATGGCTTCGAACCACATTTTTCACTGAACACCAAATCACAGGTATTCTCCCTCAATGTCGACCTCATCCTCAAAGTGCGAAAACCACAAAAACAGACTTGTATCAGTGGTACCAGCTCTCTCTTCCAGCCGCGGTCGGTAGGGGAGTACCTGCTGGGGCGATGACGCGGGGAGGGGGAGGGGCAGGGTGGGGGTTAGTAATGTATGGATAATGGAGGTTTGCAGATAAGTAAACATTTAAATAAATCAAACGAATTTCGTTGCACGCACTGCATTGCATTTGGGGATGCAGTGCGGGCAACGAAATTTGTTTGATTTATTTAAATGTTTACTTACCTGCAAACCTCCATTATCCATACATTACTAACCCCCATACTGCCCTTCCCCCTCCCCACATCACCGCCCCGGCAGGTACTCCCCTACCGACCGCGGCTGCTCTCTTCTAAAGAAAGCGAAACAGTTTCCTCCAGAAGAGGCTTCAGAACTGTTGTTCCAGCCCTCGTAGCTTTGCACATGGATGGTAGTAAAAACCTGCTCCACATTGGAAACCCTTGAGGATATCCTACTCACCACAGCACGCATCATCCCCATCCTGCAGGCAGCCACGGCCGGTAGTAGGTGTAACTGCAGGGCGGTGACGTGGGGAGGGGGAGGGCCAGAGTGGGGGGTATTAATGTATGGATTACGGACTTTAACAGGTAAGTAAACATTTAAATAAATAAAACAAATTTTGTTGCGCGCACTGCATCGCATTTGGTGTGGCTGCCTGCAGGAACTCCATTTGCTTTCCTTGCTAGCCCACACCATCTTCAAAACCACCAGCATCGTTTGCAAAGTCATCTAGACCAACACTCCGGTTTAATTAAACCCACTCTCTCCTGTGGTTCTTGGCAAGGACTCAATTAGACCACAGACTAAGAAGAGTAAAACAAATAAAAACAAGCCAGGAGGCTTTTTTCCATCTCACACCCGGTATCTGGAACAAAATCCCTGAATTAGTCCGAACCGCTTTAAAGCTGCTCCAGTTTAGGACATTTTTGAAGCCTCATTTCACGCATCACAATGCATTATTCGTTCACAACCTCTACTATCACTCGTTGACTTTATGCTTGTCTTTGACCCTATACAAGCACTCCGCTGCCTTTCAGTTAGATTTATGCTATACAAATACCATAAACATACAAACAAAGTACTATGTGAAAAGTAATTCTAATTCCCGTGGAGAAAGGCAATCAGGGAAAGAAAGGATGTAAAAATAAGGAAGGATATAAAAAAACAAGAGGATCCACTTTTCCAATGTTTATGCAAGAGCAGAAAAGCCACCCTGCACAGGACAAAAATAAATTTCTAGTACAATAATAGAAAAAACGAAAAATGCATGAATTTTGTATGCTACTTTGACAATATTGATTTTCGTTTTTCAAAGGGTTGTGTGAACTATTTTCACAGTTGCTGTAGTCTTTGCCTTAAGAGTGTTAATAATCTTTCTGATCTCTTCAAACCGACCGTGGAGACCACAGCTAATGCATGTTTGTTCATTGATCACCAGGACTGTGAAATGTCTTTGAATTTTCCAGTCTTTGAGTATTTACATGTGATGTATATGCACATAAATATTCTAGGGACAACATTCAGGGATTTTTTTTGTAATTTTGAATGAATAAGGAATGTGTTGATGTATTTGAAGCCAAGTATTGGATTCTGATTCAGAGACCCAGGAGCTGCTGAAATGTAATCACTTTTCCACACAACACAGCATAGGAAAGGAATTTGCTGCGTTACGTTGTGTCAAAGGAAGAGAGCGGAAATGCTCCATATTTACAAATGTATAGAGCAATTTTACTCTTTTTCTTTGGGCTGGTGTACTGTGTGCTGCCTAGCGCCAAAGCAGGCACCCTTGCACCATAGTGCAAGATTGCCTGCTTTACAGGCAGGATTGTTTTTGCGCAGGAAAGGAAACCTTCCTGCACAAAAACAAGCCATAGGGTCATATTCCTCTTTCTGTGTGTGCTGCCAAATTCTACGCACATGGAAAGAGGAAGCAACAAAGAGGAATAAATATACTTATACTGATAAATCTCTGCTGGATAGGTGCACCATTTTGCTGGTAAGTCTTTGTAAATTTGGGTTTGATTCAAAATACATGGGTAGATGCATGGGAAGGCCCATGCTACACCTATGTAATACCAACCTCCCTTGTGTTAGGCTTTTTAAATTTACTAATCCATGCAAAGCCACGCAAAGTGGCTTTGCTTGGCTTATTAAATGCCAAAATGTATTTTGCGCTGAGGCTGCACCACAAAAGTGTTGCAGTCCTGACATAAAATCGTAGAAAATCTGGGCCTTAATATTTTTCTTTTTTGCCGTTTTTTATAGCAAGAACCTGACGCAATGAGGATTAATGGACTATGAACCAGTGTTAGACTGCACTACACATTTTTTGTCTGTTAAGGCATAGTAAGATTGGATGATTTGCCCAGAATCACAATAGGTTGAGCCAAGGCCAGAACTCAACCCTAAATTCCTGTGTTCGGAGTATAGCAGCTCTAGTCAGCAGGCCACATCTCCTTCACTCCTCTATCCCTTTTCCATCAACATAATGCATGCAATACTGATATTCCACAACCATAATTGTTTGCTACAGCAATTAAAATGGTGCCACACATGACTTTAATGGGAGATGGCAATAGTAATGTGTATACTGACAAAGTCTCACCTTTATAATTATTTGCCAACATTCGCAGTGCTCCTTTTGACACTCATTGCACATTTACCTCACTCTGGCATACAGAGAGTATTGCCTTTCCAGACAATCCGTACGTGTAGGGTTGTGATTCAGAAGCCCATATCAGAAAAATATGAAAGCTGCAGTTTTCTGTAGAGAACACTTGGAGGGTTTGTGAATACCAAACATTATGTAAAACTATGAAAATCATAGGTGTACATCAGGGGTGTCCAATGTAGGCCAAGGAGACCCTGATCCAGTCTGGATTTTCAAGACAACCTCTATCCAAATGAATTATATTTTGGTTAATTATATGTAGAATTATCTTATGTTGCTATCCTAAAAATCAGCCATGGATCTGGCTTCCTGGATATACATTAGACACCCCCGAGTTACGACTAAAAATCAGCCATGGATCTGGCTTCCTGGATATACATTAGACACCCCGAGTTACGACTATGCCTATATGGTATACTACATGTTTTTATAACATGCTACATAAAGAGTAAAGGAGCCAAGAGAATGCTGCCTTGCGCCTTTGACATTATGTTATTTAAAAAATAAAAAAAATCTTAGGCACTGTCAATAAACACTGCAACCACTATTCACAATTCTCAAAATTTCTGCCCTCCATACCACAGGAAGGCTTTACTTGCGTCCTTTTACTATGTTACCTCCAAATCACGGATGTATTAGCTGCATCTCTACCCCCTCTATTCCTTTCCTGGATTGTACAGGCTGTGCACCCTATCGCTCTTCTTTTTGCCTGCCCGTATTGACATACACTTTTCCCCCTTCTAATATATGGCATTCGTCACTTAATGTCACGTGGTTCAATTGAATATTTCTAAATATCTGTTTTCCTTAATTAGCAAGAAAGTAAAAAATATTACCTCAAAACCACACCCTTATGTTCAGCACATCCAACTGTGTGCCCAGAAGAAGGGGAAACCAAGAGAAATAGATCTGACTCCTTTATTAATGTGGAGAAAATGCCACAAACACACTTGCCCACGGACGATTACATTGGCTGCGAATCAAACAAAGGCACAGTTTGACTGTGCATAGTCCAGGTATTCTGCAATAACTGTTCTAAATCTTGCTGTGGTGAAAGCTGCCTCACCTAAGGTCCGACTCTCATAAATTCAATCCCATCTGCTCACCATGACATATCTGCCAACTCACACAGTGCCACTGTGTGACACGATATCGGCTCCCTTCACACAGTCTCCTGGTGATGAGCCAATATCACATGGTGTCAGGGAAAACGAGCTGAAAAAAACAGTAAACAGTGGTTGACAGCTCGTTTTCCGAGGCTTTGGACTGCTGACATCCATTAAGGGGTGTGAAAATACCCCAGGACATGGCACCATCCTCAGCAAGCTTTTTGGGGGGAGAGGAGGGCACATGCAGGTGGGTGGTGTTCAAAAGTGCCTCGTAGTTATTTCTTGGCACAAGGCCCTCTCCCCTTCAAGGCCCCACCCTCTCCTCACACAGTGAGATTGTTCTTCAAGTTGGAAGGTATGACATGATACAAATGGTAATGATGACGAGCAGGGCGTCAACAGGGCTGGGTTCCGTGGGTTTACAAACGGTCTTTAAAATGGGTCCTTATAAAGCCCTATATTCAAGTCATCAACTTTACAGGCACAAACAACACTGATCTATTTCTCAACATTGAACCCCTTATGGGAATTTATGTTAGTGATGAAGTCCTTGTTGTACATTTTGCATTTTTTGCTTCATCTTGCATTCCCTGAGAGTATTTAGTTTTTCCAGCTGTTGTGTATCTCTTGTGTTTTTTTTCAATATAGCATAGGACACTTGTATAGTGCATACTATAAATTGGGTTGCCTCCGGGAGTCTGGGAGAGTTCAGGATGGTGGTGGGTGTTTATGATGGAATATGCCAAAGTGGAGTTTCTCAGGGCCTGTCAATGGTTTATAAATGTGTTTATACTACAGGTACAACAAAACCCTGACCTCTGCAGAGCGCCCAGAGAGATGGGAACTTATGTGCTAATTGTAATTGTGATTCTATGGGAAAGAGTGTGAAGGAGGTATACAGCTGTTGAAAAATTGTTAGTGCTAATGCAAAATAAAATGTGGTGCTTACAAGTAAGTGGGTAGCTTGCATGTGTGGTGGGATGGTGTAGTGGAAGAGATGAACGGAGGTACGTGCAGAAGGATAGAGTAAAAAGACAGTGCTAAATCAGAAAGAGATGAAGTGTGTGACATGCAAAAGGAGGATGTCTGAAAAATGTGAGGGTATAAAAGGGCTTGAGTGTCTAACAGAGTGAGAGACTGCAAAGGAACATAGCGTGAAAGAGAGAAACGGAGAGATTACCACTCCTTCCACTGACATTACTAATAATTAATTCAAAGTCTTATAATTTCAGAATTGAAACATGTTCAATTCAAATTATACATAGCAAGTTCATAGCTACTCATGTGACAGTAATAGGCTTATCTTGTTTCTGGTGTAAAATTGTTTGTTGTGTTGTATGTCTGCATCCAGTAGTAGAAAAATTCCAGAGAGTCATCCAGGTACTGGTCAGTTGGAATTCTTTGTGAAGTGCAAAATTGTAGTTTACATGTTTGAAGCCTTATGCCATATCCTTAATAACATAGACCACGCCTCTTGAAAAGGGATCCTTGCTATGCTCCTTTGTCAACACCCCTACTAGAGAGCTCCCATTACCTTTTTGGTTTCCTTTCAAAGAACTGAGAAAGAGACTGCATGCACAGAGCTACAGCCCCTAGATCTCTCTCTCACAAGAATGGAGAACTGAGGAAGATTTCCAGAGATTTTGCAGAGGATTATAAACACATATCTTTTGGGACCCTTTCCAGGGGTTAACTTGAGCTGGTGGTTGCCAATGGTGGCCATCAAAACTCATTTTTGGGGACCGGCACTTATTTTTTCCTAATCAGACATTTTACTAGAGCAAAAGAGTGAAGGCACACAAAGAATAAAGGAGGAAGAGAAAGACAGAGAAAACTTCCCAAAAGGAGAAAGCAGAAACCTACAAGAGAGATATAAATGGAAAGCGAGGCTTTGGTAAAAGATTAAAGAGGCATGAGGTGGACTGAAGACCATGCAGCCTTGGTATTTGGCAATTGGCTACTTGTGCCTGCCACAGGTGTCCGCGCAGAGCTTTGGGCACAAGAACTTACCCCCAGATGCATCAAAAACCCATTTTGCGATTCCTTAATAGCGAAAAATACCGATTCGCTATTAAGGAATAGCAAAATGGAATGCATCAACAAATCACTTAAAAAATAGCGATTTCTTAGAATTCCTTAATTGCGACTCGCAAATTGCGAGTCACAATTAAGGAATACCTCCCCATTCATTCCTGTGCGCCTAGAGGCTCATAGGAATGAATGGGAAGACAATCTCAATTTGCGAGTCGCAATTAGCGATTCGCAAATTGAGATTGCGATTTCAAGGGTGCAGGGGTGTCCAAAGGACACCCTGTTGCACCCCTTAAATTGATCTGTGCACATATGTTGCGCACACACATGCCCTTAGGGCATGTGTGTGCACAACATGAAAGTTTGAAAAATGCACAAAAGTGCATTTTTAAAAGTTTTTGCAAATTACAATGAAGTTGTACTTCATGGTAATTTGCGTGCCCTATTAGCAAATTCGCTATTTTTAAAACTTTCATGCATTGCATTTAAGGAATCTCAATTTGAGATTCCTTAAATGCAAATAATCGCAATTTAGTGAATTCTCTATTTGCGAGTTTTGCATTTGGGATTATGCATCCCAAATGCAAAAATACCGCTCGCAAAAGGGAAGATTCTCAGAATCTGCCCCATTGCGAGCGGATTTTTGTTTGTTGAATCTATGCCTTAGTATTTTAGAAGCTAAGCAGTGTCCCCTTCAGAATAAAATTTTAGTTTATCCAAGTTCCCTTGTCCTAGGTCAGCTTTGACCCAATTGCTCTTTCAGATATATACGATTGAAGTCCACTTCACTTTTCAAACAGACATGATTAGATTGAAACTTTTCCATATCTCTTAGTAGCTTAATTAAGGCTTTTTCGTTTACATGTATGCAGGCTGTGCTTAATTAGTAAAATGATATGTGCAGAGTCCAGGTCTTGATTCCACCTCATTCCTTTCTTCCCATACACTGCACTTCCTGCTCCTTCCTTCTCCTTTTTCTGCCTTTCTCTATAATGTTCTGGTTCAAAGTATGATGATGAAAAATAAGCCCAATTTCCCAAAAATGAGTTTTGGTGACCACCAACTGAAACCACTGCTACAAATTAAACACTGCAAGCCAGATTTATGACCCTTTCACACAACGCAACGCAGAGCAGCACCCAACGTTGCTGCACTGCACTCCATGACAGGGAGCAAGGAGGAAACCCAATGTCTACAGAGATATGACACTCTTCTGTCTTCTCCATATTGCCGACAGACGATTAGGTTACCGAGCATCACACACACACACACCTTTGCACCGTAGTGCAAGGGTGTCTGTGTGAGTCTAGCATAGGTTTCGTACTGGAAGGGGAAACTTACAGGACAAAATACAAAGCCTAGACAAACTGTAAATCTTTTCTTACCTTCTATGTGTGCTGTACAGTGCAATACACATGCATAGTTGGAAAAGTATGGAGAAATAAAAATATTTCTTTTTTTAACGCCTGCTTCAAAATTGCATTATTTTCTGGCACAAGACCCTGTCTACTATTATTAGTAGGTAGTTTTTTTTTTCAAAAAGCATAGGTAATAGCACAGATACACCCATGTACCATCCATTCAATGCCACTCTGATACAGATGTGATTATCTTACTGTATTCCAAAAATGCTACAGATTAGTAAAGAGTGAAGAAATGATGTAACGAATGGAGGCTGTGGATTGTTATATGTATATATGGTATAGTTCATTTATTCTACTATAGGAGCAAGTGATCTTGAGACTTTGTCACTATCGGAGAAAACATTAAGAGCCGAAAGCATAGAACTATGAAACATAACATACACTGAATGTGACACAAATATGATGAAACCACTGAAGAAGAAACTGACATGTTAGAAAGTCATCCTTTTGCCCTGTTCACCCCCATTTTGTTTGCTGAATGATACTGGTGTTAACTGACTATGACTGCTGTCACTTTAAAGGCACCCTGGCCTTGCAGACTGTCCTTAAAAGTATTAGTATTAGGTACCCCCCTGGGTCTCTCCTCGGTGTCCCAGGGATGGGGGGCATGTAACCATAAGCAAGGGCTTTACACAATATGTTTTATATGCCCTGGTGAGGGAAAAACTTTCGATTTCGTTTTAACCAGTGTAGATACCTAGCTCCGTAGGCTAACATTCCAATACTTTATTTAGTTATAAATATTGCTAGGAAATTAGTCATATGTCGTTCAAGGTACTTAAAATAGTGGTATTCAGAAATCCAACAACTTGCCACTGTTGAATCATCATAACTAGTACAGAAGAAAAGTTATGGAACCTTCTTTTCTGTAAGCCAAAATCTAGCCTTCTAGTGGTCTCTGCTGATTGGTCAGCCTTAGCAGGCTTAGCCAGGCTGCTTTGATTAGATGATTAGTTGCCTGGCAGGTGCAGAGGTTATTTGATGGAGAGAGCTCTGCAGCTGGGGAGGATGGGGCCTGCAGAGGGGGCTGGGCAAACCAAACCGAGCGCAAAGAGAGAGCAGATTAGTAAGGAATGCCAGGCGCACCTACCCCCACATCCTGCGCCCCAGCCAGATGGCAGGTTTAGAACAGGAATTTGAGGAGGTCAGGGGTAGGCGAGCTAATGGAAAAGAGCCACACAGTGGGTTGGTTTAGCTAACTCTTACTCCGCTGGAGAGAAATCATCCATGTTGCATTTTGGAAGTGCTTTGTAGGACAAGAAGATGCCACACTTTGGAGGAAGTTGTCATGCTTTTGGGTGGTACTCTGCATCTCATTGGACAGAGGTGCCCCCTGCTTGTTACCATAGAACATTGAATAAATATTTGAGAGCTGCATAGTCGCACAAATCTGCTGCCTGATACTACAAGGAAAAGGAGGACTGCCCTGCTGGAAGTTGGATTTGTACCCAAAGGACAGCACTCTGGCTGACTGCGCCAACTACACAATTTGGCAGTAGGGACTGTGATTTGCTTAAAAAAGAATTAAGGAGGTGACTCTCTGCAAGCTACAGGTTAACAGAGCCCACCTGCATCATCTCCACCAAGAGTCCCCATCCTTGAGTGCGTCCAGTGGACTTTTAAAGATTTGGCAAGAGGCACTGTGGGAATTTTGGTCCAGACATCCCAGAGATCATCTAGGGTATTCCATACATTGGATAGGTGTTTTGGACACTTTGAACCTACAAGGGCACCTTCTGGAAGCACCTCCTGAAGTCTGAAGAAGTTTGGAAAACTTTTGGGAAAAAGCTCCATCGGGTGACCGACCTGACGGTCAGTCAACTTCAACCACGAACTGGCCAGAATTTCAGGTTTGTCCGGCCGAAAACCCCAGAGCTCCAGACTTTCAGGATTTGACCAGGGCCTCACAGAAAGTCTAGCTGGTGAACACTTTCCAAATCCAGCCTGGTCTGGAGAGTCAAGTGCCGTCTGAAGAAAGAGCTCCAGAAAAGTTTCTAAGTGTGAAGGTAACATTTTGACTGGGGTTTCCCTCTTAGTGTATCCGACCAGGACTCCATAGCGGTCGGCATGAAACTTTGACTTTGTCCCGGTCAATCACGACCAGATGTTCCAAAGTGGCACTATATGTTTCTAAGCACATAAAGTGGTTAATCTTTAAAAATTAATATCTCTGGTTCCCTACATTGGATTATTGTCGTTTTGGTGTGTATTGGTTCATAAAAAGATTTCCCATTTTTATAAATTAGCATGAGATTTTTATTGTGTGTTGTGTCTTACTTTTTTGATATATTGGTGTTTTTAAATGCTTTACACGTCTGTCTCCTAAGTTAGGCATGACTGCTCATTGTCAGTTACTAAGGGTTGAGTAAGGGGCTAATTTACTGAGACCTTTAATGGATCATATACCATGTTAGTGGTCTTATTACTAGTGGTAGGTGCATGCTTACCCCTACTAATAACCCACTTTCCAATTATGAATTTTTGCCTTCCTCCAAGCCTTTTTTCGGACCTGGTGTTGGTGGTTTTAATACTCTGGTCACTTTAGCATTGCTGTCCAGTGTAAAGTGCATGTGCTCTCTGTGGTAAAAATGGTAAGATTGGTCTACAACTGTTTGGCATATTTAATTTACCTGTCAGTCCCTTGTATAGGTGTATCTCAGATACCCAGGGCCAGGAAATTAAATGCTACTGGTGGGCTTGCAGCGCTGATTGCGCCACCCACCAAAGTAGCCTTTCAAACTTGTCTCAGGCCTCTGACATTGCAGGGCCTGTGTGCGCAGTGTTTACTGCCGCTGTGACATGACACCTAAAGTTTGTGAAACATCTGTGACCCCCCTTTTTACTGCATGTCAGTCACTCCTAAGGTAGGCCCTAGCTAGCCCTATGGGCAGGGTGTATTGTAGGTGAAAGGAAGGACATGTACCTTAAGTGTGGGATATTTCCTGATAGTGACAAACCGCCATTTGGTTTCTCACTGCTGTGTTGCTGCCCTCTCGCATTGGGGATTCCCTGATAAGTGCTTCAGTGGTTATTCCTGATATGAGAGGAGCAGTGTGGTCAAGTTTGGTGTGTTTGGTATGTTTGGATTAGTAATAATAAATGCTGCACAATGGTGTGCGCAGATTTATTATCACTATTTTAGAAATGCCACTTTTAGAAGTTGGCATTTCTGTGTGCTATGTGTCTGCCTGCCTGACGTGGATTGCATGTTTGCCTCTGGAGTGACAGGGGCTGGTGAGGTGTGTGCGGCTCCAGAGAGGGCAGGGTGAGTCAGTGCTAGGCTGAATATGGAGATCTGCATATAGAGTAGTGCGAGGAGTAGTCCGCTGCCCCTGAATAGGTCTATGCCTGCCTAGGTGAATGCTGGCTCCGCCCCTTGTGGTGTGTCTGAGGACTGAGCCCCCATCTGACAAAGGAGGGTGTGAGCACAGTACACAAAGTGCTCCATCACCCCCCAGAACCAGTTGGAACTGGTTCTCCAAGCCCTGTACCAGGGCAGAACAAATGGAAATGGGACATTAATATTGGGGCTGTGATCCCATGTTTTGGGTTGTGCTTCCTTGTGCTTTTGGGGACTTGCTGCTGCTGGGCTGCAGGAGGTACCGCCACAAGGGACTGCCTCCCTCCTTGAGGGCCCTGTGAGCTGACCTGCCTGGGCCTAGCCTTGTGCCCCTGAATCTTTGCCTGAGCACCTTGTGAGCGCTATATATCTCTCCCAGGATGGGGAGAGTGCTTGGACTTTGCGGCGTTGAGCTGCAACATATTTGGAGGGAATCCCGTTTGGGGATTCCCTCGCATTGATCCCTTGGAGGTGGGAGCCCAATCTGCATTTGTGTCACCGAAGGCGGGAGCCTACCCCGCTGTTTTTGTGTTCCTGAAAGCGGGAGCCTACCCCGCTATTTGTGTGCTCCTGTTGGAGGGAGCCCACCCCGCATGTTGATGCACGCTTGGTACAGCGGGAACCTACCCCTTGTTTTTTATGCCCATTGGGAGCGGGAGCCCACACCGCATGTTGGTGCCTGTGTGGTACAGTGGGAGCCCACCATAGGGAGTGGGAGCCCACCCCGCATTGCGGAGTCAGGAGAAGGAGCTGCCAAGTTCAGCGAGATTGGCGGAGAATTCGCTCTGCGATTCCCAATGCCCCCGCAGCCGCAGGAAGTCAGGTGAGCTGTCTGGTGGTAGGCGGGCCAGGACAAGGAGGATATGGGCCAGAAGTCAGACCAGATCCGGGTCTGGTTGTAGGCGGGGACTCCCGCAGCCGAGAGGGGAGCACCGCTTGTGGAGAAGTTATCCGCTGCAGCCAGAGGGAAGTTGGAGCCTCGCTGACTCCCAGAAGTAGGAACCGAGAGCACGGGCTCCATGCTGCTGGCTTCCGATTGCTCCCAAATTCCTCCTGAGATGCCCCGGTGAGTGGGGGCTGAAGTGTGGAGCATCATTTGTGCTCTCAGAGCACAGTAGGTGCCAGTGCTGTTTCCGCACAAGAGGAGGCCCTGGAAGGAGGGGCTCCCACACCCGTCTGTGGGTGCCATTCTTTCTGCTATCCCCAGATGCCGCGGTGAGTGGGGGCTGAATTGTGGCGCATCGTTGGTGCTCTCAGACCACAGTTGGTGCCAGTGCTGTTTCTGCACAAGAGGAGCCCCTGGAAGCAGGGGCTGACACGGCCCTCTGTGGGTGCCATTCTTTCTGCTATCCCCAGCTGCACTGTGAGAGAGTGGGCAGCTGCAATGCTCCTAGTGCCGATTTTGGGAGGAGCACGGCTGCACCGCCAGAGTGCGGGCCGCTACAACAAAAGGGGGCACCTTGGTTTTAGGAGTCCTGGAGTGGGGCTTCAGGGTCACAGTAGTGCCAGTGCAAGGCTGATTGGTCTCAGCTGCACCGCGAGAGTGCGGGCAGCTGCAACATGCGGGCCATTTCTGTTGGTGATAAGAAGGAAGGAGTGAGTTAACATAACATGTGTATTTGTAAAGCGCAAGTTCACCCACAGATATCTTGGCGCTGAATAACAGATGTTTCCTGTTACCCAACTCAATGGTACTCATTTTATTGACTTCAGGTGGATGAAATGCTGAGTGGACCCGCTGGGATTTGAACCTGTGACCATGAGGTTGAACACAGGCCCCTGCAGTGGATGCATTATTCCACTGAGCCACCAGACCCGGCACCCAATGCCCCCAGCGCATTGCGCACAGTGTTTTTGCTGCCAATGCAGCTCAATGGCTAGTGGAAGGATCCAGTTACGCCCTGACATTTGGACCAAAGGGCATTTGAGCCCCACAGAAGGCCAGTTGGCCAGGGATCAGTGTTGGTAGAGCGCAAAGGTGCTAATTGCAATTTATGCATAATATGTTTATGATGATAAGGATGCCTAATGCTAATGAAATATAATGCTGAGGTCATTATTGTAACAGTAGTTACTGGTTGTGCTATTTACTACTTGTGCTTTGTGATGGTTCTGACAGTGGCCGATTGGCCCTGTCATGTATATAATACCCTGTGAATATTGCCTAGTGCCAGTTGGCACACTGTATAGTGTCTGATTATGATCCGAATGTGTTTTGGATAATACAAAGCCTATTTTTACATTACTTTGTGTGGATTTTATTTTGTAGTTTGCCTAGTGTGTTGCTGCTGTGTGTGTGTGTGTGTGTGTGTTGCACAAACACTTTACACATTGCCTCTGGGATACGCCTGACTGCTCGTGCCAAACTACCAAGGGGGTGAGCAGGGGTTATCGTCAGCGCGTAACTCCCTTGCCCTGACTAGAGTGGTGGTTTCTGCCTGGCTTTGGCGCATGCCCTAGCCAACCAGAAATCCCATTTCTAGCATTGGTTGTCAGCGGTAAGGAAAGGGCTTGCGTTTGCACAGTACCACAGGGACAAACTGGTTGCACTACAAACCCTGCATTTAGATAAATCACAGGTTTGGGGGTTCTTTTTCCTGATTTTGTTCTCCTTAAAAGTGTCATTTTCAAATTGTGTACTCTTGCTTCAGATTATACGCTTAGGAGTCTTGTGTTGCACTTGTGGGGGTTTAAGTACCTTGCCAGAATGAAACCTGCTTTTAACATACATGATCTGTTGAATTACAGTCTAGAGGAGCTAAGGGGGTTCTGTGATGAGAGGGGCTTAGCAGTGAGTGGGGAAGACACTCAACTATTCCTTCAGAAAGCCCTGCTACAATGGCAACAAGATGCAAGGAGACGTGAGGACTCTGAGTGGGAGAGTGCCCAGGTCGCACACCAAGAGGGTGATGGGTCTGAGGGAGGCCCTGAAGAGTCTGAAGAAGAGGAAGAAAATGACAGGGCAGGGACGCCAGTAGGTAGGGAGGACCCCATAGATATGGAGTCCTTTGCTGGGTCCAGTGCCGGGGCCGTGCCCAATCCCTTTCCCTGTCCCCGGAGAAATGGGTGGATAGGAGGGAAGAAAGGGAGCATCAGCTGGCTTTGGAGAAGCTCAAGTTAGAGCATGCCAAAGAGATAGCGCAGCTGGGTGTGGAGGAGAAAAGGGCCTTGTTGGCTCCGGAATTGAGTCTCAAGGCGTTGGGCCTTGACGAGTAAAAGCTAGAGACTGAGAGGGTCTTAGCGCAGGAGAGGATGGTAGAGGCAGAGAGGGCCTTCGCCAGGGAGAAACTAACTTGTAAGATGTCCCCTGAGTGCAGTTTTAGTTGTATGGTCCCATTTCTAACAGTTACTTGTTATGACAGCATGCAAACCTTTCTCCTTATCTAAACAAATATTGCCACATAGAGTGTTAGTTGTGCCAGAACTTTGTGATAATGAAACCTGCAAACATAAAAAAATGTATTCATGATTAAATAAGCATTAAGAATACTTTATGAAGAAAACATTGTTTTGCTTTGCAATAACAATGTTGAAGAAGCGATTATGAAGGACACCATAATGATATAGCTATATGACTACAACCATAACTGTATCACTAACATTTACCCTTGCTGTAAATCAATCACAGAAAGGGTCCAAACAGGGCCCTATCTCAAACCCTAACATTTGAAATAATCTTAAATCTAAGCACAGTATTAACCCTTATTGTTTGCTAATTAAAGTGAAACCCTAATTTAAGACAACCCCTATAAGTAAGCCTCAATAACCGTACACTAATTTCCATCATAACCCTAATAGTGCTGAAATCCTTATTAAAAAGGATGTTATCAATATTTAAGTGTTTTTTTATCATTGTCACTATGTAGAAAAAACATCTTCATTTATTTTCTTCATGTTAAATTTTTCAGTTTATGGTATTTGTGGAAAATGCCCATTTTGCATGGTCTTCCCTTCTTTTTGCTATATTTTACTGCTGTTTTTGGACTTTGCACACTGGGATACTGCAGTCCATTCATTAATGTCAAAGAGGCATACCCTGTCACTTGTATAAATAGCTAACACCTGGGCCTGCCCCATCTTTTGTTCCCCAGCCAGGCACCAATCCCAGTGGGTGAGGAGCTGCCTCCAGGACTGGTTTTGAGTTACCACAGAGGAGAGGTGCCCGAGAGCCTGCTGGTCGGTTCTGTTGGAGTGAGTCCTCACCCCCAAGTGATGTTCATGAGGTCCTGGAACCCTTGGATTGTGTGAGAGTGTAGTTCTCTTGCCTAAACCAAAAGACCTGGGGCTAAGAAATATTTTGGTAACATTTTGCCTGAAGTACTGATGAGGGACCTGGACAAACCTGCTAAACAATCTGCTGGGAATGCATTGCTGGTAGACCTAATTTCACTGCAACTCCAACTGTGTCCTACCCCGCAAGAGCAACGGGTCTGGTTAAAGCTTTCAGACTGGCTCCTCTGAGGAAACCCAACGTCCACAAAAGAGTCTAAGCCTGAAGGTTGAAAGCTTTACTGAGCCCAAAGCTGAGCAGCATCCAATGTATGTCGACAACTTCCTGGGTGCAAACTCTGGACTTTTACCACTCAAAGCCTTTTCCATCTTTGTTGACGGCTTCACTAGGAACATGTCTTTTGTCAACCCATCATCGACAAGCCCATCTCCAGATCCAGCCTCCAGTCTTGCTCAGTTGAGAACTTTACTTTCTTGAAAATTTTCTAACTTTCAACCAGAACCAATTTGACCTATGTATCAAACCCACGCTCTATCTTTGTCAAAATTATCTTTGTAGACCTTACCCTTGTCCCAGGTTATCTTAACCAGTTATCCGCAATTGGCGCTTGATATTTTTAGCACTATTTTTTTTATATATAGCTACATAAAATGCATTTCTGTGGCTCCCCTTATTGAAGTTTAATGTTTTTGAGACACCTACTTCATTAAAATATTCTCTATTTTTATAAATTGGAGTAGTATTTTTATTGTGTTGTGTTTTTGACTTTTTAACAGTTGTGGTACTCATAAATGCTTTATACATTTACAAGTTAATCCTGTGTACTCTGTGCCATAGCTATCAGGGGTTGAGCTCAAGTTTAAATGAATGAAACCTTCACAGGCTCTAACAAGAATAGTGACATTATTAAATGTGGTGGTCTACCATCCACCCCAACTAATAATACACTTTCTCACAGTATTCATAATGGGTTTATGCATATAGATTTCTTTGGTTTGTTCTAATGCCATGTGTGGTACTTTTAAGTATCACAAAACTTTGGAATGAGATAATCGTACTCTTAATGAACACCACCTGAGTCATTCCACAGATGCTTTATACAGTGGCGGCTCCTCTGCTATGATGGAGTGTCGCCCCATTGCTTTTAAGCAATGCAAAGTAGAAACAGAAAAAGGCAATAACTTTGAGTTATTATCATTTTATGCTAGTGCTGCTCTGCGGGTGGGGCTGCTCTGCTCTCGGAGCAGGGCAGGGGAGGACTGGTTTGCCTACTCCTAAGTGCACATGACTGTTTGGCCGGCCCTCTCGGTCCGCCCAAAACAGTCATGAGAACTTTCCCTGTTCTCCATACAGGGTGCATTACAGTATGCGTGGAGAAAAGACACACACCCCATTTCCTGGCTGTGCATTGACCCAGGATGCTCAGACCAATCACAACGCTGCATTGCAGTGTTGTGATTGGTCAGGGGACCAATCGTGCTTACCAATCACAATGCTCGATTGCAGCATTGTGATTGGTCAGTGTGGCCTGGCTGTGCTTCCTGTTACTCGAGTTCGGCAAGGAGAGCAGGAGCAGTGATGCGGATCCTGGAGGCAAGGTAAGTTAATTTTTTTTAATACATTGCAAACCCCCCTGCGTAACCACCCCCCGATCTCCCTGCACCTGCCATCGCGCCATGCCAGTCCAACCACTGGCTTTAAGCAAAATAAATTAAACCTCCAGTGAGTACTCCTCCACTGGGGCCACATGGTTTCCAGAGCTTAATCACAGCTGTTGGAAAACAGAGTGGAGCTCCAACTCCCAGATGGCTGGCTAAGGGGGTAAAACATAAAGGGCCATTTAGAACCGTAATAATGTTTCATAAGTAGCACGTTTAAAGAGTAACAATCCCCAAGGAACAAGGAGCAGATTTATTAAACCTCTCTTTTGATGATGCAGAGTTAACCCAAGCAAGAGACTGTATGGCCATTTATGAGAGATATTCTCATTGCTAAATTCCAGTTGCCATTGATCTTGTGATATTACTGCTTGAATCATTAATTGCAATATGGGGGTTGTCTCACACTCTGGACACTCACTTTGTCCTAACAAAAGTGGATGTCATGGCACATCGGTCATACCAGATCTAGCACACACCGGAACTGAAGCATCTACCAAAGCAAGTAATTAGAGGAGCACAGCAACATTGCCCCTGCACCATTTTATCAATAATGTGCATTATGGTGCACTATTTTGGTCCAGAATTCGAGTTGGGCAGAAGAGGTGTGCAAATGTATCGCACCTAGTTATTGCCATGATCTATAGACATATTAAATAGGGTGCTCTGAATACATCCTATTCTGTGTTTTGAACGGTAAAATGAAGCATAACCTGGAAATTGTTTTTTGTATTGAATTCTGAATGTTTTGCCTTTTTATGACAGGTTCTCCATCAATATATTTTAGCATGATTGATTGCGGAAATCTGACAGGAAAAACAGCAGGATTTCACAATCACTAAACGACTCAAAATTCCAATCCCTGTATATTTTTTGTGTAGGGATTGAATTTTGCCAATGCGGTTATAATCATGACCTGTGCCTGTTAATTATTATTATTATTGTTTGTAAAGTGCAACAAATCATCCCCAGGGGATCTCTCAGCACCTGAGTAGCAGTCCCCTAGGAAACAAACAGAATCTTAAAACAGACAGGTTTTGAGTAATTTCTTAAATTGAAACAAGTTGGAACAGGCACGGATCTCAGCAGGGAGGCAGTTTCAATGGACGGTGCTAGATGAGGAAAAGCGCGCCTGCCCATTTTGGCTTTCTTGATTCTCCGCATGCAGAGTAAATTGCGGTTGCTTGATCTCAACTGATGGACAGGTAGACACAGCTTGAGTTTCATCCTTGAGGTAGACAGGTCCCGTCCGCTGAAGGGACTTAAAGACAATACATAAGAGCTTGAAGGGTGCTCTTTTCCTAATGGGGAACCAGTGCAGTTGACGAAGGAGATGTAGAGATGGGGTGTGTACCGGTTTATTAAGGGCAAGACGGGCTGCTGTGTTCTGCACCACCTGCAATTTTGATAATAGGTCTTCCCTGATTCCGACTAGTGAAGAGTTATCATAATCTAGTCAACTGAGCACGAGTGACTGAATAAGAGTTTTCCTTGCCATGAGAGGGATCCAAAGGAAGATCATTCTAAGCATCCGCATTATTCCAAAGCAGGTGCCTGACAACGTCTTCACATGTTCCTCCATAGAGAGTTTATTGTCAATTCTGATGCCTAAATTTTTTGCCCCTTTTTTTGGTGAGGGGCCTTCCCCTAATTCTAATGGCCACCATTCTGGGGTCCACAATTCCTCAGCTTTGCCAAACAACAGAATGTCAGTTTTGTTGGAATTAAATTGAAGGAAGTTCTTCTTCATCCATGTGGCTATTTTTAGCATACAGTTTTAAACTTAGCTTTGGTCACTGCAGGGTCTGACTCTATAGGGACTATCACGTGAGTGTCGTCTGCGTACGAAATCGTCTCGAACCCGCAGCTTCTGATGATAGAGGCCAGAGGGGCCACATATATATTGAATAATGTGGGACTTAGAATAGATCCCTGCGGGCCCCCCCTTGTCCACTCGCATGGTCTGTGACACAAAGGAATCCAACTGGACACATTGTGTTCTGTTGGTCAAAAAACTTTTTCTCCATTTAAAGGCCATGCCTCTGACACCAATCTCTCGTAACTTATCCAAAAGGATACGATGAGCGATGGTGTCAAAGGCTGAAGACAGATCGAGGAGAACTAGCATCGAGGGGGTCCCCTTGTCCAGTGACATACTTATGGTGTTGGTGACTTCCTAACAATGCGGACTCAGTGTTATAACAGGCACGGAATCCCGACTGGGATGGATCCAATAGATTATATTGTTCTAAATAACCAGAGAGGTGTGAATTGATTAATGTCTCCATGATCTTTGAGCAACATGGGAGAAGAGAGATCAGCCTGTAAGTTTGCAGATCTGAGGGATCTACTAGCGCCTTTTTCAGCAGTGGCTTAATTTGTGCATTTTCCACTTGTGAGGGAACGTGGCTGTAACTAACGAGATATTAAAAGCATATTCTCAAAACAACATGTTTCATGGTGTATATTTTAGATGTATTTACTTTTCTGCCAGCCATAGGAGCTTATAGCAATAACAGTTAAGACAGGCAAAGTTAGCACATTTAGGGCCCTGATCCTAAGTTGTACTGAATAAGGTGGGTATTTTCCACACTAGGTAAAAAACATTACCCTAAGATAACGATATTTACCGGTTATGGCAAACACATTTTTGTCCTGGAGTTTTCAATATGGAAATGATACATGATATGAAAAACCGGTATTTAACACATCGAATTCTACATGTTTATATTTTCTTCTAAGCCTTTCTCTTGATATGTTTCAACAGGTTTGACCTCCAGTATCTATTACGCGAGAACTGCAAGGGTGTGATACCTATCACATAAGTGTGGTGTATGCTGAAACATTGGCAGAGGGTTTTTTAGAGCTTTGTACTTTATTATTTCACTAGCTTACCCGTCGCGCGTTGCTGCGATCTCCGAAGAAAGGAAATTCAAGGAAACTCGTTCTGATAACATTCAATTTACATTGTGTCATTTGTATTGAAACTTATTCCTTTTAATATGGAAAACATTTCAAAGTGTCGTTTTAATTCTATTTATTTATTCGAGTGCTTGTGGATACACGATTTTTTGTTTTTCCGTCTGGTGCATACATCAGTATTCGAAAGATTATGAGGGCACTGGGGGGCCGATATTTTAAAAATTTGTATGCCAGAAACCTTCGCGGGAGTGTACTCAACAACTTCCCAAAGTTTCCAGGCGATCGGATGAAGACTGTTTTTTTAATTCTATTTATTTATTTGAGTGCTTGTGGATACACGATTTTTTGTTTTTCCGTCTTGTGCGTACATCAGTATTCGAAAGATTATGAGGGCCCTGGGTGGCCAATATTTTAAACAAATTTATACCAGAAACCCTCGCGCGAGTGTACTCAACAACTTCCCAAAGTTTCATGGCGATCGGATGAATGGTGTTTTAATTCTATTCAAGTGCTTGCGGATACACAATTTGTTGTTTTTCCGTCTGGTGCGTACATCAGTATTCGAAATATTATGAGGGCCCTGGGGGGCCGATATTTAAAAAAAGGTTATGCCAGAAACCTTCGCGGGAGTGTACTCAACAACTTCCCAAAGTTTCATGGCGATCGGATGAATGGTGTAGTAATGCATAAAGGACAAACAGACAGACAGACAGACAGACAGACAGACAGACATACATTCGTTTTTATATAGATAACACGTTCATCTTCGAAGACTTTTCTCTCCCTCTCAAGCCTCATCCATACAGCATCCATCTGTCTCTGTAACTCTTACGTCCTGTGATTTCATATTTTGAGTATTTTCTTATAAAGTTTGGTGGAACCACCCTCATAAAACAATAAAACTGGCACCCTTTTCTTCGGGGAACTTCAGATGCACATATTTGTTAGATGAGATGGATGTCTTTGTAGGAGAAGGCAATCATGCAAAATCAGTTTCACTTGGGACTACTTCGAGAGTCACATCTGAAGCGTCTGATTAGGAAATCTAGATCCATCCTGTTTGCTCTAGTCCTGGCTTTCCTATATCATGCTATATTGGAGTTTAGTTTCATGACCTTTACCTTTACGTATACCTTAATCAGAACTATTCCCAGTGGATAACATGGCACTCATTTATCCTTTTATTTGCTCCATTAAGTTGTCCTGTCTTTTTGCACTTCAGAAATCTAAGCAGCCAACAACAACACCTGTCCCTTAACCGTTGACAGATATGGTCCAAACATTGGTCAGACCTTGCTAGTCTTCATGCGAAGAGTAAAAACACATGTTAGTTGTTTTAGGTATGTCACATGAGTATTGTTGTGCAATTTTCATAGCTAGAAAAATCCAGAATTGCAACAAAAGTGAACTGAGGCAATAATGGCTCGAATTGTGCTTACTTGACATTGTCTAACGTGTTGGGATAGAATTATGAATATCTACCAATTACCAACTACAGGCCTTAATTCACAACCCTTTATTTAAGTGTGGATGCTCCTGGAAACATGGAAGTAAGTCACACTAACTTTAAAAGTTAGATAACTCCCCAAAGAAAGAATACGTTTGAGAATCAGGTTTTAAGTAATGATGGACCATTTTCCAAAGTTTTTTTTGCGAGAGAGTCTGACTTGCACTTTAACGTTCATGAGTAAGACTCACATTTGTGAGGAGCAAGCAACACCTACTCAACTCGTTACTTATTTTTAAATGACTATATTCAGCCACGTACCTACCCTGGTGTAAGATGAAGGCACCACGCTGGAAAATAACCTAGAATAACTTGTAAGCCTTCAGACAAATGAAACACACGGAATAGCTGAGTGGAAACCATTTTCAGTTTGCATCAAAAATAAGGACAGCTATTGATGAAATGCTTTGATGTGTTCAGAGAAAATCTATTCTGCTTTGGGTCACTAGGTACTTTTTATTATGTGGACATTTTCATGGAAATGTTATTAGCCACAGGAACAGTATTTCATGTAGTTTACTGTGCATTAAAAATACGAAACAAGACATCAGCAAAATGTGCGATACTACACACGATGACAACCATAGCTATACACAAATAGAGAAGGGCTTGCAAGTAAATGCCAACAATTGGTTAATAGGCATGTGAAAAAGAAACATTTTTTTCATCCGTTGATTAATTATGATTATTCAAAATTAATGTGACAGCTACACAGCTTGATAGAAGCAGAAAGAATTAACATTCTTTTTCATCTATTAATTATGATTATTTGAAACTGATGTGTAATTCATAGAGACAGAGGCGAGGTCAATCAAAACTATGTACTGTACAATTATCAGGTTGGCACTGGCCAGGTGAGATTATCTTGCCCTTCAGTAAGGGGAGTTCTTTGACAAAATACTTTAGAAATATGGCTAGTGACGCTTTTCACACATGTTCCAAGCCTACGCGCTATTCCTTTAATTGCTGCTCTAACAAAAGAATGTGATGATAACATGGGCCTAGGTTAAAATAAGTACATCTATTTAAAAGTATCTGGACTGTTGAACGAACGAGACAACTTCCTCATTTCACATTTGCCACTGAGAGAGCGCAAATCTGGAAAAAAATGTATAAGTGCACCATATTTACAAGCACGTAGTATTAGTTTAAATATAGATTGCACCAGAGTGTTATATTCATAGAGTGAAAATGATAAAAGTGTTTTAATCAAAATAGAAATATATATATGTGTGGAAACTAATGTAGTAACGTTAGGATGATGTGAAACCCCATGTTCTTCATGTCAAGTGACTATGAGAAGGAGAAACGAAACTCTGCAAACCATTGAAAATGTGTAGGCCCATGGCAATTCACAGTAAAACGTATAAGTGCTGCTACACTGACATGAGACGTGGACATAACATTGTTTTGCAAAGTATTATTAATCATAGAATTGAAATATAGGTTTTATATAGATGTGTTACTTTATAGAAATGTGTGTTAGTTAGAATACTGTTTAAACAAAGAAATTAAATGTTTTCAGAGTGCTGAGGCCTGTTTCATGTAATTTAGTAGGCCTGAATAGATAAAGTTGCTTCTTTGATCTGCATGTGCTCGTTAGGAGAGATCGCACAGAGCACAAACGTCGACATAGTTTACGACTTACAGATATGGTAGAGGCCGGAATTTGGGGCCCACAGTAGAACTGTCTATTTGCAGGTGCGAGGAGTCCTAATCAGTTTGGTGATGAATGGGCTTTGTTCAGAGACGCCTGGCACAGGCCTGGAGGAGGCTTCAGGAATTTCCTGAGGGGTACAGACCAGCGGAGAAGAAGCCTGGGAAGCAAGGTCAACTTTAATGAAGGGTCCAGAGGAGCACCAGCATGGAATTTGCCGCCAGAACCGATACCACGTGAGGGGCGTCTCTAGGGGCGTTCCTATTGGAAATGTGATTTCGTATTAGGGACAGCACCCCGGGGAAGAGTCAGAGCAGATGATCTGGGGAGCCTAAGAAAGCGGATGGGTAGGCAGATAGATTGAACTTAAGAGAGCGATTCACCAAGAAGACTAAGAGAAGTGCGTGATCTTCTTTGGAAGTCACCACAGCTGACACCTTTTTAGGTAAAGATCTTGTTAAGTAGGGATGTCACTTAGTCTAGTGTAGGGACAGACTAATCTGAATTTTCCTTTCTGTAAATGACTCTTAAGTTGCAACTTATAGCGATACTTGCAACTCTCATGATATTTGAGATATTCTTGATCATTTCCTTTTGCCGATTGAGAGCATTCCGAGAGTTCCTTTTCATATTGATACCTGTATATCTTTTGAATCTTATTCTGAGATGTTTGTATCTTCAGATACTTTTGTCTTTATAATAAATCTTTAAACTTATTTGTAGTCAGTGGTTCTTTAGAGTGGTTTAAGATCTTAATTGATTAACCTAGTAGTTGATTGCCTTTTACTCAATGACAGGTACCAACGATCCAGTCGATCTGAGCTGGGATCTGGTAAGATAATAACAGACCAGAAATCCCGCGTTAACGGTTGGTAGCAGGTAGGATTGTTATCTTCTTGAGGAAGGTAATCTAGGCCAGGTTAGCTTACCCCAAGGCCCCTAGACATCGAGAGATGAGCAGCGGAAGAATCGAGTGCCGAAGAGGGTGCTGACGGTGCGAGAGAAGCAGCAGTGTCGGAAGAGAGTGAGTATAACAAGGGTCATGCGTGAACAGATTGCGGTGTTTTGTGTTGTATCTGTATTGTAATGTCTTGCGGAGTTGAATGCCTGTAGTGTGAGTGAGAGAAGGTTGTGAGCGCGCGCAACCTGGTACTAGTAAACCTGGTAAACGGGTGAACTGGTGAAAAATCTTAAGTTCGGGGTAGAGCTTAAGTGGTTTTGGGTGTATCGAACATCCAGAGTAGTTGTCGACCAGAGTAAGGAAGTCATGAGGTACCATTGACCTCCGCAGAACCGAGATAGGGGGAGTGCAAGAGTGAGTGTGTGGGTAACGGACGCTGGTCGAAAAGTTACCGTGTGTAAGTAACCTATCAGAGAAGGCGATTGTCTGGACGTAAACGGAAAGACATTTCGTCAGTTAAGGTGACAACTACAGTTAGACTGTGGACGTACAGTCAAGGAAAATGATTGTTTGAATCATTTTTCAAAGTATGAACGAGACGCATGCATGACCGAGGAGACGGGCTAAGAAAGGAGGGGAACTGCTGCAAAGGGGGACGAGAGACGTCAGCAAGAGCCGCGCTGTGATAGGGCGGTTGGTGTGACGTTGGCTAGAGCCGCGCTCTGGTTGGGCGGCTAGTGTGACGTCGGCGAGAAGCCGCGCTCGGATAGGCCAGTTAGCGAGAACAGCGCTGAGATTGGTGGATTGTCAACAGGAAGTAAACAAACGCGGAGAAAAGTAGAAATTGTAGATTTTGATCATGAAGTGCTTTAAATGTTTGAGAGGGATTTTTAAAAGAAAAAGAAGTGACTCCTTTTACGGAGAAGAGGCACCGCCAGAGGGTACACCGGCTCACTATATGGCAACGAATGTTGGGTTGCACACTATATTGTGGATTAGGGATTGGAACAAGCTTACGGAAGGGAAAGAGGAACTGCCGTTCCCAAAGTATGGGACGTTTAAGTTAGAGGTGTTACATCGGCTAAAAGCAACCTTGTCCTCATTGAAACCTCTGCCTAGACCGACCCAGTATGAGGCCCTTAATGCATGGGTTAGGGCGGCGCACGACAGGAATCTGAATAGGCGTCAAGGAAGGCTGACGCGATCGGTAAGAGCAGTGCGAGATTCCAAATGGGATGAGGACGCCAAGAGATGGAGGGTACAGGCTATTGAGGAAGATAAGTTGTACCCAGTGAGAGAGGTGGTAGGAGGACAGAACCTCATGGATGAGGAGAGCGACTCGGAGGACAACTTGATAAATAGATTGCTGATGGATAGACCGCCTCCGAGAGTTGGGGAGATAGAAAATAGAAGACTCGCAAGGGAAGAGGGGGCTGCCATGGAGGGGTATGTACCGCTTCCCATATCGGAATGGACACCTATCAAAGGCGAGGAGACACCTCAACATAGTACAGCACAGAGTGTGGTTGGAAGGTTTGTGGTACAGAAGACACCAACCACTGAGAAGGTTGAGTCTTATGGATTGCCAGATGCTCTCCAAGTACCCGTTACCATAGGACCTATAGTAACGATTTACAACCCCGAGAGAGACAGAGAGAGAGTTGAAATGGAAAGGAGAAATAACACGACAAATGCCTGGAGGCAATTGCCAGGACCAGTAACGTGGAACACCCCATTCGATTCAGCAGTGGGTCCCACAGCAGGACAGGAGGGTCAGAGAGGACCGATGGACCTAAGGGGACCACGGCCGAAATCTTTTAAAGAGTTAAGGGCTGACTTGAGAGAATGGGATGGGTCCGCTGAAGCACCGAGCAACAGGTCAAGAGCAGAGGCAGAATGGGGAAGTCGAGGCAACGGGACAGTATCTCACTGTGGGGCTAGCGAAAGCAGTCAGGAGCGTGAGGGTCAAAGTCAGGAGAACAGAGGAGTTACACGTCCTATGAATGATAGGGAACAGCAGGAGCGGAACGGTAGAGGTATCAAGTGTGAAGAGATGTCCCGTCTCTGGGAAAAGGGTGGAGACCAAATGGTACTAGCATACAGAGATAGGTTTAGGTGCGCTCATCACGCACTTGGAGAGGATGTACAACACTGGAATAGAGGGAACAGTGAAAGATCTCGCCATACATCGAGTAGTCAGAGATCACAGGCAAACTGTGAGGATAGGGGAAGTAATGAGATGTCTAACAATGCACCCAGAGAAACCAGGCAGGATGGGGAAGGTGGGACCATGAGGCCCAATGGAGTGTTTCATCATCCCCCCAGAGAGGACGGAACTGCATGGGACCTGGAGGGGTGGGAGCATGGGAGGACTCCCCGTAACTCGCCTGAGCCTAGACGTAGGACTCGGAGCTGGGATGGGAGAGATGTGAATGGACCCCCTAGAGCTAGCATACTGAAAGCGGCAGTAAAGGCCAAAAGACTCGATGTTACCAGCTTAAAATCAGATGTGGATGAGATCATAGATGGTACGTTGGCCTTAGAAAGAATTGATTTGTACGAACAAGATGAGTTGCTGTTTATAGCAAAGGACATTACCCGAAAGGCAAGAGCAATTCATGAAAAACTGTCTGAACTGGCAGACAAGTATATGGTAGATTTGTCCAGAACAAAGACCTTACAGAGTAACCATAGGTTGCAGTATGCAGACCAAGATTTAGATGAGAAGAGAACTACAGGATTAAAAACACACATAAGGGAACTGATAACAGGAATAAGAGTGTGGAGAGATCTGGACAAATGGGAAGAGAGGTGGGCAAAAAGGGGCACGAGTGTGATGTCTCCGGAAGGAAGGGTAATGCAGATGGAGGCATTCCCTTTGCGAGAAATATCGAATGGGAATTACGTACATGTGCCCTGGAGTAGAGGAGATTTAGCTGCATTTACCAACTCATTTCCGAAGTTAAGGGACAATCCTGTTGAGTGGTACAAGCAGGTAGAAAGGTTTGTGAAGATCTCCAAAGTATTGTGGATTGATTTGAACACATTATTTGACATTGTGGCCCCAGGAGATTTGTGGACAGCATGCAAGACTAGTGTCGAATGGCCAGCTGCAGAGCCAGAAAGGGATGCTGCTACAAATGGACCGGCCGAAATTGTGATGCAAAAGTATGAAAGGGTAATAACTTGGCTGAAAGATAAGGTGCCACCGCAAGACATAGATTGGGTAAAAATAGACCGAACAAGACAGGAACCCAAGGAGACGGTTCATGAGTTTTATGAGAGATTGCTGAAAACATTCAAACAATACAGTGGACTCGATGTAATGGACCCCAAGGATATAGGACAGTTTGTGTCCAAGTTCGTTTTGGGATTGAGACCTGATATTTGTTTGATGATTCAGCAACATTTAATTTGTTGGCAAAACAGACCATTAGATGAGATTCTGCGGTACGCAAGGTACTGCAGTGATGAAATAGATTCCAAAACAAAGAAGCTAAAGGAAAAGCTCATGGTAGTGCAGATACAGTCAGCTGGAAAGGGCGGACAGCAGCAGCAGGGGACAATGGGACGGAAATCGAGTAATCAGAATAAGGACAGTGAAGATAACTCGAGACCTAGAATAGACTTTGCCACATTAAAGAAGACGACAAAGTGCCATCAGTGTCACCAGGTGGGACATTGGAGACGCGAGTGTCCCTATAACCCTGAAAACGGAGAATTAGAAGTAGAAGACGATGTTCAAGAGGTTCCAGTTCAAGGGGTGACAGTGCCAAGGAACAAGGTGGCCAAAGGGGGGACTTCGGCTCCACGCGCTCAGTTTCCGCAGCCACCAAAGATTGCGACAGGGGGAAAGGTCTTTAGACAAATGCCTCTTTTCATAGATGAAGAAAAGTGTTACTACATTGACCCTTTGACGGGCCAACGTGTAAGTAAAGAAGAGGACTGTACCCTTGGGGCAGTTCTAGAAGTGGATCAGAGAGGGCCATTTGTTGAGGCAGAGGTAGCAGGGTGTCCCACAACATTCTTCTGGATACTGGAGCTACTCGATCAACTCTGAGATCCGCAGTGGTTCCAGACCTACCAATGTCGGGGGAAACAATCCAAGTGGTTGGAGTCGCAAACAAGAGAATGACTAGCCCTTTGACAGAACCAGTGTCGGTGAAAATAGGAAACTACATGAATGAACATCAGTTTGTAGTATGTGATTCAAGTCCTGTGTGTCTGTTAGGAAGGGACTTATTGTGCAAATTGAATTGCACCATATACTGCACACCTCAGGGAGTGGAGGTACAAACCACAGACGATGATGCGACTTTTAAAGTTGTTAATTCGAGAACATGCATAGAACTGTATCCTACTCTGACTGTGGAGGAACTTCCTTGGGACTTACGCGAGGCAGTATCATCAGAAGTATGGGATTTTACTGGAGAAGAGATAGGATTGATCAAAGGGGTAGAGCCAGTGAAGATCATGGTGAAACCAAATGTCGTTTATCCAAGAACGCCTCAATACAAACTGTCCCAAGAGACGATTGCAGGAATAAAACCTGTGATCGATACCATGATTCAACAAGGAATTCTGAAGGAAATCGTGGGTAGTCCATGCAACTCCCCGATTATGGGCTTTCAGAAACCTAGTGGGAAGTTCAGAATAGTTCAAGATCTTCGAAAAATCAATGAGATAGTTGTTTCATGTTGTCCAGTGGTACCGAATCCATCAGTGATACTGTTTCAGATACCATTCCAAGCTGAGTGGTTCACAGTGATAGATCTTTGTCAGGCCTTCTTTTCAATCCCATTAGATGAAGAAAGCCAGTACCTTTTTGCCTTTAAAATGGAAGATCGCGTTTTAACATGGTGTAGGATCCCACAAGGGTTCACAGATAGCCCATCAATCTTCAACCAGCTGTTGAAGAGAAATCTTGAAAGTTTAGTACTGCCACAGAACTCGGTTCTGGTCCAGTACATAGACGACCTACTTGTTGCGTCAGAAACAGAGGAAGCGTGTAAGACAGATTCCATCGCCCTACTGAATCATTTAGCTGAAAATGGGAATAAGGTATCTCCGAGCAAATTGCAGTACTGTCTGACAGAAGTACAGTACTTGGGTCACAGGTTGGAGAAAGGAAAGCGCAAGGTGTCACCAGACAGAATAGAGGCGATAATGAAAATGAGTGCACCTACGACACAGAGAGAAGTCAGGATGTTTCTAGGAATGGTTGGTTATTGCCGACAGTGGATAGCTAACTTCTCACTGAAAGCAAAACCCTTACAGAAACTGACGCACAAGGAGGTGAGTGATCCGGTACCATGGGACAATGAGTGCTTGATGGCGTTCCTACAGTTGAGAGATAACTTATGTCGTGCTCCGGCTCTAGGGATGCCAGACTACGAAAAATCCTTTTCACTTTACTGCTGTGAGAGAGAGGGATGTGCTTTGTCAGTTCTTGTCCAAGTCCATGGAAATGGCCGTAGACCAGTTGCATATTTTTCGGCTACTTTAGATCCGGTAGCCGCAGCGTTGCCCGGATGTCTCAAATCCGTTGCTGCAACGGGTGTCAGCATTGAACGTTGTGAAAGCATAGTGATGGGACACCAGTTAGTGGTGTATGTACCTCATTCTGTGGAATTGTTAATGACCCGGACCAAGACACAGCACTTGACCAATAGTAGGCTCACGCGCTATGAGCAAGTTATTCTTGCTGCTGAGAACGTGACCCTTAAGAGGTGCTCTGTCTTGAATCCTGCTACGTTGATGCCACTTCCCAATGATATAGAAGGCGAAGAATGTGAAGATCACGATTGCCTTGATGTGACTGAACTATGCACGAAGCCCAGACTAGATATTGTGGATGAGCCATTGATCGACCCTGATGAAATTTACTTTGTTGATGGCTCATGTTTAAGAGACGATACTGGTCGGTTGAGAGCAGCTTATGCTGTTTGCACCATTACTGGAGTTGTGGAAGCGGCTTGCCTGGAAGGAGTACACTCCGCACAGGTAGCAGAAATCATTGCATTAACCCGTGCCTGTATAGCAGGTAATAAAAATAGGGTCACCATATATACTGATAGCCAATATGGTTTCGGTGTCGTTCATGATTTCGGGCAATTGTGGTCTCAGAGAGGTTACATGACCTCCTCTGGTTCGCCAATACGAAATGGAGAATTTGTGCGGCTGTTGTTGGAAGCATTACAGGGTCCAGCCGCAATAGCTATTGTAAAATGCGTAGCTCATACAAAAAATACCGATTTTGTGTCACAGGGAAACAGGTATGCCGATGAGGTTGCCCGCTATTGTGCGGAGCATGGATATTCTTTCACGAAAGTGGAAATAGATGTGGCTCAGGAGAAAACAGAACTGAGTATGATGTTAGAAACTGTAGACACTTGGGAGGATTTAAGAGTAATGCAAGAGAATGCACCAGAATCAGAGAAACTGGCATGGGAAACAGCAGGTTGTGTAAGAAGCGAAATGGATTTTTGGGTTTCAGCAGATGGAAGGGCAGTGTTACCTGAGGAGTTAGCGAGTCCCATGGCACGACAGATACATGGTCCAGTACATTTGGGAAGGGATGCCATGTTGAGGGTATTCAGGCAAACATGGTACTGCCCTAAGTTTAGGATTGCAGCAGAAGCAGTGTGTAAACGATGCGTTACTTGTCAGCAGTTGAACATAGGGAAAAGAACACCAGTTACACTGAGTCACATTGGGAGGTCTGGGGGGCCTTTCAACAGAATGCAATTGGACTTTATTGAGATGCCAAAAGTCAACCGCCTTAGGTATGTTCTGGTGATTGTTTGCCTATTTTCCAGATGGGTTGAAGCATACCCTACACGCAGGTGCGATACACTCACAGTAGCAAAGTTGTTGCTTAGAGAGTTGATACCGCGCTTCGGGGTGCCTGCCTCTCTGGAATCGGACAGAGGAACTCATTTTAACAGCGAAATTGTGAAAATGCTTTGCTCTGCATTGAACATTGATCAGAAATTGCATTGTAGCTATCGACCAGAGGCCTCAGGTGTCGTGGAGCAGATAAATGGGACACTGAAATGTCGATTAGCTAAAGTGTGTTCATCAACTTCCTTGAGTTGGCCTGATGCTCTTCCTTTAGTGCTTATGAGCATGCGCAGCACACCCGACAGGAGGACAGGTCTCTCTCCACACGAGGTGCTGATGGGGAGGGCAATGAGACTTCCTTCTGTCCCAACTGCAGCATTAGTGAACATAACAGATGACCTGATCCTGGATTATTGCAAAGGGTTGTCTGACGCCATTCATTCCTGTGCCCGGGAGATTGGGTCCTGGTGAAGAAGCACGTCCGGAAGAATTGTTTAGACGTGCGCTGGAAGGGACCCTATCAGGTGATCCTGGTGACGAGCACTGCTGTAAAGTGCGGAGGACTGCCTAATTGGATCCACGCATCCCATACTCGAAGAGTTCCAGCACCCTTAGAAGAAACAGCTCCTCTCGCAGACGAAAATCCAATAGTGGAAGAAGAATCACAAGAGGGGATCAGTCAAGCTGTGGGGGTGTCTGAAGAAGTTGGGAGTGCAACAGATCTAGAAGAAGAAAGGCAGGACGGCAGTGAAACTGAAGTTGCCACTGAAGGAGAAAGTTGCTGTGACTACGACTCAGACACAGACCAGTACCAGAGTGATCAAGAACAAAGTGTGAGGACAAGAAGTAGTAGAACAAGACGTGGAGAAGTTAGTTGGCCCGAAAGAAAACAAAGGCCGAACTTGAAGCTGACTTCAGAAAGAACTCTTGCTCCTATATCCGAAGACTCAGATCCAGAAGAAAGTGCGCAAGATCAGGAACAGGAAGGTCCAAGGAGATCAAGGAGAGTGCGAGTGCCTAGCAGAAGATACGCTACTCCTGAGTGGACCTACCTCGCTGCAGATGTCCTCAGCGGGACGCAGAACTGGGAGGGTGAGAGAAGTGACCCTGACCAGAACTGACCCAATCATCACAGTGGAAATAAGGTTCTTGCTACCAGGATTGGAGGTCGAAAGACTGCTGACACTCAACATCGTCTATCCTCCTCTCTTGAGCGGAATAAGAAAATTGATTTTTGAGACAGTTGAATTTCCATGTTGCTGTTCAAGGTGTCCAATACTTGAGGGAATCCTTCTTCGTATGGAGATATTCGAGCGAGTGGTGGAAGTCCTTGGAACACGCATAGTCTCGGACTATTAAAGACTTTGTAAAGAACTTTGTACATACAGATTGAAAGATAACCTAGCGCCGAGTAGAAGAAGAAAGAATTAGGGACTTCCCTTTTAGTAGATGGAGAAGGGCTAGGGTTGTCTATTGCTACAGAACTTAGAGACTGTTCTTGCGGAGAGAATTGTCAACTTCCAGGTGTGGTTCAAGGAGAGACTTTGTGGTTCAAAGAGAGACATTGTGCAAAGAACAGAGACACTGGAGTCCAGCAAAAGACTTTGGCTGAGAACGAAAATTAGAGCTACACTGTTTTGAGATCATGGAGGCTGGCAACCCGAACCGCAGGGCAAAATGCATAGTAGGCACACTTTTAGTGGTAGTGATTTTTCTTATAGCTTTAGTAGTTACTATATCATATGTAGTGGGACATGAAAACGAAACAAAGGCAAGAGAAGAAGCAAAAAGAGTATCGACACAGAAGCCTACTACTGCTGCACAAAGTAGGGTTAACACAGAGAAGGAGAAGGTTTTGTTAGATGCTGAGGTTAAGAGATTACACACTGATGAATCCCAGGGGAATTTTAAGTCAAATGCTTATGCTAAACTGCTGTATGAATATGTTGATGTCATGGAGGCGAAGAATTGCTACGTCTGCATGAAATTGCCAGCATCGGTAGACGAGGGTATTAGATACCACCATCTTCCATTGACTTATGGAATCACATGTAGTTTGCTGCTGAGCATATTTTATGAACGGGATGGGTTCGAGTATTACTTATCGAACTTTGATTCCGTTTTACCAGAGGTGCCAAATTTTAAACATCTTAATAAGTGGGATTATTACAAGAGTGAGGACAGGTTACAGAAATTTGTCCTACCATGGAGAACATTAGATACTTCACATGCTCGAAGGAATAATTTGACTTGTTCAGTGTCAGAAATTGAGAAAAAGTTTATAAGGCAGGTGGATACTCGATACAGGAGACAAAAGATTCTAAAGACTTCAGGTCAATGGGAAACAGATTGGACTGAAGAAGAGAGAGCACACAAGAGCAAGGATAGCAGTGGTCCAATAGCATTAGATCGAGAGAAGAAAGGGAAACTATGTATACATAGGGGTCAAACCTATTACGAGAATGTGTTTGTGGGAGAAGTCAGTTGTGAACATGCTTTCCAGTTAGAATACTATTCTAAGGACTTCTTGAAGGAGATGCAGGTGATCCCCAATGTATATTTTGTCTGTGGAAGAAATGCATATGTGAAACTACCAGATAATTGGTATGGATCATGTTATTTGGCGATTGTCTTCCCGAAAATATATCATACTGAAGAATTAGAATACAAAAAGGGAGGAGCTCAAGCAAGAGGAAGGAGAGATGCAAGCTCTGAAGTAATTGGAGACATATTTGGAGCTGCATTTCCTCTTTTAGGGTTAATACTGAATGACATCAAAATTAGAAGGTTGGCAACAGTCGTAGATAGATTATCTGCCAGCACTGCTAGATCCTTAATGCTGGTAGAGGGTGAGATGCAATCGATAGGAGCAATGGTTCTTCAGAATCGACTTGCTCTAGACGTTCTGTTAGCCAAAGAGGGCGGAGTCTGTAAGGCTTTGAAGGTCCAGGAATGTTGCACTTACATTCCAGACAATTCAAAACCTCTAGAGAAGTACATACGAAACATTACTTCGATTCATCGTGAGATTGAGGATTTGGAGCAGGTAAATGTGTGGGAAAAAGTAGGACAAGGAATGGGAAAGGTTGGTGGTTGGTTTGCCAACCTGGGAAAGGGTTTCGTTTGGTACATACTGAAACCTATCATCATAATAGTGATTTGTGTAATCACTTTGTGGGTATGGGTGCGACTGTACAAATGGTATAGAGCAAACAGGTTGCAGAAATCCATGCGAGAACAGGGGAGAAGATTAGCTGCGATGCAGGAGAATCAGTACAGGAGTCTGAGGGCTCTAGAAGAGATGAAACGAGGGAATATTGCAACGACTTCAGTTTGACGATCTATACCTAAATGAGGGTGTTGCGATTATGATGACTACTGGAAGTCATCAAAGGGGGATTGAGAGAGCGCAAATCTGGAAAAAATGTATAAGTGCACCATATTTACAAGCACGTAGTATTAGTTTAAATATAGATTGCACCAGAGTGTTATATTCATAGAGTGAAAATGATAAAAGTGTTTTAATCAAAATAGAAATATATATATGTGTGGAAACTAATGTAGTAACGTTAGGATGATGTGAAACCCCATGTTCTTCATGTCAAGTGACTATGAGAAGGAGAAACGAAACTCTGCAAACCATTGAAAATGTGTAGGCCCATGGCAATTCACAGTAAAACGTATAAGTGCTGCTACACTGACATGAGACGTGGACATAACATTGTTTTGCAAAGTATTATTAATCATAGAATTGAAATATAGGTTTTATATAGATGTGTTACTTTATAGAAATGTGTGTTAGTTAGAATACTGTTTAAACAAAGAAATTAAATGTTTTCAGAGTGCTGAGGCCTGTTTCATGTAATTTAGTAGGCCTGAATAGATAAAGTTGCTTCTTTGATCTGCATGTGCTCGTTAGGAGAGATCGCACAGAGCACAAACGTAGACATAGTTTACGACTTACAGATATGGTAGAGGCCGTAATTTGGGGCCCACAGTAGAACTGTCTATTTGCAGGTGCGAGGAGTCCTAATCAGTTTGGTGATGAATGGGCTTTGTTCAGAGACGCCTGGCACAGGCCTGGAGGAGGCTTCAGGAATTTCCTGGGGGGTACAGACCAGCGGAGAAGAAGCCTGGGAAGCAAGGTCAACTTTAATGAAGGGTCCAGAGGAGCACCAGCATGGAATTTGCCGCCAGAACCGATACCACGTGAGGGGCGTCTCTAGGGGCGTTCCTATTGGAAATGTGATTTCGTATTAGGGACAGCACCCCGGGGAAGAGTCAGAGCAGATGATCTGGGGAGCCTAAGAAAGCGGATGGGTAGGCAGATAGATTGAACTTAAGAGAGCGATTCACCAAGAAGACTAAGAGAAGTGCGTGATCTTCTTTGGAAGTCACCACAGCTGACACCTTTTTAGGTAAAGATCTTGTTAAGTAGGGATGTCACTTAGTCTAGTGTAGGGACAGACTAATCTGAATTTTCCTTTCTGTAAATGACTCTTAAGTTGCAACTTATAGCGATACTTGCAACTCTCATGATATTTGAGATATTCTTGATCATTTCCTTTTGCCGATTGAGAGCATTCCGAGAGTTCCTTTTCATATTGATACCTGTATATCTTTTGAATCTTATTCTGAGATGTTTGTATCTTCAGATACTTTTGGCTTTATAATAAATCTTTAAACTTATTTGTAGTCAGTGGTTCTTTAGAGTGGTTTAAGATCTTAATTGATTAACCTAGTAGTTGATTGCCTTTTACTCAATGACAGGTACCAACGATCCAGTCGATCTGAGCTGGGATCTGGTAAGATAATAACAGACCAGAAATCCCACGTTAACACCACCAACATCTGCCCTGTAACACACAGCTCCAACAGGTGTAGCCAACATAAGTGAAACTTGAACTTATGGGTTGCATCAGGGGTATACTTTTTAAGTATAACCAAAACAATTCCACGTCTTTTCATGAAAGTACAGTTGGTTTCTGCAGTTGAGATGCCTCGCTGAAGTGGAAGGAAGGACGTCTCATGTGAAGTGAAGCCGAGTGTGGGACAGACAGCTAAACAAGAAACATGCCTTCTCACCAGGATGCCTGCTGCCTGAAATAAATGTAAATGTGTGCAGTTTGTTAATCTGCAATTATAAGGCTGTTTGGAAGCCAGTTTTGGATTTAATTGATGGCAAAGATTTATTCTTTTTGAGAGGTTTTGCAATGGTGTTACTAGATGAGTTCTGGAGTGTTTTCTTTAAATGGGCAGGTATAAAAAAACATGTTTGAACTAGGTACAGTATGCATATTACTAAAATACATATTTCAAAAGCACTTTTTAAAATCTTAAACCTAAATCTTTTTGGCATTTTGCAGCAGCCTATCTTACACTATATGAAATGAAAGTTTAAAATAATGACTTACATTGTTACAGTACTTTCCTTCACAGGGTGATACCTCGTAGAACTGAAAATACATGTCCCTATTTTCCACTACATCAACCAGGATTCATTTATGTAGCTCTCTAGTTAAACACACAGACATCGGCTAACTTAACGTTTTATCTTTCCAAAGTCGATAATTTAATTGAATGTGTCTGGGTAATAAAAACACCTTTTATTCAGTGCACCGTAAGACCCTTTATTTTAAGTGCTATAAATAATCAATACATCAAAAATAATCTGCAATTAATAGCAATGTATTTATGAGCTATTTTAGGGTACACATGCTTAAAGACATGTACTTTAATTAACCCTCCTTGCAAAACAGGCAGAAACATAAATACACAGATAGAAATACACTTATTGTAACAATCCAGAGAAGATGGTCATTGTATTAGAGTGCCCAGCCGCGGCCCGTGGAGGGAGTTACGGTGGGCAGGAAGGCGGGGCGGGGCGGGGGAGGGGCAGGGTGGGGGATGCTAAAAACCGGAGTATGGATAATTGGAGGTAACTAAACAATTTAATAAATAAAATGAATTTCGTAGCGCGCCCTGCGTCGCAAAATGCGAGGCAGAGCGCGCTACGAAATTCGTTTTATTAATTAAATTGTTTACTTACTCCAATTATCCACACTCCGGTTTTTAGCACCCCCACCCTGCCCCTCCCCCGCCCCACCTTCCTGCCCCACCGTAACTCCCTCCACGGGCCGCGGCTGAGATTGCCTCAAACACATTCACCGCTGAATTAAACAAATCTTCTTCTCTTTAAGCGGAGCCAAATCAAAAATCCTAAATCATGGGAAAGGAGGGCCCCTGCAATTGACTCCCTTGAAACTGCTCTTGAAAACTTGAGAAATCCAGAGATCATTTTTGATTCTTCCCTTGCCTCCTCCACTTAAGACTATACGGTTATAATCCTTCAAATCCCCCTGGGAGATCATAGTAGAAACAAAGTGAGTCTTGGTGACAGCATGCCTGGACTACTTTAAAGTGATCCACATTGGTCTTCAAAAAAAAAATTAACCACAGCTTTAAATATTACAGAACTTGGCAGCCAAAATGTGTTTGCACTTACACAGAGAGAAATAATCAAGCCACCACTGAACGCTCTTAATTGCTTTTCAGTGGAATACAGAATGCAATTTTAAACTCTCTGTGTTATACATAAAGCATACTGGAGTGAAAATGTATGCTACCTGAGAAAACTGGCTCCACATTACATCCCAACTAGAGGCCAGATTATTCATACTTTCACGAACCACAATGCAGCAAGACGGCTTACTGTGCTGCATAGTCTGTAAGGGAGAGGGAAGGAATGCACCATAATTTGTATTATATGGTGCACATTCCTGTTGTCTCCGTGTGCTGACGGACAATGTACTGCCTTGCACCAATGCTGGTACCCTTCTGCAGTAGTGTGAGGGAAGGTAAACAACCTTTACAACGCAACTTTTACCACGCAGTGCCTTTACGACGCAACTTTTACAACGCAAACCATTACAACGCATTGCGCTGGGGGGCGCTCTAGGATAGGGAATGTGTTTAATGTACTATCCAACACCTTCCCTACTATCCACGGGGACTGGAGTTGGAATAGTAAATTAAACAATTCACTATCCAGCGCCTAAAAGCACAATGCGTTGTAATGGTATGCGTTGTAAAAACCACGTTGTAAAAGCATGCGATGTAAAAGCATGCGTTGTAATGTCATACATCCGTGAGGGAAGCATGTGTCATAGACAGGATAGGTTTTTGTGCAGGACAGGCCATCTTCCTAAACAAAAACAATTCTCAGAAGCATTTTGCTCTTTCTAAGAGTGCTGAAGAATGCAGCACTCTTAGAAAGAGGAAACAATGAGGTAGGTATGGCACAGAGCAGTCAGGCTTAACTTGGGGTAATATAGAAAGTATTTATGCAGTACCAAAACAGTAATAAAGTAGATATACAAACTAAAAAAATCCCACTCAAATTTATGAGAATGGAGTAAAATGTAATAAACAAAATTGCAAAAATCCTATCAATGAGACTGGGGATATATGTTTTTTACGTTTTAAGTGAAAATTGCACCAAAAAAGCACCAATGATAGCCTATGGTCATGTTAGTTCAGGATCTAGGTGAAATTTGAGGCGGATCGTGATGGGTCCTGAGGACGGATGCATCAAGTGGGATAGCGTGGTCAAGGATTATATCTGGGGACTTATGCAAAATGGAGGGAAAAGCTTTTCAATGGGGCAAGGCAGCATTCTGTACCCAACTAAGTCAATGCAAGGTTAGATAGATGTTGGACGAGATCCTGCTGAAAGCCATTCATTTAGGTAGGAAAAAGTCAGAGATAGAGACATTTTTATTTCCTGTATGGTGAGGTCCAACTATCACCAGGATTCTTTTGAAGCCTTCAGCTGGAACAGATTTTCTTGTTGGTATATATTTTCTAAAATCAAAGCCCTTTACTTCAAGGGGGACAAGGCCGCTGGTTATATCCAGTGAAGGCTACACAAAGTCACATACCCTCTCGCCAATAGCCCACAGAAAGTGATTTGCTGCTGCAGAGAAGCTTCAAGCACAACAAACCTGTTTCTTCAGCCCAGCGAATTTGCGACTTTGCTGAGTCGGCTCTAGTGGTTGCTGCTGGTACTCTGGTGGCTGAAAGTCAGAATTGTTCTAATCCCCAAAACCATGCAGGGGTAAGTCCTTTCTTCCTCAACTCTTCAGCTACGGCTCCCAGACTTCAGTGGAGGCTGTTAGGGCGTAGGGCATAGGGCTTGGCCCAGAAAAGACCCTGAGCAGAAACAAGTGTAAGTCCAGTTCAGACTACTACTTGTAAAAAGTGTTGTTTCAAGTTTTTGTGTCCCTATAGCCACATAGGAGGTTAGCACCCTGAACCTTGGAGTTCACTTCTTTTTTCGGTGTACAAGAAGGAGCAGATCCAGTCTTTCAGAGCTCATCTCTGGTTACAGCAATGAGGGTTCAGTTCTCTCTTTATCTTCCACAGCTCCAGAAAGTTCTCTGAGGAGGGTTCCTTGAGGAGTCACATTTATATTTGGCACTAGTTAGTGGATGGGGGTGACTCCTGGCTCCCACCTAACAAATGGGGTAAACATTCCCAGTGGACCCTTCCCACATTTCTATTTCCCATACTGCAAATAATCCCAGAGGACACCTCACTCTTAAAATTCATGATCTGAAAGCCTTTCCACCCTTCTACAGAGCCCTTGTGTCCACCCAGGGGAGTGGTCAGGGAAATGAGGAGTCCCCTCACCTATGTTCAAACCAATCTGGCATGGGGACAGCTACCCTCCCATTGAAATGGTGCCAGGCTGACTAACATGGGACTGGGCAACAAAGGCTTGCCCTCCTCTTGGTCTTGCTTTAAGCTAAACTAAGAATTGGGAAGCTTCACTTCTGTCTCTTTCAAGTTAATGAAGCTCCTGCACCCTTCACAGCTGTCCTTTCTGAGCTGATAGATATTGCATGCCTCACACCCAGCCAACCTGTCACCAGACCTAAGCAATTGCCCTGCTCTAGTTTCAGTTTTCACACCTTATAAAGATCAAGCACTGATTGGGCAGATGCTGGCATGCTAATGCAAACTAGCCTCTAGAAGCTTTGGACACAGAAAATGTCACTTCCTAATAGGTACTTTTCTAAACAAGTATTAAAAATCAAACGTCATCAATGAATTGGAATTTTAATAAATATGAAAATAGACTTTTAATTACTATTCTGGCCATTTTCTCTGAAACGTTTCAAATTAATATTTATAATCTTTCATTTGACATTTTCTAGAATTGAAGCACAGCCTTGCCAGTAAAAATAGCTTTTGAGGACTAGTCACTGAAGGAACATGCTGACTTGAATTTCTCACATATTCCACTTTTAAATATCAGTCACCCTATCTTGTGGACAACAAGGTGTACTTAGGGGTGACTTAATAATATTTAAGGCCAGGGTCTCCTGCCTGTCAGAATGGGTTATTTTGATTAGACAGAAGTTTTTTTCAGCTGCTGAGGTCAGGATACATATGGTGTGTCTGAAGTTATGTTTTAGAGCCCCACTCTGGGAATAGTACAATAGGTGCTGCAATCCACTGGTGGCATTTACCTTCCACGCCCTGGGTTTATTTTCCATACCATATACTAAGGACTTATAAGCAAGTTAAATATGTCAGTCTGGAATAGGCAAATGTGTACATGTTTAAAGTAGGGGAAGAACATACACTGGGGCTTAGGCACAGCACCACAGTATGCAGAATTAAAACAAACAGCAAAAATAAAATCCAGAAAAAGGCAAAAGAATTGAAAAAACAGGGCTGACAATGCAGAAAAGTTGGATTTGCTACAGCGTAGATTTACCAAAGGGTCAGAGGCAGAGGTTTCGACATCAGATGTCCCTGATGACATCACAAGAAAGGACAACACCTGATCTATTGCCCATTGCATCACAGGAAGTGATGTCGCATGAACCATGCATTTGCGGACATTAGTGATATTTACATCACCCAAGTAACATAAAGTACAAGTGCAAGATCATTAACATTACAATAAAGTTACTAAAACAGGTAAAAGTTTCAGTTAGTTGACACCCATAAATTAACTTTCATGATATGCCAAGAACACAGGCAGGACATGACTTCAGTGCAGACATCAAAGACATGAGTAAATTGATTGTATGTCTAGATATGGCTACATATATCAAATCAAATTATAGCCTGCCATGCCTGACCACAGAAATTGTTGGAGGGCATTGTAATGGCACTAAAGTTCTATATCTACGGATAAACAGATATTACAGATCAAAGCTTTAGACAGCAGTGCTATCCAACCATTTATAGAGATTGTACCGGCTCAATCCCCTGACAGCAGTGCTACCTCTCAGCTCCTTTAACATGGATGTCACAAGCTGAAGGAGAGCTTCTCACCAAGTTCCAAAAATGTTACAGGCTCAGGTTTCAGACAGCAGAATGTTTCATTTTGCTAAACAGACTTTATAGGCTCAACCATCAAACTGTAGAATTATCCCTGTGGTGAACTAGCTCTTACAAGCTCATTACTCACACAGAACGATCATTACTGGACCTAATAGCCTTGAACCTTAGATAGTAGCAACCCTATTGTTACACAGTTATCAAACGCTCCAGCTTCAAACAGCTTCACCCATCGGACTGCACAGATGTGACTAGCTTAAGCTTCGGAGAGCTGAGCTATCCTTCATCTCACAAAGATTTGACATGCCCAGGTTTCTCACAATAGAGCTATGCCTCAGGTTCCATAGAGCTTGTAGGTGCAGGTTTCATGTATTTTAAAGAAGGTGCAGTCACTTAGCAGATGAGAATTGTATTATCATTTTAGAAATCATACTGTAATGTTTATTGATATGTTACAACTGCATAATTCAAAAATAGAACTAAAAATGCACCACTTGCTTAATATGTTACACGTGATATAGGATTCCTACTTCGCTTAGTACGGTACATGATGGTGAAAAAAGCAGTGAAGTAAATTCTCATCTATATATATAAAAACGAATGAATGTCTGTCTGTCTGTTTGTCCTTTATGCATTACTACACCATTCATCTGATCGGCATGAAACTTTGGGAAGTTGTTGAGTACACTCCTGCGAATGTTTCTGGGGTAACAATTTTTTTAAATATCGGACCCCCAGGGCCCTCATAATCTTTCGAATACTGATGTACGCACCAGATGGAAAAACAATAAATCGTGAATCCACAAGCACTCGTATAAATAAATAGAATTAAAACACCATTCATCCGATCGCCATGAAATTTTGGGAAGTTGTTGAGTACTCTCCCGAGAAAGTTTCGGGCATAAAAATGTTTTAAATATCGCCCCCCCCCCCCAGGGCACTCATAATCTTTTGAATACTAATGTACGCACAAGACGGAAAAACAAAAAAACGTGTATCCATAAGCACTCGAATAAATAAATAGAATTAAAACAGCATTCATCCGATCGCCAGGAAACTTTGGGAAGTTGTTGAGTACACTCTCGCAAAGGTTTCTGGCATAAACTTTTTTGTAAATATCGGCCCCCCAGGGCCCTCATAATCTTTCGAATACTGATGTACGCACCAGACGGAAAAACAAAAAATTGTGTATCCACAAGCACTCGAATAAATAAATAGAATTAAAACAACACTTTGAAATGTTTTCCATATTAAAATGAATACGTTTCAATAAAAATGACAGAATGTAAATTGAATGTTATCATAACGAGTTTCCTTGAATTTCCATTCTTCGGAGATCGCAGCAACGCGCGACGGGTAAGCTAGTCATCTCTAAAAAAATTAATTAAAAAAAAAACAACAGTCATGCATTCTTTTTTTGACTGCTTAGCCCAGGTAGTTTGGGACCTGTTTTATCCCGCTGGCTTACACTTACCTCCATAATGCTGAATTGCTGATAACTAATAGATCCATCCTTCCCCACATGGCCGTGCCAAGTTGGTGAGCAGTTAGATGGAGAAAATGTAACTCTAATGAGGCTGTTTTGGGGACTGACACTGCCAAAGCACACCAATTCCCTTCCTTCAATATTCAGACTTTCGCACGGCATATGTCAATAACCAACCTGTCCTAAATCCAATTAACATGTAAAACTGGAGGAAGGCCCGCTTTGATCACTTCAGGACTGCAGCAGTCATCTTTGCTCCTTTTTTTCTTAAATTGTGCTGGTTAGCCTCTTATTTAATGATTTTTTAAATTGTTACGCATAGGAAGAATGTGTTTGAAATTGCTCGAGTTTAAAAAAATTGATCTATTTTGATTATTTTTTTTAAACATTGTTTCAAAATTAGCCCACTTTATTTGTCTCATTGTCTCTACTTATGGAAGAATTAGTGCACAACGCAATGCAACCTTAGCAAAATGGAATAACAGCCTGTTATACAAATGCTGATTGAATGGATTGACAAGCAAGGAGTTGCAGCTCCTACCTCTAGCGCCCCCAATTGATGTCCATGGCACGTTCCAGGGTTCACCTTACCATAAGAGAACATCAAGTGGAAAACAAGTGCTGATGCCAAAGGACCAAGGAGCACACTCTCCCACAGGATCCTGTCAGTGGTTGTAGGACAGCAGGCGTTGTTGGTTGATGTTATTGTACGGATGCACCACATAATGACTTAAAGCCTTATTTTAAGTTTGACAATGGAATGCTCAGTAAAAACGTGCCAGATATCCCACCGCAACATTGTAAGTGCCGTAAGCTTCACTGTGCTTGATAGATAGTGAACTCGATATCCGCCACGTTTGAGATGGAGTATTTCATCCACCAAACTCTAATGAAGCCCCTTAGCCTCTGGATAACAGGGTCTGAAAATTAATAGATAGCATTTTCACAGGTATCGGACTTATGATTCGCGGAAAACGATGTCATGTGTCTTCACCATGTGCATGGCTATGGTGGGGTTTTGTCTCTGTCAAATCTTTATCTTTGCGATTACCGCACAATGTCAGATTTGTGCTTGTTCTTTCTCACAAAAATCTTTGCTACACTGAATCTTTGTTCAGCACTCTTACTATTCCCATTAATTTGTTACAGAAACTTAAGTTGGAATAATCTTCTGGGAGTTACTGAGCAACCGCTTCTGCATAGGCACAGCCGTAAAGCACATTTTTTTTTTATATATAGGGTGAACTAGACCCATATGTATCAGAGCACTTTATATGAGCACCATTTGCGTTACAGACAGACATATTAATGTTTACTCTTTTTTTAGGCATGGTGAAATTAAGCGATTTGCCCAGAAACACAGGAAGTTGAGGATCCCTGGCAAGACTTGAACCCGGTTCCCCAGCTTCGAGCATGACTGCCCTAGCCGTTAGGCTACATCCTCTCCCCCACTTGTCATCGAACAAAACGTTCAGTCAGCATAATAGAGGGAATTTACATGCAGTCACTGGAAGTCCTAGTGACTGCATCTAAGCAGCAAACTAAAAGTTAGGTTCAGGGCACATCCTTATGTCTTCTCACACACTGTTTGGTGCTAATTCTCACCACACTACAGGAAATCACAGAAGTGGATAACTATGTTGCGATCCACAATATTAGTTGTCATAGATAGTTTTTCCACGCCCGAGGACCAGTAACAATGTAATCATAGTTAACATTGTCCCTTCACCCTGCCTAGATATGGATATTTAACCCCTTCGCTGCAGCCGCGATTTTACCGCTGTGCGGTAAACAAAAGAACAGGGCGGGCCGTGACGCACCCCAGCCGTCATCCGAACACGAGCACTGCGGAGCGTGACGGCTGGGGTTCGTCACCAGCATGGGAGGGGTTAATGCTGGTCAAGAGTTGCTAAAGGAAGCCCAAAGGTCACCCAGTCAGTATGGTCGTAGTTAGCCAATTTCTATCTAGAAATATTCTTTTCTGTTATTTGTCTGCTTGAGTCACTCTGAAACCCATTTATCACTGGCCATAACTAATTGAACCTTGGAATCTGTAGGAAGAAAGGAAAAGAAAGAAAGAAAGAAAGAAGATGGGAATATAGATAAAATGCTACAAGAGCTCTCAGTTTTGCTGCTACAATTCATCTCCAAGAGAACAAATTGAGTAAAAAGTAGGAGTGGAGGAGATGGGGCTGAGCAGTATCCATCAATGAACCCTCAAACTAGTTTTACAAAGATGCTGCTACTCCCCGACCTTCAAGTTAAGGTATCACACAAAAGAGACATAAAATGAAGTTTGCCTGCCACCAATTACCTATATTTATGTTCTTAGTCTCAGTCCACCAAAGGACGAGGAGTTTTTGTATTTATCTTAATAGACCTTGGAGTCCTCATTTTTAATTAAAAAGGTAATACTCACACAGGCTCACTTTTATAATGGAATGGAATAGAATTGCATAAACACAGACACGCTTAAACCAACATATATTTACGGAAAATGCACTGAGGTGCAGAAATACAGAAATGTAAACATACACAAGAACATAATCAGATATGCACACACTGACAAATGCACAATCGTGCAGAAACACACAGACAATCAGGCACAAACACACATAGACACATATACGAGCATATAGAATCATCAATACATACACACAGGCAGAGGAACACGTAACCCTCCCCTGGTCCTCTACACACACACACGTACACACACACATACACACCAACACACACAAACACTCACACACACATACTTTTGTCTGACAACCCTCCCGTTGTATTTTAGGAAAATGTGCTGAAGCCAGTGCAAGAGATTACCAACACACTTCTTTAATTATCCCTGTTATGGTGTTTTTTAATTAAATAAACATACAGTAATATAGATTACATGTTGTATGTAGCTGTGGTTACAAGAAGACTATTTCGTTGTTAAAGGAGGAAAATTGATGAAATGCAGTCACTGAAGAGGATTAAAGGGATTGTTGACTATAGAAGGGACTTTAAGGAAATTCCCAACCCAAGATTATACTATATAAGCAGATTACAGTATAAAACTCATTTGAATTTCAATATGTATTTCGCATTGAACAGCAGCAAATCTTTGAATGATTGTTGCAGTGGAAGCAGAGAAGACAGATAGTAAAGTGTAACAGGCAAAATGTATATGAAAACTCTGAGATCTGTTAAACGAGCCTTATACAATGTGGAAGGAAGAATTTTTTGATGCGGACATTGATTGGATTTCAATTCATTTTAAAACAGACCTTCAGTGACACTACTGTCCATCAGTAAGCTACCATAATAAATAACCATGTGTTTTGTGCATTTGGAGTTTTGCTGGAGTTAGTGGGCTTACTGTCAAGATCAACATTTAAATACCAACCTGCTAAAATATTGCTGCCGTAATATCGACTGTCAGAATATTGTGATGGTAAGTAAAGATAGGTAAGTTTGGATATAATATATCTAATTACACACATAGGTGTATTGACTGTACGTATAAATCAAGCAATATTCTGACATGCAATTGATTTCTCCCTGGCCATTTGTGAAGAGCAGAATGAGATCTCGCAGCTAATTGGGGACCATTCCACATTTCAGGCTTGATTCTGAAATTGATGGACAGACTATGGATTCCAATGTGAGTACAAGACATTTGTTATTGCTGAGTTTTGCTTTACTTCACAAATACTGTTGTATTCTGTAGTAACTGCAGCATAAAAGACCTATTAACGGCATTTAACACCCTAGTCTTCTCCGGGTAAAGACACATGAGGTTTTTAAAACCAGAATTAGCGAGGAGGAGGTCACCAATACCAAATCAAGACGAGAAAAGGAATATTGCTAAGGAACTGAAACTGGCAGATCAAATTCCTCATAAGTACAAACTGGTAAGATCAGCAGTAACATGTTTTTGAACTGTGAAGTGGATCCTGCATTTATATGGTGAGCTAGCGGTATACACATAAATAAACAAAACTTAAATAAACTAATAAGGTTTCAGGTACCTACTTAAAATTCGAATTAAGTTGAAAGAAAGAAGTGTCAGTACTTCTTTTGTTACAACTCACAAATTTAGTGGCCTAGTCAGTTGCTGTCCTATGTGCCAGATCCTAAGTCCAGAAGATTGCTATAGAAAATGTGACTCGGTCTCAAAAATAGAAAACATTGGGTAGCACAAGCACTGAAATCAAGGCTTGTGTAATTGTAAGTAGGTTACTCATTTGCCTCTGCTTGACTGAATAGCTGCGACATTGTTTGTACTAAAAGTTTTTTAATTTGTGTTGCTGTTACAAACTCCAGTTGTTGCTTTTGTTGGCGAAAACATTCAAAAATTGTTGCTAAATAAAAAGGAGGGAACGGTTTTGGAGAAGCTGATATTTTTCTGTATTAGTAATTTTATATGAAAATGTGTCTAATGAACTAACGTTTTAGTCATAATAATGGGACAGCAGCTGCACTGGTTTGTTTTATGAGTGTCATATACTGAACGGGGAATTGCAATTTGTTTTGACGCTCTGCACCCACATTATTTATTAATACTTTGTGCTATAATTTCCTTTATCAATATTCTTCCATCAGCTCAGTTTCGCCACAATTCGCACTCAGCCAATGTGTTCTCATCAAGGCAGTCATGTGTCTGAAGCACTCTGATAGGACGCCGACTGCCTCCAGAAGGCAAGGTTAAAGGGTCACTGGTGGCGGGGTCATCAGTATCCGCTTTACTGAGCACGCACTTCCACTGCACGCTACCAGCAGTGGTACATAGACAATGCAGTGCAGTGGGAGGGCCCTCTGCTCTATGCCATGTCAGATATGGTGAAAGCACAGGCAACATTCCATGAGCTTTGATAACACTGTTTTCCTTTCTGCTAAATAATTGGCCTATCAACATGGAGGTCCTACTGCAGATGCCAGCTTTCTCTGCCACAGCTACATGACCAATGGCATACAAAGGAACTAAGCTTCAGTGGTAGCGGCATTCTTCTGCCACCCAAAGTTTAGATAAGTGGCTCTTAACCTGTGGTCTGGGGAACCCGGAGTGGGGTGTAGGGGGTGGCACAAGGCACACTCAGGGGGTCAGTGACTGTTTTACAAAATGAAATATTATTATAATGAATACATTAAAGTAAATAAAGTACACAAATAGTGAAGCAAAATGTTTGTTTCTATAGTTGATTGTCAATTAAACAAAACATTTCAATATTTGAGCATTTGCTTGGTGTATACTTCTTTATATTTTTGTATCCATTGTTTTGAGGTTCAAATCATTGATGTTTCTTGGGTAGGGGTCACTGACTTCCAATGATGACTCAGTAGGGGTCCCCGTATTCCAGTGAAATTTAAGTGGGGGTCCAGAAAAGTCAAAAGGTTAAGAGCCGCTGTTCTAGACAACATTGTCTCATCAGCGCTAGTAAGCCCATGTTAAGATGCCTTTTGTGCCTTAAGGAGAGCTAATCCATTGCTTAAATATTTACGAAGCAAAAGCCTTCTGGGAGCTCTTCATTTTTTTAGTCGCTGGTTTTTCAACGGGTATCCTAATTTCCCAGTAAGGCTGCTGGATAAACTGGGAGGAACTGTGAATCCAGGAAATATTATTTAAATTGTAGCTAAGGTCTCACAGATTTGCAGTGACTCTGACAGGCACCACACATGTTCCAAGGCAGAGAGCCGATGAAGGCCACAAGGAGAGCAAAAACCATCTAGACTTCAAGCGACCAACAGAGATTAGAGTTTGGGCTCTCTAGGACCCTAGCTACTAGCTAATTATCGGCCCAAATTCCCTTTGCCTTCGATCCCCTCAACCTCTTCCCCTTAAAATCTTTATTCCTCACCCTGGATGTACCCCCCACTCTACTGTGACCCCCTTATTACTGTTGTTTGGAAGCTAAGTGTGCACTATATAAATCCACATGCAGACATATCTACTCTCGTATCACCCTAACATGCCAGGCTGGTGGCTTAGCTGACTCATGCATTCACACCAGAAATATGTCTGACTTCATGATCACAGGGTTTCAATTCCAGCGGATCCACTCAGCTTTTCATTCTTTTACAGCTGATATATTGGGTACTGCTGGGTAACAATAAACATGGTATTTCAGAGCCAAGAGTCTTAAAGAGTGGACATATGCTTTACTAATACCTTATGGCATCAACTCTTCATTTCAGTAATCTTTTCTAAGGTGACATACTTCACTGGGGCATCAGCGGGAGTCTTAAATTGCAGTAGCGCACGTAGGTCAGCTCCCATAGCTAATGGCTTAAAATGCTCTTTAAAACACTTTCCTGTACCTAATTTGTCAAAACATAAGTGCAGGGTTCCAAGGTTTTTTTCCTTTAGATCCCACCACTGCACTCCGAAGGCCGACCTTAATGAGTGCCCAGGCTGCCTCTTCTTGATTCTATCTCTCGCCTCTTTCTTCAACCACCCTACACTTCCTGTCTCTTTCTCACTCTTGCAGGTTCCTTTCCTTCCTTGTCTTTTCCCTTTGACACTATTTTCCTAGCTTCATCTTCTTCCTTCACTTTCTTCCTTTTCTGCATGTCTCTCTCTTGTTCTTGGATCACAGTCTGGTGATCAAAAATAATAAATACAAACAAGTGACTGAGGCCACCGTTTGCAACCACTTGCAAACATTAAGTGCTGCACCCTGCATGTAAAAAGCAACCGCTAAAGTGATACCTGGCGTGCGGAGACGTCTCTCCCTAGCACATTATATATTATGAATGGAATAAGAGTCATGTCTAGTGCCAAGCACCGGTAGCTACATTACCGAGCCTTCTCAGATGCTGAGTTTTACTTGCTGGCCAAGCTAAATTTAGCACCCGGTGTACTACTTACACAACAGCATTTACAATGGAAGGATGAGTCGCTCTGGCACATACCTATGAACGTTCCTGTCAGAGAACCCTAGCCCTTTCCCTGGGAGTAATGCAAAGCATTTACACCGTCCGAATTCACACCAGGAAATATGTCCCCATACCTCCTAGGATTTGCACCCGTGAAAAGCCATTTGTCTAATAACCCTAGCATCCCGTGCGTGTGTGCGTGCGTGCGTGCACGTGTGTATTCAGTTTTTTACAGCGCGAACCTCGCCGGAGGGTGTTAGAGCGCTTTACAACAGAAGCAGATGTATGTTACACATATTTTTTTCTTTAAGGCACGGGCAGATTAAGTGATTTGCCCAAAGTCTACATCCAGCAACACAGAACCATCTCTTGGGTGACATGAACAATATACACCTGGGCTGCCCTAGTCCCAATAACCATTCCTGAAAGTTGCTCCGTAAAAGAGGAGCGGTTGGAAAAATAAGAAAGACTTAAATTGCAGCGAAGTAACCGTTATCAACATTAGCACAAAGGGGCATGGTACTCGTAAGGGCGCCCTCAGCTCAGTTTCTCTCCTTTTTGAGAGCTACCTTCATTACAAATACAACAAAATTCAAGGCAGGCGTGCACTGCACCTCATAACTTACCTTTGATGAATTGTAATCGCTGAGTGTATTCCAAAATCTCCAGAAGCAAAGTGGATGCAGGGACCTCACCCAGTGATAAGCGCCTCCCGCACAGCTATCCCACCGCCACCACTCATCGTGGATGGGATAAGCATGCCATGTTCAGAGGTACACAAAATGTACATTTACATATAAATGAGCGCGCATTTTTTTCACTGCTGTTCTCTTGCTCCAAAAATGACGCGAAGCCCGCGTGTAAAAACGGCATTGTTTTTCAAAACCTCCATTCATCCAGTGGCACGTCTTTTTAAATTAAAAAATGAAAATTAAACTGAAAACATGTCTCCAAAATGCAGTCTTTCCCAGCCCCGGTGAGACCCGGGTTCTATCCGGAGAAACCCCAGTCAGCGGAGCCAGTGGCGTAGAGAGGTGTTTTGGCGGAGCTCCATCCGGGCTGCAGCGTCCCGCGTGCCGCTACTGCGTAGCAATCCACGGCGCGAGCAGGGACCCTTCCGCGCGCACCTTCCTGCCCAAGCCGCCTCGCGACCCGCGCATCCGGCGTCCGCAGACGTGAGGTGCAGCAGACAGCTTAACCTTTCTCCACCAGATGCCAGCCGGTCCCCTGCTCCCTGCTGGCTCTGCCCTCGCCCCGCTCAGTTTGAATGAGCCGGTGCAGAGCCCCTGCCCGTCCTCTCGAGAAGACAGCATGCATTTAGGTGAAACACGAACCGAATGCCTAATGCTGCAACGCGCTGTGCATCCCCGATGAGCTCGCATTACACAGGCCCTGCTGGTTCCCTCTGCCTGCTCTCATCCTCAGCAACGGCTTGACTCGTGTCATCAATACGGCTCCGCTCCTTCCAGACGCAGCGCTGCCGTATTAATAAGCAGCCCCTGAGAGGCAGGCAGAGGAGGGGGTTTAAAAGATTCCCGGTTTAATAAAATGCTCTGAGTGCCGGTGCACCAACAGTGGCCAAAGCATAACTGCCAAAAAATGCCATTAAGTTTTTTGCATCGTAATCAATTCCAGACAATGAACTAGATTTATTTACACCGAGAACACAACATAACATAACACGTTTTTAGTGTGCCATCCAAATCCAGCAACAATGACATGAATAAAAAACAAAACATGAAAAATGCCAACAAACAAAAAATGCCAATTAATGTGATATCGATTTTCACACAAAAAATCAGCGAGTGCTTTAACAAGGACACGTTTTAATGAAAAAGTAGGCGATATTCACAGGACTAAATGTGTTCTTTTTCAGTGTGCTGAGATTTGATCATTTTGCTAGATTTAGTTCTCGTCTATTATTCACAGTTCTTCACATCACAATGCCATAAGAAAGGCGCAACACAAGTGTCAGGAGACAGAGATCAAGAACTATGCAGTATTAGGTAGACCAGGTGGCTGCAGATAGGAACAGGCAACGCTTGGGAGAAGACACAGAAGCGCACTTCAAACAACTAGGGCACAAGTGCAGAAAGGGGTACACTGAAGATACAACAGAGACTTAGGTAGGCGGTGAATGGCTCTGTACGACCAGACATGTTAAGCGCCACTGCAGGTACACTGTGCTTTCTGGCAGTGATCAGGATATTCTACTAGAAGGATGTTCTTTTTTCTTGTTATGTAGTTGGCATTTGTATCCTGCACATTTATAAATGATTTGAGCTCTTTGCACGTGTGAGCTGTCTTAGACGCACTTTGAGGTCTTGCTTGACATCTTGCTATCTGCTAGAGCTGACTGTTACCAGCATAAAAGGCACCATCAAGCTTACAATATATTGAAAGGGCTTAGGTTCTGCCTTCTTTGACCATTAGCTTGTTTGGTTGAACCAACTTCAACCATTGGCTTCATGGGATGTCCATCACATTGTGGTATTAGTGCACAGCACTTTGTTTTTTGTTTACCTTTTGCTGTATTCTGTACCATTAGCGTTAGTGATGAGTCAAAAAGGAGTTAAAGCACACACAAGGTGATGGGAGGAATGCTTGCAAATAGTTTACACTACTTGTAACTTGATCTAGGTAGCATTCCAAAACACTGTTTTTCACCACAGAACCACTATAGACAGAGGCCTGCCTTGTGCAAATAAGTACTAACTGTTCTTCTCATGGGAATAGTCCACTCTGAAATGGCAGGCAAGGCCCCGAATAAGGTTACACAAGCAAGCCAGGTCGAATTAGCCTTATTAGGCCTCATGAGTGAATTAGTAAAATTGTATCCAAGCCATGTAACTTCTTAAAGTTACTAAACATATTTCTGTAAAAGAAGTAACATCTTATAACTTTTTTGTAAAGGAATTAGACTTATTGGACAAATATTTCAATTGAGTGATACACGTGCTAGCTGAACTAAGGCTTCTGCCAGAAACCACGCTCCAAGAGTACATGTTGACTATTTGACTTTGCTGACCCTTGAAAGACAGAGACTAAAGAGAACCTACTTGGCAATCCAGTGAACTCATCACAGTAGTTCCTCATTACTGTTGGTCCAAGGGCAGCAGCACTTCTTATCACAATGGTTTCCTAACAGCCTATGAGACAAACGGGCCTCATAAAACTGAATTGACAATGAGCAAAATCTGTGATTAGCTAATGTTTAATACTCCCAATCTTCTAATCACTTCAAGCAAATGTATTCCTGTCCCAAAAATTATCAGAAAGATGAGTTATATACTTAGGAAGTGATTAGCATTCAACTCTATCATACCCGTGTGGCAAGGTGAGCGCTACAGTACATGGAATCCGTGTGCTCTCTTAGGAGCCAATCAGGTGTGCCTACATCAGGATTTCATCCCACATTTTAGAAGTGCACCCACAGACACACGACTTCAGCGTTTTCAATTTGAGATTCACGTATCACACATTCATAACATTTAAAGTTTATTACATGTTCAATACAACTTGTACCCCAGCAAGATGGCAGGGACAGGTAAAGGTGGTTTTTAGGTGTTTATGGAAATATTTAAGTGCTTTTTAAATGCACTTACAAGGCCTGCTGTACCAGATTCAGTGTGCGGTATAGCAAAAGGAATCTGGGCAAACAATTGTATACTGTTATAGCTATACTTGCCTTTGCTGGTCACCCCTGTATGCTCCTGCTGGTTACATCATTTTGATGCCTATGGTTTAATATGCTTTACAAATTTACATTTACATTTATACAGTTATTTTTAGACAGCTCACATTGTCCCTAGATATTGTGCTGTTGTGAGGTAATGCACCTGTCAGTGTTTTGTAAACTGATGATCTCTTGGTTCAATTAGGCAGAACAAAAGTACAAGTTATCATTTGTGCTTTACATTTTTCAACCATATGAACTTAACCTGTAGAGTGTTCAACTATCCTGGGTCAGCTAATGGACAAGCTTACCATGGATATTCTATTGCATGAGCTCATAGTGACAGTAAAGGTTTTATAATATTTTTTAAATATCTGAAATTTGTGGTCAGCGATTTTCCACATAAACACATAGGGCCTTATTACGATGTTGGTCGGAAACTCTGCCGACCGACTTCTCTTCGGAATCGGTTCCGATAGACTCAAATTTGGCGAATCTGACCGACCGCTTCGATGTTTCCGAACACTGTTCAGTCAGACTGCCATTGACTTCAATGGGAGCCTGAAGTCAAAGGGAGCCTGTGTCCCGAACGACAAAACAGGCTCCCATTGGAAGAAAAGGGTGATTGAGGAGAACCTTGCACGCTGTGATGGGCACCCCATGGTGCCTGCCACATTGTGCATGGTTGGAAAGAGTGGAACCATGAGTACCCCCATGGGCCCCAACCGGAGACCTACAAGTGAAGGGGGGCCTTCTACGTGCCCCCAAAGTCAGTTTCCGATAGACTTTTCGTGTCAGACAGACCGATTCAGAAAGGCTGTCTGCATTCGACATTGTAATACGTCAGTCGGAAACGCAGTCCATAGGGAAGTACGATTTGGCTCCAACCGACTCGGATTCTCCGAATGCCGATCGGAACCAATTCGGACTGACCGCCGGTTACCTTTCCATCGTAATGGGTTAGTCTGAAATGTTTCCAAGTTGGGCGGCAACATAGGTTCCAGCCCAGTTTAGGATACTCCAAATGCCGTTCTGAGCCTTTCTGACCAATATAGTAATCGGCCTAATTGTGTACTGCGGACAAATTATAAAAGTGTAAATGTGCAGTAATAAACTACTGGATCCACACCCCGAGAGAAGACCCGGCCTATCGAGCAGATTGGGCACAACTTGGGGAGGAATGCCTGTTCTCAGTACTTTATAATAAACAACAACTTAAGGATCTAGTCGGTCCAACCAAACACACAGCGACCCTATGGCACATAGCGCAGGCTCGCCTAGGATGGGCAGGAAAAATCACTAGAATGACACCGTTATGGGACACGAAATCTTTAGGTAATCTTAGGGGATGTAAGGGCTTTGAGCGTTGGGACTCCATAGGCATCTCCACTGTGGGGGACCTTTGGGACAAGGATACAGTAATACCGTTTCCACAACTACAACAGCAGTATCACCTCAGACCCACAGAAACATTCCGTTATGTCCAAATTAGACATGCACTACTGGGTGCGATTCCAGTAAATACTACTCTGCCAGAATCCTCCCCGCTAGAAGACAGGCTACTAACAGACTTCATGATCCAAAGCGCGACCTCACTCACATATAAAAAACTGATCAATAATTTGAAGGACCCCACGCTGAAACTCAAAGAAAGGTGGGAGGAGGAAATAGGCGAGGTAGATGAAAATGAGTGGAATGAGGCGCTGGCCTCCCCGAGGGAGGCAGGAATCTTGAGCAGGTTCAGATTGGTACAACTAAAAATTTTACACCGCATATACTACACCAGGACACTACTCCACAAGATACAGAGAGCGCCACATCCCTTTTGCTTGAGAGGCTGCGGGGAGGAGGGGACATTATTTCACACCCTATGGGAATGCCCTTACATACGTGAATTCTGGACGAAGATAATGCGCACAATCTCACAGGCACTTAATGTCTCCGTACTGCCGGAACCTCGCAAGTGCCTCCTAAGCATTTGGGACCCCAATGACCTAGGCCGATATGAACTGATCTGGGCTACACTGGCCATGGCAGTGGCCAAGCGCGATATAGCGCAAAGATGGGGCGCGCCAGACCTCCCCACAGCGAATAGATGGGCTAAAGGTATGGACATCCTGATGATCACAGAGAGGGCAGTCTACACCCTACGCGCGGCACCGCGCAAGTGGAACAAGATATGGCTAGCATGGAATGTGTATAGGGGTGAGATCTGTGACCCACTGCCAGAGGGAGATGACCTGGGCTCGGAAGGGGAGGAGGAGTGAAAGAGTGGAATAGAGGGCCTGCCATTCGCGGGATGAACGCACAAAAGGGTAGTGTCTTGACTAAGACTATGTAACAGTGCAAGCACCAAGGAAGGGGCTGCTAGAAGAGGCGATTGGAACTATATCGGCAATGATGACACCGGTTGGGGGGGGGGGGAATGTTTATTTACTATGTTATATTATAGGACTGTTCTTATTGCCTGACAGGAAGACGGTAGTAATTAACCAATGTACTACATATGACTACAATGTGCGAAAATATACTTAAGAATGTTCACAGATACGTTACAATATGACACCGTGAAATTGTAAATGTAATTTTGATATGTGCCTACTACTCCTTCCTATCAATAAAGTTTAAAAAAAAAAAAAAAGGGTAAATGTGCGATTGTGCATATGAGGAAAATCTATCTATCACAGTTCACCAAATCAAATATACATCAACCAATCGACCCCAATCTTTTTTGCATTTATTCAAGATTAAAAAATCATAAAATAAGTACCTAAATTACATGCTAATATAAATACACATGTTGTAATACACATAAAAATAGAATGAAGCCAAAGAAATGCACAAGAAAATTCAAGGCAAAAAAAATTCTACCTCAATATCTACATCTCATTAAAAACAAAAAGAAAAATAAATGCTCAGTAAAACTATTTTTCTTACTCCCTAGCCACCCGCCATTCCTTAATCAATCAATAATTTTTATAGCGCACTACTCAACCGTAATGGTCTCGAGGTGCTGGGGAGGGTGGGTATAGCAGGTAATGCTCGAACAGCTAGGTTTTGAGATGTCTCCTGAAGGTTGGCAGGTCCTGGGTCTGACATAGATGGGTGTGGAGGATGTTCCACGTCTTGGCGGCAAGGTAGGAGAAGGATCTGCCACCGGTGGTGGTTCTGTGTATGCGTGGGACGGTGGCGAGGGCGAGGTCGGCGGAGCGAAGCTGGTGATTCGGGGTGTAGAAGGTGAGACGCTTGTTGAGGAATGCTGGTCCGGCGATGTGAAGTGCTTTGTGAGTGTGAGTGAGGAGCTTGAAGGTGATCCTCTTGTTGACTGGAAGCCAGTGCAGGTCCTTTAGGTGGGCAGTGATGTGAGAGTGGTGGCGGATGCCGAGGATGAGGCGTGCAGAGGCCTTCTGTATATGTTGAAGTCTTTTCTGGAGTTTGGCCGTGGTTCCAGCGTAGAGGGAGTTGCCGTAGTCCAGTCTCCTGCTGACAAGGGCGTGGGTGACCGTCTTTCTGGTTCCAGTTGGGATCCATCTGTAGATTTTGTGAAGCATGCGGAGGGTGTTGAAGCAGGAGGAGGAGACGGCGTTGACTTGTTGGGTCATTAAGAGTGATGAGTCCAGGATGAACCCCAGGTTGCATGCGTGGTCGGTGGGGGTCGGTGCTGCTCCTAGCGCGGCCGTCCACCAGGAGTCGTCCCAGGTGGAGGGGGAGGAGTCGAGGATGAGGACCTCCATCTTGTCTGAGTTCAGTTTCAGGCGTCTGTTCTCTATCCAGTCGGCGATGGCCTTCAGTCCTTCATGGAGGTTTGTTTTGGCAGAGGCGGGGTCCTTGGTGAGTGAGAGGATCAGTTGGGTGTCGTCGGCGTAGGAGACAATGTTGAAGGTGTCCAAGCGAACAATGTTGGCGAGTGGAGCCATGTAGATGTTGAAGAGGGTACGGCTGAGGGATGATCCTTGGGGTATGCCGCAGATGATCTTGGTGGCTTCAGAGCAAAATGGGGGGAGGCGGACCCTCTGGGTTCTATCGGTGAGAAAGGAGGTGATCCAGTCCAGGGCCATGCCACTGATTCCTGCGTCGTGGAGGCGTGTGCGAAGGGTGTGATGGCAGATGGTGTCGAAGGTGGCCGAGAGGTCCAGGAGGATGAGGGCCGCGGTTTCGCCGTTGATGTCCTTACACAAGAAAAGGACATTTTTCTAGAAAGCAGTAACATTCATACCATATTTTCTTCTAGATGAACTCGGGAAGTGTCAAAAAGCTGCCAGTTAAATTTTTCCCCACATCCCTAAAACATGATCAATGAGAGAATTTAATGGTCAGTTCCTACTTGGAAAACACTGTAACCCATACCTGTATGTTGTACAGTTTCAGTTTTCAGAGACCATACAGAACAGTCAATCTTATTAAGCAATAGCTAAGCATCCTTTCATCCAAAAAAGTAAGCTTACCCATTTTAAAAAACATGTAAGACCTTGTATTTTGAAGCAAACTCTATTCCAGATAAGGCTTCACTTTCATATATTAGAAGGCTGTGGTGAACTTTCCATAAGCCAATTTATTTTGCAATGCGATCATATCTGCTGCTGCAGCAATTGCAGCCAATAAGGGGCATAAGTATTTCTTAACTCGCAAATGAAATAACACAATTTTAATGTTTTTTTAATTTCTTTTTTTTTACGAGTGCTAGCAAAATATTCCAAAGATGCATGAGGCCATGTTAAGAAAGTGTCAATGGCTGTATCCCAGAAGGATTCTGGAGCACAGATCAAGTGGATTGCCTCTCATGGCATGTACTTGCTCTGTGAAAACTCATGCTGCTGCAGGGCTAGAAGGACCTTTGCCCTCTTATAGGCTAAGATCAATGAGCCCCTATATCCTTACATGTCATATTGTTAAATATGGCTAAGTGAGATGGCAAGGCATTGGTACTGCATCTCTTAGTGGCCACCAGGGACTCCTAAATTAATCTACAGTCTATCAAAATGGCTAACTGATCTTAGCTGGTGAGCACTTCTAATTTAGAGGGTCTCAGGTGCACACTTTCTATACAATAACAAATATAGTTTATTTTTCATTTATGTAAATTGGGAGGTAATTCAGAAGAAAATAGCTCTCCACATGATCCAACCCCCTGCTTTGGCCCTACTGGTGTAGCAACAAGCAACAGCAGATCATCTGCAATGGACAGAACTGTTGCAGTTGCCAGACTTAGGGGAGGGAACACTTTCTCCGTCCTCTCGCATAAAATCACCAAAGTAAATAGTAAGGAAAAGGGTAGCATGGATAAAACCCTTCCTCACACCTGAAGTATTATAATTAGTTTTGAGACCTCATCACATAGATACCTAAGTTGGTCCCATGTTCATTTGCTAAATTTATGGACCAGCCCATGACAGCAACCATAGTCTAATCCAATCCAAACTTATCCCATCTGATCCACAGCATCCCTTCTAAACCCAGTCCACTGCAATCCAGTCTGATAAATTCCAGTCAGACCCAACACAACACAATTCAAACCAGTCCTGCCATCGCCAGTCAAATCAAGTGAATCCAATCCAATACAGGACGGAATAATACACTATAAACCAACTAAATCAATTTAAATAAATGTCCCTCTTGTCTTTGCCCTCTAGGCACATTACTTCAATCCAATACTATGCATTGTGTACAGAGTCAATGAAATAACAATAATGCCTTTGAAGTCATTATTATGTCAAAAAGTGAAATATGCACAAACTTAACGAAAATCTGTGTGATATTTGGTTACTTACAGAACTGATGTTAATTGGCTCCCAGTCAGTTTGATCCATCTAAATCCACCCAACCCAAATCCCATCCTTAATCCAACTAGTCCAATCCATTCCGATCCAACCCAATCCAATCCCTTCCAATCCAATCTAATCAAATCCAATTGAAACCTAGTCAACCTGGGCCAATCCTTTCAAGATAACTGAATTCAAACCAGTCCATAAGAATCCAGCCAATCCGATCCAATTCTTTCCGTTCCAACTCATTCCAGTCTAGTGACCAGTCTGTTCTGGTCAAACCAAGCCAATGTAATCCATTCCATTCCAATTCAGAAGAGTCTGATGCAATCAAATTCAACTCAGTTCAATCCAATGGAACATAATGCAAACCAGTCCTTTGCATTGTGATCAAGGTCCAATAAAATAATTTTAAAATGTCTGAAAAGTAACTGTTTTTTAAAAATGTTTACAAACTTTTATATGCAAACTTGAATACTATTACTTGGTGAAACATTGTCACATGGAGGATTGATGTCAGGGTATTCTTGGGTCCAACCCAAGCAAAAGCAATCCAACCTAATCCAACCCAAACCAACCAGGCTCGTTCTTATCCAGTCAATCTAAAACATATAACTAAAACCAAGTCCAATCTTGGTTTACCTGTCTGTTCCAATCAAATTCATCCTAACTCAAACCAGTCTTACTCACGTAGGGACCAATTCACAAAGGGCCTTCACAGTCATGGCGGAGAGCTCACAGTCTTGCCAGGGTATAGGCAATGGGTATCCCCAGTAGAGCGACCCTCCAACGACTTTGGGGCCTCTGCCACCAGTATCGAGGCCCTTTGTAAATCTGGCCCTAAGTTTTCTCAAATGAAAACACTCTTATCTAGTTTACTAGAGTCTAATTCAATCCAATCTAGACTAGTCCAGTACAGGTCTTGCCAGTCCAATCTAATCCAGTCTAATCCATTTCAATCTATTGCAATCCAGCCCAATCCAGTCCAACCCAACCAACCCAACCCAACCCAGTCCATTGCAATTTGATGCATTACAATCTGATCTGATCGAATCCATTCGAAACCAATATAATCCAATCGAATACTTGCATAATATGCATGATCCACTAAAAGCAATATTTAAAATGTCTCATAAATCATTAAGGTTTTAAGAAAGCAATATGCAAAACTTGATAACATTGCCTGTGGGAGTTTTGGCAATGTATGGGATTGATGCCTGAGTATAGTAGGCCCATATTAGTAACAGAAACAGAATTATTAAATCTTCCATGCACATCAGCATCTATTATGCTTGTGGCTTAAATAAAAAAGGTCTGCAATTGAAAAGTGGTGTGATCTTTTCTGAGGTGATGTCACAACAACTATTTCAGTAGAAACTATTCAGTGTTACATAGACAACCTAGAAGCAGTGGACCCTGGTTCCTAAAGCTTGCACGCCATTTAAAGGGTATACATCATTTTTTAATCAGATCCTAAAATGTAGCTATGTGATATATTCAGCAGGAGTTTTTTTGTTTTTTTGTTTTTTTTTAAATGCAGATTTCTCAAGTTTTGTTAGTCCATGCATGAGTTGCTTGCCCTGCCCACATAGTTTCTCTTCTGGATTCTGGAATTTTAACAATGGACTACAAAGAAGTACAAGTCTCAGACTGCAAAGTAAAAACCTATAATGGATGAGCTACTCATCTAAGGGGCTGGGAAACTTGACAATACAGTAAATGTAAAACGAAACAAATGTGGACGAACCCACTATATTGGTATGGTACAATCACTATTGTGGTTAGTACATGGACCCATTAGGTTTGTTTAAAAGACCCCTCACATCAACCTGGTTGGTGTCATGCTTCATCATTGGGGTCCCAACCGGGTGGCCGATTGCCCCCCGGTAGTGCTATGATGCCTGATTACAGCAGAGCTGGTGTGGTGTGGATGTGTGATGTGACGTGAATTAAAAATATCTCTGAGAGTCCTTGCCTGTAAACTTTATTAGTGCAGCTCAGGATATGTTTAAAAAATGTGTAGTGCAACTTGTAGGAAATTATTGTCCTTAGTTGACTATGTGAGTGGTCGCAGTAATTAGGCGTCGTAGCACAACCGGGTGGTATTCGGCCACCCGGTTGGGACCCCAATAATGAAGCATGACACCAACCAGTTTCGTCCACATTTATTTAGTTTATTATTACATTGGAGATATGGACGCACCCCGCTTTTCCCTTGCTCTCTCATTGTTTTCCTATAATACAGTAAATGTAGACAGTAAGCCTGTGACTGGGCTCAAAGAGACTGGTCCAAAGTTACAACACATGCTCTTCATAAAAAGCGATCTATCTGTCTTAAACAGAAAGTCACATGTATTAATATAGCAATCCTTATTCATTAGGCATTGCAAGGGCATTCAAAGTAGGTCAAACCTTTAAAAAAAGCCCACATTTAGTAAGGCTTTGCACAAATGAACACAAAGCTGCTCATAGCCATACAAAAGTCTTGCAATGGTATTTACCTTCCAGTGCAAAATGCACCTCGCACTGCTTTGCATCCTCTGTGGAAAAATCAGTGCCAACATCTGTAGGTATTGATGCAAAGCCCAACTTACTGAGATAGCCAGAGCAGGCTTTGTGTAAAAAAATGAGGCGTTAACATGGACAAACTTTTTAATTTCTAAAAAACTCACACATTGCATCTGTGATGAAGTTCACAGCACAGATCCAGGGTGGGAAATTATTCTATGCTTGTATATGCATAGGATTTTGTAGTAAAAGGGTATGCTCCCAGTTCAAAACCTCTGCTAGACGGGGTAAATTAACTACTGCAAGCATGTATGTCATGTAAGGCAGTCTTTTAGAGTGCCAGGGATGTGGATGACTTATCAATACAGGATTAACCCAGTTAGGGCCTTCAGCACAGCCTCTCACATAGTGTGTACTGGTGCCAGTTCATGCTACTGTTAGTGGACACCCTATTATATAGTACATGCACGACGTTCCACGTTGTGACGTGTGAATGCTGTTGGGCCAGAAATAGTCTTCTGAAATGTTACTTGCCATAACTCTGCTCATTGGTGGGTTTTATAATCTTACCATTTACATCCACTTGGGGAAGTGCTTGCTTTATTCGACCATAAATGTGGTTTAAGATGGATGGCCTGCTGGGAAATGTAGTCTTTATATTAGGAATTTTGTGGGAATAGTTGTCTTGCAGCGTATGGTATTTCTTGAATGTGGACCCCATTATCTTGTATAGGGATGCGCTTACTTGATTGGGTCAAACATTTCAGTTCAATACGAATGGTATGCTGGGAAACATAGTATGTTGGAGAGTTTTGTTCATATTTATATTAAAACGTTTTGTGTTTCTTCATTGAGGTGCCCATCACTGGCTTTAACAAAATTTTATATATTTATGTACCATAACAAAAGTGAATAGTTGATGATACACTGGGTGATGGTACCCAGGGTGGAATATATGACATTATAACGCAAACAATTACAACGCATGCCTTTACAACGCAGTTCTTACATCGCAACTACCATTACATCATATGATTTTACAAATCATGCCATCACAACGCATTTTTAGACACTACCATTACAACGCATACCATTACAACGCATACCTTTACAATGCATAATACTTTTAGGGTAACATTAAGTGTTGGATAGTGTATGGGTAAAAATTACTATTCCCAGTCCAGTGAGTGCAACAGTAGGGCAGGTGTTGGATAGTGTAGGGGTAAAAATACTATTCCTACTCCAGTGAGTGCAACAGTAGGGAAAGTGTTGGATAGTGTAGGGGTGAAAATTACTATTCCCATGTACTCCAAAACCCATACCCACCCTAAAACTAAACAATCTCCATTACTTACCTTATAATGCATTGTAATGGCATGCGTTGTAATGGTATGCGTTGTAGTGACATTCGTTGTAATCAGGGCCGGACTGGCCGTATTGGGCATCTGGCGTTTCCCCAGTGAGCCATCAGGTTGGGGGCCGGTGTTGGGCCCCTGGGGGCCATTTTTGTTACTGGGGGCGGGCAGTATCAGTCCCCTGTAACAAAATTGTCCGAAACCGTGTCTTTGAAACAGCTCAGACACATCCCCCTTCCCCCCATGGGAGGATGTCGTGTAGTTTGCCAGGGCCGGTTTTGGCTCTCAGTCCGGCTCAAGTTGTAATGACTGCGTTGTAATGGTATGTGATGTAAAGGAAGTTGTGTTGTAACAGCTGCGTTGAAAGGTAGTGTGTTGTAATGACTGAGTTGTAATGGTTGTTTCCCCGCTGGGTGCTGGATGCTTAATGCTGTTAGTTAGTAGACTGCAACCAATGACACATAGTAAACAAAAGAGATGTATCCTCAAAAAAGATGATTTATTTCAAATAGTTTATTCAATCCACTTTCTACTGTTCTTAACTTCTTTATATTTAGTCTCTCCTTATTGAACAGATTTGATTCAGTATTGTCTTCAGTGTTAGTTTCAGAATGCTTTACCTAAAATATTTTCTGTATGTCATTCAGCCAAAATGTGTTTTACAGAGGGTGAATTTTTTGTTTTGGTTTAGCCAAAATTCTGTAGATCTTCCATGCTACTTTTCCAAATCATCAAGACATCATTGATACATTTTCCGGAAATGTTTATATTGTAAATTAAAAAAAATGGTATGAATACACCCATCTTTCTTTGTATTTCGCAATGAAGAGTACAGCCACCTCTGGTGTGAAAGGACATTCCATTGTGGTTCCCTTACCTTGTACAGAACATTGTTTGTTGAATTTGAAATAATTTTTAGGGTGACAAATCTTGGCTAATAACAGGATGAATTCCTTGGGACAATAGGAGGTCTGGGCCTATTCTCCAGATAACCTTCAAGCATCTCCAAAGCGGTGTCCTGTGGAATGTTCCTGTAAGGCTTTCCACATTGAGAGTTACCAGTTTTTCATCTTGGCTGTTAAATGGTATACTCTCAATTAGGCTAATAATGTCCATGGTGTCCCAGATATAACTCGGTGTTGACTCTGTAAATGGTTTGAAAAAGATATCCTTGCTTGGTTAGTGGATAAAGGATATAGCTGATGCAAGACACTATCTGTCTTCTTGGTAGATTTAAGGCAGATTTTAGGAAGAGTGTAAATGACTGGAGACCTTGTATGACAGTTGTGAAGAGAATAAGCTTCTTTCTTAGAAAGCCAAGGCCTTCCCCCCACTCTACGATAATCAACCCAATTTCGTTTTTGGATATTTTGCTACGGTCTATTGGTATTTCTCTATAGTGGTCTGTGTTGCTCAGCTGATATATAATTTTCTGTTCATACCTACTGCGGTATAGAACCACAATGGCATCACTCTTGTCTGCAGGGTTTAAATGATGCTTTCAGCATCTTTCAATCTTTTTAACATCTGGAATTCTTCCTTGCTTAAGTTTTGTTTTAAATGCCTGTTTCTTTGTCTCCATTTTGTCCAACTCCCTAAATATATTCTGTTTTTAAACTGCATTATTTTCACTGGTGTGTTTTGAGTAGGTAGACACAATTTAGATGGTTGTCTTAGGTCTGAGTAGTCCTGCTTGAGTGGACCCACTGAGGAAGAAAATTATACCCTTAGTCTTATCTTTCAGAAAAACAGCATCATTTGCATTCTTACTTGACAACATTTGTTTTGGCCATTAGAACCAATGAGAGGTCTTTCTTGAGGACATTAGTTTTATGGAGATCCAGAGTGGATTGGGGTTGTGTTTCACTTACCAACAATATGTTTGTCTCCTGGCTCGTACTGCTCCCTTTCTATGGTTCTGTCATCGTTTTCCTGCACCCCTCCTCTGACCTCTTCCTAAAGACAATCCCATTTCTTGGTATTTAAACAAGGTTGTTGAGTGGTCTGTGTCACTGGTGCTATGTCAGTATGATGAATTCTCTGAGAAATTGATAAATCACCTATGACCATGGCCTTGGTATTGGGTAAGCAATCTTGTCTTTTCTGGTTGATTGTATAACTCTTTTGAAGATACAGACAAACTCTCTCCAAAATTGAACTGGGGATGCCATTATGCAATTTTCTTTGTTTTTGAGTTTGGATATTGGTCTTGAATTCCAGAATCTCTGTATCAATTTTTGCTATATGGCTTTGGTAAATGTAATAGTGTATTTCTCTCGATTGATTATTGCAGTTCTATAGCTTCTAGATATTTTTGCTGATGATGTCTGCTGTTTTAATCGATAAAACATCCAATCTCGTGAACACATTGTCCGAATGCGTCTGAAGTCTCCTATGTAGTCTGGGTCATCTGTGAAAGTTACCAGAATATTTTCAGCTTGCAACACTTGCAGGATATAGTTAGTGCTTAAGTGTTGCAATAATACTTCTCCATGTGGAGTGGTATGAATTTGTTTCGTCATAATTCTTGTTAGTTTGTCTGATTTAGTCTGTTGTTATGCACCCAAGTATAACAGCAGTAGAAAACCAATCTTAGTCTGATGGAGCTCTGTGCTGTATTTTTTTCTTTGCACAATGCACCCCTTTTGGTTGCTGCACTGCATTGTGTGAAAAGCGATTCAATCTTAATTAAAAATGAGAAAATGAGCCTTCAATCATAGTTAAGTGGGGTTCAGATTAGAGTGCATCGGTTCACCTGATTCCAGTTTACAAAACCGCAAAATGAGTTTCTTTAACATTTAATTGTTTCACTTTTTGTCACATGTGGATCTGCTCTCCCACAAACTGTTTAACATTTGTCACAAAATGCTCTGGATTTGACTTTAATTCATATTTTTCTACCTCAAAGCGATCTTTCTATAAACTTCGCACCCTGCACCGCTTGGTGAAGCTGGGTTTATATAATGGCAATGGTGAAATGCAAGCTAAGGTCAAACATTACAGCAAAATCACTGCAGAGATCGCATTGCTAAACTGCCAAACCTTTATCATATTCATTAATTTCCCATTCAAGTGAAAAATTATATGCTTCACATAAAAATTGCTATGTACAAGGAAAAAAACAGCCTGTTCTGTATATAAAATGTACTGACTTGTAGGGAATAGGATGTATCAGATATTGCAAAGAGGTAAAGGCCACACTGATTCAGAACACAGTAAATGTTTCCCCGTTGCCATCAACCCTCAATAACTGGCGCACATATGTAACAACACCGCTATGCTTGACACAGAAACCCGTCATTAGGAGTGCTCAGCAATTGATCTAAATACAAGAAACTAATTATACATGCGTCTTCTTCAGCTCCAGCAGACCCGCTAATCACCTCACTCTTTCAACCTGGTGTTTTGAGATGAGATTGCCTTTGTTTCATATTGCAGCTATTGTGTAGGGGGCGTGCACGCAAAGGTGTGCTGGTTTAAGAGTGTAGGTCGGAAGACAGATAAACAGTGCTGGTTCTGTGCACAGCTGGTACAGCGAAAAGTAATACCCTTAATCCGTCATCACCATATAATACACCGACATTGACTTCTAAGCCCTTCATTATGAGGTAGTTGGAACATGGGCTAGAATTAACACACCCAGTAAGTACCAATATCATGGGACAAGGAATCTGGTGCTGTTCATACCAAGGGTTCGGAGTTTTGGTTGTGAAATAAGGCTTATCATATGGATATGATATATATATATATTGGACAAACATATGCCTGTTTTGCATTTATACCCGTTGCTTTTCTTAAAATAAATGTCACCAAGTTTTAACCGATTGAGGGGCATTTTACCAACAAGTAGCGATAATTATCGCTAAATAGGCTTGGCGATGATTTTTTTATCGCTGCCTATTGCTGGATATGTTAACGGAGAAGTTTAGAAACAGGTCTATAGCCAAGTGACACAAGTAACAGACATTGTTGTGATTGCATACAACCAATACTAACCTTTATAAAAATATATAAAGTCCAACTGTATTGAAAAACATCAAACGGTAAATATTTATGGATATGTTAGCGGAGAAAACATGCTATTAGCAACGTTTTTCTCCATTGTACTAAAATATCCAGCGATAGCCGCGAAATGCGTGAATATCGCTGAGAATACATCGATATTATCGACGAAATGCTCTGAGCCATGTTATCCTCCTCCCAATCGATAACATGGTTTTTGGCGATAGCGGGAATATTTCCATCGCTACGCCTGCCTTGCTAATAGGTGATAGCGACGTTAGCGACTGCTTTCAGTCTCTAACAGGTTGGGTACGCCCACTTTGCATGTCATTAGCGATAAATATCGCTGACATGCAAAGCGGGCTCCAAACCGCTCGATATTGCCTAAAAGCTGTCGCTGACATCAGTTAGCGACAGCTTGCTAATAGAGCGATAGAATTATCGCCGCTTAGCGGCCGAAAACGGCCGCTAAACCGGTGATAATTGCCTATCTCCACCCTTGGTAATATGCCCCTAAATAGTTAAGGTAGAAAGAGCAGGTCGATATTTATCACAGAAATCGGAATTCTGATCACTATATCAACGCCGGCTTGTGCAGGGATTGAAATTTGGTGCCCTATGATAAATCAGGGACTGACTTGTCGCTATAAGATTTGGTTAAATATACAGATATATTAAAATGCTCAGTCCGGGTGTAGTATTTGCCGGTAGAGCTGATAGAAATGGCTGTTCTGCTGCACAGTTACCATGTGATATAACAGAGCAGAGTACTGATGGCACAGTTGGTTCAATTGCACCTCATTAGCACCCAACCACTGGAAAAATATACTACTTTAATGCATTTTAAGCAAGCATTGGAAAAAAATAATAGCTCTGGCCAAGACAAGCTAGTGTGATTGTTTTTAAACAGACCCTCACAAATTTAAAAAATAACCATTGCATATAATTTGATCCTAACAATCCGAGTGCTTCCTAGCAGACAATGTACTTAGAACAGGTATAGAAATTGTTTGCAATTTAATGCACATCACAGGAAATGTAAATGTAAATGTAAATGTGTTGTATTTGTATAGCGCGAACAGTAACCCAGAGGCATCCCGGCACTTGTACTCCTACCACAAGGGAACCCCTCCTGGCTTTTCCTTGTGAGGTGTCCACTCCTGGGCATCCCATGGTGAAACCAGGCATCCCTTGTGCATCGGGGGCCGTTGTGGAGACTAAGCAAGCTATTGCCCAGAGTTGCAGCGTGGGGCCCATGCTTAGATTCGGCACTGAGGCGAGAATATCCGGTCAGAGGAATTTAAGCCCGACCCCGCCGAGGCGGGAATCGAACCCTGGTCCCTGGCCAGCATTCTGCATCAAGGTCTGCCGCTCTAACCATTGAGCCACACTTCTCCAAATCTGACTGCTATTGGTGCAAAGAAAAGGTACTATTGACTTTGAATTACTATAATCTGAAGAATATGTTTAACAAACAAGGATGAACTAAAAAAAAGTATAACAAAGGAAAGAAAAGCAAAGGATTAGCCAACCAAGCCTGGTACTAAAGGGCTCATCTCTTTTAGGTGGATTTATGCATGTGATGCTATGAAACTTCATCATTCACAGTTCAAGCTAGCCTATGGGGGAAGTGGGCTGCCCTATTGTCCCGTAATATTGCTGTGTTGGCAGAAGCAAAATATGAATGTCAGTTGAAAAGATCAATGGCTTAAGAAGACTGATTACAGTTCCAAAGTCCTCTATCATTGCTTATTTTTAATTACTACAGTTTACAATACCGATTACGGGGACCGATTATGATGTTGGTCGGAAAGCACTCCCACCGACTCGGTTTCGGAATGGTTTCCGACTGACTCAGGTTCAGGGAATCCGACCCAACAATGAAGATGTTTCTGAACACAGTTCAGTCGGACTCCAATTGACTTTAATGGGAGCCTGTGTTCCTACCGACAACACAGGGTCCCATTGAAAAACAGGGTTGGCGTGGAAAACCTTGCACCCTGTGGCAGGCACCCCATGGTGCCTGCCAAACAGACCTATTCGAAAAGGCTGTCCAAATCCGACATCGTAATCGATTGGTCGGAAACACAGTCTGAAGAGACGTACGAGTCAGCTCTGACTGACTCGGTGTCTCCGAATGCCATTTGAACGTGAGTCAGAACCGAGTCGGGCATTCCGAACGGTATCTGACCATCGTAATTGGTTGGTTGGGGACAAGGCTTTCGAATTGGATTTGGACGAACCAAATGCTGTTTGAAGTCTTTCTGACCGACATCGTAATTAGTGTTATGTCTGGCTGCATTGAACCACTCAAAAAAGATTGAGAACTCTATTAAGACATTAAACCCGTGTAGTCTTTCAATGTGAAGTACACCTCCTAAATTGGCACGAAGGGGCCGATTAGGATCGCGGTGAATCCGCATCCTCCGGGCCGGCGGAAGCCACCGCCGGCCCGGAGGATGCGGATTCACCGCTGCGGAGGCTCCAAAGACCCACCGCCAGATTAGGCTGGCTGGTGGGTCAGGAAGACCGTGCGCCGCTTTTCCGCCGCGGTCGCATTCCGACCGCGGTGGAAAAGCTCTGATATGGTGGCGGTGTCTATCAGACACCGCCAGCCATATTAGGATGGGGCAGAAGACATGCTTTTCTGCGGCGGCTTTTCCGCCGTGGAAAAGCATGTGGTCTTTCGTTATTGGGGGCTCGTTGAGAGCCCCCAGGGTGTTGGGGGGTGGGGGTGCACATGGGGGGTACCTATGGTACCCCCTGCATATGCATGCACAAAGCGGCAGGCACCGCGCGGTGCCTGCCGCTTTGTGCATGCATATGCAAAGCATGCACTTTTAACCTTGTGGCGGGTGCTGCTTCAAGCAGCACCCGCCGCAATGTTAAACATAGGGTATGTGACCGCCAGGGTGGCAGTCACATCCTAATCTGCATGGAGGGAATGCCGCAGCCCCTGTGGACGTTCTCTCCACCTCGGGGGTGGCGGACGGACGCAGGTCCGTCCGCCATCCCAATAGGCCCCTTAATCTGTGCCCTATAATGATGGGTAATGAGCGCACAGAAAAAAATAAGTAAAGTTTGTCATAAAAAAAACATAAAAACAATGCAGTTCAGTAGAGAAAATAATTTAAACATATTTAATTCCCAGAAGTTTTTAATGTATTACCCTTTCCAGGGTCACAGTCTAGAATGCACTCACGTTGGTAGAGAGCACAAGACCTGATATTGTCAACAGCCCACCCTCGCTACACCCAGATGTGTGATAGAATTAATGAGTATCTTTTAGGCAATTTTCCATTACTTATTTGTGAACTGATTTTCCATAGTTTGTTAGTATCCAGTATTTCAGTTGTGATAATCCATCCACTTCCATTAATAATGCACACTCCACAATGAGAAAAACAGATTTATAACCAATAGCCATCCCTTAATATTGCCCAATAACTACACCCTCTTTAACATCTCTAATATGTGTTATCATGTTTTGACTTAATTTGCTTTCGATCCCTTCTGTGTCTTACCCTTGGACACTTCCATGCTGGCTTCTACGATTGCCACAAAGGACGACTGTGTTGATTACACTGATTTGCTAACCAATGAAAATGAACAGTGGTCTAATCTACAAGAAAGTGATGCAGCACGGTGCCACAAGCTATTTAGCTGTGCCGTGCTGTGTCATTTTCAAAGCACAGGGATGTGTTCCATTAAAAACAATACAGCCCATCCCACTGCTTTCCCGAGCGCTGGTGCACAATTAGCTGTCACATGCCAGCGCAGGCACCCGTGCGTCATTTTGCAAGGGCGCCTGTGCTGCGGCGATGGTTGTTCTTTGTGCAGGAAGGAACACCTTCCTGCACAAAAACAGTCATTAATGCAGCACATATAGCCATTTGCAGTATTTTGACGCATTCCCATCTGGGAATGCATCAAGTTCCATGGATGTTGCGTGAGAAAACCCAAAGCAACACCCATGGAACGCAGAGTAATGTGTGAAAGGGGCCATATTTACATTGCCATGAAAAGTCACGCAAGGTGACTTTACGTGGCCATGTAAATATAGGCAAACCCATTACGCCGCCTGTGCATCAAACAAAGTAACCCACCAGCGGTGCAATGGACTTGTAAATAATCCCCAGTGCTTTCAAACAAACCTTGATGCATGCCCTTGCCCCTGTGATGGGAGTTCTGGTCAGTCCATGCAGCACTTTGCACTTTTTTGTAATTTTTTTGTAAGATATACGAAGCACTTTTTACTTTCTCTCATTAAAGCAACAATATTAGGGATTTTAAGGTGGCATTCAGTTTTCTCTTACAAATGCCGGATAATAAGTCAAGCTTATATGTAGGCTCTTTTCTTAAAGTGGCAGTTCCGGCACATCACACCATGCTTTCTGATTAAGATGGCCCTGCTGAATTTGTAGTAAGTGCCGCCATAGGTTGGTTTTTATTTTTGTGTGTAATAAATTGTGTTTATTCTCTAAAATGTTTCCTGGTCAAGATTGCCCCGTTGAAACTCCAGTGTTTTATATGTCACCTTTGTGCGTGATGAATTATGTTTTATTCCATATTTTAAACTTTATATATTTTCATATGTTCTTATTGCGGGTTTTCTTTTATGGATATTTGATTTTCTGAATAAATATGTTTTTGACGGGGAAACAACCTTTACAACCCAACTTTTACAATGCACTACCATTACAACGAAACTTTTACAACGCAACATACATTACAACGCATGCCATTACAACGCAACCATTACAACGCATGACACTACAACGCACACCACTACAACCACACCACAACATCTTTACAATTCAGTCATTACAACGCATACCATTACAACGCATAACATTACCATCCAACACTTACCCTACGGTTGCACCCCTGGAGTTAGAACAGTAATTTTTACCCCTACACTATCCAACACTTACCCTACTGTTGCACCCCCTGGAGTTAGAATAGTAAATTTTACCCTTCACTATCCAATACTTACCTAAACATGCAATGTAATGTTATGCGTTGTAATGGTATGTGTTGTAAAGGTATTATGCGTTGTAATGGAATGCGTTGTAAATGTAGTTTTTTAATTTTCGTTGTAATGGTATGCGTTGTAATGGAATGCGTTGTAATGGATGTTGAGTTGTAAAAAATGCGTTGTAAAGGTATGCGTTGTAAAAGTGTGCGTTGTAGTGACATACATCCTTTTGACGGACTGACTGACAAAAACAGAAAGAACGAAACTTCAATTGAAGTAAGAGATCTCGAGCGCCATTTGACTGCACATCAACTGCACTGAAAATGGCTCACTCCATTTACTTCTCATTTCTTATCATTACATGATCCAATGTCACCATTTAGATGTGCCATCCAACAAAGTGATACACAGACAACCAACCAAAAAATCTTGCCTGTTTATCATCAGAGGTGAGCAAAACAGTATTGCCTTAAAGCAAAACACATAGGGGCAGATTTACAAGCCCCCTGCGCCACCAGTACATCACTTCTTTTGACGTACTGGTGACGCATGTTACTGCTCCATATTCAAAAGGACAAGGAAAGCTGCCCTGCGTGGCTTTTCCTATCCTTGTAAATATGGCATTGATGATAGTCCACGAAAGTGGTAGACCGGGACCAAAGCATGATCTGAGGCTGACTGCAATAGAACCCTCGTTAGATATAACAATCAATTTGATCTCAATGAAAGTCTGGAAGTTAAAATGTTTTTTAAAGGTTTTAAAGTCCTAATCCAAAAAGGGATTTTGCCATTTAAAAAACCCAAACATTATCTACCTTGAGGATAAACCTGAAATTGAACCTTCCGCCGTGGGAATGCAAGCTGGGTAACTGCCGCAAGTTGGTCCCACTAAAGCTATGGAGCTTTTTAGATTTTTGCTTGAAAAAAGTTTCAGTGGCCCAAAACTGAAACAGACTTTGTCATTTTTTCAGAGGAACTACCTAACCAATGGGGTAAATATTCTGGGGGCAATACTGCCAACATTTTCAGGAGGTCCTGTTTGCTTTACTGCAAGCAATCTCCCAGTTCCCCTCACTTGGAAAAACTAAGATGGGGATACCCATCTCCCTTAGTGCAGAGCATATGTACCCACCTACAGATGTGGACAGGATAATGAGCACCCCAATCCTCTGAGGTCACTCAAAACCAGTTTTGGGGGTACATTTCCTCCAACTGGATTTTGTGATAGCCTAACAAGGGGCAAAAGCTGGGGCCTTTCCAGGATCCATCTAACATTTACCTGTGACAGAGAAGGCCCATTTGATGTATAATAAGTTCCTGGGCCCACCCCAAGTGATCTTCTTGCTAGGGGATGAAAACAACTCCTCACTCCCAGGCCAATCTCTTTGCTCTGGGAGCATGTTTCATGCCTCTTTCATACCTAATTCAGGCCAAACACCATCTGGGCAGTTGCTGGAGCTCAAATGCAAATCAGCCCGAAGCAGCTTCAGGCAAATAAAGGTAACTTTCTAAAAGTTTCATTTCCCATATATTTATTGGAAACCTGACTATACATTTAGATTGAATTTTTATTGGATATAAAACAAGCCTTTGAATGGAGTCTGTAGCTGGTACACATCAAAGGTTATAGATTAATATGTATAATCTATACTTTTACTTCACATATATGCCAGCTACAGTCTGATTAGTGACAATGGTGTTTTGGGCTAGTCATTGGAGAAACGTCCCATTTCTGTCACACATGTTCTACTCTGAAATATCATGCACCCTACCTTGTGGGCAGCAAGGTGTGCATAACAGTGGCTTTTAAAATGCTTAACATCAGCTTTGCATACCTCTCAAAAGGGTGATTTTGAAAGGCCTGGGCAGCAGGCCTTAAGCTGCTGTTGTCAGGCCACTCAGGGTAGGCCTGACATTATATTTTTCCTCCCCCTTTAGAGGATGGTGCAACAGGTGGTGCAGTCCACAAGTAGCATTTAATTTTCCATGCCACAGGTGTATGTCTGCACATATACCACAGCCTTATAAGAAAGTTAAATGTGCCTATCAGGTGCTAAGCCAATCTTCACATGTTTTAGGGGGTCAGAGCACATGAACATGGTACTGGATAGCGGTGTCACAGTTTTAGAGTTCTAAATTATCAGCACGAGTCAAAAAAGAAAACTTGGGGATGACCACCCAAAAAGGAGTCACTTTGCAACAATCTTTATAGAAGGTTTAGTGGAATGAGCCTCTACAGCTGAGTTCGCATGGGGCAGGACTTGAACTTTTAGTGGCAAAGTATGGTCATGTTGAAAATATTATCAGACTTAAGGCTTGATTTAAAGCTTGGTGGATATGTTATTTTTTCCCAATATGATGGATATCCTGTTTACCTTATTACAAGTGCATTATATCCTATGGCACATATAATTGAGCAGATGGGATATCTGTCATGTTTGGGTAACCCTTCTGCCAAACTCTAAATGAGGCTTTTGATCAGTTATCGTAATGCTGGAGACTTCAAAATCTGGTGTACGGTCCTCAGACTTGCTTCACGGTTGCTCTTGGCTTATTTCTGAATTTGGACTGGGGCTCAAATATGAATTTTTCTTACACCGGAGTCTATTTCCTAATTCAGTGGGAAGGTTCCTCACATATAAAAACTAATGTTAGGTAATTTGCTCGGTGTGATGTATAGAGCAGTTAACGTGATGTCTCAAATTTCATGAGCCTTGATTTCTGCAACATAGTATTACAGGTACTGTCTTTCAGTGCGACTCTTGAAGTGGCGGCATCACTTCAGCACTTACCCACCTACCAGAGATCAGACATTTACTGACAAATTATAACATCTGGCACAAAAATGACTGAGATTAATCTTACGAAATACAGTGCTTGGAATCAACAGACTCAAACCCTCTAGAAATAACAGGGAGGTAGTCAACATTGAAGTAATGACCATAGCTTGTACATTCATCTCCATGAAGTGGTTCAAGCTATAGTGTGACTGTGGAGTGGCAGAGATAAATGCTGACTTAGATTAAAGTAGTTCAGTTAACCATTCCTGGTGATAGGTTGGTATTTTATGAATCTTACACTAAGGCAGAACTTTGTGAAAGTTCTTTCTGGAGAAAGGGTAAGAATTCCAAAGTAATTTGGTTGACACCCACCTAGACTGGCTCTTCTGAAGTATAATGGTACACCAAGAATGGTAAGCTTCAGATCCTTATGCATGCCTCCTACTAATCTCCCTGAAGTGGTTCAAGCTATATTTGAAAAGCATTGAATGAAGCACAAAATGGATGTTACTACCAGGTCATAGGAAGTTTCAATCCCACTGTCACCCAATGGTCATTGGAACTTCACAACTCACTTTCTCCAGCTTGTGTGACCAAGTATGTGGTACCTTAAGGCATACAAGTTTCCATTTATTTCTTCACTGTCATTGTATCCAAAAGGCAAACCCAGACCCTGAATCAGGTAACATAACATAAGATAATAGAAATATGCACAAACTGAGCTCCAAAATAAGCGAATTGTAATTCACTGGTCGACTAGATAGTACCTGATCACAGAGAATTTTCCTGACTGTCAGATGCATATTGACTGTAAAATTAGGCAACAAACAGGCTTGCAAAGAGGTTCAATAAGATGTAGGAAAGACTCTAGTCAGAGAAAGGTGGATTACAACCAGGACAGACTGAATTTGAATCATCTCCGCTTGAGGACAGATTATTAGATGAATACATGCCCAGAAAGGCGATCTCCCTCACTTACTGTTAATTGATTAATGACTCCCCGGACACCCTGGCTCGCCTAAGGGAGTAGTGGGAGCAGGACCTTGAGGGCCTAGAGGATGACGAGTGGGCTGAGGTCTGGCATCTTCCCAGGTAGTAGGTATACAATCTAGGTTTCGCCTAGTGTAACCAAAAATTCTACATAGATGCTACTATGCTTGCACTACCATGGTAAAGATGAAGGGCAACAACTGCATAGTGTCTTAGGAACTGTGGTCAGGATGGGGCTTTTTTTACCATATGATATGGAGCTGCCCAGCCATTCAGCAGTACTGGAGTCAGTTGTGGCTTGTCTGAATGATATGTGTTGAAGCAGTGTGGTGCTTCCCCAAAATGTTTTTTCTAAATATACGGGACGAAACTGATCTTAGCAGTATCACCAGATCTGGATGACATTGGGGTTAGTGGTGGCTAAGTGAAATATTGCACGTGTGTGGAGAGCTGAATGGCTGCTGCAACTGAGCGATTAGAAACAGGATATGGACTGGTGCATGCTGGCGGAGAGGGTAGTCTTTGAGAGCAGAGGTTGTCCTGGAAAATGGACCAAAGTAGGTGGGAAATGGAATGATCATTGGGGTGGACTGTAGGCCCCTTTCCGAGGAACTGGCACTAATGTTCTGTGCCTGGAGCGCCCGGACTCTAATACTGCTTTGTGAATTGTTGAGGGGTGGGGAATGGGATTTCCAGAAGCTGTGGGAAGATCGATTTTAATTGGCTGTGTCTTGATGCTACAATGTATTGTTTATTGTCACTGCCCTTTTGTTTGCTTTACCCGCATTAAAAAGATCAAAAGAAAAAAAGATAGACTGAAATAAAGGGACACCAACATAATGATTGGAGGCCTAACAAGCAGGGCACCCACATACAACAAATACCCTCTGAAGGCCAAAGATCAAATAAAGCATTGAGGGAACCCCAGGCCTGCAGGCTACAGAGGGCGAAACACGTGTTGGCTGAGCAACAAAGGACGCAAGTAAGTTATATATACACGAAACAGAGAACTAGAAAGAGCTGTACATTCACTTTACATTCACTCTCAGGACTGTCACCACCAGAATAAAATGTTCAATGAAAACAAGCATTTCGTACTGCTATGTTTTGCATACTTGTACATAATTGCTCATGAATATGTTTTGTGCTTATATGAAAAATAAATAGGAATATATCATTGTCATACGTTGTTTTAACCTAACCAAGGCCATAGGAAAAATTGGGTGAAAGCACTCACTCGCAAACCAGTATGGGGCAGATTTACGAGCCCCTTGCGACACTTTTACGCAGCCGTTGCGTCACTTTTGTGACACAGCGGCGGCGTAAACAATGCGCCATATTGCGACTTATTTACAACGTGACGCATCTAGGCAGATGCGTCACGTTGTAAAGCTTTGCGCCACATGAAACCTGCGTCAGGTTTCATGTGGGCGTTCTGTCGCAGGGTGGGCGTTTCCTCGTAGGAAAGCCCCGTAAATAAAACTGACGCAGTGAAATCTACAAGATTTCACTGAGTCAGTTTTACGACTCTGCTGCATCAAATCCTTACGCCTGCTTGAAGCAGGCGTAAGGAGTGACGCACCACGTTATGTATGGGTGGTCCCTGTGCATTGCAGGAGTTGCGCGTACTTGCGATGTGACTCCAGCAATGCGCCGCCCATACGCCACAAGATGCGTCACGCATCTGCCCTTCCTTGCACCATGGTGCACCGCATTGTAAATGCGGTGCATCTGTGTTGGCGCAAGGAGGGAATTGCGTGACTCATCAGTTCTGGCGCATCCCTGCTGATTCGCAGAGATGCGCCAGAACTTGTAAATATGCCCCTATATATTTAGTGAATCTTTGGAGGAAGAGGTGATTAGGTGTATGTGTATGTGTGTGTGTGCATGAGTTTATGTGTGCATGCGCGGGTGTCCTTATGCGCGCACATTAAAATAGAAACGCGCTAGCAATAGTAGCTATCTCTAATGTGTAACTCAAAAAGTACAAACAAGTAGAAGTGCCTTGTTTTGCTGAGCTTGATATGCAAACCTGTCAAATAAATAAACTAGAAAGGCAATTTATTCATAGCAAATACCTGTCTTTGTTGTATATTTAATATGCCATTTCTGAGCATAGAAAGAGAGAGCTGCACAGAGTGAATGAAAAACAAGGGCATCTAGACAAAGCACGGTAAGAGAAACAAAATAAAGGAGCGAGAAAATATTAATAGAGAAATGAGAAGATAGAGCTTAAGTGTTTAAAAGAGTGGTGGGTGATAGACTCTATGGGAACATAGCCAGATGAAAGAAGTGTAGTAAGGAGTGGATGAAAGAAGTGTAGTAAAGAGAGGATATTAAAGCAAAAAGTAAGGAAAATAAAGGGATAGAGAGAAAGCGTTCTACAGAAAGAAATAGATATATAGACAGACATACAGAGAGACAGACAAAGAGATAGATGGATGGATGGATGGATGGATGGATGGATGGATGGATGGATGGATGGATGGATGGATGGATGGACAATATGCGGCAGACGCATGAAACGCCAAGACCATTATCAAGTCAATCAAGAATTCTTGTGTCTCTTCAGAAAAAAATTCCTTTCATTTCACAATCATTTTCATTATAATCAATGCTAGCCCTCTCTGTGTTCAAAGAGGCCACTGAGCCACATTCAAAGGTATTTCGTTCCATCTGTGCAGCTTCGTGCCTTTCATTTCATTCTGATAAGACAATAAATCATCCCTTTCCAGATCGCTGATTATAGGACCCTGGAGTCTTCTCCCTGCCTGTCGAAAAAAGAAAAAAAAACGGATTGAAGTGTCGAAATATCTGCTCCTGAGCCGGAGTTAATGTGCTAGTTAAAACTGCAATCCATCCTTTGCTCTGCTTTATATTTGCAGTGCTACATTTCTCGCGGGAATGCAAAACACACACCGCTTTCCTCAAGGCTGCAATATGAGCCATGATAGGCCGTATATGTATAGTGCTATAAGCTAGGGATGGGCGACGTCCATAATGTCCCATCTGCTGCAATTGCATCGACATTGCGGTCACTTTTTGCCATTTTTGCCTCCTGTGGAATGCAAATAGGGAGAAACGCAGGCAAAATGGCAAAATAAGAATTCCTAATTTCAAGCATTCGGAAATTCAAGCAAGGCCAAAACCGGCCCTGGCAAAGTGCTTGGCCGAAATTCCCCCCCCCCCCCCCCCCCCCCCCCCCAGGGGAGTTGTAGGTGCCACTGAGCTCTTTGCCAAGGCCGGTTTTTGGCCGATTTTGTTAAAGCGGCCCTGTAACAAAAGCGCCCCCAGGGGCCCCAAACCGGCCTCCATCCCTGCAGCGCACCGGGGATTGCCCCGTGCCTGCTACGGCCAGTCCGGCCCTGAATGCAAGCAACCAATAATCAATACATTAAGTTAATCACAGTGGCCGGCCCTGGCAGTGCTCTTCTAAGGAACTTTCCCAGCAGGGGCGCTTGAGTGTGGCGGCTGATTCCAGAATGACCCTGCAGGAAGGTGCTGCACACAGACTACCCTGCTGGGAAAGTTGCTTTGAAGTGAATTGTCAGTGATTGGGCATTGTATTTAACTGAATTCAGGCAAATGCATTGCTCACCCCCTCACAGTGCCTCACAAAACAACCATGCTTTTTTTCCCCACCCATGGTGCCGCACAGCTGGTCTTGGTAGGGTTGCTTGTCCATGGTGGTTGTGGCCTCCAGGCCGTCATGAAGGTCTTCCACTGCGGTAAAATGTTGATCCTTGAAGGTCAAACAGCACGTTGCGGCAGTGGCAGAATGAGTCCCTCTGGTCATGCCGCAGGCCTGAAAAAGTGGCACCCTGTCTCTTAAGGTTATCAGTGGTTCATGCAATTTGCCACATGACCCACAAAGAGAGACCAGGTGGTGCTTCACAGGACAGATGGGCGCTGGTTGTTTCTGGTATAAGTTGTCTTTTCTGGGTGTTTCACACACCAGGAATAAGGCTGACCTTCTCCTGGATAGTCTCTTTGTCAGTTCTGGGAAGTCTCCTTCCCTATCTGAGCAGGAAGGGAGGCAGGCTTGTGGGTGGTAGGCAAAACCACAACTTCTCCAGCAAGGTGTGCAGGTTTCAGCTGATGCTACTTAACCTCTGGAAGACTGACTGTCAAGCAGACTCTAGCCTTGGATCGCAGCATGTCTTCAAGTGTTGTACGGAGCCCCCTCCTCCTCGGTTAAGAAGAATTTGGAACTGGAATAAAATGGGATGGTTTCGGACTCACCTCCAAATTCTATTTCCAGACAGGGGTTGGTGATCCAATGTCTAAAGTACAGGAACCGGTATGCAATGCAGACACAGGCTTTATGGAAGGTGATGGTTGTCAAGGCAGATAGAGATGATGTTGGCTCCAAGGAGCATCCAAAGTATGGGCACAATGACGAGTGAAGTTCTACATCTGGCTGCCATCAGCTTTACTGAAGTAGAAATCAGGGAAAGACAAACGAGCAGGCTCTACATCAAAACTTCCTGACCTGTAACAAAAGAACTTACCAACTACCCCCTCTCCCTTACCGCTAACCAAATGTCATTGCTCAGGAAGGAGTAATCATCCTTACCTGGCTAGAAGGTCCACAAAGATTTCCTAAAGGTAAGCCTGTCCCAATCCTACCACCCTTTAGTGTCTGGGGCAACTCCATTCAAATGTAGGAATGCAAGCAATTAATTTCCCCTGTCTCGAGAAACAGTATCCCATCCTTCGTCTTGTGCAATACCAAACGAGCAGCACAATGGGTGCTGCTGGTCTGAGTTATCATACTCTCATAACAAATTGGAATCTTGATATCATTCATACCTTAAAATATGAACACTCAACACACACACACATACAAAAACACAAGATGTCAGCACAAGTGTCTTGGTGTCACATCTAGGCAGAAGTTCATATGAGTGGGGCCAGTAGGCCGCACTCCTACTGAACCAGAGTTGAGCATTATTAATTCTCCACTGCTTCGTGTCCACAACCCATAGTAGGATCAGTAGTCTGATGTCAGTAATATAGCTGGTATGCTTCGACCTAGTAAACAACATGGAAAGGCCTATCCCTCACTGTACAGGTGAGATTAGCATGTCAGTTGAGCCAGCAAAAAGACAGGATACCAGTTTTAGATGCAATTGAATCAATTGGGATAAGGGTAAACACTCTTTTACCATGCAGGGGCCATTCACGTCCCAGCAATTCCCATTTTATATGTTTTAGGTTAATTCATAAAAAAATTAAGAATGCATAAAAGAATATTACAGGAGTAATACCTTACATTCCACAAATTACATTTATGAGTAAACCTTTAGCAAAGTAGTCAATAAGACCTTTCAATGATCTAAACAGGTCATTTGAGGTTCTGTTAGTTCTCCCAGTTCCCGCAGAAAGGAAGTCAGTTTGGCTTTGGAATTAGCGATTTTTGTACATTATAAGCCTGTATTTCACAAACAGCAATGGTTTATCATTAGGTTTCACCAGCCAAGCCCCTTTCTGTCTTCCTGGCTCAAGTTCATTTCTCATTTAGTTTGACTAAAAGCCAAGAGTTTAGATGTTTATTTTTCTTGTTGTGGAAGTTTTTTTTTAAAGAGGCATACTCAATTACAAAACCTTATCAGGTCCTGTCCTGGTATACCAATGGACCAAGCAGTCCAAATATCATTAATTGGAAGATTCCTGTTCTGTTCACGATTGATCATTTTATATGCAACAGGGTCAGAGTTTCATACTTTTTACATTTTAACATAGCATGTTGGTAATATATTTGGCTTCTTTCTCCTGTTCCATATCATGCTACATATATACCATCCTGTTCATTCAACTTGCTTAGCAAATATGCTATCAATCATAGTCCTTGTGGTGAGTACTGAGAACTCAATCTAAAACCTCTTACTTTAAATCGAGTTGTCCCAAAGGGGTTTTGCCAAAGGTCCAGTGCATTCAGAGTCTGCCAGAACTTCTCACATTCTCTGTCTGGGACTCCAAGGATAAAGTTAACAAGAACTTTGGTTCTCAGTACCATAATGGATAAAGATATGTCCAACATCCTGCTCTCCAGCTCATTTTGAAAGGGGAGGGAACAGTATTCACAAAAAAACATAGAAAGTGATATGTTACAGTCTAGCATATTTCTTCATCTTTTAGAAATAAAACAACATTTTGCACAGCTCAATCCTTCAATTATTTGTTGTCCTTTGGTTATTAAATCATATATTTTATAATTTGTATTTTTATTTGATGCACACTATTCTAGAAATAACTTACTCCAGTGTCCCTGGATTCCAGCAGTGATACGGGAGAGTTCCACAGAAGTCAAAAGTTTGAGAACAACTGCAATAGGGGATTCCTTCCTACATTTAGCATTGTTTCCAGAAATTGGAGAATTTTCTATTCCCATCAAATAGTAGCCCAGGCGTTTCCCAGTGAAGTGGTGTTGAATGTATGCCTGAAAATTGACTTCATAAGTGTTGTTTCCAGAATGTAACACTCTGGATTGAAGTCCCTGAATATTGGAAGGCCCATGGTACTTCCACTTCTTAATGATAATGTACAATAAAACATTTAAAAAGCACTAATGACACAGAGGATGCATTATCCTCTTAATATTCACTACCTCAGTGGTAGAAACATTATTGGCCTTGGACCACAGTGTAACTAAGAATTAATGATTCTAAATTTGCCCCATTCTGATTGCTAGAATTCGAACTGTAAATTGCGTTTAGTAAGGTGTATGGGCAGATTGTTCACTATTGTAAGCTTAGGGTTATGACTGGGAAAGATTGATTTCAGGAAATGTAGAGGAATGACTTCCTCAACAGGGAAACAGAGGAGCACATTCACTAGAAAATGCCGGAGGGCAGAGCAGCACCAAATTTGGCAGCGCCACCCCAAAACATTTTCAAAATACAGTGATGTGCCCTATTAACTACATTGCAGCACACCCCTGTGTTTTCTATAGCACTGGTACTAAAAGTAGCTGCCTGGCGCCAACGCAGACATTCTTGCACCATAGTGCAAGGATGCCTGTGTTGCAGGGAATGACGGTTTTTGTGCAGGAAGGTGTCCCTTCCTGCACTTAAACAATCCACAGTGGCTATTTGTTACTTCTATGTGTGCTGAATGCAAAATTAGCAAATCATCATTACCTAATGATTGTTAAGTGGAGGAAGGGACACCTTCCTGCACATAAACAATAATTAATGGCATCTTGCTCTTTCTCTGTGTGTTGCAGAATGCAGCACACATAGAAAAAGTAAAAATGAGGAGAAATAAAAGCATTTCTCCTCGTGCTCCATTCTAACAGCTGCTCTGACATGGTGTTAGTATTTGGTGCTGCCACAGGTTTACACCTCCTTGTAAATCTGGGACAGCATCAAAAAGCAATGGGTATCGCAGTGGAACGCCCATAGCAATACCCATTGCACGCCCCTTTGCCGCAGAGGACTACTACGGCGGAAAGGGGCATATTTACAAGGTGGTGTTAAGCCGGGAAACATCCATTACAATGCAACTTTTACCACGCAGTGCTATTACAACGCAGGTTTTACAACGAAAACCATTACAACGCATTGTGCTGGGGGGCGCTCTAGGATAGGGAATAGATTTAATTTACTATCCAACACCTTCCCTAGTGTCCACGGGGACTGGAGTTGGAATAGTAAATTAAACTATTCACTATCCAGCACCCCAAAGCGCTATGCGTTGTAATGGTATGCGTTGTAAAAACTGTGTTGTAACAGCATGCGTGGTAAAAGCATGCGTTGTAATGTCATACATCCTGTTAAGCCACGCCAAGTGGCTTAGCGCCACCTTGTAAATATTAAAAACGGCGCTACGCCACTAGAGCATCAAAAAAAGTGATGCTTTGGTGGCGATAGGGGCTTGTAAATATGCCCCATATTTTCTCAGCAGAGTAAACAGTGCATATTTCTGCCTGTCTCTTTCAATGGAAAAATACGTACGACTACATATTGGCCTCTGGGAATAATAGTAGAAATCCACAGCTGTTGTAGTATTCCAGGTGTACCCGAGGGACGTATGTCAACTCCAAACGCACATGGTTAGGTTTCAGTTTTTTTTACACTGTTAGAATTTCAGCAGCAGCGAGAAGACCGAGTGACTCAGCTATTGTTTTTCCAACTGCCACTCTGGTAACAGGAGAGAAACACAATTCCATGTGTGGTGGATAAATGAATGATAATATTAGAACAGTCCATTTTCTCCTTTCTCAGGCAACATAAATATAATTACATTTTAAAGATAAATGCAAATGTTATGTGTGGCACTTGTAGCGAGCCACGAGTGTGAATAACTGGATGCAGACCCTGTAACGTACTCCTAGGATGTACTTATAGTTGTTAACAAAAGCTGTTATCTACTGTTGCTATGTCATAAAGGAATGTTAGGCTGCTCTGATTGGGCTCTCTAAGAGCCTGTCAGAACAGCACTGCAAATAGAGTAGCACAGATTCTGGAGGAAAGGACACAGAGCGTGGTGGGGTGGGTGGAAGGAGGCCAGGTATATATATATTTTACATTTTGGACACAGAAGAGAGGCTATCTTATGTATGGCTCACCTGTTACTGACTGCCCCTGCATAGCATTTGAAAGCAGGGGTAGATAATTTTGGGGTCCATACACAGTATAAAATTATAGATGTGTCAAAAGTTTATTGCTTTTCACCCCATGGTTGTCAATGACAACAAAACTGGAGTTTTGCTATGTTGACTATTTGATCTCGTTCAGAACCTCTTGGTGAAAAACATCCCAGTAGTTCACAGTTACCCATCTAAAATTCTATATATTAATCCTAATGTTACTGTTAGTGCACAATTCCAACTGCATTCAGTTGATGTTACTTATTATGGGTCCAATTAAAAAGGGCTTTCAAGAGTACAGGAACTAGTACTGTTCATAGAATACTACTTCCCATACTCTTGAATACGTTTGTGAATTGGCCCCAAAACGTCTAAAATTGAAACTTTCTGGGAATATTCATATATACGGTTAGTACAAATAGAAAAGACTGTAACCTCTTTGCACCTTTATAAAAGGGGAGTTGGACATTTTGAGGGTCAATACAATTTGATTGCTTTCTGATTCAGACCGCACTTAGCGAAGGATCATGTTTAGAAAATACTTGACTTCACTTTAATATTTTAATATATATATAAAAACGACATTCTTTCATCGGCACTGAACACCCAATTGTTACATTTTATCCTACAACATTGCAGGTCGGGTCCAGTCAAAGGCACACCTACATCTAATATGATATTTGAGCACAGAGTGCACCTTCTTCTTCTATCAAAATCCAGGCTAAAGCATGCCTCCCAACTGCCAATGAATGTTTTTTGCCCCTCAAGGCTGCTCCATTAGTGATCTTTATCATGATAAGCTAAATTATAGGGAATTGCTTTTACTTACAAAAGTTATTTGATCTGAAGACAAATACATAAGCAAAACCTTCCCCACCTTGGAATCTCTTTCTGTTAATCTAAAATAGTCCTCCTTCTAACAGATTAGGTTCAATATTACTTCCCACTATCCGGGGGCATTGATTGCATGTTTGCAGAACAATTAATTGACTACATGATCCCATAAGCACTGAATATGCTCTATAGTATTTCCCTTGTTGATTGAAACCTAAACTGGCGAGATAATATAGAGATGGCAGCTCTCAATTTTGTACCATCCACTCTCTGAACTTTGTAAATCAACTTCTATTTTAAGACATCATTAAAAAAAAAACTATTTCATATTTTATTATATCCAGTCAGGATACTCCACTGACTCACTATCTATTTTCTGGTGAGATCACTCTGTTGTACCATTCTTACAGATCAATTTATGAACTAAAATCAAAGGCTAGTCAAAGGAAGGCAAACCCTATGTATGTGACGCCAACAGCATTGATTCAACCAAACTGCAAAATTTGATTTTCACCTGGTTACCCCAAGCAGATAACATGGATGTTTTGAGTTCATAAACTGATAACATAACTGGCAAAGTGCCCTTAATCAATAAAGAAAACATGCCAAATAATGCACTCAGTGGTCCTCTGCTGAATCTGAATATGATATACAAAACTGGCAAGAGGATATAAATGCAGATGGCACAAACCCCTTTCACCAGCTTATCTATACAACATATACTTAAAAAGAAGATCAAAAGGCTGTCGGGCAAATGTTTCGGTATCCTGAAATCTCTCAATTTTTTCTACCACTGCTCCCTATTAATGCCAGGAAAACTGTCATCCAAGCTCTGATGTGTCCCGCATCACTTATGTCAGCGCTTTTTATGTTGGTCTGCCTGGCTACCTACTCAAAAAAACTTCAGGTGATCCAGAATGCTGTGGCTAGATCACTACTTAACCTCCCCAAGAGGGTGAATGTCAGGCCGCATCTCCGTGATCTGCACTGGCTGGTGGTGGTAGAGAGGGTGAAGCTTAAATCCCTGGTAATGCTGCACTCCACCTTATATTGCCATGGCCAGGCCGACCTAAAATCAAGATTTAGTTTCTACTCACTGGCCACGCAGCTTAGTTCCTCTAACAAGCTAATGGCATGCGTTCCCAGGGTCTTCAAACAGAGGGCCGGCGGCAGCTCACTGTCATGAGTTGGGGCTGTGGACAGGAACCAACTTCCGGTGAAGCCTCGAGCTGTCCGTGCCCCAAGTGTATTTAGGAAGAAGCTGAAAACATTTCTTTTTAGATAAGTTCTCTCGAGCTGTTCATTCTACCTGCAAGGCACGCACCGGGACACTCCTTGGAGTGGCTGTGCGCGATACAAGGGCTAATAATAATATTATTAAAAGTCCAATATTTAGAAAGTCATAGTGGATTACTTCAGTTATCAAACTGCTACAAATAAAATCAATACACCGATTCCACCTCTAAAAGCACCTCCTGTCTCTCCAGCAGAAATTATCCATAAGTCATAGACTTCACATAGATCAAACAGAATATGGTTCCTGATAACACCCATCATCTATCTACACAAACAAAGTTATCTGGCATGTGTTCAGAAAGGTCATGTCTGAGGTCCAAATTGAGGACACTTTTTTCCAATTTGTGCTCTCTGTTGTCTTTGTATTTAGGCTTTCTTTATTGTCCTATTACTTTGTTTTTAAGAAAATTTCCTTTGATGAGTCACATTAACTTCTCATTTCATTCTGGGCTTAAGTATGTGATATATATTTTTTTTTCATTCAATGTTTGCCAAAAATCTTGTTTGACTCATTGCAAATTTGAGCATACAAAAAATCCAGTTGCACCATTGTCTCTGCTCTAACATCTAAGCACAGGTCCTGCTGGTTCATGAGCTCCCCTTGTGTCAGAATAAATTGCAAAGGTGAGCATGCAGGAAGTGTTACCACCCACATATTGAGTAAGTCCTTCTACATGAACCATGAAATTGAAATGTAGCAGCTCAGGCTAGGCCTGGGTGTCAGAAGAGAAAATACAGCCCGTTTTATATTTGATTTTGTTGATGGTAACAATAACATTATATTAATGTCAATACAACAAGGGAAGGGATAAGGTTAAAAAGTATTCATAGATACAATTGTATACCACAACATTCAGCATACAGGTCCAGTCACACATTCCAGTTCCTTATCTCAGAAGGGTGTAGTTCACTAGAATCATGGTGCCACACAACAATTGGAGAGAAATGCTGTACATGCAGAACGTGCGCCAAAGCTAAATTAGCTTCATTAATTGGAACGATGACCCTCATCCGGTATGTCTGGAGCAGTTAAGGGTTCTCTGTCTTGAGACCTGCTCAGTTCCTGAAGTGAACTGCGCTTTCAGGCAGGTAGCTGGTTGGGCCCAAATGTCCCTAGGTCGTGACTGCATGGACATTAGTTCCCAAAATATGCCTCAAGTTGGTCTTGACAATAGGCAGGATCGTGCAACCAATGGTCAAGCCGGGGAACAGGGCCCCTGCTCCAGTGGATTGTAACCCTGCGCTTGGCCAACAGAAACAAGATGGTGGACAGATTAAGGCACTCAGAAGGGGCATCTTTCACATAGCCAGACAAGGCCACCAGTGGAGACTAGTGCAGCTCGTGGTCCGTAACCAATGCAATGGTAACTAATACCTCACACCAGAAGTGTGCAACCTCGGGGCATTCCCATGCCAAGTGCAAGAAAGCGGCGGTGGGTGCAGTGCATCACAGACAGCACACGTCATCCACCAGTCCCATCCTATACATATGTGCAGGTTTGCAATACACTCTATGCAAGAATTTAAAATTAATTAGTCTGAGCCTGTAGTCCGAGGAGGGGGCTCTAAATGAGGGCAGCAGTTGTGCCACTGGTTCTAAGTGAGAGGAGGGTGTAGCCGGAAGACCAAGCGGATAGGGCAGGGGATGCTCACCAGGGCCTTTTCCTGCATTACAGCAAAGAGTCAAGTGATGAGTTTGTATGAAGATGGGGTAGTTAGCAGCTATTCTAAGGGTGTGAAAGGTTGGGGGGCTGTTGTAAAAGTGCTGTTTGTGCATGGCTCGGAAGGCAGTGCGCAGTTGGTGGTAGGTAAATACATCTAGAGGCATGTCTGCTGGATCGTCGAGTATGCGTTGAGAAGATATGAAGCAACTGACTGAATATATATCATAGAAGGTGTGAAGCTGTAAACATCTCAGGTTGTTATGTACATCTGTGTTAGCAAAAGCAGGAAGCAAAGGGTGTCCCGCAAGTGGTATGGATGGAGTGTACAAGCAATCTAGCCCTGCACGCATTCTCAGTCTATCCCACAGTCATATAGTGCAGGACAGAGTATCAATCTCAGCATGCGGGCGTCTGGGGGCAGGTATAGAGCAACATGCAAGGGGAAGGTTGTCATTTGATCATGTTCGGGGACAGTGTGGGGGTGGAAACATGGTAGCGTACAGGCAATACCGGGTACATTGTGCCTGGGACAGGAGAAATATGAGCAGGGGCGAATAGCCCACCCTGCTCAAAGGGAAGGGTCAGAACTGCTCAGGCCACCTGGAGCTATTTGCTGGCTCATGTCAAGGTGATAAGGTTGGATGGGAGATGTCTGAGAAAGTGAGCCAGAAAAGGAAGCAGGTGGTTGATGTATATGTACAAAAAGTTTGGGAGTACCACCATTTTGACAAGAGAAACTCTCCCTGCAATTGATAAGGTCAGTCTACTCCACACTGGTATGTGGTCCTCCAACCATGTCAGGAGCCTACCACAGTTCTCCCCCCCAGAGTTCACTGATTTTCTAACTAAGCCATACTCCATGACTGGTCCCTCTGCCCAATGGAGGGGGCAATCAGACTCAAAGGGTTGTGTGGTCGTTTTGAGTGGGAATATCATGGACTTGGACCAATTAATGGTGATTCCAGCAGTTGTCCACCAAAGTGGATAATTTCCCGGATAATAGGAGTGATATTATTTTTGGCATCCAGAACATACAGGGGCACATCCTCTGAGTACATTGAGACCAGTATCCTTCTGGGGGTAAATGCCAGCCCTCGATAAGAATGGTGTTGCCGTAATCTTGTGTCCAGGGGCTCCATCATAACGGCAAAGAGATTGGGTGAGAGGAGACATCACTGACGGGTGCCCCATGAGACTGTAAAGGGGGGTGTAATTACACCACTGATATTCAAATGCACTATCAGTTTCGTGTAAAGCAATTTAATGGGGCACAGGAAGTTACTGCTTATTCCAGTGCGAGCCAGGAGGAGGAATAGAGATGGCCACTCCAGCGAGTCGAACGCCTTGGTGTCGAGTAAGTAATCCGCAGCAGTTCTGACGTGGGGATCATTGGAGTAAAGAAATACAAATAGGGTGCATAAATTAGGCACTGTTAACTCACCATGAACAAAACCAGATTAGTCTGGGGGGACAATGGTCAGGAGCAAGGGAAGAAGATGGGAGGCTATCAATTTAGCAAGAATGTTGTTATCCACATTCGTCATAGATAGTGGTATATAAGAGTTGCAATAACGCTGGGATTTGTCCAAGTTCAGTATAGTGAAAATAAACGCCTCCCATAGGAAGGGTGGTACTATACCACACAGCAGAGACTCTTCATAGAATGCCAGAAGGTGCAGTGCAAGAACATGAGCATATTCTTTATAAAACACCACAGTTAATCCATCTAGGTCCAGGGCCTTGTCTACTGGCATGATTTGAATAATCTGCACTATATAGTCTAAAGGCCGTCATCTGCCAGACCTCTGCAAAGAAGTCAGGGTCATCCACTTCCGGTCCATAGACCGAGATTAATATAATTGGGTGAACCTGTAGCGTCCCTGCCAGGATAACAAATCTGCCCTGCGCATTACACAACACCTGATGCATGATCCATGGTAAACCTTTGTGGATGAGTACAGCCATTAAACGTCCGTAATTATAGTAGATAAAGAGATATGTTTTGGCGACTCAGCCCGTGCATAGTGGGAAGCGGCGCCCATTGGTCGGATGCAGTTCTTGTAACAGACACATGTCAGTTTGATGCCTTTTTAGGTACGCAAGCATCAGCTGTGCAATATGCCAGTCATTGAGCCCCTTTACATTCCAGGTTAGACACTTAACAGTGGGCATCTATTAACTGAATGGTGTAAAGTCCCATGCTGTGCATATATCATAGATGGAACAGATGCACCTGTAGCAGTATATGACTGTGTTTCAAGTGGGGAACAAAACATCTGTTATAAAAAGAACAGTAAACGGATGTATGATAGAACCACGCATTCGGTTATAACGCATGCCGTTTTAATGCTGCAGTTACAACGCGAATTACATTACCACACATAACCTTTACCAGCCATGCCTTTAAAACGCATATGCCTTTACCACTCAAGCCTTTACAACGAACTTTGTTGTTAAATTATGAATGGCAAGGGCATATGCAAGACAAAGGTTTTACAAGCAATGTTAAGTATTTTACAGGTAAGTTTAATTCCTTTCTATATATAGATAAAGGGTTTATATTTTCCTGTAAAATACTTACATTTTCGTAATAAAAGCATGCTTTGTAAAGGCTGTCTAAAGAAACAGGTACAAGCACTTGTTTTGTAATGTGTGTGTGTGTATATATATATATATATATGTATGTATATATATATATATATGTAGTAAATACACATATATATCCTTAAACCCGCACAGCTCCTCAACCCATACCCACCTTAAACCCTAAAATTTTCCTTGCCGCCCCAAAATCCATACCCAACCTAAACCTTAAAATTAGCCTTACCACCTCAGAACCATAACTCACCCTAAACCCCAAAAAATGTCCTTGCCACTCCAAAACCCATTCCCTCCCATAACCCTAAAATTACCCTTACCACCCCAAAACCCATACTCTCCTAAACCCTAAAATGATGACTGCCACCCCAAAACCCACACCCACACTGAACCCCAAAATTACCCTTGCCACTCCAAAATGTATACCTACCCTAAGCCTTTAAATTTCCTTGCAACCCAAAAACTGATACCCACCCTAAACCTCCAAAATTACCCTTGCCACTCAAAAACCCATACCCACCCTTAACTCAACAGGCATTGGCACAGCCAATAGGCCTCTCTTTTGGGGCCTTATAAGTATTTAGTTATGCAACACAATATCCTTGGTGCGACAACATCAACTGTTGCATGGCTAACTACTTACAAGGTCCCAGAGGCGAGACCTATTGGCTATGCCAATGCTTGTGTTTACTTGAGAAGAAGTCCCTTGCCACAGGCTAGGGATCAAAGAGCAGTCAGTCCAGCTTCTGCAGACCTGAGCCCACTGTAACAGGGACCGACAACATTCCTGAAGGGCCATGGCATCTTCACAACAACCTAGGTAATGTCCCCTACATTTTAATTTTAAATGATAATAAAGCCATGATTTATGGACGGAATTCTTTTGCCAAAACGTTTTACAGGAAATTTGAGATATAAAACAACAATTCTATGAAACGCAGACAAAAGAAAGATAACAAATACCGACCGAAAAAACAAACCACTATGTATGTACTGTAAAGGTGAACTCATGAACAATGCATACAATACTAAGGTAAACAATCAAGCCAAGTTTCAACTACAAGATATGGGGAGTGTGACAGGAGGTGACAGACCAACAAATCAAACAGCTCAGCCATAAGGAAAACAAGCTTTGCAGGAAAAAAAACACCTCTGCAATCAAATGCCCAGCTGTTAGGAAGATTTATACAAGTGGTAGAGCTATGAGTGAGGCATGCAGCCTCAACCTAGCTGATAACTCTTGTGCAATCTCACTCACTACTACTGGTGCAGGTATTGTTTATTGCAAAAAGTAAAACATTCTTTGTGCTTTTTACAATACTCTCAGAGTAACAACACAGTACTACAAGACTATGCAAATGGAAGAAATGTGCTACAATAGTGATGAAAACTTGACAAAATATTAGCAAACCTTTTGATTTGCTTTTGAAAATGTATATATTCAATCTTGTGCTTGTGGAAAGCATGGTATTTTACTCTACAAAACATAAATTCAGGATCAATATGTTTCGCATATATAAAGTGCTTTACTAATCTGTAGAAGATTACATGTTATACCATCAAATGCAATTTAATTTTCAAACATATGTACCATGCTCTCTTAAAACTAAAATGCCTCAGCTCTACCTACATGAAATAATACATTTGTTATAATGTATTTTTTATTTTACCGTTGGGAAAATATTGTTTGTGAACGAGAACTCACGCTCCCCCCAAAATCCCCTTTTATTTTAGGAGGATTTCCTTGTTGCTCGCGCCTTACAAACACATTTACTGCCTGCATTTGCAAGAAATAAAATCAGCATGTGTTTCCAGGGTGAGGATATATTTACTAATTATTTGGTGAAAACCCTCAAACATAGGGGCCGATTAGGATGGCGGATGGACTTGCGTCCGTCCGCCATCCCAGAGGTGGAGGGACCGTCCGCAGGGGCAGCGGCGGTCCCTCCGTGCAAATTAGGATGTGACCGCCACCCTGGCGGTCACATCCTGGATATTTAACATTGCGGCGGGTGCTGCTTCAAGCAGCACCCGCCGCAATGTTAAAAGTGCATGTTTTACATTTACATGCACAAAGCGGCAGGCACCGCGCGGTGCCTGCCGCTTTGTGCATGTAAATACTGGGGGGTACCATAGGTACCCCCCATGTGCACCCCCCACCCGCCTACACCCTGGGGGCCCGCAACAGGCCCCCAAAATCAGAAGTACACATGCTTTTCCACGGCGGAAAAACCGCCGCGGAAAAGCCTGTTTACTAATGCATCCTAATTTGGCTGGCGGTGTCTGATAGACACTGCCAGCCAAATGAGAGCTTTTCCGCCGCGGTTGTAATCCGACCATGGCGGAAAAGCAGCGGACAGAAACCAAGACCCACCAGCCATCGTAATGCGGCGGTGGGTCTTTGGTGACTCCGCAGAGGATTTTCCGCCTCCTCCGGGCCGGCGGTGGCTTCCGCCGGCCCGGAGGAGGCGGAAAATCCTCCATCCTAATCGGCCCCTAAGTGTGTATGTGTTCACTGTGGTTTGTTGGTGGGCAAGCACAGAGAAAACCTGAAAAATCTACCCCTTGTACTAGAAGAGCGAACACAGAAACTCCACCATAATGGAAGAATTTTGAGTGTGCAAATTAAGCATGGGCGTAAAATCCGCTCTGCTCGCGGATTTTTCGGATTTTCGGCAAATTCGCAATCCGCGAACTCTCGCGAATTTGTCGAAAATCCGTGAATCCGCTCGCGGCGGATTTTTTGCTTGGTTGCGGCGCGCGGCGTGGTGCACGGCATTCACTTTCCGTCATTAAGCGTTTGCCGAGTTGTTTTTCTCGATCATATTTTGTGAGTGCTGCGCCATTTTGGATCTTGCTGCGTGATCCCGCGGGAGTTTGGCGCCCGCGAATACGTAATCGCGGCTTGCCACCTTGCACAGCACACCTCGCGAGAGTTCGCAATTGCGAACACGTAGTTGCGGCGGAAAGGAACAATCTCGCACTCGCGAAATAGAGATTTTGCAATTCTGCACAAGAAATCCACCAGCAAACAGGGTAAACCTTCAGAAAATGATGATTTTTATCAGAATCACTCCTCAGGTTGACATTTGCATGGCCTTTTTTTTTGCAAGGAGTCCATTTTTGGGGGGGGGGAGGGAAGGAAGTGCCCCACAGTCTCCAACTTCCTGTTCCTGTCCAGCAGGCTCCTCCCAGTGCTTTGTCCATCTCCTGGTCATTTTCATTTGGATCTGGAGCTGGAAGGATTACTTTTTGTGGGTGCTGCTGGATATTTGGATTTGAGGCCTTTTTGACTTTCTTTGGATCACTTTTGGATTAGAAATCAACTTTCACAAGTAAGTTTGTTTGGGGCATTACAGTTGCTGCAACTACAATTTTGGAACTTTTTCAGAACATTAAATAAATTATATTGTGGGTAGCCACAGTATCCAGTAGGACCAGGGTTGGTTATGGGTGCATGATACAACTGTTTTGTTGGATTTAAACACCATTGAGGCCATGGATGGGCTGGGATTGTGCTTATTTTTGTTGTTTTTGTCGTTTTTTTGGGGCTGCTGGTGGGGCCTTTTGCCCAGGGGTGGTGGTGCATGGACTGAGTGTGCCTGTGGTGTGGTCTCACTCTCTTTAATGTAAACATCATGGATGGCATTGGATTGTGGTGATTTTTGGCTGTTTTTCTTTTTTTTGGCGGTGTACTGTTGATGTGGACTGGCCATGTGGGTGGTGGTGGTGGCCATCTTGAGTGCTGGCTGGTACAGGCAACATGTGCTTGGGGTGCAAGGGGCCATTTTGAAGAGAGGCAGTGTCTGAGGCCTGCACTTATTTTGCCTACTTTTCATCCATTATGCCCAGGGGTAGTGAGTGTTGCATGGGCCTAGTCTTTCTGAGGGGAGTGAGTGTTGCATGGGCCTAGTCTTTCTGAGGGGTGTCTTCTTGAATTTAAACACCATTGAGGCCATGGATGGGCTGGGATTGTGCTGATTTTATTGTTTTTTGTCGTTTTTTTGGGGCTGCTGGTGGGGCCCTTTGCCCAGGGGTGGTGAGTGTTGCATGGGCCTAGTCTTTCTGTGGGGTGTCCTCTTGAATTTAAACACCATTGAGGCCATGGATGGGCTGGGATTGTGCTGTTTTTTGTGGTTTTTGTCATTTTTATGGGGCTGCTGGTGTGGCCTTTTGCCCAGGGGTAGTGGTGCATGGACTGAGTGTGCCTGTAGTGTGGTCTCACTCTCTATAATGTAAACATCCTGGATGGCATTGGATTGTGGTGATTTGTGGGTGTTTTTCTGTTTTTTTGGGGTGTACTGTTGATGTGGACTGGCTTGGGGTGTAAGGGGGGGGGCATTTTGAAGAGAGGCAGTGTCTGAGGCCTGCTCTTATTTTGCCTACTTTTCATCCATTATGCCCAGGGGTAGTGAGTGTTGCATGGGCCTAGTCTTTCTGTGGGGTGTCTTCTTGAATTTAAACACCATTGAGGCCATGGATGGGCTGGGATTGTGCTGTTTTTTGTGGTTTTTGTCGTTTTTTTGGGGCTGCTGGTGTGGCCTTTTGCCCAGGGGTAGTGGTGCATGGACTGAGTGTGCCTGTGGGGTCTCACTCTCTTTAATGTAAACATCCTGGATGGCATTGGATTGTGGTGATTTTTGGGTGTTTTTCTGTTTTTTGGGGTGTACTGTTGATGTGGACTGGCCATGTGGGTGGTGGTGGTGGCCATATTGAGTGCTGGCTGGTACAGGCAACATGTGCTTGGGGTGCAAGGGGCCATTTTGAAGAGAGGCAGTGTCTGAGGCCTGCACTTATTTAGCCTACTTTTCATCCATTATCCCCAGGGGTAGTGACTCAGTGTTGCATGGGCCTAGTCTTTCTGTGTGGTGTCTTGAATGTAAACATCATGGATGGCATGGGATTGTGCTTATTTTTCTGTGTTTTTCCATTTTTTGGGGTGTATAACTGAACTGATGTTCCTCTGTCTTCCATTGCTTTTAGGTGCACAAGACTCTAGAGAACCACCAGTGCCAGGAAGAAGTCCTGCAGCGGTGTGTGTGTGCAGCATAACGTCACGCGACGTCACGTCTGGACACAGACAACTCTGCAACTCGTGCAACTGCTGCCTGCTGTTCTGAAGAAGATGGCCCCAAAAAAAGTTACCCGTAGCTCCTCTAGCAAGAAAGTTGCCAGTAAGGAGCAGAAGAAGCAAGTTACCAAGGAGACTGGTGTGCCGGCCGCCCCTTTTTTTGGGAGTAAAAAAGTATGCCTGCAGCAGCAGCGGGATCTGCTGGGGACCAAGCTGGGAGCAGCACCCCCGCTCCATTGGGCTCAGTGCCACCACCACCACCACGCCAACTTAAGTCCAAGCCCTTCAGTGCTGCAGAGGCACTTAGTCTAGTTGTTCAATCACCATCGACCAGTGATGTTGGCTCATCGCAAGAAAGTAGCAGCAATGTCCCTCAATCAACACAGGTTGTTGTAACTCATCTGACGAGTGTTGAACAACCACAGCCGCAACAAAAACCACATGTGCAAGTACAAGCCCAAGTACATGTGGAAGGAGAGGCAGCGCAAGGAGATGCGCAAGCAGAGGTGCATGGAGGGTCACAAGTGCCCACAATAGTTGTTCCTCCCGAAGTAGGGGCACATCAGGAAATCGACAATCAAGGCGAGGTATCATTTGAGGAAGACACTCCTCCTGATGATCATTCATTGTCTTCCACACCCCTTGAGACTTGTGTTTTTTGTGTGCACCTGAGGCGGAAAGCCGGGTGTTAGGCCACTTGCAACACTTCGTTTTTAAATTCCGAAAATCCTCGTTAAATTTATTGATTTGCGCCGTATTTTAGAAGGCATTCACTACATCCCTGCATTCCCCCACCCTCGGACAACATTGCTCACAGACCCTGATGTACTAGTGGTTCTGTGGCGGCCATATTGAGGGTAGTAGGCAATCAGTGCGCTCTAGCGCCAGACTACAAAAGGAGCCCTCGCGAGCCCTCGCGAGACTTGTGTTCTTTGTGTGCACCTGAGGCGGAAAGCCGGGTGTTAGGCCACTTGCAACACTTCGTTTTTAAATTCCGAAAAATCCTCGTTAAATTTATTGATTCGCGCCGTATTTTAGAAGGCATTCACTGCATCCCTGCATTCCCCCACCCTCGGACAACATTGCTCACAGACCCTGATGTACTAGTGGTTCTGTGGCGGCCATATTGAGGGAAGTAGGCAATCAGTGCGCTCTAGCGCCAGACTACAAAAGGAGCCCTCGCGAGCCCTCGCGAGACTTGTGTTTTTTGTGTGCACCTGAGGCGGAAAGCCGGGTGTTAGGCCACTTGCAACACTTCGTTTTTAAATTCCGAAAATCCTCGTTAAATTTATTGATTTGCGCCGTATTTTAGAAGGCATTCACTGCATCCCTGCATTCCCCCACCCTCGGACAACATTGCTCACAGACCCTGATGTACTAGTGGTTCTGTGGCGGCCATATTGAGGGTAGTAGGCAATCAGTGCGCTCTAGCGCCAGACTACAAAAGGAGCCCTCGCGAGCCCTCGCGAGACTTGTGTTTTTTGTGTGCACCTGAGGCGGAAAGCCGGGTGTTAGGCCACTTGCAACACTTCGTTTTTAAATTCCGAAAATCCTCGTCAAATTTATTGATTTGCGCCGTATTTTAGAAGGCATTCACTGCATCCCTGCATTCCCCCACCCTCGGACAACATTGCTCACAGACCCTGATGTACTAGTGGTTCTGTGGCGGCCATATTGAGGGAAGTAGGCAATCAGTGCGCTCTAGCGCCAGACTACAAAAGGAGATGAGCACTACTCCGCGCAGCGGACGCGGACAGCGGCGCCGTAGTGACGCCGAAGTCAAGCCAAAGTCCTGCCCGTCTGCGCCCGTCCGCGCTGAGTCCGGGCCCAGGACCAGAAATTCTGCTCTAATCACCCCCCACATGTCATTTACTAAACAACATCTTCTATCGCTGAATATCCATACTTCACACTGCCCCCAAACCATTGCGGTAGATAAGTGGACTCAACCTTTCACCTGCCCACAATGTAACCAAACAATTGTACCCTTTACAAACAAACACCCCAAAAATACTGGCAGGTCACTCAAAGGAGGCCTTATAAATGCACGCTCCATGTGCAAGAACGCTCAATATGTATACGATCTTATTGCTGAAAATGACCTTGACTGCCTAATGATTACTGAGACGTGGCTCAAAGACTGGTCCAATCCCGATATAGTAAAAGCCCTACCCCCGGGCTTTCTAATTCAAAGATTGGACCGACCTCTTCAACGAGGAGGAGGACTGGCAATAATTCATCGAGACTCCCTTAAATGTTCCACCTCGGAAATATCAGAAATAAAAGAAGCAGAATGCTTAAGCTTTAGTCTGCAAGCCCACGACTCTTTTACTTTTTTCCGGTTTACTAGTATACCGACCCCCTGGACAAGCAACCCTCTTCCTGGAAAGCCTTGGGGAAGCACTCGCCAATTTAATCTTACGATTTGCTAATTTCACCCTACTAGGAGATATTAATATACACCTGGACAACTCCAATGACCCTAACACCGTATGCTTCAAAGATATCCTAAACATACTTGATCTGACAATTCTAACTGAGGAACCAACTCATAACGCTGGGCACATACTAGATTGCATTTGCTCTAATGTCAATACAATAACAGTAGCACCTCCACTGACCCAAATTTGGTCAGACCATAAATTCATCAGTTTTAACATAAAAACAGACAACAATAAAGTCATTAATTCAATCCCCTGCATTAAAAGTTCAACCCCCTGCTGGAAAAAAATCATCGAGCACCTGGATCTAATGAACTGGGTACAGACAGAAAAACGACCACCTGTGGGAAATGTGAACACTGAATATGAACACTATAAGAGCTGGATGAAATCCATTCGAGATAGATTGACAACAGGAGGTACCAAATCTAATAAGACACAAAGGAAAAAATCCGCTCCTTGGTATACCAAATCCCTAAAAGTCACTCTAAGAGAAGTTAAACTTCTAGAAAGAAAATGGCGACGCCATTACAGGAAGGTAGATAGGGAAAATTACAAGAACGCCAGGAGGAATTACCATACCTCTATCAAGCTAGCGAAAACCAATTACTATACCAACCTGATAGAATCGTCCAACAACAACCAAAAAGAGATATTGCAAATAGTCAACAACTTCAGAAAACCTAAAATACTATCACAGGACATTCCACCGTCTCAAGCCCTTTGCGATAAAATCGCGGAATATTTCTAACAGAAAATTACCAACTTTACTAAAGAATTCCCACAGATTAGCCAGCTAGCATTAAACATAATGGACCCTATCTCTCCAAAAGATTTATCTGGTACCACAACATGGGACAGTTTTACCATGATCAACCTAACTGAGTCTTCTCAAGCCATTTCAAAACTGAACTCAGGCTCCCCTCTTGATCCCTGTCCACCTCTACTACTCAAGACCATAAAAGACGAGGTTAACCCAATTATTAACTCTATTCTGAACTCTTCCCTGCGAACAGGAGACATTCCTATATGTTGGAAAGTCGCAGTAGTTAAACCTCTCCAAAAAAAATCTATCCAAGACCCCACGACATTATCAAACCTGCGACCCATATCACTTCTCCCAGCACTATGTAAACTTACAGAAACTTGCGTAAATAAACAACTTACCGCATACCTGGAGAACAACAACCTTCTTCACCCTAACCAAGCGGGCTTCCGTTCCCACCATTCCACCGAATCTGCTCTCATCTTCTCAACGGAAACAATTAGGACTGCATTGGATCAGGGCAAAAGAGCTGTCCTGATCCTACTCGATTTATCCGCAGCATTCGACACGGTGTCCCACGATATTTTACTTCATCGCCTGAGTAGCGCAGGCATAGGGGGCACCGTGTTGAAATGGTTTACCAATTTTCTCAGACAAAGAAAACAAACCATCATCCTAGGGCCATATCACTCTGAGGCAAGAGAAGTTCAATCTGGGGTACCTCAGGGCTCTAGCTTGAGCCCTGTATTGTTCAACTTGTATATGGCCCCATTAATGAAACTCATCTCCTCCTTTGCTATCAGCTCAATAGCATACGCCGACGACACTCAACTAGTTTTAATTCTAGATGAGGACGCGGCAATTGCCGAACGCTCCCTTAGGGACTGTCTAGAGGCCACCTTTAAGTGGATGAACACAAATCACCTGAGATGTAACACCGCAAAGACCGAAATTCTACCCTTCGGGAAAAACAACTTGTTCTCCCCCCAAACCTGTTGGCCACCCAATGCCGAAGCCCCGCCAAGAACTATAAAAAGTGCCCGTAACCTAGGCATCAAATTTGATGAAGCATTATCTTTCAAACAACAGACCATTGAAGTGGCTGGCTCATGTTTTAATGTCATCAAGAGCCTCCGGAAATTCTTTGATTTCCTTCCCTTATCAGCCAAGAAAACAGTAGCGGTTGCATTAATTACACCCAGGTTAGACTATTGTAATGGTCTATATGTAGGGGCCAACAAAGCCTTACTACATAAGCTGCAAATGGTACAAAATACTGCAGCAAGATTAGTGCTAAAAACATCGAAAAAGTCCTCGGCATCAGCAGCACTAGATATACTCCACTGGCTTCCCATTCAAAAGAGAATACTATTCAAACTACTGATAATTTCTTTCAGGGCATTCCACAAAACAGGTCCAACCTACCTTCACAACAAATTCAACCGCTACCACCCCGGACGTCACCTAAGATCTGCCACAGCCAACCTAATGATCATCCCAAAGTTTCGACTGTCCACTAGAGGGGGAAAGTCTCTGACGGTCAAAGGACCTAGAGCATGGAACAAACTCCCTCCTCAAATCCGGGAAATCTCATGTGAAAGAAGATTCAGGAAAGCCATCAAAACCTGGATCTACAACTAAACAGCCACCACCTGCAAAGCCCTGGTTTAATTCTGAAACGTCTCTAGGGGTTATTATATCTCTTACCCCTCCTTTGATCCACACAAATCACATCTAGCGCCAAGATGATCCTCGGAGCGATAGAGCGCTATATAAAACCCCAATCAAATCAAACCCCTAGCAAGGAAGAGATCAAGGGTGGTGTCTACATCTTCTTCAAGCACACCTCCTTCTGATGATACGGATCAAAATTGGGAACCAGCACCACTGCCGTCTGAGAGTGAGGCACATGATCTGACAAAGGTAGTTAAGCGTAAAAGGAAGCTCGTCCAAAGTCTCAGAGTTATGGAGTGTGATGATGAGGCTCAACAAGAAGTGGTGGATACTGCTGCTGATGAAGACTCTGACAACGACGACCCAGTCATCATAAAGGTCACTGCAGCCCCAGCGGGCATGCAGCAAACAGACATTTTGACCCTAGCCCGAAAAGCTGCTGAGCGTGATGATGATGATGTTGTCGACGAGGAGGCAGTGGAAACACCACAATCATTGGAGTTAAGTACACCAACTCGTACCGCTTCCATATTTCTTTCTCACAAGAAGGGACCTCCATCCACCTCGACCTTAATTAGTGGCGGTGAAAGTGCACAACGTACAAAAGTTGGGCAATCCAGATCCTCCACTTCATCTGGCATTAGCAGCATGACCACCACCACCAGTATCGCCACCTCCTCCAGGCCCCACAGACACTTCAAGTCCCCAGTTTGGGACTTCTTTACTGTTTGCCCAAAAAGGGAAAAGTTCGCCATTTGTACCCTTTGTAAGTTTGCAGTTAGTCGTGGTAAGTCAGGTACCAACTATGGTACCGGAGGCCAGAGAGGTCATCTTGAGAGACAGCACACTGTCCAATGGTTTGCGCACCTAGATGCGATCAAGGAAGCCCGAATTGGAAGTCAAGAAAACGTTGATGTTGCATCTGATGATGAAGAGGAGGAAGAAGACGTGTCAAACACTTCACTTACACCCAGTACCCCTGTCAGCAGCACAGCCCGTGTGAGGCACACTAAGAGTGTTGGAGCGAGTGAGACACCAACGCGCAAAAGTTCACCAGCGAGCATAATTGGGTCAACGAAGTCATTATCATCCCGTAAATGTTTGGTCCATGGCAACATTAGAACCATGTTTTCTTCAGTCGCGCCATATGAACGCAACCACCCACTGACGCGTCTGTATAACACTAAGCTGGCTAAAATGCTAGCTGTGGACCTTCTCCCTTTTTCTTTTGTAGAAGCGGTAGGTTTTCTAGAAATAGTGGCAACGCTCTGCCCTAAATGGAAGGTTCCTAGCCGGTTCTATTTTGCCAGAGTTGCGGTTCCAGCACTACATGAAGATGTGCTGGAGGCGATTGGGGCAGCTTTGCAGAAGAGTGCTGTTCACACTATACATCTGACAACAGACATGTGGACCAGTGGCGCAGGCGCTGATTACATGTGCATCACTGCACACTGGGTCTCTTTTTCAGGTGTTAAAGCAAAGCTAAACGCAGGTGTTGACCCGGACCAAGTTTTTAAAGCTGCTCGGAAACATGCAACACTAGCCATGTTTGGCTTGGAGAAAAGTCACACAGCAGAAAACATTTTGGACGAGTTTAACAAAAATTTCTTTCACTGGCTGTCCCCAAAAAAACGCCAGATTGGTTATGTTTCCACGGATAATGGCGCCAATGTAGTTAAGGCCATGGCGATGGGTGCATATTTCAGAGTGCCGTGTTTGGCGCACTGTATCAACCTGGTAGTTCAAAAATTCTTGAGTGATAGAGACAGTACAGCGTTCGAGGTAATGGCCACCTGCCGCAAAATGTGCAACCATTTCAGACATTCTTTTAAGGCCCGGAAGCATCTGAGGAGGCTGCTACTTGAACGTCGAATGCCAGTGAAAGCACTCATCCAGGAGGTGGCAACACGTTGGAACTCAACCTTCTACATGCTTGAGCGTCTGTATGAGCAGTATACGGTACTCGATCACTATTTCTTAACAGAGGGTACAGCTCAGAAGGACCTGCGGATGGGTGCGGCGCAATGGGACATAGTTAAAAGCCTGACAGACATGCTTCGTCCTTTTGAGTTCTTCACGCGTGCAGTCAGCCAGGAGGACTGTAATTTGGGACAAGCTATCCCATTGTTGTGCATGCTGGAGCACCAACTAAAGGCGGTGTCTTCTGAGTTAGAAAAAGATGAAAAAAACAAAGACCCTTTTCTTTTGTCGGAGAAATTATTAGAGCGCCTACGTGGTGATGAACGTCTTAAAAAGATCAACTCAGAACAGCATTACATTTGTGCTACTATTCTGGATCCACGCTACAAAAAGGCGCTGGCAGGCCAAGCATTCTTTCCTTTTGCTGATGAAGATGTTAAAAAGTACAAACGTTGGCTAGGCTGGTCAGCCAAGAGGTTTGAAAAAGAACGGCAGGATATTGAAGGAGAAGGCAGTACATCAGCATCAGCATCAGCAGGCCATCCCCAGTCAAAAGAATCCACTTCTGCACCTGTGGCTGTGGCACAAGTGACCTCTCAGCCGTTAAAGACACCAGCAACCGGATCATCTGCACCACACACAACAGTAACAGTGGCTGCTGTAGAGGATTGGCTAACTTTGCTTGGGTATGGTTCTCGAAAAAATGTCACAGGCACAGCAAAAAGTAAGCAAAGTGGAGGAATCGTTGGGGACCTTGAGTCGATGGTGCAGGACTATCTGAATGACTCAACAGAGGTCTTTCTTAATGATGAGCCATTGCAGTATTGGCATAGGAAAAAACAATTGTGGCCACAGCTCTCCAACCTGGCTATAAACTATTTGTCTTGCCCACTCGCAAGTGTGTCTTCTGAACGTGTTTTCAGTGCTGCTGGTGGCATTGTAACTCCCAAACGGAGCCGCCTCTCGCCCAAAAATGTGGAGCGGCTGACAATGATCAAGATGAATCAGCACCTCATACCACCAGATTACAAAGTACGAGAAAGCACGCCGCATGAAGACGAGGAGGACGGCAACGTAGATGAGGGGATTTGTTCTCTGTTCGGTGACACTGACCTCATCCTGCCTGCATTCGCAGAGTATGATGACGAAATCTTCTTCTTATTCCCTGACACCGAGCCCTGAAAATGAGACAATGAATCAATAACTTTCTTTTTCGTCCTTATTCACTTTTATTCCTGTGTGTCTGTCTTTCTTTGTTTTGCACAGTTAATTTAATTCAAACTTTAATCACCTAATCCCAAAAACAAGCCCATCAGCAGAACTGTCTTCACTTGTTTGCTTATTGATTTGAAGGTGCCGCAATCTACATTCCTCAGGTTCACAAGTTCAGAAGAACATGCTCCTCTATTCTCCTCCTCCTATTTCCCTCAAAGCAGAGGGCTGGATTACGCCCAATGAAGAAAGACTCAGCACTTGTGGGGGTGTTCTACTTCTTTGCGGGTGAGTTGACGGCTCTGGGCCCATTGCTGTGAAGCTCTAATAACGGATAAAAGTGTTTAGGACCAAATATGAGGCGGAAATTTCTTGCCGTTTTTGCTGACTTGCTTGCCTTTGAGGTGCTCTTTGGCGGGGTTCCGGGTGTTTGTGGGTGAGTTTTGGGGTCTGGGAGCACTGCTGCGACAGTCTAATCTTGATTGCATTTGCTTTTCAGGAAATCCGTGGTGGAAAACAGGAGTTATGATGATGATGACCTAGCTGCACAGCGCGTTTGGACCGAAGGCCGAGAGATATTGTAAGTATGAGATTTTGCTTTTTGGCTGTTTGGGGGTGTTGTCGTGTGCTTTTTTGCGGGTGGGTTGGCGGGTCTTGGGGCATTCCTGGGAAGGTCTAATACCGGATAGAAGTGTTTTGGATAAAATCCATAAGGAAAAGCCTTTTTTTTGCTATTTCTTCTGACATCTTGCTCAATGTAGCGTTTTGGGGGGCTTCCTGGTGTTTGTGGGTGGGTTGCGGGGTCTCTGTCGAAGCACTGCTGCGACAGTCTAATCTTGATTGCATTTGCTTTTCAGGAAATCCATGGTGGAAAACAGGAGTTATGATGATGATGACCTAGCTGCACAGCGCGTTTGGACCGAAGGCCGAGAGATATTGTAAGTATGAGATTTTGCTTTTTGGCTGTTTGGGGGTGTTGTCGCGTGCTTTTTTGCGGGTGGGTTGGCGGGTCTCTTGGGGCATTCCTGTGAAGGTCTAATACCGGATAGAAGTGGTTTGGACAAAATCCATAAGGAAAAGCCTTTTTTTTGCTATTTCTTCTGACATCTTGCTCAATGTAGCGTTTTGGGGGGCTTCCTGGTGTTTGTGGGTGGGTTGCGGGGTCTCTGTCGAAGCACTGCTGCGACAGTCTAATCTTGATTGCATTTCCTTTTCAGGAAATCCGTGGTGGAAAACAGGAGTTATGATGATGATGACCTAGCTGCACAGCGCGTTTGGACCGAAGGCCGAGAGATATTGTAAGTATGAGATTTTGCTTTTTGGCTGTTTGGGGGTGTTGTCGCGTGCTTTTTTGCGGGTGGGTTGGCGGGTCTCCTGGGGCATTCCTGTGAAGGTCTAATACCGGATAGAAGTGGTTTGGACAAAATCCATAAGGAAAAGCCTTTTTTTTGCTATTTCTTCTGACATCTTGCTCAATGTAGCGTTTTGGGGGGCTTCCTGGTGTTTGTGGGTGGGTTGCGGGGTCTCTGTCGAAGCACTGCTGCAACAGTCTAATCTTGATTGCATTTCCTTTTCAGGAAATCCGTGGTGGAAAACAGGAGTTATGATGATGATGACCTAGCTGCACAGCGCGTTTGGACCGAAGGCCGAGAGATATTGTAAGTATGAGATTTTGCTTTTTGGCTGTTTGGGGGTGTTGTCGCGTGCTTTTTTGCTGGTGGGTTGGCGGGTCTTGGGGCATTCCTGGGAAGGTCTAATACCGGATAGAAGTGTTTTGGACAAAATCCATAAGGCAAAAACTTTTGGCACTTTTTGTAACTTAGGGTTCGTTAGGGTTAGCCCTAGCAGCAGGATTGCATGTGTTTCGGGGTGTTCTATTGCAACTCAGTTCTGGGGTTTTAGAGCACTCTTGGAGCGATGTTGGCTATGGATACTTTTGCTTGCTTGCAAGTGGTTTGAATACAATCCACGGTGGGTAAGGGTGTATTTGGGCCTACTTTTACTTTTAAAGTACGTTTTGTCACCATTTTTCTGCTAGGCCTCGTTTTTTGAGATCTGATTGGGGGTCTTCTACATTTGCGACTGGCTTTAGTAAGGGTCTTGGTGGGAGCATTGCTGGGAAGGTCAAATTTTGTTCTAAAACACAGTTTACAGTACACCTACCTTGAGGGGAAAGATCCGCTATAATATTTTGGCCATACTTATTTATCCTTAAAAAGGTGACTCAGACAGAGTACGCAATTTCTAAAATATTGTACTGTCTATTAGGGAAATCAAAGTGTGACTTTTTGCACCACACAGCGTACATACCTTATATTTATTTATCAGTGGTATTGTAATAGCACTTCCTGTTTTCCGTTCAATAATTACAGGCCGGGTTTCAGTCAACATCCGCCAGGCAGGCAGTGGACAGGGTGTCTTCTGTCAGTGGTCACCAACATGGATGGACAAAGCGTCAGCTGGAATGGAGGAGTGCCGCTAATAAGAGGAATTGTTTGCTGCATGCAACTTACTTACCAAATTCAACAGGACAACTCCAACAACATACAGAATACAGATACAGTATCCATTGTTTTCTTCTATGAGTGTGACTGCATGTGGTTAGCTTTAGTTTGTACCCAAAGATTTCTTTATCTTCAATTATTGTTTGTCCATGCTGTGCTTTTTTTTTCTTCTCTCAACAAAACCTACCCAAAAAGAAACCCCCATTCCCATCCATTTTCCAAACCCTAACCCTCTTCCCCCGGGCTGTGTGGTTTTGCTTGATGTCTGACTAAATGACATCAATAATTCCACACACTTGCTGGGGAGGATAAGGTCATAGCAACAGGCTGGTGAAGGAATACGAGGATATATTCTAGACTTACTCAGCTACAGTACTATTTCTTGTAGTAGTAGGAGCCAATGTCAAATAAATTCAACGCAAGTACTAGTTATACTTGCAATACTTTACCATTTGTTAGGCTACATTGTGGCACTGTTCTAGTGTACTGTCACCTGCTATATTCTCGAGCGTACCGTAACCGTTGTAATGCTACAGTAAGGACAAACCAGGTTTCGTTTTCTTTTTTTCCATAGGCATGCAACTGCCACTGTGTCACACCACTAGTACCACCGCAATGAGGAAATTTCATCCGCCCAGGATTGCCAACCTTAATCCCCATTTCACGTGGAGCCAGCCCTGGGCCTAGCCCTAATTTCTAACACAAATTACAGGTAAGATAAGCGTTTGGTGGGAGGTAGTATAATGGAGTATTAGGACTAGACGAGAGATTGACGGTAGTACTACTAAAGTCCTAGGACTCTTCAGGAAAACAAACTTACTGTTACACCCCCACCCACCAGACTGAAAAGCAGTAAAAAACAGGTATGGTCAGATAAAGTTTAAAAAAGTATATTTATGTAGCCCTAACAAAATAATCTCCCTCAAGACCCTCCCTAACCCCAACGATTGTCTTTGAAAAGTCCCAAAAAGCACCCAACTCCCAAATCCCACCCCCCATAAGTCTCTAAAAAAAGGGCAAGGGACACTCCACTACTGGAGGGTGCTGGTGAATTTTGCGGCCAGGGCATCATACTCCTTGCGGAGGGTGGCATGCTCGAAGCGGAGGCCCTCCACCAAGTTCTTGTACCTATGGACCTCCTGCTCCAGGTAGGACATTCTCACTCCTAGGCGGCGCTGGCGTGCCTTGCAGCTCCTGTGGGGGGCAGCTGGTCTTTTTGCTGCTTGGCGGTGGCGGTTGGCTTTGTTAGCCCGGCTCCGTACCGCTGGAGCACTGCGCTGGCTGGCAGCCCGTGGGGTCACGGAGGAGGATGCAGCTGTCCCAGTCGAGGATGTTGTGGTTGCACCGGTCGACTGCGTGTCCTCCGACTTCTCCAGGGCCACCAGCCGCCGATATTCCGCGACAGTGGCATCCAGCCTCCGTTGCCGGGCCATTCAAGCCTGCTCCCTCCGTGATGTCGATTTGGAAGGAGCAACTATATGAAGAAAGAAAGACATAGTCTGTAACCAATGCTCCTTAACATTAATAACACAAAGTGATTGAGCCGAAAGTTGTGTCACAGTACAAGTAGCAAATTGAAAGCACAGTACATAACTATTGAGGACAGTATCTATCTAACCTCCCACTTCTGCATCCTTGCTCTAACATTAGTGGGAAGGAGTTTAATGAACAAATTCTACGACCACTATGGACTTCCATTACAGTCGACTATGACAGTACACCAGTCTTATTCTTCTTCTTCTCTCTTGTTTCGGAAAATTGGTACGTTATCTTATGCAAGCCGGCAGAATGCCAGCGCAGTGAACTTGCACCCGAGAAAAACAGACGCACACCTTGCGTTACTGTACCGGTCCAGTACATGCAGGTGGTGAAGCTATTACTTTTCTATTACGGGTGGCACTGAGAATACTCGGTTACAAGGGCTACTGCTTAATTAATTTACCTTTCACCCTACAGTGCAAATGAGTACTAGAAAAGGAAAATGAAGAAGCTAAATAATTAGATTATCTATCACTTCACATGGGATGTATTTGATGACATATGGGATGACTTTAGGTGCTTTGCTTATTATTGAGTGAACAGTGATACACCCACACATGAATGACGTACTACTACTAAACTAAAGTTATTAAGAGAGGTACGGAGTGTCCACCGTAATAACCGGATATATGCTGTGCTTGCAGTTGCAATACAAACTATTGCTACTATTCATGGTAGTATTGGACAAATTTACAATTTCTTTTCCTTGCCTTCCCTACACTGGAACGGACGTGCGGGTGCGGTATTACATGCTCTTCAAGGTAACACTTAGTTCATACAGTGACAATCTACTCTCTCTAGATACACATGTGCTATCTAAGAGTCAGATAATACCATGCTCCAGGCATCCATCCATTCAAAGTATATGCACACATACAGTTTATGTTTCACCCACCCAGGCTGTTGTCCTTCCACCCATCCTTGCTTCATCATTGACCCAGCCATGCACCATACCATATTCTTTCCTTCCCAGCGACCTCGGGGGCCAAGCAAACACATATCATTCTTCTTTGCCAGCCATCATAAAATTTCTCGTCCTTCCACACTTACTTACACCCTTCTTTCGCTTTTCGAATATATAGCTTACCTGTGCCCGCCACCACCGTGTCAACCCTCACAGGCACATCGGTGTCGTCCGGCACTCGCACCGCCTCCTCCCCAGAAGTGTTGTCCTCCTCATCCACCACCTCCGCGCTGGCCCCGCCACCAGATGCTCCACCTACAAAGTAAATTTTTAGAATGTTAGAATACACCACTCACTACTGTATAATATTTGGTCTAGGAGGAATAAAGAAAGTAAAAAAAAAACGAAATACAATGTAATAATTTGTAACTGTATACTCTACAGTAAAAATGTCCCTTTTTCCAGGGAAGGCTGTTGTCTTGCTGCACTTTTTGGCACAACTGATGAATGCTTGCTTTTTATTTTTAACACACAACACTTTTTCTCCTAACAGAAGCTTGACTTCTAAGAACACGATCAGGGTCAAGCTCAAGTTCAAACCAGGTGAGAGCTCAGCTCAACCACAAGAAATTTGTCCAATTAATCGTTAGCACTATGCACTTTTCCATTTTCAGTTAAACGGTTACTTTTATGACAAAGTTGATTTTAATAAATGTGTTTAGTTTTAATAAAGCTTTTAAACTTAAATAGACTCTGTGGTTTTTGGTCCTCCAGACTAGAGTGGATGAGCTAAAGGTTTTGGAATTTTTGCAAGCATGAGTGCCTCTGACACTTCTTGACTGTGACTCCGTACTCTTGCCCTGCGTAGGATAATCTAATGATCATTGGGGATCAATCATCGGTGACTTAGGGAGCTAAATGACTCTGCCACACTATCTAGTCAGTAAGGAGATTGGGGGTTCTTCAAAGTCTGATATCACTGAGGTATGTGGAAAGAAAGTCTACCTGCGCCTATTATAATTGATAAACAATGCACTATTTAGTGTTCATAGTTCGGTTTGTGCAGATTTGTCCCTGCAACAGTAGTAGAATGGATTGTCCTCCTATCCAAAACAAAAGTAAAGTAGTATCTTATTCTTTCTTGGTGGTCATTCACCTTTTTATTGTTGGCAATTGTCAAAGCATAAACATTTAGAAGACTTGAAAAGACATTATGGACAATCCCAGAGGACTGCACTCAGTGCATAGAGCTATTGCTGACTAGAATGGGAGTCCAATGGAATTGCCAAATGTGCAATCTTAGTTAGCTACACACACAGACTAATAAGAATAATCTAGTAATACCACAGGGAGTCATAGTCGAGGCAGGATAAGAATTTAGATCCAGTCTACAAGAAGATCAAAGACGATTTAGAAAAAATCGAATGGGGAACGCTAGGAAAAAATAGGTACTCTTTATTAAAATTAAAACTTACTGGGGCCAGCAAAGGAGCCCTCGCCTGCCCGATCCTGGCCTGCATCCTCCTGAACAGCACCCTCCTCCTGTGTCCTCTTGCCCTTGGGGGAGCTGATGTACAACATGAAAGAAAGAAAGACCAGAAAACATGGATGAGATTTGTCAACCAAATCAAACATTTCAAAAGAACTATAACAAAATATTTTTGAGAAATAGCAAATAGATAGACAACTATTCCACGGGATATATTGACCTATCTCATGTGGTATACTACGTTAATCGTATTGCCTGATTTGCGGACCGTTGACTTTCAAAGTTCCTATGTAACTCAATAAACAGACTACTAAAAAGGTTTGCCTAGGCCTGGCAGGCAGCAGTCCGCAGCACGCAAAGTGACAGACAAAGTCCATCCTGCTTGCAGATCAGTGAATACTCAAACTATCAATCCACCGACCACCACCACTATTTCTTCTTATAGCCATGTGTCTAAAGGAAGGACTGGACTTCAGTCTGTTGGGGCTGATTTAGAAGTCCCTTGTGGCTCATTTTCCTCCATTGTTGCGTGACTTTTGTGACGCAGCGGCAGAACAAAAGAGTCGCCATGGTGCGACGTATATATTAAAAAAAAACGCATATGGGAGATGCATCACGTTGTAAAGCCCTGCACCATCAGGGGGCGTTCCGGCGCAAGGGAGGGCGTTCCTGCGCAGGAACGAATCCTAGAAGTGGGTGAGGGAAATGTACAAGATGTCAATCAGTCACTTTTAGGACAATGATGCGTGACTCAAACCCTGCGCCTGCTTGAAGCCGACGTACGGCTTGATGCAGCATTGGGGAGATAGGGCACCCCAGAGCATTGCTGGAGCTGCGCCATCGTTGGCACGCAACTCCAGCAATGCGCCGCCTTTACGCCACAGATGCGTAAGGCTTCTGTGACGTTTTGGGCCAATGGGTGGTGGTGGCATGGCGCACAATTACTGCCGCATCCCTGCTACTTTGCAGGGATGCGCCGGTAATTGAAAATATGACCCTTAGTGTCTAGCATTACGCAGTTCTTTACACTACACTCATACATAATTTCTCAGGCCAATGAAATGAACACAAAATACAAAACAAATAGGCATAGTAGCAAGCAAGGCTACTGAGAAGGAGAGCAGTGCACCTGAAATGCATAGAAGATTTTGAAATATAATTTACCTAATGTAATCGGCAGCATTATTGCTCTTGGTAAAGAACAAACATTTGCAAATAACAGAGCCGGATAAAACAGATTAGTGATGAAATAGCTAGAAATGGCTACTACTACTCACCAAGCCCGGGGACCTCTACGCCGAGCGCGTCCAGCAAGTCCCGTTCCCGGTCCATGACATCCGTCCAGCGGTGGGTGGCCTGGTTATAGGTGCGCCGGACCCCAGAGAGCTTAAACATGGCCCGGCACACCTTCTCCCACCGCTTCCGGCGCTCCCGGATGCCATAGCCGGTTGCGATCTTGCCGCCTCCTAGGATCGTCTTGGGGAGGCGGCGCTGGACGTGGAAGATGAGTGCGGCCACCTCCTCCGCGCTAAAGATCTCCCGTGGCATCACTTGCTCCCCCCTCAAACGCCCGCACGGGAACCGGGCACGGGGTGTGGGACCCTTCCCCTTCTCAGGGTGCTTCCCGGCTCCCTTTACCATGGTCTGGGCCGAAATGAGTTAAATAATAAAGAAGAAATAGAATAGGGAAGAAGAAAATAAAAGAGTTTAAAAAAGTAGTTTAAAATTAACAAAAAGTAGCAGAAAACACAAAAATATAGAGCTAGAAAAATAGAGGGATAGATAATAAGTAAAATAGATCAAATAAACTTCAAAAAAAGCAAAGGATGGCAGAGATTCAGAGAGGATACAGAAAGCATGCCCAGAACCATAGCAATGAATGAGAAACAAGATGGCCGCGCCCATTCACGACCGCGTGGGTAAGTTCGCGCGAGATTTTCCTCGCGAGCACGTGCGAAATTGTACTAGCGAGCAGCACACTTTGCGAGATTACACATAGCGGCCGGAAACGGAATTACGTCACGCAAACAAGATGGCTGCGCCCGTGTACGACCGCTAGGGTAACTTCGCAAACGTATAGCTACAAGCGCCTTGCGAACACGAAAAAAATCACGCGAACATACACGCCGCAAAAAAAAAAAGTGTATTCGCTCGCATTCGCGGCTTCCGAAATCGATCTCGCACGGATTCGCGCCCCGCAAATGACGCGAAATTGCAGAAAAACGATTTTTGCTAAACTGAAAGCAATCAGCAGGTGCAAAAGTTCAAACTTAACATTAGTAACCATTCACTCTAGTGCTTCCTGAGGGGCCCCTCCAGAGTTCAGTTGCCTATTTGCAACTATTACATGACCCTGCTATGACCCAAACGGCAGGCTCATAGAATAGCTACAAGTAGACCATAAAGGTCCTGTGAAAAAAAATTGCACTGCAACAGAAAGCAAATTACAGATAAGGAAGGAAGCAGGTGCCAGCCAGACTGGAAGTTTCAAAATTACTGACACATTAATCCCCCCCTAATTAATTCATGGCAGTTGAAGAAGGGCAGGTGTGCTTGCTTTCACTGCAACAGAAAGCAAATTACAGATAAGGAAGGAAGCAGGTGCCAGCCAGACTGGAAGTTTAAAAATAAGTGACACATTAATCAACCCCAAATTAATTCATGGCAGTTGAAGCAGGGCGGTGTGCTTGCTTTTTTTCACCCCCATAATCTACAGTGATAAACAAACCTAATGGGTGGCAGTCAGGATGTACCAGAGGGTGGCATGGGTGTACCAGAGGGTGGCAGTGGTGAAACAGAGGGTGCTGTGAACCTGTGATGATAAACCAGACGTAGAAACAACATAGTCGCGGCCGTTGCGAGCCGAAAAGTAAGTTCGCAATTGCGAAATGGTCCACAAATCCTCGCGAACGCTTGCCAACAAAAAAACCGGAAAAATCCGCTAATCCGCGAGAGTTCGCGGATTTTGCGGATTGCGAATCCGTAAATCCGCAAATTCGCGTACGTGAGATCCGCTAGATCCGCCCATGCTTAGTGCAAATCCATTTGCGAGAATAAAACGTATGCATTCTCTATTCCTTAAAACAGCAATGAGAGTTTCTAATCGCAAATTATATTTTTGTGCACCTAACTTGATCCCAGGTGTCCCAAAAGGTTTGAGAATACATGAAAAAAACATCCCAATGCGGAGAGCCTCTGTCTCTCGAACCCCAAAGACGTTTTACATGGCAAGTGAGAAGATTGACCTCAGCCATTAGGACTAAAGGTGCATTGCAGGAGGGACGTATCTGGGCTGAAGACCACTACGTGGACGTTCCTACAACATTGACCACCTATCAGGCAATTTTTTATGGACTGAGAGGCCAGGAGATGCGAAAATCACATCACCATTTAAGGAAACCGGATTAACATATGGGGGTTCACTTTGGCTGGTGCAGAGTGGTAAGAGCTTATAAGGCTTTAACAAATTCTCTGTTACATTAATAAAAGCTGCGGACAGGTATTTTGCTGCTAAGAGATATGTTTAAGTTTGTTCTGGCAATCACAAAATAGAAGCAACACTCAATGGGTCTAGCTCACCTTCACAGGCACAAGGGTGCAGCACCTAAAAACAATGGGCCTCATTTATGAGAAATGACGCATCGCTGCGTAAAAGCAGCGATGCGTCACTTCTCAGTGCGCACTCCTTGCGACATGATTGATGCCTCATATTTATAATAGAACACATCATGTCGCAAGGAGTTACAGATACGTCAGTATTTCTGACGTATCTGTAGGCGCAAAAGTGACGCATTGCTGGAGTGTGCGACAAAAGTAACGCAACTCCAGCAATGTGTACTTTCACATGGGCAAGTCCATGGGCAAGTCCCATGTTGTTAGTGCCTGCGTCAGTCCTACGCCTGCCATGAAGCAGGCGTAAGATTTTGACGAATTAGCGGCCAAGAAATGGCGCAGTGAAATCTTATAGATTTCACTGCGTCACTTCCATGACCCTTTCTTGCGTCAAAACGCCCCCCTTGCATACATTATACCTGGCGCAGGTATAATGTGGCGCAGAGGGTTACAAAGTGACGCATCTATCTAGATACGTCACTTTGTAAATATGGCGCAGCAAGGCACATTTTTTTACGCCACAGGTGCGACACAAAAAGTGACGCACCGGCAGCGTAAAAGTGACGCACAGCCTCATAAATGTGGCCCAATGTGCGATAAGGTGTAAGCATCATTTGCCAATCACAAGATTAACGAAGTTGGGGGACTTACCCATGAATGCCTAGCGCAAACCACATGCCTTTGTTGGTTGTTAAACAATTACACAGGTGACAGTCAATCATAATGAAAAGAGATGAAACACTACCTATTGACGTGTTAACATTGTCAAAGCCTTGCCCAAGATAACATGACATTCCAAGGGAATATGGGATCTAAAAAGAACATTGCAATTAAATTTGAGCCATCTTGGTGAAAGAACTGTTTAAAGAAACATCTAATTATACACTCCCTGGGAACATGTTGAACTTCCTCATTAGCTGTTCTTGGTTGTAAACGTGGGTTTGCTACAAAAATGACATTTAATAACATACGTTTACATAAAAACCGTGCGTCTTCCCATCAACCAGTGAAAGTTGAAACTGTGGCTGGATGTGCTTTAATAACAAACCGGATATTTGCTCTCTTCCTGTTCAGCAAGCTCAATGTCAAGTCCCTTCTGGCCAGAAAGGCTTCATCCCTTCGGGCCAGTTTCTGCAGGTGGGTCAGTGTCTACAGATTTCAGTGGCTACAGGTAGGGCAGCGGTCCTCCGCCGTCATTTTAATGGGGCAGAAGCCTTACATGTCTGTTTCCCCTTCCTTTAGATAACGGATACGAAAAAATAATCAACAGACTGGAGCACAGCATTGCAAGAACATTAGGCAGATGATAGGATGGTAAGCAGCCAATGCAACACGGGCTTTACCCCGCGCTGCCATTACGACGCTGCTATTACAACGCAAGTCGCTAGAACGACTTGCGCTGGAGGGCGCTGTTGGTAAAGGAATAGTTAAATTTTCTATTCCAACACCTTCCCTACTGTAACGTGGGCTGGAGTTGGAATAGAAAATTAAACTATTCCACAATCCGGCACGTACAGCGCAAGACATTGTAACGACTTGCGTTGTAAAGGATGCGTCGTAATGGCAGCGCGGGGTAAAGCCCACGTTGTCATGACATACATCGCCTATCAGATGATTAGGTACGCTACAGAAATGCCGACTATTAAAACTAAGCTATACACTGACACCCATCTACAAACGCTTAACAAGAAATTAATTTAAGTTTTTAGAACAATACGAAGGCCAATAAACACACATAAAATATACTCGATTAATGCGTGTTGCCTGTGAAGAGCGAGTTGTTACAACCATGGTCGTTGATTTGAAAGACGTAGGTTCAGTATACACAAAGGGGAGCTTCTTAGAATTGTGCATGGTATCTACATAGGAGAATGTGCTCATGAAAAATTTGCATTGAAGCTCTAAACGTGTCAGTTCATTACAGGTATCCATGAGCGTTTATAAGACTATAGTGTGGTACTGCGGCTTTGTAAGCATATAGTTTTCTGACAAGTATAAGTGTGCTTATACACATACAAGTAAGTTGATCAGAATGTGTTATAATAACTATACATATACCTAGGTATGATATGGTGACCGTCAATACGTGCAGTCAGTTAGAAGATGACATCGTGATTATACCCAAATTCAATTACTGTGCTGCTGCTGCTTTTCAGTCTCTAACTTGCGGTGTGCTCTCATTGATTCGGTATACTCTTATTGAAAGGGTCAATCAACTAGGTACATATCGCCAAGCACTGAATGTATGTCTTTGCGGAACACAAAGCTAAATAGGATTCCACAACACATCCTTGCAAATAAACACAACTGTTTTTTAAGATGCAAAGGAGGAAACACTCATTCAACGTTGACATATTTGTTCTCCAAATTTTATATTCTGCATGACTAAGCAGAGTGTGGAGGCTGGAAGAGCGGACTTCCTTTTATATGGTAAAATAGAGAATATGTCACTGTGTGTGATAGTTGTTAACGAGAGAGAATTGTTGTTTGTTTTACTTGCGTGTGGATGGGGCTGACTTCCGCATAACTTCCAAAACTTCCTGGTCCCCAATCTGACTGACTACGAAAGGACCCGATGCGCCTACAGGGAAAATATACCCCCTCGGAGAATATACAACTCAAACACTCCAAATCAGTGTGTGTTGTACTCTGCCAGAACCAAGTTGTACCCGAAACGTGACCCTCAGCTTCGCTACATTCCCTTAAGGACAATGCTACACGTTACTTCACAGCAGAACAGAAAGAAAAACACACAAGAGGCACAGTTCAAGTCCACCGTTAGCCCTCACACCGGACATTTTCCATATATGTATATCACTGATGAACACACACTATACTGGGCGGGCCTTTGTGACTATAGTTTACCATCAATCCTGTGACTGGCCAGAAAGGTTGACTTCCCCAAAGAAGAAGGTTCACCTATCCCAGAAGGGTCCTCCTCCACCTGCTGCCCCGAAAGAAACGGCCATGCCACTCCAGAAGTGTTCGTCTATAGGTTGCTTCTGTTGGTTGGTGCTTTGTGAGTAGTACCTTAGCAGCCCCCTGTGGGAAGGTAACAAGTGTTTCCCGGCCGCAGAGATACAAAATTCACAATGTAAGAATAACGGTGAGAGCAGCCGGATCAAAACCAAACAGAAGGAGTCAGGAAAGGACACAGGCAGTGCCAGGAAATAGAGAACAAATGTTCCAGGAATGCACACATTGCTCACTAGTGAGAAGAGGAGCGGGTGACAGTCAGCCAATGGTCTGCGAGTGCATTTGCATTATTTTTGAGAAGCGGACCCACCACCTTAAATGACAAGTTGAATTGCCATAATAAAGATGCCCTCTCCCTTTTGTTATGTGTCTTAAGTAGAGCGCTTTTCTCTCTTCCAATTCTGACTAACAAGTACACGTGCCTCACGCTCAAAGAGGAGGAGGCAGCAGGGGGAGAGGAGAAAGGAGGGGGCCTGCACCTGTTTCCCTTGCGGGAGCGAGCAGGAACCATCTGTTAATTACAAACAGATGGTTTCAAAGCTCGCTCCCGCAAGTGATTCACCAAACGTGCACGCGATGCCATTGAAAGCAATGCAACGGGTGCACGTTTTTGGGCCAAAAACTGAATCGATTACTAAAGGTCTCCTCCTAAGCAGCGCATGCGTAGGGGAGACCCAAAAATTACCTTTGCCTCCCAAAAATCCATACTCACCATAAACCCAAATTTACCCTTACCACCACAAAACCCATACCCAACCCAAATCCTAAAATTACCCATGCCACCCCAAAAACCCATAACTACCCTGAACCCTAATATTACCCTTGCCACGCAAAAACGCATACCCATCCTAAAACCTAAAATTACCCTTACCACCCACGCAAAACGCGAAAAATGTTCTTACTACCCCAACAATAATATCCACCCTAAACCCTCAAAATTCCTTTCTCTGCCACCCGGGTGAGCAGCGGCAGCAAGGAAGGATTGGTGTCCCCTCTAGGAAATGAGATGATGGTGGATTAATCTCCCCAGCTGGCAGAGCCTTGCTGAGCAAAGGCCATCTTGCTGCCGGGCTCTATGGCACCCCCACTGCCGGTGTTATACTTTTAATAGCAGGCCTAACATATTGGTACACCAACCATAAGAATGCACTAAAAGTAGCTTTTAAATGCCATTTTTTGTTTAAAATCAGTTTTGGATAACTCCTTTTAGGTAATTCCTAGAAATGCAGTTATCGCAGCAGATAGGTAATTGCAGAAAATAAAAACTATGGGAATTTTTTTTTTTTACTCTGTTGTTAAAATGACTTTTGAGAAGTTGTCACATTTTTTACCTAAAAGTAACCAGTATGTGCTGGTGATCATACTCACTTACCTTTGGTTGAACTCCCTGTGCCTCACAAGTAATTTCAACTTTGCCCTCTTCCTGTCTTTTGGGGAAAGTGGCTAGCTGACACAGTTTGAAGCCCTCTCTAAACTAAGGGCCATATGTATGACGAAGTGGCGGAGCTTGTCATTAGCCTTCCGGACTTAGCGGCACATTCTGCCTCTTCAGAAATGCAAGGCTGCGCCATATCTACAAGAATGTGGTGCAGCCTTGCCTTTCCCCCTGCGATGGCGCTAAGTTTCACGACATAGCACCAACGCAGGCACCCTTGCACCAGAGTGCAAGGGTGTTTGTGTGCAGGGGAGGATTGGTTATGTGTAGGAAGGTGTCCCTTCCTGCACATAAACAATCCTAAAATGCCATTTTGTGACTGTTATGTGTACTGCTTCATGCAGCACACATGAAAGTTACAAAATGGCATTAAAAAAAAGGTTTGTTTATGTACAGAAAGGGAAACCTTCCTGTACATAAACAAACCATGGCACTTTGCTTTTTCCATGTATGCTGCACAAAGCAGCACACATGGAGAAAGCAAAAACGAAGAGAAATAATGCATTTCTCCTCATTTCACCACCTTAAGACCAGGGTTTTCCTGGTCTTCATTTTGGCGCTGCCTCTCATGTACGCAACCCTTGTACATAGGGGGCAGCGTCAAATACAATGGGTGTTGCGGTGGAACGCCCACCACAACACCCACTGCACACCCCTTTCTCGCTAAACATAGCACATAAGGGTGCCTTATCTACAGGGCAGCATTAAGCCACGTTAAGTGGTTTAACGCTGCCTTGTACATAAGGCAAGGCCCTAACGCCATGGGAATGTCACCAAAAGTGATGTTCCCGTGGCGATAGGGGCTTGTACATATGCCGCTAAGCCTTTCCTGTCACTGAAACTCCCTCCCAGATTATATCTGCCTGTGGAGAAGATGGCAGAGAGAACCTCACTTCTGTCATTTTGGAAAATGGAAGAGAGGACAATAAACCATATTTCCATTTTTTGTAAGTAGTTCAGATTTGGAAAACAGAATTGGATAAACATATTGAGAATGTGCAGCAACTGTGGCTTGTTTTGTTTAAGAAATGTCACCAATCCGGCTGAGTTCACCCTGTAGCACAACACTCTCAAGACAGAGAACTGATTGGAACCTAACAAATTTGTATAAGATGATATTTTGTAGGCTGGAAGAATTCAATCTGCCTAGTGAAGGACTGGGGAGAGGTGTTCCTGCTTCATCTTGAATCCTTAAGCTGGAAAACTCACCTGAAGTCTAGAGATGCTAGCCCCATGCTGACCTACAAAGAGACGAGGATCCACTTACAAGGAGGGAAAGCCTACCTGCCGTGGGAATTCAATCCTGAGCCTGAGAAAGAGTAGAAAATATGAAGAACAGAAACTACTACATACATCAGGAAAAAAAGCAACAAAAACACTAGTGGGCACTCAATATTTAGCTATGGAGCTGACTACAAATGGGAACAATATTTATCCCTTTTCATTCTCATTCCCTGATGCCCAAGAGCCAATCCCGGAAATTCGAGGGACTTTTAGACCAGCAGTTTAAGGCGTTCTGTGAACCTGTATCCTAGCGGACAACATTTTCAAGCAGATATGATATTCCGTTTTTTACCTACGGTCTTTACTTTGTTTCAGTGCCAAGAAATGAATGTCCTGCTACTAATGTCCACTTTTAAGAACCAACGCCACCATATTGAGTGTTTACATTTTTACTTCCAGAACATTTTTTAAAAAATGAAGCATCCAATTTCGTGGTTTTTTAATAACTCATGATCCATACATCAGATGTATTTAATTGTAGAAATGTTGTGGGCATGATAGGTTATTTCTCAGAGGATTTCACACCTATGGTAAGTCTTTGGCTTCCTCACAGAACACTGTTTACCTTTTAGGAATTAGATTGTTTGGCCTCTATCAGAGTTTAAGCAGAACACATCACAGTAAGGTGTTCAGCAATCTGATTTTGTAAAACAAATATTAACCTTGAATGCCTGATGTCATAAAGAGTATTGTACACAAGAATCTTAGGAAGCTTAAGCAGGTGGAGGCACACCAGTTTTCCTTTTCTTTGGGTTATTCTACGTTATTTCAAACTTATGAAAGTGTTGTATTTAATAACAATTCTGCGTAGGGTTTTAAGTGATCAGGAAAAATGGCGCTCTAAACAGTAAGCGGTAAGGTGTAAATGTACAGAATAGATACGGTGCTAACCAGGATAGGAGGAACCCAAACAACCCCTGAAAGTGAGGGCACAGGCCCGCACTGTATAATTTAAACCAAGTCCTGGGCACACGTTAAAGGGAAAGTAAAAGAGTGTCAATCCACTCAAATCGTTTGCAAGCAAAATAATCATGACGTTTGGCACCAGTGGATACTTTTTTCAGTTTGTATTAGCGAATTTCTGCAGATAGTTACATCATAGGAAAAACCATCCAATACATGTTTCGTCACCTGGGTATTCACCCGTGACTCTTCAGGGCTGAATGGCGATAAAAAAACGGAGAATCAATGGACCGGTGATAATTCCAACCCGGTACGTACGGGTAATGGGTGAAAATAAATGAAGGTGCAGTGTGCCAATGAAGTGAGAAGAGTGGGGAGGACGGGTAGGTCTCTTCCCCGTGGAGACCGTATCTTGTAAGGGCGGGCGGGTACGTCCGTCCTATGTTCGTCCGATATGTCTCATGCAGCCAAAAGTTCTCCTGGAATCCGTCTCACTTGCGGAAAGTGAGACGGATTCCAGGAGAACTTTTGGCTGCATGAGACATATCGGATGCACATAGGATGGACGTACCCGCCCGCCCTTACAGGATCCGGTCTCCATGGGGAAGAGACATACCCGTCCTCCCCTCTCTTTTCACTTCATTGGCATGCTGCGCCTCCATTTATTTTCACCCATTACCTGTACATACCGGGTTGGAATTATCACCGGTCCATCGATTCTGTGCTTTTTTATCGCCATTCAGCCCTGAAGAGTCACGGGTGAATACCCAGGTGACGAAACACGTGTCGGCTGGTTTTTCCTATGATGTTGCTATCTGAAGAAATTCGCTAATACAAACTGAAAAAAACATCCACTGGTGTCGACCTTTGTGATTATTTTGCTTACAAACAATTTGACTGGATTGACACTCTTTATCTTTTTCTTTAACATGTGCCCAGGACTTGGTTTAAAGTATTGAATTTAACATGCATTCATAATACAGCAATATGTCTTTGTAACATGAGGTCAAATGATAATATACATTGTTTGCAAATGTCATCTCGAGTACATTTTCGAAAAGATACCTCAATGCATTCAAGAAACTGAAGAATACATTTTCACTTAGTATCCAGAAAACAATGTTTGCCAATAAGGATGATAATACAATAAGCTATATTAGAAACCACTCATTGGCTCAAACTTTGGATGCACTTTATAATAGCAAGACGAAATATCGGTTAATTGCAGCTTTACACACATTTCTTTGCATATTGTGTGATACAGTGTATATTTTGACCCCACTTTTATACGTCACAAATACATAACCTAATTGTGCACTTAGCACATGTTTCTTGTGAGGCCTAACGACATTAATAAGAAATGTTGCACTTGACATCATTATTGAAGTGCATTCAATGTAGAATTAGAGAAATCATACATAATACTGTGTATTTTAACTTATTAAATGAGATTTATTGATTGAATAGAAATATATAGACATATTTAGAATGTGTTTACTCTAGAAACGATAATGGATTTATATAATGTGTGGACTAATGTCCGCACAGAAAATGTAGTTTTAAGTTATACTTACTCCTGATTATTAAAGATTTCTGTATGCCATATGCAATATAAACCTTATGTACTGATAAGTTACATACATTTGTGTTTAATTGTGCATACACATATTAAATGTGCACCATTGATTTAATAGGTTAACTTGGAGTTACTAGGCCTCTCTTCCATTCTGCATACACTACTGTTTTCCATTTCTACTTTCCCTTGTAGGTATACATACACATTGTTAGATTGAGAATAGATACAACACTGTGTTCGCGATAGAGAGAGAGCCTGGGAAGAAGACCTTGACTGAAAAATATGGAGTGCCACAGCGTAACTGACGAATCCAAATGAGCAAAGTTACCACATGGGTTTGAGGAGCAAGGAAGATGTCATTCTCATGTTCACTGTGGGATAGTTTGCGGATGTTTCAGTTTACAACGTGGGAGTGGAAAAAGACAATGGAACCCTGTTGAAAGGAAGATCCTGAGGCAGATGTAAGTAGAAGCAGTCTTTATTCAGTCACTGTTAGAACTGGGGGTCTCTAGTTGGCAGGGGTAGGTACCACTGTCCAAATAGGGACCCTTGCTTCTAGTCAGGGTAAGGAGGAAACCCTCTGAGATAACCCCTGCTCACCCTCTAGGTAGCTTGGCATGAGCAGTCTAGGCTAACCAGAGGCAATGTGTAAAGTATTTGTACCAACACTCACAGTAACACAGTGAAAACACCACAAACTGACTCCACAACAGTTTAGAAAAATAAAGGTATTTAATCTCAACTACACAAGACCAAAACAACAAAAATCCAACATACACAGTTCAAGAATATGGTTTCAAAAGAGTTCTTAAGGTTTGCGATAAAATTCTTCAGGTTGCGATAAAATAATCCACATAACCCACAGAAAAGTTCACAGTTGCGTCACGTTTACTCACAGTACGTTTTAGTTGCGACAAAGTTCCAAAAGCAGAAGCTGGTGCGGTGGAAAAAAAGTGATGCGTTGCTCCTGAGACCCTGGGGAGGCGTTTGCGACAGCCCCGCTGCAGCAGCGGGCGTGTTGCGACGAATCCGGTCTGTATGGGGAGGAAGGCCACTTGTATGGATTCCGGTGCGGAGGTTCTGTAGGAAGTTTGTTCTCGCAAAAGGCACGATGCGACGATCTTTGGAGTTGCGACGATCTCCGGGGCGACGATGCGCGGACCAGTGGTGATCTTCTCTCTCGCAGCTCCTCGACGCGATGGTTTCTGCGACGACACTCGTAGCGACGTGATGCGGTCTGCAAGCAAGCGGTGCGGCGATCTCACCCAGCGACGACAGGCTGTGCGACGACACTCGCAGCAATGTCAGACTTTCCCGCACCGGTCTGGTGCGTCCCGCAAACGAAGGATGCGACGGCTCTGGCAGCGGCAACAGGCGCTGCGACGATCTCGGCCTTCATAGCGGCGGGAATCTCTTCGCACTGTCGGGGATGCGCTCCGCAGCGAGCGATGCGATAACTTTTCAATTGCAAAAGTCTCTCAAGCTTAGTTTCAAGCTTACCAGCACAGGTACAACTTCCAGAGGCCCCACAACTGGATCAATCACTCTAGGAAGGACAGAACTCTCTCAGCAGAGCTCAGGGAAGCTGGGGGTGAAGTCCTTTTGTTCTTGGGACTTCAGAACAGGGAGCCAGCTCTTCTCAGGCCCTTGGAGATTCCTTCAAGACAGGGGACACAGCACAACAGCAAAGTCCTTCCCCTCTCCTTGGCAGCAAAGCAACAGGTCAATCCAGCAGAGCAACAGCAGGACAGTCTTCCTTCTTCAGTTTCAGCTTTCTCCTTGGCAGAGGTTCCTTCTTGATTCCAGGATGATCTAATTTTCTGTTGTCAGGGGTCCTGTACTTATACCCATAAACGTCTTTGTTCTCTTTGTGCAAGTGGGCCCTGAGCCCGGTCTGAACCAGTTCTGGGTGTTCCTTGAGCACTTTGTTTTCCTGGCCTCTCCCTTCCTTTCAGAGAGAGGGGCAGGGTCATCAGCCGCCCAGCAGGAGGTAGAGCCAGCTTTGTGGAGGGAAACGCCAGCCCTGGAGCACTTTGTTGACATGACTTCTTCTCTCCTTTCACATTGCAGGGCAGAGACAGCAAACGCACCACAGGGGGTGGAGCCAGCACTGGGGGGGGCGGGCACAGTCCTATTCAGGCCCAGCTGCTAACTCCTCCCACCACTCAAGTTGCAAATGTAGTCATTCAGCCTAGGGCTGACTCAGCCAGCCTCCTGGGGAATCCTCAGCCCCTGTCACTCTCAAACCAGACAGTCAATACACAAACAGGCCAAGGCACACAGAAAGGTCAGACAAGAGAACAGCAACTTTCTAAAAGTGCTATTCTCAAACACAGGATTTAAAAACAACCTTTCCTAAAAGATGTGTTATTAAATTCTGAGTTCAGGGATACTAGACTCTTATGTCCTATCTTGTTCCTATGGGAAGAAAGGCTGGTAGCCACTGTAGCCAGCCTCCCCCATGTTAACCTATGGAGCAAGATAGCCTTACAATAGTGAAAAACGAAAATGGCTGTAATTCACTACCAGAGCATGTCACCGGCACCAGTACATGCTCTACCTTTCACATATACTGCACCCTGCCCAGGGGGGTAACTTGGGCCTTCCATAGGGGTGACCAATGTGCACAAAAAGGGAAGGGTTAGGCCTGGTCAGTGGGGACACTGACCAGGAGGACATGGCAGTTCACAGACTGCACACAGGCACTGTGGTGGCAGGCCTGAGACACCATTTTAGGGCTACTCATGTGGGTGACACAATCAGTGCTGCAGACCCAAAAGTAGCATTTGTCATCACCAGCCCTGGCACACCCAGTGCACTTTACTAGGGACTTTATGGTGATACAAATATGCCAATCATGTATATGTTAATGTTAATGTTAATGTTAATGTTAATATTTATTTATTAAGCGCTCGTACGCCCAAGGGCTTCATGGCGCTATGGAAAGGAACTCGACGCAGCAGTTAAAGGTAGAAACAAAACATCTCAGCAGTAAGCCTGGGAGAAGAGCCAGGTTTTGAGAGAGTGTCTAAAACTCAAAATGTTACCGCTCAGTTTCAATTGAAGAGGAAGAGAGTTCCAGAAGGATGCTGCAAGATGGTCAAAGCAGCAACCGCCTAGACGCTTTCTCTTATAAGAAGGGACACTCAGTAGGGATTTGTGAGCGGAACGAAGATTGCGAGTGGGATCATATCTAATGAACAGATCTCTAACAAACCTAGGGCCAACGTCATGTAGGGATTTAAATAAGATGCACCCTGTTTTAAAAGCGACTCGCTGCTCAACAGGCAGCCAGTGTAGCTGTTTCAACCCTGATCTGATAGACTGCCTTTTAGAAAGCTTCAGGATAAGTCTGGCAGCCTGATTTTGGACCAGCTGTAGGCGTTTTAGTTCTCCAATTTGGAGCCCGAGATAGATGCAATTAGAAAAATCTAGTCGCGACAGGACCAAGGCAATGATGATCTGGATAAGGGCATCCGTAGAAAAGAAACAAGCAATTTTCTTGATTTTCTTTAGTTGAAAAAAACTGGATGACACCACCGCGCCTACCTGTTTTTTCAGGGACAGATCCTCACTGATATGTACTCCCAAACTTTTTACTGAGGATGACTTAGAGGGGGGCGCCCCCAAGCTGGATGGCCAGAAGCCTGGATTCCAGCTAAGTACACTCTGGCCAGGCAAGACCAATTCGGTCTTGCCGGGGTTAAGTTTTAAATGATTGCAACTCATCCAGCCCTGGATGAGAGACATGGTGTTTTGAAATACCTCCACTGAGTCCTCGGTGTTCAACGGAAAGATGAGTTGCAGATCATCTGCATAATTGTGATGAGCCCTGGGGAACTCCGCAAGTAGTGGAGATGGTGGGAGCTGTAAAGGTATCCAATCTTACAGCTTGAGTACGGCCAGAGATGAATGAACGAATCCAGCTCAATGCGAGACCCCTAAGACCAGCTTGCTCGACACGGTTGACCAAGATGGAATAGTCAACCGTGTCGAACGCGGCTGAGAGGTCCAAGAGCACCAGGGCCTGGTGGATCCCGTTATCCGCATTCCGCCTCAGGGTATTTTGTACCGCAAGGATAACTGCCTCAGTCGAATGACATGGGCGAAAGCCAGCTTGGTTAGGCTCGAGGTATTCACTTTCTTCAATAAATTTAGACAGATTGTCGCAGACATGAGCCTCCAAAAGTTTAGCACAGTAAGGCAGCAGTGATATAGGCCTATAGTTGAGCGGGTCAAGCGGGTTTGCTCCGGCCTTCTTGATGAGGGGAATAAGTAGAGCCTTTTTAAGGTTGTTGGGGACTTTTCCCTGTGAGAGAGAACCATTCAGCATAGAGAGCATGCTCTCAGGAATAGCAGTTCCCACCTCTCTGAAAATGTGTGGAGGGCAGGTGTCATCGGGTGATCCCGATTTCACCCTAGTGAGCAGCCTGGGTAAAGTGTCACCATCAATGAGGGGAAAAAATTCCAAGGTCGAGGAATTATAATACACATCAGCAAAAAGGGGGGAGGACAGAGTAGTAGAGATACTTTGTTTTATAGTACAGATTTTTTCCAAGAAAAAGGAATTCAGTGAGTTACAAAGGTCCTGAGTGGGAGCCACAGAATGAGTAGTTCTGTCACTACCACTGAGGCCTTCCACGATGTTAAACAATTCCTTTGATTTGTTGCGGGAGTTCAGAATTTTTTCCGAAAAGTAATCTGTTTTGTGTTTTTTGACAAGTTTCAGATAGTCCTTTCGGACCCTGCAATAATTGGCTTTGTCTTGTGCCGAATAATCCGTTCGCCACTTCCGCTCCTTTTGACGGACCTCAAGTTTTAGAACCTTCAGGTGAGGTGTAAACCACCTGTGGGCGGCATTGGGGCGGGAGCGGGGAATATTAGAACAAGGGGCATGGACGTCGGCTGCTTGGCGTAGCCAGTTGGAAAAGGCTTCTTCAATCCCATCAATGTCCTGATCCGATGAGGGGAGGGATGAGGTCAGAGTGTCAATAAAAGCTGAAGTGTCTACGTTCTTCCAAATTCTGACTTTCCCACCCTTCTGAAAAGGTTGCTTTCTACTTTTCGTAATGATGACGGTGAAATGTATCAAAAAATGGTCTGTCCAAATACAAGGAGTAATGGAGCTAATAAACAAGGGGATATTCTGTGACCATATTTGATCAAGGCTGTGCCCTTTTTTGTGGGTGGGTGAGTGAATCTATTGGGTCAAGTTCAGGTCTAGTAAAATCTCTTTCAACGCAGCTGCTTTAGTGTCCGGCGTAGTAGAGTTCAGCCAAAGATTAAAGTCACCCAACAACACAATTTTTTTATAGTTGATGATTAAAGGGGCTAGATGTTCTGCCAGAGATGCCGCGAATGTAGGCATATTTTGAGAGGGGCGATAGATAAGGATCATTATTAGTGATCCGCTGTCAGTATCCATTTTGAGGATCATATTGTCTGATCCTCTAAGGTCCAGAGAAGGTAAAAGAGAAAATGTGTGGGTGTTGCGAATAATAGCTGCTACACCTCCACCACGTTTGTCATCAGGTCTGTTAACATTTAAAATATAATAATTGGAAGGAATAGCTGCTAAAATAAAAGGTAGAGATTCTGCGTTAAGCCAGGTCTCTGTAAGGAGTAGAAGATCAGGTTGCTCGGCTTGTAACAGAAAGAATATATCCATATGCTGTTTAACCATAGACTTGGTGTTCAAATAGTAACATTTAAGCGTGGTCTCTGAATCCAGTATGGGTAGCGGGGGGGGGGTAAGGATTAGGGCACATAGCTTTACCAGCAAGGTACTCGAGTTTAAGAATACCATAGGTAGCGGCCCGCTTCAGTACATACGTTGGTAGAGCAGGGACCGAATTATCAGTGGGTCTAAGCTGTCTCAAGTCGTGGGAAGGATATGTGTATATTTGGCCAGGGGTTACAGCCCCTAGCCCCGGTCGGCCGCGGACGGGTGCAGACGGGCTTGACTTATGCACGACTTCGGCGCGCATTTGTCGCGCCCGCTGCGCTCGTCCGCTGCGCTCCCATATGCACATTTGGTTTTATGCCCTGCCTCCCGTGGGAACTAGACCGCAAAATCAGTTCCGGCCCCACCCAAGATGGCGGCTCGCCTCGCCCTCCACACAAACGGCACCAGCCGCGATGGAACAGGGCGGGGTACAGGCAGATAAACCACACAGTGAGTAAGTTTACAATTAAACAGTAATTTTCATTTAAAAAACGAACTTAACATTTTTCACGAGCGCTGGCGTCACATTCACGTCAGAGCTGTTCCGATCTGACCCTTAACTGTGCGTTAGGGTAAATATGTCAAAAAGGTTCCCAAAGAGCTGGGCAGCTGCCACCAACCTAGCGTTCTCGAGGAGCCCTGGGCCTGGAGTCGATTTATGCCCTGCCTCCCGTGGGAACTAGACCGCAAAATCAGTTCCGGCCCCACCCAAGATGGCGGCTCGCCTCGCCCTCCACACAAACGGCACCAGCCGCGATGGAACAGGGCGGGGTACAGGCAGATAAACCACACAGTGAGTAAGTTTACAATTAAATATCCAATTACAATACAATTTACACAGAGAGCATATGCACTTTAGCACTGATCAGCAGTGGTAAAGTGTGCAGAGTCCTATTGCCAACAGCCACGGGTCAGGAAAAATAATGGAGGAAGAAGCAAAAAGTTTGAGGATGACCCTGCAAGAAGGGCCAGTTCTAACAGTCACCAACTCTCCTCAACTGCCAGGGCATTGCCAACATTCTAAGGCAAGCTCTAGCGGAACATACCAATAGGGGAGGGGTGGACAAGGCGGGACATACCATAGGAAATAAGAGAGAAAAGATTACAACACATCTCCCTGCGGATCACAGAGTCAGATTGAGGTTGAGACAAGGATAAATAATGAACCTGCGGGGCAAATGCAACACAGGATAACAGTATATGGAGCTAATAAGGGAAACAGTTATAATAGCTAGTGGAAAAAAGGTAGAAATCAGACAAAAGAGGCCTCGAGTTAACCATAATATGTGCTGGGCTGATTGGTGGAGATCCTAGGATCTCTCCCTCTAAAGGTGGAAAAAGGAGAGATTTCCATTCCTTCAGAAGGAGGTGTGAGATAGGTCCATACACCCTTTCTTATGGTTGCGACCACATCCATATTGTTTCCAAGAGCAAATAGCATGAGCTTAAAAATTATCTGAACAGTATTGGTGGTGAGCTCGTTAGTTGCCGAAGTACACCCTTCAGCTACTTCGTGTTTGATTCCCAGATTTTCTATAAACTTTTTCATTTCACAAGATGAAAACATTACATTTCTCCCAGTGACTAAAGTTTCCGGCACACCTTCACTGTAAAATGAATCTTTTAGAAATTCAATGAGAGCACTAGTGGTTGCATTAGGTACAAACACATGCTTGATCCACTTGGACGTGAAGTCAATGAGTAAAAACATGAATTTCTTACTTGTTTCTAACTGACCTAAAGGACCCATTACTTCCAAAGCAATTTTAGTCCACGGGACACTAGGTACCATGTCAGTTTCCGGAGACACTTACACTTCCATTCTCAGAAGAATGTTTTCTCAAACCTTCTTTGGATCTGGTAGAAACTTGATCACAAGTATTTTTATTTAAACAGACCAGATCTTTGTTACTGGGGTCAAGCATGATCCCTAATTCTCTTTGATGGTACCAACTTAACAGGTTGAACCCTTCTTTTACAATATAGACCATACCAACGGTGGCTCTATCCATGAAAGTAATACACAGTTCTACCATACCCACTAGGAGAATGGCTTCATTGGCATAACTCATGGGAGATATGTCAGGTTCTAACAGGTTGAGATTGCATATACCAAAGAGGTCATTCATGACCTTTTCATTAACAAATGTAAATGAAGAACAGGAGTCAGCGTACATTGTCAAGGGTTTCTTGTTAAAATAAATTATACATTCTGGATACTTATGCTGTATGGTATTGCTCGCTGAGGTATTCTCCCCAGCATCCTTCACTTGGAATATGTACCTTGGAGAATCTTCTTCACCACTGCAAACCATTCTCACTTGACTACTATCTCCTTCTTTGCACACTCTCTCCGAAATGGCCCTTCTTATTGCACTTCATACAAGTAGAATTGCGGGCAGTGCAATGGACACTGTTCGCCAGATGGTTACTGCTGCCACACCTGAAACATTTCAATCCTTCTGTCACGCTAATATTTTTCTCAGTCTTAACTTCTTTAGATCTGATCTTTAGAACTTCAGTATCATTGCTGTCATAACTTGTACTTTTAGTATCGGTCACACTGCAGACTGGTTCTTTAGGTGGGTTAATTTCTAAAATACATTTGGCCGTGTGATTAATGGATTGCGCAATACTAATTGCTTCTTTTAAGGTAGGATTTTTGGAAAGAAGTTTTTCTTTAATACAGGGGTTATGGGTGCATCTCACTAACTGATCCCTGATGAGGGAGTCGTTAAGCTCACCAAACTCACATAACTGAGTTAGGCCCCTGAGTGCGGCAATATAATTAGTAACCGACTGTTGTTTACCTTGAACACGAGTAAAGAATTTGTGCCGCTCAAGGACCACGTTCACTTTGTCCCCGAAATGTGTTTCTAATTTCAAAAGGGTGATTTTAAAAACATCCAAATCAACTTCATCATCCTCTAAGTCAGGATCAGGTAGGGTGTCATATATCTTCCTTTCCTGAACCCCTAGGTTGTGTAGCAGAATATGTTGCTTGTGGAGAGCAGTGCATTTATCCCCCTCCCCCCCATGGCAATCAGATAAGAATCAAACATATTAAACCAATCCTTCAAATGGATTTCAGGATCCCCAATTTCATTTAGGAAGGAGGTTGGTTGGCTCATGGATGACGCAGCCATTTGTAAAAGAACCACAGGACAGGAACCCTTCCACTTGAATAAGAGGGAGGAGCAGAGGGAACTGTAGACGTGGAATAGAGATGCTATTCCCTAAGAAAGTTCAAAAGTTTTCCTTATATAACAATTGCACAAGGGTACACAAGATAAGCACAATCAAAGCACACACTATCAAAACACTTCACTGTAATATCATATCTAGCCTGGGTACACAATTCTGTCCTTCTAAGACCTTAGCAAAGCTTGCAAACAATGAGGGATTTTTATAAAGCATAAATTTAAGGAAGGAGCGTCTTTTAAATGCATAACATGGGTACACCAGAACACAATAGAATAGTACACTCTATAAAACTATTCACCGTGAAGCATGAAATTTAAACTAGATGGCAAATTCCATGGTGCATTGAACATTACTAGGATATATATGAGGCACTCAAATTTTATCATGGGCTCCTGAAAATGAAAGCGATTAGGTACACTGAGGGAGCTCAAACACACACCGTCCCATTAAGAGTAGTGAAAATTAAAGGTGTGCGCATCCTCTGAGGAAACAGAAATGTACAGGAGGAATGCTGTACATAAAAAATTATGTAGTTGGTGTGTGTATCACCGTGGTAACCGACGTGACACACAGCTGATTTTAAAATGCTAATAGAAGAAAAGTCACGTTTGGCAAACATTGGTCAAAATAGGGAAATGTTCCTCCCACTTTCCAAACAGTTAAGTGCCACCTCTGAGTAATGCAAAAATAAAATAAGTGCAGAGAACTGGGGAGGGGAGCACTGTGAAATGAGTCCACAAAATATTGGGCAAGCAACTGGTCGTGTAACTGACAGCTCGTAGAGATAGAGCGATAAGGAGTCCTGGAACCCGGCAGGAAAGACTACAAATGAACAGTCTTACTTGAGAAGATACGTAGACTCTGAAGTAAACCTCTTTTCGCCTAGGCTCTTTTAATCCGGTAATGTCCACACCACTTGAGGCAGAACGCTCACGGGCGGCAGGAGGCACAAGCGCACCACCCATCGACACCGTTGACAGGAAATATGAGGGGAGGGTTAGAATTGCGGCTCTGAGGAGACTGGGGCACGACGCATGCAGCTGACAGAAAAGAGTACAGTGATGGCTCTAAGAGGCTGGGGCGCCGGCGTTTAGACAAGGGTGAACTGTCGACTCACAGGAGGCTGATGCGCCGGGGGCGTCTCCCTGAAATTTCCCCTTCGAAGCAGCTGGGCAGGATGTGCTACCGGGTTGTAGCAATGAACACAGAACTCTCAAGAGCAGAATTTCCTGACTGGAGAATCGACAACCAACGCAGAGGCTGACAGGTCACCGATGACTATCTACTAGGATCGCTCAGATGACGGAGAACAGGTGGCAGAGAAGGATTCAGCTTGCTCGTGAATCGGAGTACGTCCGATGCTTGTACCTTTGGATCACAGACCCAGCACCAGCACAAGGGCACACCCAGCCCTAGCACAAGGGGGTTCCGTCAGTGCTCTCGCCACTGGGCATCCAACGCCAAGGAGTATAAAACAACAGAACTGAACTCGCGTCTCCCAGAGGAAAGGGCAGTATAACTCCACCGTAACGGCGCTTACAGTTACCAAGCAAGTCCTCAAGCAAGCTTACATTACTGGAGTACTCTTCAAAATCCTGACGTCACTATTGAATACGATAGACCAGAAGATGGAGAGAGCACTGAAACGGGTGGTGACATCAAGGCCCCCTGCGCCATCCTCGTCGCCAGTGTTGAAAAGAAGATCCTGAGGCAGATGTAAGTAGAAGCAGTCTTTATTCAGTCACCAACTCTCCTCAACTGCCAGGGCATTGCCAACATTCTAAGGCAAGCTCTAGCGGAACATACCAATAGGGGAGGGTTGGAAAAGGCGGGACGTACCATAGGAAATAAGAGAGACAAGATTACAACAAACCCCTAACGATGCGAATGGAGGGGTGTTACCTGAATGGTTTTAGTGTGAATAACTGAAGTCTACACTGTCTGATGCTGAAGCACTTTTCCTTGGACTTTGAGAGGTTTAGTCCTCTATACTTACACCCTTTGATTCTTGCTGAGCATGGCTTAGGCTAGACACTCAAAACTTCCCTGACTCAAGAAGACTCTTGACCAAGCTTCTGCAATGCTGATACCTTCCTTTACATTTCTCACTTCCTGTACTTTCTTGTATTTTCTATTTTTCTGCAGTTCCCTGAATTTGGAGATTCTTTAGACTAATGAACTTTCCTCTTAGTGTGGACTTAAACCAGAATTTAATGCCAATCTTTTATATTGCTGTGAATGAACCTCTTGTTTGTCTAATACTGGTAGGCCTAAACTTCTTTAGGAGGTTGGGTTCCCCAGTTATTCTGTATCTTTATAGCATGGTGCTGAGATTCGTGTACCTCAACTTGATTGCTAATTTGTAATAAAATGTTCCTAATTCTAGTTACCGATTCCTGGTCCTTATCATCTAGCCAAATCGGTTACACTGTTAATTTTTTTTTTTTTTTTTTACACTGTTAATTAAAATGGATTGTTGTAATGTTAACTCTCCTCACCTCTCAATCCGATAAAAAGGTCCACCGGAGAACAAATGGTAAAAGGTTAGGCTAAAAATGCTGCATTATATGTTACTGAAAATCTATCAAAAGTCATTGGATAAGCTGAATTATTCTGAAGCAATAAACTACTAATTACTGTGTAAGTAATATTTGAGTATCAAGTAATATTCAAGTGTCAAGGTAGGATTGCTAACTGCATGCCTTGTTTTTGGACTTTAGATTGAACTATCCATTCTATTTCCATAATGGCTCCTATTCTTTCTCGTGACTCTTTTCATGCTCATTCAAAGGTTTTTCATACAAGGTTAAAGTAAACAAAATGGGAAATTGTTGTGCAGCAGTGTGGTGATAGCTGAACAAGACACTAGTATTTAATTTGGTTCTGGAATTCCGAACCAAAGCAGTGCAGATTAATGTTGCAAATAGGTCTTTGGATTTATGGTATTTATTTTTTATTGCAGTTCTATCAGTATGTTTACATACATTTTTACATATTGCAGTAAAAAAAAAGTTGGAATTATTACATTTCCACATTTATTTAACTGGCAAATAACACTCATGTTCTAAACAGTTCAGTTCAGGGTTAGCCTCAGAGCAGTGCGTCCCTTACGGCCGCACTGGGCACTGATCAGGGGAGGGGGCGATGACCTCGGAGGGGGTGCTGTGATTGGCAATAACATGCGATTTGATTTGAAAACAGCTACTGCTGAGCTCCTTGCGCGTTCAGCTTTCAGGTAGCAATAGTCATTTTCAAGATAACTCTTGATTAATGCTCCTGCTAGAGAGAGAACTCTGTCTAGAGGCAGATTTGGCTCACCATATGGTAGCGCAGAGAGTTAATATGCCTGCTGCCCAGAACGCATACCCTGCAGATCACAGATCTTTATTTTAGGTGGATAGCTGAGTGGATTACTGCTTTTGTTACAGAGATCTTTTGTTACTGCAGTTCATAAGATACAACCCTAATGTAGCACAGTGGCTGTTGCTGAACTGTCTTCAAAGAACTGGGATGTATGACGGTACAACGCGTACCGTTACAACACGTCCCTTTACGACGCAGTTTTAACAACGCAAGTTGTTACACCGACTTGCGTTGGGGGTGGCGCTGATAGTGAATAGTTTAATTTACTATTCCAACACCAGTTCCTGTGGATAGTAGGGAAGGTGTTGGATTGTAAATTAAACTATCCCCTATCCTAGAGTGCCCTCCAGCGAAAATCGTTGTAACGACTTTCGTTGTTAAAACTGCGTCATAACGGTACCGCGTTGTAGCGGTTCCGTTGTAAAGGATGTTTCCCAAGAACTGCATGCAAACTGCATTAAAGAGTTGAGGACGTTATGTATTTTATGATCTATTCCTAATGTTGCTAAAAAGAGTTAGTTTGGGTAGATATACATTCTTATTAGTAAAGCCAGCCTTTACAAGTGCTTTAAAACAATGGATATGAATATGAGAAAGGGGCTATGGAGAGATGAGGGGCGCTTTGCCCTGGTGATAGAGAGGGAATCTGAGGAGGAGGTCATGGGGGGTGCCAAAAAACAATTGTCGCACAGGGCGCCATCAGCGCAGCCGACCCTGGTCCAGTTCAATAGAACTGTACGGTAAAAGTAAAAATATTTGCATAGTATTAACACATCTGTAGCTATTTAAACTTCATTATAAAGTGAAAGCCCCTTTTAGATGCATAAGTTGTCAAAATGCACAGATGTATGCTCGCCAGTCATGTCTGCAACAAGGCAAAGCACTGATAGGATGATCTAATGTCTGTAACTTTCCATTTTTAATAATAAACACAGACAGAGAATAGGTTATTTGCTCTGTGTGTTTAAGTGTAAAAATTAGTAAAAACAAACGTGCCTCGGTCATAAGTAATTAATATGTTTTGACTGGAATGTGGTTGCACCTGGACTGTTCAGCTGAATTTACACAAAGCTGATTTCACCTAACAGTGGGTAAGGTTGCTGTCTTCCAAATGCTGTTTTGCTGTTCAGATCATTTCTGCAGGAATGCTTCCACTGAGCCGCTGGGTAGAAACATACTTAACATCAGGAGAGGAATATCTGTGTAAGCCTCTTGCCATCGAAACATTGAATATTGCCGGAGGCCAGAGTGCTGTGGAGTCTGCACTTCCATGGTTTCTGTTGTTGTTCTTATTTCCTGCAGGGCACAGGGTTTGGCATTGCACCCAGGACGCCACTCTAGTTATTATTACAATCGGTGGCTTGGATGCAGCATAGAAGCTATTAGTATTGACCCAGCAGGAGGTGTGAACGTTCCCTCAGCAGTAACCCAGCAACGGGCATTAATAGGATATCTTTTAAGAGCAGTTTCATAATTTCCCATCACAAGCACGAGTCAATAAATTATTGAAGACATTCCTCGTTATTATTGAGCTGCATAATTGAATATCTCTTCTGCATATTTTATTGTTTTGTCATAAATCAAAGAAAAAAAATGTTTAAGGTAGTGGCAATGATTAAACCTTAAATTAATTATACATTATGTATGGATTTTGCATGGTATCTCTAGGGTCAGCACGGCAACTAGTGAAATGGCTATACAGGGCTCTAATGGAGATGGCTATACAGCCCCTAGACCATTACCAGGAGAAGTGGGGATCTCTATTGGGTAGGGAACTGACTGGGTAAAGCTCTGGGTAGCCCAAAGAAGGTCTCTAGGAATACTAATTTTTAATTCATACAATTCAATTTCCTGCACATGACCTATCTCACCCCACGCAAGCTAAGGATTATGTATGGGAACGTAGAACAGCAGTGCCCGAGATGTAGAGCACCGGATGCTGGGTCTGCTCATATGGTATGGGATTGCTCAAACCTACGAGACTATTGGCTCAATGAGGTACTGACTCAAACACTGCCCTGTACAGTGGAGGTAGTCTGCCTTCTGGGATTGTTTCCCAGATCCAAAGCTAGAGAGGTGGGTACTAGATTTGTTGATCTAGCTCTGGTTCTTGCGCGAAAACTCTGATGGAGGGCGAGTGTGGGGCCCACGGTGGTAGCTTGGAAACAAGACGTGGAAACTTGGGTTAGGGTGGAGGAAAGAGCTTTGATTAGGAAGGATGCCCAGGGGATGCGGCGACGTTCGATAGCAGGGTTGTGGTGGGATGGCTGAATCGTACGGAGAACGCCCCTGGCGAAAACTGGAATGAGGAGCAGGCAGGGGAGACAGTCCGAATTACACCTTCAGGTCTTGAGATAGGGCGAGTTGGAGAAACAGATTTATTATAGCATCACTCCTCCTCAATATCATAATAGTCCTGGATTCCCTCAAACCTTAGAGAGTCGCCGCTACCACATAACCGCTGAACCTGAATCCCTACCTTATATATAGACCCCAGGATGCCATGTTAGTTGTTTTGTTTGCTATTTAGAATATTGCGTGGCTGTTTTTTCGTACTTTACTATGATGTCTGTGATTTGGCGACTAAGACAACTTCTCCAAAGCATAATGTGAAACAAGGGTACTGAGGTGAGTTCTGAGGTACTAATTATTAGGGATAACTGTCTGCTCAGTGGGTAACGTCCCTGAAGATTCAGTGTATCTCGATAGTTGACTGAAAATAGATTTGCTTATCTCTTTGATGCCCTTGCACTTATGTACACGTCAATATGCAAACATGCCAATAAAGAGATCTTTCTAAAAACATTTATGGATTTTGCATGATCAGATGTCTTACCTCCATGCAATTAGCGGGCACATGTTTAATTTATCTCCCCAGTAGTGCCGAAAAAACTAAACAGAAGGTGGTGATACTTTCTACCACTTTTTGTTCACCCACTCACAGGCCTCATTGAATGCAGTGGTTAGTGACTAACCCTTTCACTAATATGGCACTTTTTTTAACGCTGTGTGTTCTCTTACGTTGAAGATGCATTTGAACATAAGAAATGTTCAAGCTCAAACTTCGCAAGCTATGACTTGTGCTCCTATTTTTAAACTTGTTAAATACAAAATGGGTATTATTTCCCAGAACAGTAAAATAATACACATAAAAATGGATTAGGTCGTTTTTTTTTCTTCTGATTATTATATTTTAAGTAGTGAGAATTGACCTTGGCGTATATCAGTAAAACATTCCCCAGAAAAAGACAATCCTATTCCTCGTTCAGTTCTGCACATGACACATTCCTATTATTGGTACACACTTCTTTCTGATTCTACTCAATTTCTTTAGCAAAATTTGTGTCTAGTCCATTCTTTTACTTGGTCCTGACATTTCCAGAGTACCGTCCTGTTTTACCTCAAAAAAGGAAGGAGGGAGAACGCTGACAACAGCAACTCCATTGCTCTGCTTGATAACCTCACCAACCTCGGACTCAAATAGCTCGTCATTACCCCCACCCATTCCGCCGGACACACGCTCGACCCCATCCTTTCGACAAGCAACCACGTCACCTTCAGCCACACCACCGAACTCCACTGGACCGACCACCGCTGCGTCCACTTCACTTACAACACACCAACCACGCACCACCACCCGCAACGGATCCCCCACCGCAGCCGGAACAAGGTCACAGAAGACCAGCTCATCACCACCCTCACCCGAGACCCACCAACCGACACCACCGACACCGCCACCATCACCGCCACCCGCAACCTCAGGCAATGGATTGATGACTGCGCCAATACTCTAGCCCCGAATTAAAAAAAACATCAAACAGAAAGGCCAGCTGGTTTACCACCGACCTCCAGGAATCCAAGAGGCCGCAAGCACCACCAACTCATCCGAGCCACCAAAAGAACCTCCTTCAAGGAACGCATCGACAACAACCCCCACAACAGCAAAGATCTCTTCAACATCGTGAAGGAACTCTCCAACCACAGCTCCTCCTCCAATGACATCCCGCCGTCGCAAGACCTTTGCAACCCCCTATCCACCTTCTTCCACCGCAAGATAGCAGACCTCCACGAGAGCTTCATCACCCAGGCCCTTCTGACAGCTGCCAACACCCCAGACTCACCAAGCATCTGATCTCCTGGACCAACCTCAATGACAATGACACCATCAAAACCATGAACACCATCCACTCCGGCTCACCATCCGAACCCTGCCCTCACCACATCTCCAACAAAGCAAACCGCATCATCGCACGCTAACTCCAGAAGATCATGAACAGCTCCTTTGAGACCGCCGCCTTCCCGGAAAGCTGGAAGCTTCCGAGATCAACGCACTACTCAAGTAACCCACAACCCACAGCGGACCCAAAGGACCTCAAGAACTTCCAGCCCATCTCCCTGCTCCCATTTCCAGCAAAAGTTATCGAAAAGATCGTCAACAGGCAACTGACCCACTTCCTCAAGGAGAACATTATCCTGGACCCGTCCCAGTCCAGATTCCTCAGCAATCGCAGCACCAAAACCGCCCTCATCGCTGCCACCGATGACATCAGGACCCTGCTGGACAATGGCGAAACCACGGCGCTTATCCTCCTGGACCTTTTGGCAGCCTTCGACACCATCTACCACCACGCCCTAGGCACATGCCTCCACAACACAGGAAATCATGACAAAGCCCTGGACCACCTCCTTCCTCTGCGGCAGAACCCAGAGGGTCCGCTTCCCAACATTCCATTCCGAAGCCACCAAGATCACCTGTGGCTTGGCCCAAGGATCATCCCTCGGCCATACCCTTTTCAACGCCTACATGGCACCACTCGCCAACAACGTCCGCTCACACAACTTCAATATCGTCTCCTACGCCGACGACACCCAGCTGATCCTCTCACTCAGCAAGGACCCCGCCACCGTCAAAACCAACCTCCATGAAGGAATGAAGTCCGTCGCCGACTGGATGAAGAATAGTTGCCTGAAACTTAACTCAGACAAAACAGAGGTCCTCATCCTTAGCTCCACCCCCTCTGCCTGCGACCACTCCTGGTGGCCAGCCATTCTGGGAACCACACCGACACCCACCGACCACGCACGCAACCTGGGGTTCATCCTGGACTCATCGCTTTCAATGAGCCAACAAGTCAACGCTGTCTCCTCCTCCTGCTTCATCACCCTCCACATGCTTCGCAAGATCTACAGATGGATCCCCACCGGATCCAGAAGGACGGTCACCCAGGCCCTCGTCAGCAGCAGACTGGACTACGCCAATGCCCTCTATGCAGGAACCACAGCCAAACTCCAAAAAAGACTTCAACACATACAGAACGCCTCCGCACGCCTCATCCTTGACATTCCCCGCCACACCCACATCACTGCCCACTTGAAAGACCTGCACTGGCTCCCAGTCAACAAGAGGATCATCTTCAAGCTCTTCACCTATGCTCATAGCGCACTCCACAACGCCATATCAGCATACCTCAAAAAAGTCTCACCTTCTACACCCCGAATCGCCAGCTCCGCTCCGCCGACTTTGCCCTCGCCACCGTCCCACTCATCCACAGGACCTCCACCGGCGGCAGATTCTTTTCCTACCTCGCTGCCAAGACATGGAACACCCTACCCCCCATCTGCGCCAGACCCAGGACCTGCTGACCTTCAGGAGATGTCTCAAGACCTGGCTGTTTGAGCTTTAGCAGCACCACCCCCCTCTCAGCGTCTTGAGACCCTCAAGGGTATTTAGTGCACTCTACAAATCCCTGATTGATTGATCAATCACACACTGCCTAGCATACCAGAACACAATTCGCCTAGTTGCATTGTGGTAAATGTAGTTCATAATAACACTCAGCGCTTTAAAGTGTTACTATCTACAGAAGGAGAAGTATCCTAAAACATGTGTCCTACTAAACACAGCAATGGCTGCCCCAAAGTGAGTGTTATCATGCAGCACATTTTCCACAATGCATCTGGGAGACTTGTGTGGTGGTATGCCTTGCGATGTGCCCCTCCCCCCATTTAGATTGGCTTCCTAGTGCCTCCAGACTTGTTTTCCTGTTACTTACATGCTCATGACTCCTAAGCTGCTGCAAAAGTTTCACTATCTTCTAGCTGTTAGAAATACATTAGATAAATATACTAAGGGCCTCATTTATTAGAAGTGGCGCATCGCTGCGTGAAAGCAGCGATGCGTCACTTCTCAGTGCGACCTCCTTGCGACATGATGGATGCATCATATTTACTGTATGATGCATCATGTTGTAAGGAGTTAAAGATACGTCAGTATTTCGACGTATCTGCAGGCACAAAAGTGACGCATTGCTGGAGTGTGTCACAAATGTGGCGCAACTCCAGCGATGTGTCCTTTCACATGCAGCAAGCCCCGTGTGAAAGGCCCTGCGGCAGTCTTACGCCTGCTGTGAAGCAGGCGTAAGTTTTTTGCACATTTGCACCCTAGAAGTGACGCAGTGAAATCTCGTAGATTTCACTGCGTCACTTCTATGAGGCTTACTTACCTGGGAACGCCCGCCCTGCATACATTATACCGGACACAGGTATAATATAGCGCAGGGAATAACAACCTGCTTAGATGCATCACTTTGTAAATAGGGCGCACCGGGTGCCATGATTTACGCCGCGGATGCGTCACAAACAGTGACGCAACAGAAGCTCAAAACTGTTGCAAGGCCTCATAAATAAGACCCTAAGTCTTCAAGCTACTCAGGACTGTAAATGAATTACCCAGCATCGTTCTTCTGGTAATTTCATGCCTTTTTTAATCAAATGAATTTAGAGTTCTTCATGGGTCTGTTTGAGATGATGATAACTTATTTTTATATTTCTTCATACAGCACTTCTGTCATTTCTAAGCACTGTAAGTGATAGATATTACTGTTACACAATTGATGGAGCACGAGTCACCAACCTTGGAATAATTGGAGGCAGAGCATGCCTTGCTGAGACTCATGAGAATCAAATCTCTGCATTTGACAGTGACACGCGTTCTGCTCACTGAGCTGTTCTGCTGGATTGTTGCCTTCTGGCCTGTCTAAGCAGGGGCACGCTTTAATAAACTTTAACAATATTCATATTAGACCCTTGACGATTAAGCACTTGTTGGTTCAACAAACACACAAGTGAGGAAATTATGATATATAGATATCACCAATAAACTAAATTGAAGATACCTTGACCTTTTTAATCAAGCGGTATACCAAATGTGGGTAGATAGTCTGGTTACGACCCTCTTTGGTGATACCTATATTACCTAAAGAACAAATGTATTAAATATAACCCTTCTTTCCACCCATGCATCAGGTGAAACAATGTTACTACAACTTGATTCACCTCGGGAGTGCCACATAGATGGTGGGAAACCCAAACTGGTTTCAACTACTCATTTCTGTTTCTTACCCGAAACCATCCACTTTGCAAGATGCAGGACAATATATTGTTGCTGGTTCTTGGTGCAGACTGCTGGTGAACATACTATTATGTAAATGTGATTGGTTGGTGTGTGAGGGTGGGGGGGGTAAGGGCCAGCAAGGGAGAAAGGGGAAGACTGTAAAACCAGAGGCTCCAGTTGTTAACGTTAGTTTACTTTTTCATATGATGGGCTCTTACATTACTATTGCAATGACGAATCATGCTTGGGAAACTCTTGCAGACTCCTATATGGGGGTCTGACTAAATCTGCTGAAAGTAGCAAAATTACTCACTCAATACCAGTTACTTGTTAAAGGCATTAATTGATGACTGTACAATATTGTTTTCATGTACTGCATGGACAGCATATGAGTCTGAATTCTCTAAATTGTCTTTATATATGAAGTTGACAATTAATTAATGACAAAATGTAAAATTTAATAAAGAGATTAAAACAAAAAAAAATATGTAAATGTGATTGGTAGGGAAAGCAGATACATACACGTTCTGTCTGGTGTCCAATGCAGTGTTCCATTGCATACGCCATTACATAAATAAAGCCTGGCTGGAGAACACAGGTGATCTCAGCTTTTGTGGGTACCTGTGCTCTCCTGTAAGGATCTGAGTGTGGCACATGCGTAGCTAGGAGCTCCAAAGCTCCTTGTGCTTAACCTGTGGCTCGAGGGCTCCTCCCTGAAAAATCACAGGGCACACAAAGTATGGCAATAAAAGCAGCCAAGTGGACCCAGACTCAGCTGGGTGAACCTCCACCCCAGCACATACAGCTTGTCATTAGTAGGGGACTAGGCCTTCTATCCGAGGGAGGTGCCCCTCCGATGTGCACACATTCTAGTCCATTTCGGGACTGGTTTATAATTTGTGGCCCTAAGAAAATCCCTCATGTGCCAAAGGGAGGTTCTTGATCTGTGGAAGTCACCAGTGGAGGTTGTTCTCTGGTTCACCATGTATTACAGAAGGAACGTTGTGGCCTGCTCTATGATAGCAAAGCACATGGGGAATGCAAAAATATTTCCAGGTTGAAGATGGTCAGAGCAGATGTGCATGGCCAGACGTGTATCCGGTATCTCAAAATGGCAACCAAAGCAAACCCATCCCCATTCTGACTGTTATGTTACAATAATTGATTAACAGGAGCCTTTCTGAAGGAAGTGGACTAAGAACTGCTCCTGATATTTGAGCATGTGGCATTTAAGTCATGCAATCCTAAAATTAATGTAAAGTAGCCTGTGCAGGATTGAGACTGTATAGTTTAATTAATAGCACCAACTCCACATATGCGTGACATGCCTTTCTCTAAAATGTAATGCTGTTAATAGACCCCCAAATGAATACCTAGACCTATCCAATTACATCCCAAGGAAACTTTAAAGCAATGTTAATTTGTATTACTAAACTGTAACTGAATGGAGATCCAGTACTCAGGTCAGAGTGAAATGTATTGGCATAGTCCTTTCAAGTGCAGAGAACACATGACTTAAAACCCACTCAATTGAAACATATTCCATACTCCTTGCCATAACATTAAGGTATTGCTGCCTATGGCTTTTAAATGTAGATGAAGATTGCCTACACCAAGGTCTTATTCTGAGATCTTTTCTTATACAGAAGTGTCAGTAATTCTAGGTGGGAATGAGAATGCAAATTTACCAGATATTACAAGCTGACCTTAGGGTTCCCTTAGAAATCAGAAATTACCAGTGGATGCAGTAAATCCAGTGCTGGTTTCCTCAGAAAATACGCATTTTCCACAGACTCCAACAGGAGATTTTGTCTTCTTTTAGCAGGCAGAAATGCTAGGGGAAACACCACAGAACCAAAGAGATACAATGGATCCTGTAATCCAGATCAGCAGTGGCGGCCGGGACAGGTAAGAGCAGTGGGGTGGGGTTAGGGCAGTGCAGGGTGGGTGGAAGTCGAAAGACAATGGAATAAGTACAAATAAATTAAACCACTTTCCTTGTGCTCGTTGCATTGTCGAGTCGGTGATGCGGTGAGCACAAGGTAAGTGGTTTTATTAATTTCTTTTATTTAATTTTACTTATCTTGTTGTCTGTCAACTTTCCCCCTGCCCGCCTCGCCCGCCCCTGCCCCACCTCGCCCGCCCCTGCCCCACCTCATTTCCACGCTCTTACGTGTGCCAGCCGCCACTGCAGATGGGCAGTGACTCCCATCACGACACCCATCAGGATTACTGGTGCACTCAGGAGGAGGCCCCAACTGTTGGTTAAACTGGGTGTCAAGTGCTGATGCCACTGTGTTATGGCACTGTGTATGGACGTTTTTTATGATAAAACACTAGAGATCGTATTTAGAAAAATATATGTGCTGGATAAAAGGAAATTACCTGAGCCATTATGAATTCCAGGCAAGTTTATGCTCATGTATTAGGTGATATGCTCTACTAAAAAATGTTAAGAACTCACACAGGCAGTTAAAATGGACGTAATCCTGTTGCCAGAAAGGTTGGGGATTATTTTTGAATGCTTGATGACTGCAGCACATTACAGAAAATGTGTATTACATTTTATCCAGCTACTATATTATGTTGCTACACTATATTCAACCTTTCTTCACAATGGTATGTAGGGCAATGAATGCATGATAAATTTAGCTTTACTTTTAGGTTATTGGGTTATTACAGAGCCTTGCTTTTGAAGCCACTGAGAAGTGGCATTGTAGTATATATGTTCTCCAAAACATTACGGCCATGGCAGTCACCAACCGACCAGATCAGGAGCATTTAATGCTTGTTCTTACAGGGCTACACTGGTTCCTAGTAAGTTCTGGAAAAGTCTTTAAAGTTCAGTTGCTACCCACAATTTCATATTAAGTTAGTGTTCCTTTTCAAAAGGGCTGGATCAAAATTTGCATGCCAACCTGGAATCTCTGGATTAAATGCAAAACTCTATTATACGTGGGTGGTAGGAAGATGTTGGGAATTCAAAGGTTTATATCAAGAATAGGAGGGAAACTCCTTTGCTGTTCATACAGCAACTTCTTGCTATCACCTCTTAGAGTCCATTTTCAGACAGTTTTTCCTTAATTGTGCTGCCTCGATATTAATCCCTCCTCTTCTGATTCATACTTTCACAGAACTTTCAAAGCATTAGAATGCCCATAGGTTTACATATTTCATAGCTCCTTTGAAAGCTTTTAAAGCCTGATTATTCCTGAGCTGTAGTATAAATTTGGCCATACCATCAATGCAAAATGGTTACAGTGTTATCGAAAGTACCAGATTATTTGTTTCAAATCTCCAGTGCTTAATTTGTGTATTTGGCAGGGCCGGTTCTGGAGTTTGTGGGGCCTGAGGTAGAATACAAACATGCAAGACCCCTGTAGGATGTGACATCACAGGAAGTGACATCAATTGAATATTAATTTCCTGCCATTGTTGAAGCAGCTTTACAAGAAACTACTTACCTAGATTGGATATCACAAAAAATATAAATAATAATCCTAATAAAATAAGTACATATATTTTACAGCTGCATTATGTGGAAATACATTATATTAATCAAACTGGTGGGAAAAGCTAGGCCTATGTCTCTTCAAAACTGATATGATTATTATGATTTTCACTAATTGTTTCCAGATTTGGGCATGATTAAAATTCCAAGTCAGTTTGTCCCAGAACTATACAGTGGGAATTCAAGTGATTCTCCAGCCCTCCCTTTTCCCCAGTGAAGTTGAAGAGAAGGCATTTGGTGTTCAGCATGCTTGAGTGATCAACACAACAGATACATGCTACATTGGGTGAGTGACCTGCAATAGCTGCAGCAAACAACAGAAAGCACAGATTCCAAAAGATAGTGAGAGGAGACAGCACAAATATCATGCACAAGTAGGGTGGCTAATTTATTGGCAGGCAGAAGCAACAAAGGCTGGACAACATCTGCACACTGAGTGCCTACACACAGCAATTACTCTCTACCTCCATTTTTAAGAGATGCAAAGATCTAAACTAACTCAAATATTTACAGAACAGATGGATAAAAAGGGAAAACAGTTTGTGACCAGGAAACAAAAGACTGTCAAAGAGCCAGTCAGTAAAGAGATACATTAAAGCAATAAAATATGGCTTACTATAGCAGACATGTCAGTTTAGAGATACATTGAAAGAAAATGTAGCGACAAGATATACATAGGTTGGGGGAGGTGGTGCTTCACTTAAAAAATAATGCTAAAGTAATATCAGAGATTTACAGTTTAAAGCAATTTAAGTCACATGTCCCTAATATCTGATAGGAAACACTTGCCAAATTGCCATGCCACTCAACTCATATTTAGTTTAAGAAGTAACAACCAAATTGTACCTGCTCTCAGGTAAATCCATTGGAACTTGGTTAAAGAGATAATTGAATGCAAAACCATTTCCATCATCCACAATTCACTCCAATCACTCCCAGATATCCAACCAGATACTTTTGGTCTTTCAACCGCCAATGCAAGATATGCCTCCCTGATCCTACTGGCTACCTACTCGCATAGGCTCAGCGTTTTGCATATCACTCTATGTGCATTGATGTACTCTATGTCATGTCTCTTAGTTCTCAGCTGCCCTCCCCCCACAACCCCATGTCCTGTACACTCCCTTCTTCCCCTTACCTCCCACAGAAGGCTGATTCTAATTGTGCTCCTGAAAAGCAGTCATATCCCGAGGTATTGCTGTCACTAAAGGTTTGGGATTATTTGTTGAGGGAGGCGGTGCACATCATACTGTGCTTGCCCAGGCCGGCCCATTGTCATTCTGTAAATGGCAATGAGCCTGCTGGCTTTGTGAGCACAGTCAGACTGACTCTGAGCACGCTAACCTTAAGGCTGCAGCAGCCGCTTGAGTTGTGCACTAGTGGCCAAGTCAGCCAATGCTAGGAGCCCAGTTCATCCACAGTAATAAAAACAATCATCTCACCAAGTGGCCAGGCCTTGAGCTCGTTAGTCTCAAAGGAGACCCCCTTTCTTGAGTCTCGCCGCACTTATGTCTTGCAGTGTGGACTACTGTCCATGAATACTTTGCATGACACTTTGCACACAGAGATATTGTAAGATGTTTGTTGGGTATTAGTCACAGAACCAATTTTTCGCGTGTTTCATTCCATAACCACCTGCCCTAAATAAGTCTCTTTTGAAAGACATAGCTTGGCTGCATGAATAAGGTTTTACTCTAGTATGATTAACTTGACATACTGTGTTTGAGTTCCAATACCTTTTTCACCTCCTGGATTATGCTTTGACTGCTCTCTAATGTCACCTTTGGGTATACAAGTTTAAAAAAGGAATAACTATTATCCAAATGTAATGAAATAGTCAGTTCTGAAAGAGCAATTATAAACAACACTATCCTCCACAGATGATGCCAATTAATCCCCTATAGCCTCTGACCCGAACAAAAGGTCCAACAATATACTTCTGCTTATTTACTTTTCCTAACAAATATGGTGGGACATTCGAGAAAAGGGTAGCAAACAGATGCTGGAATATGCAGAGATGGTTTGAGTCTGCTGAAGGATTTTTAGCAGAAAAAAACACAACTCTTTTAGTTTTTACATTGGTAGGAACTTATGCAAGGCAAGCCAGATATTTTAAGGGAGTTCAAGGCAGGAGCTATGATCTCTAGATCTCTAGTCAGTACATGTGTGGGAAAGGGTTCCGCTGGGAATGAGATTTAATTTAAAAGTCAAGAGGAGTAATAGAGTACACAGAGGAGGCTGAACTTCAGTAGGCACATTGAGGGTGGTTCTAGATACACCCCTTTGAGAAGGATGTTACATAGATCTCAAAATGAAGGCTTTCTTTTTTACATTTTTACATGAAAAATAAAGAGGTAGAGAATTGCAAACTTCGGCAGAAGGCTCTATGAACTTACTGGTTCAAAGACATGTTTACCTGCTCTCCGGCCTCTTTGACGATTCTGCCCACTTACATCCACCTTTCTCTACTTTTCGCCTCGTCTCTTCCCATCCTATTACCTAGTCTTGCTGGTTCAGCCTCCTCTTTTAGCCACTTCACCTCTGCATTAACTCCTCTTCATCTCTCATTTCTCCCCAAGCATTGTACCTTCTTTCTCTGAGTCTGCCACTCTTACATCCATCTTTACCCCAATGCTCTACTACTTTCCTCTCATCTTCCCACCCAACCTCTCACCTTCTCTTGCCTCAACATACTTTTCTGGTTCTGTCTCCCTTTACATCAACCTCTCCCATTTCACGAGCCTCTGCTTGCTGGTCCTACCCCTCTTTCATCCACATCTTCCTTCCATATGCTGCTCTTTATCACTCTGCTATGTATACTTGAAGGGTATGTGTCATCTATTGGGCACTGATGACACATTAAGTATTCTGTGCTGGAATCTGTCCTTCTGGAATACTGCTCTGTGGCTTCCAGGATGACGGTCGAGTCAAGAAGCTGGAGTCGCAGGATGCTGTTTGCAGTTGGTGCAAGCTGTAGCTCATAAATACAAGTCAACTTTATCTGAAGTCTTTGTTTCGTGTCAATGGTCATCCTAACACTAGTAATGAGTTGATGGGCAGCCTAGGAGGAGACAGGCATTTTACACCAACCTCTCCTTGTTCCCGTGGGAATTTGAGTATGCTGTCATCTGGATGGTTGGTGGGCAAAGGAGACTTTACAGCGGTGGCTCCTGGAAGGTACTGAGTACATATCAGCATTTTAGCCCAATTAACTAATTTACTTGGTTACAATATCGTGATCCTCGGCGCAGCCTAACTGCGGTTCCTATAGCGTGAGCCTCAGCGCAAGCAAGACTGCATGCAAAGTAAGACGTAAAGGGGGCATAGAGCAAGCCCCAACACAAGCAGGAGCTGTGTACTGTCACACGCCACTTGACATGTGACGTCAGCACTAGATTGTTGGGCACACATCCTTCACACAGCGTAGAGATGTCGGGTCACTTTGTGTTGGCCATTTTTAATCGGGCCATCTACATTTGGATTGACACATTTTCACGCTGATGTGCACACCTTTTCATACATTTTGATAGTGATCTCCAAAGCGGTGAGACGTGCCTCAAGCTGATCGCGTGTCACTGGCTACCTGCCGTGTGTTTTTCTAAATGGTATGTCTTTGGCGACACATACCATGGGACACAGGTGATTAATTTTTTTGAATACTGTGACTACTGCTTTACCTGTGGACGTGTTGGCAGTTTTGAGCAGTGACAAGCCCACAAACTTTATAGTCATAGGCACATACACCAAACCATACATGAGTGCACCCTTGAAGCCGGTGGTAAGTACACCATTTAGTAATTCTTGCTTTCTGAAGTACAGTGATACACACGTTAAGCTATTTGTATGCCTTTGCGTGTACAACATTGCATTGTTTATTGCAGCCTTGGTTTCACTTAGTATACCCTCACCCCCTACATTTCTGTTGGCAAAGGTGAGCCATTGATACCATGGGACAGATGGAAGAAACTCTTTTATTCCTATCTTTTGTCCATCTTTTCAGCTGCAAGAAAACAGGCAATGTTGTTACACAATTTAGGGGTGGAAGGGCGTAATATCTATGACAGTCTTGAAGTTGTTCCACAAGTAAATGCATAAAGGGAACTGAGAAATGACTATGAGATATCCACGTTAATGCTATAAAGGCAATATGAAACAAGAATTAATGTGGTGTTAGAGCAACACAAATTTTACCAAAGAGTTCAAGGTAAAAATGGGAGTGTTGGAAACTATGTGACTTGCCTGCAAACTTTAGCAATTACCTGTGAATCTGATTTTTTGAATGATTTGCTTATTAGAGATCAGTTAGTGCGCTGCACTATTAATGTCAGAGAACAGGAAAACAGGAAAAATTGTTGGAGAAGAATCCAACCTTAGAGAGTATATTACTAGTGTGGAAAGTGTGGAAAGCACAAACACTTAGGTGCGGGAAATGCGAATCACACCTCCTGCACAGGGTGACTCCACTAACGTGGGAGACAGTGCGATTGTTAGGGAGGTGATTCACAAGGTCAGGACAGAAGGGAGACAGGGTGTGAGAAAGGCCAAGGAAATAAAGTATGGTAAAGTGAAGTGTTATCATTGTGGCAATCTCAGACATACTGCAAATAGTGTCCAACACTATGCCAGGATTTCTATTTGTAGGAACTGTGGCAGCAAGGGCCATTATGCTCGGGTTTGTAAGGGGGAGAAAAATCAAACAGCTGACATGGTGAGTGATGATTTAACAAGAATGATTCTAACCATTAAGCCGAACCATAGCTAAGTTAAATTTGGTACCCTGGTGAGGCCTGAGGGTTATATCACGCTTTACGACAAGGAAATTGTAGTACTAGCAGATTCAGGTCACCGAATACCATGATGGGTGAAGGAAATTGGGGAAAAGAGTTTGAGCATGTTCCTCTTCTTATGCCTGATATTAACCCTGTGAGTTATGGGGCACAAAATAGATGTTTTAGGATATGCAGTGAGGAGAATTACTTACAGGGACAAAGAAACAGTGGGTTAGGTGTGTGGCCGAAAGGGGGGATAATTTGATGGGTTCAAGTTCGGAAAGTTCAGAAATTTGTATAGCGCACTACTCACCCAGAGGGTCTCAAGGCGCTTGAGGGAGGGGAGGGGGGGTAATTTATTTATCGAATATCCAAGTTTTAAGTTGTTTTCTGAAGGAGAGGTGGTTCTGTGTAAGGCGGAGGTGGGTGGGGAGAGAATTCCAGGTTTTGGCCGCTAAGTAGGAGAAGGATCTTCCCCCCATGGTGGATCTGTTGATGCGCGGAATAGCAGCGAGGGCCTGATTGGACGAACGAAGTTGGCGGGTGGGGGAGTAAAAGGACAGGCGCGTGTTTAGGCATTCGGGTCCCAAGTCGTAGAGGGCTTTGTGTGCGTGGGTGAGGAGTCAGAACGTTATCCTCTTATTGACAGGGAGCCAGTGGAGGTCTTTCAGGTGACCGGAAATTTGAGCCTGGCGGGGGATGTCTAGTATGGGTCTGGCTGAGGCGTTTTGGATGCGTTGGAGTTTTTTCTGTAGTTTGGCTGTGGTTCCGGCGTAGAGGGTGTTGCCGTAATCCAGTCGGCTTGTGACTAGTGCTTGGGTGACCATTTTTCTAGTTTCGGTGGGTATCCAGCGGAATATTTCTTTGAGCATGCGTAGGGTGTTGAAGCATGATGAGGAAACGGCATTGACTTGCCTGGTCATCGAGAGGGAGGAGTCCAGGATGAAGCCCAGGTTACGTGCGTGGTCCGTTGGTTTGGGTGCGTTTCCCAAGGCCGGAGGCCACCATGAGTCGTCCCAAGCAGAGGGGGATGAGCCTAAGATAAGGACTTCCGTTTTGTCCGAGTTCAGTTTTAGACGGCTGTCCTTCATCCACTCTGCAACATCTTTCATTCCTTCGTGTAAGTTGGTTTTGGCGGTGTTTGGGTCTTTGGTGAGGGAGAGGATCAGCTGGGTGTCGTCAGCGTAGGAGATGATGTTGAGGTTATGTTGGCGCGCGATGGATGCGAGGGGACTCATGTATAGGTTGAAGAGGGTGGGACTGAGTGATGATCCGTGTGGTACGCCGCAGATGACTTCGGTGGCCTCTGACTTAAAAGGAGGGAGGCGGACTCTCTGTGATCTTCCGGCGAGGAACGAGATGATCCAGTCCAGAGCTTTTCCTTGTATTCCGACGTTGTTGAGGCGTTGTATGAGGGTGCTATGACAGACTGTGTCGAAGGCTGCGGAGAGGTCAAGTAGGATGAGGGCAACTGTTTCCCCGTTGTCCAGAAGTGTTCGAATGTCGTCTGTTGCTGCGATGAGTGCGGTTTCGGTGCTGTGTTTGGCTCGGAAGTCGGACTGTGAGGGGTCGAGGGATTTGTTGGATTCGAGGAAGGCGGCTAGCTGATTGTTGACGGCTTTCTCGATGACTTTGGCAGGGAATGGGAGGAGCGAGATGGGACGGTAGTTCTTAAGTTCAGTGGGGTCTGCTGTTGGTTTCTTCAGAAGGGCGCTGAGTTCGGCATGTTTCCAGCTTTCAGAGAAGGTAGCGGAGTTGAGGGCTCAGTTGATGACGTCTCGGAGATGGGGAGCGATGATGGAGTTTGCTTTGTTGAAAATGTGGTGGGGGCATGGGTCGGTAGGCGATCCTGAGTGGATGGTGTTCATCCGGCGGATGGTGTCTTCAGTGGTGATTGGGTTCCAGGCGCAAAGTTTGTTAAAGGGGGGATTTGGTTCAGGGGTGGGTGGAGTGAACTTGGTCTCCTGATTGGTTTCCAAAGCTGTTATGTGTGTCGGCGATTTTGTTGTGGAAGAAAGAAGCTAGGGAGTCGCAGAGGTCTTGGGATGGGGTGATGTCGTTGGTGCCGGCGGTGGGGTTGGTAAATTCTTTGACGATGTTAAATAGTTCCTTGCTGTTGTGGGCGTTGTTGGCAAGTCGATCTTTGAATGCTGATTTCTTGGTGGATCGGATCAGTTGGTGGTGTTTGCGGGTGGCGTTCTTGAAAGTGGACAGGTTGTCATTGGTTGGGTTTTTTCTCCAGGCTTTCTCGAGGGTACGACAGAGCTTCTTGGATGTCTTAAGGTCATCGTTGAACCAGGGGGCTTTATTGTTACTTTGCCTTATTTGATGGTTTTTCAAGGGTGCTAGTACGTCGGCGCTGTGGGTGATCCATTGTGTGAGTTTGGTGGCAGCCTGGTTTGGGTCCGTTGATTTGGCAGGAGGGTTTATCTGGAGCGAAGTGAGGAGCTGGTCGGTGGTAATTTTGTTCCAGTTTCTTCGGGGCATTGGTTGTGGGAGGTTGTAGGTCATGGATTTTTTGTAGTTGAAGTGGACGCAGCTGTGGTCCGTCCAATGGAGAGCTGTGGTGTGGTTGAAGGAGATGTGCTTGCTGGAGGTGAAGATTGGGTCGAGCGTGTGTCCGGCATAGTGGGTGGGGGTATCAATAAGTTGTATTAGTCCGAGATTGGCCAAGTTGTCCAGGAGGGTGGTGGTGTTGCTGTCATTTTTCTTTTCCAGGTGGAAGTTGAGGTCTCCCAGTAGAATGTAGTCCTCAGATGAGAGGGCGTGAGGGCTGATGAAGACAGTGTTGTCTTCGCTAAATTGAGTGCGGGGTCCTGGTGGTCTATAGATGAGGGTGCCTCTGAGTGTGGTTTTGGGGTCGGTGTGGATCTGGAAGTGAAGGTGTTCGGCGGCTGTGAGTTGATCGTCAGAGCTGGCCGTGATGCGGATGGAATTCTTATGTACGATGGCGATGCCTCCTCCTGTTTGGATGGTGCGGACCTTTCGGATGATCTTGTAGGCGTCCGGGATGGCTATGGCGATGTCGGGAGCTGATGAGGCGTTCATCCAGGTTTCTGTAAGGAAGGCGACGTCCGGTGATGTGGTGTCGAGAAGGTTCCAGAGTTCAGTGGCGTGTTTGTGGACAGAGCGGGTGTTGAGCAGGATGCACTTCAGGTGGTTGGCGTCGGAGCTCAATTTGGATTTTGTGGATTTGGTGTGGGTCTTGATGTAGTCGAGTTTGCAGGAATGGCAGGTGAAGGGTCCGTGGGTGTGTCCAGGGGCGGCTTGGTAGCAGTCTTGGAGGCGGCCGGGGTTGAGTGCCGAGAGGGAAGCAGCATCGTACATTATGCGGGTGGAGTGGGATTTGCGAGGGCCAGGGGGTCTGGCGCTGGGCGCGGTCCAGGCGCGGACGGGCTTAGACGGGCTTACCTTTGGCGCACCTTCGGCGCGCATGGGGCGCATCCGCTGCGCGTCAACGCTGCGCGCCGATGCATCTGTCATAAGTAGAGGGGGGTGAGGGGGGAGGGGCATGGGAGGATCAGCTGGGAGGCGGGAGCGGGGTGGAGAGGACGGGCTCCGAGGCACAACAACAACAAAATGGCAGCAAAAGTGAAAACAGAAACAGGATGGGGCACAAAGAGTAATTGATGAGGTTAAACAATCTGTGATGTAAGCGCTACTGCTATCACTGCACAAAACGAGCAGTACAAATTACAGTCAAAGCTACACAGCGAGCGCTACAAACTGGGACTGCGCAGATAAATCAACAGTGCTTAAGTGAGGTAAAGCGCTATAATTATCAATTAATCAACAATGCTTAATGAAGTGCAGCGCTAAGACATACAGCAGCCAGCAGTTATTAAATGCGCCGAGCAAAGCAAAGAGTGCAGTCCAACGATACCACAGGAGAGCAGGAAACGTGGGGAGCGACCGCTACTGAGAGCGTCAGGACGGTCACCATCACCAGTGCGACATGCGGATTATGTTGAATCTCAAAGCGGAACAACCTGTCATGACTGTATCCCCTGAGCAGGGTCAAAAAATATAGTTTCACGATTGCCTGAGGTATTTAGGGGTAAGTTAGAGCTCCTCAAGAATTTTGAACACAAGATACTTTTGAAGGAAAGTGCCATATCTTGTGCCCCCAAGGTCAGGAAAGTACCACGTCTTAAGATGGAACACCTGCAGAAGGAAATCAACAGGTTGGGGAGGATAGAATAGTTGAGGAGATCAAATTCTCCAAGTGGCTCGCTCCCCTTGTGTTGGCACTCAAGGATGGTGGCAGGCAAATCAGAATGTGTTCGGATCTCACGGGTTTGAACAGACATATTTAGGTAAATTGCCAGCCACTTTCCAACATTTTTGAGGCCTTAACAATGCTTGGAGGTGCCTACATGTTCAGTGCTGTGGATTTCGTATTTGCATACCATCAGGTAGTAATAACATGGTAAAAATGTCAAAATAATAAGGTAATACTATCATAAAATGTGTGCATAATCCCAAATAACTTCCCTTTTCTTGCTGCATGTTAGTAAATCTTGCTGCCTAATTTGGCCCTTTCCTGACACATAATTCCAGCGGCCTTGCTCCTAGTTCGCGAACACCATTATCATCAGGGTGGGGGTAGTAATGTTTCTCAGTTCATGTTACACAACTCCTACATTTAGTAAATTCATCTGAATGCAGGCATTTAGGGAGCGATGTACAACGTGCAAAATAGCACCTCGCAAATTGTGATTTGTTTGCAACTCGCAAATTTGCAAGGCGCTTTTTTGGATGTACAAAAGTGTGTATCACACTGTTTGCGATTCCCAATTGGGTCGCAAATTGAGAAGCTCATATATATTAATGAGCTTCTCGCAATTTGCGACCCCATTGGGAATGGCAGGCCCTCTCAGGTATGGTGGCCTGCTGGGCTCAGCAGACCACCATGTCTGGAACTGCTTTTAAAAAGCAGTTTTTTTTAATGCAGCCCGTTTTCCTTAAAGGAAGGTGGGATGTGTTGGACTTGGCCCTTTTTGGCAAGTTCACCCTTAAACTTTTTGCATTCTCCTAGCCTTTTTCTCTGACATGGTCTTGGTGGTTTTAGGCCTCTGGGCACTTTAGCACTGTGGTCCAGTGTAAAGTGCGTGCGCTCTCTGTGTAGATTTGATAAGGTTGGCTTGCCCTCCGATAGAAATGCATTGAGGATTCCCTGATCAGTGTGTGTCAGTGGTAATTCATGGTATGGGAGGGGCAGCGTGGTCAAGTCTGATATGTATGAAATTGTGAGAACAAATGCTGCGCAATGTGCGCAGATTTATTGTTGTTATTTTAGAAGTGCCACTTTTAGAAGTTAGCATTTCTGTGTGCTCTGTGTCTGCCTGCATGATGTGAATTGCATATCTGGCTTGTGAGTGACAGGGGCTGGGAGGTGTGTGTGGCTCCAGGAGGCGCAGGGTGAGTCAACACTAGGCTGAATGGGACATCTGTGCTGGGAGTAGTGGGAGGAGTAATCCCCTGACCCTAAATAGGTCTGTGCCCAGCCTGGACAATGCTTGCTCCGCCCCCTGTGGTGTGTCTGATTACCTAGCCCCCACCTGACAAAGGGGAAGAGGAGCTTGGTAAACAAAGTGCTCCAATTCCCCCCTGAACCAGTTGCATCCGGTTCCCCCATGCCCTGCACTACAGACAAAAGATTGTGTGGTATAAACATAGGGGCTGTGACCCCATGAAAATGTTCTCTTCCCTAATGCAGTGCTGGTCCTGATCCTGCTGGGCCTTGCTGCTGCTGGGGCCCAGGAGGAACCGCCATGAGGGCTTGCCTTCCTGGGTCAAGCTATGCCCCAGGGACCTTTTGTTTCTTTTTTTATCCCCCAGGCCTATTTGCTGCATCTGGCGCCCTGTGAGCGCGTTATTTTAATTTCCCAGAGAAGGAGGAGAGCGTTGGGGCTACGCAGCGCTGAGCTGCAGCCCTTGGTGAGGGAATCCCCATCGTAGGGTTTCCTCCGTGATGCTGCTTTGGAGGCGGGTGCCCACCCCGCTGCCGTGATGTATCTGAATTGCGGGTGCCCACCCCGCTTATGCTTTATTTTGATCTTGTTATTAGCGGGTGCCTACCCCGCATGGTGCCGCCGAATAAAAGAGAATCACCACCGCCGGCTCAAGCAGGAAGACAGGCGCTGGTGCCTGGTTGTAGGCGGGACCTGTTGCGCGCCACCGGAAGTGGCCGGGGCTCCCATGAGCTGGGGAAGCCCTGTGTGTGGCAGAAGCCAGGCGGAAGCCCCCCCCCCCCCACACTGGCGAACTGAAAAGGAGAGCCGAGCAGAATCCGGAGCCTTGCGGGCTCCACAGCGAAGTTCTGGGCCCCAGGAGGGTGTCCTTGTGCAGTAAAGTGAAGCGGTCGAGGCCGCCAATGGCAAAGCGGGTTTTCCGTGAGCTGAGGGAAGCCCCGCGTATTCCAAGAGAAGCTGCGGCCAGAATGAGACAAGTCCCGGGTCCCAGGAAGAGGCCCGGGAGAGGAGAGCCTGCCCCGCAGCCCGGTGAGTGGAGGTGGCTGGGGGGGAGATGAGGGAAGTCCTGGGTCCCAAGAGGGGGCCCGGGTAAAAAGAGGAGAGCCTGCCCTGCAACCCGGTTAGTGGAGGTGGCTGGGGGAGACGAGGTCAGGCACAGTGTTGGTGCCCATTTCATGAGCGTACCTGCTTGATAGAGGGCCGCTCCAACGTTGAGCGTAATCTATTCGTAGGGCCCCAGTGGGGGTCCAGAGGCACAGTGGTGCCCGTGGTTTCATGACTGATCCCAGCTGTCCTGGAAGAGTGCAGGCAGCTGCAACGATGGGGGCAGAGTTCTTTAGAGAGCCAAGTGGGGCCCAGGGGGCACAGTCGTGCCAGGGTCCATGTGCTTTGTCCCCAGCTGCGCCGCACCAGCGCGGGCAGCTTCAACGTTTTGCATATTTGTCCAGCGGGCATAGTGAGTGCCCAGGCCCACGCTCTCTTCATAGTTGCACGGCCATTAGCGTCAGCTGCAACATTTAGGCTGTTAGTTCTTTGGGGGCATTTTGAAGGAGACAGTAGTGAGATACACTGCTACGCCCCAGCGCAATAGCGTAATGTGGATTGCGCTGCCTTGGCAGCAGCCCTGACATTTTTTACATAGGGCATTTGAGCCCCTTTGAGAAGGCCAATTGGCCAGGGGGACTGTGAGGTTTTTAGGGCGCCAGGCCCTAATGTGATTTATGTGGTGCTAGGAAATGTGATTCATGTCCTGAGAGTTATGCACCGTGATTTATGCCTCTTCTATGATTAGAGGCTGGTGAGGTTATTGTCTAATGCGTTTAGACTTATGAGATGACTGCATAATGTGTTTATGCTGGTGAGGTTGGTGCAGAATGTTTTTCACACCTAAATGTGATACTGTGCATAATATGGTTTATGTTACAGAATGATGCTGAGTACAGTGTTTGCCAGTGATTACTGGTTGTACGTTTATGATATGTCCTACATTTACTAAGTTCACTTTGTGTGATGTTACTGACAGTGGTCCAGTTGGCCCTGTCAGGTGTACATAATCCCTTGTAGATATTACCTAGTGCCAGGTGGCACAATGTATATTATGTGATTACTATTCTAATGTATTAAGAGAATACAAAGGTTATTTTTGATATAACCTTGTGTGGAGTTCCTTTTGTGGTGTGCCTAGTATGTTGTTGCTGTGAGTGTGTTGCACACATACTTTACACATTGCCTCCAGGATAGGCCTGACTGCTCGTGCCAAGCTACCAAGGGGGTGAGCAGGGGTTATGTTCGGCGTGTAACTCCCTTGCCCTGACTATAGTGGTGGTTTCTGCCTGGCTTTGGCACAAGCCTTATCCAACCAGAAATCCCATTTCTAACAGGATGCATTTAAAAAAAAAAAAAGGAAACATTTTCGTTTCATTTTTTAAGGGCAGGTAGCGGTCCCTTGGAAAATATTTTCCCCTGCATTTGCAAAGTGGAAGGGGTCCCCTGGGGATCACTTCCCTTTTGCGAGTGTTTTGTGCCCGCAATTGTGGACGCAAAACCTTCATACATGGGCTTGCACTCGCTATTTGGAAGGGAACGCCGCTTCCTAATAGCGAGTCGCAAATAAATTACGACTCGCTAAATAGGCTTTGTACATGGCCCATGCTGTTTTTGCATGCGCAAACGGGTTTGCAAACCGGTTTGCGCATGCAAAAACTGTTGTACATCTGGCCCATAATCTGATGTACTAAAGTAAAATGCTTCTGTGAGTTAAAGAAATATGCTTTTTTCATATTTAATTGCAAAAAACACAGTTGATGGACAGAATGTAGAACAATGTCATACATTCACCCCAGTACAAGGATCTGGGCCTAAATTCTTCGTTTTTTTTGCACTCCACACCACCCTGGGTTAGACACTGGCTATATGCAAATCAGCTCTGACTATTGCGCATTGGTGATGTGACATGATTCATTCTTTTGTTGTGAGCCCCGCGGGACACCCTGCTTTTCGTTTATTAAGGGGCAGAGCTCACTTCACACCTCAAGGAACTTCAAGTACACATCCAATCACTGTTATCATGCAGATGCAGCAAGTCAATTTCATAAGCCCTATCAGACCATGGCTGCGGGGCCCAGGGGAGGGGTCCCCGCCCATCCTCACCTGGGCCTCACAGCGCTGCATCTCTGTGCTCCGTAACACTGGATTCTTGAAAAGTGGTGCTCTGGTGTGGGGCCCCCTAGTTGTGAGTAGAAGCGAGGCCTTGGGCCGCTGCCAACACTGCCTATGCCTTGCGCCAGCCCTGGTATTTAGCATAGTTGATGGGTATTGGTAAGCACTTTTGGGCCCGGAACTTATTTTTCATTATCAGACTTTGACCCAGATCAAGAGAGAGGAAGGCAGGGAATGGAGAAAGAAGAAAGAGACAGATAAGAAAATAGTGGAAAAGGGTGAAAGAAGGGGTGAAAAAGAACCTACACGAGTGAGATACAGAGACAGGACACGTGTGGGGAGGGAGTGGTGGGGAAAAAAAGGCATGACGAGAAATCAAGAGTAGGCCGCCCCGAAATTCGGTAAACTCAGCATTCTGCAGCACCAGCAGTGGGGTCCCAGGAAACACTTTGGACACTTGCATTTGTATTTTTACAAATCAAGCACTGCATATCTCAGCCCCAGGCGGTGCTTAGAGCGTCTGTATTTTTGTGTTCATCTGTATTTTAACTGCCTCCCATTTAATTAAATGCCTGCCATTTTTCTAACATTTCTCAAACTTGCCATTCTCAAACTTGCCATTAACGTGACTTTTGTTTGATTTCTGAGTGACACAATACATGAGGTTCACAGCATCTCGGTGAATTAGCCCTGAATACTTGACTAGTGACAATATAATAATAGTGGCTAATCCAATCGCTGTGAAACAGTAACAAAGTATCTGGGATGCCGGCCGTAAAGAGAATACTCTCCAAGGTTATTGCCCATTAACCTCTGTCTGTCCTGGACCGAGAGAAAAGATCTTTATTCCACAAATTCTGGGCACCCAGTTAGTAAAATCATGTGTTTTATTTTCTCGCCATAACTGGCTCCGTGTGGAAAAAACTATAATCAACACATTAAATGTGTCTCCGGTCTGATGACTCATACTGCGAATATCTGCACTGAGTCACCTACACTCGTGCTCGTTAAAATACTACTAACCTACTTTCCCGGAACCTTTTCCCTTTACATTCAACTAACTGTGTGCACAACAATGGTGTTCTAGAGAGCCCCCATTACCCTATCTACAATGATGTCAGCAATCCCGGCATGCATCCCTGAGGGAATGACCTATTGTAACTTGTGTTGTATCCTTAGTCCTTAAACTGCCTCCTATGTGCACCTGATCGTACTTCGCAAACAATGGAAACGACAGAAAGGAAACATGGGTTTTAGAATGCTGTACAGTAGAAACCCATGTTTACTGTTTGTGCCAGCGGCTGCCATTATGGCCGGGGCGAGCAAGGGCTGTGCGTTAATACCAAGGGGCAGCCAGGGACAGCTCATAACTGACGTCTAAGACCTAGCGCCCAGAGCCTTTATGCAAACGTCATTAAATAGATATAAAAGCCTAATCTAACGTAATGGCCTGCTAACTTGAAATATGCAGGCCACAATTCCGTGGCACCCGTGACTAGTAAAATTGTTATCTAAAACGACCTCAAATTAGGTCTATTTACAAAATCCAGCACTAACACAGATGAGAAAATGATGATCTTTTGAAGCCCGGAAGCGTGCGTGGAAGGCTGTCCGTTTCCGTTTGGTTGAACCCGGGGTCGGGGAAAGGACGAGGTCAAGGTCAACGCTCGCATGCAAGCTTTTAAAGCGGCAAGATCCCGAGATATGGATGATGATTGTCAGATCAGTGCCACGTCGATAACCCCTTTGTGCTCTCCCCAGCGCTGCTATCTGAACCGGGGCACATACCAGGGAGCGCGTTGGGCTGCTCATTTCCGCTTCCATTAAGCAAATGAGGCCGTCAGCCGAGCCCCGAGGGACAGCGGAGAGGAAGGCAGGGGGGGCTGGCCTGTGTGCAGCGTCGACGCTCTGTCTGTGGTCCATAAGAAAGCTGGGCTGTGGATAGGGGCTCTGGATAAAGGCAGCTGTCATAACATTGTTTCACATGTTTCAAAAATGAACTCAGGAAAATGTGTATTGCATGGTTGTTTGCATAAATTATGCTATCGACAAATAATTATTAAATACACTGGACGAGAAATGTTACTGCCAGTGCCACCATCTGTGACCACGCTTTTAAACCCAACGCACATGCCACATCAACCTTATAATACATGTTAATCAAATCCAAATAGATATGCCCCAAAAACACAGCAGTCATAATATAGGCACCGGGGGACAGAATCCAGTCCTGAAATATGTGTAGGCCTCACTAGTGCAGTTAAACTTTAATGCTATGTCAAGTACACATCAGGCATAGCTAAGTGGAAGCTCTTCATATGCAAACACCTACTATTATGCGAAGCCCTGCTTTGGTTTGGACGGGATAGCTCTGGTGCAAACTCTGCATACCACCTATTGTATTCATGTGTGTGAAACAACTGAGGTTGCAGATGAATTTGCACTAGCCTAGTTTATCCTTGTGAATGTTGCCATGCACAAAATGTACTTTTTTCCAAGCCATCAGAAAAAAATGGTTGGGAATCTTCACTATGTGCAAAGTTCCTTTCCTGTTCGTTAAGGTAGAAGGCTTTATTGTTCTTTAGGTCTGTCTTTAATTTTAAATACATATATTAACATAATATTAATAAAAAATATACAATATTTTTACCGTAGGAAAGCGGGAGGGTCAAATTTACTATTAGCACTCCAGTGAGTGCAACAGTAGGGAAAAGGTTGGATAGCATAGGGGTAAAAATTACTATTCCCACTCCAGTGAGTGCAACCGTAGGAAAAGTGTTGGATAGCCGGAGGGTAAAAATTACTATTTCCACTCCAGTGAGTGCAACAGTAGGGAAAGCGTTGGATACCGGGAGGGTAAAAATTACTTTTCCCACTCCAGAGAGTGCAACAGTAGAGAAAGCGTTGGGCAGCGTAGGGGAAAAAATTACTATTCCCACTCCAGAGAGTTCAACAGTAAGGAAAGCGTTGGATAGCGTAGGGGTAAAAATTACGATTCCCACTCCAGAGAGTGCAACAGTAGGGAAAGCGGTGGATAGCGTAGGGGTAAAAATTACTATTCCCACTCCAAAGAGTGCAACAGTAGGGAAAGCGTTGGATAGTGTGAGGGTAAAAATTACAATTCCCGCTCCAGAGAGTGCAACAGTAGGGAAAGCGTTGGAAAGCGTAGGGGTAAAAATTACTATTCCCACTCCAAAGAGTGCAACAGTAGGGAAAGCGTTGGAGAACGTAGGGGTAAACATTACTATTCCCACTCCAGAGAGTGCAACAGTAGGGAAAGTAAAGATTTAATATATTAAAATAAAAATTAATTAAATATCAATACCAAGAAAAAATTAATTAAAATAAATTCCCATTTTAATATTATGTAATCATTAATCAATTCAAAATACAAATAAATATTAGTTATTAAAATTAATTACCTATTAACACAAATGAATTAACAATAAATTAAAAATCAATACCAATAAATAAATAAAAATGATTTACTTAATTACAATTAAATTACTTCCCACCCTATTCCCCTATAAACTCACAACCCACTACACAAAATAAATTAATACTATTAACATAATTAGCAATTGATCAATTAATACAAATTAATTACCAATTAAAAATTGAATAATTACCAATTAAAAATTAATTAACAATTAATTAAAAATGAATACAAATAAATTAACATACTTTAATTAATTACAATTAAATTACTTCCCACCCTATTCCACTATAAACCCATAACCCGCTACAGAATTAAATTACGCAGAAATTAAATAACATAAAAAACACTAAAAAAAATCGCTATTATTAAAAATTCGATATATTTTAATACCTATATTATATACTTCAATATTTTGACTTTCTATATTTTAAAGATCGATATTACATTACTTACCTTCAATTCTATATTTTTCACCACTATATTCTGATCGTTCGATATTTTGTCCATCCTATATTTTGACTTCGTTATTATGTCCATTCTATATATTTGATCCGATATTTTGTCTGTTTACCATTAAAGTCATGGTCAACAGAGACAACAGGTTTTGACGCAACAATGTTCCATCATGTGCATGTATCAAAAGCAGTTAAACGCTGCCCTTCTATGATTTTTAAGGAGAGTAACAGGGTACACATCAAATAATACCTTCAGAAATGGCACTCGTCAATCACATAGTACTGAGCACAAGAGGAATAATTGAAAATACTACACATTGACTCAGAAGTAGAATGTCAATGTTTTGGCATGTCCCACCAATGAAGTCCGCCTAAACACAATTTTTAGTAGGGCAAGCAAATTCCATGTTTCAAATATACAAAACACGGTGCCTAGAACTATGCTTGGGGTTAGCAGGAGGGGTTGCTTATAAACATTCAATCAGAATCACAGAGGATTTGATAGCCTTCCTTGTTCAAGAGCGAATATATAATACATATGATTCTCAAACAGCACAACTGTAGCTCTAGAAGGTGCTCCTCCTTTAGTCTGCGCATCCCACGCATCCTGGGATGCGTGGTGGAAGGATATGTGACTTGGCTGTCTCCAGGAGTGGAAGGTCTCCAGAGACTCAAAGAAGGAATAGGAATGGTAGATGACACTACATCCTTCTCACCTTGTTTGCCTACCTCTAATCTCAGAAGACCCAAAGGTGATAGGCATAGATATGCCGTGCTGTCAGCATATACCTCCTCTACATCCTGTAGGTTTGTTCAGACATGTCTCTCTTACAGATTAGAAATCAGCAATTTTGTGTTTAAAGTTTTTTTTGGGAAATGCAGATGCAAGGTTGGTAGGATGGGGAGGAGTGTGGACGGGACCTAGTATATCTTCTTTACCACATTGTTAGGCAGAGGGAGTCTGTGGTAGGTGGAGGAAGGTTAGGAATCCCTTCAGAACTACTCCAGTTTTGCACAGCTAGTCCAGGGATCACCTTATGGGTTATATAGTTGATTGTAAGAAGGAATACACAACATCGCATTATAGATAGAGTAAAAATGAAACGTGGGGAGATTCCAAGAAAAATCATAGACAACTCAAGCATCATTCCATCCTACTCCTCTGACATCATGGTAGTAAAAATCCAAACTGTTTTTCATTATTGTGGATATACACGATAGCCTCAAAACAAACCTGTGTGACTGGACTTTCATTCCTATTAGCAGAGGAGGCCTCACCACGTCTACCACAATAATGATTAACCCCATAAAGTAAAAGACATTTTTATGCGCATTAAGCCTGTCATTAAAAAGAAAAGAACCCCTGCTCCAATGAATAATGAAAGAACATTTTAAATAAAAATAGCTTTTTCAAACTGCTAGCAAGCATAAAAAATGATCATTGCAAATTTGTGAACAATTAACAAAAGGCAGCAATTCATAACAATTAAAAGAAACATAAGTCACTTAATTTTACAAACACAGTGTTGTGTTTTTTCCTTTGAAAACGTAATGCATATATGGAGCCAATACATAATCGAACATTGTAGTTGAATAGACTTCAACGGGAATCTGGTTTCCCGGTGGCATCACAGCAACATTACACTCTGACTGTCTGTAGTATCACTTGAAATGTCTTGGTGGAAAAAAATCACCGTTGTTGGCAATTGCCTATCTTCTATTCTATTTGTTGTTATTCAAAGGATGTTGTCAGTGCTGAAGAATTACGGTTGGTACCGCTTTCTCTTCCTCCAGTGATCTTTTCCCTCAGTATTCTTTATATCTTGCTGTACACAAGCTTCAATCCATCTCAGATATAGTTTGGAAGAGCTTATGATATTGCTGTCTTCTGACTGAGAAAAGTAATGCCTTATCCCTCTCAGGCAGCAGCAGGAGTGAAGCAGCATAGAAGAAGCCATGTTTGATCTAATCCACATGATGCCTTTCCCTGTAAGTAACCAGTGCCATCTTTGTACTTCACAGTATTTGGCAAGTGGTGATACTGTGCCACTTCATAAACTGATAAGCAGACAGACGAATGATTAATAAGTAAGGGTTCCTATTGCATAATTATGTGATACTTAGCAAAAATTACACAAAATTATGCAAAATGTAAAATCACCACTTAGTGCTATAATGCAGCCCAAAATGTGTTCTCATGAGACACACTTTGCGCTAATAAAATACAATAAAAAAACACAAGTTCCTTGAACAACAGGCACTCGCATTCTGGTTGTTCAGGTTGTTCTTGTAATCCCCTGGTAAAATGTTGTTGCAAATGTGGCGCAATTAAACCAGTTGGTCTAATTGCGTAATTTCAGGTAACAAGCATAACACAAAATGAAATTGAGCAAGATTCCGTGCAAGAAACAGAAATTTCTCCCAGTCCTATTAATATGTAACATAAAAAACCATTAAGCCGACCTGACAGAGAATTCCCTGCTCATTGACAGAGCAGGAAAATGAAACAATAAAAAAATCAAAGAGCTGATGGAAGACACAGCTAACATATTGAAAAATGCGCAGAGGAAAAAGCACAATATAAAGGAAATGTTTCACATCCGTTTTGGGGGGCATGGAGTCTTATAGAAACAGAAAATACCTCCTCAGAGCAACCCTTCCTCCATATTGTTTTTGTTTTTGTTTTTCCATTGGTTCATATTCATAAACATGAGCGAAGCAGGTGGTAGCAGAGGATCCTAACATCCTGACAGAGTGTTGCTAACTACAAATTCTGGGGACTCCAAAAAATAAAAATATGTCATATGCCAAACTAATCCGAAAGAAAAGCTAACATTAACTACTGCTGGACAGACGAGAGTTCAAGGTGCTGCAGAAATGCGGCAAGACGAAGTTCACAACCGTTTGAAACTGATGGCTGAAAAGGATCAAATATTTTATCATTGTAACAACAAGTGCTACAAGTCTTATACAATGGAAAAAAGTCAGGAAAAGAAATGTCGAAAAATGGTCAAAACCAGTGAACCACAACATGAATCCGAGTCTTCTGAGAAAGCGACAACAACCACACCCAATGCCCATCCACTGAGAAGATCGATGGCTACCCCTCCTCCTCCTCCTCCAACAACTGATCAGGGGCCTTTCTCCCAGCCGAGCAACATACAGGCCCAATTTTAAAGGAAGGGTCTTTGGCAGAGGCTTCCAGCAAGGAACACCTGCAACCTTTTACCCTCAATGTGGCCGAAGTTCCCATTCAAGAGGCCCGAGAGGACGCACACAGATTTCAAGCACCTTCAGCAGTGAGTACCAACAACCTCCTTTTCAATTCTTCTCAAGTAAAGGTGGGATGTCACCTCAAATTCTTTCACAAAGCCTGGCGAACAATAACCCAAGACCCTTGGGTCCTAGAAACGGTTCAAGGGTTCCAGATAGACTTTATACAGCCACCTCACCAATCCCACGTCCCCAGGGAATTATGTCTAACTCCAGACCAACAGAAGGTAAAAGAAAAGGAGATTTGCTCAATGCTAATGAAAGGAGCATTAATAGAGGTGCTAATAACCCTCCAGGTTTTTATAAGCACACTGTTTCGAATACAAAGGAAAGACAAAGGCTGGAGACCTGTTATAAACCTCAGAAACATAAACAAGTTCCTCATCTACAGGCACTTCAAAATGGAGCATCCACCTCCTAAGAGACATCTTACTGGAGGGAGACTGGCTAATAAAACTCGACCTTAAGGATGCGTATTTCACTTTCCCAATGGCTCAGGAATATCAATTCTACCTCCAATTTGTATGGCAGAATCATCTTTTTCAGTTTCAGACACTCCCCTTTGGGGTAGCATCAGCCCCCTGGTGCTTTACAAAAGTAATAAGAGCTGTCATCTCTTTCCTCAGAAAAAGAGGATAACGTCTTATCATATATTTGGACGACATCCTCATAATGTTGCAGTGTCAAGTGCAAATTCTCAAAGACCTAGAAAGAACAATATTTCTCTTCAAACAACTTGGTTTCATCATAAACAAAGAAAAGTCAATTGCTGGGTTTTTCAATAGACACAGTCTATTCTCCTACCATCGCAAAAAGGTGGCCAAAATACACTCTGTCGTTAAACATCATTTACTAAACCTGAGGGAACTTACAAGACTGTTAGGCCTTTTATTCTCCTACATCCAAGCCATTATTCCCCAGTCCCGTACACTACTGTGCTCTTCAAAGAGTAAAAGCTAGAGCTCTACGGGCAGGCCCGTGGTAAGGAGACAGAATCTCCTTGGATCAAAGAGCAAGAGCAGAACTGACTTGGTGGCTAGAAAATGTAGATGCATGGAACGGACGTTCTATCTTTGGGTCATCTCTGGATTACATTCTCGAAACTAATGCAAGTCTCCAGGGATGGGGCCATCTCTTGGGATCCAATAATACAGGGGGACTTTGATCCCACACAGAGAGAGCCCACCACATAAACTTCCTAGAATTTACCACAGGACTTTATGCCTTGATGAGTTTCAAACACGTTTTACAGGGCAGATCAGTACTGCTGAAGATGGACAATGTTTCAGCAGCAGCATATATAAATCACCTAGGTGGTACAAAATCCAGGAACCTATCAGACCTGGCCCAGAAACTGTGGATGTTCTGCCTAGAACACAAGAACTCACTCGAAGCAGAATACTTACTCGGGAAAGCCAGTATCTCAGCCGACTAGAACTCCAGACATCTGAAGGACTACAGCGATATCGTCAGATTACTAAACCTACGTTTGGGTCCATTGAGTTTAGACCTGTTTGCAAGCAGACTCCTCTCCTAACTAGAGAAATACTTCAGCTGGATGCCAGACCCGGCTGCTCCGGCTATGAATGCCTTCCTATAACCCTAGAAAGTTCATCATGCTAATGCATCCCCCCCTTCGCCATGATCTAGAGAGTCCAGCACAAAGTCAGGCAGGAAGCTTGCTCCCTAATTTTGATAACTCCCCTTTGGCCATCTCAAGCATGGTTTCCAACAATATTGGAATTGGCATGCGACATACCCTTTTTCCTTCCCACAGAAGAAGGACTCCTAATAAACACAGATGGGGAGGAACACTCTCTGATCTCGACAGGGACTTTGAACCTTCTTGCTTGGAAGATATCAGGAAAACAAGAGAAATGTAGGACTTTCAGGAAGCGCTGAGGAGCTCCTCAATGAATCCTAGGCTCATGGAATCCACAAGAGGTACAACGCAATTTGGAAAAAATGGGTTTGTTGGTGCGTGGAAAGGGACCTGGAACCTGTGGAAGCACCTATAGTCCAAGTAGCTAACTTTCTAGTAGACCAACTTGACAGGGGGCTCACTTATAGAACTGATCTGTATAGATCAGCAGTCTCGGCTGGTCACATCTTAGTAAATGGCAGAAGCATTGGCAAAAACGTGACGATATGTAGAATCCTTAAAAGTATCAGATTGCAAAGACCTCCTAAACCTAAATATGAATCTCTCTGGGATGTCAATTTGGTCCTAAAGCTATTCAACTCTTGGCCAAATAATAGATTCCTAAGCAAAAAGATGCTCTCCATGAAACTAGTCTCTCTATTATGCCTTATCTCCTGCAGAAGAGTGTCAAATATAAAAGCTTTAGAGGTAAGCAACAGATTTTACGATAATTTGGTGCAAAATTTGAATTTGTTCAATGAACAAAGACTATATCTGACTCCATCTTTCACCCTAAATTTGATGTATGCAAAAAACTGTGTGGTAGACTGTATGAAAGAAAACGATTATAGAATGAATGAACATCGCCCAGATAGCATTAACCAACTTCTCATTACATTTGTTCAACCTTTCAAAGCAGTGACTTACACTACAATAGCTCGTTAGGTAAAAAAATCTATGCACTTAGCAGGCGTCGACCCAAAGAGATTCTATGCACATCCCATAAGGGGAAAGGAGTTGCCCAATGGCTAGGGAGGTCACCTCAATTCTGGGGAACTGGGTTCGAGTCTCGACAACAACGCTGACCATCCTGTTTTTCTGGGCAAATCACTTAATCTCTCCGTGCCTAACAAACAAAAAAATGAATGTGTCCTCATGTAAAGCAACTGGTGATATGTAAAGCGCTTTGATACCTGATACCTTCGGGTCAAGTTCGCCGTATATAAAACTCTGTAAAATAAATAAAAATGAGGGGCGCCATGGCTAGCCAATCCCTCTGGAAAGGAGGCAGACCAGGGGACATCCTTAGAGCCACCGATTGTTCAAACTCTTCTACTTTTGCAAAGCATTACTGTAAGCCAATGGAACACATGCCAAATGTAGTTCTGCAGAGCTACCAACATGCATAATTGTAGCCTCCTATCTTGTAATGAAATTACAATTCTCCTAATTACCATGCCAAGAGAATGTAGATTTCATTAAAGACACAGAGGCCAACATTATCCCACCCTCCCAACCCTTTCAAGAAAAAAAGAGGGAAATATATATATATAAAACTATAGAGATATAAATATTCTCACATAGTCATTCTGAACAGCCAAATGAAGACTTAAAAAGGTAATACATTATTAATTATGTGTTTCAATGCTTAACATATGCATTTAAAAAAAAATCTCAAGTCTTTTAGATTGCTTCGTCAAGATTAATCCTTACTTGTAAAGGTTTGATCTAATAGCAAACCCTTATTTCAGACAACTGTCAAAAATCCAGAAGTCTCTCATATCATTGCCTTGAAGACACCACGCCTGCCAAGCCTACTATCCAGTTTATTCGTATTTCGGCATCCTAGTTCACCATCCATCCATCCTCCAAGGATCTTCTGTTTCCCAATTCATCGTTCCTTCAATAAGAATGCCTATTTCACCATATGTTTTGCAAATCTTCCTAATACATGCCAAGAACTTTATCCACATTTAAAAGAGGCAGATGGTCCTAAGTCCATGCCTATTATAGCCGGACTGCATTAGGTTCTAGAACAATCTAAACTGTGGTGTCATACATTAAAGTGGCTTTGTGGAGTTGGCATTAAAATATTAGTGCATAATGTTAGCCTCTGTGTCTTTAATGAGATCTAGCTTCTCTTGGCATGTTAATTAGGAAAATCACCATTTTCTGTGATGAAGGTGTTTTCTGTATTGTAACTGACATTTTTATGAGCAATCCGGTAGAATTTGATAATCTTTATCCAATGATGGGAGTTTTCCACATGACAAATGCTGTGTTGCGGTATGCAGGAAGTTATCTCAGTGGATGTGGCATAGATGATGAACTTGTTGAGGCTGAAATTTTTGGAAGCAACACTGTCCAGTCAGTATTGAGCGGAGCTCATCATGTTTGTTCATTACAAGGTATTATTATCATATCTGATGCTACAGAAACATTGCTTTGGAATGCTTTCTGGAACAAAAATGACAAATTAGGTTTTGCAGATATTATCTCAGAAGTGAACAAGGCACAGGGTGCACTTCATTCAAAAGACATAATGCTAAGCCAGGCAATGTTCAATACACTCAGTTCCAAATCAGAAAACCTGAAAGCCAAGTTCGTAGAGCTTGTCTAAGAGTGTGAAGAAAAATCTGAACTTTGCAAGTAATGGGGAAATGTTTTTACACATGATAGCTCTAGAGAAAAACTTGGAACATAGTGAGCGGGAACGTGTTTGGGAGCTGCACATGAAGAGTGTGGAGTCACTGATTGCAGTGTTTCGTGAATTCGATTGCATAAACTACCTGAGATAGGGGTCCTGGTATTTGGAAAGAGTGAGGTGCGAGAGGTGGAAAACTCATATCTCACAGAAAATTAATCCAAAGATATTTTGTGGTGAAAGACTGAGAGAGAAGGTTCCATGCTGTGGCTCCAGATTTGAAACTGGAACAGACGATCCAGAGATCACAGTAAAGCTCCAATGGAATTGTTGGTCAGATTGTAAATGTGAATATGTTGCTCATTTGCAGCTAATTTACCATGAAGTCCTTCCTATGTGCAATGTTTTCAGAGAGATGACAAATTCAAAATTAATGGACGATCGTGAAACTGTTCCTCACCACGCACTTGTGGGAGAGAGGGGATCATTTTAACAAACATGCTGAGAGCCTTCTTCATTTCATGCTGCAGCAAGGAAACCCCTTTGAAATGAATGACTGAGTCTGTGCCACTACAGAACTTCGTGACCAAACAATGTGTGGATAATGTTACAACGACACTTCTACTAGATGTCCTGGAACATGGATAAAAACTATATGCAGAACTGAAGCAGGAGAGATTTGTATTGAAAGAGAAAAAGCTGTTTGACATAATCTCTAAAGCTAAACTTCCATGCTTTAATTGCCATAGTTTCAGTTTTGTTCAACCAGCCACTGCAAAACAGGTTACAAAAAACAACTTTGCAAGCATATAGAGAGATGGATGCTGTAAAAGACAGAGGTGAATTTCTCAAGGACATTCTGTCGCAGGATCTTCTTCCAACAAGCACATTATTTGATGGCGATGCTGCAACCAAACCAGTGAAGCACAAACTCGTACAAGAGCTAGAAAAAACTTTCACCTGAAGAATTTCAATTCGAAAAGGTGTCCTCAGTGAAAACTGCTGTTGTTGTGGACTATATGTCACAATTGCGAATGGTCAAGATTTTATCCATGCAAAAATTTGGAGATGTCAATCAGACTGTTCTACTGATATTAAAGTCAGTGTGCACCTTGCAAGCACTGCACATTGTCTCTGACAGTTATCTTGAACTATCTGTCAAAGAATACAGAAGAATCAGACGAATGTCTACAAGTGGAACAATTGATTTTGCCTGCATCAAAAATTCAACACCTATACCTGTGCAGCTTGACAAATTCCGGTCATCAACATCGAACAAGATGAACTTGGAGATGTTAACCCGCTAAAACATTGCTGATGCTTCAGTGAACACTGAATTTCCAATTATTGCAAGTGGAATGATTGTAAAAGAGGAGTTGCTGCCTACATAGATATATTCAAATGGTACGGGCCATATTGTTAAAAAACTTAACAGCAAATTGTACAAAGCTGTCCTTCAAGCTGTCCTTCATGTTGTGCCACATGTTGAGTGGGCTGTTCAAAATGGTTCCAATCGAATCATTGTACCGTCAAGTGACACAGATGTTATTATTGTGCTATTTAGATTTGTTGAAATGTTCATAAGTCAAGGATTGTCAGAGTTATGGATACATTATGGAACAGGCGAGAACAGACACTTAATCCCACTTCATATTCTGTACAAGAAACTTGACCCAGAGATGCCCAGTGCTTTTATCAAGGCACGTATTCTTGTGGGTGATGGTACTATGAGCGAAACTGGAAGAAAGGTAGGAGCTTTAACTGCTGAACCTGTGAAGTTTCTAAAAGGATTTGCCAAGAAAGAAGAAGAATGTAACTTTAAAGATGTCGAAAAATACCTTGTGCTTGTGTGGAAAACGAGTTCTGACTGTCTCACATTTAACGATCTGCATTACAGTGAGTTCAAGAGATCAGTCCCACTAAGTGACCTTCCACCGACGTCATATTCTGTGCATGGGCACATTAAAAGAGCTGAGGTGCTAAAACCTACAAAATTTCTAAAGCCTCTACTGACAGAACTTGCACGTATATGTACGCGCAAACCCTGTACTACAAAAAGATGTCCATGTTGATATGCTCTAAACAAAGGTTCAATGTTCTGAAAATGTACCACGAGCTATGAAAATGTGTCTACAGCAGGAGTGATAAACATTATTTTTTTCATATTCAGATCATAAACATTGGTGTATACATAAAAGGATTAAAAATCATTATTATTGGTTTCATTTTTATATATGTCCCTTCTTAATCTATTATAGCTAACATTTTGGAAAAATGGCATATGAGTTGCTCTGAGGAGTTATATTCTAATCTGTCCCTATACGACTACTTGCCCCACAAAACCTATGTTTATCAAAATGAAGTCTATAGGTCTCATAGTTCCTGAAATATTATATCATCACTAAAACACATCTGCCGTTTTTAGGTTGAGCCTGGGCAGCGCATACGCTGCTCTGCGAGGCATGCTGTAGTCGGAGTATGGATGTGAGGCTCTGCCCACTCCCCTCCCAGATTTTTCATTGGCTATGTCATTGACCTTGGTAAATGGTAGTTTCTGATTGGTTAATAGGCTTGGTAGTCCCTCCTTAGTACTTCCTTGTCTTCATTTGTAACCTCCCATGGTGACACCCCTGTGACATGTGTTGCTGCTCAGTATGCTTTAATTGCATCCCCCAAGCACTATATTGTTAAATGCTTTTCACCTGCCTGAAAACCGTCAGGATGCACTCTCTTGTACGACTCATTTATTTTGTTCCATAGCACGGCATCCACAGTGCCGGTCGCGCCTTTGGTTTATTTGTGGCGCCGAACGCGGCTGTATGTACTTTTTCTACATTTTTAAACTTTTGTTTGTAACAGCGCCCCATGCAGTGCTTTCACTTTAATTGCCGCCACACCCCTTTCTTCAGACGAGCCGTGTCTAAGGAAAGGGGCACGGCCGCCATTAAAGTGAAAGCGCTGCATGGGGCGCTTTTGCAAACAACCATTTGCAATGCAATAGGTCTCGTATTTTCGAGAGTTTAGTAAATGTGAGACCTATTGAATTGCAAATGCTTGTGTCGTCCAGACATATTCAGCCTGGATCAGCAATGTCTACGCAAGCTAAATTACTTCTCTAATGATCCAAAAAACAAATTAAAAATGAAAATCTCTAGACAACAATTTTTTTATGGAGGTATATCAGAGGGCCGGGATTATTTAGGGGAATTGAAAAGCATTTCGCACACACATTCAAAACTTTGATATATTAGTGTATATGCTCCTGTCAAGGGCAAAAGTAACTCTGTGTCCTGGATATGAATATGAATTAACCGTAATCATAACCACAACCACAACCATCACGATAATCATGACCATAACCATAAAGCATTAGTACATCAATAAAACCTAGAAGTATCCAAGTGTAAGTCACTCCGACGCTGGGAAGTTGATTTGACAGCTTGCATTATTATATGCATTTAATATGCTATATTTACTTCCTTAAAGGCCCAGCGTGAATGGGTGTGGCGCAGCAGCCAGTGCGCCTGACCCTGGACCATGGGATTCACGGTTTGATCCTCAGCGCCAGCGGCAGGTTAGCCCAGCACCATATGACTCTGGGCAAAAGCTCACTTAATCTTCCTGAGGGCCCCCAGTGACGGGACACCTCACCGGTGGTAGTTGTGCGCTTTACAAATGCTGGTATAATAATTATAATTAATACTGCACACTCAAAAGCACTGAGGCCTAGGCCCAAAATGATGGATACCCTTCAGCTAATCCAAAAGCTAAAATGGCCTTTATTCTACCTTGGTGTAGTTGTCATTTAAAAAAGATACATGTGCACCATTGCGTGCGTCACTGGCTGTTGCCCATCTGAGGTTCCTACCCAGGGCAGATACCCCATATCTGTCAGACATTGGGCAAGACAAGAGTTGTTAAATCACACTGACGTTTGATTAGAACTGAGAACTTACTGAATAGCCAACTGCTGAGAGAAACTAGGCAGCCTCTTTCATTAAAGGTGAAACCATATTTTTGGTAGGAGTACAAGAGCTGAAATATTAACCTTGCTGCCTGGTGAGGTCATGAATACTCCCCCCTGCCTTTGAGCAACATCTTACTTAAGGGACGCAATGCTAGGATGCGATCATAGGGGATCACATGACCTTCCTTATGCGCTATCCCCCCCACATGTTCTTGATGGAAAGCCGCAAAATGCTTATCCGCTGCATTCCCTTAGTTGTTGATCACAGCAACGTAACTTCCGGGCTATGACCCCCTTGGATCCTATGGGTCGTGTTACCCATCTTAGAGAAACATTTTGTCGTGTAAGAATATGCTGGTCGAGCCCTTGCCAGTGTGCACAGTTAAAAACTATTGGAAATATGATTTGCTCACAATCTGGTAATGGTAGGCTGCCCCCTGAGGCTTGAATGTCCCTTTAGGTGTCCTTTAGCAATATTTATAGGCGGTCCTACCAAATGCCATCATCCTATGCATCTAGGTTCATTAAAGCAGATGCTATTGGACTACTCCCGTCCTAAAAAGAGCTTCCAACTTAGCCACTGAATAATTTGCCTAGGGTCACACCTTGCGAATGATGGGAGACAGCCAGTCCAAATCAACACTCCCCCCCCCTTAAAAAAATTCAAAAACAGGGAAGAAATCAAAAGAAACATTGCTAAAACTTAATTTTTTTTATTTTTCAGGCGAAATGGAGACATGGAACTCTGCTTGAGAATATTCCTCGCTGTATTGTAATAGATTGGAAGTCATATTTAACACAAAGTGATAGAGTGCTCTTTTCAGAACTGGCTGAAAGCATTTTATATTTGAAATGAAGGTTTTTTATGGTAGCGTGTACATCTATGACATAAATAAACTACTCTGCTTTTTGTCCCCTGCTTCATCGGACACTGGAAATACTAAATGCCATAATACACATCAAGGCGTACATTATCATATGATGTGTATCATGTTGGGCCTTTGGTAACCAATATAAACCCACTGACCTTTCAGGCTTATTTTCTATGTTAGCAGAAACGTTCAGTTCCTTCATTTCCTGTCAATATACTGTAGGAACACTTTATCATATACTGTCTGTAGCGATGAGCTTCTGGTAATCATATGAACCGCAAGGCCTTTCTTTTCAATTGCTATAGGTCACCCTGGTTCCATATTTTCACAGTAGCCTTACTCTGCTCTGTACCACATGCATCAATATACAAATAACCTTCAGTTTATTGAGGAAATAGAACACAAGTCATCTGACTAGCAAAACAAAACACTACTGGAAGGAAATAAAATAGAAATGCCGAATACTTTGAAAATGAAAATCATCCAAAAAACGAGTACTAAAACACATTTGTCTGTGCTTGAGAACAGTTTTAATTATTATAAAGCAACTACAAATAGACAAAACTAAACCCTGATGAGTCAGAGATCCTACTCTTTGGAGGAGCCCACCTAATTTGGGATGCAACTTGGTGGCCCAAATCACTAGGATCTGCACACTCGCCCAAACAGGTCGCAAAAAACCTGGTCATTCTTCTAGACAATGCACTAACCATGCAGGACCACATCCGTGCATTGTGCAGGAGAAGCTTTGCTACATTAATACTCCTAAAAAGGCTCATAAGCAAACTGGATTACTGGAATGCGCTCTATGTGGGCATGGCAGACTACCTCTTCTCTCATCTGCAGGTAATCCAGAATGCGTCTGCAAATTGGTGTGCAACAAAAGCAAGTACAGCTCGGTATCACAATGCATGAGGGAGCTCCATTGGTTGCCTGTGCGCCAAAGGGCTAGATTCAAGCTCCTGGGCCATGCACACAAAGCCCTACGCCATCACAGCCCCAAAATCCTACAAGATATAATCGAATTATATGCTCCTACACAGAATGTAAGGTCGTGCAATCAGGCAAAGGCAAAACCAAAATGTAATAAGACGGCCAGGGCAGGGGAACGCTCTTTCTCCCATCTGGTAGCAACTCACTGGAATGAACTACCTCTAGAACTTTTTCATACCGATGACTATATGTCATTTAGAAAGAAGCTGAAAACCTATCTGTTCCCCAGGGTCTAACAATTCACACAGAGGCCTCTAACGCTACCTCACCCTCACTCAGGTTTTCGCTGTCCTAGCGCCATGGTATCCGCTTGGATGAATGTTGTACTTATAAACAAATAAATAAGTAAATAAATAAACAAAACATCCAAGTTAAATCTTTGGTTGGAAATTTTAAAACAGGCACACCTGAGGTTTACCCCATTGATGAAAAACATTTACAGAAATTAGTTTAAAAAAACAACTATTGCTCCATACATTGTGGATTTTCTATTTTGTCTTCAACATTTTAACTATCCTTCTAGTACCTATGAAAACATAAAATCGAATCGGAGAGGAGATCTAGCAGCCCCACTTAACGACCCTATTTTCCAGCCTAAACAAAACATCTAAGAAAATAAGCGAACAAGCCCTCTTTTTATGAAAACTGATTCCCAGCATTCTTCGGGATGACGGTTATCCTCACGCCAACCACACAATATGAATTATGACATTGACCGTCCTCGCTTCTTCTCTTTCATTATATTTTATTCAAATATAACATGTTGGTTTCTTTATTGCAATTCATCTCGAAATACAAAAATCCTATCCCTGTCTTTAAACAGAGCACAAAAAAGTCAATGTATTATCCCTACACATGAACAAGTCCAGGTGTAAATACATTTATGCTTTTAAAAGATTACAGTGTCACCAAGGATTGCGCAGCCCACAAACACGTAAACCTCAGGCAAGCCAGATAAGCACTGCAGAGGCAGAAAAGCCGAGCTGGAGAGACATGGCGCTCTTGGCCTGGGCTCATTTAACATTCTGCGAGAGTTCACCAGAGGTGCACCGAGTGAAATGAGATGAAGGCAAATCAATAACATTTTATGGAGACCTAGAACAGCAAATCCTCTTGGATTTCACTGCACTTTATTAGCAAGCCGGATTTTGCTTTGTTTTGTATTCATTACATCTTCCTGCGCGATTTCATAGCAATGTTCACTGAATATAGAAGTGCAGAGTAAGTGCGGCATGTGGAAGGGGTTTTCAAATTTGTAAAGCACGGTACAAATGCTTTCCAGCGTGGGGTCTCCAGCCAGTAGCTCGTGAGCTACTGTAGCTCTCCAGCTACTTCCGAATGGCGCACCTGTGTGCAGCCCAGCTTATTCATTTAGAAAGCTTTTGCTTGGTTGAATTAATATGCATATACAAAAAAAATAAGATTATACAACACTAATAATATTAGTAGCTCTCAACGCATTTTACTGAACATAAGTAGCTCCTAGTACAGAAAAGGTTGGAGACCCCAATCCAGTCCTTCTTTATGATGGATTTATGTACATAGTGACAGGATATTGGGTGCAAACAATATTTATACCAATTGTTGATTTTTGGATATTGGGAAATTGTCTTAATCAGTGACTTGTATCTTATATGTATGTTGAAAATTATTTAACCAAGAGTTGAAAAAAATCGACATAATTTGACATGTTGGTACCACAGAAATAATAGTGGAAATTATAGGTCATCCGGGGGAGTTATCTAATGTCTTTTGGATCTTAGCAACCAAATACAATACTTGAGCAGATAGTTCTTGATTAGTTAGAAACCATTTGTTTTTTTAATAAATTCACTTTTTTTCTTCTACTCTGTATAACACGTGTTTAATGATTCCTGTAGAGCACTGTGTGGGTTGTCTACTTCCATCCAATTTCTATATCTGACCGTTATATAAGTTATCCATCCAGTTTTCTAAATCATTCCATAATAACAAAGTCTCTAGCCTTACCTGCTTCTTTGAATTCCATTCTTTGATTATTAGCTACATTGTTGAATAATATTTACTTCCTAATGATTAGATTAGAATATTTAGATCTTTTGTTATGGGATATTTATTTCAAAACTTTCAAAATTAGTGATTCCTTAATGGCAAGAGTTTGTTTTTGTTAAAGATGGTAGAAGGTACTTTTCTCTTTGAACTCCATATATTAAGGTTTTTGTCCTGTTCCCTGTGGAAATTGTGAAACAATTACTTTAAATATGAGTTTACGCATTGTAGTGTAGTTCCTATTTTCCCAATAGGCTCTGCGCATTGGAATAGTACCTACAATAGTAAAGGCCTAGACCAGACGTTAACTAGGTCTACTACTGTCGATACTAGACTTAATTTTTGGGTTTGCCAGCTAAGCTCAGAGTTCGCTAGAAACTTTCTCGAATGTTCAAGGAAGGATTAACTCCCCTGATTAGACAAGAAGGGATTTAGTTTCTGACAACCATAGAACATGACAACTTTGCTCTCCCCTAATCAAGAGTCAATCTCAAGAGTCGTGTGAGCACAAGGCAATTATTTTACTCAGTCAGTACGTGCATTCTTAGTCTCATCAGAATGTAGAGAAAAGGAAGAGACGGGCGTGTTCAATAAAAGATGTTATTTATTGATCAGTCTCTTTTCTCGTACAAGAGAAATGGATCGATATTATTGCAATACTTATAGTTAAGTAAAGTGCATACATTAAAAGCAATAGTATAGAATAATACTGTAAAAACATTGATATGGTTTCTGAGCCATATGATGTTTAAAATGATTAAAATATATTTACATACACATATACATTTGACTAAACGTACTCAACTGGTGTTTCTAAATACGCCTACCCCGTGTACCTGACCTAAGTCTAATGCGTGGGCGGGAATAGAAAGTTACAGTTTAAGTTAAGTTTGTTTTTGCCAAGTGAATAACTAAAGAATTCTCTAGGAGGGGTTATTCAGTTCTGTACCTGGAATTTAGGATGGATGAGGAATGGTATCTCTTTCTCTGCTCTCGATATTCCAGGCTGCCTGCGAGGGCTACCCGGAAGCGCCGGTGCTGGGTCTCTCGGCTTGAGATAGCAGCGCGTCTCTCAGCGCGTCAGGAAGGCGGGGCTGCTGCCAGCGGGGTCTGCTTCTGCTCTCGATTTCGGCAAGTATGGCTGCTCCGTCTTGTCACCACGCGTGTGTTTGCATAGGGCAAGGTCGGCAATATTTATACCTTAAAGGTGCCGGGATTGACGTAAGGATGGACATAGGTACGTCAATAAAGATGTCATACGACTTGCTCGTTAGCACATTCTTTACTAAAGTTCTCTGTGAAATCAAAACAATGGCCGCACGGATTATCCAGGTTGTCATAGGTTTGATTTGTTATGAGAACGTCGTATGCCTTATCAGGGGCTGGAGGAATGTCGCTTGTCTAATTAGATCTCAAGCGTTATGACCTAATCAGATAACACGTTCCTGTGCCGTAGTGTGACTGCGTCAGATAACGGTATCTGCATCATGGGGGATTTCTTGCCTCATGGGCTGACTGTTAGTTAACTAGCTAGGTAGTTTAACCAGAATAGGGTCAGGAATAGGGGGATCGATTCAGAACCTATAGAAATACACGACACCCACTCCACGCTAACTATGGTCATATCTACTAATCTATGCATAGTATAACATAGTACAACATACTATAGAGTATAGTGTATACCTTACCACCCCAAAATACATAAATGCATTTCGAAATTTTCAAATATACTGAAAAATTGCAGTCATATATATTGTAAGCACTTAAGCTATGAATTAAATGCAAAAGTAAACACGCATTGTTATGCATTATTGCTTTTTGGTATATGAGAAATACACATGAAATGGCTCTTAAATATAGCTATACAGAAAGGAAGTTCGAGACCATTTCATCACATAATAAAATATTTGTGAACATACCAGCGGGCAGCTAAAGTCTATATAAAGTCTCTAAAAATAGAAATCTTAGTTCTCTAGGAATAGTTTCTTACTTTAAGCAGAAGATCAGTGTCCCGGGGAAAAATATATAGAAAAATATTTTAAGGGCTTGCTGAAAAAGTTGCTGTCCGTGAACTGGATTGTAATTGTTCATGTGACTTTATTTTTAATGTTGAAGGCCGAATTCAGGGAACGCCGTGTGCGAGTTTACTCAAAAGTCTCTATTTCTGTTCCGGAGAGAACATCATATCATTCAGGCTTTCGAAAAAACTGTCAACAGCTTCATGGGAAAGTTCCACTAAGTCGGAAATAGGGGTAACCATGCATTCATGCGCATGATTGTCTCCATTGACATTCTGATTTGCATTGCTGACAGAAGGTCGTACCTGTTCGATGCTGCTTTCATCTTGAACTTCACTACTCCTCAATCGTAGTGGTGAAGATTCCAGGAATGCCGTCATCAGAATTGGCAGCCTTTGAGGGCAGCACAAAGCGTGAACCTTGGTAGGAACCAACAGTGTATCTGCATCCACTGGCGCATCCGATTGTAGCGTCAGACAGGTGTCTAACACGCATTCTTCTCCGCATAGCAGACACCTTAGTACAGGTAAAACACACCTTTGCCACATTGGTCGAAATGATAGAAACCAAGTCATGTTTAGGTCTCTAAGCCGGGAGAGTCCCAGGATTTTTGATATCCGGTCCCGGTATCCAATGGCTAGGATCGTTTCTTCCATTGTCGCGAGAGTTTGATCTGTGACATGGGTTGCCATAACGAAAAATAAGGACTAGGAATAGGATTCCTGCAATTAGTCCTAGGATCAGGGGAAGTCCGCCAAAAATCGAATGGACGAAATCTGGAAAAATACCCAGTATGGCTTTGAATGGTGTTAATGCCATCGAAAATACTGTCTTAAATACCTTTGAGACCCCTGTGGTATCAGAAATATTTAAGATTTCGCTTAGGATTTCCGCGAAATGTACGGGGGAATTAGTTGATAATAATGTATGTATCTCTGCAGTCGTCCTTGCGACTTGTAGATCATACGTTTCTTTAGATGACGTGAGCCTTGTAGGCGTCTGAAGAAGCACTGTTTTTATTCTGCTTAAAGTATCTATTCGAATAGAAGTAATTTTCAAACCGGGCCATGCCCTTGCCTCCCTGTCTGGAAAGGAGCTGGGGAACAAAGAACGTCCACAGCACTTGACCTTCGCCGTCGTGGTGACGAGATAAGGAGTCCCGGGCATAAGACTACAACATCTGCGGTCTACAATAAGAATGTAACTCCCATTATAGAGTCTTTGAAAGAATAGTTCTATTTCAGTTGCAGGTGCGCCTTGCTGGTGACATGAAAGGTTGTATGAATTCCCTTCACAGGCTCCGTGCAAACTAATACCGTTACACAGAAGCGTGCCGCTTAGTGACATAGCACAATTGTTGCCACTAAGAAACACTTTCTGTCCTTTGTTACTGACACATGCATGTGAATAGGGCAGGTTCCAAGTTGTTTTAAGGTACCCCTTCCCCAATTTCTCGTACATGCCAGCCTGTATATATTTTTGGCAGTATTGAAACCTGAAGGTTGAGATTGGAATGTTTATGATTCCGTGGATTATCCATTCACTGACAGGTCGTTCTGACATTGTCATTGGTAATCTTTCTAGTTTTTCAATGCTCAAGATTGTATAATCAGCACCCTTCTGCGCCATACCGATTTGTCTATCAGTAAGGTTAAAGATTTGGAATAGTGACGTTGTGTTGATTAAACGCAAAGGCACATAGCCTGAACGCAGATTTTGTAACGTCCAGCCAAGCTGTACAATAGAGCGCAATTGTGACTGACCATGTTGTAATAACAGTAAGTCTTGCGATAATATATCGATTGCTGAAGACACAATGCTGTCCAATGAAAATATTCTGGAGGACAGAGTCATTAACCCATTGTCCACTACAGAAAGTGATTTTTCCAAATTGATACGGTCAATTTCCCGTATTCTTTCTGCTGTTTCAATTTGAGTAACCTTCCAGGCCTCATTGTATGCTGCATATACAGAGGCTGCTATGAAACGCTTTTGACGCTGTTTGCGTGGTCCCAGTATGAAATCACGCAAGTCAGCACCATCAGTAAGTAAAGTTAGGTGTTGCTTAATTTCAGGCAGTGTGGAAGTCTGTAGCCATTGAAGGCATAATTTGCCCACACTGTAGGTTGTTATTATCCCTGGGTGATGTCTTTGGGGATATCTAGGGTCTGGCCTTGTCATTATGAAACCCTGTGTTTTATTCAGGAATCTATCTTGACAGTTATTTGTATCTGTGGGCCAGATCAACCATTGTTTCCAATCAGGATGTGTTCTGTTTTGGTTAAGTATATGGTTTATGTCTATTTCTTCATCTGTATCAGAGTTATTGCTAAACATTGTTGGCTTTGGAATAGACAGGTTATTTAAATCTTTGATTTTGGCTAAGCCAAGACAGGTGGTTTGTTGAACAGTGTCATTTAAAAATATCATTTGTTCTGGGATCATGCAGGCTCTAAACAAAGCTTCTATACCCTGTACTTGCCATTCTTTTGTACCCCAAACACTTTTCAAATCAACATTTTTGTCCCAATAATCAAATCCAAAAGTATTCATCTTTTCAAAGAATGAATCTGAATATATCAATTTTGTGTTGGTTATCATGGTTTTCATCCCTGTCTTGTTTGACAATTTGTAATAAAATGTTTCAGCATTAGTTATGTTAAAACCTGAAAAATATGAATATTTGTCATAAACGGTTCTAGAGCTCCCTTTTGGAGGTGTAGCACAATGTTCCCATTGATTATAATTTAAAACATTTCTAGGTTGTGCAGATTTATGCAAGAAATGGTTACCATAATGGTTATAGCAATACATACTATCATAATTTGTAGAACCTTGCAAATAATCATGTTTTGTAAATTTAGCAGACATTACTAAGTCAGACATCATATTGTTTATACTTTCAAAGTCCCAATCATCAGCAAATGAGTTTGGTTTTGCAAAGTCACTCAAAGAGATCTTGATTTGGTGTGGATATTTCAGGATCTCAACCGGACCATAAATTTCATAGTCAGTGTTGTCCCAGGCTACCCCACCAGGTATCGGATTGGCTGTGAAGTTGGCTGAAGAAAGTTCTGGAGAAAGTTCTCTTTTCTCGACGTGTGAAGATGTGTGTGGTTTGAGGACCAAGTTGATGTTCTGACTTGCTGTGTCCATTTTAGCATATTTTCCCTCAATGAAGCGTCCCAAAGTAAATACCATGATGAGCCAAAGTATGAGGATAAATGCACCAAAACCCACCCAAAATTCAATCCATGGAGAAACCAGATATGTTTCTTTCAGTTGTTTCAAAAGTTCCTTAGCTTTGTCTTTAAAGGATTTTGATGATGGCTGTGTTTTTTGTTCGCTGAAACCTTCAGAGGAATCATCGAAATTGATGAAGTAACCAGATGCAGTTCTGTCAATTGTTCCAATTGGTTCAGGATTTTTGTTTCTTGCATTTTCACTTGGAACTTCATTGTAGATTGGTGTGTCTCTGCTAAATGTTTTTATTTGGGTTTTCAGAGGTCTTAGTTCTATTGCATTGTTGCATAGTCCTTGTTGTTCTTCTGTAGGCGTTTCGAATGTGATGAGCCTCTTTGATAGGACCTCTGTACTGGTAGCAAACCTTGGTGTTCTGCTACTTATTGGGAGTCCACTTGGCCTACTGTTTGTTATCGGCCACATGTTGTGGTTTTACCAGGTCGATGGATACAACTCGGTTCTCCTTTTTTCCAGCAAGTGGCGGTAGTACAACTGATCTTGTCCCGTTGACAGACAAGACAGGAACTGCTTTTCTGTAAGAAGGCCCAAATTCCTTCTTTACCGCGATCTTTTCCCTGACTAGATCCCCGACTTTTGGAATCCAGACAGGTCTTGCTGGGACAGGTGGTGATTCTTCAGTGGTTGTTGGCTGTTGTTTCAACTGTATGTTGCTCAGGTCTTTTCTTGTTTTGTTTAAGTCCTGCAAAATAGCCAAACGGTCTTTGACATCAAAGGTTTTTTCTATTACCACTGAAGTCTGACTATCAAGGTCAGAGATCAACATCCTAGTTCCGAATAATAATTCGTACGGACTGAATCCCTTCAGAGAATTTCTTGGCAAGTTATTTAGACTACGTTGGACACTTATTAGATGTTTGACCCACCCAGCTCCCGAACCTAATGTCCTTTCCATTATAGATTGCTTTCTGCCTTGGTTTTTTCTTTACACCATCCCATACCCTCAGGAAGGAAGTGAGAAGATTCCCGCTGGGCTGTGCTCATTTGGCCATGTTTCCCCCCCAGGCTGGTTTGCCTGAGTGAAAGAAATGGTCGAACGTAGCATGCTCTTAGCGTATATGCCATTTAGACTCGCAAATCTTGTATAATAGTCCGGACGTCAGCCGAGTGCTGTGGATCTACATTATAAGTGGAAACTAGCCTGTATATGTTAATCGCAAGCCATTCTTTTTGCTGGTAATATTATCTGCCTTGATTCGACGAGGTATTAAACTGCTTCTCTCCCCACTGCGATCTCTGTTGCAGTTTGGGCAGTTTTTTACAAACATGGTGTAGTGCAGGCTCATGCCTGGCCACCAGTACCGTGATTGTAATTCTTCCAGAGAATCTTTTAATTTAAGGTGTCTGAGACCCTCGCCCATGTGTGCGTCTGCGATTAACAAGTGTCTCCTGTCCATGTTTGGAATCACTCTATCCCCCACTCCAGGGATTCGAGCAAAAGGGACGGAGTTTGCATCGATTATGTATGTATAATTGAGTGGATAGTTGATCGGTAACGCTGAGCAGTCGCCTTTTGATGACGTTTTCACCGCCAGCAATGTTTCACCGTCAATGTATTTTAATGTACGCTTTTTTCGATCTACGGGAGCCGGTTTAGTGGCTGCCGCTGCGGCTGCTTCAGCCAATGAATTCCCTACAACGTGAACGCCATCACTCTGATGACTCAGTGAGTGAGTCACGTGAGTCTTTGGTAGTTCTTTCTTCAAAAGAGCTACTTGTTCCCAGAGAAGTCTCTGCTTTATTGGTGCATCTGTGTCATCTTTGTAACCGTTCTGAATCCATGTCTGCAAATCCTTGTTATATGCTTTGACGCAGAAATATGAATCTGACACTATAAGCGTCGGGAATTCGCGATCCGCATTATCTAGCGCCATTTTCAAAGCTATTATTTCAGTTTGTAGTTCTGAATTAGTTACTACTGAGTGTGATTTTGTTAATAGAGGTTTTAATATACCTCCGCGCCACACTTCTTTTGTGATCTCACATGTGGGATTGTATGCATGTTCTCCCCAAACGGAGGGTTGAGCATGTCCGTCTGTATAGATTACACAGGCGTAATGTCGTAGAGGCAGAATGTCGATCGGCAGAGGATACGTCTTTTCATATTTTAGATTTTTTAATTCTTCTAGTTCTGGATCAAAGTAGTAGTATACTTTGTCCGTTGTGATTGAATTCACCCATTGTATCCATTCTGGATCCAATGTTGTTGATGGTAAATTACACGGTGTTGTTAATGCCTCAAAGGCTGATTCAGCTGTTCTGACTGTGATATGTCTACCGTCAGCTATGTCTTCTTCTCTAGCTATTGCGGTTTGAACTGCTTGAACAATTTTTCCTTTGTTGCTGAATCTCTGTTCAGCTTTTGTGTACAAGTGTGATTTGATTGCAATTGGTACCTTTTCTCCCTCATTAGAGGTCAGGTATGTGAATCCGCATCTCCCTGGGATGACTCGGATCACAAGGTTGCGTGTATTATCACGGGTTTCTAATTTTGTCTTAATTAGCATGTCTGTTTGTAAGGATCTCAAAATTTCTGTGTGTGTTTGAGTCCAACTGGATCTTTTAAAGTCTGGTTTAATTAGATCGTAAAGGGGTTTCACCCTTTCTGCGTAATTTGCAATGTATGTTCTTCCGAAATTTAGGAAGCCTAAAATTGACTGTAGGTTTTTTAGTGTTTTAGGAGCTTGGATAACGGCACATTTCTCTAGGAAATTGTCTGCCAGGCTTTTACCTTCACTTGATAGCTCATATCCTAAGAATAGGACCGTCAGATGGGCAATTCTGGACTTTTTGAAGTTGAATTTGTAACCCTCTGCAGCGAAACCAAGTATTATGGTGTTCACTCTTTTCAAGTGAGTCTCCAAGTCATCATCTGTTAAGTAAATGTCATCGACATAAGATAATGCTTCATCATCATATAGTTGTAGTAATTCTGTTACTCTCGCTGAGAATACCCCCGGGCTGTTCTTGTACCCCTGGGCTAACCGACAGAATTGTTTTTGAGTGCCATTTACTGAGAATGCAGTTAAATATCTGCTCTCTGGTGCTATGTTTTGACAAAAGAATCCATTGGAGATGTCCAAGGTTGTTTTGTATTTTTTGCGCACTATGTTATTCATTAGTGCAGCACTGTGTGAGTTTTGCACTGCAAAAGTTTTGCAACATGTGTTAAGGTGTCGGTAATCCAAAACTAGACGGTACGAATTGTCTGGTTTGGAGACCGGAAACAAAGGATTGTTCATTTGTGAGGTGCAAGTTTCAATCACCCCCTGGTATTCTAGCTGATCTAATATTTCATTTACTTGTTTTTTAGCTTCTTGCTTAATTGGGTACTGCCTTTGTGCAGTTGGTTGTGATTTTAACTGGATTTTGTGAGGAGGAGAATCCTCATCCCATCCTACATCATTTTTATATAAAGCAGGTGCTAAGGCCACTGCCCACTTTCTAGCAAGTGTGTATTTTTTATGAATCGGGATTTGATTCGAGAAGGCAGGCATAATTACTTCTTCCCCATGAGGGCACTCCCTGACAAACTCTGGTGGCCAGTCTTTTTCAGCTAGAAGGATGTCATAACCCTTTGAGAGGTTATCCCAAAATAGTCCCCTTATTTTCCTAGTCTTATCTCCCTCTATACGTAATGTTATCTCGTATATCTTGTGGGGCTTGCTAACTCTGGTGTCTGCAGTTTCCACTTGAAGGTATTCATTCGTGTCCACTGTCTCCAGATGATTCATAAGGACTTTGCGAGCTATGCTCACCTCTGCTGCGCTGTCTAGCATTGTCTGAGCCCATTCTCCGTTTTTCAGTTGTGTCCTCAGTATTCTCGGCATTGTTAACTACCTTGATACTGGCTACCTTCTTTTTTGGAAATTGTAATTTCTTTTTCAGTTGAGCAGGTTCCTTGTCTTTGGACTTGGCGTGCTCTTCTGATCGTCCTCTTCTTTCCGATTTCTGCGAGGAATTCTGAAAAGATTGAGAGGGACGTGTATCAATGTCTTGATATCTATCAGGTTTTTTAATATTATCCCTATTTCTAAGGTTATATCTATTCCCAGAGGGGTCACTCTGGGGTGATCTTTGTCTCGGGTTTGGAGATTTCTCTCTTCGCCTAGGAGACCTTCCTCTGGACTGGAATTTCTTTTCTTTAGGATTGGATTGTTTGTTCCCATCCCAGTTCTTTTTTGGTGAATTATTATTATTAAAAAATATTTTTTCTGGACTTGTAGTCAGTTGCGGTTTTACTGGTATTCCACCTAGACTATCTCTGCCTAGTTCTTCATAGGATTTTTCTATGATTCTGGCAATTTCAGCTGGTTGGTCTGCTATATCTGTCTCTTTTAACCTCTGGCGGATCGCCACGTTTGCTGCTTCACCTTTTATGTTGGCTAGTAATATAGCCGAAACCTGTTTGAAGTCTTTTAGTAGTTTCATACCAAGAGTTAAAGCAGGTTCTGGACCGTATTCATCTTGAATTTGTTTAAGCACATCTGGTATTACCGAAATGGATGGAACACCGTGCGTTTTTGTATAGATGGAAGCAAAGACTGTACCCCAAGTGTCACAGTCCTCAATGTGTGGTGCGATTCCCATTGGGAGACATATAGTCAGAATCCTGTGTTTTTCCAGCGGGGTGGTGTCAGGAAACACCGCCTCTATTTGGGTAATTTTCTGTGCCAACCAGAATGGTATTTGTTCCCGTTTAGCTGGAACTTTACCTAGGCAGGATTGGATGTTCTGTGGTGTAATTTTATTTGTGTTCCCCTGGTGAGGGGTCAGCTGTGGAAGTTTAATCGCTGGCTGAATTGTTGAAGTCCGCATTACATACTGAACTAATTGTCTGTGAATTTTTAGTAGTTGTTTTAGCTGTATTAACAGCTCTGCTGCAGGCATTCTTTCGATGTCTGGATGTGGTGTGTATCCGGCTAAGACCGGCCACGTTGCTCCTGGTCTTCCTAAAGGACCGAGCCTTGTAATGTGATTGTTATGTATTAGGGCGCCATCAAATAAGAGCAAATGCTCTTGGAATTTGAGTGGTACTTCCACCTCCTCGAAAGGAGTGTAAATGTCAGGAGGTTCCTCTACTTTGTAATAGTGGAAGTACTTTGTTACAGCATTTGCTGCTGGAAAATGTATCTATGTATAGTATACCTCTGTCTGCCGATATTCGTGTGCCTCAATTACGAATATGACTGTGCCACCTCTAGGTGTCAGTCCATTTTCTATAAGTTTTAAGGTTATAGATCTCCTTTTGGCGACCTGGATGAGTATTATATCCGGGTCTGCTGTTTGCATGGTAGCATCAGCATCTGCTATTTCAGTAGCTAATCTAATTGCCTCTCTTTCATCATCACTCTCTGCCATTTTACAGATAGGATGGTATTATTTTTATTTGCAGATCAGGTTTCTTTATGGAAACAGAGATTAGATGCACAATATTTTGGAACTGTTTATCCTTCAACGTTGACTAGACCAAGAACCATACATAGGAGTTCCCTCCTGCGAGGTTTTGGAGGATATAATAACCTTTCACCCACTCCAGACGTCTTTGGAGTATTCGGGAAAAGGGGTCTGAGTGAGAAAGCACGACTGAGTTACTCTAAATGTCTTACGTTAGTTTTATCGCCCTTTCCAAACGCATTGGGCGCCATGTAGTGTAGTTCCTATTTTCCCAATAGGCTCTGCGCATTGGAATAGTACCTACAATAGTAAAGGCCTAGACCAGACGTTAACTAGGTCTACTACTGTCGATACTAGACTTAATTTTTGGGTTTGCCAGCTAAGCTCAGAGTTCGCTAGAAACTTTCTCGAATGTTCAAGGAAGGATTAACTCCCCTGATTAGACAAGAAGGGATTTAGTTTCTGACAACCATAGAACATGACAACTTTGCTCTCCCCTAATCAAGAGTCAATCTCAAGAGTCGTGTGAGCACAAGGCAATTATTTTACTCAGTCAGTACGTGCATTCTTAGTCTCATCAGAATGTAGAGAAAAGGAAGAGACGGGCGTGTTCAATAAAAGATGTTATTTATTGATCAGTCTCTTTTCTCGTACAAGAGAAATGGATCGATATTATTGCAATACTTATAGTTAAGTAAAGTGCATACATTAAAAGCAATAGTATAGAATAATACTGTAAAAACATTGATATGGTTTCTGAGCCATATGATGTTTAAAATGATTAAAATATATTTACATACACATATACATTTGACTAAACGTACTCAACTGGTGTTTCTAAATACGCCTACCCCGTGTACCTGACCTAAGTCTAATGCGTGGGCGGGAATAGAAAGTTACAGTTTAAGTTAAGTTTGTTTTTGCCAAGTGAATAACTAAAGAATTCTCTAGGAGGGGTTATTCAGTTCTGTACCTGGAATTTAGGATGGATGAGGAATGGTATCTCTTTCTCTGCTCTCGATATTCCAGGCTGCCTGCGAGGGCTACCCGGAAGCGCCGGTGCTGGGTCTCTCGGCTTGAGATAGCAGCGCGTCTCTCAGCGCGTCAGGAAGGCGGGGCTGCTGCCAGCGGGGTCTGCTTCTGCTCTCGGCTTCGGCAAGTATGGCTGCTCCGTCTTGTCACCACGCGTGTGTTTGCATAGGGCAAGGTCGGCAATATTTATACCTTAAAGGTGCCGGGATTGACGTAAGGATGGACATAGGTACGTCAATAAAGATGTCATACGACTTGCTCGTTAGCACATTCTTTACTAAAGTTCTCTGTGAAATCAAAACAATGGCCGCACGGATTATCCAGGTTGTCATAGGTTTGATTTGTTATGAGAACGTCGTATGCCTTATCAGGGGCTGGAGGAATGTCGCTTGTCTAATTAGATCTCAAGCGTTATGACCTAATCAGATAACACGTTCCTGTGCCGTAGTGTGACTGCGTCAGATAACGGTATCTGCATCATGGGGGATTTCTTGCCTCATGGGCTGACTGTTAGTTAACTAGCTAGGTAGTTTAACCAGAATAGGGTCAGGAATAGGGGGATCGATTCAGAACCTATAGAAATACACGACAGCATGTAATTGAGGTCTGTAGGAGAGTAGTGTCTGCTATCCTATGGTCACCCCAATTTTTGCTTTTTGCTTCACTGGTTTTCGACTTAGTGTGGCTGTGGGCCTGCTAATCAGACCCACAGCCTGCTGTTCTCTCTCTAAATTCACAGACATGTACTATAGGTACATCACCAATTTGGTACTGGACACCTTGTCAGCCCCTATACAGTGCACTATAGGTGCCATGGGCATAGGTGCATCCAAGGCCTACCAGGGGCTGCAGCATATCTTTTGCCACCCCTGGCTGGTACTTAAATCGACACAACTGGCTGTTCACACAGCTGGGGCAAGGTGGTGTAATCACCCCTTGCTTAGATATAGTATACCTATGTCTAAACCTATATCTGTGTGAGGTGGAACTGCACTCCGGTACTCAGTTATTAAAATGCGTTATGTGGATGGTGTAGAAATCTTAGCGTGCTTACTAGTATGGGGGTTGTGTGCCAAGCACCCTCCTAAGTAACAATCATGTAAATACAAGCCCTGGGCCACCCAGGACTGCTAGTCGCACAGCAATTGGGCTAAACGCCTCTGTAATTTTAAATGGAATTTTTTCACAAGTGTTCAAATTGCAGTTCAACATTTATTTTTCAAAAAAGGTTGTCAGTTTCTTCCACTTTATACATCGAAAAATATATTTATGTGTACTTATTTCACAAAATATTCATGGTCAAAAACATGGAAGGGTTGAACATATTATCACAACATATCTTCAATCGAGATGAAATTATAATCAATATTCATCAATAATAGCAATTCAAAAAGCAAAACCCAATGCATTTCGGGTACATAGAGCACCCTTCTTCAGGGGGGTTAAATGGTTGCAAGCAAAATTAAGTAATCCTTGATTGATTGGTCGTTCAAATTGCAGATTCAACAGGATCTAAAAAACAACAACAAACCCAAATTCTATTGAAACATCCCATATATATAGGTTACATATTGCAAATGCATACTGGAGGAAACACTGCAGAAAAAGGGCTTCTAGAAATGCACGCCACCATAAGACACCCGTGTTTCATGGAACCAACACTAAAAAATGTGCAAATGTGACCAACTTATAGAAAAGCGAGTTTTGAAGAGATTATATACGTGCTCGTGATGAGAAAAACCTGCTCCCTACTGTGACAGCTTATGAAAACATACTGAAAATAGTTTCACCAGCTAAACTACTGTTTACCCTTTAACCCTAAGTAACTAAAGAAACGATGCAGTACATACGGTCCTCTTAGCAACTTTTATCGCTCCTAATTATCTGTCCTGCGAAAGGCCTCTCAGTACCGGCTCCTGAATGATACATAAATAACAGTCCGTCACTCCTACCATCCAGCTTGCATTCGATGAGTCACTGCTAAACTAACCAAATAGCTCCTCTTACCGCCACTCTTCCAAACGGGTCCACGTTCTGTACCGTAGTCTTTGCACTGCTGCTCTCTGTGTTTAAATTAAACGCATGGTGAGTTATCTATTGCGCGACTACCACCCTCGCCTAGAGCTCCAAAAGTCACTCGGTACAAACACTGACCTGGCGCCTCCAACAACGTCCTAGGGGATTTCCTGGTGCGAGTCCGCCCTGTTGATCACATGGTGCGGAACTCGCCCGGTTTTTTACTTCCTCGATCAACACTAAAGAGGGACTATCTATGGGCTTCCAAGCTAATCCTCACTATAAATGGCAGTCTTATTACTTTCTGCCTACTACACGATGTACTTCTACACCTCCCGTTTTTAGGTGATATGCAAAAGGGCCCATCTAAAATGTCGTTATTTATGTTAAATAATGAGGCGCAACATCCTTAGAAAAATAATAATTATAAACATTTCCTCTTGTTCATGGTATTACAAGATTATATGGCAACTTATGCTCAAGTAATTATCATAAAAAACCGGGCGAGTTCCGCACCATGTGATCAACAGGGCGGACTCGCACCAGGAAATCCCCTAGGACGTTGTTGGAGGCGCCAGGTCAGTGTTTGTACCGAGTGACTTTTGGAGCTCTAGGCGAGGGTGGTAGTCGCGCAATAGATAACTCACCATGCGTTTAATTTAAACACAGAGAGCAGCAGTGCAAAGACTACGGTACAGAACGTGGACCCGTTTGGAAGAGTGGCGGTAAGAGGAGCTATTTGGTTAGTTTAGCAGTGACTCATCGAATGCAAGCTGGATGGTAGGAGTGACGGACTGTTATTTATGTATCATTCAGGAGCCGGTACTGAGAGGCCTTTCGCAGGACAGATAATTAGGAGCGATAAAAGTTGCTAAGAGGACCGTATGTACTGCATCGTTTCTTTAGTTACTTAGGGTTAAAGGGTAAACAGTAGTTTAGCTGGTGAAACTATTTTCAGTATGTTTTCATAAGCTGTCACAGTAGGGAGCAGGTTTTTCTCATCACGAGCACGTATATAATCTCTTCAAAACTCGCTTTTCTATAAGTTGGTCACATTTGCACATTTTTTAGTGTTGGTTCCATGAAACACGGGTGTCTTATGGTGGCGTGCATTTCTAGAAGCCCTTTTTCTGCAGTGTTTCCTCCAGTATGCATTTGCAATATGTAACCTATATATATGGGATGTTTCAATAGAATTTGGGTTTGTTGTTGTTTTTTAGATCCTGTTGAATCTGCAATTTGAACGACCAATCAATCAAGGATTACTTAATTTTGCTTGCAACCATTTAACCCCCCTGAAGAAGGGTGCTCTATGTACCCGAAATGCATTGGGTTTTGCTTTTTGAATTGCTATTATTGATGAATATTGATTATAATTTCATCTCGATTGAAGATATGTTGTGATAATATGTTCAACCCTTCCATGTTTTTGACCATGAATATTTTGTGAAATAAGTACACATAAATATATTTTTCGATGTATAAAGTGGAAGAAACTGACAACCTTTTTTGAAAAATAAATGTTGAACTGCAATTTGAACACTTGTGAAAAAATTCCATTTAAAATTACAGAGGCGTTTAGCCCAATTGCTGTGCGACTAGCAGTCCTGGGTGGCCCAGGGCTTGTATTTACATGATTGTTACTTAGGAGGGTGCTTGGCACACAACCCCCATACTAGTAAGCACGCTAAGATTTCTACACCATCCACATAACGCATTTTAATAACTGAGTACCGGAGTGCAGTTCCACCTCACACAAAAAATTGTTATACCCACAGTGCCTACTAGTGGACTAGCACCCAAGATTAATTATGTCATGGCAGGACATTTCAAATTTGACTACAAATCAGGCAGATACTAAAGTTTATTCAACGGAAGAAGCGGAAATAATTTATGCCCTAGTGAAGGAAGTGAGGGAATATGGGACATCAACAGGAACTACAACGCAGCAACTCAAACAACTCGAGTATTTAATGAGAAAAGAAGTGAATCAAAGACTACACGCAACGACGCTGATTGAATATCATAAAGTCAAGCGTATACCTAGAGGCTTAAGGGTGGCCTTACGCCCGATGCTTTTCAAATACAACAAATCCTTTATGGCTCGTTGGAACGCTATCCTGAACAAATGTTCGCTTGATTTAATCTTGCTTATAATAGAAGAGATATCAACACTGTTAAGTGAGTTAAGCTTTGACATTAATAAGTTAAAAAATGAAATAAGCAGCCGGATGGAAAATGAGAATTGGAATCAAGTACTCGAAAAAATAAACAAAAATCTTGATACGCATGCAAAGGAAATACATGAAAGGAAGATCCGCAAGTTCCGAAGGGACACTATAGATTACAAGTTGGACGAGGTCTATACTTGGGCCGAAAAGTATGCACAGAAGAGGGTCTTTAAGAAACCAGACACAGCGTCATCCGAAGAGAGTATAGTACAAGATGAGGATTTATCCATGCAGAGGCCCCCTGCTACTTTGACACATTTAACAGCACCAAATTTGGAGACTTCGGCTACCACCTCTAGAAGTAGTGGTCCTTTTTTAGGGGAGGGTCCCCCGGGCAGGATTCCACCAGACAAAACGCTAATACAACAAGACGAAACACCAGGCGTGGAAAAACCAAAAGTGCACAAGGAACAAGGCAGGCCACAGCGCACTGCGAAGAAATGAACTCTCTGGTAATTAATATTTCATCAAAACAGTTAACAGCAGAAGAGATTAGAGTACTTAATAAAGGAACTTCCTTTGTTCCTTCTTATACATCTAATGCATTAGAAACGGAGGTAGCCCTCTTTAAATTCATGCGTAAACTAAGGTTAAGGTGGTTTTTCACACTCAACCCCAGTCAACAAGAACTTACGCTTGAGCAGAAGAAATTTAGACCGAAGAGCAAATTTCTATCGCCAATCTCTCATAAGACTCTGGACACTTTTGAAACTTTGGTTAAAAAGGATTTAGAATCAATAAAATATGGTACAAAAGAACATCAAAACTTAAGTCCAAAAGAACGACGAACTCTTAACAAGCTGAGACAAGACTCTTCACTGACTTTTCATCCAGCAGATAAAGGAGGTGCTCTAGTGGTGCTTGATACTGATTTTTACAACAAGAGTGTAATGGAACACATTCAAGACACGGACACTTACCTTCCTCTGGAACATGATCCCACAAGTGAACTATTGAAAATACTGGACGAATTCCTGTCCAGAGCTTTGGAATCTGGCATCATAGATGCAAATACAAGGCAATTTCTATTCAATTCCGCACCTAAGATTCCTACCCTGTACATGCTACCGAAGGTGCACAAGCACAGAACTAAACCACCATTCCGACCGATAGTAGCAGGATGTGGATCCATCCACGAGTCTCTTGGATACTATCTTGACTTTTACCTCCAACCGTTGGTCCAATCCTGGAAGACATATGTTAAGGACACTACAGATTGTTTACTGAAATTGGAATCACACAAACATCTTTTTGCGAATGACATCTGGCTCTGCACTATTGATGTAGTTGCACTATACACCTCTATCGCACACAAAGAAGGACTGGAGGCAACAGAATGGCGGCTGTTAAACTCTGAAATTGATCACGATAAAGCGGTGTTCCTACTAGAATTATTACATTTTGCACTTTACAACAACTATTTTGTCTGGATGGAAAACTTTTTCATACAACGCACAGGAACGGCGATGGGTTTTCCTGGAGCTCCATCGTATGCTAACACCTATATGGCCCATTTTGAAGATCAATTTATACTCAATGATGATATGTGGAAAAAGCATGCAGCAGTTTTCTTGAGGTACATAGATGACATCTTAGTTATCTGGACAGGTACCAGAGATGAATTGGAAGAGAGTATGTGCAGATTGAATGAACGGAATCCTCGCATTCAATTCACACATAGCATAGATAAACAGAAGATCCATTTTTTGGACCTTGAAATAAGCAAAACACAAACAGGGCTATCCACGTCGGTATACAGGAAGCCAACAGACGTGAACAACGCACTGCTCTTCACGAGTGCGCATCCTTACAGTTTGAAAAAACATCTCCCGATCTCTCAGATGATGCGAATTAAGAGAATCACATCGGATGATGCACGGAGTGTGGAAGGGATCATAATACAGAAGCAACAATACAAAGAGCGAGGTTACCCGGAGAAAATACTCAATGAAGCCGAACAAGTCACATCAAGAAAAACTCGGGATGAACTCTTAACTCCCAGAGAAAAACCACCTATGCAACGTGAGGTATTTGTGCTTAAGAATTCCATGCAAGCAACACAAATCAAAACAGCAATTAGGAACCGTTGGGAACTAATTGAAAATGAACCTGATTTTAAAACAGTTTTTCATGGTAGTCCCCTTTTCGCACATACCAGAACCAAAAATTTAAGGGAATTTTTGAAACTTCCAACGAGAACCGCACGACAAAGAGAGAGGGGCATGATGAAATGTTACAACTGTGGACAATGTGGTAACGTCATCACAGGTGATCAATTTCCTCACCCGCACTCAGGGGTGAGCGTCAAACTAAGACATAATGCAGACTGCAATACAGAAGGAGTTGTATATGCGATCAAGTGTCCCTGCGGACTAGTTTACGTGGGGCGTACGAGTCGTAAAATAAAGACCCGCATAGTAGAACACAAAAGTCGCATTAGGAATCATACCACAACCTCCCCATTGGCTAGACATTGGGTCGAGGCAAAACATACAATTCCCCAATTAAGGTACACAGTGTTAGAATGTATAGAACGTCGTCCAGGATTGGATTTGCATACACTTCTAGCTAGAAGGGAAACACATTGGATTAAATTCTTAGGAACAATCAACCCGAATGGTTTAAATGATCATTATGAACTTGTGTGTTTTCTTTAAATAATAACAGTATGGAACATGAGATTGTAAGGAGGAACACTGAGCCTTAAAATTAACTGGTGCTATTCACTTTTTCGTTTTTCTCATTCTTTTCCTACTTATTTTGAGTTTCAGCTAGCACACAATCGAGCTAAATGTACAAGGAAGGTGTTTATCGCACTTAGAGTCCTAACATTGGGATTTTTTAGTTAGATGCACGTTTTACGTAGTTTAGCAGACGTAACATCCCTTTTACATACAGTTGGCTCTCTCAGACATTTGTAAACTCAGCGTATGCATTAAGAAGGTATGATAATTATTTGAGCATAAGTTGCCATATAATCTTGTAATACCATGAACAAGAGGAAATGTTTATAATTATTATTTTTCTAAGGATGTTGCGCCTCATTATTTAACATAAATAACGACATTTTAGATGGGCCCTTTTGCATATCACCTAAAAACGGGAGGTGTAGAAGTACATCGTGTAGTAGGCAGAAAGTAATAAGACTGCCATTTATAGTGAGGATTAGCTTGGAAGCCCATAGATAGTCCCTCTTTAGTGTTGATCGAGGAAGTAAAAAACCGGGCGAGTTCCGCACCATGTGATCAACAGGGCGGACTCGCACCAGGAAATCCCCTAGGACGTTGTTGGAGGCGCCAGGTCAGTGTTTGTACCGAGTGACTTTTGGAGCTCTAGGCGAGGGTGGTAGTCGCGCAATAGATAACTCACCATGCGTTTAATTTAAACACAGAGAGCAGCAGTGCAAAGACTACGGTACAGAACGTGGACCCGTTTGGAAGAGTGGCGGTAAGAGGAGCTATTTGGTTAGTTTAGCAGTGACTCATCGAATGCAAGCTGGATGGTAGGAGTGACGGACTGTTATTTATGTATCATTCAGGAGCCGGTACTGAGAGGCCTTTCGCAGGACAGATAATTAGGAGCGATAAAAGTTGCTAAGAGGACCGTATGTACTGCATCGTTTCTTTAGTTACTTAGGGTTAAAGGGTAAACAGTAGTTTAGCTGGTGAAACTATTTTCAGTATGTTTTCATAAGCTGTCACAGTAGGGAGCAGGTTTTTCTCATCACGAGCACGTATATAATCTCTTCAAAACTCGCTTTTCTATAAGTTGGTCACATTTGCACATTTTTTAGTGTTGGTTCCATGAAACACGGGTGTCTTATGGTGGCGTGCATTTCTAGAAGCCCTTTTTCTGCAGTGTTTCCTCCAGTATGCATTTGCAATATGTAACCTATATATATGGGATGTTTCAATAGAATTTGGGTTTGTTGTTGTTTTTTAGATCCTGTTGAATCTGCAATTTGAACGACCAATCAATCAAGGATTACTTAATTTTGCTTGCAACCATTTAACCCCCCTGAAGAAGGGTGCTCTATGTACCCGAAATGCATTGGGTTTTGCTTTTTGAATTGCTATTATTGATGAATATTGATTATAATTTCATCTCGATTGAAGATATGTTGTGATAATATGTTCAACCCTTCCATGTTTTTGACCATGAATATTTTGTGAAATAAGTACACATAAATATATTTTTCGATGTATAAAGTGGAAGAAACTGACAACCTTTTTTGAAAAATAAATGTTGAACTGCAATTTGAACACTTGTGAAAAAATTCCATTTAAAATTACAGAGGCGTTTAGCCCAATTGCTGTGCGACTAGCAGTCCTGGGTGGCCCAGGGCTTGTATTTACATAAACCTATATCTGGACACATATATACCTATAAGTCACTCCTATGGCAGGCCTTAACTGGAGGCAGAGTGCTTGGTTTTATGTGAGATGGTGCTCGAGCATGAGCTGAGCCTGTCTGCAGCTTTCGGAACCATTTCCTTATAGCTGTTCTAGTGATACTGCCATACCATATACTCTTAAGTGCATTATAATCCTCGCGGTTAATGCTAACTTTGGTTTGGCTTTATCAAAACATGTCGTGTTTGGTGTCATACATTTTGGAATACTACCCCCTCGCCAATTCTGGCGACGGGGGTAGCATTCCACCCTTCTAGAGGGAGAAGACATGTTACTTACTGCAAATTGCGTTAATCCTAACCAGAGCCCCAGCATCACAAAATGGATGCTGCTGCCACAGACACGAGTCTGGCCTCCTGCTGCTGACCGAAACTCGACAGAGGAGGCTTGACCAAAGGATCTCCTGTCACAGGGAGGTGTTACACCACCCCAGACAGGAGATAGTGGATTGTAGCAGGGAGGGTTGAAAGAAACTAGACACTGCCTGGGGCACACAAGGTGTCACTGGGCAGATTCCAGTCAAACCGGTTCTGGGGCACTCCAGCCCCAGTCTTGGCGGAAAACTGGACAAAGGAAAGGGGTGTAACCACCCCCTTCCTGGGTCCCACCCATAGGAGGGATCTAGCAGGTAATCCAGCCCCCAGATTTGGAATATAGGTGGGAGCAGTGCCAATGCACATCAGATTATCCTGACTGAAACTTATGAAATGAAACTCTGGACCCTTCGACATCCTACTTGACGTAGAAGACTGAAGAATCTCCCTTGTGGTCAAGGAGTGACCACCCTGTGCAAACAGGCACCATCCAGCACCTCGATGTTTGCTTTGTTGCAGTTCCCGCCAGAACTCGAGCAACAGAGATCAACAAGACCCAGCGAGCCTGCCTTTTAACAGCCCGATCCACAGTCCCTGCAAAGCTGAGACCCGTGGAGGCGACCGGAAGCGTGGGAGCGGCCATCTTGGAGGAACAACAAAGCGCTGACCGTGCAGCACCCAAGGTTCCCTTGAATCTGTGCATTGAAGTTTGAGAAGCTCCAGCCCTGAGCAGCTTGTGCACCGAAGCTCACCCCTCCACACTTGATGAGTGCTGCGTGGGGCCCCTTTGCATCTTTCTGCTTGACGCATTGGTCCGGTCGCTTGCCCGTTGGCTAGTGGCCCCAGTACCGATGAAACCTTGAATTTACACAGCTGGTCTAGTTGCTCTAGATTGGCCCTCGCTCCCCTGAAAAGGAGCACCCGCTCTGACCTTGCTGGTCCGAGTGTTAAGCCTTCTTCGAATCCTGCATGGGTTGCCTTTGCCAAGGCTTGTTGACTCCGATGTGGAAGCCGATACCGTTGCCAGCGAGAACCTTTGTGGACCAGCTTGTGATTCACTCCATGACATCCTCGGTGCCCCAGAGGCCACGTGGCAGCGGAGACAAGGCACCCATCATCAACCTGATTGCGCCCGACATCGCCTGGTTCCTTCCTGGTCACTGGCTAGTGACCCAGACTCTGTCCCCTCTGCTTTCAGGTACCCTTCAACTTCGATCCACCCTTGGATCGCACCGGACACTTCTCTTCTGGACGCCTGCAGCATCTTCATCCTCAGGCACCATCGAACTGCGTGACGAAACCCGACACAGATTGGCACCTGTGCACCCGCTTCCTGTGGGTGAGGTAACTTACTAGCGCCGGTGTTCCCACACTGGTACACACCTCTAGTGCCTAAGTCTAAAGTTTGGTAGTCCCAGTCCAGTCGGAAGACTCCTTTTGCAATAACATTGTAACTTTTACGCACCATTGACTTTACATTGGTGCAAGCCGTGCTTCCCGCACTGCACCAGAATCCCGTGGGCCACTCCCGTCCTAACTGCTGTTAGTCCAGTGTAGTCTCAGCGATTCCCAAGGCCCTAGGCCTTACCTCCCATCGATTAGTGATTGTTATACCACTTTTTTGATATATGGTTTGAGTGGCCACCGGCCTCATCCAAAACATGCAACTTGTTTATGTTATACTGTGCTTTTATTTAAACGCTTGTGCTTCATTGCTCATAAAGAGTAGTGGGGATTATTCTAAGAATAAATACATATATTTTGATAATATATAACTTGTGTGGTGTCCTTTCATTTGATATTACAGGATTGTATATGGTAAAACAGCTGGCTTCACATGTCCTTTGGAGTTAAGCCTTTAAGGCTGCTTAGTCCATGCTACCCCTAGGATAGCTTGTCTATAAGGTTGACTTACAACCACCACCATAAGGGATTGTTTGGACTGATACAAGGTGCCCACAGAACTGTGGACATCATATACCAGGCCAACTTCTCACATTGGTGAGCAGCGGTACGGATTTGAGCTTGCTGTTGTTTTACCTTTGCAATCTTTTTATCAAATTGAAAGATCACATTAAGTACCATAGGTACATATAAATAAAAGCTTAGCAAATTTGAGTTCTACTGAACTTAGTGGTTGTAGGTAGAAGGGCTTAGCACACCCTGACTACAAATCACTAGTAAGGGACAGTAGGAAAACACTTAGTGTAGGTAGGTGCATCACTTACACCACACTAGAGTCATGTCTGGCACAGGTGAACCTACAAGGTCTCTACCTGTGAGGGTTGACCCTCCACAGGCAACCTCCAGCTATGACAAATTCAGCTACAAAGACTTGAGTGCCTTGTGCACTGCAAGGAAGCTGAGAAAGGGTCACAACCCTTCCATTCCTATCATGATAGCCATCCTAGAAAAGGATGACCTTGAGAAAGCTAGAGTAGCTCCCTCAGGACCAGGAGAAGGAGTGAATCCCCCAGACACTGATAACACCTCCCCAGAAGTAGAAAATGAGGAGGTAGACCCTGAATCAGAAGGTGAAGCGTCAGATCATGGTCAAGGGGATAACCAGGTACCAGTGGTAAGGCTTAGCCAAGCCAACTTGGACCTACATGGAAATGGAGAGGGCCAGCACCTCCCCAGTGTACATACCCGGATTCTCCCAGGCAATAGGAGAGAGAGAAGCCCTTCCAGGGATTCTCACATTTCTAGTGCCTCAAGGGAATCACAGAGAGGAATGACTTCCCCTCAAAGAAGAGAGCATAAGGCCAGGATGAGAGCAGTTAATCTCCAAATAGAAAGAGAGGAATTAGCCCTGGCCAAAGCTAGACTTGCTCTTGCAAGAGAGCAGAGATTGAGTGGGGAGACTCCCACTGGTGGCAGCATTATCCCAAAGGATAAAGACAGGTCCTATGATCATAGAAACCTGAGTAAGATTGTGCCCCCCTACAAAGATGGGGATGATATCCACAAATGGATAACTGCTCTTGAGAGGGCCTGCATGGTACAGCAGGTCCCTGAGGATCAGTGGGCAGCAATCTTGTGGCTCTCCTTTTCTGAGAAAGGAAGAGATAAGCTCCTCGCAGTTAGACCTGAGGATGCTAAAAACTACTCTGTCTTGAAGAGTGCTCTTATTGATGGGTTTGGCCTAACCACTGAGCAATACAGGTTGTTGTTCAGAGACACCCAGAAAGCACAGGCTCAAGACTGGACTGATTTAATTGATTGTGCCACTAAGGCTCTGGAGGGTTGGTTGCAGGGAAGTAAAGTTTCAGACTATACAGGATTGTACAATCTTATAATGAGAGAGCAGATCCTTAATAACTGTACAAACCAGCTGTTGCATCAACACCTTGTAGACTCTGATCTGACCTCTCCCCAAGAATTGGGAAAGAAGGCAGACAAATGGGTCAGAACAAGGGTTAAGCAGAAACCCCAGAACCAAGGAGGTGATCAGAAGAAAGCAGATCAGAAGGGTGGTAATCAGAAAGATAAAGACCAGAAGTCTTCTACAGGCCCCCAAACTAATAATAAGGAGGGTGGTTCCCAAAATGGAAAGAAGAAGAAGAATGATGGCCCAAAGAAACCTTGGTGCAACTTTTGCAAGTCCACTTCTCATTGGGGAAGTGAATGCACTAAAAGGAACCCAGTGGCTACTACTGCAGTCCCTAAGACACCTGCACCCCCTAGTACAGTAAGCAGTGGTAGTACACAACCCAAGGGGATAGTAGGGTTAACCCTGGGATCTGAGGGGGAGACTGGCTTAGTCAGGATCCCTACTCAGGCAGTTCTGATCTGTGAGGGGGACATAGCTATGTCCTCTACTGTGAGTCCTCATAACCTGGGCAAGTACAGGCAGACGCCTTTAATCAATGACAAAATGGCTCAGGCCTACAGGGACACTTGTGCCAGTGTCACAATGGTGACACATAACTTTGTGGACCCTGAACAGATGATACTAGGTGAGAATTACCTAGTGACTGCACACAGTGTGGCTGTTGTTAATTTCTCCTGGGGAGGGGTAACTGGCTTCAAAAGGGTTGTTGTTAGGGCAGACCTCCCAGTTGACTGTTTGTTGGGCAATGATCTGGAGGAATCATTATGGTCAGAAGTGGAGTACAGGACTCATGCAGAAATGCTAGGGATTTCAGCACATGTGCTGGCTGTAACCAGGTCCCAGGCCACGAAGTGCCTACCTGAACCTGTGGTGGATCTTGAAACTATAGACCAACCACACCCCAAGAGAAGGAGCAAGAGGGTCAAGGCAGAGCCTTCCCACTTGCCCCAGGTTGAGGATCAGACCTCACAGGAGGGTGATTCTGTGATCCAAGAGGAGACTGTCTCTGAAGAGCTTGAACCTGATCAGGTTGAGTTTCTGGGGACAGGGGGACCCTCAAGGGCAGACCTGGGGTAGGCTCAGTTGACTTGCCCTTTACTTGACCCCCTCAGACAGCAAGCTGCTGCTGAGGCTGCAGGGAATGCTCAAGGTACCCATTCAGTGTATTGGGATGATGGGCTCCTTTATTCAGAGGCTAGAGACCCCAAACCTGGTGCAACCAGGAGGTTGGTCATACCTTTGCAATTTAGGGGCTTCCTTCTAACCTTGGCCCATGATATTCCCCTTGTAGGACACTTAGGCCAGAACAAGACTTGGGACAGGCTTGTCCCTCACTTTCACTGGCCTCATATGTCAGAGGATACCAAGGAGTTTTGTCGCTCCTGTGTCACCTGCCAAGCCAGTGGCAAATCAGGTGGCACAACAAAGGCCCCCCTTATACCACTACCTGTGGTGGGGGTACCCTTTGAGAGAGTAGGGATTGACATTGTTGGACCAATGGATCCCCAAACAGCATCTGGGCACAGATTTATCCTGGTGGTAGTGGATCATGCCACCAGGTACCCAGAGGCAATTCCCCTGAGGGCCACAACAGCTCCTGTTGTGGCAAGGGCCCTACTTGGAGTTTTCTCCAGAGTGGGCTTTCCAAAGGAGGTACTTTCAGACAGAGGTACTAACTTTATGTCTGGATACTTAAAGGCGATGTGGAAGGAGTGTGGAGTGAATTACAAGTTCACCACACCCTATCACCCACAGTGCAATGGGCTTGTTGAAAGATTCAACAAGACCCTCAAGGGAATGATAAAAGGATTACCTGAAAAGCTCAGGCGTAGATGGGATATCCTTTTACCCTGCTTACTCTTCGCTTACAGAGAGGTCCCACAGAAGGGGGTTGGCTACAGCCCTTTTGCACTTTTGTTTGGCCACCCTGTGAGGGGTCCATTGTGTCTTGTGAGGGAAGGATGGGAGTTACCTCTCAAAAAGCCCAAACTTGATATTGTGGACTATGTACTTGGTCTCCGCTCCAGGATGGCTGAATACATGGAGAAAGCATCTAAAAACCTGGAGGCCAGCCAAGAATTACAGAAAGCTTGGCATGACCAAAAGGCTGTTCTGATTGAGTACCAGCCAGGACAGAAGGTGTGGGTGTTAGAGCCAGTGGCCCCAGCAGCACTCCAGGACAAATGGTCTGGACCCTACACCATAATGGAAAAGAAGGGGGAAGTCACCTACATGGTGGACTTTGAAACCCCTAGGAACCCCCACAGGGTGATCCACGTGAACAGACTGAAAGCATTTGTTGACAGGGAAAACATGGGCTTGCTCATGGCTACAGAAGGGGATCAGGAGGAAGAGAGTGACCCTCTCCCAGACCTGCTTTTCCAAAACCCTGATGATGGCTCAGTTGATGGAGTAGCCTTGGCAGGCAGACTCACTGACCAGCAACAGATGGACTGCAGACAAGTTTTGCAAGCCCACAGACACATGTTTTCACTCACACCGAGTCAGACTACCTGGTGCACCCATGTGGTGGACACTGGTGATAGTCTACCTGTGAAGAACAAAATTTACAGGCAACCTGACCATGTCAGAGATTGTATCAAGGCTGAGGTGCAGAAAATGTTAGAACTTGGAGTGATTGAGCCATCAGAGAGCCCCTGGGCCAGCCCAGTAGTCCTTGTGCCAAAACCTCATACCCAAGATGGAAAGAGAGAAATTAGATTTTGTGTGGACTATAGAGGTCTCAATGCTGTCACTAGGACAGATGCTCATCCCATTCCAAGGGCAGATGAGCTCATTGACAAATTGGCTTCTGCCAAGTTTCTGAGCACATTTGATCTGACAGCTGGCTATTGGCAAATCAGGATAGCTGAAGAGTCAAAGGCCAAGACAGCATTCTCTACCCCCAGTGGGCATTATCAGTTTGTGGTGATGCCCTTTGGTTTGAAGAATGCACCTGCCACCTTCCAAAGGTTGGTGAATCAAGTCCTTTCTGGGTTGGATGACTTTTGTGCAGCATATCTAGATGATATTGCTGTCTTTAGCTCTACCTGGGAGGATCACCTGATCCACCTGAAGAAGGTTCTGGAGGCCCTACAAAAGGCAGGCCTGACTATCAACGCTACCAAGTGCCAGATAGGGCAGAGCAAGGTTGTGTACTTGGGCAACCTAGTAGGCGGGGGTCAAATTCAACCATTGGAGAGCAAGATCCAGGCCATACAGGACTGGGCTCCTCCAACTACCCAGACACAAGTCAGAGCCTTCTTGGGCCTGACTGGGTATTACAGAAAATTTGTAAAGAGCTATGGGTCCATTGTGACACCATTAAATGACTTGACATCCAAGAAGATGCCCAAAAAGGTTCAGTGGACAGTTAGCTGTCAAAGGGCATTTGATGACCTGAAGAAGGCCATGTGCTCTGCACCAATCCTTAAGAGTCCTGACTGCTCCAAACAGTTCATTGTTCAAACAGATGCTTCTGAGTTGGGGGTGGGAGCTGTGCTTTCACAACTTAATATAGATGGTCAAGACCAGCCCATTGCTTTCATTAGCAGAAGGCTGACCCCCCGAGAGAAACGTTGGTCAGCCATTGAGAGGGAGGCCTTTGCTGTGGTTTGGGCCCTGAAGAAGCTGAGGCCATACTTGTTTGGTACACACTTCCTAATTCAGACAGACCATAAGCCCCTCGTGTGGCTTAATCAGATGAAGGGGAAAAACCCCAAACTACTCAGGTGGTCCATTTCCCTACAGGGGATGGACTTTACAGTGGAGCACCGCACAGGGACTGACCATGGTAATGCAGATGGTCTCTCCAGATACTTCCACTTAGAACATGAAGACTTATCTGGTCAAGGTTAAGTTTAATGTCCCTGCGTTTGGGGGGGGGGTTGTGTAGGAGAGTAGGGTCTGCTATCCTATGGTCACCCCAATTTTTGCTTTTTGCTTCACTGGTTTTCGACTTAGTGTGGCTGTGGTCCTGCTAATCAGACCCACAGCCTGCTGTTCTCGCTCTAAATTCACAGACATGTACTATAGGTGCATCACCAATTTGGTACTGGACACCTTGTCAGCCCCTATACAGTGCACTATAGGTGCCATGGGCATAGGTGCATCCAAGGCCTACCAGGGGCTGCAGCATATCTTTTGCCACCCCTGGCTGGTACTTAAATCGACACAACTGGCTGTTCACACAGCTGGGGCAAGGTGGTGTAATCACCCCTTGCTTATGTTGGTTCCTGCCCAGCTATGCCCGTGCAATGCAGGAGCGACGATAACCCCGTTCCTCTGAACCTGCCCCTCTATGGCCCACACTGTAGATATTACAATGGGTCAACAGAGTGGCAAGGGACAGGGGGCGGGAAAGAAGGGAAAGACAGACAAGGAATCCTAGATCTTTGTTCCAGAGACCTTCTGCCAGGACCAGTATTCTCCACGTGCTTTACCCACAGGGAACAGGATAAATCACCGTCTGCCACACAAAACAAAAAGATAAACAATACAGTACCTCTTTCTCTTCTCATGCCCCCATACACCAACCCCTTCACATGCCTCCTTACCCATGAATACTGTGGTGGATGCCTGGTGGAGAGCTCCGTCCAGGAGGAATTACGTCAGGTCCCGCAGGCAAAAAGGGAGAAAGGGAGGGAAGGGCTTGGCACCAGGGATTACGCGTCTGAATAACTGGAGGCAAAGGGGGTATGGAGGAAAAAGTCGTGAAAAACGACAAAAAAAACCTCCGTTATGGAAGAACCATAGAAATGCTCCACGCGTACAGGAGTTGGGGACCAAAACAGGGGAAAATACGCTGCACAACACTAGCTTCGTTGTGCGCTTCGTCGGGAACCCGGAAACGCCCAAAACAGCACTCCGCCTCCACACAACGATGTGGATTGAAAGTACAATAAGGCGGAAGTGCGGGATAGCGCTTACACGCAAACAACAGGGAATCACTAGGGTAATCCAGCCGGACCACCGATCCCCACAAGAAGCGCCGGAGCCCCAGCCACTCCTTGTTCCCAGCCGGGATAAAATTGGCTCCAATACACAAAACAGAAAAATAGACAACAAACAGACGAACAACAAAACACGAAGACACCAGGACAGGTAAGGTCACAATCAATCCTAGGAGTGTTACAAACAACACAACTAAGGAACCAATGTAGGGAAGGGAAGGGAATTCCTAAGAGCCAAGAAAACTAGGAAGGGAAAATCACGAGCCCGTGAAAAACAGCAATCCCCAAAGTACAAAAATAGCCCCTAGCCAAGACCAGGAACCACACGACTAGATAACAAGCACCGAGGGCAGGGGGAAATGAACTTATATCTCCACCCAGCAGGTCACATGGGTTCCCTGAACATGGCAAGAGAAAGAGGACTGCGCGGGAATCCTAACAGTACCCCCGCCCAACAATCCTCCCCACCGGGCGTGGCTTGGATGGATGTTGACGATGAAACAAACGGACCAGACGGGGTGAGTGAACCCCCCCAGCCGGTTCCCAGGTACGGTCCTCAGGGGCATACCCTTTCCAATCAATCAAATAGAATAGACGGCCCCTCCGTCTTTCTGAGTCCAGTATGGCCCGGACCTCAAACTCCTTCTGTCCATCCACGATTATAGGTGGAGGAGGGGGTAACACTTGTGAGGATGGCACATAGGGCTTCAACAGGGACGTGTGAAACACAGGATGAACCTGATAATCACCGGGCAGATCAAGTTTCATGGCCACGGGATTGATAACCTGTACTACCGGGAACGGTCCCACATATCTTGGTTGTAATTTGCGAGACCCCCCAAGCCTCAGGTTCTTTGTAGCCAACCACACCTGGTCACCAACTTGATAGCCAGGTGCGGGAGCACGGTGTTTATCTGCCTGTAACTTCATAGTGGCCTTGGCAGCCAGCAACTGTTCCCGGGCGATGCTCCATATCTCACCCAGACGTTTACACACATCATCTATGGCTGGTACGCGCCCTGTAGGTTGAATGGCCAATGCCCTAGGATGGTAACCCAAAGAACAAAAGATGGGAGTCATGCCCAAGGCGGAATGCCTACTGTTGTTATATGTAAACTCAGCAATGGGCAGAGCCGTAACCCAATCACATGCCAAGGAAGATGTTAAACACCTAAGGTACTGTTCCATGGTCTGATTGGTTCGTTCGGTCTGGCCGTCAGATTGTGGATGATAAGCGGAAGACAATCTGATCTCCACCCGTAATACTAAGCACAACTCTTTCCAAAAATGGGAAACGAACTGAGCCCCCCGGTCGGTCACCACTGCAGATGGCAACCCATGTATCCGCACTACGGAGGACATAAACACTAAAGCCATCTCTCTAGCCGTAGGAATCTTAGGAAGAGGGATGAAGTGAGACATCTTAGTAAACAAATCAACCACGACCAAAATGGCGGTGTATCCGGAAACAGAAGGAAGCTCGGTCACGAAATCCATGCTAATGGTGTGCCAGGGAGAAGGAGGAACCTCCAAGGGACGCAACAGCCCCGATGGCTTACTGTGAGTAGGCTTACTGACGGCGCAAACCGGACAAGCTGTCACATACCCCTGGACATCCTGTGCCAGTGTATCCCACCAAAACCACCTCATACACATCTCCTTAGTCTTTGGTATCCCAGGATGTGCCACCAAGGCAGACGAATGACACCACTCCAATACCTGTTCTCTCAATGTAGGGGGGACAAACAACCTACCCTCATAATACAACAGACCATCCTGGACCGAAACTTGGGGTAGTGACAACCATGGGGTGAGATCCGTCTTCCGCAGTTGTTCCTTTACTAACGCCGGAAAGGCCTCCCCATCCACCGCCCCTATGATTCTGTCCCCAGGTATCATGGGCCTACTCTCCCTACCCTGGCCCAACTCTCTAGAGTCTACATGGATACGTGACAAGGCATCAGATTTAGCCTGCTGTGCTGCAGGTCTGTACGTGATAATGAAATCAAATTCATTAAAAAAGAGAACCCATCGCATCTGGCGTGGTGTCAAAGCTCGCGCAGAACGAAAGAACTCCAGATTCTTATGATCCATATAGATAGTGACGGTATGCCGCGCCCCCCACAGATAATGTCTCCATTCCTCGAATGACAACTTAACTGCCAACAGCTCTCTCTCAGCCACGGTGTAATTGCGCTCTGCGGGCAGCAAGGTCTTAGAAAAGTAGGCAATGGGATGCATACAACCGGTCTCAACATCTCTTTGGGACAACACCCCTCCCACTGCACATAACGAGGCATCCGTCTCCACAAAGAAAGGCAAGGCAGGATCAGGGTGGATCAATACCGGCGCCGATGTAAATTCCCCCAGCAACCGCTGAAAGGCCTCCTGAGCCTCTGGGGACCACACAAAAGAAACACCCTTTCTCAACAATTGAGTCAGGGGGGCCGCAATATCCAAGAAATGGGAAATAAACCGCCTATAAAAATTGGCGAATCCCAACAGCACCTGTATATGTTTCACAGACGTTGGAACAGGCCAGGTAGTAATGGCCTCAATCTTTCTCGGATCCATCCGAACCCCTCCGGCAGACACCACAAACCCCAGGAACTCCACCTGCGTGGTGCTAAACTGACACTTCGCTAGTTTTGCATATAAATGATTTTCACGCAATTTATGCAGTACTTGGATCACGTGCCGTTGATGTTCAGCCCCTGTCTCAGAAAAAATCAGGATGTCATCCAGATAAACAATTACGCTCCGATCCAAGAACTCTCGAAGTACTTCATTAATAAAGAACTGGAAGGCCGCCGGCGCATTGCATAAACCGAACGGCCTTACGCAATATTCATACAGGCCATGCTTGGTCTTAAACGCTGTCTTCCACTCATCCCCGGCTCGCACACGCACCAGATGGTAAGCGCCCCGCAAATCCAGCTTAGTAAACACCTTTGCGCTGCGGAGCTGGTCCAACAACACGGGGATGAGTGGAAGCGGATATTTGTTCTTTACTGTAGCCTTGTTTAGCGTTCGATAATCCACACATGCCCGCAATGTGCCTTCCTTCTTAGGAATGAAGAAGATCGCCGAGGAAACTGGCCAACAGGAGGGACGAATGAATCCCAGTCGCAACATCTCATCAAGATACGCCTTAAGGTGCAGCTCCTCGGGTTCAGAAAGAGCATACACCCTGCTACAAGGGAGAGGCGCCCCGGGTATCAGATCGATCTTACAATCGAAGGACCTGTGAGGGGGTAAGCCTTGCGCCTGATCTACATCAAACACTTCCTTGAACGCCTGGTATTGTGATGGTACTACATCCATATCAGTGGCGGCACAGGACAACGACAACTCCCTCCCACCTGCCTCCTTATAACAGTGTTTCAGACAATGTGATGAATCAAGAGACACTAACCTTTGCACCCAATCTATCCTAGGGTTGTGTTCCTGCAACCACGGCACACCCAACACCATCCCAAAGGAAGGAGCGTCCATGAGATCGAAACACACCATCTCCGAGTGACCGTTCTCACACACCAAACACAAAGGCACTGTCCTCCTAGTGATTGACCCAGATGTTAGTTCGGTACCGTCAATTGCCCTCACAGGTTCTGGCTGGTCCTTTACACAGCAAGGAACCCTCAGCTTTTCAGCCAACGCGATGTCAAGGAAGTTCCCTGTAGCCCCAGAATCCAATAACACCGATACTGGCACTCTGCTATCTCCGCCGAGTAACAAATGAGCATTTATGATGAAGTGCCTAGGAGCCCTATCAATCGCTCCGAGCACCTCATACTGCCGTTCCTTCCTCACATGATACAAACAGGCCACCTTTTTACTATAAGAAGCTCCAGAGGGTTTCACTGGGCATTCTCTGGCAAAGTGCCCACCTTGGCCACAATACAAACACAGGCCCAACTCTCTACGGCGTTTCTTTTCATCATCAGACAAGGGCCCTCTTACTCCGCCTATTTCCATAGGCTCAGACACAGTTTTCGTCTCTCCTGCTCCAGTAGACTTATTGTCAGACCTCACAAACCCTCCCCGTGGCGTCTGATAGCGGTTTTTCTCCCCCCGTCTCTCTGCCAGACGATGATTCAACTTGACCACTAGATCAATGAAGGCTGCACAATCGACCGGGGGATCTACCACTTGTGATACGACATCCTTCAGATCCTCGGACAGTCCCTGATAAAACAAGGAGGTCCTCTTATCCTCGGGCCAATGGGTTTCAGACACTAGACGATTAAAGGTGGAAATGTACGTCAGCAGGTCCTGTCTTCCCTGCCTTAGCTTCAATAGCTCTGCGTCACTTGCCTGCATAAAGGCATGTTTCGCAAACAATCCGTGCATCAACTCTTTAAAAGCAGGGTAGTTGGTCAACACCGGGTCGTCCCTATCTACCAGGGGTATAGCCCATTGAGCCGCAGTACCAGCCAAATATGATATTGTGAATGCCACTTTAGCCGAATCATTGGGGAAAGCAGTTGGTTTACACATAAAGTGCAGCTGGCACTGATTCATGAAAGTGCCAAACTTAGCGCTATCACCTGTGAACCTCTCTGGCGGCGCCAATGGTACTGGAACAGGAGTATTCACAGTGACCGCTACCGGTACTCCACCACCAGATCCCTGCCCACTACCATATTGAAAGGTGGCTGGTTGTATCACTGGAGCCTGGGGGGTCCTATGCTGCCCCTTCTCCCTGCTAAGCAATGCCCCGACCTCTTGTTTCATGGCTACATTCTCCTGTCGTAAATCATGTATCTGCTCCTGTAGGGCAGACAAAGCACCCATGACATCCTGCAGAGTGGGGACAGTACCTGCCGTGGCCCCCCCTGACTCATCCATCGTCGCTCAGGCAATGCAATTAATACGTGGGCTTGTTATTCTGTTGGTTCCTGCCCAGCTATGCCCGTGCAATGCAGGAGCGACGATAACCCCGTTCCTCTGAACCTGCCCCTCTATGACCCACACTGTAGATATTACAATGGGTCAACAGAGTGGCAAGGGACAGGGGGCGGGAAAGAAGGGAAAGACAGACAAGGAATCCTAGATCTTTGTTCCAGAGACCTTCTGCCAGGACCAGTATTCTCCACGTGCTTTACCCACAGGGAACAGGATAAATCACCGTCTGCCACACAAAACAAAAAGATAAACAATACAGTACCTCTTTCTCTTCTCATGCCCCCATACACCAACCCCTTCACATGCCTCCTTACCCACGAATACTGTGGTGGATGCCTGGTGGAGAGCTCCGTCCAGGAGGAATTACGTCTGGTCCCGCAGGCAAAAAGGGAGCAAGGGAGGGAAGGGCTTGGCGCCAGGGATTACGCGTCTGAATAACTGGAGGCAAAGGGGGTATGGAGGAAAAAGTCGTGAAAAACGACTAAAAAAACCTCCGTTATGGAAGAACCATAGAAATGCTCCACGCGTACAGGAGTTGGGGACCAAAACAGGGGAAAATACGCTGCACAACACTAGCTTCGTTGTGCGCTTCGTCGGGAACCCGGAAACGCCCAAAACAGCACTCCGCCTCCACACAACGATGTGGATTGAAAGTACAATAAGGCGGAAGTGCGGGATAGCGCTTACACGCAAACAACAGGGAATCACTAGGGTAATCCAGCCGGACCACCGATCCCCACAAGAAGCGCCGGAGCCCCAGCCACTCCTTGTTCCCAGCCGGGATAAAATTGGCTCCAATACACCAACAGCAACAAGGGTAACGGTTAGTTGGAGCGCACAGCGCAGTAAAGGTAAAGTATTCAAGAGTCCAAGTAAAAAGGGTGCTCAGGAAGAGAGGGGAGGTTGGTTACCACAACCTCCAAAGCAAACCAATGGTCCAAATATTTTAGATGTTCCTCCAAGCACTCAATATAACCCAGTCTACAGTTTTCACTTTCATATACACAAAACAGAAAAATAGACAACAAACAGACGGACAACAAAACACGAAGACACCAGGACAGGTAAGGTCACAATCAATCCTAGGAGTGTTACAAACAACACAACTAAGGAACCAATGTAGGGAAGGGAAAGGAATTCCTAAGAGCCAAGAAAACTAGGAAGGGAAAATCACGAGCCCATGAAAAACAGCAATCCCCAAAGTACAAAAATAGCCCCTAGCCAAGACCAGGAACCACACGACTAGATAACAAGCACCGAGGGCAGGGGGAAATGAACTTATATCTCCACCCAGCAGGTCACATGGGTTCCCTGAACATGGCAAGAGAAAGAGGACTGCGCGGGAATCCTAACAGCTTAGATATAGTATACCTATGTCTAAACCTATATCTGGACACATATATACCTATAAGTCACTCCTATGGCAGGCCTTAACAATCCTGGAGGCAGAGTGCTTGGTTTTATGTGAGAAGGTGCTCGAGCATGAGCTGAGCCTGTCTGCAGCTTTCAGAACCATTTCCTTATAGCTGTTCTAGTGATACTGCCATACCATATACTCTTAAGTGCATTATAATCCTCGCGGTTAATGCTAACTTTGATTTGGTTTTATCAAAACATGTCGTGTTTGGTGTCATACATTTTGGAATACTACCCCCTCCCAAATCTGGCGACGGGGGTAGCATTCCACCCTTCTAGAGGGAGAAGACATGTTACTTACTGCAAATGTGGTTAATCCTAACCAGAGCCCCAGCATCACAAAATGGATGCTGCTGCCACAGACACGAGTCTGGCCTCCTGCTGCTGACCGAAACTCGACAGAGGAGGCTTGATCAAAGGATCTCCTGTCACAGGGAGATGTTACACCACCCCAGACAGGAGATAGTGGATTGTAGCAGGGAGGATTGAAAGAAACTGGACACTGCCTGGGGCACACAAGGTGTCACTGGGCAGATTCCAGTCAAACCGGTTCTGGGGCACTCCAGCCCCAGTCTTGGCGGCAAACTGGACAAAGGAAAGGGGTGTAACCACCCCCTTCCTGGGTCCCACCCATAGGAGGGACCTAGCAGGTAATCCAGCTCCCAGATTTGGAATATAGGTGGGAGCAGTGCCAATGCACATCAGATTATCCTGACTGAAACTTATGAAATGAAACTCTGGACCCTTCGACATCCTACTCGACGTAGAAGACTGAAGAATCTCCCTTGTGGTCAAGGAGTGACCACCCTGTGCAAACAGGCACCATCCAGCACCTCAACATTTGCTTTGTTGCAGTTCCCGCCGGAACTCGAGCAACAGAGATCAACAAGACGAAGCGAGCCTGCCTTCTAACAGCCCGATCCACAGTCCCTGCAAAGCTGAGACCCGTGGAGGTGACCGGAAGCGTGGGAGCAGCCATCTTGGAGGAACAACAAAGCACTGACCGTGCAGCACCCGAGGCTCCCTTGAAGCTGTGCATTGGAGTTTGAGAAGCGCCAGCCTCGAGCAGCTTGTGCCCCGGAGCTCACCCCTTCACACTTGACGAGTGCTGCGTGGGGCTCTTTTGCATCTTTCTGCTTGACGCATTGGTCTGGTCGCTTGCCCGTTAGCTAGTGTCCCCAGTACCGACGAAACCTTGAATTTACACAGCTGGTCTGGTTGCTCCAGACTGGCCCTCGCTCCCCCGACAAGGAGCACCCGTTCTGACCTTGCTGGTCCGAGTGTTAAGCCTTCTTTGAATCCTGCATGGGTTGCCTTTGCCAAGGCTTGTTGACTCCGATCCGAAAGCCGATACCGCCGACAGCGAGAGCCTTTGTGAGACAGCTCGTGATTCACTCCAGGACATCCTCGGTGCCCCAGAGGCCACGTAGCAGCAGAGACAAGGCACCCGTCATCAACCTGATTGCGCCGACATCGCCTGGTTCCTCCCTGGTTCCTTCCTGGTCACTGGCTAGTGACCCAGACTCTGTCCCCTCTGCTTTCAGGGACCCTTCAACTTCGATCCACCCTTGGATCGCACCGGACACTTCTCTTCTGGACGCCTGCAGCATCTTCATCCTCAGGCACCATCGAACTGCGTGACGAAACCCGACACAGATTGGCACCTGTGCACCCGCTTCCTGTGGGTGAGGTAACTTACTAGCGCCGGTGTTCCCACACTGGTACACACCTCTAGTGCCTAAGTCTAAAGTTTGGTAGTCCTAGTCTAGTCGGAAGACTCCTTTTGCAATAACATTGTAACTTTTACGCACCATTGACTTTACATTGGTGCAAGCTGTGCTTCCGCACTGCACCCGAATCCCGCAGGCTACTCCCATCCTAACTGCTGTTAGTCCAGTGTAGTCCCAGCGATTCCCAAGGCCCTAGGCCTTACCTCCCATCGATTAGTGATTGTTATACCACTTTTTTGATATATGGTTTGAGTGGCCACCGGCCTCATCCAAAACGTGCTACTTGTTTATGTTATACTGTGCTTTTATTTAAACGCTTTTGCTTCATTGCTCATAAAGAGTAGTGGGGATTATTCTAAGAATAAATACATATATTTTGATATTATATAACTTGTGTGGTGTCCTTTCATTTGATATTACAGGATAGTATATGGTAAAACAGCTGGCTTCACATGTCCTTTGGAGTTAAGCCTTTAAGGCTGCTTAGTCCATGCTACCCCTAGGATAGCTTGTCTATAAGGTTGACTTACAACCACCACCATAAGGGATTGTTTGGACTGATACAAGGTGCCCACAGAACTGTGGACATCATATACCAGGCCAACTTCTCACAAGGTCCTCTATGTTTGATCTAAAAATATGTATAATTAGTGGGTTCAAAAGAAGCTTCATTCTATTAAACTCGTACTTCCCCTGGAGTTCTGAGAGACTGAAGACTGTTTACCTTTGTCTCATTGAATCCTTCACATTCATTTATTTGCTCTTATCTTGCTTTTCCTTTTTCCTTGTACCGAGTTCTAAAAACGTTGTCAGTTTTGAGGTTGAAGCTATACTTTGGTCACTGCCCTGTTTAGTTTTCTATAAACCAGTGTAAGTAATTTCAAATTCTGTAGTGACACCACTAGAAGGTGTTTTCAATAACTTTTATTGTTAGCACATTTGTCCAAAAACATATAAACAATTACATGTATATAGTCATGCATGTCTGGTGTGCATTTTCTGATCTTTCTTGATGGATTTATTTGTATTTATTCAATTGTTGCTCAGTGTCCACAGGTAGTTTTTCAAGTTGTTTTTATATCTCTTCCTTTTTCAAACTTGTGTATTTGTTTGTACGTTCTCCTGCAATTACTCATAAAATTCTTTGCCATTAGTTTCATGATTAGCCTAATAAAATCACATGAACATTTATTCACTGTGTTGTATTATTTATCAGCAAAGCTTTTGTGCATGCTACTGTTTCCCTGTGGCATTTGATAAGGTGGATTAGACAAGCTTGTTTAGGAAGATTCCTGGCTGTGGCTTGGCTCTCCAGTAGCTGGTACTAACTATGGAACTGTATAGTGATACATGGGCAGGAGCTTGAATGGACATAGTGGGCTAGTAATAGGACTAATCAATTAGTCAAAGGTTGATCAAGGGTGAAGACAGGAAGTGCATTGTCTCTCCATTTATTCAAACTTTATATGTCAGATTTGGGTGAGTCACTGACAAGGGCTCCATCTTCAAGCCTAAATTTAGAAGTAAACACTTCCCTAACCTGCTCTAAACATGCAATACAGTAATACTCGATCACCGAGTAGCTGGTGTCTAAAAGGTCTTGAGTAACTTAGCCACCTACTGTCCATAAATATCTTCGCGATTCCCCAAACCAATGGGTAAGTAAGAAATATGGTGACTCAAACATGTGGGTTGTTTGTTGCGTATTGCGTAGGGCGTGATTCCCGGAAAGTAGTCTGGAGCCATTTCTCTTTGAAAATAGTAGAGCGTAACAAGTTGAGTTTTATTTTATTAGACAGAGATAGGAAAATGCACGTGATTTATCTGCCATTAATTAATTGTGCCCAAATTTACCTATCGTCCTTTAGAGAGGGATCGTGAGAATTAAGAATACGCTCTAGTAAGCTCTTAGATGGAACACTCTGAATCTCAGAGGAAGCACACTAGTGAAAACAATCACACTGTTATTCTTTCTGTGGCAAGGTGCCCATAAAAAATGTCAGTTAGTGTCATGACAGTCGGATTCAATGAAATAGGTTTGCAGGAAGTTGTGCAAATAAAGATAAATCATGCAGTTGAAGACACAGGTAAATGAGCATTGGCAAAGCCAGTAGGTCGGCTTTAGGCCACCAGCATTTTGACAATTACTGTATTCATTTCTCAATGAAAGAACAAAAAACTGAAAAAGGTAGCAAGAAGGAAGGAAGGAAGGAAGGCATTAAACAAGAAAGAGAGAAAGAAAAAATGAATGAAAAAAGGAAGGAAATATGGAAGGAAGAAAGGAAGGAAAGAAGTAATGAATGAAAAGAGGAAAGAAGGATGCATGGAAAGAAGAAAGACGGAAAACATGAAGGAAGGAATAAATGAAGGAAGAAAGAAAGAAAGAAAGAAAGAAAGAAAGAAAGAAAGAAAGAAAGAAAGAAAAGTAGATGGAAGACAGTAGAAAAGACCGAAACAGGAGAAAGCAAAAGAGAAAGAAGCAAGAAAGAAAGAAGGAAAGAAAGCAAAGGAGAGAAAATCAGAAGGACAAGGTTGGCAAAATTGATAGCATACACGGATTTGCTTATATTCAGAGTTCATGTAAGCTGATGTGAAATAGTAGCGGTCAGATAAACACGGCCCTTGGATAGGAATTTACAACAGCATTAGCAGAAGATGAGATCCAATAAAGCTGGAATGTGTCCTGTGTTCACATTAGAATTGTCCCGCTATCACACCAGGCTCTAAACACAAAGAAAATGCTAGAATAATTATACAGCAAAAACAAAAATACTGCCACTGAGCAACCTTGTGTGCGGATGAGCACCTTCTGAAAGAGCAAATTACAGTCACTCAAAATGAAATTAACCAGTGGCTTCAGTAGGCTGAAGCATTGCCCCATGCTGCATGCTGTAGTGGGCGGTAGCAAAATGTGAACAGACTGATAAATGAACAGAGGTGGTTGAAAGCCCCTTTATTTAAGTACATTATACTGTTATAAATTGAAGTATGAGGCGGCACACCAGCGTCGTGTCAAGCAGGCTTGTTTATTCAGTTACGACGTAGAAAACCCAACCATCGTGGACAGAACCAAACGGGCCACTGACGACCGTTGGACCGAACACGAGATATGTCACCAAGTCGGCAGCGCGAGCACAGCGCGCGACAATGACAGTGACGCATGGCACAGGGCGAATACAACACATCTCTTTTCCTTAAACAGAGAATAAAAAGAAAGCAGTAGAATACATAAGTCAAAAGTTTCACAGTAACCTTCTGCGGAGAAAAGATGAAACACCAAAAAGGAACAAAGCAGAATCGAACATGTTAGCTACATTTGAGAATGCAGGACAAGGTAAAACAGGCCATTCAACCCCACATCCTCCCTTAAACAAACGGAATTACACATAGTCTTTCAAATAGGCAGGAGCAACCTTACAGCGAATAGGTCTATAAACCTTATCTGCAACCACATTCTTAGAAGTTTGAGCTAAAGGCACAGATTTAACCCTTTTCTGGTAAAGTGCTACCCTGCGGAGGTTCCACGTTTGACCATTTTGCAACTTCACATAATTGTCAACTACAGACTTGACCAGGTAGGGTCCCCTGAACTTGTTGAACATCTTTTGATTACCTCCCGGTTTAACTTTTACCAGGTCTCCTTCAGCTATTTTGGTAGAGAGGACTTTGCCCCGGATGTAGCCTCCCACCTTGTTCTTTTTCTCATGTAGCCAAGTAGGAATGAGTTTCGTGCCTGGCACCCTCCCCCTCATGAGTTCAAAAGGTGTTACAGACATATTGTTATGAACAGTTGTGCGGTATGCCCACAGCATTTCTTTAATCTCTTTCTGCACAGGGCGTCCTGACGCTAAGGCGAGCTGCATAGTGCCCTTAACCAGCCTGTTTATTCGCTCACAAAGTCCATTCCCTTGTGGGTTGTAAAGCGATGTACGCAAATGTTTTACTCCCAGAAAAATAAAGTAATCCTCCATAATGGCAGAGGTAAGCTGCGTGCCATTATCCGTTAACACCATTGAGGGAATACCCTCACGCCGAAATATCTCATCAAGGGCCCTGACAGTGGACTCAGCAGTAATGCTTTTCATGAAAGCAACCTCAACCCACCTAGAAGTGGAATCCACCAATACCAAGGCGAACTTCTCAGCATCAGTCAAGTCATGAAAGGGGCCTATAAAGTCAATGCAGACTTTCTGCCATACCCCATCGTCTGTGATAATTTTCCCCATGTCACCTTTGCCCGCACAAACCTGCAACCTCTTTTCAGACTCCTTGCAAGGCTGGCATTGCTCAACCCAACTCCTCACCTGTGCATCTACCCCCGGCCACCAGAAATCAGCTTTGACCCGTTTGCCAGTAAGGGTTTGGCCTAGATGGCCCTCATGCGCCAGGGCAATGATACGGGGTCTGAGGGATACCGGAGGTATATATTTCTCACCCCTCACAAGGATATGCTCCCCTTGTAAAGAAATCTCATCCTGTAACTGAACATAAGGCCTAAGAGCAGGTGAGACTGTACTTTGCCTTGGCGCCCCTTCTTTGCACATCTTGAATAGGCCAACCATAACAGGATCTTTCCCCATTTCCTCAATCCATTCCCTCCTAGATATAGAGCTGGGTAAATCGCTTTCTAAATCATCCAAAAACGCGACCACACTTTCGGTCACCAACTCCTTAGGCGACACTTTAGTGTCAGGTAATCTAGATAGGCAGTCCGCTACACTGTTGCACCAACCAGGCAAATATTCCACACTATATGTAAACTCCTGCACACTGACAGCAAGTCTCGCTAACCTCCCAGAGCAGTTCCTAATCCCCCCAGGGGCTAAAACCTTCAACAAGGGCTTATGGTCTGTTCTGAGTGTGAAGGTGATTCCCCACAAATACACCCTGAAATACCGAGTTGCCCACGCAGCCGCTAGTGCTTCACGTTCTATGACTGAGTAATTCCTTTCAGTCTCAGTCAGAGAACGCGACGCAAAAGCAATAGTGTTCTGTTTGCCACCCCCTTTTTGTGTTAGAACGGCACCAATCCCAACAGAACTGGCGTCAACAGTGAGGATGGTGTGATATGACTGCACGAAACTTGAAAGAATGTTAGCATCCAATATGCTCTGCTTGATCAATAGAAAGGCATTCCTCTGATCTGCACCCCAAGTAAAACCTTTCCCTTTTCGCAAAATAATTCGCAAGGGTTCAACCTTTTCTGCAAAGTTCTGTACAAATTTCGCATAGTACTCAACCATGCCCATAAAGGACCTTAGTTTGTCTTTGTCATCAGGTTCAGACACATTACAAATAGCACTTACTAGGTCTTTTTTGGGTTGTATGCCACGGCCAGATACGTGGTACCCCAGGTAATCTACTTCCTCCACAGCAAACACACATTTTTCTCTGCGCAATGTTAAGCCTGCCCTTGAAAGAGCAGAAAGAACTTTGTCCAGGATAACATCATGGTCACCAACATCCAAACCATGAATCAGGATGTCATCCTGGAAAAATACTACCCTTTCAATGCCTTTGAGTACATCTGTAATGATTCTTTGAAAAGCGCTTGCTGCAGAGCAGAGACCAAAAGGAAGTCTTTTGAATTGGTAAGTTCCTTCCGGAGTGATGAACGATGTGAATTGCTTTGAGTCCGGATGGAGCTTAACCTGATGGTATGCGCTGCGAAGGTCCAATTTTGAAAAGATTTTGCCTCCACCCAAACTCAGGACAATCTCATTGATGTTTGGAAGCGGAAAGTTATCCATTATCACGGCTTTGTTAAGGCTCCGCATGTCCACACAGAAGCGCAAGGATTTGTCCGGTTTCTGTGTGATAACCACAGGACTCAACCACTGTGTGGCCTCCACAGGCTCAATTATGTCATCCTCCAACAATTGCTTGATAACCTTCCTGACCTCATCTCTTGCAGATAGGGGTATCTTCCTAGCAGTATGTTTCACAGGTGCTACACTTTTTTTTGTTTTGATAACATGTTGGTAACCAATGGCCTCCCCCAACTTCTCACTGAAAATGCTTTCATGCTTTTTAAGAATACCCACTAAGTTCTCTTGTACTATAGTGCATGCTGCACTCTCAACTTCAACACACATAACAGGTGGATCAGCTCTCGGGTTCACCCTTATGTTGAGCTCGTATTGGTGTAGCCACCCTAAAATAGCAGGGCCATGTGGAGACACATAAACTTTCCCCTGGGTGACTCTCCCTTTGAACTCAATATTGGCCTCAAAGTATCCAAGGACACCTATGCTCACACCTTGGTAACCCCTTAGTGTGATGTCAGATTTCACTAAAATGGAACCAGTGCAGGCTGAATTATACAATTTCTTAGGGATGATTGTGTAAAGCGACCCTGTATCCACCATTAAATTAACAACAATACCATTCAATTCAAAATCTGCTTTAGGTCGAGATAGGACAACACCCTCAGTTGACTCCAAGCTGCCAGCAGACGTAATCATCATTACTTCCGCCTCATCATCAGTAATTTCGCTCTCGACCATTGCAACCTTTCTTGAGCCAATAGTTCTACACATCCGTGCATAATGCCCTTTCTTCCCACATTTTAAACAATCCCTGGACAAAGCCGTACAATTCCTGCAATCAGCTAAATGAAAAGGACTTCCACACCTATTACAAGACCGTGTAGGCGGTCTGAACTTGCTTGTACCACTTTTATTAAAAGAAGTTGTGGGTTTCCCCCCCTTACTCGTCTGTTTCCCCTGTATTAAACCAATGCTCTCCGAAGCATCTGCCTGTAAACTCGCAACCTCCTGACAACTATTGTGTCCCAATTGTATTCTTTTAAGCTCCTTCATACACCTATCGCTTTCTTCAGCGACTTTGGCAATGGTAATTGCCTCAGTAAGGATGGGGTTTTTAGCTGCCCACAACTTTTCCTGTGTTTTTTTTTACTAAAACATTGTACAATTAACTGATCTCGAATCATCTCATCTTGTATGTTCCCAAACTGACATTTCATAGAGAGTTCCCTTAGCCTAGAGACAAATTCATCTATTGTTTCATTTTCCTTTTGAGGAGCAGTATAGAATTTGTGCCTGCGCATCACAACATTTTCTTGCTTAGCAAATCTAGTGTAAAGTCTAAACAGAGCATCTTTGTACACATCATCAATGTCAAGAGGCGGATTTGGCAAGTATTTAAATATTCTTTGTCCCTCCTTCCCTAGGGCACCCAGAAGCAACGCTTTCTTCCTGATGGCAGAAAACTTTGTACCATCCAAGGCTATGATATAATTTTCAAACGCCTCACACCAGTCATCCCATTCCATTGAGGGTTCACCAGGGGCACTAAGAAAAGGAACAGGTGCTTGAATGGCATTACTCACATTCATGGTGAATACCAAAAAGTGATGCACAAAACACAAAAAGGAAAAGTTAAACAGGATAAAACCTTTTGCACGCTCAGTAAATTTCACAATGTCCCCATTTAAAGTGTGTGTGTCACTGACTCGTAAGTTGACAGAAGCTGAGTAACACACTGTGACAAGGTCGATTTTTAAAGTGTGTGTCACTGTAAATTTGCTTGTTGACAGAAGCTGAGTAACACACTGTGACGAGGTCGATTTTTAAAGTGTGTGTGTCACTGTAAATTTGCTTTCCTCCAAGACGGTCGTCTTTATTGACAAACGTTTTGTGGCTGCGTGACACACCGAAGCGATTTAGTTTGGAAGTGAGTGTGTCACTGTAGGCAGAATTGCGCAGAAATCTGCTTGAAAAGCTTTCCCTTAAGGTGTGCGTTTCCCCTTTAATTCGTTCCTCCCTCCGGGCAGTGGGGCTCACTTGTTTTGCCTTTCTTTAATTACAGGCTTCCCCTTTAAGCAACGACTTCCCCTTTAATGCAGGAGGCAACGTAGACCGGCTGAGGAGGAAGAGTTAATAGTTAATACTCCGTCAGGCTTGGGGCGAAGACAGTTTTAAACGTGGTTCCTTTCACGGTGAGTGATTTTCTGACATACCTTCAGGAGAGGCTTACGTTATGCTTCAAAGGTTTCCTCTTGTCATTGAAAATCTCCTCTGGTCGGGTTTCCTTTCTTGCGTCGTTTTTTTTTTTTTTAAAACTCTGTTTTCCTTCTTCGGATTATCCTCCGCCTCCAGCCGTCGTCAAAGTCGCCAAAATGTTATAAATTGAAGTATGAGGCGGCACACCAGCGTCGTGTCAAGCAGGCTTGTTTATTCAGTTACGACGTAGAAAACCCAACCATCGTGGACAGAACCAAACGGGCCACTGACGACCGTTGGACCGAACACGAGATATGTCACCAAGTCGGCAGCGCGAGCACAGCGCGCGACAATGACAGTGACGCATGGCACAGGGCGAATACAACATATACATATAGTTTTAGAAAAATAAAAGGTCTTGTCTAACGCCAGACCAAAAAAGATTGGTGGGAGTATTCTGGTCATGGATAGGAAACCTAAAGTTAAGTGAACTTTTAACTAGGAGCCTTGGCATTGATGTACAAAGGTGGGCTGGGAAAGCAGTGGGTGATTTTTGCAGACAAACCATTTCGCGATATTACCCCTATTTTGGGCTGTGACTAATGTACATTATTGCAGCACACAAAGCCCATTTGGTAGCATTTACACAAGTCTGTCTCATTATTATGCAGACCTTCATCCCTGAACGCACACTTACAAAAATGCAATTTATTCTGCTACATCGTTTTCCCCATAAAGGAGCTGATGCTGGTCATGTGTGTAGAATCCAGAAGAGACATGTTGGACCTCATTTACGAGAAGTAGTGCATCGCTGCGTGAAAGCAGCGATGCGCCACTTCTCAGTGCGCCCTCCTTGCGACACCAATGATGCGCCATATTTACAATATGACTCATCATGTCGCAAGAAAGGACAGATACGTCAGTTATACTGACCTATCTGTCAGTGCAAAAAGTGGCGCATTGCTGGAGTTGTGTCGGAAGCCTGATGCAACTCCAGCAATGTTCCCTTCACATGGGGCAAGCCCCATGTGAAAGGGCCTGCGTCACCCTTACGCATGCCATGAGGTTTTGACATATTGGCGTCCTAGAAGTGAAGCAGCAAAATCTCATAGATTTCGCTGCGCCACTCCTACGACCCTTTCTTGCGGGGGTACGCCCACCCTGCATACATTACATGGTGCAGGTATAATGTAGAGCAGGGGTTTATGAAGTGACGCATCTACCGAGAAGCGCCACTTCGTAAATATGGCGCAACATGGCACATTTTTTACGCCACTGGTGCGTCACAAAAAGTGATGCACCGGTGGCTCAAAAGTGGCGCAGGGCTCATAAATAAGCCAGGTTGTCTTTTCAGAAATGGTAAAGAAAATAATTACACATAACCTCCATATTTCTGATAGTTTGATCTCCAAAAAGCAGGGGCATGGAGGTAGGACTCTCACAGATTGATTTATGATGGTGGATTGAATCGAATCAGAAAACATTTAATTTTGCTTCATTTGCTTTCTGTTCTCCAGTTGCTTTGGAAATAAGTTGTGCTCTGCGTCCAGCACAGCACAGCATAAACAAGCATCAGGACAGGTCTGGTTTATAAATGCACTGTCAAGCCAGATCTAAAACAAAAAATCCATATATGTTGATGACTGTCCTCTTCCTGTCTGTTCTGCTGCCACAGAAAACACCATAAATTATCTAGTTATCTAAGACACTTCAATAGTATTACAGTGTCATGTGTGTGCCCCTAAAAGTTCAAGCTCAGGCAGCAGGATACATAAAATTATCACAGCAGTGTGGCAGGCACTTTTTGTGTGGATGTGATCAGCTTCTGCCCAATTAAATCATGTACTCCTGACTCCCAACTTGTGCGCAGAGCCAAAGGCCCTCCCCTGGTATTTCTTACATAATTGTCTGGCGACCACTGCACATTCAAGTCAGACCATAAAAAGCACTATTGAAAGCAGCCTTAAGTACAAATGCAGCTCAGAAGCCCTCGCACAAATCTATGGCTATGTGGTTTGCCGGCATTCAAGCACCCAAGGCAAAACAGTTCTAGCCCTCTGTCCTGCAAATATCTTCCTCCATAAAGAAGGCTGCTAACATTTTTTTTTTTTTATATATGCAATGTAAATATATATATATATATATATATATATATATATATATAAGAATCCCATTTTTTTCAGCATGGTCTTTTGGCCAGCCAGTTAGAAGAAACATGTTCCATCAGCCCCGGTTTCAGTATGGTAGACTGCATCGGAAAAAATAAACACATCTCTGATTGCTGTAAAAAAAAGGAAAGATGTTGACTTATACATGAATAGGAGGTGTTGATCACATGAAGTAAAGTCCACAATTGCTAGGCGGGTGTATGCCTCTTTACGTTCAAAAGACCCAGGTAATTATACAGGAAATTCAGAGAAGCTTGCCTATTAGCTTTTTCTTTCTCAAGGGATCCATAATAGAAATATCTTAATGTAGAGAATTGTGTGAACATCCAGAAAAAGGTGGTGTCTTGTGATGTCGAGGGGACATCAAATCAGGAGGAAGACTGCTATAAATTGATAAGTTTCTTTATGCAAGCACAAACTGAAAAATTGTTGTGTTTGTCATGAGTCTTGGGGTTGATGTTTGTCACTGATGGCAAGGAGCCACTAAACCAGTATTTCTATTTAAGCTTATTCTGAAATTACTTGCCTGCACTACTTGGGGAGGGGGGGCAACACTTTAAAAAATATATGCATCTTCTTGGAGATTGGGTTACTGGTTGACTGTGTTGTCAGTCCTGGTCAGGCAGTAACCACAATTCAAATCAGGGTAAGGCACAGGCAAACCGCAAATTAACCTGTGATCATAAACCTGGAAGCTTAGCACAGAGCAGTCAAGCTTAACTTAGAGGCTTGTGCAAAGTGTTTGTGCAACACTTCAAACAGTAAAACAGTGAAAACACCATAGATAAAGAACCCCCACAAAGGTAGAAAAATAGAGAAACATTTAATATATAAAACAAGAAGATAACTGGAGTTAGGAATTTATAAAGAATAAAGTGAAAAATAGCACCTAAAAGCATAAAGTGCCAATTGCGGTCATCTGGTCGTGCTGGACCAAGTCCAATCAAAGGTTCAGGCTACCCGTGAAGGACCGTGGGTCGGGTACAGCCCCAGATTAGTCCTGTTGAAGTTTTACCTTCTCAAGTTTTGTTCCAAGAGTCCAGTTCATGTTGGCGAGGGTCATAGTGAGCAAGGACAGTGTCCCGGGCAGTGGTCAGCATGGCACAAAGAGATGCCAGGCGTCCTGGATGGATGGGCTGGAGCATTGCAGTGGTGATGCTCTATGGGTAACCGATGCTTGCTGTGTTAACCATACCCTGTCATGTGACCCAGAGACCTGCTGCAGACATCAAATGGCTAAGGCAAGGAAATGATAGCTTTCTCATAAAATGTAATAAGGCATCTCCAATGTTATCCTATGGGAGAGATATGCCTTACAGTAGTGAAAACATTATTGAAGAGTTTTTTTCTTTATGAGGACATGTAAAACTTAAAAGTTCATGTCCGACTTTTAAAAAACATTGCACCCTGCCCTCTGTGTCGTCTATAGCCTACCAGAGGGACCAATATTTATTAAAAAGGAAGGCTTGGGCCTGGTACAAGGTTTATTTTGCCAGGTCGAAATGGAAGTTTAAAACGTCTCTCACAAGCTCTCCAATGGCTGTGCCAATACATATTTAAAAGGCTACTAAAGTGGGTGGCACAATCAATGCTGCAGACCCACTAGGGTGGGAGCGTGAGATGGCGAATGATCATACTCTACAGGATGTGGTCAAATTGTTAAAATCCAACCCCAGGAGGGAAAGTAGCCTCCCTGTCTCAGTACGCCCCTATGTCACCATTCTTGATGGTTTTTCGCTATGCAGCAGTAGCATTTCGGTTAAGGGTGAGAAGTTTATTGCCCCGTTTGGCATCAGGAGGAAGTTCTAAACCCTGGCCAAAGAAGGTCACCTCGGCAAAACTCTCACACAACGCCGCCCAAATTTCACTTCTGTTGGCCTGGCTTAGATGCTCAAGTGGTAGATTCTTTAGAATATTACCCCGTCTGCAAGGAGGGTGAAAAGAGACTCAAGGTGGGTCGCTTGTCCAACCGCGCACATATTAAGAACCCTGGTTTACCTTGACAAAGCATCTGCCTAGATTTCATTGGCCCCATGGGCGAGTTGCATGAGAATGACAGATTTGGTATCTTGGCTGTAGATATTTTTTCAAAATGGCTGATGGTTAAGTTTACCAATGACATCAGCCCGAGAGCACCATCAAGTGCTTGGGTAAACTTTTCGGGGACGAGGGCATTCCCTCTGTTCTCAGTTCAGAAAAATGATACCTAATTAGTGTCTGAAGTGATGCAAACCTTTTTAAGGAATTGTGGAGTCTTTCACCACCGCACCTCCCTTTATAATCCCCAGGGGAACGGATTATGGGAGAGATCTAATAAGGTGGTGAAAGGGATCATTCAAATGGCATCTGCCAATGAGTCAGTTGTGCGCAAGTTGGTTAACAAGATGCTTTGGGCCTATTGGTCCACCCCTCTGGCTCACAGTGAAAAGTCTCCTTTTGAATTAATGCGGGACAGGTCCCCTGGCTCAAAACTAGTTCCTCCGTGGATGAAACAGCTAGTCACTTTACGTGGGGTTCAGTTTGCACCACAAAAACCTGAGGACATCGGTTGTCGCTTTAAGGTAGGTGACAAAGTTAAGATCAAAAGTGGCGGAGTTGGGAGAGTTCTTTCTAAGTTTAAAGGACCCTTCACTGTCACAAAGGTTCTTGATCATTTTGTCATCTTAAACAATGGTGAGTGTTGGAACTTTTGTTGTGTGGCTCATAAAAAAAAACAGTGTGCACAATGAGCGAAGTAAGAATGTGAGTCCGCTCTGCAGGAGTGGCTATGTCCTAGCTCAGGATCCAGTGGATGTTTCTCTCCCTGGGGTGTCTGGTACAGCTTTTGGTAGAGGTGATTCTCTCATTCTTATGAGTTCTAACCACGTTTCCCTGCCAATCCTTGAGAGCATTGGTCCTTTCCGCTCCCTCAGGTGCTGTAGACCACCCAAGTATCTTAAGGATTTTGTCTGTTAATATTGTTTTTTTCTCTCTTTTCTCTTTCTTTTTTTCTCCCTTTACTCTTTTTAAAAGTTTTTTTTACTTTGTCTTTGGAAAAGAAGAAGATGTGTAGTACATGGTCTAGTGTTTCTTAAAATGAACAATTGTACTCTTTTTTTGATAAAGAGATACAGGGACAAAATTCCAACACTCACAATTGTTTAGGATGACACATTGATCAAGAAACGTTTTGACAGTGAAGGGTCTTTTAAACTTAGAAAGACCTCTCCCAACTCTGCCACTTTTGATCTTAACTTGGTAACCTACCTTAAAGTGACAACCAATGTCCTCAGGTTTTTGTGGTGCAAACTGAACCCCACATAAGGTGACTAGCTGTTTCATCCACAGAGAAACTAGTTTTGAGCTAGGGGTTCTGCCCCTCATTAATTCAAAAGGAGACTTTTGCTGTGAACCAGAGAGGTGATCCGATAGGCCCAAAGCATCTCGTTAACCATCTTACGCACAACTGACCCATTGGCAGATGCCATTTGGATGATCCCTGTGAGAAGTTGGCCTGGCATATGATGTCCACTATTCTAGTGGGCACCATGCACCAGTCCAAATGACCCTTATCGATGGTAGGTTTAAGACAACCTTTATAGAAAGCTATCCTAGTGGTAGCTGTGGAGAGCAGCCTTCAGGCTAAGTCTTGAAGGAATGTAAAGCAGCTTGTTTTACCAGTCTATAATCTCTTGAATGATCAAATGAAAGTACACCACACAAGTTATATATCAAATATATATGTATTTATTCTAAACACAACCCCTCTAGTCTCTTTATGAGGCTAGAGGCCTAAGTACACTACAAGGAACTCAATTAGCATACAGTAAATTGCACAGTATACGTTTTGCCCTAGGGGCCTCACAAACCATATACTAAAATAGTGGTATAAGAACCACATGAGGGATCGAAGTCAGGCCTAGGGCCTGTAGAACTACTGGGGCAACCAGGAACCACCCAAGGTAGGGATGCAGGAGACCCAAGGGGGATGCGTGCAGTGTCTAAACACAGCCGCGAATCACCATTGACTTTCTATGGAGAACGAACAAGTTACAATTTTAAAAGATTAAGGACACTTAGAGGTGAACTACGATGGAACCCTTTTAGACTTAGACACTTCGAGAGTCAAGACCCACAGGAACACCGGAGTACTCGTGTTACCTCACCCACGGAAGCCGGGTGCATAGGTGCCTTTTGGTGTCAGGTTTCGTCGTCGATTCCAATGGAGAGCTGCGAAGAAGTGCTGCAGGCGACCAGAGGAAAAGTGTCCGGGTGGATCCTAGGGTGGATCGGAGATGTGAAGAACCTTAAAGCAGAGGGGACAGAGTCTGGGTCACTAGCCAGTGACCAGGATGGCGACACGAAGATGCCAGCCGATGTTGGGTGCTTTCAAGTGAAGTAGGTGAAGCTTGACTCTTCAGCCACGAGGATCAGGAGGCATCGACAACAACCAGGAGCTGTATTCGAGCTGTTCCACAAAGGATGTCGAGTGCTGCAGTGTCAGAATCCAGATTGGACCCAACAAACCTTGGCAACAGCAACCCACGCAAGATGACAAGATTGGCTTCGGTGCAGACCAGCAAGGTCTGAGGGACTCACTCTTAGGAGAGGAGTCAGAGCATATCTGGAGCAACCAGAAAAGCTCATGAAACAAAGGATTGTCCTTTGTGGGGACCCACTAGCCAATGGACTAGGGATCGCAAAGGAGCCTCGAGCTGCGGTGAAGAAAGGGAACTCATGGAACACTCATGGAGTTCAGGCCTCTCAGCTTCGATGCAAGAGGTGCTCGGGGTAAGTGCAACAAATAGCCCAATGCACAACTTCAGGAAACTTCGGGAAGTAGGTGCAGTTGCAAAATTGCAGGATGTCCAGGAATTCCGGTCCCACGTCTCTCGTGTCAGCTACAGGTCTCAGCTTTGCTGGAGACTTGTGTCAGTCTCGGAGATGTCTGGAAGTCCATGTCCTGTGTCACAGATTCTTCAGGATCCAGCAGGAGCCTCGAAAATGCGGACTGGCAAGATGCTCTTTGATGCCTGTTTGAACAAGGAGGTCACTCCTTGACCCCAAGGGAGATTTCTTCCATCTTCCAGTCAATATGGATAGTCGAAGGTCCAGAATTTTGTCTTCAGAGTTTCGTCCAGGGTAATCTAAAATCCTAGTGACTGAGTCCCTATACTTATACCAAGTTTAGGGGTTGGACTTACTCTATGGTCCCACCTAAGGGAGGACCTGGGGAGGGGGTGGTTACATCCCTTCCCCTTTGTCCTGTTTCGTGCCAGAGCTGGGGCAGAGTGCCCCAGCAACCGGTTTGAACTGGGAAATGCATGGAGCACCTTGTGTGCCCCAGGCAGTGTCTGAAAAGCATTCACTGAATGCAACCCACCCTGCCCCAATACGCTAAAGCCTGTCTGGGGAGGTGCTGGTACCTCCCTGGACAGGAATCCTATTATCCAGGCCTCAACTGTCGGAGTTTCGTCCAGCAGCAGGAGGTCAGACTTGTGTCTGTGGCAGCAGCATCCATTTTGTGATGCTGAGGCTCTGTTTAACTTTAACCGGGTATACCAGTGTGTACATGTCTTCTCCCTCCATAAGGGTGGAATGCTACCCTTGCGGCCAAAACTGGTGGGGGGGGGGGGGTAGTATTCCAAAGTGTTTGACACAAACACGACATGCTTTGATAAACCCAAACCAAAGTTAGCATTAACCTCGAGGAAGATAATGCACTGAAGAGTATATGGTATGGCTATACCATAGAACAGCTATGAGGAGATATTTCCGAAAGCTGCAAAGGGGCTCAGCTAATGCTAGGGCACCCTCTCACACAAAACCAAGCACTCTGCCTTCAGGATTGTCAAAGCCTGCCATAGGAGTGGCTTATAGGTTACTATGTGTCTACATATATATAGGTAGATATAGGTATACTATATCTAAGTAAGTGGTGCTTACACCACCTTACCCAGGCTGCAAGTGCAGACCTGTGGTGCCATTTTGGAAGGCTTCCTAGGGGTGGCATAATACATGCTTCAGCCCTTGGAGAGGCCTCTGGGGTACCTATGCCCTTGGTACCTAAGGTACCATATACAGGGACTCACAAGGGTAACCCAGTAACAAATCTGGTATGTACCTAAAGTACATGGTATCAATTTAGAGAGAGAGCAGCTAGGCTGTGGTCCTGATTAGCAGGGCCACAGCCAGACTAAAGTCGAAAAACTAGTGAAACACAGCAAAAAGTGGGGGTAACCATAGGAAGCAGATCCTACTCTCCTACAATCCCATTCACCACCTTATTAGCTCTCTCACATAAACCGTTCCCCTGGGATTATAAAGGGAGGTGCAGTGGTGAGAGACTCCACAATTCCTTAAAAGGTTTGCATCTCTTTAGACACTAATTGGGTGCCATTGTCTGTAAGGAGAACGGAGGGAATGCCCTCGTCCCTGAAAAATGTACCCAGGAGTTTGATGGTGCTCTTGGTGGTGATGTCATTGGTAAACTCAACCACCAGCCATTTAAAAAAAACATCTACCACCACGATCTCAAACCTGTCATTCTCATGCAACTCGCCCATGGGGCCAATGAAATCTAGGCAGATGCTGTGTCAAGGTAAACCAGGGTTCTCAATATGTGTGCTGTTGGACTTGCAACCCACCTTGAGTCTCTTTTCACCCTACTTGCAGACTGGGCAATTTTCTACCCAATCTACCACTTGAGCACCTAAGCCAGGCCACCAGAAGTGATTTTTTAGGTGGGGTTGTGTGAGAGTTTGGCCAAGGTGACCTTCGTGGGATGATTCACACATTTGCCTATCAGGCTAAAATGTCAGAGACCATGCGTTGAAAAACACTGACAGCTGAGTTTAGCCCGAAGGGCAAACGTGTGAATTGGAATGTGGCCTCTGGGGTGATAAATGCAGGGAGATGCTTGGAAACACTCTGTAAATTGATCTGATGATATGCGGTCTTGAGGTCGAGCTTGGAGAAGACGTTAGCACCCTTGAGGGTGATGACCAATTCAGTAATTTTGGGGAGTGGAAAAATATCAGCTACAACATACTGGTTCAACGACCACAAGTCAACACAGAATCTCAACTTGCGATCCGCCTTTTTGGTAATAACAATGGGAGAAATCCACGGAGATGCCTCCACAGGCTCTAGGACTCTTGCATCAAGCATCTCTTTGACGAGATTTTTAACCTCTTCTTTTACCACTATGGGCACACGTCTGACTTTGTGTTGGAAGGGAATGGAGTCTTTTTTGTTTGAGTAGCATGCGATGAACATACCCCTTAAGTTGGCCAAGTTCCTCTCTGAAAACAGCATCTGCCTCTTTGAGAATGCTGTCTAAACTTTCATCCTCAAGGACCATCACTTGCATGGGTGCTCTCGGGTTGACTATGATGTGCAAGTCGTTCTGGTGTACCCACCAAAGAGTAGCTGGGCCATGTTCTGCTACATAGACTTTGCCCTGAATGTCCCTGTGGGAGAAGGTAATGTGTGCCTCAAAGTAACGAAGGATGTCTATTGACTTGACCTGATAGCCTCCAGGAGATATGTCTTTCGGTAGAAGTTGACTGTTCCCCCACTTCTTGTGGAAAAGGCATTTGGGGATGATGGTGAATTTAGACACAGTGTTAACCTTAAGGGAAACATCCCATCCATCAATGGAAAAATCAGCCTTGTGTCCTTTTCTTTTCTTGTCACCCTCACCTAGTTCATCATTAGAATTAACTACTAAAACAGTAGCAATATCATCACTCTTCTCAACTCCATGTATGATAGCTATGCTAGGGCGAAATGTGCTTCTACATGCTCAGACATAATGGCCCATACAACCACATTGTAGACATTCTTGCTTGGAAGCAAAGCAACATTTTGAGTCTGAGGTGTGTGCGTTGCTGCCACACCTATTACAGATTCTGCCACTAAAAGACTCTTGGTTGACACTAATGGATTTTGAGTTGAAATGTTTCTTCACAAATTTTCCTCTGTTTTTCATCGCTGCAATGGTGCAATGGGGTTCTTTGCTCCCCATAGGTGCTCCTGAATTTTGTTGTTGTTACATTGGACGATGAGTTGAAATCTAATCAACTCATCCGTCATTGTTCCAAATTTGCATTTAATAGACATTTCTCTAAGTCTTGAGATACAATCATCAATGTACTCCCCTGTTTTCTGACGTTGGGTGTAAAAATGTGTATCTGTTCATTACCAGATTCTCCTCTTTGGCATATCTGACTTCCAGTCTACAAATAGCCTCTTTATACTCATCGGGCATAGCTTGGCCGTTAGCTTGAAGTGCTTGAGGAAGATAGTGAAACATTTGCTGTCCTTCCTTGACTTATGAGCTTAAAAGAAGGGCTTTCTACCCCTTGGCTGAAAAGTCTTGTCCATCCAGAGCATCCAAATAATTTTCAAACATGAGGATCCAATCCTCACAAGGAATGCTAGATGGACCGGATGGATGTATGACGTTACAACGCATACTTTTACAATGCCTACCTTTACATCGCAAGTTTTAAAACGCATACCATTACAACGCATAATGCTTTTGGGCGCTGGATAGTGAATAGTTTAATTTACTATTCCAACTCCAGTCCCCGTGGATAGTAGGGAAGGTGTTGGATAGTACATTAAACCTATTCCCTATCCTAGTGCGTGCCCCAGCGCTATGCGTTGTAATGGTTTGCGTTGTAAAAGTTGCGTTGTAATGGTAGTTCGTTGTAAAAGTATCGTTGTAAAGGCTGTATACCGGACCGGATTGTGCCAAGATATTAGGGGGCGGAACAACTGAAATGTGAGAAGCAGCCATGATGAGGAAGGAAAACCAAGAATAAATAGGATAAGGATAACTGGTTGTGAACAGCACTGGAGACCGGTAAGGTGAGAAATGTCAAAGTTAGCTTGCAATGCAATATACAACAGGCAAGAATCAGTGGTGTGAAGTGATACACAGCACGCGTGTATATCACCATGGCTTGTTGCTTTACTGAAGACGGCGGGTAGAATCTGCACTCTCGATCTTGAAAATGTGTCTGGTTGCCATGGAGACTGAAGATAAGGGCCATATAAAAAGGCCGCCAACGTGCTCACGCTGATGTGTGACGTGGCAGCATTGTGTGTGCATGGTTAACCTAGAGGCACGCAAATGAGAGGTGCGTTGTAGATGCGTCGTCAGGGGGAAAGGCGTTGCCAGGATACTGTTCCAATGAGGAGAGTCAAGGTTGTCTTATGTCATATGTCAAGGGCTGGACTTATATGACGTTGGGAGGGCTAGTACGTCATCTAGGAGATGTCGCAGGAGCAAGAAGCTTCCACAAACAGGCCCACCACACGGCTCTGTGCTCTGCTCGACACTCAGGGCACGAGGTGAAGTCAGAGATAGAGAGGATCTGCACGCCGGGGTCCATAGGAAATCGTCACCAAGATGTAGTAAATGAATGGGTCTGACTCGGTAAGTAGATTTGAAGATCCTTTATTCAAGTGCAAAGGGAGACGAGAACTGACTCTTCCAAGCAGGAGTAAAGAGAGTAACTGCTTTGGAACAGAATGCTTACACCAGAAGAAACATGGAATAGGAATGCGAGAGCATTCTTACAACTGTACATTCTAATAAACACTAGACCATGTACTACAAGCTTCCAGTGAGTGAGCGCTTGTGCCAAATCCAAACCCAAACAGCAGACAACTCGCACTCCTTCTCTCAAACCACAAAGGATCGATGCCTGCCTCCGGTGGTGGCGCATAAACAGGAATAGCTCATTAAAAGCAGTTTGACTGTAACACTCACACCCTTCTGCATACATTGGTATTCCACATGTCGCAAAGTTACTGCAACACACCAAAAGCAGGCTAACACACCAAGCAGAACCGCTGCATCACTTGGTGTTGTCAGATCCTTATGGCTTCTCCACAGCCAATTTGAGAATCAAGGGGCTGTCTCCTACGCCTTTAAAACTTGTCGATGTACTCACACCAATCGTCCTGCCAACACGTTGCCTTGAATCCAACATCCCAACGTCGTCACCACTTTTAAGACACCAGGACGCAGGAGGTATAGATAGATAACTTTATTGAGTACATAGGAACAACTGCTGTCACGTCCTCTTACTCCAGCAACCACCTGCTCTCCACTTGAATCAACAATCTAGAATCCAGTGTAGTTGGCAACCAGTTGATAAGATTCAACAGGAGGAGGAAAAAAAAGATGAAAAACTGGACCAAAGAGAGTAAGCAGGGACAGGTAAGAGAGAAATACAAGGGCAGGGAGTGTCTGGTAGGCCTGATGTGAAGTCAACATTACACAGCCTTGATATTCGACACACCTTTGTTTCATAGCACTACTGGAGCTGAGCAGTGGGCACCATCACTCATTTCTTTGACAAACTAAGCACTGCTTAGGTTTCCTTAGGAATTACCAATGACCAGGGATTCTGTATTTCCATCGTAATTCACCTGTATTCAGCACGTCTAGCCTCTGGGTGAAAGTTAAAGCAGATCTCGTAATTCTGAAGGGGCTAGTGAGTTGTGTTACGGAGCCCTACTGGAATTAAAACAGAATTCATAATGAGGTCCTTATTAGTCCAGTCTTACATTCTTCGTCTGTTTGAGAGCACTAGCCATTTACTTTGTAAAATGAAAAATCAGCACATTTCTTTGTCTTATAAATTCGTTGCCATGGTTGTTGCAAAAAAAGGGCAATACGTATCAAGCATATATCTGCGGATTATTTTTCTAACATTTTGGAGTGACCTCTAGCATACGGTCACATGAACACCCTGGCACTGAAAGAGTTAAATGAGAAGACATTTAAGTAGATGCAGTAGTTTATATTCAATATATCCGTCGAGGCAGAGGTTTTGGCCATGATTTGACTATTATGAAATCACAATCTGAAATTGAGGGTTGTGAACTAAAGGTGGACAAGACGAACACGTTTTGATTCGGGCTTGGGTTGAATGTCTACCTCTAGCTCAGCCCTTATTCCAGTGGGCGAGCCTAATAAAAGCCAAGCATTCCACTTGCCTTTATCAAAAAATAAGAAACCAAATCTCACTAAATGCATGAGCGCATAACATCTAAATCTAATTAAGATTTTCTCGATGTGCGTGTGTGTGCAGGTGTGTGGGTACGTGCATACGTCCGTAATTGTGCGTGTCTGCAGCTGAACTGCAAAATTCAGGCTTTTCAATGAAGGTCTGTAACTTGAGAGTAACATCGACCAGCCTCTGCGGGATGCCCACATTCTCCTTGTTCTGCTAATTGCTGTGATTGCTGTCATTGAGGTGCTGACCCTTTCCCTCGTTACTGTTGTTAAGTCAGAGGAAGGTAGTAATCTTTTTCTAGTCGCTGCATTGTATCAAGTAGAAACAGGAAATCATATTCTGCCTCCCCCACTTCACCAAACGTTGTGATCCTAGGCAAACAACTTTACTTCACTATGACTCCTTTTGATTGAGTGTCAAATCTGAGACATCTTAAAGAAATTCAGCTCAGGGTGTGCTCTATATTAAATCCTCATTTGTTTATGGTTTACTAGATTGTAATTTTATTCCACACAAAGAAATGATGTTGCCCCTATATACATTGCACATGAAAAACTGTCATCACTTGGTTCATTCATGCCAGTGACAGGAGGGCATGGGGTGTAGTTCATATTTAAAAAAACATTCATTTTAACAGATGTTATTAGAGTGATATACTCAAATGTATTAAAGTGACATATAAACATTGGAAACTTGTTTTCATATTTTTACATGATATTTGCTGTGTCATTTCCATGTGAAATACATGGATGGTTTGGCTTGTGGTTAAGCTAGAGCTAAACTGGGCCTTTTACTCAGCTCTGTCTCGACTCTGCTTAAGAGTTTGCTGGCTTGCTGACATCAGTTGTGAATAGCAGCAAGTGGTTATCAGTTCATGTGCACTGTGAACCTAGAGCGGAGCGTTGAAAGAGGAGGATTAAGAGATACAGTATGCTGTCCTTCTGGCAGGAGTAAACCAGAGCATTGTTCTCACATCCGATCTGCATTGACTTTCTCATCATGCACTTTTCTGTGCTGTATTTATAATGCAGACCCCTTGGTTAAAATAAACAATTCCGTTGTATAAACTGCTGCCTATGATGAATGAGATTTTGAACGAGTAGATGCTTCACTGCCGTTTTGGCTCATTTTAATACTTCTGGGTAAAGCTGTGAACACCGAAAACGACCACCATCATATGGACAGATAAGCAAAGCAATAATTTCTTCACTCAGAGTCGACGGTGGGCCTCCTTATGGGAGCCCCAGTAACCACTGATATATCCCCTCTGTGGCCATCGATACTGGGGGTACAGGTAACTCCATTGGGCTGAGGGGCTGCTGGCCAATGGGCCATTGCGATGGCAATTGGGACCCTGTTGGTCCCTTTAAAAGGCATGCGGGCCAGGGAGGGACAGCCGGACCACTGAATGGCCTGTGACAAACCCCTACTGGGGGGCACTATCAGCAAGTGGGAAGGAGCGAAGCTCAGGAAAATTCAGAGCGCCGATTGGTCATCAAGGTTCAAAATGACCACTCAGCAGGTGCCCCTGGGTATAAAGGCACAGGGGTCCCGAGGAGGTCATTAGGCTTCGCCTATGGGACCGGTACGCGCCAAGGAGAGATTTGCCACCATAATCAGAAGAGTTGCTGTGCAGCGGGGATGGCAGGGACATAACTGGAGCGGGCTGCACAGCTGGCGGGACAGCGGCGTGGTCGTTACACATGACCCATTCCCGCTACCAGCAGGAAGGATTATTGCTGTGCATTAAGGGAATCCAGGGGACCCAGGAACCAGCTTGACTATACTAGCAGCAGCATGTGAGGGAGCGCGCTGCCCGTGCCAGTGGTTAGGGTGAACAAAGCAACAAAGCAAACACAAGGAGATGATGGACGGACCGCTGACACATTTCAGACACTCACCCCCCGTCACAGATCTGGGTTAAACCTATCATTGTTCTTTAGCTCACTTCACCACTTCAGTTCAGACCCAGCTAAATGCAAATCAGTCTAGACCCTGTGCTTCATGGAAACAGTCCAGCCCGAATTGCCAAGCCAGGTCTTCCGTCAACCGGAAACAAGCATCCTTTGACCGGTTTCGCAGTAACACCCCTCATTAACCTGGCTAGCTTGAATCCAGTGGCAAAGTGAGAAAGAGACCCAGGTCTGGGCATACCCAGTCAACTTAGGGTGAACATATCAAACAAAAGGAGATGATGGACGGAACGCTGAAACTTTTCAGACACTCACCCCCAGTCACAAATCTGGGTCGGATCCATCATTGTCTTTAGCTCACTTCACCACTACCTCAGTTCTGACCCAACTATATGCAAATCAGTCTTGACCCTGTGCCTCATGGCAACAGTCCAGCCCGAACAATCTTTAGGGTGAGGCGGGTAAAGTTGGGCAATAGAGTGCACTGCCTGTGAAGAACTCCAGCTTGCCGGTTGTTGGGCAGGCAGCGGCATAGTGAGAAGCATGCTGCCTGGGCGGCAAGGGTGAAGTTGGGAGGCAGTGTGGTGAAGGGAGCGCTCCCCATGAAGATATTCTTGGCATTCCCTTTGGCAGTGGGCAGCGGCGTGAGAGGAGGGCACTGCCCATGTGAGGCTTGTAACGCAGGCAGCAGGGTGTGAGGAGCGTGCTGCCTGTGTGAGGCTTGAAAGGTGGGCAGCGGCATGGAGAGGAGCCTGCTGCCCATGACAATTCCATTGCTCCTGGTTGTGGTCAATGGCGTGAGGGGAGTGCTCTGCCCGTGTGAGGCATGTAAGTTGGACAGCTGCGTGAAGAGGAGCACGCTGCCTGTGAAGATCCTCTGCATTTTTTAAGTCTGGCAGCAGCGTGGAGAGGAGCGCACTGCCTGTGAAGATCTTCAGCGTTTCTGGTTGTGGGCAGTGGTGTGAGGGGAGTGCTTTGCCCGTGTGAGGCATGTAAGTTGAGCAGCTGCATGGTGAGGAGCGTGCTGCCATGAAGAGCTCATTCAAGCTCTCACCTTCCTATTGGCTTACTAGTGTGGAGCTACAGGACTGTGGCCTGCTTCGTGGACAACAACTGGGGACTGGCTTGGCCAGGCCCTGCCCAGTAAGAGCCAGGAGATGTAATCGCCTTACATCCCTGTTCCTTCTACTAAAGGACCAGCTGCACTACAGAGCACTACACCCCACCTTGCCAGCTGATCACGCCTGGGCATCAGAACTGGGCATTTGAGGATTCAGCCCATTGGCTAGAGTGAAGTCACCCCCCACTCTGAGTATTGACCAAGGCGGGGAGCCCTTGGGAGAGCAGCACAAAAAGGTGAACGTCAGCCTCGAGCAAGGGTGCACCCACCCAAAAGGTGGGCACCAGTCCTGGAGGATCTGGGAGGGAGAGTCGCAAGCCCACCAGGTACAGTCAGGTGCAAAGGCGAGGAGGACAAAGGGAGACCAAAGCCAACAAATTGTGCAGCGGAGAGCCAGGACAACTATGAGGAACCTGAGCTGGACAGTAACCTGGAGGAGGTGCTGGGGAGAGCGCAGAACCTGTTGGATAGTTGAGGGAAGGATTGCGTCAGCAAGCAAGTGCTGGAAGCCCTCCAACTGGATACAATACCATGGAGCAGACAGGGCCTGGCAGCAGGAGGGCCAGTTAGCTACAACGTCAGAGTCCTCGAAGCAGGAGGCTTGCAGCCAGAACAGCGGCCACTGCAGAGAGGCCTACAAGGAAGCAGCAGATGCAGGCTCAAGGATGGAGGAGCCCCACAAAACAACTTCCCACTCTGGAGAGGGCGTCTGACACTGAAGATGACAGCGATCATGAGGGACGGACGCCGTCTGTAGCCAGCCCGGCGGCAGCCTGGATGGCCGCAGCAAAACAACCCAAAGACAAGACAGGAGAGAACGGTGAGTTAGAAAGTGCACTGCTCGGCAGAGGCAAAGAGGAAGGCTAATGGGGACATTACGCTGAGTAATTTTGGGGTGAGGTCAGGGGGGATTGCTAATTATGGCATGCAGGTGGGAGTACTAAATGTGGTGCCAGAAGTGGCCTTGGGACACCAAGCTACTGTGGGACAGGGAGCAATGGAGCAGCACGAGCCACACAATTGTTTGGCAATGGCATGATGAGCCAGGGTCATGAGGACTGACCTTTTCCCCATTTGCTTGTGTCCCATGGAAGCCATGGCTGGGCTCAGGTAGCCCGTTAACACCTCCTGCCATTGGTTTGTGGCAAGGGAAGAGCAGCGGGGCAATCAGTACGGCCTCACCAGACCGAGGCAACCAACAGTCAGCAGAGCAGGAGAAAGGGACAACCTTGGGGCAAGCTAATGCAGTGGGCCAACAGAGTACGCTAAAGGCAGCAGGGGAGGCTAGCAAGAAAACAGGAAACACAGCATGTAAGGAACCAGAGACGCAGACAACAGTAGGAGGGGAAGGTAAACCCACTAGTGAGTACAAAAGACATTCACCTGGTGACCCACCAGGGAAACGGGTTTGGCCAACCTCAGCCCACTAGTCATGGAGAGGATCTGGCATCAAGAATATATGAACATATTTACTCTGTTAGAAGTATGCCGGGCGTGGTTAGACTTGGCAGTGCAATACAAGAAAGAAGAGTGTAGGATGAAAGCAGAAGGTGGGGCGAAAGATTGAGAACCACACAAAATGCCTGCCAAACAGCCTTCCAGCTGGAATGACATGGTTGGCGTAGCTGAGCTAGCTTAGTAGTTGTTTCATCTCCCCCATTGTAGCTTTTTTCTTGCCCAGAAGTGTTGCTTTGATTTCTTTCAGGACACCTACATTAGCTGATGGCAGCTTGCACTGGCCATGCATGGTGTCTAACTCAATTCCAACAATGACAGGTGTGTGGTTGGGCCTTCTGTTTTCTCTTTAGCCAGCTGCACCCCTGGCTTATCTGCCAATGTCACAAACTGCCCCAACAGACCTGCATACTCAGCAGAGCCCACTTTTTCTATGAACAGAAAGTTGTTGAGGTATTGAATTCGTCCCCCTGCTGTGTGATATTTCCCCCGAGAACATTCTAGAAAACGGCTAAAGGCTTCAAAATATGCGGAGAAATTGAACATCCCATCGGCAGACACCTGTTGTGGTAGACCCATCCTCTAGCTTGAAACCCAGCAAATGATAGCTTTATGGGTGCACGGGCAGCAGGCCGAATGCGGATTCGATGTTGGCCATAGCTAGCAGGGACCCTTTTCCCATTGTCCTGATCTGGTCTATGGCATAGTCTATAGTTGCATGGGACACTAAACAGATCTCCTGATCCAGCCAGTCATTAACTGAATCCCCGCCTGGGTGTGACAAGTGGTGGATGAGCCTTAACTGAGCAGATTTCTTCTTCAGTACAAGTCCTAGGGGTTATACAACAAAAATATTGCAAGGAGGCTCTGAAAAGTGGCCGGCAACCCTCCCCAGGAAGACTTCCTTATCAACTTTTTGCCTAGCCATGGAAGGGTTGTCCCGAACTGACTGCACTATTGTACTAAAACTGTGAGTTAGAGGGCCTTGGTTTGGTATCATAAACCCTACCATGAAACCTTGTGTCAGTAACTGCCTCTCATTCACCTTAGGATAGTTGCTCAATAACCACAGCAGGGCTGTAGTGTTTATGGATGTGGGTAGTTTTGTGGTAGACCAATAATTTGCTTCCATTCCCCATACTCCTATAGAAGGCATTCTTGGCATCCCTAGATTCCTTGGCCCTGTGCACTCAGCTGGGTGTCCCCCCCTTCCTGCAGTTGCTACAGGCATGCCTAAAATTACATTGTCATACCTCCAGCATGCAATATTGTGCCCGTTACCTGGTTTCCCTCCAGCATACACATTTGGTCTGTTGCTATGGGCAACCCATCCAACCTCCCTTTCTGTCTTGTTCCCCAGAAAGATGTCTCCCTACTACAGACTCCCTCTCTGGCAGCCACCATGTGGGTCTTATATGCCTCCAGATCCTGAACTGGGGCCCCCAAACTCCTTAGGATGTCCCTGGTCAGGGCTATGCATATTCCAGGTGTCGAGAATGCTGTGGTGGATGTGGTGTCTCATTTTTAGTGGGAGACATTCAGGGAGCTGGAACTGTATGCGGACCTTGACAGGACGGAGGTACCACAGGAATTCTGGAACCTGCTAGACTCAATCTGAGCATGCTGGTGGACAATGTTTTAGCCCCAAGACAGCGACAAAAGACCGTAAGTACTAGGAGACATTTCAGGCCTTAACTGATGCCCAAGGGCTTAGCGAAATGTCCAGTAGGAACATGGAGTAATTCCTACTGTGGGCCTTTTCCAACAACAAGACAATATCTTGGGCCAAAGTCACATTTGCGCAGTTTCTATCTCTACGAATTTAGAGGGTAATAGCGACCCTCCAGTACTTTCTATTTTAGGGCAGTCATGAAGGTATGGGGATGCCTCCAACCAAGGCAACAAGACGCGAGATGCCCTATATGTTTCAGCACCTTGCAAAATGTGTTTAGGAAGCTCAAAAGGCATCTGCACACGCAGACATGAGTTCTGTTCTTTCGAGCGCTCTTATCCTTGGCCTTCTTTGGTGCATGAAGGGTCCGCAAGCTGGTAGCCCCTACCAAATTCAACTAGGGGTTGGCATGCTTGAAAGTGAGGGACCTGCCCATGGAAGACAGCTCCATGACCATATACTTGCGTAGATTGGAAACCAATCAAGAGGACAGAGGCAAACACACACACTTGCACTGCTTAGTAAATAGTGAATGCTTCTCTGTTTGCTGCACACGGGAGTATCTAAGGAGCGGAGTTCAGACTGCTCAACCACTTTTCTGCCATGAGGATGGATCATATCTCAGCTGCTTTCAATTCAATGCAGTCCTTAGAATGGCCATAAGTGCAGCAGGCCTCCCGCAGAAAGAATATGTGCCACACTCCTTCTGCATAGGCAAATCAACAGCGGCTGTGACCAGCGGCCTGAATGCAGAGCGCATCAAACAGATAGGCCGGTTGGCATCAGTGGCCTATCAGGGCTACATCCAGCCCGACTTAAACTAAGTTTTTATCTTGACAGGTCCCGTCGGTCAGGTGCACAAGGATACTAGGACATTAATTTGTCACCAGGGCACAGCTGTGGGTGTCGATGCAAAAGGATTATGAAGGACTGTGGCGGCGCAATTATATAGTCTCCTGAATGGGCAAGCCCGGGATGCGATTGGAACATCTGCTGTCTACCGTTCAGCACGCATTGAAGTGTGAAGGGATGCCTGATGCACTATAAGTGCATCGGGGGAAACAACTTAGCTGACCTGGGGCATAGGGATTTAATTGGGGCCATGATGGCCGGGCTGACAGCTGTAGCCAAACTCATTAGACCCGTGGAGCTGTTATGGTCTGAGATCATACCGCGATTCATATGAAGGGGGGCGGTGGATAATGCAGTAGTAGAAAGGTCATGAAAGAAATTGAACGATCAATGTGCAAAGCTAATGGGTGGGGTTTCATGAGGGATGGGCTCATCAACCTCAAGACACAGGGATACTACCAACCGGACAGGGTACACTTGAAGGGCGTAGGCATGGGCCAATTCCTCCTCAACATTGGGGAAGCCCTGGAACTGCTAGGCTTCAACTAGGAGAGCATGTGGGGAGCAGCTGGAGGAGCTGGTGGGGACAGCAGAAGGAGTGCAACAGCCAAAGTAGGAGGTGCTCAACTGTGTGCCCTTGGGATGCCTCACGGCAGGGGCACGGAGAGCAATCTATTTGTCAGCAAGGGATCAGGAGAGGGCAGGCACAGCACTTGCAGCCTGGGCTAGGCACAAGGGCTGCCAGCAACACTTGGCAGCAAGGTGTAGCCTTGACTAGGGTTGTGCTAGACCCTTGAGGAAATGGAGCATTCGCTCAGGGTGCTTTCCCGGGGTGCTGTTATGGACTTAACTGACTGAAATGGATCTAGAGATAATTTGGCCACAATGAGGTTTCATGCTTGAAATTTTGAACTGCTTCTGTGATCATGTTATGTGAACAAAACTGCGGCTGTTTTGCACCATCAAAGATGTGTGTTGTTACAGGGGAAGGTTGGGTGCATGCTAATGACCGGGCAGCTCCTGGGGCTCTCAGTGCGTGCTCCAAGGAAAGGGTAGTGGAAGAGTTCTGATGTCTCCTAACTAGCAACACATATATTAAACACAAAAACGTATCCATCTTATTCAGTGTTAGATCATCTTAGTCCAATGGTAAAAGGATTGCTTGATGGTCTGCTACATCCTTCTTCGTTCCCACGGTAACATAGGAAGGTGGCAAAACATTATCAGCAAGCAGTCTACAAAGTTGCAAATGTTCATGTATGTTAGTTTTAAGTGGAGTTCCCACCAGAACCCTGCAGCTTAGTCTATTAACTGTTCAGAACTCCACTGTGTGACAATGAAAGCAGAAACTTTCTAGCTGTAACTTCTACGGAATTATATATTGAGCTTCGCATTTTCCTGGATGCACTATTATTTTTATATACTGTTGGTTTTCATTATTGTGAATAAATGACAGCTAAAATCTAACCAAATACAATGAGAACATGTAGTTCAGGAAGGAAAGAAAACATTTATTAAAGTCAGCATATTCGAGAAAGATGATATTTCAAATTAAGTTATTGTTACTTATTTGTTTAATATTGCACTGTGCAACCTCCTGCTAAAATGAGTTTTATTTAAGAAAAGTTGAAATAAAAGCACTGCAGAAAATGCAGAAATAAATGAAGACTAGTTTAGCTTGCCAGTGTAAATACGTTACAAACGGATGCTTACCACAAGAAAAAGCATGCTCTTCAAGCATTTTTCGTGTTAATATTTTCCCAGGCTAAACACATATTTTAAGCTAATTCTACTTGCTTCATCAAATCCAAATCCCAGGAGGGCCTACGCAACATTCCATCTTTCTGCGCTCTGCAAATTGCATACCGTTAAATTAGATAGCAGTGATACATTTTAAACAGCCCTTTGAAATGGATGAAGCAATATTTAAGAAGCAAGTCATCAGTAGTGTGTCATTTGATCTTTGAAACGAATGTAAAACATATTTTACAATTTTTCAGTTGATAATGCCCAAACACACATTTTTGGAATGCATTGTATGGTTTAGTGTTTATTCACCATTTTTAAGCCAGCATGTATTCCTGGAAGCATTTTACCCATAGACTTTGCTTGCTAAAAGCAGGATCATCTGGGTGAATAATCTCCAGAGAAAGGTAAAAACATTTGGGAATCGGTGAGAACCCACTGATAACTACATGTTAATCACTATTAACAGGGATTCCAGATTTAACTCTGAGAACCCTTCAGAAATTAGGAATTACTGGTGGAATCAGTAATTTTCGGTACAATTCAACAGGTGATTCATAATTTTGCTGCTGACTTTCACTTGGTGATTTTGACTGCTTTGAGTATTTCAGGCACGATATGACTCTTGGGTCAGAGTGAAGAGAGGGGGTCTGTAAAGTACATATACATGATCGTTATAGGTGGTATAGCATCTCCTGTAGACCTTCATATCTCCTGACCATTAGTCTTTTAGGAAGGATTAGCTGAGAATATTGGTTTTAAGACAGGTTTTATGTTTTTCTCCTCACCATTAAGTCTGTATTGAAAAGATTCAAAAGTAGGGTTTAGTGTCCTGCCTTTCATTCATACCCTGTGAACTTGGTCTGATTCAGAGTACTGTGTAAAACCTGGAGGGGCAAACTAAATAAAGAAAAACTGTAACCACATTGTACTTTATTTGATTGAAAAAAAATGATAATAATAGCACAGCATTACAGCTTAAATATTTAGGATATATATTAAATCATAAAAATAGACAATTACTGGTCAGAAAATCTCATTAAAAAAAATATTAAAAAGGTGACAGAACCAGATTGAAAAAAACTGAGATTTCTGATAACTTGACTTTAAGAAGTTCTCTACGGCTTTACATACAGTTGGTGAACCTAATATCTTTAAAAAGAACAAAGCTGGTTTACATTTAAAAAAATAACTTACCTTCAGATACAGATATAAATAAATGCCTGCTAAAAATGTTGTAAAATAAAAAAAAGACAAAGTGCAAATGGGTTTGACGGGAGCATTCATCAAATGCACATATTAACATTGCTGACGGATCATATTGGCCTAAAAGGAAAACATAGAAGGCTTCGGATGGAATCTATGTGAAATATTGTGGGGAGGAATCTCTCCCATGGATTTATAACACAATTTAAATATGGCTCCAGGCTCGGTGATGTTTGTATTATTGCATATTCCGGAAAAGATGGCTTCTTCAACTCCTTCCTTTCTCTAGAGTACCATGGGCTATACACCTTACCCTTGCCCATGCCTTTTTCTCTGTGAATATCCCTTGTGAGGCAGTAAAAAGGTCTGGCCTTCCAAGTGTGATGGCTAATTGTTTAATATACTGTAGCTAAGATATCAAAAAGCCATAATCACAGGCTAGTAATCTTAATTTACAGAACAATTCAGTGAAATGTGGGGATTAATCCGCATAGAATACCATAATGGTAAGGGTGTTAATTTTACAGTGTCCACCACATAAACTATGCCTAGTTCTTCATACAGGAAGAAATGCGGGCTATTGCGTGAAAGGCCAAGACCTGCTACAAGAATGGGTTGCTTCTACCTACAGATTCTCGATGGGATACATATACTTCAAGTAGATGGAGGTCACTTTACTCCCAATCTTCTGATGAAAGCTAAATTGGACACCTACTGCTTGGTTACATTTCACACACCTATCAGAGAGGCACTGTGCTCAGGAATTGGACGAGTCAAAGGTTATACACAAATACAGGAAGTACGCCACCTTGCTCACATTGTTAGCCTTGATGTAAATAGCTCTGATCTTACTGTTAATTATACCAGAGACCATGTAAAAGGTTTTACTGAAAATAATTTGCAAAACTAAATTGCCCATGAATGCCCTAAAACTGCCAGTCAATGCTTTAAACCTGTTGGGTGTTCTAGACATTGAAACAGCACCATCAGAATACATCAAAAGAGGGATGGGTCTAGACTCAATATGTGATTAACTCCTTGCGTGCGCATGAGTGAACCACGCCGTCATGAGCCACGGGCAGCCTGTGCTCATGCCAGCGTGGTTCTGTCATGCGGCTGCCGCTCCGCCCACGCGGCATTAATTCCCCGCCTGTGCGGACAAATTAATAAGCGAGCAGGGCCGTGACAGAACCACGCCGTCATGAGCACACGCCGCCCGTGACTCATGACGGCGAGGTTCTGTCATGAGCACAGCAGCGCCGTGCTCACCCCCCCACCCCACCCCGCGCCACAGCGAAATTTGTGCCGCAGCGAAGTGGTTAAAAAGCATTGAGGTTGTTTATATACAATAAAAATAATATTGGAGTTTGGAGTAGGGACACAACCTTGGCGAACCATCTAGTGCAAAGAATCAGACCATTTGCTCCTTTCTCGGAGTAGCTGTGATGCTGTGTAAAATATGCAAATAGTCGATTAAAGCCTTGTACCCCCCATGCCCAATAAAATATACCAGATACTTGCTTATTGCCTTTTTTAAACACTGGTGCAAAAATAACAGTTGTGTGCGATTAATATAGTATTTTCAAGTTCCAGGTGGCATTAAAGGCATTGATGATGCCTGGGGCCCACAATTCTGGATTCGTTTTGTAAATGTCCATAGGAACCCCATCAGAGACTGGGGACTTGCCCAATGTGCACTCTAAAATCGCAGTGGTCATCAACTGTACCTCAAACTTGATGAATAGAAGATACTTAGGTGTAGGTATCTCATTATCTGATGCTACGTAGCTCCCCAAATGCTAAAAGTTACTTGAAATGTTCAACCCAAACATTTGCCGTAATGTGCATAGCAGGGCCTACATCTACCTCTGAATTTAGTGTCTGTGAACTAACACATTTCCAAAACATGCATGTATCTTTAAGCAAACATGAACTAACCAACTTGTCCCATGCTTCCTTTGTTACCTTCAGCCTCTTGTTCCTTTGGGCACTTTTGTACAGGCAACTCTGGTAGATTGGATACTTTTTTTACCCCTGAGGTGGCTATTTTAAGGATAACCACAGGTGTCTATTAGCCTCCCTGCATCCCTCATCGAACCAGCTGGGCTGATCTGGATTATAATTACTCTTAGGGCAAGTAAGACATTCTTAAAAATAAGGCCAATGTCTAAAAACTTCAATAATTGAATGGTTGTATTTAATATTGTATACTAAGCATTTGTTATGTAAAGGTATGTTGGACCTGAAATTGTTGTTAAAATGTTGAATCATATCTACCATTTTCCAGCATAGCCTCAGTTCCTTGTGACTCAGTACTAACCCTGTAGGGCCTTTCTAAGTGATCCTTAATGTGTTATTAGATGAATTCAACATTATAACGCTCGGATTGTGGTCAATGAATCTGATGGAGCAAAGATTCGCATATGAAGCGACTTGCTTGTACTCATGAACCTCGAATAACTTTAATAAAGTAACCAACATGTTTGTTTTACTAATTTTGCATATTTTACATCAACATGGGGTGTCCGAGTGAAGCTTGCTTATGTGTTTACTAATCCTAATACGGTTGCATCTAATATGGCTGCTGCTACGCGAGGGTTTCACCTGCGCATGCATCTGTCATACTCACGTTACATGACGTATTCCTTATTTTGGAGGGAAGCTGCCACTTCTGCGCACTAGTGCTAATATGGCTGCTCTATGTTCTCACAAGCGAGAAGCTTGCACTGCTGCTTACGCCAAGCTGTTTGTTCTGCCTAATCCTAATGCTATAGTTAATATTAAGATAATGGGTATAGAGTAGAAATACATGGTATACAGTGTATTCATTTATTCTGTGTTCTAAAACTATTTATTTTCCATTTCATGTCGCACTTTGAAAACTGGCCTGTCTTGTAACGCTGTACTCCATATTTGCTGAAACTGCGACTGCGCGAAAATCTCAAGTCTCTGGAACAGTGACCTTTGGACTATAGCCAAGGAACTGACTGACTAGAAGATGTTCATGAGAACATGGACTTTTGAACCCAAATTTATACAATGTTAAATCAAAGTATTCGCCAATAGAACATCCATTGTTGGGTGGAATAAAGACATCATGAGAACCTGAATTTGATGGGCGGGAATGTAAATTTGAATAAGAGATAGTAAAAGTCTCAAATTTGATGTGGTGTGACGACCTCTCCTCCTCTTTTGTCCAATCGAAATTGGGGATCCTTACACTTGCAACATTGGGGGGTGGTACACTGACACCTGGAAAATAGTATAACTAGCGTAGGTTTAGTTAGAGAAATTGTCCGACCTGTCCGAATAGCTGACCTGTCACTGACCCAACGCACTCAATAGGTGACTAAGAGCAGAGGGCTTCGGAGCACTCTGTACAAAGATTTGCTGACCCAATCGGGGTCCGGGAAGCTGAGGTGCTGGCAAAGCACTTTGTCGGTGAAATCTATAACCCAATCGGGGTTCTGACTGTTAGCTGCAGAGAGGGAGTGCTGGTCTTAACCTTTGGTGGTCCGGTCCTGATCCAAATCTGATTTATCCTGTCCTGATTCTGATCTGCACCTGCTGGCCTACTGGCGACTGCAACTTTTGGGGTTTCTGTCCTTAACCCCATTGGTGCTCATGACGTGCTCAGCTCGTAATGATGCACGGTGCTCGTGTGCTCATGACGAGCTGAGCTCGTCATGACCACATCCATTTCTATTATGGCCCAGCACAGGGGAGGAATAACAATAGCAGCCAAGGTGTTAACTGACCCGTGGCCAGGGATGGTCTTCACACCATTCTAGGTAAATATATATCTGTGTGGGTATCATCATTATAGGTAAATATAAATCTGTGTGGGTATCATCATTATATTTCCGTGTGTCCTTTTCTTAACCTTCCCTAAATCGATAAAAGCTTTGATTGCATATGTTCCTTTTTCTTTCCCTTCCCTTTGTAATGATCAATTTGTCATTTGATGTAATAGTGTGTTCCATTTTCTTACCTTCCCTATAGTTATATGCTCCAAATATTTTCGTGAATGCATATTATGTTCCCTCTTCTTACCCACCCTTTGATAATTGCTTAAAGTTGTGTTATTTAGCATGTTCCTTCTTTTTCCTACCCTTAGACAAATTGTGTAAGTCTGTTTTAATTTTAATAGCATGATCCCTGTTCATACCTTCCCTTTACATTACTAAATGATTGGCATGATATATCTTTTGCATAGCTATACACTATTTCTGATTTTCGTTATTGAGAGTCTTATTGTGTTCAATCTTTGGATCATTACCATTTATGAAGTTTAGATAAAGAGTTTAAAACTTTCTGTGGTTATTATATGAGTGCAAATGTTATTATCCTATTATTCTAACTCCCTGATCCAATAGGTTACAGGTACCAGTGACAGGATTGGTAAAGTCTATGGTTTAGGACCTAGTAGGTAAAATATCCGGTAGTTAGAGCATAGGCTACTTGATTTAAGAAAGGTGTAATTGATTATGGGCCCAGGTGAGTATGGTAAATTTATAGTCGGGTGACCTGCGCGCTCTATCAAATCCATTGCCCATTCTCTGGGCTGTGCGTAAGGTGAGATTATGCAAGTGAGAAAAATATATTCAACTGTAGTCCCATGACCCATCCTTACATAAGACGGAATTGCATTACCTATTAAGCAAAATTCCATAAATTATCATTTGAAAAATGCCTATGCAATGTATCCCCCCTGGTGTCTGGAAGTTATTGGATGATAGCTTAGTATCCCCTCATGAGGGGCAAGGATTGTTGTCTGGATTCAAGTTTTGCATTGAAATCCCCACCTAAAAGAAGGTAAAAGCATCACACAAAGTCTAATGTCCTTTCTCTAAGTACCCCAAAAACTTCAAATAGGGTATCAATGCTGCACTGCTTATCTCAAGCAGAGACTTCTCAAGCGAGGTTTTCCCAAGCGCCTGGTCCGACAAGCATTTAAGGGGGCTAAGATGCTCTCCTACAGGGACCTAATTGTAAGAAAGAAGACACTTATATGTGTCATAAATCACTCAGATTTAAATCATAAAGTCAAAAGGATTTTTGAAAAAAATTGGAAAATTGTAATATCAAAGAAGATGACAACATAGTACACAGACCCATTTTTGCTTATAGAAGGAAAGCAAATATAAGAGACCCAATAATCCATACCAGGCTGAAACTGATAAAAGAACAAAAACAAGGTTCAATTGTAGGAACCAATCCGATTAAAGGGAACAATAGATGTGGCACTATGGGAATATGGAAGACACACGGTCCTTCTAAAAGACATGTCTAATTGTAGAAGTTCCAATGTCAAATATCTAATTATTTGCCCATGTGGTCTTGGTTTTAAATAGGTGAAACAGGCAGAGATATAGGACTCTCTATGCAGAACACAAATTGGCGATTAGAATAAAAAACTCCAAACAACCCTAGTCCAACACTTCGGTGATCAAGGACATACAGGAAATGAACTCAAGTGAATCATTTTTGAAAAAGATCAAGCTAAACAAGGACAGGCCATGATAAACCTACGTAAAGGTAGGCAGACAGATCGGGTCTTCTCTCTTAATATGGTAAAGAAAGAGCTGAATGAGGAAATAGTATGGTGAGTCACATGATCATTTCTACACCATGCAGACTGCCTGCACCCTAACTACACCAGCTTACTCAGATTCACACCTTAGTTTAGGTGGATTTTGATAGCCTTAACCATTTTGATGGCCTTCTGCATCTTTTATCTATTATCTTTTAACCTTCATATACAGTATTTTATTCCTTTTATCATCATATCCACTGGGCAAATTGTAGGTATCACTTAGTTTTCTCATCAAGTTGCATCTACGGTACATCTTGATTATACATGAAGTTTTACTTCATTTAGACGCTATACATCCAGGAGATGTGTCCAGGTCACACAGATCATCACCTAAAGATAAGCACACTACAGGTGATATAAGCAACTGCTAGGGTAGCTGCCATGACACTCTAGTTTCAACAATCATGAGATCAGGGTAAAGTAGAATTCTATCTTCCAGTTCATTTTTAACAAATCCGGCAGAACATACATTGGAATTTAGCCATTCAAAGATGGTGCACAGATATCTGTATTGGAGGTCTAGCCATCGTAAGATGGTGCCCCGGTTGTCTGTCACCAATGAGTCCATTGTCTATTTTTATTGCCACATTTCATTGTGACGTCAACGCGCTAGTTGCATGTGCCCACCGTTTAAATCAAATCAGTCTTTCCGTCGCATAATCTTCTCGGTCGAGGACCCGTTGATGGACTAAAGTATATGAGAGCCAGACGTCAGCATTGCAAGGTAAGATGATAACGCTTGCATAGGTGCAGGGAAGGATTCAATTGGCGGTTCGTCACCACAATGTGTATGGGTTTTGGTACATTTAACTTTCCTTTTTGTAATTTTGTCTAAATAGATTTCTGTAGCCCACATGGGCACTTTGTGCACTGGAATCGCAAGCTAGATTAAGGCATAGCATTCGTACTCTCAAGGACAGATAGGAGTACCACCAGCCTTTGACTGATATCGATTTTGCACATTCTTAGGATTGAAAGCCAGTCTCAAACAAAGTGATGGGGATTAGGATTTAAGTAGTCCCAAGTTTCTCCGCTCATAGATAGAAAAATCGCTGACCATGTTTCGCAAAATGCGCATGAACCACAGAAAATATTTTTTAAAAAAGAGGTAATACACATACATAATGTAATCCCATGCGATATAAAAGCAAGCAAACTATTGGAAATTCACACACTGTTTGCCCTAACACCATATTTCCTTATTAGTCTCACTAGTTGTAGTCTCCTGAACGTGGACCAAAACCAGTATCTGGTTTGTGATATGCCAAGAGCTTGTGTTGCTAGTAGACTAGAAAAGGCTCTATAAAGTAATATCTCCAGGTTCTCTTCCTCCAAATTGGGTGGAATGATAATATTTTTATGATTGGGCTCACAATTATGGGAGAAAAATGTGAACTTTATTTCACATATACACAATCGATAAAGTATGAGATCACAGTTGTGCATGAAACACAATCATTTGCATCTTATAGGATATAAGTTAAACGGTTCCATGTTTAAATATCGATATGAAAAATATTGATGAAGAAAATATTGATGTAAAAATAAAGATTACAAAAATATCGACTCCCTATACTTAAACAGGTAAGACCAATATTATTGACTCAAAAATATCGATGTAAAAAACATAGATGTAAAAAATATCGGCTTTAAAAAATAACATACCTTAAATTAAATTAATTAAATAATATTAATATTATTAACAAAATACACTACATTTAATATATATTTTAACTAATTATAACAAATAAACTTAATTTAATCAATATAAACATAAAAAGTGTACATATACATATATTTACTGAAATGCATTTTATTATTTATTATCTTTATTTAATTTATACACTTTTTTAACTATATCAAAATAAAATAAACACACATATAAATAATTTAACATAAAATATTCTATATTTAATGAACACAAACTATGAAAAAAACATACATTTAATAACAAAATAAAAACATTAATAGTTAAAACATTGGATAGTGAGGCGGTAAACATTATTATTCTCACTCCAATGAGTGCAACAGTGGGGAAAGTGCTGGATAGTGAAGGGGTAAATATTACTATTCCGACTCCAGTGAGTGCAACAATAGGGAAAGCGTTGGGATAGCGGAAGGGTAACAAATACTATTCCCACTCCAATGAGTGCAACAGCAGGGAAAGTGTTGGATAGCGTAGGGGTAACATTTACTGTTCCCACTCCTGTGAGTGCAACAGTAGGGGAAAGTGCCGGATAGAGGAGTGGTAAAAATGTATATTCCCACTCCATGGAGTGCAACAGTAGGGAAAGCGTTGGATAGCGTAGGGGTAAAAATTACTATTCCCACGCTAGTGAGTGCAACAGTAGAGAAAGCGTTAGATAGCAGAGAGGTAAAAATTACTATTCCCACTCCAGTGAGTGCAAAAGTAGGGAAAGCGCTGGATCGCAAAAAAATAAAAACAAAACCATCAACATTTTTATTAAATGTAATTTCCAATATTAACATAATTAATATATAAATTTAAATCTAATATTATTCACAAAGATAATACAAAATACTTATTTACACATTTTTTAACACTATAATATCCACAAAACACACCTAAAATTAATTACACAGTTACAATGAATAATTACGAATTAATTAATGGTAATTAATTTAAAAATATGTAATAATGAATCAATGAAAAATGTATTAAATACCACCCTTCACACCATTTACACATATAAACACCACAACACAAACCCAAAATTAATTAAACAATTATCCTAATTAATTATTAATTGACTTATTGAAGTTAATTAACAACTAATTATTAAACTATTATTAATTAATCAATTAACACATTAATTATTCAATACTTTTCATATAATAAAATTACTTCCCACCCTATTCCTCTATAAACCCACAACCTGCTACAGAACTAAAATTGCAAAATTCTAATTAAAAAAAACAAAATTAACTACTACAAATTATTATTTACATCTATATAATTAAATTACTTCCCACTCTATTCCCCTATAAACCCGCAACCCACTACAGAACTAAAAACACGGAATTAAACTTAAAATAAATTAATAACTAGTAACATTCTGAAACAAATAATAAAATGACAAACAATTCTCATTAAAAACACAAAAAAACATAACATTATTATTAAATCGATATTTGTGTAAACTATATTTTTGTAAAAGATATTAATTACAACAATATTTTTGTAATCAATATTACTGAATTGTCAGTCGATATTCTTGTCAACTGTATTTTTGTTGCCGATATTTATTAACCACGATATTTTTGCAGCGATATTTATGTCCGACGATATTTCTATGTCGATATTCCTGCTCTGCACCAAGTTAAACTGTTTTGGGCAGCCATTTCGGTCAAAATATATTTGATGCTTCCTCCTACTTTGTATTATTCTGTTTTCACTATATCGGTGAAAGGTTTTCTTTTCCTTTTTTGTGCTAAAAAAACACTGGATATGACTCTTATTTGAAATAGTTAGTATGACTAGGCTGGTCTTCAAGGAGTTCTAATGTCATATTATTCACAGATCCCCCCAAGTTGAACCACCATCTCATGAGGTACTATCTCAGTTGTTCCTGAAGAAGGTGGTGTCTTTACGTACTGTCCACCGAAACGATAGTAGACCGAACTATACAAGATTCCGACCTACAACACAGCAACAACTGAGAAAATATGCACTTCCCGTTGTCTCTAGACAGTGACTGTAAAACAGTGGTTGGAATAAACATGAATGGCAGAAATGAGGGAATGAATTTGTGCGAGTATGAGGATTGAGTGGGTTGGCTAGTGTAAGGGTAGAATACTGTTATGAATGAGTATTCTTTTCTGAAAAAAGTTATATACATGGAAATCGTTCCTTGTGTCTCAAAGATTGAGAAAAAGGTCTTAGTATATGAAACTAAGGGCTAGATGTAGGTAATTCGTATTTACCGATTCATAAATACCGAATTTTACCGATTCAGTATTTATGAATCGGTAAATATGAAGGGGGGAGATATAGGTATTTCTAGAAATTGAAATACCGAATCTTTAATATTCGGTATTTACCGATTCGGTAAATACCGAATCAGTATTTCCTATTGATTCCTATGGGCAGTGAAGCCCATAGGAATCAATGGGAAATACCGTTTCGGTAATTACCGAATCGGTAAATACCGATTCCTGCCAGGGTGCAGGGGGTGTCACTTTGACACCCTCTAGCACCCCAAATACAGGCATGTGTGCCATGTGGCACACAGACATGCCCTAAGGGCATGTCTGTCTGTCACATGGCATAGGTGTGCATGCACACATGTGCATGCACACCTGGATTCGGTATTTTACCACCCAATTGAATTGGGTGGTAAAATACCGAATCTGTAAGGCCTTTGGGACTCAGAAGAGTCCCACCTACATTTGGATTTACCGAATCGGTAAAATTACCGATTCGGTATTTTACAGAATCGGTAAATTTACCGATTCGGTAAATTTACCGATTCTGTAATATAAATGCCCCTACATGCCAATTTCTAAATACCGGTCGGTAACGGCCGAAATCAGCCGTTACCGACCGGTATTTGGGCTCCTACATCTGGCCCTAAATGAATTGGTAATAGCCATTGCAATGCACTGTATAATATTGCACATATAATTGTACAACAGTGTATATATTGTATTCACTTTCTAATTTTTTCAATTGAGCAAAGCATAACATACAAAGGTTAATAAAAATGAAGATGAGAGAAATTGATAATAATGAAAAAAATGAAATAAAATGACATTGATACAAGGAAAGAATGTTGTAATTTCATATAATTTATTACAACATGTTCAGCTTTGGGAGCTAATCAGGGCAACCCAGGAAGGAATACAGGTTGTGTGGGACAGTTCATGGCAATTCCTATCTCAAGAAAATATTTCTATGTAGAAATCATTGTAGGAAACCAGGAGCATATCTAGACCAGACACTCTAGAGGGGGACCACAGTGACCTGGCACTCCAGAGATACCTGGAGCAGAGTTTCCAGGCCCCCAACTGAAGAGGATGGTGAGAAGGTAGTAGCTGAGGTATCCATCCCAAGTAGCATGTTCCAGGAACTGGGCTTTTTGGAGTAAATTAATGTCATACTAGTTAATGTATGATAATCAATCCCTGTACCCCATTTTCAAGGCTAAGCCATCTGTATTTCAGCAAATAAAATTCACTGTAAAGGTCTGGTTAAAGCTGTGAATTTGCATAGGACTATCCCTAATGATACCGCAGACTAAATATAAGTGGGTAGTTTTTTTACCTTGTGACCGTAGGCCTGATGCATCACCCAGCTTATTCGCTTTTCTCTCTTGTCAACTCTGTTGATTCAAATATTTTAGTAGAGTAAAATGATTGTATGTAGTGATAGGATTAGATACATTTAGGTTAGAGAAGTGTCTTGTGTCTGAGACCGAGGCCATGTTGTATACTTGGAGGTGGCCGTAAAAAAACAGTACAAAGGTAGTACATGGTCCTGAGCTTCCGTTAAAAATATAGGATGGGCATAGGACAGGACATTTTGACAGTGGCATTAAAATACTCTTACATTAAATTGCAGAATTCACACTTTTCTTTAAATCACCTGTAAGACCTCAGTTTCTAGGAACATATATATTACACAAGTCTCTTGCAAGAGTAGTAATATGGGCATCCGTTTCCTGCATGTGGTCTCTAAATTGCGAAGATTACCTCATTCAAGCTCAGATTTGTTTCCAGGCTTGACTGATACACACATAATGATCAATAGGCAAGTCCATGATTGCCTGAGGAAGAGAGTTATCGTCCATAATCCAACTTGGAATTTGCAGTCAGTTGACAACAATTTGTTGTAATTTCTGCAAATAAAACGCCTGCAGGTGAAAATCCTATGAGGTCTTGCTGTGTTCCTTTAGGTAGAGAATATGGAAGGAACTGGAGGTCTTCGTCTTCAGGGAAGGAATGTAACAGGGAAAGAATTTCTGATGTGATGTGGGGAAGGAGGGGAGGCTCATAGAAAAGAAGAGTGATCGATTGCAGAGGTTCAATCTGCCACCCTGTATAGGACCTAGATTTTATCATATTTAATTTAATTCCTTAACTTACACCCCTTTGGAATCCTTTCTGCTCAGTTCATTTTAATGTGGAGTAGGCATCTCACCTTGGATTGAAAAATATCTGTTTATTAAATTACCATTTGTTTGAGAATGAGACCTAATAATGGAATTGCTCATTACTGAAGGAGTTATGGCTATATAAAGGTCAGCAATGAGTATAGGCACTGCAGTGGTCAGAGCATAAATGGCGTTGTTGGTGTTAGGACTGAAGAGAATGGTAGCCTAGAAGATAATGATGGAGGTTCTCAATGGGAAGATCACAGTGAATGACTGTTGGTAGTACGAAAACTGGGGTTGTAGTGTAGGGCTCATATGACACGTGCTGAGAAAAATAGGGTGTAGGGGGACTAGTAAGGAGGAGCTAGAACTGGGAAAGCCTGGGTGCAATGGAGCATATTCATTTTTACAGAAGAGCTTGAATTGATCAATCCAATCAAGTGTTCCCCAGAAAAGAATAAAATACACCACTGAACTCAAAACATTACAGGACAAAGCATCCTCTTGAATAACATTAATTTAAATGGACGTTTAAAAGGCACCAAAAAGAAAACCTACATTAAAACTAGCCAGTTCTACTCAATTATGCATTAAATGGGGAGCTGGGACATTGCTTGCTTTTAGCGCTCCTCTTTAACCCGTTCCGTGCTAGTAATGGAACCACTTCGTCACGAGCCACGGGCACGCTGTGCTCATGACGGAGTGGTTCCGTCACACCACGGCCGCTCCCCCACGCTGCATCAATTCAGCGCCTGCGTGGTTGAGTTAATGAGCGGACGGGGCCATGACGGAACCACTCCGTCATGAGCACAGCGCGCCTGTGGCTCGTGGCGGAGTGGTTCCGTCACAAGCATGGCGGTGCTGCGCGACCCCCCTTCCCCCCCAGCGCTGCGGCAGAATTACCGCAGCGGCGAAGGGGTTAATTTGAATAGAAAGTACCACTGTAGTAGGTGTATGAGACACTTGGAAAAATATGACGCACAGTTAGTTGATTTTTAAGATGTTGAAAATTAGAATCACCAAGGGAGAAATCAAGTGTGTGGCCGGGAAAGGATAACAGTGTGAGGTGATACAACAAGTAAAAATGGGTACCAGAAGAGTCCACAGGCACCTTACAAAAATGTGGAGGAGGAACATACCCAGAAGTGTGAGCATTGTGTATACTTAGTATAAGGAGCATGCATGTGAGAGGAAGGGGTTGTATAGTTTGTGGATGGATTCAGGAATTTCAAACATGCTAGGTACAGAGGATCGGGGTTATGAGTGAGGTTAAGAACATGATCAAGTGTTATAAAAGGAAATAGGATGTGAGGGTGAAAAAGTAAAGAGAGGCATTAGTTCTTTGATTCCGAGACAAGGATGAGTGGTATGATGAGTGATACAAAGATTGTGAGCAAGAAGTCCAGGATCGTAATGATAGATTCAACTGTAAAATGAATTATCAGGGAATTTGTGAATAAAGATCAGGATTGTTAGAATGAAGATTAAGAAGACAAATCTTGGAGTCAAAGAGTTTGAGTTGTATAGCAGGATAAGAGCATTTGAAGGAGGGAATCTGGACTATACTCCAGGTGACTAAGAATATTTTAAAAGGTAGCAGTGAGAGGAGTTTATTAGTAGTATGCTGAAAATGCTCAAGGCTGTGATAGGGAGTCCATAGGTTGAGGAGTGTTTGAGGACGCGATCATGGATGTGATGTTAGGGGAGTTTGTGGACAGGAGCATGGCTCAGAGTGAGAGGTCAGATGAGGGTTGCAATGATATGAGAAATGCATCGGGATTGTGTGGTTTCAACTCGGTGGTATAATTGAGAGTGTGACAAGGGGAATGCAGTCTACATATATTGGGATAAATATTATACCACATATATGTTTATGAGGAGGAGAATATTATTTTGATCATTGTAATCAGCTCGGTAAGAATGGGACCAGGTGTGAGCGGTTGTGCAGTATGACGGTAGGAATCTGCTGTGTCTAGTAGATGAAAATAACAATAAAAATTGGGATATAATGAGTGTGGGAAAGAGGGGGGCCAGTTATGCAAATGATCAGGGATAAGGAAATATAGAAGGAGGGTTCATGCACATTAAACAGAGGAGTAGAGTGAAGCTGCAGGTATCAGAAATGCAAGAGCTGGGAGATCTGGGAGATGAACCGGAGAGCTTGCAACTCCAGCATGGAATGAACAAACTATATGGGCCAAATCAGAGTTTGGTGGAGAGGGTACTCCGTTGCAACAGAGTAAACTCTCTGACAAACTGAAGGTCCGCCCGCCTGATTCAGAGGCATGCGGACCTTCGTTATGTCAATGGCAGAGACTCCTCCATCTCCGCTGCCATCATAAACCTCAGACGGCTTGACAGTGTACGAACTGTTGGAGGTTTGTGCCATGTGCCCGGTCACCTGATTTAGAGTGAGCGAGCATATGGCAGTTTATGCTGTCCATCGTTGTGAACACTAAGGCAGTAATGGGCAGTAAAAACAGAACAATGCCCCCCTTGACATAGGAGAAAACATTGATTTTCTTTTATTTCAAAACTAAATCAGATTTTGTGTCAGGCAAACCTACAATTACAGTAACCACCATGATGGCGGTATCTACCAATGCTATAGATGTCCGCTGGGCAGGGGGACATCTACAAATTTGGCAGGCAGGGACTCCATCAGGGCGAAGGAGTACTTTACTCCATCGCTATGACGGAGTAAATCCCCGTCTGCCAAACTCTAGATTGGCCCTATACTCTTTTGACTCCAACTCAATCTCTGTAGTGGGAAATGCCAAATAAAATATGTCCATAACCCACTGCTTGCTATGTCCCTATCTGTTCTCTAAGATGCCAAAGGATATTTTCTGTATATGGCAGATCCCAAATATTAAAATGTTATTTTCTTTACACAGACACATTTAATATTCTTTTGAGTGCCTAAAACCAGGCCCACATTTCTAATTTATTCAACTTTTTTGCAGCAGTGCTGTATGACTGGTGAAGAATGGCCTGTTCCTAATTATCACTGCAGTTGCACCCCCATATCCATGGGGTATGTCCCCCAGGCACTGGGAGGAATGGTCCTTCTTTAAGGTTTCAATAGTTTGTATCCAGTTCAATAAACCAAATATTTTCCTTTGGTTTTATGCTGTTTAATATTGTTATAACATCACAATATTTTGAATGCATTATTTCTGGTAGGTTTGCTTCACAGAGCCCAAAATGTCTCAATCCCAATGCATTTTGACTAAGAGCCTTCGTCTGGGGATTATCTGTGAATTAAATATTATTCCCTTTAGATCTATTCATACAGAAGAATGCCTATTGTTTTATAGCTGTGAACAATTGTGGTCATGAGTGACATCAGAAGCATTCACGGGTGACTCTGTGAGTGGTTGTACATGCCATACATATTAGGTGCGCGTGATGCGCAAGAAAAACTTTACTGCAGGTAAGGCTGGCTTTGGGGCATGGGGGCTTGTGGCTGTTGGAACTTTCGGGGCAGATTGTGGGCTTTTGTTTAAGTATTCATGCTAATCACAGCCCCTTCACGAGCTGTGATTAACATGAATACTTAAACAAAAGCCCCCAATCTTCCCCGCACCGTGCTTTACAAACAAAAGAGTACAAAAAGTTAAAAAACCCAGCGTGTACTTTCAAAAAGTACACGCTGGGTTTTTAAACCTGCTCTGCGCTTTTGTTTGTAAAACGCGGCTGCGAGAGAGATCGTGGGCTTTTGTCTAAGTATTCATTTTAATCACAGTTCCTGAAGGGGCTGTGATTAACGTGAATACTTAATCAAAAGCCCCCAATCTTCCCCACACCGCGCTTTACAAACAAAAGAGTAAAGCAAGTTTAAAAACCAGGCGTGTACTTTCAGAAAGTAAACGCTGGGGGCCTTATTTATGAAGGCCTTGTGCCGCCGATGCGTCACTTTTTCCCATTTTAAAAGTGACGCACCCGCGGCGCAAGGCCTTCATAAATAAGGCCCTGGGGGGCAGATTTATGAAGGCCTTGCTTAGTTAGTAAACATCATACCTGCCAAGGGTTCGGATTGCTTATGTGTGATATTTTCATAACCTCAGTGTAATTTGAGTGAAATTCCACAACTATGAGTGACACTTACCCAGGAGTAAATTCAAGCAATAAAGACGAGGGAAACATAAATATGAAAAAACCCACCTATTTGAGTAACGAGAAACTCTAAGAAGATATTTTAACTGCTGCAAGGTTGAATAGCGCAGGGCCTATATTCTTAACTATTTTTTGTATGTTAGCAAAGTCTAAACATAGATGAAAACACTCAAAAACACGTTTGAGCGTAGGTAAAGACTCCCATTTCCTGCTGCCAGTGCTGGATTTTGCCTTGCATGTCCAGGCCTTGCAAGTCATGGATGCCCACAACATACTGAGGGTTACAATTTTGCAAGAGGGGAGGTGCCTTATCCCAGGGTTAGGCATCATCGTGCCATAGATGCCTGGAGCTGCCACCATTCTGCTTGAGCTAGTTTTATTCAAATGGTAGGCACCATCATACCATGGAATCCCTTAACTTGCAAAGAATTATCAACATTATGCCAGTTTTATAATGGAAATGCGTCAGTCACACACATTCATGCATGCGCACCCATAGTCTGGCACACGCACTCTCAATAACTGTATTAAATGTAGTTACTCTGCAAGACTGCAGTGTGTATGCTGCAAGCTGCACCCCCTATCCCTCATGGAACCTACAGCATAGCAGGAGGTATGAGGTCGAACATGCAGAACTTGAATTCTAGCTGGTCACTTTGTGGTTTGAGACGTATAGTGGTTGGCTGCTATTTAGGCATCTATTTTTGTATTTGAGGAACTCCCTTCAATAGGCCGCCCTACTGTTCCTTGTTCTGTGTTTTGTTTAAACTTATCTGCAAGTAAAACATGATTGAAGGTTATTCCTCTTGATGCTGATTTTTAAATTTTGGGCTGATTTTGTTTTATTTACTGTTCAAAAACACCCATAAATTCTTACAATCAAAAGCTATCTTACTCTTCCGCTCGGGTGGTCTGTCAAGGGTTTCTGCTGTCGCAATGAAAGAAAATGCAGGTCTTTGATAGTTAATAGCTCACTGTTCTATATTAGGATTTAAACTTATAAACTGCAAGTAACAAAAGGGGCTGTCTGACGTAAGCAGTAATTGAGTGACTTTGGCGCTGCACGCGCGCGGTCTGGTTCCTGGCGCACATAGCCATGGTTGCAGCGCACAGAGACCCTCCACTGCCGCACACAGAGGAAAAAAATTAGAGGGAACATTGGACCCAAGTGTTAAAGTTTGTGCCTGATATCGGGGTGGATAAACTCGACAGTGCGATTTTGAAATGCGCGCGAGAAAGCAGTGGATAGTGCGAGAGCATTGTTATGCAATAACAATACCATGCAAAAACTTTAAGAGGTACTCAACGTTAGTCTACAATTCCATTAATGGATGGTGCTGCTCTTCTAATGTATAACAGGTTAACACCCGTGTAAGGGGTCGTTTACTACGCTTACCGCTTTGGCTGATCGAAAGAGCTCATAAACTCACGATGATTCGGACGCCGTTTACCGCGACGAGGTTGGTTAATGTGACCGGCCCGGATGTGCAATTTTAATCAACATAAAGTGCAGTGCGCATAGAAAGTGGCCTGTGTATCTAAAAGAGTGTGAATAAAGCTGTGCAATAAAAAGTGAAAGTGGTTCAGTTTTTGGCCAGTACGACGCTAAAATCAGAGTGTTAATGGTGCTTCATACCATATTGATTTGTAATAAAATGTTTTTTTGACTCCGTTATGTGCGGTACTAAGATGGGTAGTTGAACAAATCATATGAACAAACAATAAAAGACAGGATGAATGAACATGGAACATATGTAAACGCGGTCTATGATATCACTCGGTGGAGGTGAAAATGCCCTTGTAATAGTAAGTATAGTCTTATAACAAGCTTATTGGGGGCAGTCTTATTGGGGTAGGTTGTAGGACAAACCATATGAGTGAACAGTAAAAAGCTTGATAAATAAACATGAAACATGTGTAAACAATGTCCATGATGTAACTCGTTGGAGGTGAAAATACGCTTGTAATCGTAAGTACAGTCTTATAAGTAACAAGCTTATTGGGGGCAGTCTTATAAATAACATTGGAATTCCATACGTTCGTTCATCCCGTTGAGTTTTAAGGAATTCAGGTAGTTGATCCAGTAGTTTTCGCGTTGCAGCAAGACGTTGTGGTTGTCTCTTCCTTCCTGTTTGTTTATGACTTCCAAGACACAAAATTTTAATTGGCTAATAATGTGGCCAGCTTCAACAAAATGTTGTGCGACTGTAGATTTAATTTGCTTAACCCTTATTTTGCTTTTATGTTCATTCATACGTGTCTTGATTTTCCTTTCGGTTTGGCCGATGTAGGGCTTCCCACACGGGCATTTTAGCATATATTCCACATTTGGAGTGTCGCATGTGGCATTCACCCTTAATTTAATTTTATATCCTTTCATTGGGTGGGTGATGTACGATCCCCTCCTCAAGTTGTTGCAGCTGTTGCAGTTCAAACAAGGACTGTTACCTTTAAATGTGGTTTGTACTAGTGGATAGTTTGTGCTTTTTATTATTTCTCCAACATTTTTACTCCTACTATATGCAAAAATGGGTACTTTGTTAAAGATGTGGTTGAAGTTTTTTTCAATGTTTTTTGTATGCTTTTTTTATATGGGACACTCATCGTGGAATATCTTGAAACCACTGCGGTGCGCTCTTTGACTTGCTCCCTACGGGGTGTAATGATTCTTCTCTGGTTTTTAATCAACTTCGGTTTTTGGCGTCGGTCAGTACATGGTCAGGATATCCTCGTGCTTTGAATCTGTGTAACGTGTTGTTGATTTGTTCCTCTTTTCTCTCTGGAATAGATACAATTCTCTTTACTGTTAACAATTGTGCATATGGTAGGTGTTGTCTAAGAGGCATGGCCCGCGGGTGGTGAGATGGGCACAGGGATATCAGGGAAGGTCGGTGGAGAGTCACGGAGGGGACTCACGTGGGGGTCGCACGGGGGCAATATAAAAAACATTAAAAACAAATAAACTTACCTTGCTGCCGGTCCCTCGTGTGCTCCTGCTCTCCTCGTGGAACTCGAGGAACAGGAAATACAGCAGCCCCCACTGGCCAATCACAACTCTGCAATGCAGCATTTTGATTGGTAAGCAACCAGGCTCCCCTGACCTATCATAATGCTGCAGTGCAGCGTTGTGATTGGTCTGAGCGTCCTGGTTAGATGCTCAGGTGGGGAATGGGGGTCTGGGCATGTTCTCCATGCAGGCTGTAATGCAACCTACATGGAGAATGGAGAAAGTGCGCATGACTGGTTTAGGTGGCCCAAAAGGGTCGATCAAACAGTCATTGCACACTTAGGAGTTGAAAAACCTCTCCTACCCTGACCTGCTCTGAGTGCAGAGCAGCCCCGTCCACCTGTAAAGCAGCATGAAGCAGAAAACGGTAATCACACAAAGTCATTATCATTTTATGTTACTACTTTCCACTGCTTAAAAGCAGTGGGATGACGCTGCTCCGCCACAGTGGAGGAGCCGCCAATACAATACAATACAATACAATACAACAGCATTTGTATAGCGCGCTACATACCAGTGAGGGTCTCAAGGCGCTGGGGAGGGGTCTGCTACTGATCGAAGAGCCAGGTCTTGAGAAGTCTTCTGAAGGCCAGTGGGTCCTGAGTCTGTCGTAGGTTGGTAGGGAGAGTGTTCCAGGTCTTGGCGGCGAGGTAGGAGAAGGATCTGCCGCCGGTGGTGGTTTTCCGGATGCGAGGAACTGTGGCGAGGGCGAGGCTGGCCGAGCGGAGGCTGCGGGTTGGGGAGTAGAAGCTGAGTCGGTCGTTGAGGTATGCTGGTCCGGCATTGTGGAGGGCCTTGTGTGTGTGGATGAGGAGTTTGAAGGTGATCCTCTTGTCGACTGGGAGCCAGTGAAGGTCTCTCAGGTGGGGGGTGATGTGGGTGCATCGTGGAACGTCGAGGATCAGCCGAGCCGCGGCGTTCTGGATGCGTTGGAGCCGTCTCAGGAGCTTGGTTGTTGTTCCTGCATAGAGGGCGTTCCCGTAGTCCAGTCTGCTGGTGACGAGGGCGTGGGTGACGGTCTGTCTCGTGTCAGAAGGGATCCATTTGATGATCTGCGGAGCATTCGGAGGGTGTTGAAGGAGGACGAGGAGACTGGGTTGACTTGCTTGGTTATGGCGAGTGCGCAGACGGGGATGATCCCTAGGTTGCGTGTGTGGTCGGTGGGTTCTGGGGCTGTTCCCAGCGATGTAGGCCACAAGGAGTCGTCCCAGGCTGAGGGGGTGGAGCCGAGGATGAGGACCTCCGTCTTGTCTGAATTCAGCTTCAGTCTATTGTGCTTCATCCATTCGGTGACGGCCCTCATTCCTCTGTGGAGGTTGGCTTTGGCGGTGTGGGGGTCTTCGGTGAGGGATATGATCAGCTGGGTGTCGTCGGCGTAGGAGATGATGTTGAGGTTATGTTGTCGTGCGACACGGGCGAGTGGTGCCATGTATATGTTGAAGAGTCTCGGGCTGAGGGAGGATCCTTGTGGGACGCCACAGATGATCTTGGTGGTCTTGGAGTGGAAGGATGGGAGGCGGACGCTCTGGGTTCTGCCGGAGAGGAAGGATGTGGTCCAGGCCAGGACCTTCTCTTGGATTCCGGCGTCATGGAGGCGTGCTGTTAGGGTGTGGTGGCAGACCGTGTCAAAGGCTGCTGATAGGTCCAGGAGGATGAGGGCGGCTGTTCCTTCCTTGTCCATCAGGATCCTGATGTCATCAGTGGCGGCGATGAGGGCAGTCTCGTTGCTGTGGTTGCTGCGGAATCCGGACTGTGATGGGTCCAGGATGTTGTTGTCTTTGAGGTAGTGGGTCAGCTGTCTGTTGACAATCTTCTCCGTGACTGTCGCTGGGAAGGGGAGCAGGGAGATGGGCCGGAAGGTCTTGAGGTCCTTGGGGTCCGCCTTGGGTTTCTTCAGTAGGGCGTTGATCTCGGCGTGCTTCCAGCTTTCCGGGAAGGTTGCTGTCTCAAAGGAGGTGTTGATTGTTTTCCGGAGGTGGGGTGAGATGGCTGTGCTGGCTTTGTTGAAGACATGGTGGGGGCAAGGGTCTGAAGGGGATCCGGAGTGGATGGAGTTCATGGTATTGATGGTGTCTTCATCGCTGACGTTGGACCAGGTGGTCAGTCGACTGGTGCGGGTGGAGGTTGCAGGGATGGTGGTCTCGGTGGTAGGAGTGGGGGTGTGGGTGTTGAAGCTGTCGTGGATGTCGGTAATCTTGCGGTGACAAAAGGTGGCCAGTGAGTCGCACAGGTCTTGTGAAGGTGGGATGTCGTTGGTGTTAGAGCTGGGGTTGGAGAGTTATTTCATGATGTTGTGCGCGTTGTTGTCTAGGCGGTCCTCTTGGCGGTCCTCTTGGCAGTCCTGATGAATTGGTGGTGTCTGCAGGTGGCGTTCATGTGGGCTTTGTAGCTGTCTGGTGTGCGGTCGCGGAGCCATTTCTTCTCCAGCTTCCGGCAGGTGTGCTTGGAGGTCCGGAGGTCTTCGGTGAACCATGCGGCTTTCTTGTTGGTGTGATTGGTTGTGGAGGTCTTGAGTGGGACGAGGGTGTGGGCGCAGTCATTGATCCACTGTTTGAGGTTGATGGCGGCGGTCTTGGGGTTGGTGGGGTCGGCGGGTGGTCTCAGGGCAAGGGTGGTGGTCAGTTGGTCCTCGGTGATTTTGCCCCAGCGGTGGCGCGGCAACTGTTGGGTGCGGTGGTGTGTGGTGGGTTTCCTGAAGGTGAAGTGGACGCATCTATGGTCTGTCCAGTGGGGTTCGGTGGTGTGGTTGAAGGAGACGTGGGGACTTGCTGAGAAGATGGGGTCCAGTGTGTGTCCGGCAGCCTTGGTGGGTGTCGTCACGAGCTGTTGAGTCCTAGGTTGGCGAGGTTGGCGATCAGGGCGGTGGAATTGGTGTCGTTGTTGTCCTCGAGGTGGAAGTTCAGGTCCCCGAGGAGGATGTAGTCCGTGGAGGCGTGGGCGTGGGCGTGGGTGCTGATAAGGTCAGCGATGGCGTCTCAAAACTGTGGTCGTGGTCCGGGTGGTCTGTAGACGAGTGTTCCTCTGACGGTGGTGTTGGGGTCGGTGTGAATCTGGAAGTGCATGTGCTCGGAGGTGGTGAGGGTGTCGTCGGTGTTGGTCGAGACTCTGAGGGTGTCTTTGTGGATGATGGCATTTCCTCCTCCCACTCAGTTGGTGCGGTCTCTGCGGGAGATCTTGTTGCACTCCGGGATGGCTGTGGCGATGTCTGGTGCCGAGGTGGGGTTTAGCCAGGTCTCCGTCAGGAAGGCAACATCCGGGGTGGTTGAGTCTAGGAGGTCCCAGAGTTTGATGGCGTGCTTGCGGGCGGAGCAGGTGTTGAGGAGGATGCATCGGAGGTGGTTGGGCTCCCTGGTTGATGGTTTGGCGGGCCGGATGCTGGTGAAACTGCAGTTCCGGCAGGTGAAGGGGCCCTGGGTGTGCTTTGGGGAGGCCTGGTAGCAGGAGTGATCTCGCCCGGCGTTGAGTGCGTGGAGGGTGCTAGAGTCGTAGTGCAGTCTGGTCTTGCGTCGGCTTCAGGGTCCAGGGGTCCTGGCGATGGGCGCGGTCCAGACGCGGACGGGCGCAGACGGGCTTGCCTTTGGCACGCAATCGGCGCACCCCCTGCGCGCGTCCGGGTAGTGGACGCCATAAGAGGCGAGAAGGAAGGGAGGAGCAGCTGGGAGGCGGGAGCGGGGCAGCGAAGGGGCGTGACTGTGGGTGAGGTGGCGGGAAGTGGACACAGAAGCAAGAGGGGGGGAGGAGGGGGGTGCTAAGGGGAACAACGAAGGCAACAGAGCCAATGTCCTACAGTCAACTTGTTTGCATATGGCCATACAAGGAAACTGGATAACCACTAGCTGATACATTTTATGTGGGAATTTACTTTATGTAGGAACTGCAGTAATTTAAATTTACATTTCAGTTTGAGCTGTTCAAGGCTGAATACTTATTTCAATTGTAAAAAGTTGTTTTTAAAAGAAGAAATTTACAGATGGTCGGTATGAGTCATATATTGGACTCTTGACATACAAACATATATTCTTTGCAAGAAAGCCCTTGCTTCAGGATATGTTGCCACTCTTATGAAAACCTCTTAATGTGAATGTTGTGAAATAAGAGAAATGAGAATGGCTCCCTCAAGAGTGTACGTTTTTTTGATTCTCTTATTCTTATTACTTGCCGAAAGATGACATGCTGCCCGCTATTTGTAAATGCAACTCTGGGGATAGCTTCTGTTATTGGAATTCTCTGTATAACACAGAAATCCATAATAGTTTGAAGTCTTGGATGATTCCAAATACTGAAAGATATTTGTTAGAAAGCAAAAAAAATAAGTGCCATGGCTCTCGTCAGGAGGCAGCTTGCACCATCCCATTTCTACTGTAACACCGCCTAAAACAGAGCCAACTACTAACCAGGAAGTGAGGAGAGGATGTGGCATAACTGCCAGAGCTGCCAACTTTGGAGCTGGGGAACCAGGTTCGAGTCTTGGCATCGGCTTAACATCCTGTTATTCAGTGAAAATCACTTCATTGCCCCGTACCTACCTTAAAAGAGTGTGTCGTTTACTGGTACTCATGAAATAGCACCGGTGTTGATGATTAAGTGCCGGTGTGGAGCACCGGAAACCACCAGCTCAAATTAAGCACTGATGGGCGGCAGTATCAAGAGATGGGACAACTGCCCATTTTTAGTAAAAATATAGTTTCGAAGTGGCCTAATAATCTCAGTGAGGAGCATATCAGTGTCTAAAATAAAAGATGTTACATGCTTAAAAAACACTTTAGTGTTATTGCGCAATATTAGACAATAATAAATGATTCTCTTAATTAATGGTTGTCATATGCTTTGTCAGGATGAGGAATCTGCCAATTTAAAATTGAATATATATTCTTGTACCTTTGATAATATGTTTACAGGTTATATGTTTTACTTTTTTCAAACTGAAAACAATCATAGACAAGTATACTCCAGATATGTCTTCAACGTCTGTATGCTATCTGCATACCAGCATTTTGCTAGGAGGTTGTCGACCCCAGTCTCCTACTTATCCTAATGGCAGAAAGCAATTTCCAGCTGTGATGCCTTTTGAAGCTTTGAAACTTCAGTCTTGATGCAGGATGGTTCACGAGGCCGCCTGACAGAGAAAATTATTGTCTGACTGAAATATTACCTCTTAGCCAGTTGGAGTGGGAGATTTTATGTGGTTCTGGAGCTGATTTTTGGGGACCCAGTCATGAAGATCTGAGGACTCTTCTCCAAGAGAGCAGTTCTGCCACAACTTTGGATTACCAGGGCAGCCTGTCAACCCTCCCGAAAAAGATGCACCCTTGGAGGCTGCAATTGTCCCTTCACATATGTTTTTGTTAGGAGATTTAAAGCTACAGAATGCCAACTTATACCTAATGCTGTGGAGCCCTAACCTGCTACAGCTTTCAGACTTGCCACCTGAAGATTTAAGAACACCAGAAAGGTATCTACGTCAGAAGTAAAGATTTCGGGGGGCGTGGCTTAGCGCCCGGAGATGATGGCGGTGCTGGCGTGAGCGCTCTGTCGCAGCTGGGCCAAACAAGCGGTCCGCGTCTACCTGCATTTACACCGACGGCGGATTTTACTGTCGGAAGGTCTCCAGAATGCATTGAGACCTTCTGCGGGAGCTCTTGTGCTTGCTCGATGCCTTTTCCGAGCAACGCTCTTTCAGACGCGGCTTCATGATGGCCGCGGCTGCCATTTTGAGTGCTCCCTTAGTCTGCCGCTTCCCTTAGCTACTAACCATCGGATTCAATGGACCTTCGTAATGCCTGGTACCTTCTTTTCTCCTCATGGTGGGCCATTGTATTTTTACTAAATGACTTTCTTGCCTTGCATAGCCTCTCATCTGCCTTTCAACGCTGCCTTTTTCCCTTCTTTGCACGAGCGGCCATTTTGTGACTTTGAGGCTTTCGACCACACTGTGTCTGCGCAGCTTCACCTGGCTACGTCTCCCCTTTGCTGCTTCCTTATACTGTGGCTTTGGCTCCTTCTACTTACCAAAGACTGATTGTGGCTCTGCTAAATGGGTTGTTTAACCGCTCTCCTCCATAACAGTTTTGTTCTCATGTGTTTATTCGCAGCATATGTTCATACGATCTCCAGGCGTTGCTCATTAGAAGCGCACCCCTTGTTGCTGCTCTTCTCCTCCTCAGTCCTCAGCTGCCTTGCTTCTGTTCATGTAACTTCCTCATTTTTTGTCTATATGCGCATCTACTACCCATTCTTCCATTGGTGTGATTCAAAGACTTCTGCTATTTACATCTCACATTGCTGACTATGCTTCCTGGAAGCTAAAGGGTTCTTCCTTTCTATCTCTCGGATGTGTTACTGGTAGTGATCGTTTACCTTATGGGCAGACTCACAACAAGTTGCGCCACCAAGACCTCAAAGCGCACTTTCATCAAAAACTCAAAGGTTTTTTCATCATTGGCCCAGTTGGGAGCCTCACGGGAACCTCCTGTTCATATGTCGAAGCCGGCCATGGAACCCTCTACTCAGCCCACCGGGAAGGCTCCTGTTAAACGACTAAAAAAGGACCCTCCCTCACCATCTGCTTCTGTTTCACCTGCATCTCTTGAGTTATTATTGGAGGAAATAAGGGCACTCCGCCCTTTTATGGAAGAAACTAATGCCAAGCTGCAGGTTCTGACTGACAATTGGACACAAATGGAGTCGAGAGTCACGTCGGTTGAGCGCACTGTTTCTTCTCTTCAGGAGTCCTCCGCTAAGGTCTCCCATATTCAATCTCAAGTCTCTTCTCTCCAAAAGCAGGTCGAGGATCTTGAGAACAGAAATCGACGTAATAATCTGCGCATCTACGGCCTGGTGGAAGGTTGTGAGGGGAGCGACCCTATTGCTTCCTTTAAATCTTTTCTTCCTAAGCTCCTCCACCTTCCAGAGGACACTGTATTTAACATCCAAAGAGCCCACAGGCTTGATAGAGCTCCCTCGTCTACTTGTACCTCGACGAGACCCAGAGGCGTGATCATGTATTTCTTGCAGTATACTGACCTTTTAAAGGTCCTTTCAGCGGCTATAGCCTCTCCGCGACTTACATGGTCTGGGTCTCCCTTGTTCTTCGCGCAGGACTACGCCAAAGCCACGGCCAATCGTCGTAAAGCCTTTTTGGATATGAGACCTGCCCTTCGATCCATTGGTGCCAGATATGGGCTTTTTCACCGCTGTCTTTTTAGGGTTACAAACAACAATAAGACGACAACCTACGAGAATCCTGTGCGGCTCCAGAGCTTTCTGAATTCTTGTCGAGGAGCTACCATGGATACTTCTGGACCCTCTTCTTCCTTCCCTCCTTGACTCTTTTGACTATTGTAGTCTCTCCCATTTTTGATTCTCGTGTTCCACGCATGAGTTTATTAACAGCACCATAGTCTCACATGTAATGTGTAACTGTTCTTTTTTCATGTTGATCTTGTTGTTCATGATTTCCACTGTTTATTCTCCCCTTTGTTTGTTGCTTCTGGGGATGTGACCTCCTTGAGGTGTTTATTCTTCTCTCGTTTTTTCTCCTAATGCTCTCCTCTTGTTTTCCACAGATCATATACCATGTTCCGTGTCTCCCCAGCTGGCCGGTTCGCTGGCCCTGACAGTCTTGTCTTCTCCGATTGGCTTTAGCCCCCCTCCTCACACGTCTGGTTTCCTTTCCTGGTTGTGATCCCTCATTTCCCCTACATGTAAGTATGTTTCCCTCCCTTATTGAAATGTTAGCTTTTGATTCTACCCTTACGTCCTCTTCCTTGTTCCCCTTTCTCATTGTTCTCTTCTTAAAGGTGTCACTTCTTCTTTATGGCTTTCAGCTTCTTTCTTTTCTTCTATTTCCTACTTCATCATATCTTACACTCCTTCTTCATTCATTTTTCCTCGTTTTTCTTTGTTCTGAGGTTTTTTCTCACTGTAGTTGTTCTCTTTTTCCTATTTGTCTTTAATGTCAGTACGTATTGTTTCATGGAACGTTAAAGGTCTTAATTCTCCCATTAAGAGACAGCAAATTCTCTCTCACCTCGCCAAATTGAACGTAGATCTTGCCTTCCTGCAAGAAACTCATCTATCTGAAACGGAATCTGTTAAGCTTAAGAGAGGCTGGGTGGGAGAGGTGTGTTTTGCTCCTGGAGATGATAAGTGAAATGGTGTCGTTATTCTTATCCGTAAGTCTCTTACCTACTCCTTGTTGGCTACTGAATAAGATTCTGAGGGAAGGTGGTTGCATGTCAAGCTTTCCTTGAGGGGTGTTCCACTCTCCCTTCTCAATGTTTACGCTCCCACAGGTGGTGACCTGCTCTTTTGGCGCGTGATGGCTACTTGCATCACTACTCTCATTGATGACAATTTCATTATGGCAGGGGACTGTAATCAGCCTCTTGACCCATTTTTTGACCGCAACTCCAAAGCTTCCTATAAGCCTCATAAACTCTTTACTCACGCAGTGTCACCACATAAACTCATTGATGCTTGGCGTTTGTGTAATCCAACGACTAAAGAGTTTACCTTTTATTCTCCCTCTCACCATTCCCAGTCACGCATTGATTACATTTTTCTATCCCACCATCTCTCGCAGTCTCTTACTCATGCTGAGATCGGCCCTATTCTTTTATCTGATCACGCCCCAGTCTCTATTAATATTGATATCCTACCCAAAGTCATTGGTCCTAAGAGGTGGTGTTACAATAACTCCCTACTTTTAGATCCCAAGTTTACCTCCTCCTTCACTGACTTTTTTAATGAATATTTTACCTTTAATGATACCCCTTCCAGTCCTACTCACACTATTTGGGATGCATTCAAGGCCACAGCTAGGGATTTTATCATCCAATTTGTGGCTCGAAAAAGGAAGACTGCACGTAAATACACTAATGATCTCCTCTCCAAAATCAAAGGTCTGGAGCACTCCTACTATACCTCTCACTCAAAGGAAAGCTTGACAGCACTTATTGATGCCAAGTTGAAATTTAATAAAAAATCCACAGAGGATGCCTCTCTCTACCTATTGAAATCTAGTTCGAAATTTTACGGTTAGAGAACCAAAGCTGGGAAAATTCTGGCGAATTATTTAAAAATCAAACACAATAAATTAAATATTCAATCTGTATTTGATGACAATGCTGTTATTAGACATAATGACAATGATATTTTGAATGAATTCTCCCGCTTCTATTCTACCCTTTATTCCTCTGAGACTCATCCCACTCCCCAGTCTCTTTCTGATTTTTTCTCTACAGTTCGCCAACCAGACCATTTTCCTATTGACCTGACCTCTTTGGAATTGGACATATCCCAGCAAGAAATACTTCCCGCCCTTAATTCTCTCAAAAAAGACAAAGCACCAGGACCTGATGGCTTCACTGTTGAGTTTTATCTTCATTTTTCTAAATTGCTCATGCCTAAATTACATTCCCTTATACATTCTTTTGTTATCCTTGGCAGCTCTTCAGGTACCTTTTCTGATGCTCACATTTGTATCATTCCTAAGGAAGGAAAGGATTCTCGGTACTGTAAAAATTATAGACCGATTTCCCTTGTCAATATTGATTATGAGATTTATGCCAAATCCCTTGCAGCTCGATTAGACCCCTTTTTACCTGATTTACTAGGCCCCGAACAATCTGGATTTGTTAAAGGGCGCTTTATCACTGATAATACTAGACTTCTTTTTGATGTTTTGCCTAACTCTCCACGCTTTCAAGATTCTCTGGCGGCTATTGCCTTGGACGCAGAGAAGGCGTTTGATAGAGTAGAATGGACCTATCTTTTCTCTGCCCTCAAATGGTTTGGTTTTGGCCCCAAATTTATGTCCTTAATTTCCTTTCTTTATTCCAATCCCAGAGCAGCGGTCTGTGCAAATGGTCTGGTTTTCTCATTTTTTGAGTTGGGCAGAGGTGTACGACAAGGCTGCCCTTTATCCCCTTTTCTCTTTAATTTAGCTTTGGAACCCTTTCTCTCCAAACTTAGGCAAAATCCTGACATACATGGCTTTCATACTTCACATTCTCACATTAAACTCGCTGCTTACGCAGATGACATTTTACTTTTTATTTCCAACCCTACTGTTTCTATCCCTGCCTTCCTTGCTGAAGTACGTGTTTATTCCCAGATCTCTGGATATAAGTTGAATAATGACAAATGCGAAATTTTACCCCTTACGAAATACACTTTCAAACCTGATTTTGCTGCTTCTAATTTCACTTGGAATTCCTCTCACATCAAATACTTAGGTTTACACGTTACTCCCTCCATCGCAGACACGGTTTCACTCTGTCTCAACCACTGCACCCAGAAACTTTCCGATCTCTCCACCAAATGGCATCCACTCTACCTTTCATGGTGGGGACGCCTCAACACCATTAATATGATGCTATCCCCCATCGTTTTGTATACTATTTCTAATATTCCAGTTCCTATTCCCATGAAGTTCTTTAAGAAGATTAACGCCATTCTTTCTTCTTTTCTCTGGTCAGGCAAAAAACCCCGTATGTCTCTCTCTAGACTAACACACCCTAAATCTGAGGGAGGAGTCCATTTTCCTGACTTTCCAACTTCTCATAGGGCTTTCCTTTTGCGCCAGGTCTCCTTTTGGCTATGAGACCCTGATGAACCCTGCCCTTTATGGGTTACTGTAGAACGTCTTTCTCTTTCTCCCTTTACTTTTGCTAAATTTCTATCTTTCTCTCGTAAACCACAGCTATATTCTATTCCTATACATAAATTCACTGCCAAACTCCTCCTGGCTTCCTCCCCAGCTCCTCCCTCCTCTGTCGCTGATTTTTTATCCTCTAGCATTTGGCATAATAAAAGTCTCCTTATCAACAACAAACCTTTTTATTGGAAATCTTGGCGGCAGAAAGGTTTAATTTGGGTTTCTCAACTTTTTTCTTATTCCACTTTTTTACCTTTTTCCACATTATGCCACTCTTTGGACCTTCCCGCCTCCTCTGCTCGTAAATATCTCATACTTAAAGAAGCGGTGATGTCTACTTACACCCAGCTCCAGCACTCTCATACCCATTCTCTGTCTCCTAACCCCACCTCACAACTTCACTCCATGCTGACTGCTTCTTCTAAAGCCTCTCTCATTTACGCATTTCTTCGTGCTATACCTTCTCCTCGCCCGAAGTCTAAGGTGGAGGAACAATGGGAATGTGACTTTGCTACTTCTTGGTCTATATCTTTGTGGGATAAGTTGTGGACCAAGATTCGCAAATCCTCTCGCTCTGCTACTTTAACACAGACCAATTTTTCATTTATAACAGGCTTCTTCTTACACCATACTTGCTTAGTAGGAAATTCTCTTCTGTCCCTGACTCCTGTTGGTCTTGCTCTGCACTCAATGCAACTCTCTTCCACATGCTTTTTTCCTGCACTATCGTTCATGATTTCTGGAAACAAATTTGGACCCAAATTAATGACATTTTTCACACTCAAATCCCTTTTTCTTTTATTCACATTTTTTTAAGTAGTCTATCCCCTTGCTGGGATCATGTTACTGTTGATGTGCGAATCATTGATTTACTGATAGCGGTTGCATTCCAACAAATTACTGTTAACTGGAAGAACTTTACGAATATCTTGTTTAAAGCATGGTGGTATAATGTCCGTCATAACCACAGGTTAGATACTGCTTTTGTTTTTCCTCTTCATATGGCAATGAAACGCACCACTTTATGGCTTCCTATAACACTGTACCTTGATATTTGTGCTAAGAATTCATCTCAGTTATCACCCATGCAGAAAGAAGTCTCCAAACCTCCCTGATTGACCTTATTGTTCCTAAGTATCTTTTCGTATAACAGATTTTGCTATTATATCCTTTTTTATTCTTTATTGTATAACCTCGTCTTGTCTTCATACCAGTTTACCTTTTGTTATTCATGCAGTGTTTAGCTAGATTGCTTTTGCTTCTTTTATGTATCACATGTGTGTATTGTATTGACACCTCTTATTCCTTAATAAACTCTTTTTGAACTTAAAAAGAAGTAAAGATTTCAGCAGAATCAGCCACCACCTTCTATCAGACATGTTCACTTGCTGCTCGGCCACACAGGGTGCATTGGTCTTGGTCAGGCAATTGGAGGCCATTTTGTTATCTTTTCAAAATATTTATTTTCCTCTAAGATAACATTGAATGCCCTTCCTAAATTGCCTGGAACACTTTTATTTTCTTTACAACCGTTGGTCTTTAAATTGAGTTTCCTTCATGTGTGTGCATTATTTTCTTCTTCAATATCTGTCTTTGTAAGTTGGTATGGAACCTTTAAGTCCTTCATTCCTTAACTGCATTGGTAGTGGCTAGTTGATTCCTCGCATAAACCACTTTATTTTGTTTCAGACCGTTTGATCATTGCTAGAGCTCATTCACATCTCACGTCTAGACTATGGATTCTCTTGCCTATATCTTAGCATTCTTACCCCCTATAGACACACATGTTATAGGTTTATATACTGGTACTATAACTATAAGGTATATGAATATATTGCCTGTTCTCTTTTTTAAAAATGTAAATAATGTATTTATGATTTTAGTTCGTAAATACCTATGAATGGCTTCTTAAATACTAATGATGAATTATGAATTATGATGAAAAGGGGCATAGAATTGTTTCTTTCTATCCTGGCTATTTAAAATGTAAAATGTACCTAAAAACACATGTGTACATCTTTTATGGTTTGATTTTAACCGAAGTAAATATTTGAATTGGAATTGGTACTATAACTACTTTGGTGCCACATATGATGTCCTCAACTCACCAAAGATTTTGAATTCCCCCATAATTCTTGAGTTTCACCACAGTGCCTGATGTGAGGGCCAATGACTAGTGCAAGTCCAAGCTGCAGCCAAACAAGCAATGCTTTCACAATAGCTATTTCTCTTTTATGAATAAGGATTCAGTTATAGGTCTTTATTGCATTTTAATTTCATGCAATAAATCGTGCAATAAAAAACATTTTACGTGACATCCTATACAAAGTCTCAACTGAGACTATAGTAATCTTTCTCGGAGTTTGGATTAACCGCATCAACGCTGAGCAGATTTACCGCTCTGCGCTGACTTTTGCGGATTCGCATGTTACGTGACGAGCTGGGCTCGTCATGAGCGTGCGAGGAGGCTACCTCATGACGAGCCCAGCTCGTCATGAGCGTGGAAGGGGTTAATGGCAGCCAGGCACGGCCCGTGCAGGGCGTTATACCGGGGTGGTGATGTCAGGCGGGGGAGGGTCAGGGTGGGGGGTTGTAAAATGCGGGATATGAACCATTACAGGTAAGTACCGAAAAAAAAAAAAAACGAATTTCGTTACCTGCGCTGCCTCGCCAAATGTGATGCAGCGCGGGCAACACATTTGTTTTTTTCGGTACTTACCTGTAATGGTCCATATCCCGCATTTTACAACCCCCCCACCCTGACCCTCCCCCGCCAGACGTCACCGCCCCGAAATAACGCCCTGCACGGGCCGTGCCTGATGGCAACGGACCATCTATAGCAGTGACAATTTCAGGAACTGAAACACATAAAATATGTATATGTGCTGCAGTGGCATAAACCCATACCTATGACAAACCCTGCGAATTGGAATTTCTGAACCCCCTATATTTTAATGTCATTTAATATTTGCAGTATATTTCACATTAAATTCAAGAAAACTATTTGTAGCGTCATGAACACATCTGAAAGGTTTTGTAAAGGGCTGAAGGATCACAACAGTTTCTGCTTAAAATAATTCACAAGCAACTCAAGTAAAGTTGGAGCTGTGAAAGAACTGCTGAAGGATGCAGGGCATACAGGAAGATGCATGAAATCCATGCTTTATTTTCAGGCGCTGAAAATGTTAACTAGATCCGGCTCTGTGTAGCCTCGACATTGCTGTATGTGTGGTCTGCAAGTTATGAGTTTGACTCTTAGGGGCATATTTACAAAAAACTGGCGGAGCGCAGTGTAGCTCCAAAATTGCTAATACTGCGCTCCGTCAGTTTAAAAATGCAGGAATGTGCCATATTTCTCTTCATTTCGCCAGGTTTAGACCAGGTTTTCCCTGGTCTCATTTTTGGCGCTGCCCCATATTTACACCACCCTTGTAAATAGGGGACAGATTCAAAAGCAATGAGTGTTGCGGCAGAATGGACACCACAACACCCATTGCCCTTCCCTTTCACACTAAGTGCTTCATGAAAGGGACCTTATTTACAAGGTGGCGATAAGCCACGTTAAGTGGATTAATGCTGACTTTAAGCCACGTTAAGTTGCTTAACGTCACCTTGTACATAAGGCAAGGGGTTTATCACCAGAAACGCCAAAAAAGTGATGTTCTGGTGGCGATAAGCCCTTGTAAATATGCCCCTTAGTTTTATAGCTAAATTGTCTCTTGTAAGTTCTGCAGTTTTATCCAACCTAATCACACAGTTTTATCAGAACTCCAGAAGAGTGGAAGGTTCAGTTATCCCTGGGTGGGTTTGAACTTGTGATTTGCAGATGCTGCCTATATTGCTGCAGCAGTTACATTAAACCAATCAGCTCTATTAAAGAGACTGGAAATTGTAATTTCCACATCCACAAATACTTTTAAAGGTGGCCCGTTCAACCACCGAGCTATGTTGCAGAAAATGGAACCGGCACCTGCAGGTTAGGTAAAAGCCTCTAAAGAAGGTAAATTAACCCACTAGACTAATTACCATTAATTGAAACCTGTGATTAGCAGTCATAATTAGTCACTGGGCTATCCTACCAAAAGGAAAAGGAAAAGGACATGTGTGATGTTGAAACACTCCTAATGACATTTCATAGGCACCGATTTTTGAGCAATTGTTAGTATTTCTAATAACTCAGGAGCATATTATCAAGAACAGGCAATAAAATTAGCACTGCTTTATCGGCAGGAAACTGCCGCTAAAGCGGCGAAAAAGGGATTGATAATATGTCCTTGTGAATTCCCATAGCAGCCCAGGTTAACACCAGACCCTGAGCTGCTATGGGAATTCACAAGGACATATTATCAAGCCCATTATCGCCGCTTTAGCGGCAGTTTCCTGCCGATAAAGCGGCGATAATTTTATCGCCTGTTCTTGATAATATGCCCCTCAGTTCTTCTGTTTCCTCACATGTATCTGCCTCAAGAAGGCTGGCAGAAATGAGGCAGGGTCAAGGTAAGGTAAGGGAAGGTGAGGTAAGGTAAGGTAATGACACCGACTGGAAGACATCTTCCAATATGTTTACAGCCCTGCCTGCCCAATGAGGAAACTTTAAGACTTACCCAGCTACACAATTATCTTTGTATTCACTTCTGAACGACGAAGGGCTGAGCATCCACTGCTGGACAGTAATCTGTGACTTGTAGAATGCACACACATCCCTATAGCAGGTTAACCCTACCTATCGTGATGGAATTTCAGTTTGTAACACATACATGAAGTAAGTAAATAACTCACTGAACTATTATAAAGGCTGGCGTCCTTATGGTCCCTGAGGCTATGCCCTACCCACCAACCTGCAGATGGCCCTTTAATACATACAGCTACCCACAAATCGAGTTTAAGTCATCTGAAGATTAGGCGCAGGTCTCTATAGCACGGAAAATGGCATTAAAATAAAAAAAGCAGACGTGTCCGCCTCAATCCACTGTTCAGAGCGGCAGTCTACATGGAACAGGGATAATTCATGATTATCTGATACCATGCTGTTAAAGGGAGGATATTGTGGCTAAGAAAGTCACTCTCATGTCTGGGGTCTTTTTATTTGAAATTTAAGGGAACAAGTCCTCTTAGAGTGTGGACGGTCAGCCTAATATACTGTAGCAATTACAAACCCTCCACTCGGTCATTACTATCAATGGGCTTGACACTTATGGATGGATAATTTGCTTTTATGCCTCACCAGCATATGTTCTGTTAATCTTTGCATTCTTTAAAATCACAATTGAATTCTTCTCTGAGTTCATAAAGAAAATACATGGATTTATTGGACTGATGATACAAAAATAGTTTTATTTAAAATGTTGCTGTATACAAATATATACTTTAGAGGACACTTGCCTTTCATGTGTGCATTCAGTTAAGGTGATCAGAGCGCGACTGTGATACACGACATACTTTTTGAACACTTTTTTGTATAATTAAATGCATTCCTTTTGGCTTACCCTTTTCGTATTGAGCTCAGTGAAGAATTTGCATTAACTTTACCCTATGTTTTCGCTTGTTCGGTACCTGTGAAGTATTAATCACTTTGGGGTTCAGTACCTTTATATTTGTAAATGTTTCCCTGACATCAAGCAAAACGTATGTGATGAAAAGGTCTCTTGGGAAATTAACATTTTCTAGCACTTTGCCAAACTGAGATAATTAAAAGTGTCCTGAATTGAGAGCTTACCGAAAATGAATAATGCCCCTTCTCTGTATTATCTGAACCTAAACTATTGTTTTATTGGGACCTATTCAAACCTATTAAGGGTAACGATCGGGACTCACCTAGATAAAGGTGCTAAGGTTCGTTGTCAATTTATCTCATTGGCCAGTTTTGAGTAAATTAGCTCACGCTAAGAGTTTTGCTTTTTACTTTTGTTAACAACATCACGACAATGTTAGCTCAAAGTAGCCTGAAAGAGCACATGCATAGTTTGTGTATCTATTTTGCATGCTATGCTATGCTATGCTATGCTATAGTGATTTATATAGCGCACGGCTGCCTCAGCAAAGGGGCGTCCCGGCGCTGCGGAAGGACAAAATACAGTGAGGTGGAGACGCTAAGGAGGGAACTATTGTTGAAAGAGGTGTGTTTTGATAGCCTTTCTGAAGACTAAGAGATCCTGAATCCCGCGGATAGCTACAGGGAGACTATTCCATAGCTTGGCCGCTAGGAAACTGAAAGAGCGGCCGCCCACTCTAGCCAGTCTGGTGCGGGGGACGATCGCAAGATGCTGCCCCTCTGTCCGGAGCAATCTTCTAGGGACATACTCTGACAGAAGTGGGCGAAGCATTGGGGGGGAGGAGGTTTTGAGAATTTTGAAAGCGAAGCACAATGCTTTGAACTGGACCCTTTTGCCCACCGGGAGCCAGTGCAGTTTCTTCAAGGTTCCTGATATAGAGGAATGGCGCGGGAGACCAACCAGAGCCCTGGCGGCCGCATTCTGAACTCTTTGCAATCTAGTGATTTCAGCTAGATTCGCTCCCAATAGAAGGGAGCTCGCATAGTCCAGTCTGGAGAGAATGGTCACCTGGACGATAAGTTGGCGCGTGCGGCAATCAAAAAACTTCAGAATGGGCCTGATGTTACGCAAGACGCCAAAGCATGTGGCGGCAACTTTTTTGGTGTGGTGCGTGAACTTTAAAGCAGAGTCCACCCAAACTCCCAGGTTTTTGACACATTCCTTAGGCGTAGGGGGGGGGCCTAGCACATCCGGCCACCAGTTGTCACCCCAGGACGAGGTGTTTTTACCCAGGAGGAGAATCTCCGTTTTCCCGGCGTTTAGTTGGAGAAAATTCGCCGTCATCCAGTTGGTGATGTCAGTGAGTGTCTGTTTGAAGTGTTGCGCCTCCAGACCACTGTTGTCATTAAGTGACACCACCAACTGGGTATCGTCGGCGTAGGAAACCAGGGCAAGACCATTTCTTCTAGCTACCTCTGCCAGGGGGCGGACATATACATTGAACAGGGTGGGGCTCAGGGAAGAGCCTTGCGGCACTCCCTGCCCAATGTTATGTTCCTCAGAGATGTAAGGAGGGGTAGAGACTCTAAAAGACCTGTTGAAAAGGAAGTCTCTAAACCATTCCAGCGCTGGCCCTGTGATCCCAATCTCCTCCAATCTCGACAAGAGGACCTCGTGTGACACCGTGTCAACCCATAAAAACCCCGGGCCTCATTTAGGGTTTCTATTATTTGCTGCTGCGCTGCCCTTCGGCAAAAGAAAAGGGCGGAATGCTCCGTAACTATTAGATAGGGCGCATTCCTGTACTTTTCCCTTGCACCTGTTCACAATTGGCTGCCATGCTCCAACACAGGCAAATTTACCCCATGGTGCAAGGGTGCCTGCATTGCTGGGATATTTATTTTTGTGCAGGAACGGAAACCTTCCTGCACAAAAAGAATCACAAGAGCCTTTTTCCTCTTTCTATGTGTGCAGCACACATAGAAAGATGAAAAACAAGGAGAAATAAAGATATTTAATCTTGTTGTTCCTCCGTTTTTGGCGCTGCCTCGGACTTACGATTTCTCGTAAATCTGGGGCAGTGTCAAAAAGTCATGGATGTTGCTGGGAACGCCCCAAGCAACATCCATGGAATGCCCCTTTCACGCAGGTTTCTGTGTAAAAAGGGGCATAACATGGCTTTACGTGGCCTTATAAATATACCAGTGGCGAATTACGCCACCGGAATTTTAAAAAAGTGTAATTCCGGCAGCCCAAGAATGCTGGTAGAGCCTCATAAATGAGGCGCCCTATATACAAGGGTCTGTTTGTGTCTGTTATTTTCTTATTACAATCTAGTTGTGACCGCACTACTGTGATATCCTCAACATTATTCATCCTCAGTCTCTATGATCCTTACCTTCCTCTTCTAGATCTTATTGTGTATCTATGATTAGAATGTATGTAGGTCATAGTGTGATGTTAAGAACTGTGAAAATGTGGTCAGTTGAAGACTGCATCTATTGGCTTGTGGATGGGATTCTTCTTGGAGAATAAACTACTCCTTAACCTGCACCTGCTTCCAGCATTATTCTTTGAAATATAACACTGGCTTAGTATCACTTGGTGATAAATCAAAGTCACCCAGAGTGCAACCCATGGTGGCGAGGAGAAGACCATCCCGTCCTTTGGAGAATGGTGCCATGGATATTTTAGGTCCTATCAGTGAGAAGGGGTCCCAAGTGTTCCTTCTTGTCCTGATGGATATGTATTCCCGTTGGCTGGAAATCTTCTTCTTGAGCTGTATTATTCTAGCAATGTTATTAGGTGTTTACGTAACTTGTTTTCAAGAGAGGGTATTCCCAATTCAATTCTCACTGATAATGGGGTGCAATTATTTTCCAAGGAAATGGAAGAATTTCTGTCTTCTAATGGTATCTCTCATAAATTGTGTTCTCTGTACCATCCAGAGGGAAATCGCATGTTTGAGACGCTTAATAGAGTCTTAAAAGAGACCTTTTCTGTATCTAAAGCTATGTTTTTGGATTGGAGAAAAGAAGTTGTGGATAAAATTGAGGAATATAGGTTGACTCCACATTCCACCAACGGCAAAACTCCCTTCTTGCTTTTTAGAGGGAGGGTTCCCAATACAAATCTGGGACCATCATGGGTCAACAAGTATGCCTTGGAAAAGGGTAAGGAGATTCAAGCAAATGTATCCGATGTACTAAACAGAGAGGAGTTTAAGGCTGAGAAAAGAAAGTCATATTTTGATTACAAAAAGTCAACTAAGAAAACTATGGTAAGTGTTGGTGATTGGGTAGCTGTTAAACAACCTGGAATGGTGGCTAATCCTAAGTTCTTCAGACCTATGAAGGTTATAAAGGTTTTTACTAACGCAGTGAAAACCCATGATCATAGGGTTTGGAACCTAAATAGGGTGGTGGTGTTGAAAGGTAATGTTAATAAGTTTTACAACACTGAGTCTTCTTGTCCTAAAGACAATGTGAGGGATGGTTGTGATTTACGACGTTCCGTCAGACAATCATCTCGTCCCAAATATCTTGATGATTATGTTCAATCGTAATTGCTTATTGAGGTTGTAAATACTTTGCAATCTCATGGTTGATTTCCTTCAACGTATGTTTAAAAAAAAATTGTTTTGTAAATAGCATTTGTGTATTTGTTAAGAAGTGAGATGTGTGATATCCTCAACATTATTCATCCTCAGTCTCTATGATCCTTACCTTCCTCTTCTAGATCTTATTGTGTATCTATGATTAGAATGTATGTAGGTCATAGTATGATGTTAAGGACTTTGAAAATGTGGTCAGTTGAAGACTTCATCTCTTGGCTTGTGGATGGGATTCTTCTTGGAGAATAAACTACCTGCTTCCAGCATTATTTTTTGAAATATAACAACTACTAACCTAAAATACCAAAATAAATCAGCTATTCAACTGTAAGAGGTTATTACAAAGGAGCTGTGACACCGCACAATGCCTGTGCCAGAATTAAGAAACAATGTGAAAGGCAGGCCATATGCCAGAATTACAACTCCTCTTTTAAGGATAAGAGGGATAATTGGCGTTTAAACTATTATTCCTTGAAAATTGACAGTCATTAATAGATAAGAAGATTTTTATGGCACTGTGGTTATTTATTGCACTGCTGGAGTGCACTACAAGAAATCAAGAATCTGTTTGCTTGTTAGCAAAATGTTTATCTACAACCACATTCGGAAGTGACATATTAAACTGCTTAAATGTTAGTCCACAATTTACAGGCTGCAGACTGCTGTGCATTGTTTCGAAATGCTGATTCATTATTTGTTAAACATATCTACAATTATTGTATCAATTTTATTCAAAGAAGCAAGAGGCCTAGTATCTCAAAAAGGTTACAGCAAAGGTGATGGTCTTGTCTTGTATCATCAGAAATAAACATGTTAAATACAGTATATTGTGAAGATATTTCTTTTCCGCTCAAAGATCAAATACTTTATAAGGATCTCCTCATTGGATTACAATAGTCTCATACAGTTTGGTGGGTGATCATTTATGTCCTGTGTTACTCATGACAGTAGTTGTCAGTAGTTGCAAGACACAATAGGACTCTTGGCTGTTTTACTCTGACGTGAGCCTCTGTCTATCTTACACCTCGACAACAGACAACATCGACCTCACACTCCAAAGCTAGGCTGGCTCTACAGAGCTAAATTTATGACTGGAGTTTAGCCAGCCATTTTAAGAGCGCCTGCAGAAGGCAGAATGAAATGAAAACACAATGCAACCCTTCTTTTTCATCCAAGCTGAAAAGAACTATTGACAAACTCAGTTGTAAGTCTCAGATACTGCAGCATACTAGGGAAATACTGATCTACGTCAGCTCATGGTCTAAATCATCCTCATCAAATAGAAGCTTATAAACGTCAGCATACGTCTTCACTGTCAGAAGAAGTGTTCTCTTCCAAAATGATGCTAATCTTTTAGAAGTAGTCCCTTACCTTGGCATAAATGGAACAGAAGTCTCATATCTCATAGACACTGATGCCACCATTAATGGCATGGCAGACACCACATTCACAAAGCTGCACATCAAGCCTGCTGTTGTGCGCATATACAACTGTAGTTCAAAAGAGCTGCTCAACTGTATGGGCTGCTTTTACACATCATTTACCATACCCGTAGAATGAGAAGTCTACGCAGTGAAAGCTGCCACTAGCACAGGGTGTCTCCGGTGTCATCAAATAGGGCTTTTCTGGGTCCCTGATCAATGAGCAGAGGAAGAGCAAATTGCTGCTGCAGTACAAATGTTTCCAAAATATTTTCAAGGGATTTGGAAACTCAAATACAGACACATTTGTCTGCATATTGATGATATATTTCAACTATTCAACTGGTGTATACCTTTTAATATCCAACAACAGGTAGGAGATGAGATTAACACCTTCTTTTGGAAGATATAATTGAACCAGTCAAAGGGCCTGCACTGAAGGTGCATTTTTCCAGGTTGCAAGCGTCATGCTGGGGGCAAAATTCCCTTATTGGTAGACATGCACCTCATAAACTTTGCTTTATAGCATGAGGGTCACACAGCACCTCAAGTCGAATGCATCATATCTCAACTCAATGAAGCAAAAGTCTTCTCAAACTTGGACAATCAGCTTCAACTCAAAGAAGAATAACACTATATTAATATGTTTGATACACACTGTGGCCACTTCAGATAAAAACACCATGATTTTGGTATTTACTTGGTCACTGAGGTTTTTTAGCAAGAATTTGTTGCAACGTTCAAGCCATTACAAACTGTTTAAAATACATTGATGGCACAACGGACTTTGGAGGACCTCAAGAAGAACATAACAGGATGCTCATCAAACTTTGTTAAATGCTAACTGTAGCTTAATAGTCAGTAAAGGTAAATGTAACTTTGCTACTAATTCTCTAAAATTCTATGGTGATGTCTTAATGTGTGTATGTTCTCCACTGTTTCTTCAGTGGATACAGGGTGTGTGTGTGTTAGGAAGAGGGAAGCAGAGCACAAGTGTCAGGAGGGTTGGTGGAAGTTCAGGCAGTGATTGATATAAGCTGGTCCTTTATTGTGAAGGGCTTTGTAGGTGTGGATCATCATCTTGAAATAACATCTCTTTTGAATGGGGAGCCAGTGGAGCTTCTTGAGGTGTGGTGTGATGGGTAAACATTGTTTACAATGCGGTGTTTACACCGCAGTGCCTTTACAACTATGCCATTACAACGCAAGTCGTTACTACGACTTGCGCTGGATGGCGCTGTTGGGCAAGGAATGTTGTAATTTTATATTCCAACACCTTCCCTACTGTTACGTGGACTGGTGTTGGAATATAAAATTATAATATTCCAAAATTCGCGCCCTCCAACGCAAGTCGTTGTAACGACTTGTGTTTTAATGCCCACGTTGTCAAGTACCGCGATCTTTTAGATCGCGTTGTACTGACATACATCCGTGTGATGTGGGTCTGTTTGGGAAGGTCAAGGATGAGTCTGGCTGCTGAGTCTGTATTGTCTTCAGTATCTTCAGGAAGTGGGTGGTGGTTCCTTAGTAGAGTGTGTTGCCGTATTACAGCCAGCCATTTAAAGATTTTACGGAGTATGTGAAGAGTGAGGAAGCAGGCAGATGAGGCTGCATTGATCTGGCTTTTCATGGTGAGCTTACTGTCCAGCATAATACCAAGGTTGTGGGCATGGTATGTCAGAGTGGGTGAGGGTCCTAGTTTGGGAGGGCACCAGGAGTTGTTCCACAGGTAGGTGTTGTTCACGAAGATCAGTTCTTCCATTGTGTGTGTGTTGAGTTTTAGGCAAAATGATTTCTTGGGAAGAGATTTGACTTCTGCGTGTTTCCTATCTCTGGGAAAGGTGTCCGTGGTGATGGATGCATTGAACATGATGTTGAGCTTGTTGCTGATCTTCTTCTTCCTGAAGTTGAAAATGTGGTTGGGACAAGGATCCGTATGTGCTCCTGAGTGAATGAAGATCATGATAGCTGAGGTGTTCTGCGTGGTGAGCTGGTCCCAGGTGGTGAGTAAGTGGTCAGGGATAGCATCTGTGGGAGCAAGAAGGCTGTAGCGGTTGGTAGGGGTGGGTTGAGGTTTGAAGTGTTTGTAGGTGGTGAAGATTTTGTCATGGAAGAATTTTGCCAGGTTTTCGCAAAGTTCCTGGGAAGAGGTGATGATGTTTTCGGTGGCTGAGGGGTTGGAGATCTCTCTAACGATGTTGAAGAGTTCTTTGCTGTGGTTGGAAATGGCTTTGAAGCGGTGAGCCAGGACGCTCCGTTTCATCTCATTTAGGAGTTGATGGTATTGGTTGAGGGATATCTTGAAGGTGGCTCAGTCTATGGGGACCCTGCCGGTGTGCCATTTCCTTTCTAGTTGCTTGTAATACATTTCGTGGTTCTCAGTTCCATGGTGTACCAACTGGGCTGTTTGGTGGATCTCTTGTGTTTGGTGTGCTTGACAGGGACGATTCTGTCGGTGCAGTCGGTGATCCAGGCAGTGAAGTTCTTGGCAGCCTATTCTAGGTTGTTTTTGGTGTCAGATTGGGAGGTGTTGAGGGCATCCGTCCACTGGCTCTCTGACATTTAATGGTGAAGTGGAGGATGGCGTGGTCTGTCCAGGTGAGCTCAGTGACATAACTGTACTTGACTCTGTCACTGGCCATGAAGAAGGGGTCAAGTGTGGGTCCTGTGTTGTTGTGTCTGGGGTTGGTGGCTAGCTGAGTGAGACTGATGTTGTTCATACTTTTGAGGAGGTTGGCGGTGTTGTTGAGGTAGTTGAGGTGGAAATTGAGGTCTTCGAGGAAGATGTAGTGTTTGGAGTCAATGGCAAGCAGGGAGATGAAGTTGGCGATGGGGTTGCAGAAACTTGGACATGTTCCTGGAGGTCTGTAGGCGAGGGAGCCTCTAATGGCAATTGAGGTGTTCCATGAATGGTTTGGTGTTGTCTGCAGTGATCGTATAGTGGATGATTTCTTTGTGGATCATGGCAATTTCTCCTCCGTGTTTAATAATGCAGTCCCAATGTGCTACATTGTAACTGTCCGGAGTTGCTGAGCCAATGCTGGGAGAAGATGCAATGTTGAGTCCGAGGTCTTAGTGAGAAAAATGACGTCAGGTGAGGGATGTGATGGTGTACCAGAACTCGGTGGCATGTTTGCAGAGTGATCGTGCATTGAGAAGCAGGCAGTGGAGTTGTTACAAAGCAGTAATGGTCAACGTGGTTGAGGTTGTTGTGCATGCAGGTGCTTTGGTGTTGTAGGAGTATAGACAGTGTTATCAGGTAAAAGGTCCTACTGGAGATCGTGGACAAGAGCAGCAGCAGTTATTGTTGTGGAGTCTGGGGTTTAGGGCTCGGAGCTCGGTGGCGGTGTATCTGCTTGTAGCAGGAGAGCCAAGGCTCCTGCCATTGGGCACAGTCTCAGTGCAGGCAACATGGCCACTGCATGCAGCAATGCTGCAACCTCCATTAAGTAGGTCCTGGCAGGAGGGGCGCTGGGTAATGGTAGGCAGGGCAGAGTGGGACGCCAGAAGAAAAATGGCGTAAAGTACAAAAAACACAAGGAGGACTCAGGAGGCAAGTGGGTACGAGCAGCTGTTCTTGCAGGAGCAAGGGGGAGCTGATTCAGAGACCTGCTCAATGGGGTCATAACGTGGCCTCCAGTAAGTAGTTCCTGGGAGGAGAAGTGTGCTGGGTAATGCTGGGCAACTCAGGGCAGGTGTGAAGTGTGAAGCGGGAAGGAAATGACTGAAAAACAGCGTGTGGGAAAGCAGCAAAGCGAGAACTTGCGAAAGTACAAAAAAGAAGGAGGAAAATACAAATATGGAAATATAAAGGCAATACAATACAGAAGGTACTAACGTCTCAAAGTGTCTATAACAAGGCAAAAGACAAACAAGGCAGTCAGATGGCAAGAGGGTACTAACAGCTGTTCATGCAGCAGTGAGGGGGCGCTGGGTCAAGGTTGTGCTTTTGGATCCAGACACATTCTGAGGCCCTCACCTCTGTTCTTACACCAGAGAATGTGTCTGCTCTCTTATAATTCCTGAGTCTGGCAAGCTACTGTACTGGATACATCCCTGAGTTTGCTGCAATTGGTGTACTGTTGATATAACTTACAAATAAGGAGGACCTTTCAAGTGGAAACAAAATTCCAACTTGCATTTGATACAATTCACACCAAGCTGAATTTCTGGGCTACTGTGAGCTGTTAGTGCTCATTGAAACAGAAGTAGATGCACACACTGTGGGTCTTGGTGTCATTCAATCTGCACAATGATTGAAAGATGTCCCCTGTGACTACAAGACTAATATTTCAAAATCATGTATCAACCTAAAAAAGATAAAAATCCTGTAGATTTGTAATCAGATATTATGTTACCTCATAAGAAACCAAACAGTTTGCTCAGAGCATCTTCATTACCACATCAGCCAGACACAATCAAGCGAATTAAGCAAAAATATTCCTATGCAAGTATTAAATGATGATCCAACGTTGCACGCACTCTAAGAACTCGTTGACAATCAAAGCTGACATAGTTAGACTGCACACATATTATAGATACACAGTCACCTTACTTATCTCATGATGTCCTGAAAACCCTCAGCTGAAACTAGCAAAACCTCAAAACAGATTCACACTCTAAGGGACCCATTTATTCATCATTCACTCCCTTTGAAGCCATGCGCTATTCTAAACACACAGGGACTATTGAGGAATAGCAGAAAAGAGCACCTACTACACAAAATGGTCTGGGGCCCAGGTCCTGATATCCTGTAGAGACCATAGTAAGAGAATGTCATGTATATCAGACAATTAGTAGAGATGTTGCTCCAAATGGGCTCCACACCACCAACCAACGTCTGGTCTGAGGCCACATTCGACTTCTTTCGACCAATCTCTATAGGTCAACTGCTACTGGTAGTGATGTATTAGTATTCACTTTTTCCTGAAGTGATGGCTGTTCTAAACACTGCAGCTGATGCCAAAGTTCCAAGAGTGTCTATCTTTAAAACTCTCTGCCACCCCCTGCCAAACCTTGGATAAATATAGTGACACACCCCACCGCTCCACTGGTGCCTTCCTTGCAGATGTAGGCCCTAATTACAAGTCTGGTGGTCTGAGAACCACCAAATTCAAGGCATGTAGTGGAGGTGTCCCGACCACCAGATTACAACGCGGCTGGTTGGGTCGCCATGTGACCGCTGCCAGGGAACCGCCATTCCCTGGAGGTGGTGGGCGATCCAGGGTCTGCAATATGCTTTGTGGGACTGCTGTAGTCCTGCCAAACATATTCCGAGGTTCCTCTCTGCCAGAGTATTCATGGTGGTTCCTACTCCATGAAAACCCTTCGGGGAGAGGAAACAAAGGGGGACCTACAGGGTCGCCTGTGCCTCTGCGCCTTGTGAATGGACGCAGGGAGACACAATATGTGCCTCCCTGTGTGCATGCACATCCGTTTATGAATGGCATGGGCTTTTCAGTACATGCTGTGTAGGAACTTTTTTTGCGTTCCCATTGCGGTGCCTGTTTTTAGAGGAACCCCCATGGGAATACAAAAAAAAGCCCACCAGACACGAGATACACTCTTAATCTGGTAGTTTGGAGGCGGGGCGAACCCAGCGCTGCACCGCCTAACTTGAAATTGGGCCCTTAATGTTTGGCAGGAAGAAAACAACCCACGTCCCATGAATTGAGCTTAATCGCAGATTCCAACAGCCATGCCTGCAGTCATTCTGTGTTTGTGTCTTCAGTACTGTACAGACAGGTACTATAGAGAGCTCTACTGCTTTTTGGCTATGTTTGTGCTATACAAATAGCACATACAGAGACACATACAAACATTCCATGTTGTGTTCACACCACAAAGGGCAGGCAGGTAAATGATAAAAGTGAATATCACTGTTCGTCTAATTTGTTTTTCGGGCTCTTAGGCTCATGTGTCAACCTGCAGCCAGTTTGGAGCCTTATGCAATCCCACTGCATTGATTACTATACTCAGGACAATTATTCATCTATCATAAGTTATCTACCATAAACATGACAGAAAGTGTAGGAGTTCCCAGTACTGGTCGTTAAAAGAGTGTGTCTGGATAGGTAGTTTCATGAAGCAGATGTATTTATACCTGTACTAGTCTTTGTACAAATGCTGCATGTATATGTTGTGGCATGTACACAATATATTGTTTTGGGGAGAAAACTATCCTGCATACTGACTGTGCTAAAGATAATTTGCAATCTGACTCAATGCAAAAACCACAAGCAACATGTTGCATAGAATGCATTTTTAATGTGACAATGTGCCTGTGTTGCTTTTTATTGCATCAAACTGAACACTTTTGTTCTGAACGTGGACTGAACTGGTACTTTCATGAGACTGTGTTGTTTAAACTAAGTTTGAGTTGGATAGCACTGCATGATCATCATCACTTGCCTTTATTCGGTGCATCCAAACCATCACAAGAAACATAAATAACAATCAATTGTTTAAATACTCTTTCTCAAGTTCCAATAAAATATGAAAATAAATTAAACTACCATAAAAACCATTGCAGATAAAATCCCCAACTGTTATGTTTTCTCTTCTGGTAGAAAGTGCATTGTACAAATAACCAGCGGTGGCGAGATCAAGTCTAAAATGGGCACACACACAGGGTATAGCTTAAAGCTTAAAAACTGAGCGGTTGAACACCTTGAGGAGGTAGTGGTAGCATACTTATCTGTCACAATCGCCCAATACATTGTCTTCGCATTAGCTTTTTCTTGTTTTCCTATTTTCTCTGGACAATCCCACAGCTTGACCAATCCTAATGTTTTGCACCAAGTTGCCACATGAAGAAGCCAAGGAATTTGATTTGTACCACTTATCTTTAAGACTTCCCTTAATGACTCGCAATAGTCAGTTATCTCCGGTGTTGACTATAAGTGCAGCCAGTCCATCAGGGGTTTAAGTGAAGCCACATCCTTGATTCTCTTTATCACGAGATCGAAAAACAGAGGGATCAGTGGAGTACTAACTGGAACAGAAACAAGGGATCTAACATACGAGTTCTCGCATACCACCAGCCTGTGGGCATCAGCGCGACCCCATAGCTCTGCTTCATAGAGTGCAGCACTCTGGGCTTTTGCCCGATAAACCTACAGGGAAGGCGTACATGACTTAGACTGAGTCTGTTTATAGAATAAAAGTTGGATTTAGATGTATGGCACAAGGTAAGGTAGCTTTCATTGACTTAGGGTCTCCAACTAAGCGAATCAGCCAACCTCACCCCTAGGTAATCAAAACTGGTTACCCTCGTTAGGGGTTGTATGCGATCCTCCCTGTTCTTGATTGGGTTTGGCCCTTCCAAAGATCATGAATATGGTTTTCTCTGCATTCGATTCTAGGCTGCTTGCTTTGCAGAAAGCCAGAAATGTACCTAATAAGATTACTGTTTAGAGAGGGCACGGTTAATTAATTTTATTATTATGATTTATGTTATTTTTTGCTATCATAAATAGATGCTTGTTTGTAGCCTTAGAACAGGGTTCCCCTGGCAGGAAAATGCTGACTTTCTAAAAATTGTGAGACAGCCCTCATCGCAGCCACAGGCGACATCAGGCGCCAACTAGACAACAGCGAAACTTCAGCCCTCATCCTCCTGGACCTGTCAGCCGCCTTCGACATGGTCTGCCACCGCACACTAAGAACACGCCTCCAAGAAGCCGGAATCCAGAAGAAGGCCCTGGACTGGACCACATCCTTCCTCTCTGGCAGAACCCATAGAGTCCGCCTCCCACCCTTCCGATCCAAAGCCACTGACATCATCTGCGGCGTACCCCAGGGCTCACCCCTCAGCCAGACCCTGTTCAACGTCTACATGGCCCCCCTCGCACAAGTGGCCTGCCAGCACAACTTGAACATCATCTCCTATGCCGACGACACCCAGCTCATCCTCTCCCTCACCGAGGACCCACACACCTTCAAAACCAACCTCCATGAGGGAATGAAGGCCGTTGCAGAGTGGATGAGGAGCAGTCACCTGAAGCTGAACTCGGACAAAACAGATGTCCTCATCCTCAGCCCCACCCCATCCGCATGGGACGACTCCTGGTGGCTGAGCACACTGGGAACAGCTCCAACACCCATGGACCATGCACGCAACCTAGGATTCATCCTCAACTCCTCCCTCTTCATGTCGTAGCAGGTCAATGCCATCTCCTCCTGCTACAACACCCTCCGCAGGCTTCTCAGGATCTACAAGTGGATCCCGACGAAACCAGAAGAACGGTGACCCAAGCCCTCGTCAACAGCAGGCTGGACTACGGCAATGCACTCTACGCAGGAATCCCAGCCAAACACCTGCGACGACTGCAATGCATCCAAAACGCCTCTGCCCGACTGATCCTCAACGTCCCCCGCCGCAGCCACATCACCTCCCACCTAAGAGACCTGCACTGGCTCCCCGTAGACAAGAGGATCACCTTCAAACTCCTCACCCACGCACACAAAGCACTCCACAACACCGGACCAGCCTACCTGAACAACAGACTCAACTTCTACACCCCCGCCCGCCAGCTCCGCTCCGCCAGCCTCGCCCTCGCCGCTGTCCGGCGCATCCAGCGAACAACCTCCGGCGGCAGATCCTTCTCCTTCCTCGCCGCCAAGACCTGGAACACCCTCCTCACCCATCTGCCGCAGACCCAAGACCTGCTCACCTTCAGAAAGCTCCTCAAGACCAGGCTCTTCGAGCAGTAGCAGCACCCCCTCCCCTCAGCGCCTTGAGACCCTCACGGGTAAGTAGTGCGCTTTACAAGTTCATTGATTCATTGATTGATTTCAAGAGGTTTGGCCCTTATTAACAGCTAGAATAGGTCTCTCTATATATTAGTCAAAAAATGATGTTCTAGCTGTCTGTTTAAACTAGTCTGCGTCTCTAAGAATTAGGACCAATTGCTCAATTTCTTTGGCCCTTGTATTTATTTACCATGATTCTTTCATTAATTTTCATGAAATCACAATACATTTTTGGTCAGAAAAGGGACCTCAATCAATTTTCTAAATATACACACAGGCATAATCAGTGCATCAAACGAACATTATGAAAAACCTTTTGACCAAAACAGACACCAAAATCAGGAAGAAATGAAATTTGGAGGTAAACCTGCAGAATGGGCCAGGTCCATCACTAACCTTTTTTGTCAATATTCTTTTTCATGATGTGTGACTCGATAATTTGGTAGTTTACATACAGAGAATAACAGCTCACCTCTTGCTCTTGATGTTTTGTCATACAACCTTTGCAATGGATAGGTACCAGTGTGGGATTTTGCTGATGCTTCTACATAAGTTGAATGTATTAAAAAAAGAATCAGTTTCTGCATTGAGTGGTTTGAGTGTAGAAAACAATGATTTTACACAAATGTAAAATAAGTTGGTAAAGGAGCATTGTTTAATACCGTGCTGTTTCGTGCTCATCTTGAAATGTGCATCATTTACACTTCTGACCACCAGCAGGCAGAATGAATTACTAATTAGACACAATATTGAGCTTTTTTTCAAAATGTTTGCTCATATTCTGTTCCTGTAGAAACAGCTTGTGGGCATGCAGCCAAATCCAAAGTTTATTTTTAAGGAAACACGTGTAAAACACAACATTGAAGATTACAGTTAAAGGTAAAAATATGCTGCGACCGATCCACAGAATAGATTGTCTCTAATATGCGGGCTAAGTCACTCTTCTCCCCTCCACCGGTACTCTGCTGAAGCCATCGCCATTTAGTTTGTATGTAGGTCCTTATTACCTGTTTCCTGTATATCCCAATTTGGACAGAAGCTGGTCTTTTTTGTGATTTCCTGATTACGGACCTTTACATATGAGAAAAAGGACCCTCTACTGTACTTTATAAGGAAATTAAAAGTCACTGACTTTTTTCATAAGGTCATGGAACTCTGAGATGACCCGCAGTATCATTTTGACTTATACTACATGGTATTTGAATCCTTATAATACACGGTCATATCATGCTGTTTCCCTAAAAAAGCTTCAATGTTTGGTCTCTTGCATATGAAAAGGATAGTATGGTTGCAGATATGTAGGATGAACGTGGCCCCAGTAGTGAGAGATTAAACACACCTCTAAATAGATAATAATTTGGTGCAAAAACATCTTATATGTACTTTAATGGAAGTCACTAAAATGCAGAGATATTTATGTTTTTGTGTAATGAACTCTAGACATGACAAATGCAGATATGCTGCCTTAAATAGCTACTTTCTACAAATTGCAGTCAATTTCAGCTAATAATATTTTAGAAGATCTGTAAAACTAACTGGCTCTTTATTATCTAAAGAGCTGTTGTACTTTTGCTCAGTGATCTGTCTTTCACACCGACCACTGGCTCTAGGAGAAGGTATTGTGGTGTCATAATTGAACTGTAATACCTTATAGAAGTAGAGTAGCAACATCATTTCTTACTACAGGTGATTAGGATGTCATACCAAGACAGTATTAAGAAAATTTAGGGCAAGATTTTCGATAACATATTGAAAACCTCCACATCTTGTAAAATTATTGCAAGAGAATGTAAGGAATCCTTCGGGTTACCCTAATATATATATATATATATATATATATATATATATATTCACTGAAAAAACCATAGGTTATAGACCATATATAGTTAGGAATTAGCATTTACAAAACCTTGAAAATTCACTGAAAAAACCATAGGTTATAGACCATATATAGTTAGGAATTAGCATTTAAAAAACCTTATTTTACTCACACAAAACCATTGAAATTCCATATATAGTTAGTTGCACTAACTATATATCGCGCACCCGCAATCCACTGCTGATGATGTCACATATTACATCATTCATGACATGGTCAGTGACATCACTGATGACATCACTGATGACATCTCAAATGACATCACTGATGACATCACTGATGACAACATCCAGTGACTGTATGTTTCTGTAAAGTTAAAATATGTCTTACATATTGAAGAATGAGTGGATGTAGAAGTGTCTGGATGAAGGATTTAGTAGGTGCATGACTGACTGTATGAGTGAGTGATTAAATGTGTCTCACTGAGTGCATGGGTTAGTGACTAAACTGTCTTAATTTGTGCATCATTATGTCTATTGTTCTGTAAACTGTTGCATGTGTTGATCAATAGCTATATGAGTAACTATATGGGTTATTGATTGATTGTCCAAGTATTTGTATGGGAGACTGAGTGTGTGTGTGGCTGGCTGGGAGGTGTGTGACTCTGTGCAGATCAATGTGTACTTATATCAATGATTGTATAACAAGGTAAGTATGTGTTAGTATATGTTTGAAAATATAAGGTGCTCTATGTTTAACTGTATAGACAAGAAAATGGAAGTGTGATTGATTCTTTACAGGACTGACTAGGTGTGTGAGTAACTCCATGGATGAGTGGCAGAGTGTGAGTGTCTGTATAGGTGTATGAGTGCATATGATAGTGTTGTAAAGATGAGTGATTGTATGTATGAATGATTGTATGGGTGAATGAGTGAATGTGTGTGTAGACGTAGGAATCAGTGAGTACATATGTAGTAACTAGTATTGGTGTGTCAATGGTTTGAAAAATTATACTCTGTATTTAACACTGGGTGAAACAGAGGTTATATTAAAATATGAGGAGATGCATTGTATTGTCACATGAATGATATCATCAGTGATGTGGTCATTGATGTCAAATGAGATGTCATCAGTGATGTCATCAGTGATGTCATTTGAGATGTCATCAGTGATGTCATCAGTGATGTCACTGACCATGTCATGAATGATGTAATATGTGACATCATCAGCAGTGGATTGCGGGTGCGCGATATATAGTTAGTGCAACTAACTATATATGGAATTTCAATGGTTTTGTGTGAGTAAAATAAGGTTTTTTAAATGCTAATTCCTAACTATATATGGTCTATAACCTATGGTTTTTTCAGTGAATTTTCAAGGTTTTGTAAATGCTAATTCCTAACTATATATGGTCTATAACCTATGGTTTTTTCAGTGAATTTCAATGGTTTTTTAATAGCAAATATCATAAGCTGTCGAATGTCAAGTACGTGGTAAGTGAAAACATTTTCGTGTTTATGCACACTGATCTGCTTTGAATGGTGTCCCCCCCCCCCTCATTTCTATTAGGAGTACTCTCTCTTTGCACATAGTGAAGGGTAGTTAACGCAGGCCTTTGCCCCCGTTGTAATACGTCGTGCCTGCTTCTCTCTCCATTTGATTGATTGTTATCCAAGTATTTACTGTTTTAGAATTGGTTCTCTTTGGTTCATTCTCTATTTACAAACAAACACAGAGTCGCAATACTCTGTTTAGTCTTTGCAGATAACGAAAAATCGTGTAAAAAAAAAAGAAAAGGAATCGAGCAAAATCAGTAGGCCACTAACGGGATCTCTTTTTTACCTTGCTAAAATAGAAACATTAGGAACAACCCCTCATGACAAATACAAAACTAGTGAAATGAACTGAACTCCACACAATGATGGCTGCAAAACAGCTCGGCTCCGCCACCCACCCCGCCCAAAATAACGATAAAGAGCGGCTGCCATGATTGGTTGCGGAATGGCCACGACGGAGCTACGAAATGGTACTGCTCTCATGCTAACCCCAGCTTCAGTCTGAAACATCCAGAAACACTGTAGACTACCAATTCGATCAGTTCCGGTAGCGCCCCAATGTAACCCGGTAGAGAAGAACTAGCCCTCCCCTCTTTGACTAATGGTTCTTGTTGCCTGTCCCTTCTGTTGTCATTTAACAGAACTATTTAGCCTGCTGAAAGGGGTTGTGTTCCGACCGCTGGTTGGTGGAGACATTTTGACTATATTCTGGACCTGCGTTGTCGCGTAATGCGTCATATGACGCGCCGCGTTAGCGCATCAGGAAGTCATCCGGGGCGCGCAGCGCGTAACGTAAGCATAACAAGTCATGTGACTTGTTAATAAAACTTTTCATTGGTTCATTTTACTTTTCTTATTCTAATGATGAAAGGCTTGGTCATATGACCTAAAAATTACGCTTTTTATTACTTCCGAACATTATTTTTTCTTAAATATATGTTATAATGTTCCAGGCTAATGTACTTTCCCGGAAAATTTACAACTGTCCTGCAAGTAAAATATATTCTTTTTTCGAGAAAAAGAGCGTTTCTTCGTCCCATGACGGAGCCGTTGAGCAAAAGAGGGTCGACCTGCTGTCTTAGTCGCCGATACGCCTGAATATGAGATTCTTATCGATCACTTTATGTTGCAGGAATAGAAAACACAACAGCCCTTGACCATTTATCTTTACTGCGTTCCTTCGTATTATACCTTTTACCCTTCATGTAATTGGTCTGCTTTATTTCACTTGCCTTTTAATGATTCTAAAACAGTGACTATTATTAAAAACTTTACCAATGTATATACTACTACCATGTTTTCTTTTAAAAACCTTTATTGTGAAAATTTCATTATACAAATACGAGCCTATAACCACGTGGGCCGGCCACGGAGCAAACTGTAATCGTATATGATGAGTAGACATTTACACTGTAGAGGAACGTAACGGGCGGGCCATTAGGTTGCAAGAACTAAGGTGTCTAACAGTTACGGAATCGGTGGACGTACATTTTATAATTAAAATACGACAGGGCCAGTTACAATAAAATTATCTAGATATACATTTGCGGGCAAGTACCATGGGTGACGTTAATTCGAACTTTCAATAGTACAGTAATCAATAACACATCAGAACTTAATATCAATAGGGATGTCGAAATATTCAATCAATTCTCGTCCCCGCCCGCCATGTGCTTCAAAACTATATACGTATCTCGTGATTTCAAGGTTCTGCAACCAGTACACAACAAGGAGTTACGAGTCCCATTTATTCCGGCGCCATTTTGGGCGAGGACGGGCAGGTCCAGGATATAGTCAAAATGTCTCTACCAACCATCGACTATGATGATGTTCATATGCTGTATTTATTAGAGTAACACTCATCTGTCCACATGAAATTAATTTGCCACAATCTAAACATGTCATTTTAATCTTTCCAAAGTTCTTCTAAATATTTGGGACCGTTTCCCTTCCCTCTGATGCTGTCAGTGCCACTTCTTTGATGAATGTACTAGCAGGTCAGGGGTTCTCCTCCAAATCTCTCTTTTATGCAGCACTATAATTAATTGGTGCCACCTCTCCATATGACAATGCATGGTATAGTTACCATAACTATATTTTTTTTCGGTTCCTCTGGAGAGTTCATCGTGGCAGATGAAGCGTGTAACGTACCGGGCATTTACCTTTTTTTGCATGTACAGGAAAGGAAAAAAAAATCGAGCGTCCGAGTTCTAAGGTGTCCCAGGGCCATTTTAGTGGACCAGGCCCAAATCCAAAGAACAGGCCGCCATTTTGAGAGTCCTGTTGCAGCCGCCTGTCGCTGTAGCATCAAGAGCAGCCGAAACTCAGCTGAATGGCAACTGAAACGGTAAAGGGGCGCCCCACTACAGCAGACGAGCCTCCACCTAGGAAGGCCCGTTCACGCCGCCGCCCCCCCCCTTCGGGCACCCCACGCCGTTATTCGGAGCAGTATTGTAGGATGGCCACACCAGTGCGGCAACTTGCTAGACATCACCTCGGTAGTAACCGAATCTCAACGCCTTGTGGTGTCTTCTATTCAGAAAACATTGTTATGCTGCCTTCGACCTATTCGCCGCAAGTGCGCACACAACTCAACTGCATAGCTTGCTAGACACCACCTCGGTGCCATCCTGATCTTGGAATCTCAGCGCCTCTTGGTGTCTTCTCTTCAGAAAATATTGTTGCGCTGCCTTTGGCCCCATTCGCACATCGGTCCGCTACTGACGCCATCTCACAGGCTAATGGGGCGCCCCACGCCGACTTTCAGCATTGTAGGATGACCACACCAGTACAGCAACTTGCTAGACATCACCTCGGTGCCATCCGGATCTCGGTGCCCCACTGCAGATGAAGTGCCTCTCAACTATGAAACCACCACGGTGACATCCGGATCTTGGTGCGTTGTGCTGCCTTCGGCCTATTCGCACATCGGTCGGCTACTGACGCCATCTCACAGGCTAATGGGGCGCCCCACGCCGACTTTCAGCATTGTAGGATGACCACACCAGTACAGCAACTTGCTAGACATCACCTCGGTGCCATCCGGATCTCGGCGCCCCACTGCAGATGAAGTGCCTCTCAACTATGAAACCACCACGGTGACATCCGGATCTTGGCGCGTTGTGCTGCCTTCGGCCTATTCGCACATCGGTCCGCTACTGACGCCATCTCACAGGCTAATGGGGCGCCCCACGCCGACTTTCAGCATTGTAGGATGACCACACCAGTACAGCAACTTGCTAGACATCACCTCGGTGCCATCCGGATCTTGGCATCTCAACGCCTAGTGGTATCTTCCATACAGAAAATATTGTTGCGCTGCCTTTGACCCCATTCGCACATCGGTCCGCAACTTAGACATCACCTCGGTGCCATCCGGATCTTGGCATCTCAGCGCCTTGTGGTGTCAGTCAGAAAATATTGTTGTGCTGCCTTTGGCCCCATTCGCACATCAGTCCGCTACTGACACCATCTCACAGGCCAACAGGGCGCCCCACGCCGACTTTTACCATTGTAGGATGGCCACACCAGTGCCACAACTTGCTAGACACCACCTCGGTGCCATCCGGATCTTGGCATCTCAGCGCCTTGTGGTGTCTTCTATTCCGAAAATATTGTTGCGCTCAACATTGTAGGATGGCCACACCAGTGCGGCAACTTACTAGACACCACCTCGGTGCCATCCGGATCTTGGCGCGTTGTGCTGCCTTCGGCCTATTCGCACATCGGTCCGCTACTGACGCAAACTCACAGGCCAACGGGGCGCCCCACGCCGACTTTCAGCATTGTAGGATGGCCACACCAGTGCTGCAACTTGCTGGACACCACCTCGGTGCCATCCGGATCTTGGCGCGTTGTATTGCCTTCGGCCTATTCGCACATCGGTCCGCTACTGACGCCGCCTCACGTGCCAACGTATTTTCTCCGCATTTTATACCCTATGCCGCATAACAGGTCATGTGACTTGTTTATAAAACTTTTCATTGGTTCATTTTACTTTTGGTTTCCTAATGATGGAAGGCTTGATCATATGACCTAAAAACAACACTTTTCATTGGATGAAAACTTTTTTTTTCCCCAAACGATGAAAGCCCCACCTTGTTTCTGGATGTTTCAGACTGAAGCTGGCTTCAGCATGAGAGCACCACCATCTCGTAGCTCCGTCGTGGTCATTCCGCGAGCAATCATGGCAACCGCTCCCCACCAGAAGCCTACAGGAGTCGGGGGCCCCCAAAACTTTTGATAAATCCTCAAGGCGGAGGGGACGCTTTCGAGAATGGGGTCCGAGACCTAGCAGACAAGCGTCCGATTTCCAAGGTGTCCCAGGGCCATTTCAGTGGACCAGGCCCAAAAAGAAAAGAGCCTGCCGCCATTTTGAGAGTCCTGTGACAGCCGCCTATCGCTGCACCGCAAGAGTGGGCGCAACTCAGCTGAATTGCGGCTTTTGACACAGTGGACCAAAAACGGACGGAATGGCAACTGAAACGGTAAAGGGGCGCCCCACTACAACAGATGACACTCCACCTGGAGAGGCCCGTTCACGCCGCCTCCCCCGGGGCGCCCCACGCCGTTATTCGGAGCAGCATTGTAGGATACCAAAACCAGTGCGGCAACTTACTGGACATCACCTTGGTGCCATCGTTCTGCTGCCTTGGAACTATTCGCACAACAGTTTGCTACTGATGACCCACCCCCCGCGACGCCCCACGCCAGAAATCTGGACGTTGTGCTGCGTTGGGACTATTCGCACAACCGACCGCTACTTCGTTGTTTTTCCCTAAAAATGTTTATATGTTATTACTGTTTTTGTTTTCTTGTATATATTTATAAGTTATTAAAGTTTTATAATCTTACTACTTTGTTGGAGTGCTATATATTTTTAATGTGACACATAATTGTAAAAACTTTGATGTACAAAGAGTCATCCCTGGAATCTTCCGCTTCAGGCTCGGTCCCCTCCCCAATCACAATACAGGATGGTTTTCAGATAATAGGAACGCGTCTGCTGTGACGGATCTCATCGAGTGTGGGCCTTGATCTACTATAACTCCTTTGAAGAGGGGTGATTCTTTACAGCTGGGGCCATAAACTACATCTGCAGGGCTAGCTGATACCCTAGGACCGGCCTGGACAATCGGACACAGAGGAAAAGGAGTGTCAGAGGGTGCGGTAGTGAATAGGGCGAAAGGGAGGTGTCGGGCGGGCACAGGGTGTGATTCTCAGGGAAGAGCAGCGCAGATGGGGGGTGGTTTATTACCCATGCATAAGACAGAGAGCGGGGGTGACCACTGCCTGGGGGAGATGCTTGCGAGGGTGGGGAGCCATGCTAAGGATCGACAGCGTGCACAGAGTGGGTCTGGTCAAGGCATCTAAAATGGCTGCCGTGCACGACAAAAGTGTGGCATTTGAAAAAAGGCAAGATGGCGCAGACAATCTTTTCAACACTTCCTGATTTCCTTCGAATCGAACGTTAACAGACGTTGGGGCATATTACCAAAGTTAAGCGATATTTATCCCTAACGATGCTTAGCAACGATTTTTTTACCGCTAAGCATCGTCAGAAATTATCGCAGATAAACCTTGCTATTATCAAGGTTTATCGCAAATACGATAAAAAACGACCGCAATGCATTAATATCGCTGAAAACTCAGCGATATTCATGCATTACCGAGCTAATGCTCTTAGCCATGTTATCCACCTCCCATTGGATAACATGCCTTAGAACTGCTCAGGGCAGGTGCTAGCTTTTGGAGATATTCGCGCTTATCGCGAATATTTCCAAAAGTTGATAATAGGAGATAGCGATGTTAGCGACTGTTTCCAGTCGCTAACATCTTGGCATGCCCACTTTGCATGTCATTACTGATAAATATCACTCACATGCAAAGTGGGGCCCAAGATGGTCGCTATCTCCTACTAGCCGTCGCTAACTGGTGTTAGCAACAGCTAGGTAATACAGATATAATTTTATCTCCGCGAAGCGGAGCGCTGTTACAGATATATATCTTTTTTTGAACGTTAATTTCTCAAAATCCACTGGAGCACATATATTGAGACCTAGCAAAGGCACATCGGACTACCAGTCCCTACAATTTTGCCAAGTTTCGTGCAAATCCATTCAGCCGTTCGATTATTATTATTTTTTTTTTTTTTGCCTCGCGGGGCCCTTTTAAAACCTCCACATCAAACCTAAGAGGTCAAGGAGGATCTACTATGCCCCCTTATGGTCATTTGCCCCTTCGCTTTGGCCTCCTCTTGTCTCTCGATCCTACCGAGAGACAAGATGGCGGCCGCTACGGACTGTTTGCAATGTTTACAGACGCCGGAGAACCAATCAGCTTCGCAAACCTCCGTTACGCGAAGCGGAGCGCTGTTACAGATATATATCTTTTTTTGAACGTTAATTTCTCAAAATCCACTGGAGCACATATATTGAGACCTAGCAAAGGCACATCGGGCTACAAGTCCCTAATATTTTACCAAGTTTCGTGCAAATCCATTCAGCCGTTCGATTATTATTATTATTTTTTTTTTTTGCCCCGCGAGCCCTTTTAAAACCTCCACATCAAACCTAGGGGGTCAGCGAGGATCTACTATGCCCCCTTATGGTCATTTGCCCCTTCGCTTTGGCCTCCTCTTGTCTCTCGATCCTACCGAGAGACAAGATGGCGGCCGCTACGGACTGTTTGGAATGTTCACAGACGCCAGAGAACCAATCAGCTTCGCTTCACAAAGCTCCGTTGCGCGAAAAGTCCGCGAACCGGAGCGCTGCCCGATCCGCTGTTAAAGATATATATCTTTTTTTGAACGTTCATTTCTCAAAATCCACTGTAGCACATATATTGAGACCTACAAAAGGCACATCGGGCTACCAGTCCCTACAATTTTGCCAAGTTTCGTGCAAATCCATTCAGCCGTTCGGGCTAAAAGTGAGGCCAACCGCCCTATGGAAAACTCAATGTTAAAAACACGTTTTGGGACCCCCCTTTTTTCTCGACCCCCCCTGGACGAACCCCCCCCCAATTTTCAGGGGCTGCTCAGAAACAAAATGTGCCATTTTCCTGAAAATTTCAGCCAATTCCGTCCACAAACGCCAAAGTTATTAGACATAGAATTTTCAAAAATCCCATAGAGAAAAAATCCTAACTATATATACCTACTGGCGACCGCCAGTAGGTAATATATATATATATTACCTACTGGCGGTCGCCAGTAGGTAATATATATATATATTACCTACTGGCGGTCGCCAGTAGGTATATATAGTTAGGATTTTTTCTCTATGGGTTTTTTGAAAATTCTATGTCTAATAACTTTGGCGTTTGTGGACGGAATTGGCTGAAATTTTCAGGAAAATGGCACATTTTGTTTCTGAGCAGCCCTTGAAAATTTGGGGGGGGTTCGTCCAGTGGGGGCCGAGAAAAAAGGGGGGTCCCAAAACGTGTTTTTAACATTGAGTTTTCCATAGGGCGGTTGGCCTCACTTTTAGCCCGAACGGCTGAATGGATTTGCACGAAACTTGGCAAAATTGTAGGGACTGGTAGCCCGATGTGCCTTTTGTAGGTCTCAATATATGTGCTCCAGTGGATTTTGAGAAATTAACGTTTAAAAAAAGATATATATCTGTAACAGCGGACCGGTTAGCGCTCTGGTTCGCGGACTTTTCGCGCAACGGAGCTTTGTGAAGCGAAGCTGATTGGTTCTCCGGCGTCTGTCAACATTCCAAACAGTCCGTAGCGGCCGCCATCTTGTCTCTCGGTAGGATCGAGAGACAAGAGGAGGTCAAAACAAAGGGGGAAATAACTATAAGGGGGCATAGTAGATCCTCGCTGACCCCCTAGGTTTGATGTGGAGGTTTTAAAAGGGCCCCGCGGGGCAAAAAAAAATAATAAAAATAATAATTGAACGGCTGAATGGATTTGCACGAAACTTGGCAAAATATTAGGGACTGGTAGCCCGATGTGCCTTTGCTAGGTCTCAATATATGTGCTCCAGTGGATTTTGAGAAATTAACGTTCAAAAAAAGATATATATCTGTAACAGCGCTCCGCTTCGCGTAACGGAGGTTTGCGAAGCTGATTGGTCATTCTGTCACTGGGCTATAGTTGGGCTACATCTGGCTGATATTTGGGCTACATTTGTTTTTTTGTGTGTCTGGCGGCCATCTTTGGGCTACATTGGGCTACATTGGGCTTCATTGGGCTACATTCGGCTAATTAGCAAATAGCTCATCGCGAACTAGGAATGGTAAAGAATCGCTATTTATTCCTTAAAGTTCGCTATTTAGGAAATGCAAATAACTTTGATGATACATATGGCGGTTCATCTCTAACAAGATAAGAAGCATAGGGATAGATTTATGATGACTGGCGCATCACCAGGGATGTGTTAGTCATTCTGTGCCGCTGTTCCGTCACCTATGGTGTGCTGCATTTACAATGCGGCGCATCACGGGGCAAAAACAGCACAGATGCGTGATGTATCTGTGCCGTAAAGGTGGCGCATTGCTGGAGTTGTATCGCAAGTGTGATGAAGGTCCAGCAAGGGTCGGGGGTGCCCCTGTCGCAGGGTTTCTGTTCTCACACAGAACTGTGGACAGAGGATTGGAACCTCGGCGAATTAGGGTGTCCCAAAACTCACGTTAGTAATCAAAAACTATTTAGCAAGCTAGGTACAGTGTCACATTGGATATAACAAACTCTCAATGTTTAGACAATCCATAATATGAACTTATAGTACCTCAGGATACGTGGAACTCATGAACAGTCGGTCGTTATATATTTCTTAGAAACCAGAACATGGAGTTAAGAAGAACACATGTGTATTTGAAATGTTTATTTACTAATGCCGTCTTCTCAGGCGTAGTACCTTAGATAATAAAAGTACACATATTATCAGTAGCAAAATTACCAGCATAGTTACTAGTACATAAAAAGTGAATGGTGATAGTATGTTAACATGCTGTAAATGAATAAGAGTTAGCAACACTTATAAGCAGCCGCGGGCCGTGGAGGGAGTTACGGTGAGGCAGGGAGGCGGGGAGGGGGAGAAGCAGGGTGGAGAATACAAGTACACATATTATCAGTAGCAAAATTACCAGCATAGTTACTAGTACATAAAAAGCGAATGGTGACAGTATGTTAACATGCTGTAAATGAATAAGAGTTAGCAACACTTATAAGCAGCCGCGGGCCGTGGAGGGAGTTACGGTGGGGCAGGGAGGCGGGGAGGGGGAGGGGCAAGGTAGAGAGGGCTCCACCCTGCTTCTCCCTCTCCCCGCCTCCCTGCCTCACCGTAACTCCCTCCACGGCCCGCGGCTGCTTATATCTCACCCTCCCTAATACACATATTATATTATTTGCTAAGAAGGTCTCTTTGTGTTGGTTTAGGGCGTGCCCATACTTTAGTGTCTTAGATTTGAAGGAATCACATCAGCATACACCAGCTCTCTCTTCATGTGAACCGCATCAACTGTTGTGTATGTGTGTTCGGCAAAGCAATATAAAACCCGCCTCATGCCCAGAATTGGCAGAAGTTGCACTTATGTTATGAATATGAAGTCGTGGAGATCAGACCTCATAACAATTCTGTATCGTGTTGTTCTTGAAACTTTAGCACTCGCTGTACAGATATAGTTTAACAAGTAAAGCAGATAGTAGACCAATAACATATTATTCTCATGTAAACCACGATGAACTACTAGGTGGAAAGCTAAAGCAACAACTAAATGTCGTGTGCAGAAGTTGCAAAAAAGGAAAAATGGCGTTTAAACCGGTAATGAGCCCATGCTAACTTAACACGGTGTAAAGATATCCAGGACCTAGATGACACCTCCTCATGATCCGGAAACGAACTGAATAAGATAATAGAAGTGCCATCTCATGAGAGCAGATTGCAAGTTTATATGTGGACGGTCCGCAAGGTAAAGCATTAAAAACTAGGAAAATTCAATGCTAAAGAAAAATAAAACAGCCAAGTACTTTATCGAGTCTTAAGCCAATAGGCAAGGTAAATAATAAAAACTTGACAATTAAGTCAATGAATTGTCAATGAAATGCTAGTACTCAGCATATGAAACATGAAAAAGGTCTATGACATAACTGTGTATGCAAAATAAGCTGCAACAGCCTCCAACAGGAAGTCACCGTCTTCATCCGAAAACAGTTCAGCCATCCAATTTAAAAGCGGAAAAGAACATACGTGCTCTCCCAGCACCGGATCCTCTATCACCATCAGAGGACAGCTCGGTGGGTTTTCAAGAAAGCTGTGTTCCAAGAAAGACTGTGCTGCCGCCAGTAAATTCCAGGGACCAAGTAGTCCATGCATCAATGCCACAGCCATAATCCTTTCGCCAGGACAAATCAACTCGTGAGTAATGATAGGAGTCATCAGCTGATTAAAGTCGACGTCAGGAGAAACCGGTCCGCAGAGACACAAATCAATGGCCCAATCGAAATCACAGGTCAGGCAGTGAAATACAGGCTGGACACAGGTGAAGTAGGAGAACCGAAAAGATAATCCATATGCCGTGCTTAATATCGCCAACGGCATTGTGCCATAATATTCTAGCATGCGATTGCGGAACAGTGTCAGCAGCTGCAGGGTCGGAGGTTGCATAGGAGGGACATCCATATTTAAAAATGTAAAAAAGCACAAGAGCGTCCGCTGGTAATGCAAGTAAAAATGCAATCCACGAACCAGAGTGGAGAAAATGGAATGAAAGGGAGCAGGGATGACTCCAAAGATTTTCTCAAATGAAGTCACGAGACCACTGGTAACAACTTTAAAAAAGTGTGCCAGGGATTTTGTGGAGGATGCGTTAAAGATAGTCGGAAACATGTTGCTGAAATTGAAAGGCAAACCTGTGTACGGGTGTTCGCTATGTGAAGTACGAAAGTTTCACGGGCCGAACTCAAGGCCACCTCTCTCTGAGACAAAAGAGCTCTTATTCTTGTCATGCCGTTGAAACGTGTCCCAAGGTTGGTATTTGTGGCCAGATTGAAAACTCCCTATGTTCATGTGTGGGAGGAAATAGAACATTTCTGCAGCAAATAACCCGTTCACTTACTGTTACGATAAAAGGAATACTTTTAATTAACTCAGAACAATCTTCATTATTGAGCATCAAATAACTACCATTTTCCAACAACTTGAACGTGGGGATGATAGCAGGAACTGGCGTGCCTTGCAACACGCAAGCCATATTTGGTCGGTGTTTGTTGCATGAATCGTGTAACTGTATGTGCCTACACATTAGTGAATGATCTGGCGTCTCAGTGCATTCCTCTCCATTCAGATAAACTTCTTGATCATCTTTGAAACATCTGTATGTGTATGGAAGCGACCAGACCTCATGAACAAAAGCACTACCTAAAGGTTCATAAAGACCTATTGGTATATATTTCATACAATTTGAAAACTTATATAAAGCAAAAGGCAGCGTTATTAAACCGTGGATAAGGCATGTTGCCAAAAAACCCGCAATCCTCTGCTGATGATGTCACTGAGCATGTCATGAATGATGTAATATGTGACATCATCAGTAGTGGATTATGGGTAATAGTATCTCTAGTTTACTCCCCTATAGCTGTCTTTCTTTTAACATAAGTGTGTGTTTCCTTCCCTTATACTTACTGTTTTTGGTTCGCTTCCAGTTCGCGTACCAGCGAGCGAACTAGGAAGCGAACTAAGAGAAATAGAGGTTGGCACAGTTCCAAATATTGTACCAATTTTTTAATAACGGGGAGGTAGTTCTGAAAAGAACTTTTTTTTTTATTTTTCTGAACATTTTTTTAATGTTTTTGAATTTTTCGGAACAGTTTTATATTTTTTTGGGTTTTTCTTGGAGGGGGCAATGAAAACGATTCATTGTAAAGGGCTCAACAGGAGCAACAAAACAAAAAAAAGAAGTATTTATTATTTTGGGCGTTTCGGACAAACTTGCATATGATAGTCAATAGCTCTGTTGATCAGAGTGATGCTTCTTTCTCCGTAGGAAATGAATCCATCGCAAAATACGCAGGTGTGTTTTACTTCACCAAATCTCATTTGTATATTTGGCACCATCTCCCTGCCCTCTGGTCCCGTTACTTCCGGTACAACAGATCTTCTGGCCATAATAGGGAGATTATCTAGGTCGTTCCGAAACTGTGCAGCACTGTAGTTGTTAGGATGCCACCTAGTCATATGGCGATGCATTGTGTAGTTTCCGAAACTGTATTTTTTGTCGGTCCCTCTGGACAGTCTATCTTGACATATAAGGCAAGTTACGTATCTTGCATTTACTTTTTTCTGACCTTTGGGAATTTTAAAAAATTGCCAAATGAAGTTTTCTTTCCGGTGAGACGTCTTGGGCTGCTCAGGCAAAAACTGCCTCTCTTCGTGCTCGTCCTCCTGTTCCTCTTCTTCTTCTTCTTGTTGAATTACAACTTGAGCAGGTGGTCCACTCTTCCTTGGATGTGGTGGAGGTGGTGGGGAAGCACCAGCTGAAGCTACTAAAGAAGCCATTGCTCAGTGATCACAAAGGGTCTTTCTCTCACAATGATGAAAGTCAGAGTGAGGAAAGAAGGAGGGATTTTCATCATTTGGGAAAAACAAGAGTTCTCAACCAATCAAAAGTGTTCATTTTAGATTATATGACCTAGTCTTACATCATTAGGAAACCAAAAGTGAAATGAACCAATGAAAAGTGTTATTACCAAGTCACATGACTTGCTGTGTTTACGTTAAGCGCTTTGCAGGGCCTCCCGGTTTGCTTCCAGAAACCTGCGCTTTGGCACTCGCTTCGCGTACCAGTTCGCTAACGTAGCACGTCATATGACGTATCACGCGACAACGTGGAACGTCATGCGGACGGGAGGCGTCACGATGTTGTTTTCTAACGCGGCACTTGCGGTAAAGAAACGTTTACCGGCTCGCGGTCTATTTCGCGGCATCAAGGTCAGCTAACGGGAAGCTTCCCGATTCGCGAAGCGGGAACGAAGAAAAAAAAATATTTTAAAAAAAAATTATTCATAAACATATAAAATATATTTTTGGATTTAAAGAAGAATACATTTTACAGCTACAGATATTAGCTGTTAAAAAAACAATGAAATTCACAGAAAAAACCATAGGTTATAGACCATATATAGTTAGGAATTAGCATTTACAAAACCTTGAAAATTCACTGAAAAAACCATAGGTTATAGACCATATATAGTTAGGAATTAGCATTTAGAAAACCTTATTTCACTCACACAAAACCATTGAAATTCCATATATAGTTAGTTGCACTAACTATATATCGCGCACCCGCAATCCACTGCTGATGATGTCACATATTACATCATTCATGACATGGTCAGTGACATCACTGATGACATCACTGATGACAACATCCAGTGATTATGTGTTTCTGTAAAGTTTAAATATGTTTTACATATTGAAGAATGAGTGGATGTATAAGTGTCTGAATGAAGGTTTTAGTAGGTGCGTGATTGACTGTATGAGTGAGTGATTAAATGCGTCTTACTAAATGCACGGGTTAGTGACTAAACTGTCTGAAAGTGTGCATCAGTATGTCTGTTGTTGTGCAAGCTGCTGCATGTGTTGATCAGTAGCTATATAAGTAGCTATATGGGTTATTGATTGGTTGCACAAGTATTTGTATGGGAGACTGAGTGTGTGTATGGCTGGCTGGGAGGTGTGTGACTCTGTGCAGATCAATGTGTACTTGTATCAGTGATTCTATAAGAGAGTAAGTATGTGTTAGTATATGTTTGAAAATGTAAGGTACTCTATGTTTAATTTAACTGTGTAGATTAGAAAATGGAAGTGTGATTGATTCTTTACAGGACTGACTAGGTGTGTGAGTAACTCCATGGATGAGTGGCAGAGTGTGAGTGTCTGTATAGGTGTATGAGTGCATATGATAGTGTTGTAAAGATGAGTGATTGTATGTATGAATGATTGTATGGGTGAATGAGTGAATGTGTGTGTAGACGTAGGAATCAGTGAATGCGTATGTAGTAACTAGTATTGGTGTGTCAATGGTTTCAAAAATTATACTCTGTATTTAACACTGGGTGTAACAGAGGTTATATTAAAGTTGAGGAGATGCATTGTATTGTCACATTAATGATATCATCATTGATGTGACCATTGATGTCAAAAGAGATATCATCAGTGATGTCATTTGAGATGTCATCAGTGATGTCATCAGTGATGTCACTGACCATGTCATGAATGATGTAATATGTGACATCATCAGCAGTGGATTGCGGGTGCGCGATATATAGTTAGTGCAACTAACTATATATGGAATTTCAATGGTTTTGTGTGAGTGAAATAAGGTTTTCTAAATGCTAATTCCTAACTATATATGGTCTATAACCTATGGTTTTTTCAGTGAATATATATATATATAGATCCCAAACAGAATTAACAGACCAAAGTTCGGACACTGACTCCGTAGCAAGTGGCTCTTCAGCTAGCAGCTCACAACAGGTTTTTTCCAAGGAACTGCTAACTCTTCAAAAAGAAAGAGAACAGACAAACAGGGGCAGACTAAAAACGAAGAAACAAGGAGAGACGGAGACTCAATCAAAAAAGGAATATCCGGAGAAAAACTAACAGAGAAGGCCGGCATGGGAACAAGAGGCCAAGCCAACAAGAAACAACAATGATGGAGAACCACGCAGAACTTACAGTAATTAATCTTACTAATAGAATACTGACTTTAAATGAGACCAAAGTATTGCAACTAGGTCTGTCATTTTGCCCAGACTCTAATTTTGACTATGCCGATGTACGAGCTGATCTTTATAAATTTGAAAGAAAGCTGAAATTATGTAAAGTACATGCAGGGAAAAACAAAACACAACAAACAAGAGAGGTCACGAATCCAGACACAGGAGGTCCCACAATAGGGGACATCCCTATTCTTACAACACTGACAGCACTAGAAATCCTACAAAGTCAGACAAGTGGTTCAACCATAATAGATCCTTTTGACACAGAAATCGGAACACAGATAAACAACCTGACCGATAGAGTCATAAACGCCCCAGCTAGTACCACTTTCCGAAGAAAAAGCAAATTTATACCGATCACACCAAGAGACAATGTAGATGTTTTTAGTGACTTAGTAAAAGCGGATTTGGATAAATTACTCTTGACATGATCCCCGAGTAGAAACTTTAATAAAGAACAATGGAAAGTGATCCAAAACCTCAAACAAGACACTAATACAATAATCAAACCATCCGATAAGGATGGGAATATTGTGCTTAGGCCCAGAGAGATGTATGTGAATGAGGCAAAGAGACAATTAATGGACACACCATGCTACTGTAAAGTGGATAAAAAATATCTGATCAATTTACAAGAGGCATATTACAAGAAACTGAAGCACTGGCAAGAGAAAGGACTATTAACCTGGGATGAGGAACGATACTTACACAAAGATAACCCAGTAACTCCAACATTTTATTTGTTGCCAAAAGTGCATAAAAGCCTAACTAGACCACCAGGGAGACCAATAGTTTAATCTATAGACAGTCTCTTTGAGCATACCAGCATCTATATTGACCATTTCCTCTTCCCTTATGTACAGGAATTAACATCATACACAAGGGATACTACAGATTTCATCCACAGAATCTCCAATTTGGTAATAGACGATCAGTGCTGGCTGGTATGCCTTGATGTCGAATCGCTGTATACCAGCATAAGACATCAAGACGGCATCAAGGCATGCCAGTTCTTTCTGAAGCAACGCAGGGTGGAACATTGGGAACATACATGTATGTTACTTGAAATGATCAAGATGTGTCTAAATGAGAATATTTTTCTAATTGACAGAGTCTACTATAGACAACAACAGGGGACTTCCATGGGCACCTGCTTCGCCCCCAGTTATGCCAACCTCTTGGTTGGCTGGTGGGAGAAGCATGTGCTCTGGAATGACCAGACGAAAAAGTGGGCCTTAAATGTGAGAAAGTGGACGTGGTATATAGACGACGTCTTTTTTGTATGGGGAGGTTCTGAACAAAATTTGAACTGCTTCATTGATTGTTTGAATACTAATGGAGTTAATCTGAAATTTACAAGATATTACAGTAAATTTACAGTAGACTTCTTAGACGTCAAAATCTCCATAACAGACAACCGCCTGACCACAACCCTGTTTAGGAAGGACACAGCTGGTAATTCTGTACTTCATTCATCCAGTGCCCATCCTCCCAGCTTTAGATGGGGGATTACTTTCAGCGAATTCCTAAGGGCAAAACGGAATTGTTCGGCGGAATCTCAATTCGAAAAAACAAAACAGGAAATGAAAGAGAGATTCCGAGCACGAGGTTACTCACAGAAATCTCTGAAAGAAGCTGAAGAAAGAGTAGATAGAGTAACTAGAGAAGAGGCACTAACATCAAAGAAAAGTGTCCCCCTGAGCAATGCAAAGACCCCTGAGATCAGATTTATAACTAAATATTGTGGCCAATCTTACCAAATAAGAAAAATCTTGAAGAACAGATGGGATATCCTGAGACCGGATCCAATCCTAAGAAACTCCATTGGTACTACGCCAGGCATATCTTACAAGCGCGGACAATCTTTAAAATATTGTCTAGTACAGAGCCACTTGTCACCTAAGGAAACAGACTGGCTGAAAACAAATAAAGGCTGTAGGAAATGTGGCAATTGCAAGGCCTGTAGGGACAGTGTTAATTGCAATGAGATCGTTCTGCCCAAAACGAAAAAGAAATGGGAGATCAAACCCCGTATCACATGTTCTACTGAATGTGTAGTATACCTTATACGCTGCCCATGTGACCTATGGTATATAGGGTCGACAACTGCGCCAGTAAAGAAACGTATTCTAGAGCACTGGCATGCAATCACGAATAAAGACCTTTCTTACAGTACCGCTAGGCACTTTAATCAATTTCACCAAAGCAAAACATCAGCTGCCAAGTTCATAGGGTTAGCTACGATCAAGAATAACATCAGGGGCGGGGATAGGTTAGCTGCATTACGTAAATTGGAGTGCAGATTAATTCTTTTGGCAGGAACTCGGTTCCCAGGTGGAATGAATATGGATGAAGAGTTACACTCTCATCTATAGGAGAAACAAAAAAGAAACCCTATAAAGACCAATATGTCTGAATGCCGTTAGACTGACTACCCACCAAATATGTAAATCATTTTTGTTTCTAATTCCCCACCCGCTCACCCTGACACCCTCACAACTGGTACCAGCTAAATCAATGTGAGATTATGTAACACATATTTCTGTAACAAGACCTGATGATACACCTCCCCCTGACAGACTGATGTACTATTATTACCATCATAGTATACCAATACCTTTTCTTCTTCCATTTGTTGTAGGTTGAAAAGGGAAGAAACTTCGGAAGGATGATTATGAACTTTGTATCTGAAAAGTACGAATCTTTGGTAGAAGGAATCTACTTGTATGATCATATGGGTATACAAGGGGTTTATAATGAGTATATGGAGAAAAAGAAAGGAGGTAGACTACAAGGGTACTACACCGACATTGTCCCATTTTTGTATGATTTTATCCTATGATTTTTTGTTATAATGATGCTGATCACGGAAATATGTTTAAATGGGTACTAAACCCTAAAACCAGAAACCAACCACTAAGTAAAGTGCATGAAATGCTGAGAATCAAAACGAATAGCTGGTTACTAGCACTTTTATCACGATTAATGCACAGAATTGGTACATATGGTCAATGAGTGCAATTGATTATGTCATGTTTGCGAGTTTTTTCATCAAATAAATTAGAAATATTGATTGAAAACATGCATGTACTAAGTATATAAAACCACAAAAACTTTTGTGTTATGGAATAATAAAGTACTATATGTTGAGAAAAAAGAAAAAATGAAAAAAACGCGAATACACCTTTAGAAGGTGGTGTGTGAGGAACGTGGGTCATCTGACCAAGAACAACCAGGGTTGTTCGAAACGCGTTTTCCTCGTTCGCTTGCTGTGCCATAATAAACACCAAACAAAGGACTACGGGCTCGTTTGAATTCTTGTTGACTTACTGAATTCCATTGCTGTATATATATATATATATATATATATATATATATATATATATATATATATATATATATAGAGAGAGAGAGAGAGAGAGGGAAAATTTTAAAAACCATAGTAATCCAGAAATCCACTGAAGAAAACAAAGGCTACAGTGACATTATCGTTAGGCTTAGATTTCACTCATACAAAACCATTGAAATTCAGGGGTTATAGTTACCTGAACCAACTGTAACCTATGCCCATACAGTGCACTGCTTATGACCTGACATATTATGTCACTCATGACAAGGTCAGTGACATCACTGATGACATCTCAAAAGAAATCACTTATGACATCACTGAGAGATTTGTGTCTGATATCTTTCTGTGATAGAAAGAAAGCTAGCAGAAAGTCTATTGCACGGAAGGAAAGCCAGCAGAAAGTCTATTGCACGGAGACCAAAGAGGTCTGATGTTCTACTCTTTTTTTTTAATTTAATGTTTTTATTGACAGTTACATGACAACATTGCTTTTTCCAAAACAGGCATATTACATTTGCTGCCATGATCTTGATTTAAATCAATCTGGATACACAGCCTTGCAATATAGGCTGTTGTCACTATTGCTACTGCAGCTTGAGAGAAAAGAAAAACATATATCTTCTGTGTCAATATTACTTAGTCACAAAAAAGTTGGAGTGGCAGTAATCTAGTAGTGCAGGAGAAAAGAAAATACGATTCAATTGTGGGACAGGCTAGTCTCCAGGATTTTGCCAAACACACGCAAAAAGGAATTCGGACCGATGCACGTCGCAGACTGTTCAGTCCCGACAACAGGCAATTGGCTGTAATTGCAAGAAGATTGGGTGCAGCAAGAAAATTTGAAATCCTGGAGACTAGCCTGTCCCACAAGTACAGATCAATTGAATCGTATATATATATATATATATATATATATTGTCATTTCAATTGCCTCAGCTTTCCAGGGTGCACTCCACAGTGCGTTGCCTCAAGGGTCATTTAAATCTCTCGCCATCATCCGGGTAAGTACGTTCGCCTGACGCGTTTCTGTGGTCCAATTACCACTTCATCAGAGGCGTTCTCCTGCATTCAATTGAACCGCGCTGCTTTGACGCATGCTCATTATTTAATTATCATTTGTGGGACTATCAGGATTTTTAGTTGAGCCACACTGCATGCTGGACTTTGTAGTTCTATGCGCTGCATTGTTCGTTCAGTTGAAGCAGATATTGGAGATAATGTTTTTTCCTGTAGTAGGATCCGATTTGTGAAAGCGAGTTTATCTGATATAAACGCGCTGTGCTGACAGACTGGAGTAGTTCCTCTGCCTTTGCCGCTCGGTGTGTGAGCCGGTGCATCCTGCACGGGAAGGCCCCCGTGTCAAAATTTTGTCATTTCAATTGCCTCAGCTTTCCAGGGTGCACTCCACAGTGCGTTGCCTCAAGGGTCATTTAAATCTCTCGCCATCATCCGGGTAAGTACGTTCGCCTGACGCGTTTCTGTGGTCCAATTACCACTTCATCAGAGGCGTTCTCCTGCATTCAATTGAACCGCGCTGCTTTGACGCATGCTCATTTCTTAATTATCATTTGTGGGACTATCAGGATTTTTAGTTGAGCCACACTGCATGCTGGACTTTGTAGTTCTATGCGCTGCATTGTTCGTTCAGTTGAAGCAGATATTGGAGATAATGTTTTTTCCTGTAGTAGGATCCGATTTGTGAAAGCGAGTTTATCTGATATAAACGCGCTGTGCTGACAGACTGGAGTAGTTCCTCTGCCTTTGCCGCTCGGTGTGTGAGCCGGTGCATCCTGCACGGGAAGGCCCCCATGTCAAAATGTTGTCATTTCAATTGCCTCAGCTTTCCAGGGTGCACTCCACAGTGCGTTGCCTCAAGGGTCATTTAAATCTCTCGCCATCATCCGGGTAAGTACGTTCGCCTGACGCGTTTCTGTGGTCCAATTACCACTTCATCAGAGGCGTTCTCCTGCATTCAATTGAACCGCGCTGCTTTGACGCATGCTCATTTCTTAATTATCATTTGTGGGACTATCAGGATTTTTAGTTGAGCCACACTGCATGCTGGACTTTGTAGTTCTATGCGCTGCATTGTTCGTTCAGTTGAAGCAGATATTGGAGATAATGTTTTTTCCTGTAGTAGGATCCGATTTGTGAAAGCGAGTTTATCTGATATAAACGCGCTGTGCTGACAGACTGGAGTAGTTCCTCTGCCTTTGCCGCTCGGTGTGTGAGCCGGTGCATCCTGCACGGGAAGGCCGCCGTGTCAAAATTTTGTCATTTCAATTGCCTCAGCTTTCCAGGGTGCACTCCACAATGCGTTGCCTCAAGGGTCATTTAAATCTCTCGCCATCATCCGGGTAAGTACGTTCGCCTGACGCGTTTCTGTGGTCCAATTACCACTTCATCAGAGGCGTTCTCCTGCATTCAATTGAACCGCGCTGCTTTGACGCATGCTCATTTCTTAATTATCATTTGTGGGACTATCAGGATTTTTAGTTGAGCCACACTGCATGCTGGACTTTGTAGTTCTATGCGCTGCATTGTTCGTTCAGTTGAAGCAGATATTGGAGATAATGTTTTTTCCTGTAGTAGGATCCGATTTGTGAAAGCGAGTTTATCTGATATAAACGCGCTGTGCTGACAGACTGGAGTAGTTCCTCTGCCTTTGCCGCTCGGTGTGTGAGCCGGTGCATCCTGCACGGGAAGGCCGCCGTGTCAAAATTTTGTCATTTCAATTGCCTCAGCTTTCCAGGGTGCACTCCACAGTGCGTTGCCTCAAGGGTCATTTAAATCTCTCGCCATCATCCGGGTAAGTACGTTCGCCTGACGCGTTTCTGTGGTCCAATTACCACTTCATCAGAGGCGTTCTCCTGCATTCAATTGAACCGCGCTGCTTTGACGCATGCTCATTTCTTAATTATCATTTGTGGGACTATCAGGATTTTTAGTTGAGCCACATTAGAGGAACTACTCCAGTCTGTCAGCACAGCGCGTTTATATCAGATAAACTCGCTTTCACAAATCAGATCCTACTACAGGAAAAAACATTATCTCCAATATCTGCTTCAATTGAACGAACAATGCAGCTCCAAGCACTACAAAGTCCAGCATGCAGTGTGGCTCAACTAAAAATCATGATAGTCCCACAAATGACAATTAAGAAATGAGCATGCGTCAAAGCAGCGCGGTCCAATTGAATGCAGGAGAACGCCTCTGATGAAGTGGTAATTGGACCACAGAAACGCGTCAGGCGAACGTACTTACCCGGATGATGGCGAGAGATTTAAATGACCCTTGAGGCAACGCACTGTGGAGTGCACCCTGGAAAGCTGAGGCAATTGAAATGACAAAATTTTGACACGGTGGCCTTCCCGTGCAGGATGCACCGGCTCACACACCGAGCGGCAAAGGCAGAGGAACTACTCCAGTCTGTCAGCACAGCGCGTTTATATCAGATAAACTCGCTTTCACAAATCGGATCCTACTACAGGAAAAAACAGTATCTCCAATATCTGCTTCAATTGAACGAACAATGCAGCGCCAAGCACTACAAAGTCCAGCATGCAGTGTGGCTCAACTAAAAATCATGATAGTCCCACAAATGACAATTAAGAAATGAGCATGCGTCAAAGCAGCGCGGTCCAATTGAATGCAGGAGAACGCCTCTGATGAAGTGGTAATTGGACCACAGAAACGCGTCAGGCGAACGTACTTACCCGGATGATGGCGAGAGATTTAAATGACCCTTGAGGCAACGCACTGTGGAGTGCACCCTGGAAAGCTGAGGCAATTGAAATGACAAAATTTTGACACGGGGGCCTTCCCGTGCAGGATGCACCGGCTCACACACCGAGCGGCAAAGGCAGAGGAACTACTCCAGTCTGTCAGCACAGCGCGTTTATATCAGATAAACTCGCTTTCACAAATCGGATCCTACTACAGGAAAAAACATTATCTCCAATATCTGCTTCAATTGAACGAACAATGCAGCGCCAAGCACTACAAAGTCCAGCATGCAGTGTGGCTCAACTAAAAATCATGATAGTCCCACAAATGACAATTAAGAAATGAGCATGCGTCAAAGCAGCGCGGTCCAATTGAATGCAGGAGAACGCCTCTGATGAAGTGGTAATTGGACCACAGAAACGCGTCAGGCGAACGTACTTACCCGGATGATGGCGAGAGATTTAAATGACCCTTGAGGCAACGCACTGTGGAGTGCACCCTGGAAAGCTGAGGCAATTGAAATGACAAAATTTTGACACGGGGGCCTTCCCGTGCAGGATGCACCGGCTCACACACCGAGCGGCAAAGGCAGAGGAACTACTCCAGTCTGTCAGCACAGCGCGTTTATATCAGATAAACTCGCTTTCACAAATCGGATCCTACTACAGGAAAAAACATTATCTCCAATATCTGCTTCAATTGAACGAACAATGCAGCGCCAAGCACTACAAAGTCCAGCATGCAGTGTGGCTCAACTAAAAATCATGATAGTCCCACAAATGACAATTAAGAAATGAGCATGCGTCAAAGCAGCGCGGTCCAATTGAATGCAGGAGAACGCCTCTGATGAAGTGGTAATTGGACCACAGAAACGCGTCAGGCGAACGTACTTACCCGGATGATGGCGAGAGATTTAAATGACCCTTGAGGCAACGCACTGTGGAGTGCACCCTGGAAAGCGGAGGCAATTGAAATGACAAAATTTTGACACGGGGGCCTTCCCGTGCAGGATGCACCGGCTCACACACCGAGCGGCAAAGGCAGAGGAACTACTCCAGTCTGTCAGCACAGCGCGTTTATATCAGATAAACTCGCTTTCACAAATCGGATCCTACTACAGGAAAAAACATTATCTCCAATATCTGCTTCAATTGAACGAACAATGCAGCGCCAAGCACTACAAAGTCCAGCATGCAGTGTGGCTCAACTAAAAATCATGATAGTCCCACAAATGACAATTAAGAAATGAGCATGCGTCAAAGCAGCGCGGTCCAATTGAATGCAGGAGAACGCCTCTGATGAAGTGGTAATTGGACCACAGAAACGCGTCAGGCGAACGTACTTACCCGGATGATGGCGAGAGATTTAAATGACCCTTGAGGCAACGCACTGTGGAGTGCACCCTGGAAAGCTGAGGCAATTGAAATGACAAAATTTTGACACGGGGGCCTTCCCGTGCAGGATGCACCGGCTCACACACCGAGCGGCAAAGGCAGAGGAACTACTCCAGTCTGTCAGCACAGCGCGTTTATATCAGATAAACTCGCTTTCACAAATCGGATCCTACTACAGGAAAAAACATTATCTCCAATATCTGCTTCAATTGAACGAACAATGCAGCGCCAAGCACTACAAAGTCCAGCATGCAGTGTGGCTCAACTAAAAATCATGATAGTCCCACAAATGACAATTAAGAAATGAGCATGCGTCAAAGCAGCGCGGTCCAATTGAATGCAGGAGAACGCCTCTGATGAAGTGGTAATTGGACCACAGAAACGCGTCAGGCGAACGTACTTACCCGGATGATGGCGAGAGATTTAAATGACCCTTGAGGCAACGCACTGTGGAGTGCACCCTGGAAAGCTGAGGCAATTGAAATGACATATATATATATATATATATATATTTTCTCCTGCACTACTAGTTTACAGGCTCTGTGAGAGTCCTGTTTTTCAAAACTGAGAGATATATTACCTGTTGTCTGTCTACTTTGAGGAGCCAGATTCCCGAAGAACTGATTTTAATCACGTTACTAACGTTGATAAAATAATTGGGAGATACCAAGTATTTTGGCCGAAAGAAGGTGGTAGGAACAAGTGTAACCACTAAAACGTGTCGCGCTGCTATAACAAAAGCCCTAAATCTAATCAGTCTTGGTCAAAAGAAAAAAATGTACATAATGATGTTTTGATCAGGGAATGTTTCTTGGATTAGGGCCTCAAATGACAAATTTATAGTGTGTCTCATATTATCCCGTATTGAATCTATATGTATTAATTTGTGTATGCGATTTTTCTCATTTGCAGTCAATTTATGGTGCAACATTTGACCTGTTTTTTTATTTAGTTTTTATATAATCTTTTTAATGGAAATTATTTGAAAAAACATTTATATATTAGCTGTGGAGATGTTGTGATACTTTCTGGTGATATAAGTGTGCTTGGTATGTATGTGGCATGAGTTATAAACAGTGTCCTTTCAAACAACCCAAAGGGAAACTGTTGTTTTGACTTATTGTCAATATCACTTTGTCCCATTAAACTTGGTAACAATAACTATAAACTTACCCCCTGCCCCTCCCTATCCCTCACCTCCCCTATGGTCATAGGTAGTGACATTCACTGTGGGGTTCGAAGAACAACCATTCGAAGTTCTACTCTTGAGTGTAGGGACACCCACACTTTTTGGGGAGATGCTTTAATTTTTTTTTCAAAGTTGAACACTTTGCGTAACACTGTTCAAAGAAAATTGAGAGGTGGGAACAGCCATGCATACATATTCAATAAGAGAGTAGCCAGAAAAATAAATTGCTCCCCACAGCCTGTACTGTGGTGTCTTTACTGATGGATAGTTCTTTTTTCTCTCCGTATCTGTGTTCCTTTTGCCCTGTTGTCTTTCTGTCTCGTAGTCTTTCCTCCCTTTGCCTTTTCCAGGGAACATGCTCATTCCCTGTCTCAAGTCTCCCCTTAGGTGTTCACTTCTTATTTCTTTGAGTCCAAGGAATCTTAGGGATATTTGGGCTTGGAGGAGATGGTTGGTTCTCCATTTGAGAGACACTGACTATCAGGATGTGTTCTTGGAGTTTTCCTAATCAACAAAGTTTACACTTCCAACCCTGGCTTCAAGACTGCTATACACTGCCCATTTACATTTTCATGGTGACACATTATCACTATTTTCCATTTCACGTATGCCTGTCCTATTGCATATTAAACACATTCACTTAAAGTGTGATTTCGTTGTTAAAGTTGATCATAGTTAGTGAATCTCATGATATAGTAAACCATAACTAAAGTGTATACACATTAAGTTGGCCATCGATTTTGTAGGCCTCAGTTGACAACTCATGCTAACATTTAAATTGTGCATCCTTGCTTTGATTCTATCACTCGTTCTCTCATTCCAGGAGCAGAACCACACTAGTCTGATTAGGCTAATTGTTTTAAATTTGTTTAGTTTCAATAAAAATTTTATTATTGTTAGTTTTACTGTAATTGGATAATTGGTTTCATGCACCTGGGTCCAGAATAATTTGACCGTGATGTATCAGCCTGTAAGAGATAATCTCTAAAGTACAATCATCTGTGAGCTTCCAGTGTGGGATGCCTGGGAAAGGAGAACAAAGATATCTAAACATGAAAGAGATTTTATTGGTTCCTACCTGCTGGGAACAGTAGGACGTTGTCCTTCAGTGTAGAAATTGTATGTTTAATTGTGCATTGCTAAGCTAGTTAGTGTCATATGCTCCTATCTAATTTTTTAAGATGCAGATGCCACGTTTCCCTCTCTCTTGAGACTTCTGTGCTTACTTGATCCTACTCACAGAGTTAATTTCTCAAGCAAACCTATTCTTTAATTGCCTGAATTAACCTTCCATTGGTTCTACATTTAGAGTCTTGCATATTGACACCTATTGCTAAACCTTAGTTTAGAATTTTGGAATTTCCCTTCAGGGGAACTGAATCTCTTTGATTTGCATATGACCAACCTTAAATAACCCCAATTTGTATTTGTTTTTTGATTTATGCCTTGAAATATATCAACCTGCATTTTACAAGTGATTATTGATTCATGACTAATTTGAATGAATTGAGTTTCACACTTTGATAGTCTGTAAATAAACCATAATGGTTTGTTAATCTATTACTCCCTGTAATCCTGATGGGGCAAAATGTGTTTCACCGTCATGGATATGATAAACTGTTGATACTGAACCTCATTTTAAGTCAAAGGTCTGTCAATTACTTCAATCACCACACTCCCAGTGTACACCTTCCAACCATCTGAATTATGGACTTGGAATCTACACAGCATATCATTTCTCTGAATTGGCTTCCTACCTGTTGAGGGATGAAGATGAGGGGTGAGTGTTTAGGGGACAGAGGTGAGGGGACACGTTTTGAGTAGGGGTCAGATTGTGTGAAAGGCTGCTCAAGTTAGTGGCTCAAGGTCCCGCCATTCAGTGTGCTGGCAGATGAAACAATGTAACCACTTTGCAGCTAAATTTTTACTTGGCTACCAGAAGTATATGTTGGTCTTGGTTTCCTCTTGTTTTTCGGTCACTTTCCTCCCTTCCAACAGGTGAGCAGCAAGGCTCATAAAATCAGTGAAGCAGTATTGCATGTTTAGGTGATGTGGAGTAGCAAATACAAGATCCTGGCCCCTGTAATGATATTATAATCCAGAGATGGGAATCATGCTGTGAATCTGGAAGAATGGAAGGGTGAGCTATATAAAGGGGTGTTTCATATGAATATTTGTTCACTTAAATTGAATCTGCATCTACTTTCTATCCGTGGTTAATTATGTGATCGTGTTAGCTCCAGTGTGTTTATTGAAACTGTTTGGCAATATTTAAAAGCAAAGCTCAAAGTCTTTGTATAAGGCCTGCAGTAGGATCATCATCAAACTCTTTGTGGACTCATCATTAATGCCACTGCCCGAGATACCTCCCGTTACTATTATCTCAACAGATGAAGGTCAAAATAAGATCAAGGATATACTAGTAGAAACAGTCTTGAACAAAGCCTGGATTTGAGATTGATTCTTAAATTATTTCTTCTTGTCTATTTTATCTGAAATAGCAGAGCATAGAATGGCTAAACAAAACATAGAGATTTCAGCTTTTAAAGACCACAATTAACATTTAAAGAAGTTGGTGGAGAATGAAGAACCTTGAAAGGATGAACAAATTATAAGCAGAAGTAATCAGCAGCAGGAATAAGAGAGAAAGATGCTCCTTGGAATCCTTAAATTTCTTTGTGGCTATGGGCCAGATATACAAAGGTGTTTTGCTGGCGCAAATGGATTTTAGACCTGTTTGCGCCAGCAAAAAACCTGTGGCCCATGTACCAATCCTATTTTGCGAGTCCCAAATCTATTTGACTGGACCTGCATAATGAATCTAAAAACTCAACTAACTACACCACAGCATCATGAGAGGTCCCAATATACTAAAATCTCTGAGACACTCTCAGACATAGTTTCTTACATTTATATCTCTCATCTATTCTTGGGTAATATGCAATAGACTAACCCCCAGATTCATCATGCTCCTCTTTTGCGAGTCGTTAATAGCGATTATTAAGGAATCGCTATTAAAGACTCGCAAAACGGAATGCATGTAGAAATCGCAAAATTAATGGCGATTTCTACATCTTCCTTATTTGCGATTCGCTAATTGCTAATCGCAAATAAGGAATGACTCCCCATTCATTCCTATGGGCCAATCGCAAATAAGGAAGCGATTTCAAGGGTGCCAGGGTGTCCAAAGGACACCCTGTAGCACCCCTGAAATGGTGATTTACACTGGTGTTGCGCACACACATGTCCAAATGACATGTGTGTGTGTAACATCCAATATAGAAAAATGCACTAAAGTGCATTTTTCTAAGTTTTCGCTATTTACCACGAAGTCAGACGTTACAGAAGTTTCCTCTGCTCTCTGTTCTGTTCATGTTTTCCCCCTCACCTTAAAAAACAACTGTTGCAGAAAAGAGTAAGCAAAATATCTGGTCTGTTCTGGGTCAAAGTGTAAATAAACTGGATATGTGGAGAGCATTAAAAGTGTGTACTCATTTGCCCCAAGTATCTGATGGTCTTTGTATTTTGAATCAAACACCCTGAATAATATGGACATTTATGCTATGTTCCATTTCTGGATCATATTCAAACATATTTGTGGTGGATTGTGGTATTTGAAAAAGTAGAGGTACCAGAACTTTTGTGAGAAATTGAAGGAGACTATAAATGACTGTACTGCTAATGGCCCAAGAAAAATGTATTAACATTTTCTCAAACTAACATAGGAAAACAAAAGAATCCTGAAAATTAATGACTACTAATGACAAATCTGCCTTGAGCTTCAAACATGAGATGCAGACGTTTGGTGCTGAAAACATTGAAACACAAGGCTTTGATATTCAAAGACCTTTGACCACACATTTTCCTTTTATTAAATCATGTTCTTTAGAATGCTAAAACATGCATAAATATAATTTATAGTTAATGTGACTAGTTTAGATTTTGTCTTAACTATATAATGTGTTTTTGAACTTACAATAATTATTAAACGTGTGCAGCATTAATGTGTAGTTTGTATTAAATTAACACATTTAATAGTGCAGAAAACATTGACAGCTTATTAGAATTAATGGTTTGTAGAAATGCAGCTTGTTTGAAGAGCTTCAACTTGACTTTCCAGATAATAGTAGAATGTGTCTTTCATTTGTGAAATACAGTAGCCTCAGCATGTATTCCTGATATCTTATTTATTGTTAGTAGAATGTGATCATTTTAAATAGAGCCCCATTATTAACTGACTTAAAGTGTCATTTATTTGCCATAGAGAACAGAAAACACACATATTTCAAAATGCAGTTCCGTATTTTGTTTCTAATGATTTCCTGCTTAAACAATGCATTCCATACAGCGTACAAACCTTGTGATCAGTTAAAATAACAGTTGCTTAATTTGAAGGTTAAGAAATAAAGTAATTTTAGATGAAGATTCCCACTATGGAAAATTTGTCGTGAGAAAGATGTATTCATTGCCACAAAAGAAGATGATGGATGGATGAAGAAAAAAACTGACCACATGTTTTTGTAACAATAAAATTACAGCCTTATAAATGCATTATTTTCCTTTAGCACAGCACAAATCCCACTTGAGAGAGGAGAGGCAGATCAGCTGAGATTTAGAGCAGACACATGAGGCTGTGTTCTTTTGACATGTATTAAAACCAAAGTTTTGACTAATTAGCTTTGGTACGGCTTATTTGCTCCATGCTTTATTTTCTCTTTGTGGGTGTTAGAAATGGGGGCCGCTAGTTGGCAATGGATGGCACCTTTGTCCAAAGAGGGACCCTTCCTTCTAGTCAGTATAAGGGGGATACAATACTGAAATTACCCCTGCTCACCCCCTTGGTGCTTGGTACGAGCAGTCAGGCTTATCTCAGAGGCAGTGTGTAAAGCTGTGTGTAACCAACAGTAATTCAATGAGAACACCACAAAAGAACAGCACACAAGTTTTAGAAAAATAACCAATATTTTATCTGTGCAAACAAGATCAAAAACGATAAAAATCCACCATACAGTTCTCAGAAATATCAATACTCAAAAATAGCGTTAAAATACAGTTCCTTGAAGTCTGTCCAGGGCTATCACGGCATCGTGAACAACAAATCCAAACAGTTCTGGCTGACCGCGGCGTCGAAGGCCAGCTACGATGTTGGGAAGACCCTCAAAACAGGACCTCAAGAAAAGCAGGGTATTGCCAACCTCTTGTTAAGCTCCGAAGAGCCGGCATCCACAAACGTCGGTTCTAGAAGTCGCTGCAGGAGTCGTCAGGCCCTTGAAGTCACACACGTTGCAGATCGAGCTCCTCGCGGTTGAAGTCAGGAGCGCCGGTATCGGCAGGTGTCGGCCCTGCAGTGGGAAGTGCAGCAGTGCAGTGTGTGGTGGTCACAGGGCAGGCAGCGGCTTGGTGACATCAGCCAGCAACATCAGTTAGACCAGGGCTGCGGTGCGAAGTGATACCGTGATCATCATAGTGCTGGCAGGTCATTGTGCAAGCAGCATCATTGTCATTGCGGATGCGCTGTCGTCGGCTAATGTACCAGAGTCAATGGCGCTGTCAGGCCGAAGCAGGATGAGGGCGGTACATCATGGAACTTACAAGAGATGCCCTTGAACCATGATGCAAGCAGTGGCGTTGATATCGGCGTGGAGCTTCATCATCGCCTCTCTATGGGAACATCATACAAAGGTAGAAACGTAATGAAGTCTGGGAAGCCCCTAATAGAAATGAAAAAGCTTATAAAGAACTGATGAGTAGGCTTTTTAATTATGATGTAGTAATTTTGAGTGGCTCTTGTGATGCAAAAGTACAGAAAAAAAGTTGACTAGACTTGTTTGTGTAATTTTGGGCAAAAATACCTATCCAACAGCACTAGTAGCTTCTACTGCTCCTGTTCTGTTGCATTTAGTGGCATTTGCTCATTGCAAAATGCATCCTTGGGTCCTTTTGGGATGCAACATTGCATTTATGCTAAGAAAATAGTGCTACATGCAGGGTTATGCCCCTCGCGTAATTTAGCAGAATCTCACAAAATGTAGCTGTAATTTCACATAATTAACCTACAGTAAATTATGTGAGTTACACCCACCCCTACAGATGAGTAAACAAGCACACAATGTAAGTTTAGTGATTGATAGGAGAAGAGTTTTGGACCCAATTGTAGGCAGATCATAGGACTTCAGTGTTCTTACTCCAGGCCTTAACGCAGCCTCGCGTGTTTTGAAAGTCCTCAGATCATGACAAAGAGTATCAAATTTCAACTATATGATGTTCCCATCCAACGATTCAATCAATCAATCATTCAATCAGGATTCATAAAGCGCTAATCAGCCAGTAGGGTATATAGGCGCTTCACAAAGGTAAACTTAGACTAAACATCTACATTTACAACTTTGGGAATTTGCAAAGGGCAATTACGATTACTATCTTTATGTCCACACTCAAGTGTGGACATAAAGATAGTACTCGTAAATGCCTTTGTGAACTCCCAAAGTTGTAAACTGCGACATTTTGTCTAAGTTTAGACCAAACGTCTAAGTTTACCTTTGTGAATCCGGTCCTTTTTTTGTTTCCGTGGTAGCTCTCCCTTCACCCACAGAAAAATCAATGAATGCTGATTATGTGGATTAGATCCTGAAATCTATTTGCACATATGTCTTTGATTGGAGTTAGAAGGCAACTCTAGGGTGCTATTAAAGATCGTTTTTAATAAGAACGAGATGAAAATACTGAAGGAAGCTCTAGGTTTAGCATTAAGAAGGGAAACTGATAAAATATGTACTAAAACTGTTGGCTTTATGAATATTGTTTTAAAAATGTCAACAAATGCAAGGCATTCTGATGGTTAGCTTGGGTCAACTCTTTGAGTTTAGACACGAATGCTGAAGGTAAAGAATTTATTAAAGTAGTAGTAAAATTTCCAACAATGAGTAACTATGGCTTCTGTACTGTATGGCTCGCTGGAGATTTTTGTTTTACTGTACTTAAAATGTATTATTTGGTTATGTTTTATGACCGATAGCTATAATGTAGTATAACGTGTTGAACTGTATTGATACAAAAAAAGTATCTATTTGCTACCATTTGCTACTGTCGTGGTTGCAGCATGAACAAAATCGAGGACTGTGCCCTCCACTTGGGCTCTGCAGACACTATGGGCACACCTCATAACAAAGTATTTAATCTGCATCCATAAAAATACTCCTATGAACAGGTGCTGATGTACTACTACTTTTCGGAATAAACATTCCCAGTAGGGAAACAACTATGCCGTAATTACAACACAGTAATTACAACTCAACAGCCTTTACATCGCATGCCATTACAACACAGCCATTACAATGCATGTCACTATAACGCATGCCATTACAACACATTATAAGGATAGTAATGGGGAATAGTAATTTTTACCCCACCCTATCCAACACTCACCCCACTGTTGCACTCACTGGAGTGGAATAGTCATTTTTACCCCTACACTATCCAACACTTACCCTACTGTTGCACTCACTGGAGTGGGAATAGTCATTTTTACCCCTACACTATCCAACACTTACCCTACTGTTGCCCTAAAAGTATTATGCGTTGTAATGGAATGCGTTGTAAATGTAGTTTCTAAAAATGCATTGTAATGGCATGCATTGTAAAATCATGCATTGTAATGGATGTTGCGATGTAAAAACATATATAGAACAATATCACACAAGGTAATATTTTAGAAAGACAATTAGATGCGCATGCTCACAGCATTACCAGCAAAGACAACAAGGAGACTCAATTAAATTGCCTGAATGTTGCATATAGCATCTTATATTAAAAACTTACAATGTACAATTAATACAGTTAAAGCAGCACTGTATTGACATAAATACAAAAAGCAACCTCAATTGCACTTGGTGCTCAGTGTGAGTGGGTGACACAAATGCGACACAAGTGACAATTGTGCACAGCAGGTGACGGCGCAGGTGAAGTGAGTGACAAAATATATACAGTGTAGTGAAATCCAATGTCTAACGAGTTAATTTCTAAACTGATTGATGGTTCAACATTGATAATTCAGCTGGGCCATTGTTGAGAGAGCGCGCCGTAAGTTGCGCTGTGGGTAGTCGACGACGTTTCGATCCTCTTTAAATAGGGATCGTCTTCAGGACAGGGTTGCTTGGATTTGGAGCAGTGCTGCAGGGATAATAAGGAAGGATGAGGAGGGGGGAGCAACAATCATCTAATGGATACAGGGTGGGGGAGTATGGTAATTACTCGGAGAAGTGTCACTTTAAAACAATCAAGGGAGGAAAACAAGGACTACAGCGAGGGAAAGCGAAGGGCGGTGGAAGGAGTGGACAGAGGCGTGCGTGAAGGGGGGAGGACTTGGTGAAAGAGAACTACAAATACCTTGGCCAGGACACTTTGAAGGGGGCCAATGACAAGGAGCTGGTAGCGGTCCGTAGCTTGTAACTGATGTGAAGTGGCACTGGGGAAAGGAGGAGAGTTACATCAGGAAGCGTACAGGGATACGTCAAATGGGGCCAGGCAGACAAGGTACCAACTGTTACCTGGGTGTGGGTGCAACTTGAGTAGAACTGTGGTGAATCAGGTTCTCGGGAGGCACCCTACCAATTCAGGTTCCCGGTGTTACTGTGAAGACAGTGAATAAAACGGGAAATTGAAGCATATTCTATTGGCCGGCGATCGGCGTGGAAAAGGAGGGTTGATCATAATTGTAAAATAAATTACCTGAGTATAAGGACGATGGATAACGGGTGCTTGTAGAAGTCGGAGGTAATCTGAACTCACAGGATAATCATTACTTGATCGCGGTAGGGGAGATCGTAATGTCGATCACACGTGGGATAGTTAAAGGCTGCGGAAATAAACAAGCATGTCGAATTAAGCGCCTCTCACCTATCCCACTGGGTAGGTGGCGAGCGGGGTGAGAGGTAGGGGCACGATTACCTGAATGAATCAGCGGAGGGACGTGTAGATTGTCCGGTCGGGAGTAGATTGTGGCAGCCGCCGTAGGGGCGAACGAGTAAAGAAGGAGTAGGAGACCAACGCGACCAATCGGGAGGGCTGTGGGCGTGATGTTGGGCGGGACAGGCAGGAAGGAGGCAGTGACTACAAGCACCTGATATCCATCGTCCTTATACTCAGGTAATTTATTTTACAATCTTCACAGTCTTCACAGTAACTCCGGGAACCTGAATTGGTAGGGTGCCTCCCGAGAACCTGATTTGCCACAGTTCTACTCAAGTTGCACCCACACCCAGGTAACAGTTGGTACCTTGTTTGCCTGCCTCCATTTGACGTATCCCTGTACGCTTCCTGATGTAACTCTCCTCCTTTCCCCAGTGCCACTTCACATCAGTTACAAGCTACGGACCGCTACCAGCTCCTTGTCATTGGCCCCCTTCAAAGTGTCCTGGCCAAGGTATTTGTAGTTCTCTTTCACCAAGTTCTCCCCCCTTCACGCACGCCTCTGTCCACTCCTTCCACCGCCCTTCGCTTTCCCTCGCTGTAGTCCTTGTTTTCCTCCCTTAATTGTTTTAAAGTGACACTTCTCCGAGTAATTACCACGCTCCCCCCACCCTGTATCCATTAGATGACTGTTGCTCCCCCCCTCATCCTTCCTTTTTATCCCTGCAGCACTGCTCCAAATCCAAGCAACCCTGTCCTGAAGAGGATCCCTATTTAAAGTGGATCGAAACGGTCGACTACCCACTGCGCAACTTACGGCGCGCTCTCTCAACAATGGCCTAGCTGAATTATCAATGTTGAACCATCAATCAGTTTAGAAATTAACTCGTTAGCCATTGGATTTCACTACACTGTATATATTTTGTCACTCACTTCCCCTGCGCCGTTCCCTGCTGTGCACAATTGTCACTTGAGTCGCATTTGTGTCACCCACTCACACTGAGCACCAAGTGCAATTGAGGTTTCTTTTTGTATTTATGTCAATACAGTGCTGCTTTAACTGTATTAATTGTACATTGTAAGTTTTTAATATAAGATGGTATATGCACATTCATGCAATTTAATTGAGTCTCCTTGTTGTCTTTGCTGGTAATGCTGTGAGCATGCGCATCTAATTGTCTTTCTAAAATATTACCTTGTGGGATATTGTTCTATATATGCTTGTACCCTGATCCCACTTTGGTCTATGGGTTATACTCCTGTTGTTTTTTACATAGCGATGTAAAAACAGCGTTGTAAAGGCATGGGTTATAAATGTTTGCTTTGTAACATGTCCTATTCTTCCCAGTAGTATGTCGGGGAAGTCGCTAAAGACATAGGTTTCCAGGCAGAGTACTGGGAATGTCTTTTGATATACTTCCCAGCTTCCTTTTTCTATTGATTAATTCAGCTTTATTTTTTTAATCTAATCCTGATGAGCAGGACATTAGTTTATTTTGCCCACGAACTCTCCGTATATTCATTATGAAATGTTAAATAATAAACTGTATTTGCATTATTCTTTTATAGCTATTTAACCGAATAAAGTTTTAATTGATTGATGATTGATTGAGTCATTCTCCAAAGGTTAGACTTGAACACTGGGGAAATGGTGGTTATTGTGCATTTGCAATTGTTTTCTTTTCTTTTTCTTTTTCCACAAGGAATAATTTTTCCCTTTCACAGGGAAAACATTTTCCACTTAGAACTATCCTTCCCTTTACATCTCCTCCAATTTGTGGCTGTTATTTGTTCCCTTTCCTATACTTAGGAGGACTTACAGCGGTCCTTTGCTGGAGTAAAACTTTGACAACTTGCAGGATGGGAACTGGTGGTATGAGAGGTTGTGAATGCCAACATATTTACAAGTTTGTTGGCATTCAAAAACATGCAAGGCTCTCCACACCTTGTTCTTCCCACTTCTCACTCGTGAGAATTACTGGTATACACCCGTTACAACGGATCTTTTACTCCGCAGACCCATTACAACGCGACCATTACTCCGCATACCATTACAACGCATTGCGCTGGGGGGCGCTCTAGGATAGGTAATAAGTATAATTTACTATCCAACACCTTCCCTAGGGTCCACGGGGACTGGAGTTAGAATAGTAAATTATACTTACCACTATCCAGCGCCCCAAGGCGCTATGCGTTGTAACGGTATGCGGTGTAAAAGTCGCGTTGTAATGGTCTGCGGAGTAAAAGTATGCGTTATAACGTCATACATCCGAATTACTACTAGTCACGTGTCAAAATCGGCAGCAGTAAACCGATTCATGCTTACCGTGATTCCTTTTGGGAATTTCTGGCAGATGTAAATAAAGGCATTTTGGCCATCTATATATGTAACAGTCCTAATTTGCCCCATTTTTGTCTAGGCCTTACAAATGAGTGAAATGCCCAAAAAGCATTTGTCTTGAAACATCTAATTACCGTAGTGTTGAGCTAACCCTGCTGTCTGCTTAAGAAACTTCTTTTATTTTGTTTGATTTGTATTGTGCACAATTTCTCATAAACTAGAGTCTCCTGTTGCAAGCAGAGTGCTAAACCTATCAGAAAATAACTGGAGTCCTTAACCATATAGCCATGTTTAAAGACTCTTTGGGGGGTTTTCTGAGCCTTTAGTCAAATAGCTCGTTCTTAAGGAGCTTCCTGACCATCAGGAAATATTCCACCTATCTTATGCAGCGGGAAGAGAATTCCAGAGTTTGGCAGTGATTATTGATTAGCCTGTACCGCCCATTTGCTCAACGAGAATGAAAAAGTCAAGCATATGGGTGTTTTTCTGAACTTTAGGAGCCTGAAAAGAGGGTTTCTTTCCAAATAAATCTTATGTAATAAGCAGATCACTTAGTGATTGGGAGCCAGTAGAGTTGACTTATATAGACTGATGAAATGTCGGATTTTCTCACTTTGAATAGTGTTCTGAAAATAGCATTTTGAACGCCCCGGAGGCTTGGTGCTCTTTTTTCGATAGACTCAAGTATATGGAACTACCATAGTCTAACATTTCTTGAATGCCATGCTTACTTTATGAGAGAAAGTCAAAAATAGCAAAATACACTTCAAATGTTTAAGCTGAAGAAAGCAAGGTTTACCTACAGTGGAAATTTGGGCTTATAAAGTCAGATAGGTGTCCAAAATAATGCCCGGGTTATTAGCTAGAGGGACCGGCTGTGAGCAAAGGCCAACTGGAAGGGGCCATAGGAAACTCTTCCATATAGAGATTTTGTTATGCATGGGAAGGATTTCAGTTTTTGATGGAATCCAGAATAAACATTTCGAAGTCATACAACATTGTATGGTGTTAATAACCTCATTCAGAATAGTTTTGCCTGCCTTGAGGTTAGAAAGTGGTTTAAATAAACGTTGGGAGTCTACAGCATAATAATGACTTTTGACATGACATTTCTGCAGTAGTGAGCATAGTCAGCCTAGGCAAAGTTTAAAAAGGAGGGGAAATGAGGGAATAGGATGGATCCCTAGGGAACACCCACAGGCAAGATTTGGGATGTAATAAGAAATTACCATTGCTATGGATTAGGCTCTTCTTTGTAATAAAGAGGAAATCAATTTCAGGATGGTGGTACCAATGTTCAGTTAGTTAATAGATTATTAATAGAACCAATAAGTTCAGTAGCTGGTGTAAAAGGATGGCATGGTCTTTGGCATATAAGTTGACAGAGAGTTCCAAAAGAATCAGGACCCCTTCATGGCCTTCGAAGATTATACAGTTTTGGTACTTCACCATGTCCTGAAACCAGCTTGCTTGGGATGGAGTAGATTATTATCCTCCACAAATGATTACAGTTAACCACTAACCTTTTTTTCAAGAGTTTGCAATATTGAATAGAATGGATATTGGCCTATAGTCTGCCAGCACTGTGGTATCAAGGGAAGAATTTTTCAGAAGTGGTCTAACAATATCATGCTTAAAAGAATCAGAAACCAGACCTGTAGTGATTGAGGAGTTAAGGATGGAGCTTGGTAGTTTGATGTGTGTCTAGTATGTGAAAGAAGAAAGAAATGGCTATGGCCGCAACCCACACCTTGCTGGTTTTCCATTTCTGACAGCTTCACAGAAACTGGAATTTGCAGTTTAACATTTTCATTGAAGATGCTAAAATTTTGTTACTTAACATTTCATCTCATCCATGCTATACACACATTGGCCATTATGTTGGTGTTTTTGCTTTCCCAAAGTATTATTCTCCTTATATTATTTCTGAAAATATTTTTATGGATTGTCACACAATGAATTTCACAATTTTTAGTTTGTTTTCATACTGCATCTGTTAGGCGTACACTTACAGATTTGACAAATGACATCTTTATATCTATTCATATCTAAATCTCTAAAGGTAGTACTTGAGGCACTATATGTTATAAGAAATAAAGTAACACCAAATGTTTATAAATGATATTGGCCTTCTAAAGGATACAGCCTCCTGTCTGTAAAATTCACATAATGTCTTGGTGACTTGCAGTATCCTACATATGTATGCTGGGGTGTACTATGTTGTCAAACGTTGGCATCCTATTGCAACTTTATTGCTGTCAGAAATATAACATTTTATGATTAAAAGATAAGGAGCAGTTTCTTTAAGGAAAACAATCTACTTAACCAACCTTTTCATAATTTCAAGGAGCTCCAGAACATCCCAAAGAAAGGACTTTCTTGCTCTTGAATCACCAAACGTCAGATCTATGCTAGCCCAATTAAATATCTTCTCTGGTTCTGCACTTACATTATTGAACTATCTGATGACCTATCAAAGAATGGCTCCTGAAATCCTTTCCTTGCAGAAAGGACTTAAGTCCATCCTGTTCAGAAGAGACGTTATGCAATTTTCTGGCTGACTCTGTTGCTCTTCTCTCAAGAGATGTCTGTATTTAACTTCATGGATGTAAATTGACTACCTTTTCAACTGCCTTCTGCTCCTTTTGACCCTTTCTATTGTGTGAATCTCATGTTCTTCTTACCCTTTTTCTGCCTATTTCCTTTTCTTATCCTCTTCTAACCTCTTCCTTTTTAGGACTTGGCTACGCAGTGCTTTCACTGTCTCTTTATGAGACATGTATATACTTTGCTGGCTTCAGCCTACCTGTAGGCTTACCATTTGCTGGCTCCATCATTGCTCTCATATTCTTTCCCCCTATATGTCCATGGCATGCATTTGTCATGCCTATTCCTGGGTTTAGCCCTCTCCAAGAGCAGGAACCAAAAATATTAACATTCAGCAGAAGACATTGGGGCCAGGAGAAACAAGTCAGTTAGGGGCATGCTGCATTATATCAGGACAGAGAGAGGCCTTGCACTGCATGCACAAGCAATGCCAGCATATCCCTGAAATGTTAGTTCGCCAACAGGATAACATTTTATTAATTACAGTGTACATCACATGCACTTAAGAATGTTTTTATTTCCCCACAAATGCATTCTTAAGTGCAATACACATTGTAATTAATTACTATTTCCCAGATAGTGTGTATGTATCAGCAAAAAGTAAACAAGGCTCATCATGGACCTGTTTTGCATCTGTTCCTGGTACTGCCATTGTTATTGAGGAGGCCAGGGGTTGGAAGAGTAGTGCCAGGGTTATAAAATAGGTTGCTACAAACAGGGGCAGCCCTTTAACCCAAACCTGGGGCTAATAAACAATGTAAATGCTACAACGGTTCAGGTTCCCAGTATAAAGAAGACACAATTGTGACGACAAATGATTCATTTAAGGAATCTGATCCTAAAATCATGAAATAATACAGTACCCTTAAGAAATTATCAAACATATGTCAATAACAAAGGACAAAAGAATAAACAAAAATAATAATGGCAAAAATGAAAAAATTATGTACAATAACAGGTTTATAACATCACAAAAAAATAAAACTCCTAATGCTTCATCTTATTTTTTGCCAAGGAATGTGTTGACAGCATTTCGATCAAATTTATTTATCAGGCCATCATCAGGGCAGAACATTTAAAGAGCAACCATCAATCGTTCAAGCAAAGCTGGCTCAATCCCAATAATCAAAAAAGCGCAAATCTTGCACCACGATGAATTCAAGGGATATTTTGCACGAGGTACTTCAGAATGCATTAACGAAAGGAGTGGAGTTTGAACTCAGTAATTTAAATTATACAGATTGGCTCGGGGAGGCATCACATAACCTATGACTTCGAAAGTCCTCCAGCCACGTTAAATCTTAATTGGCCTTAAACGATTGATGATTTCTCTTTATGGGCCACTTGCATCAACCTTTTTCTAGTCGCAAACGGGCCGATTTGCAGAATCTGCCCATTTGCTATTGGAAAAAGGCCTTTTCCGATTCATGAACCCATTTTTATTTGCAAATTAGGTAATCACATTTTTTTGCGATTGCCTACATTGCGAAAGCATTTAGGGAATCACAAATTGTGATTCCCTAAATGCGATGCATCAAGCCTTTGCTAAATGCAAACTGTGCATTTAGGAAATGCTAATTACCATCAACTTCAAGTTGATGGTAATTTGCACATTCTCTGAAAAATGCACAAGAGTGTAATTCTCAAAGTGACATGTGGCGCACACACATGTGCACACTTACTTTTTTGAGGGATAAATCGGGGGGGCCTTAGCCCCCCTGGCACCCTTGTAATTGCACTCGCAATTTGTGATTACCAATTTGGTAATCGCAATTTGTGAATGAAATGTTGTTCATCCCAAAGGGCCTATAGGCCCCTAGGGATGAATGAAGTAACATTATCTAATAGCAATTCACAATTTGCGTATCGCTAATAGGTAATGTTAAGGAATCACAATGTATTTTGCGATTCCAACATGCATAAGGATTTGCGATTCCCAAATAGCGATTCCTTAAAAAAATCGCTATTTAGGAATCGCAAATCCTACTTTTGATGCATGTGGCAGTATATGTTCTGTCCTGATGATGACCGGACAAACTAATATGAAAAAAGAACTTACCATTGGCAAAGTATTCAAACAAGATCTTATAATCTAATAAAAAGACAAACAACAGTATATATATATATATATATATTCACTGAAAAAACCATAGGTTTCAGGAGTTATATAGTTAGGAATTAGTTTTTAAAAAACCTTTGAAATTCACTCAAAAAACTATAAGTTTTAGTGGTGTTATAGTTAGCTGGACATTTTACTCATACAAAACCAATGAAATTGCTCCTATATAGTTAGTTGTACTAACTATATTTCGCGCATCCCGCAATCCACTGCTGATGATGTCACATATTAGATCATTCATGACATGGTCAGTGACATCACTGATGACATCTCAAATGACATCACTGATGACATCACTGATGACATCATCCAGTGAATGTGGTTTGCTTCGTTATTTAAATATGCATTATATATATAGCAATTTACATTGAAGAATGAGTGGATATATATAAATAAATATTTGGATGGAGGATTTAGTAGCAGTGTAATTGACTGTTTACTTGACCAATTTATAATGTCTCACTAAATATAGTGGATAGTGACTAAACTGTGTGAATATCTGTATCACTTTGTCAGTTGTTGTGTAAACTGATTCTACAGTTGGTTACTAGCTATGTGAAAGTCTATATTAGTTATTGATTAGTTAACTGAGTATTTGTATGGGAGTGTGAAAGTGTGTGTGGTTCGGTGGGGGGTGTGTGACTGTCCAAAGATGTGTGAATAGTTGATTCAGTAGATATATGAAGTTAAAACTACATGTTCTAACAGTTTGGGTGAGGGAATCTCTTTATGGGTGTGGTGATGAGCAAATATATTTCTCAAAGGTACAGGTCCAACAAACTAGAAAAATAAAAGGCAGTGTATGTGTCAGTTGTTGTATATAAATAAGTATACATAAGACACAATGATTGTGTGAGTGACTGTATGGATAACTGTATACTTGTAATAATGATTTTATAATTCACTAAGTATGACTTACTATCTAAATGAATAGAAGAAGTGGTGTTTGTATAAGTGTTTTGCTAAGTAAATATGTAAGTATGATCCATTGTTTGCATAAGTGAGTAGGATGACTTCATATGTGAATAGGATGCGTGCTGTTGTTTAATGTCGATATAGATGTATAAGTATTTTTTATAGTGTTCTATTGTTCATTGACAGCATGTATGAGTGAATCCATAGGTAAGTGATTAGATGTGTGTATACATCTTACATCTATGAATCACTGAGTGGATTTTTAGATACTTGTATTGCTGTGACAATGGATTTAAATATGATACTCTGTATTTTACAAACAGTGATGAAAAATTGTAATAGTATATGAAAAGGTGTATGTGATTGTCACGTGGATGATGTCATCAGTGACCTCATCAGTGATGTCATTTGAGATGTCATCAGTGATGTCACTGACCATGTCATGAATGATCTAATATGTGACATCATCAGCAGTGGATTGCGGGTGCGCGAAATATAGTTAGTACAACTAACTATATAGGAGCAATTTCATTGGTTTTGTATGAGTAAAATGTCCAGCTAACAATAACACCACTAAAACTTATAGTTTTTTGAGTGAATTTCAAAGGTTTTTTTAAATGCTAATTCCTAACTATATAAGGCCTGAAACCTATGGTTTTTTCAGTGAATTTCAAAGGTTTTTTAAATGCTGATTCCTAACTATATAAGGCCTGAAACCTATGGTTTTTTCAGTGAATTTCAAAGGTTTTTTAAATGCTGATTCCTAACTATATAAGGCCTGAAACCTATGGTTTTTTCAGTGAATTTCAAAGGTTTTTTCAAATGCTAATTCCTAGCTATATAAGGCCTGAAACCTATGGTTTTTCAGTGAATTTCAAAGGTTTTTTAAATGCCAATTCCTAACTATATAAGGCCTGAAACCTATGGTTTTTTCAGTGTTTAAAAAAAAAAAAATTGATTGGTTAACTGTCTTATTAAGTGTATCTTAGTGAACACATATATTAGCGAGTAATGTTTAAATATTTAAATATATGCATGAGTGATGTAATATGTGACGTCATCAGCAGTGCATTGCAGACGTGCAGGTTATAGTGAGTCCAACTAACTATAACGTGGGAATTTCAATGGTTTTATGCGAGTACAATTTCCAGCTAACTATAACTGGTGTGAAACCTATGGTTTTTTCAGTGAATTTCAAAGGTTTTTTAAATGCTAATTCCTAACTATAACTGGTGTGTAACCTATGGTTTTTTCAGTGAATATATATATATATATATATATATATATATAAATTTCTATGGCAAAATGAAACCCCTCATTTTGTTCCTTTTCTAATTAAATGTATTAAGTGTTACCACTTTATTCCAATCAAGATGACTTCAGGTGTGCCATACTTTTGTCATAAGTAAGACTGTTAGCGTTCTAGTTGTTCTTTAGAACACTCTGGGTCATTCTGTCATTGGGCTATATTTGGGCTACATCTGGCTGATATTTGGGCTACATTTGGGAACTTTTGTCTCTGGTGGCCATCTTGGGAGACTGCATATCAGAATTTTTTTAATGAAATATAAGAGGATTTGAGAAGTCACTCAAAATGTGCCCTAATTTTTCTTTCTTCAGCACTAATCATAATTTCTATGGCAAAATGAACCCCCTCATTTTGTTCCTTTGCAAATTAAATGTTTTAAGTGTTAACACTTTATTCCAATCAAGATGACTTCAGGTGTGCCATACTTTTGTCATAAGTAAGACTGTTAGCGCTCTAGTTGTTCTTTAGAACACTCTGGGACATTCTGTCATTGGGCTATAGTTGGGCTACATCTGGCTGATATTTGGGCTACATTTGTTTTTTTTGTCCCTGGTGACCATCTTTGGGCTACATTGGGCTACATTGGGCTACATTTGGGCTCTAACATATATATAGCCCAATGTAGCCCAATATATATTTTTTCAAAGTTAATTTTGGTAAAAACCACTGGAGCACATATCTTGAGACATGGCAAAGGCACATCGGGCTATCAGTCCCTACAATTTTGCCAAGTTTGGTGGAAAACCATTCAGCCGTTCGGGCTAAAAGTGAGTCCAACCGCCCTATGGAAATTAACATGGGGAAAACACGTTTTGAGACCCCCCTTTTATCTCGGCCCCCGCTTGACGAATTCCCCCCAAACTGTCAGGGAAGGAGCGGAGCGCCGCGAGGCAAAGTTAAGGAAAATTTCAGGAAGATTCCTCAACCGGCGGCAAAGTTATTCTTAATAGAATGATTCTGTCATTGGGCTATAGTTGGGCTACATCTGGCTGATATTTGGGCTACATTTGTTTTTTTTTGTCTCTGGTGGCCATCTTTGGGCTACATTGGGCTACATTGGGCTACATTTGGGCTCTAACATATATATAGCCCAATGTAGCCCAATATATATTTTTTCAAAGTTAATTTTCGTAAAAACCACTGGAGCACATATCTTGAGACATAGCAAAGGCACATTGGGCTACCAGTCTCTACAATTTAGCCAAGTTTGGTGGAAAACCATTCAGCCGTTCGGGCTAAAAGTGAGTCCAACCGCCCTATGGAAATTAACATGGGGAAACCACGTTTTGGGACCCCCCTTTTATCTCGGCCCCTGCTTGACGAATCCCCCCCCCAATCTTTCAGGGAAGGAGCGGAGCGCCGCGAGGCAAAGTTAAGGAAAATTTCAGGAAGATTCCTCAACCGGCGCCAAAGTTATTCTTAATAGAATGATTCTGTCATTGGGCTATAGTTGGGCTACATCTGGCTGATATTTGGGCTACATTTGGGCTCTTTTGTCTCTGGTGGCCATCTTGGGAGACTGCATATCAGAATTTTTTTAATGAAATATAAGAGGATTTGAGAAGTCACTCAAAATGTGCCCTAATTTTTCTTTCTTCAGCACTAATCATAATTTCTATGGCAAAATGAACCCCCTCATTTTGTTCCTTTGCAAATTAAATGTTTTAAGTGTTAACACTTTATTCCAATCGAGATGACTTCAGGTGTGCCATACTTTTGTCATAAGTAAGACTGTTAGCGCTCTAGTTGTTCTTTAGAACACTCTGGGACATTCTGTCATTGGGCTATAGTTGGGCTACATCTGGCTGATATTTGGGCTGCATTTGTTTTTTTGTCTCTGGTGGCCATCTTTGGGCTACATTGGACTACATTGGGCTACATTTGGGCTCTAACATATATATAGCCCAATATATATTTTTTCAAAGTTAATTTTCGTAAAAACCACTGGAGCACATATCTTGAGACATAACAAAGGCACATCGGGCTACCAGTCCCTACAATTTTGCCAAGTTTGGTGGAAAACCATTCAGCCGTTCGGGCTAAAAGTGAGTCCAACCGCCCTATGGAAATTAACATGGGTAAAACACGTTTTGGGACCCCCCTTTTATCTCGCCTCCCGCTTGACGAATCCCCCCCATACTTTCAGGGAAGGAGCGGAGCGCCGCGAGGCAAAGTTAAGGAAAATTTCAGGAAGATTCCTCAACCGGCGCCAAAGTTATTCCCAATAGAATGTTGTGATTTCCCTATGGAAAACAATCCTAACCTATATATATATATGTCTATGACTCAATGAATTGAGTAATGGTCAGCTCTTGGAGCCCTAGCAGGCCCACATAGAAGAAATACAGGTCATGTGGGAGTTGTTTCTTGATCTTCATTGGTTTTCCCCCTTACTCCCAGACCAACAAAGTGTTCTCAGGGGGTACTTTTCCTAGTTACAGTGAAACTTTTCTGTGACCGTCTCCTATGGGGCAGTAACTTGGGTTTTATGACACCCGGCATAGAGGTGAAAAGCACCATAAATCTGCCACTGACTTTCCTCTGGCGTGCAGACACTAGCAAAAGCCAAGGTACGGTTTTCTTTGCTTGGTGTGATCCTGAGCTGTCCACCATAATCCACTCTAATCTACTCAAATAAATTCCAATTCACTCCAACCCACTTCACTCTAATCCACTCCAATCCACTCAACTCCAATCAATTCCAATACACTCCACTCTAATCCACTTTAGTCCTCTCTAATTAATTCCACTTCACTCTAATCCACTCAACTCAAATCCACTCCACTCTACTCTTCTCTAGTCTGTGCCCCTCCACTCTATCTACTTCACTCTATGATGCTCAACTTGTTGTGTTTCTATCTAGGACCCTAATTCGATATTCCCGATTTATGCCCTTATGTGGTTATAATAAATAATATCCTTATAAAGGCATAAGAATCATATCCATATTTAGTAATAGCCCATGAAGTCCAAATACGGCAAGGCTACTCCCCATGACTCCTAGAAAGTACAACGCTTTCTTTATACAAACCAAGCCTCCAGCAGCCCGGGAATTCCCCCTGCTTTTTTTGATTTGCACAAGAACTCCTGGAGTCCAGAAAGAACTGTTAGTTCTTAGTGACGTCTTATGTCCAACCTTACGTCAAATCCGGCACATTTCAGGTATAAATATACCAACGTTGCCTTAAGCAAACACACGGTGGTTTGGAGCAGAGCGGCTATCTACTTTCCCGAAGCCCAGCTGATGCGAGAGCCGAAGGAAGCCGCCCCTCCTTTTGATGCACTGAGAAAGACGCTGTCTTTTTACCAGCCGAGAAAATCCAGCTCCGGTGTTTCCAGTCACCCTTGCGGGTTGCTGGGAGATCGAGTCCTGAGAGAGAGATACAAGACCTCCTATATTCTAGAACCAAAGTACGGAGCTGACTAAACCCTTAAGAGATTTCTTGATTCAGATTCTTGGCAAAAACCAACTTAACTTAAACTGCAACTTACTTACTCCTTCCCACGTTTTAGGCTTAGGTCAGGTACACCGGGGTAGGCGTATCTTAGAAGCACCAGTTGAGTACGTTAGTCAATGTTTTTATGTATGTATATATTTTATCCATTTTAAAGTATCATATGGCTAAGAAACCATATCAATGCTTTTACAGTATTATTTCATAATACTCCTTTTACTGTACGCACTTTACTTCATGATAAGTATTGCAATTGTGGCAACTCATTTATCTTGCATGAGAAAGAAGACTGCTCAATAAATAACACCTTTTATTGAAAACGCCCGTCTCTCTATTTCTCTGCACTCTGGTGAAACTAAGTACGCACGATTGACTGAGTGAAATAGTTGCAATTGTTTTCACATGACTCTAGAGATAGACTCTTTATTCGGAGGGAGCAAAGTTGTCATGTTTATGTGGTTGTCAGAAACTAACCCCTTCTTGTCTATTCAGGGAAGTTAAACTCCTCCTTGTTTACTCGAGAAGGTTTCTAGTGACCTCTGAGCTAGCTGGCAAAACTAATTAAGTCTAACATAGTCAGTAGAGACCTAGATGACCTCAGTCCTACGTCTAAACTGCTGTTTATGTTATTCCAATGCGCAGAGCCTATAGGGAAGATAGGAACTACACTACATGATGCCCAACTTTTGGTAAGGCGATAATCTAACGCAAGACATTAGAGTAACTCAGTCGTGCTTTTTCACACAGACCCTTTTCCCGTAAATACTCCAAAAGACGTCTGGAGTGGGTAAAAGGTTAATATCCGCCGGAACTTAGTAGGAAGAGATTCCTATGTATTAGTTTTTGGTTTAGTCAACGTTGAAGGATACAGTGTTCCAAAATATTGTGCACCTAATCTTTGTTTCCTTGAAACTTGCTCTCTAACAAAAAACTTTCTGTCAGTAAAATGCCGGAAGGTGACGAAGAGAGAGATGCTTTAGCAGCTCAACTTATAGCGGATGACACAAGTCTCCGAGAAGAAGACCCGAATGCTATAATAATTCCGGTAAATGTAAGAAGAGCTATAACTATTAAACTTATAGAAAATGGACTATCACCAAGAGGTGGTACAGTCATATTCGTGGTAGAGGCCCATGAATATCGGCAGACAGAGGTATTCTATTCATGGATACATTTTCCAGCAGTACACGCTGTGACACAAGACTTCCACTATTACAAAATAGAGGAACCTCCGGATGAATACGTTCCTTTCGAGGACGTTGAAATCCCACTAACTTACCAAGAGCATCTGCTCTGGTTTAATGGCGCCCTAAAACATCAAAATCACATCACCAGGCTCTGTCCACTAGGTAGACCAGGAGCCACGTGGCCAGTTCTAGCCAGCTACACACCACATCCCGACATTGAAAAAATGTCAGACCGAGAACTATTAGCTCAGCTAAAACAACTCATTAAAATACATAGACAATTGGTCCAATATGTCATGCGTACTTCAACAGTCCAACCAGCAATAAAAATTCCACAGACCACCCCTCACCAGGGGAACACAAATAAAATCACACCACAGAATATACAATCAGCCATTGGCAAAATTCCCGCAAAACGGGAACAAATTCCATTCTGGTTAGCCCAGATACTACACCTCATGAGAAACACAGAATTCTGACTATCTGTCTTCCAATGAGGATCGCACCACATGGGGAGGACTGTGACACTTGGGGCACAGTCTTTGCTTCCATTTACACAAAAACACATGGTGTTCCGTCCATGGCGGTTATACCAGACGTACTAAGACAGATTCAAAATGAATACGGTCCAGAACCTGCTTTAACTCTGGATATGAAATTACTGAAAGACTTCAAGCAGGTCTCGGCTATATTATTAGTCAACATAAAAGGAGAAGCAGCATTTGTGGCGATCCGCCAGAAATTGAAAGGAACAGATATAGCAGAACAACCTTTTGGACTTGCCAGAATCACAGAAAAATCCTATGAAGAACTAGGTAGAGATAGTTTGGGTGGGAAACCAGTAAAACCCCAACTACTTGAAAATCCTGAAAAAACATTTATTAAAAATAATCTAAACACTCCTAAAAAGAGTTGGGATGGAAATAAACAATCCACTCCCAGGGAAAAACGATTCCAGTCCAGAGGAAGGTCTCCTCAACGGAGAGATAGATCTCCAGAACGAGGTGGCAAGTCTCTCCAGAGGGAGCACTCTGAGAAAAGATACCACCTTAGAGATAGGGAAAAATTGAAAAAACCTGACAGATATCAAGATATTGATACACGTCCCTCTATCCTCCATCCTCGCGAAAAATCAGGATTCATGCAGGATATTATGCCGGGAGCGGCGGGGGTCCGGGGAGCGCTGTGCTCACGCGGCCATCTCGGATGCCCGCCAAGCTCCTCCTCCATCTCGAATTGATACTTTAAGCAGAATGAAGTCTATTCTCTTACAGACAAATGTGCCTTTAACCTCGTCCAAAGAGACGTATGATCTGCAAGTTGCAAGGACAGCAGCAGAGATACATTCCCTATTATCAACAAATTGCCCGGTGCATTTCGTAGAAATGTTAGGTCAAATTTTAAACATGTCTGATACCAGTGGCATCACACATGTATTTAAGAATATTTTTTCGGGACTGTTAGCACCCTTTGAAACAGTTCTGGGCATTTTCCCGAATTTTGTCCATTCCTTTTTCGGCGGCTGCCTCTTCTTTTGGGACTCGTAGCAGGAATTTTATTTTTGATCCTTCTGCTCCGATATGGCAAGCCAAGCCACAGACAGAACTCCAGCTGCAATGGAAGAAACAATCCTAGCAATACGCTACCGAGACCGCATCACTAAAGTGCTCGGATTGGCCCGAGATCTTAGTGCAACCTGGTTTCTTTCAATCAGACCAATCTGGCAAGATTGCATCTTACCTGTGCTTCGATGTCTGCTATGTGGAGAAGAATGCGTGTTAGACATCTGTCTTACAGTACCATCAGCAGTACCAATGGATATCGATGCTTTGCTAGGTCCGGTAACGACTCATGCAACGTATTGTCCCCAGCGGCTACCTATTCTGATGACGGCATTCGTTGAGACTTCACCATTACGGTTAGGTGGCGGTGAAGTACGAGAGGAAAGCAGCACCAAACAGGTACAACCTTCTGTGAGCATTGCTGATCCCGACATCGATGATAGCAATCATTCTCACATATGCACAATTTCAGCATTTTAGAACTTGGTCGAACTTTCACCTGATGTTGTAGACCAATTTTTTGCAAGCCTGTCTGATATGATGTTCTTCCCTGAACAAAAAGAATAACTTTTTAAACAACGAGTACACAGCGTTCCCTGAACTCTGATTTCGGCCTTCAGTTTTGATAAACAAAGACTACTGAAAACATTTGGAACTATTTTTTCCCCTGAAAACGAAATTATTTTTTCCACTTCCAAAATATTTACCTTTTTTTGGCACACAGTAATCTGCTTAAAGTAGAACTATTCTTAAAGAACTGAGCTTCTATTTTTCGAGACACTAGAGACAATATTTTACCTCAGCCTCTAGCACATGTACAGTATTGTATAAATATGTGATGAAATGGTCTCGACCTTCTTTTCTGTATTCAGAGCCATTTCATGTGTAATTTTCGCAATTCATTTAGCTGAATACATATATGCATTTTTTAACTGAATGATAACACTGCTTGAAAAGCGTACAGTACCAATACTCATTTTTCGTGTATTTACCACATACCATTTCAAATGCGAATTATGTATTTTGGGGTGGGTTGTAAAACACACATGCATCATTATATGTTTAATATTGCTTAGATTTTAGTAATGATGGACATTAATACGTGGAGTGGGTGTTGTGTTTCTATCTAGGGCCCTAATTCGATATTCCCGATTTATGCCCTTATGTGGTTATAATAAATAATATCCTTATAAAGGCATAAGAATCATATCCATATTTAGTAATAGCCCATGCAGTCCAAATACAGCAAGGCTACTCCCCTAGACTCCTAGAAAGTACAACGCGTTCTTTAAACAAACCAAGCCTCCAGCAGCCCGGGAATTCCCCCTGCTTTTGTTTTGATTTGCACAAGAACTCCTGGAGTTCAGAAAGAACTGTTAGTTCTTAGTGACGTCTTATGTCCAACCTTACATCAAACCCGGCACCTTTCAGGTATAAATATACCAACGTTGCCTTAAGCAAACACAAGGTGGTTTGGAGCAGAGCGGCTATCTACTTGCCCGAAGCCCAGCTGATGCGAGAGCCAAAGGAAGCTGCCCCTTCCTTTTGACGCACTGAGAAAGACGCTGTCTTTTTCTCCAGTCGAGAAAATCCTGCTCCGGTGTTTCCAGTCACCCTTGCGGGTTGCTGGGAGATCGAGTCCTGAGAGAGAGATACAAGACCTCCTACATTCTAGAACCAAGGTACGGAGCTGACTAAACCCTTAAGAGATTTCTTGATTCAGATTCTTGGCAAAAACCAACTTAACTTAAACTGCAACTTACTTACTCCTTCCCACGTATTAGGCTTAGGTCAGGTACACCGGGGTAGGCGTATCTTAGAAGCACCAGTTGAGTACGTTATCAATGTTTTTATGCATGTATATATTTTATCCATTTTAAAGTATCATATGGCTAAGAAACCATATCAATGTTTTTACAGTATTATTTCATAATACTCCTTTTACTGTACACACTTTACTTCATGATAAGTATTGCAATTGTGGCAACTCACTTCTCTTGCATGAGAAAGAAGACTGCCCAATAAATAACACCTTTTATTGAAAACGCCCATCTCTCTATTTCTCTGCACTCTGGTGAAACTAAGTACGCACGATTGACTGAGTGAAATAGTTGTCTATTGTTTTCACGCGACTCTAGAGATACACTCTTTATTCTGAGGGAGCAAAGTTGTCATGTTTATGCAGTTGTCAGAAACTAATCCCTTCTTGTCTATTCAGGAAAGTTAAACTCCTCCTTGTTTACTCGAGAAAGTTTCTAGTGACCTCTGAGCTAGCTGGCAAAACGAATTAAGTCTAACATAGTCAGTAGAGACCTAGATGACCTCAGTCCTACGTCTAAACTGCTGTTTATGTTATTCAAATGCGCAGAGCCTATAGGGAAAATAGGAACTACACTACAAACTGCACTCTGCGACACTTCACAACACTATCTTTTTGTAGCTTCTTGGATGACTGCTAACTCTCTCAAGCTTACTAGTGGAAAGATGGAGGTCATGGTCCTGGGCAAACACGTACAACTCTAAGGTCCGCAACACTGGCCGGAATCATTGGGACATCTCCCAGTCCGACCCCAAGGATAAGAAATTAGGTTTTGTTCATGACGATAAACTATCAATGAAAGCCCAGGTGTCTAAGGTTACCTCTACTTGCTTTGCTGTGATCAAATGGGTGAGGAAGATCATCTGGATAATCCCCCAAATGGCCCAAAGGACCTTGATTCAAGCCCTATTCTTATCCAGATTATATTATGGCAACATCTTATATTTTGGAATAGGCATCTATCATGTCGTCCAGAACCCAGTGGCCAGATTGTTGTTTCATCTTCCAAAGCATGCTTCAGTCTCACACATGTTCCTTGAGCTGCATTGGCTCACAGTTCCCAAACTGATTCAATTTAAAACTCTCTGCTACATGTTTAAGGCCAAAGCCGGAACAGGTCCACAATATATTCAGGACCTACTGACTCCTTACATCCCTTGGCATTCCCTGAGATCTTCCAGCCTGCTCTTTTGCACTGTTCCCAGATTCCATCTGGTTCGGATGGGAGGGAGTACTTTTCCAGTGTTGGGGCCACGACTGTGGAATTAACTTCCTAAATCCCTCATAGACTGTACATCTCTGCTTGCATTCCGCAAAGGCTTGAAGACATGGCTATATCAAGTTGGCAATTTTACTTCTTGTGATGCTTAGCACCGGGGTAGCTGCGTGCTTTATATTATAAAAATATTTTAAAAATACAAGAACTTTTAGCCATGCTGAACTGCAGCTAAAGTGGTGTACAATGGTTAGAACATATTGCCAAAGAATAGACGAGGACTTTTGGCTTTGCCAAAGCTTGTTCGATCTTGCTACAAGCGATCATCCTTCTCACCTTTCCTTCTTCGTTTGTTCCCTCCTCTTTTATTTATGCTGGATTTTAAATGCTCCTTATGAACATGCACATGCAATTGTCGGTGGGATGGCCCTATAGATGCACACAAATAAATAAATAAATAAAAAGAGTGAGAAGGAAAGGTATCTAAGTTTTATTTCTAATAAAGTATGGGGAGGACAGAGAGGTTTATTACTTTTTTCAATCTACTACAAGTGTTAGCCCTAGGCAAACAGAGAGAAATCATATGTAGTAGTTTAAATGTTTACTAATGACTTTACTTATATATGAAAAGATAGTTGAAGTTACATGGCAAATGGAAGCAAAATGTGCATACAAAAAGGTTCTGTTCTTTAGAACCCCGTTGACAGGAACTATTGATTACAAACGCTAAGGTGACAGACATCGAGACAAAGGCCTCTATTTTCAGTTACAAACACAGCTGTTCTTTAAAATTATTTTTACCAAAAATGTTTGGGAGCACACCATTATCCAATTGTTGAAGTGAAATGAAAAAAACACTTTCAGTAAACTCTCAAATGTTTATTCAAATAAACTGAGGTCACCAAAAGATGAAAACGAAAAAAACACACTTCCATCATGTAAACTCTCTAAAGTATTTTCAAACGAACTGATGCCTTAAAAAGGTTGACAGAAAATAACACTGTGATTGTTAGCTCCATAATGGATTATAGGATGAAATATATATCTAACTGTACAGTATCAGCGTTTATCAAGCTGCCTCAGATGTTTTTGCCACCCCACTGGACTCAGAGGTTTGCCACACCCTCTGTGGTGGCAAGCAGTCCTATGTCCTCTTGGGACAATATGAAATTGCGTTTCGTTGCTCGCACTGCATTGCACTTGGGTATGCAGTGCGCGGAACGAAATTCGTTTGATTTATTTAAATGTTTACTTACCTGCAAACCTCCATTATCCATACATTACTAACCCCCACCCTGCCCCTAACCCTCCCCATGTCACCGCCCCAGCAGGTACTCCCCTACCGACCGCGGCTGGGTTTAAGGGCCTTTGCATCGCGCACAAAGCCATTTATGGCCAAGCCCAATCATACATTAAAGATCGCTTAGCAACCGATAACACCCCTAGAAGCTCACTACGGTCCTCGGTGGCCGGCCTTCTGGCCTGCCCATGCTTTAGCATGACCTTTAAAGGAGGCAGAGCCTTCTCAACCTCAATTCCTGTGCAATGGAACAAGCTGCTGGAGAATCTGGGTAAGGAGCATGCTCTCCTCCCATTTAGGAAGAAGTTAAAAACACTCCTTGTTGTGGAAGCCTGGGGCACAACCTAATCATTTACACCCCCTCCACGTGCTAGGGTAGAGTTCTCCCTCACAGCGCTTAGAGACCTGATGTGATTATGCGCTCTAAAAATGACAATTACAATTACAATTTCTCAAGTTGAGGTGGAAAGCAGCTCCAGTATAGAGCACTCTCAACACCAGCGACACTCTCAATTTACTCACCTCAAATGTCTGCTTTTCTATCAAAGCTTTATAGTGTAGGATTAGCACAGTACCATCCACGCCGAGATAGAAAGGGACAAAGTCTTTTGCCGTTTCTACAGCAAAGTCTTTAAGCATATTTATTTTATTTTATTTATTTATCAAGTTTTATATAGCGTGAACAAGATCCCGAAGGATATCAGAGCGCTTTACAAAAGGAAGGAAAGGGCAAATGCAATATCGACATCAAGTAAAAATAGCCAAAGCCTTTCACCACTCCAGGAACAATATTAAAGCTTTGGAATGGTAAAATACCATCCAAGCCAACCTGTAATGAATTAAAGCAAGCCCTGACATGGGTTTCACTCTCATTCGAGCTCTGCAGAGAGATATAGCTTCGTCCAGACACAGGGGAGCACCCAGTATAAGTCAAAACAAAACCCTTTTAGGCATAGAGTAACGCATACATTATGCAAAAAATGGAAGCAGAGAACTCTGGGTAGTTCTCAAGTTTAGGTGGAAAGCAGCTCCAGCACTCTCAACAACAGTGACACTCTAAATTTACTCACTTCAAATGTCTGCTTCTCTATCAAAATTTTTAAGCATAGGATTAGCACAGTGCTATGTACGCCAAGATAGAAAGGGACAAAGGGCCTTATTTATGAAGGCCTTGCGCCGCCGGTGCGCCACTTTTAAATTGGGGGAAAAGTGACGCACCGGCGGCGCAAGGCCTTCATAAATAAGGCCCCAAGTCTTTTGTTATTTCTTCAGCAAATTATTTAAGCATAGGATTAGCACAGTGCTATCCATGCTGAGCTGTAAAATGGCCAGATCCTTTTACCACTCCAGGCACAGTATTACAGCTTTGGATTGGTAAAATACAATCCAAGCCAACCAGAAATGAAATAAAGCAACCCCAACATATGTTTGGCTCTTATTACAGCTCTTCAGAGAGGTATAGCTTTGTCCAGACACAAGGGATATAGATAGATGGATAGATAGATAGATAGATAGATAGATAGATAGATAGATAGATAGATAGATAGATAGATAGATAGATAGATAGATAGATAGATAGATAGATAGATAGATAGATAGATAGATAGATAGATAGATAGATAGATAGATAGATAGATAGATAGATAGATAGATAGATAGATAGATAGATAGATAGATAAACTCTACTAAAGGTAAACCCTGAAAACACATCCCTCAAATTTGTATCTGCAGTAGTATAAATTCCTTTTTGACAATAGATGAGGAATGTTTTGATTTATCCTGCAATGAGATTTGTATCTGCTTATGGTAACATGAAACATGATGCAACAACCTTTGTGTTCTCAAGCCAGTCAGTCAGCCAAATATCTTTATTCGGCTAACTTGCAGCCATAAAAGAATACACCATAAAAATGTAAAACACAAATTACAAATGTAATACATACAACAGGCGATGCACTTCAAGAGAATGGTAATTCATAATCAGGGTGTAACATAGATAATTAATTAAGTTAAAATTTCTAAAAACAGTGTATAATAAACTTTGTAATAAACCCCTGTCCCATAGACCATAAAATCCAAAAGTAATTGATTAAAAGCTAAGAAAAAAAAATCATCTCCCAACAACATTACGTTAATGGACAACTGTAGAGATATATCTGTAAACCATTAAAAAAGTGAATTCATCATTTAAAAGCTGGCAGTGGTGTAAAGCTGGCTGACACTTCCTGATATTTATTTAAATGTTTAAAAGGGGAATAATAAAACCACACCTTGGCTTGATGTAAAGTTAACAGAAGAACAGGAAGTGAAGCTGGCTCTGGGTTGCTTTGGAGTCACAAGGGCAAAGATCCAGATTTGCATCACAATAGGCTGTACAGGGATAAGAAACCAGAATGTGCGAGATGCCAAACCTGAATCTAATAAGATAAAACTATTTAGTGCGACAAAAAGAAAAAGAGAGGTAAGTCTCAACACCTGGGGAAAGTACTAGAAGCGTGTTCAAAGGCTCTCTTTTTTACCATCTCTAGGCGCTCACTGGACAACTTTAGTTCTTAAGCCATCTGTTGCTTATGATGAAACGCTTGAGTAAATTTGATAGATTCCTTACAAAATCACCTGATGACATAAATGAAATAACGGGCACAGTTCTCACAAAGCATCGGGTGAAGAGTATTAAGGGAGGAAACAACAATTTGAAGTGCAGTAAAGGGTTAATAAAAAAATCAAGGATTTCACCTGCACGTGTGAGGTGCAAGATAATGTTGCAGTGGGCAGAAACAAATTCAGGCGACATGTCTGATATCCATCCTAATAATAAGACCATACATCCCTATAAATTGACAGACGAACATTAGTAGAAGCTGAAGAAAGGCTGGGAAAAGAGTGATTCGAATTGTTTTGTTGCCCGCCATGTTGGAGCTCTTGAAGCGATAATACCTTGACAGCTTGTTTCCTTCCCTGCTTCAATAATATATCCATACGCTGAATGAGATGCATCCCCAGGGTATAGCAGTGAGTTTGTCAAATGAAATGCTCTCTTCCTAGACATTGCTCATGTAACCACTAAAGGGCACACAAAGACAGATAAACACTTGTGAAGCCTGTTCTCTTGGTTGAGACTCGGGGGAGAAACCCTTTGCTTCTTTCAAGACCCGAATTGCTGAATTGCTTTATAGTTGGAGCGATTGTTATCACATTGTAAGATTTTAATTAATCAAACAATAAAGAATAAATTAAAGGAATTGCTTATGTTATTTACAACATGTGATGTTGTAAAGGGACATGTAATTGAAATTATCAAGTGTTTGCCATTAAATATCATTGCACCGATTTCCTAGGCTGCGCAGTCCTCAGTCTACCTCATACCTCGCTAATCGACTAGAAGACACTCCCTGTTCCTTAATTTTAGTCTTGCAGGTTGCTGTTCTCTCCTTCTGAATAGGGAATGTCTGTTGAGGAAAAACAATGCCTGTTCCCAAACATTATTGTTCTTTGGCCCCCACCAGCGTTCACCTGCTCAAATTAGGCTTTGTCTTTTATGCAACTCACATGCTTGGGTGCATACCTCCTTCTGTTACACAACATGTCCATTGTGTTTTGGCCCAAGAGCTCGTTCATGGAGGGGCAGTGCCTTATTTGCATTGTGATGTCACTCATTCACATGAGAAAAGGAATTTTGCCTCTGGTAGATGTAGCATCATACTGTAACGATGGAGGAGATATGAGCTGACATGCATTCTTTGTCTGCTGGAGGTTGAACTTCAAGGCCTTTACTGCCCTTTACTTTGTGTCTCCTCGAGGAGATTTAGTGTCTGAAGTTCTCTTAAAAGCGCCTTCTGAACCTGTGGGGGACATATTCTTTGTCTGCTGGAGAACAGTGACTAGCTGTACTTCAAGGCCAACACTGCCCTTTACTTTGCATCTCCAGGAGGAGGCTGGAATTGGAGACAGCAGCACTTTTCCAAGCACCTTATGATCCCTGGGATCCCCAGGAATCATTGTTTACAATGCAGTGTTTTAGACCGCGCAACCTTTACCACGCAGCCATTACAACCAAGCCATTACTACAACTTGCGCTAGATGGCGCTCTTGGTTAAGGAACAGTGTGATTTTCTATTCCAACACCTTCCCTACTGTAACGTGGGCTGGAGTTTGAATAGAAAATCATATTAATCCTCAATCCAGCGCCCTCCTACGCAATTCGTTGTAAAAACCCCGATGTAAAGTACTGCGATCAAAATGATCGCGTTCTACTATCATGCATCCGGGACACACACATGACATGCCTGGGTGCATGACCTGGGGAACACTGGGTCAAAAGTGGGCCTGTCTGCGTTCATCCGTGGCCAACTATCGGATCTCCGACCGACCCCTGCCCTCACCACGTCTTCAACAAGGCCGACGCTGTCATCGCACCCCACCTGCGGGACATTATCAACACCTCCTTCGACACGGCCACCTTCCCGGAGAGCTGGAAGCACGCAGAACTCAGCGCTCTACTCAAGAAACCTACAGCGGACCCCACCGAACTCAAGAATTACCGTCCCATCTCGCTCCTCCCGTTCCCAGCCAAAGTCATCGAAAAGACCGTCAACAAACAGCTGGCCGCCTTCCTCGAGACGAATGGATCCCTCGACCCCTCACAGTCTGGCTTCCGAGCCAACCACAGCACCGAGACCGCCCTCATCGCTGCCACCGATGACATCCGAGCCCTGATGGACAACGGAGAAACAGCGGCCCTCATCCTCTAGACCTCTCCGCGGCATTCGACACTGTCTGCCACCGCACCCTAGTGCAGCGCCTCGGCAACATCGGAATCCAGGAGAAGGCGCTGGAATGGATCACCTCCTTCCTCGACGGAAGAACACAGAGAGTCCGCCTACCACCGTACAAGTCAGAGGCCACCGAAGTCATCTGCGGCGTCCCTCAAGGATCCTCGTTGAGTCCCACCCTCTTCAACGTCTACATGAGCCCCCTCGCGGCCATCGCACGCCAACACAACCTCAACATAATCTCCTACGCCGACGACACCCAGCTGATCCTCTCCCTCACCAACGACCCCGCCGCTGCCAGAGCCAACCTGCACGAAGGGATGAGAGATGTAGCCGAGTGGATGACGACCAGCCGCCTGAAACTGAACTCAGACAAGACGGAGGTCCTCATCCTGGGCTCCTCGCCCTCCGCCTGGGACGACTCCTGGTGGCCCCCCGCCCTGGGCTCCGCACCCAAACCGACGGACCACGCTCGCAACCTGGGCTTCATCCTGGACTCTTCCCTCTCCATGACCAGACAAGTCAACGCCGTCTCCTCGTCATGCTTCAACATCCTACGCATGCTACGGAAGATCTTCTGGTGGATCCCCACCGAGACCAGGAAGACTGTCACCCAGGCCCTCGTCACCAGCCGACTGGACTACGGCAACGCCCTCTACGCCGGAACCACCGCCAAGCTCCAGAAGAGACTCCAGCGGATCCAGAACGCTTCAGCCAGACTCATCCTCGACATCCCACGAAACAGCCACATCTCCGGACATCTGAGAGACCTGCACTGGCTCCCCGTCAACAAAAGAATCACCTTCCGGCTCCTCACCCACGCACACAAAGCCCTACACGACCAAGGCCCGAGCTACCTCAACAACCGAGTCAACTTCTACGCTCCCAAGCGCCACCTCAGATCAACCAGCCACGCCCTCGCCGCCGTCCCACGCATCCGAAGAGCGACAACAGGAGGAAGGTCCTTCTCCTACCTGGCCGCCAAGACCTGGAACTCCCTCCCGACCGACCTGCGCCTGACCCAAGACCACCTCTCCCTCAGGAAGAAGCTCAAGACCTGGCTGTTCGAGCAGTAACGGCACCCCCCTCCTAGCGCCTTGAGACCCTACGGGTGAGTAGTGCGCTCTATAAATGCCTTGATTGATTGATTGATTGATTGAACTAATGCTGAGCTGGCCCAACCGCTTCAGAGACATCGTAAAGGATTTTAGGGCCGTGAACCAAACTTATATTGAGGGCCCCTGTTCAGAACAGCTGTGAATTTATGATCCGGTTTCAGCTCCTTCATGCCCTCTTTGGACAGGCTAATATTCAGGTATAGTGACTTGAATTTTCAATATTGTAACAGAGCATCAGCGCAAACATATTGCAAATAATCTCTGTGACACCCTCAGATTTCTCATATGAGAGGTCCTGTTTTGATCTAAAAGAAACTTTTTAATGGACAGCCACATTAAAAATAAATTAAAGGAAAACAGCATTGAAAACAATCAGTTCAAGAGTTATTCTAGGTCATCAGGGCAAGACTCTGCAGAACTCAGCTGACTTGATCAGGGGGCCTCTCTGAAAGGCTGGCGCCCTGGGCCAGACCCCACTTTCCCCATGCCTTTAAAATTTCTCTGATCCTTCTTTAGCTCTATACTGCTGATGTCTTGAGGTGTTTTGAAGTATCCTTGAGGAAAGAATTGCACAGTTTCTCACAATGGGTAAGCAGAAAGCTCACAGGCTTTCTTATGATGAATGGCACAGGACGTGCCTTATGTACTATGGAAGTGGCACTGTCCTTCAATCTTAATTTATGCATGAACCTTTTAACAAACCCAACCTGTCACTGAAATCTTTGGGAAATTCCTCCTTTCATCTGTTCTGGGATACTCCGTTGACACTGGGTTTCAAACTAGATTCTGCCCCAATCACTTGATCCGGATGATTAGGATCCAATTGTATCTGCAGCTCCCTCTGTTGTAGCCAACCCAATAAACAAGATCCATCCTTCATGATGTACACCTTTGAGTTAGAGGAGACACCCTGGAACTCCAAGGCACCAGTGAAGTATCCCTCCGGATCAATTGGTTTATTTCCATAAGCCAGCGACCTAACATCTGGTGGCTTCACATCCTTTCCAGGAAATTTGTTCAAATCAGCATGTAACACGCTCCTGAATTCCCCAACTTTCACACCTCCATGCCGTCCATGGTCAAGGTGCAAATTGGGTTATCGGACTTATCAACTACCCCTACTTCACTTACTTCCAAGAGGAATTTTTCAGGTATTGCATTCTCGTCAAATTCACTCACAGATGCAATCATATTTTTCGGTTTGTGGTAAAAGCTCCCAATTTTTCCCTTGCACATCCTGTCAAAATGTCCACATGACCTACACTTCCAGCATACCTGCCCCACAGCAGGACAATCAGAACTAGTAGCAACATGTCCCATCCACAACATGTCCCATCCACCCATATTTGTATCACACCACATCCTTGTTAATGGCTTCAGCAGACCTACCCGGTGCATCAGGTTTCTTTATATTCAAGTATCTTCGGAACTCATTATAAGCACTCATGGTCGCCACCTTATTCACATCACCTGATACCATTTTCTTTAGTCCTGCTTGCATGTTTTCAGCCCTCTTCGCAATTTCTATTGCTTTCTCTAGTGTCAGTGCTTCAGGATTTAGCAAATTTTCTTGCATTTTCCAGTCCCCAATTTTCTGAACTAACTGATCCCTCAAAAAGTCATCCAAAATATTTCTGTAGTCACATGTCAAAACCAGTTGATGCAAGTTGGCCATGAAGTTATCAAACGTCTCGCCAGATCACTGACTTCTCGACTTCTCTTCAAGAACGTATATCTTTCCACCACCACATTTCTCTTCTTCCCATAATTGATGTCCAGTCTTCGCATCACACTTTCGCATTCATCCGACTCATCATCTTCCTCTTCGTCCAACTCAGAACGCTGCTTTAATATTCAATGTACTTATGCTTCCAAACAATGCTTCAGCATAGTCGTTTTACGCGCAGCAGTGAATATGTCTCCTCCCACTGCAGTTACATAGGTTTCAAAACTCTCCTTCCAGTCCTCCCACAGGATAGTGGGCTCTCTTGGTGCATTCAAGCATGGTGTAGGCGCAATCAATACTTCCATTGCTAGATTTTGTACTGATATACTTGTTATGCGAGCTCAATATTAGGACAACATTTCCTTGGTTATGGCATGTACTGAAGAATGTATTAATATACAAGTGCAGAATCCATTTGCACAAGCCAATCCTTCTTGGGAGCAACCTCCTGTCTCAAGTACACAAGGGAACCATTGTCAAGGCAAAGCACGCCTAAAGAGATGTGTTAAGTCCCTCACGCTGACTACACCAGACGTTGTGGTTACAGTTGCTAAGGACTGGCGCAGTTACTGACGCATGCATGTGACTCCCCTCATGCAGACCTCACATGGGTGAACACCCTTTACAACGAAACTTTTACAACGCACTACCATTACGATGCAACCAATACAATGCAAACCATTACAACGCATTGCGCTGGGGGGCGCTCTAGGATAGGGAATAGATTTAATTTACTATCCAACACCTTCCCTACTATCCACGGGGACTGGAGTTGGAATAGTAAATTAAACTATTCACTATCCAGCACCCCAAAGCGCTATGCGTTGTAATGGTATGCGTTGTAAAAACTGCGTTGTAACGGCATGCGTGGTAAAAGCATGCGTTGTAACGTCATACATCCCCTCACATGTGTTAAAGGAAACACTGTGACACAGCTAAAAATAAAATATATTACTTCCAAACAGTACCTGAACTGTTTGTAGGGCTCTACAATCACCGACACTTGGTGAAAGTTCCATCATCTGTGTATGCTGGCGAGATTCAGCTGTGTGCCGCCGCATGTCTTTTTAATCCACTATCAGACTGTGATTAATGAGATTGTTCAATACTGGTGAGTTGTAATCTTGCAGATAATCAGTGGTGGCTTGCATAGGGCGTGCTGCAGGCGGTGGGGCGGGCTGGGGAGGTGCAGGAGGGAGGGTTGTAAACTCGGACATACGACGGAACGGAGGAAAGTAATTATTAAGTTCCTCTGTTCCGTCATATGTCCGAGTTTACTACCCCCTACCCTGCCCCTCCCCTGCCCCACCACACCAATCCACAGCACGCCCTATGCGAGCCACCACTACAGATAATAGCACCTTTGAATTTTGTAGCGGTAAGGAAAGAATGTACCATTGGTCAGGGTCAAACTGGGACAGAAAATAGGCCCAGGCACCAAAGTAAGGGTAAATTAGATAGCTAAAGAAGTGGGCCTTGTTTGCAAATTGGGGTTGTTTTGAACTTGTAAAGATATGCCGCATAAATGTTTTCCAAGGCATGAAAGACTGTTTGAAATATCTGACTCTGCCACTGGTAGAGGGAGAAGCTGGAGCAACCAGCACACCAAAATCCCACACGTCAGAGAAAAAAAGTGGGACAAAACAAATTTGAAAATAGTGATAGAGACAGGACCATCAGAAGGTCAGGGCAGCTGGAGCACTTTTCCCCTAGCCCTGCATTTAATATGAGGCTCCCACACTACATTTCATTGGAGGCCCCCACACGTGTCACTACACATATTTACATAATTATTAACAGGCATGACATGCAGCTGCGGCCCGTGCAGGTTAGAGTTGCGGGGCTGGGTGGGTTGGGGATTTCGACAGACGACAACTACAGAAAATTCATTATTTATTTAATTGTCCCTCTCGGTCATCTGTTGAATCCCTCCCAACCCGGCCCTAATGTTCTTACCTGCACGGGCCTCTACTGCGGACATGTGCTTTTGTGATAAAGCTAACACTGACGCAACACAAGGTGGAACCGAAGACAGTTGTTTCCTCTTCCCCAACTTACCTGTTTACAAAAATGATGTGCTGCAACTTGGATAGGAAAACAATAAGGCCCCCGCAAACGTTGCCCCTCAGCCACACCAAAGCTTCTGCCAAGAGACTATGTTGAACAAGCCCAACCCTTCAAACCAGTGCTAAGCAAGTTTGGTAAAGAGTAGACTCCTTTTTCCTGAAGCTAATGTGACACATAACCAATTAAAGGGAAATCAAAATTTACAGCACCTTTTATAGATAAATAAGAGTGTGATAGAGGCTGCAGGACTTTTCCTCATGTATGTACAAAGACGAGCCATAAAAATCTCAGGTATTCATCCCATTTCAGGAACAATTCTATAAGAATGAGCCACTGTCCTTATTTGTTTCTTCCTGAAAATACATTTGATGAAAAATGTGTCTGTGACACATGGGAAAATGTACATTATGCACGGTAGTACCTAATACAAGTCGAGTTTCGCCCTCGTCTCACCTTCTCCATTCTGCTTTTGGTGTTAAAGCAAATTAGCTTTTATGGCATAACATAAGTAATTGTCTTTTTTAAGTAAAAAAAAAAACTAGAAGTGTATAGACTCTGGAACAGAATAAATCCACCGAGGTCAATAGGTGCAGAGCACTGTATACCTGCGTGTTTATCTCGCGAGACTTTTATTAACAAACTAATGTTGAGGGCTTGCATGTATGAGGCTTTGTGTATCCTTCATTGATCTAAGGTAGACTGTCAATCACCTCATAAAGATGATCTTCATCGTTGCCACCGGAAGAATTACTTCATTTATCTTTGAAAGTCACCTTAAATGATTTTATCCGAAAGCACAAAGTTGCTGTGTGCCAGGCACACTCATAAGTGAGGATAATGAATTATTTCATCATAAAGTTAAGGATCTGTTCTTTTTGAAACAAGCATAGTCCTTATAGGGTTGTAATTTACTTTTCATATGTGACTGTATCTCTACAGTTACTTGAGCGGGCATTCCTAATGTTCGCTTTGAGCTGTGCCCTCGTGCAGGAATTTCCACAAGGAGACATTACTATTTCTTAACCCTTTCTTAAAATGCATACGAGTTTTATACCTTTCCAAGGAAATATGTCAGGATTGGGCCTATATTATTCTGAAGCTGATACTGGAAACTTGAGACGAAATTTAATTTACTTCATGTAAATATTTTGTGCTTTCATAAAGAACCAAATATGTAAAATATTACATGTAGTTCTTAATGTAATAATGATTTGTTTGCTGGCGTTCCAAAATTAGTAATTTATAGAATTAAAACTCAATGGCAGATCAGTGGCCATGGCCCCAGTACAAGATTTCTTAAACCTGACTTTCGTTATATTACACTGCCTACTGATCCAACAGAATTCAGCTTGAATCCACTTTCTTGGGGTTGTATGACGGAACAATGCAGGGAAATACTGTGCAAGCTTTTACCACGCATTTTTTACTTCGCATTTTTTGGAACACGTATGCTTTTACAATGTATGCCTTTACCATGCAGTGTTTTTATATATATATATATATATATATATATATATATATATATATATATATATATATATATGTGTGTATTTATATATATAAACAATGATTTGGGGGGGAGACCCCCCACATCCCCAAACTTACCTTAAATACGTGGTAAAGGCATATGTTGTAAAAGCATGTGCGTTCAGAAAAATTTGCGTGGTAAAAAATGCGTGGTAAAGGTTCAAAGTTGTATAAACCTCGTTGTAAAGTAGGATTGCTATTACTTGGATATAAATCTATTTGTCTGACATGTCTGACCTACTTAAAAAAAAAACAGTAGTGTTGTTCAATAAGGTATTTCCCGTGGAGCATAGCAGCACAAAGCTTTGCAACAATGTGCGTACTATTAGAAAAGCCTGCGTATACATCACAAAATGTGCAGTGGCAAGCAAAAACCACACAACATTTAGTAAATAATCCCGTCACTTTTTAATCAATATCTTCCTGTGAATGGTGGCCAAGTTCCAAAGTTTCAAGTATGTCCCCTACATTTATGAGATTCACCTATGTACGCAAAATTGTAATTGAAAAAAAAAATTGAAATTGAGCCCCTTAGAACAGAGATATGAATATGATATTCTGGCCTCCCAGAGGAGATTAGATATGAAACGTGGGTCTCTGAGCAGATTTTATGGTTGAAACAGGTCAAGTATCTATTGATTAATAATATATGTAGGTGCTTTAAAGCTCACTGGGAGTGACTAACCTATCCAGTTTAAGCTAGAAGTGGCTATTTTTTGTTTTTGAAAATAGCAAGAGCCCCAAAATAATTGAGCAGAAAATGACTTTGAATGAACTCAGTATTAGTGTGTCACACTGCAAAAACACCTAATATTTTATTAAGATGATGGGAAAGTCAATAGCAGTGAAAAGTACCCGAAGACTGTGAGACTTTACATTCAATGTGCATGTTGGGAATTGAAGTAAACCAGGACTACGTTGAGATGTAGTAGTCCAAGCAGGCGTATAAAGCACAAAGTGACGCCGGAATGACATGCATACAGCTCACCTGTGATCAAGGCTACTTATTTAGCTGAAACGCGTAAGGACTTTGAACAAGGCTGTTTCTTAGTGAATTAAAAAGCAAGTTAATACCTGAAGTCTGGTCAGGCGCGCTTCTTTTCATCAGAATTGGTGTTTTGTTGGAGTTATATGGAGGTTGTCCGCCCCCCAGCACCCAGACCGCCCTGGAAGAGTTCCATGTTCCCTGCGGATTAATGGAGTTTGGATTGTTTAATAATATATGTAGGTGCTTTGAAGCTCACAGGGAGTGACTTCTCTATCCAGTTAAAGCCAGAAGTGGCTATTTTTTTTTGTAAAAGGCTTCTGCATTTTTATATGTATCATGTCCAAACTCCAAGCACGTGCTTATAAATATCTAATATATATCCACTCTGAGATGTAGTTGAGAAGTAAGGCTTTAATTTCGAACTACACCATAAATTACAGACAACAAGTTTTTCAAGCTTATGCCTTGAGCTTCTTCAGGGCCTGTAGGATTTTAAAGTAAAGATATGATTGTAAAATATGTCGCTCAGCTTAGGTGTGGTAAAACCCTGGCACATTGTCAACAGTAGGTGAAATTTGTGCCCAGTAAATGGTACAATAATGGTGTAAAACATACTAAAAAGTTAGGGTTATTTCTTACCCCACATTTCATGTGAAAAACTTGCAATTGCATGGTAATGGTGGTGATTTTGTATGGAGGCAGTAATTTCGGGGTGGATATACCCTCTTACCCACCCTCACTCTCCCACTCACATTACTGTCCAACTGTAATTGGGTCAAGAGGGAGCTATATTGAGGTAACTAGAAAATAATATACTTGTTGGGGGGAATTATTTAAAAAAGAATAATTAACATCCCATGTTTAATAGTTTGATCATCTTATGCTAGCAGGGTGAGCAAAATGATTCCGAATATCTTCTAAATTTCACTTAAAGACGTTTCTGCATAACTATTGGTTATTTCAAAGATCATCCTTTGCTAGTTTCTAGCACCATTTGATGCTAGTGCAGAAATAGCATGGATAACTTTGGGAGCATTCATACGACTCAATATGAAGTGAGGAAACACTGCTTAGCACAGTGCATCAAACAACACATGGGAAAGAAGCGTGCAAAGGTGCTACACTAGAGCTGCATGCTAACTTAGAGTTGCACGGTTTGTTTGCCAAGGCAAACAGCAAAGGAAGTAAGTGGCAAAACAAATGACTATTCAGAGATTGACCTTTCCAGCCTAGCTGCACTGTTCACGGGAGTTAAAAAAAAAAGAGACAGGAGATAAGGAGCAATACAGTGGTCTTGAACCATCCAATTGTTCTGTCTCCATTCAATTTTGGAAACTGTCTGCCCACCATAGGTGCCTGTGGTTGACTGGTTGCCCCTATCTGATGTCCCCCATCTACTACTTCTTCATGGTCACAGTTCAACCACAGCACTAAGACATGCGAGCTGCAGCAGCTCCCCTCTCAGGCTACCTGGCCTCTCCCCTTCTGACAGCTCCGCTCCAGCTGTCTTCTCCATGTTTTCGCTCCACAGCATGTCAGTCTGTGCAGGTGTCTGCGTGCGGCCGGTAAACATCACTTACAACTAAACTTTTACAACGCACTACCATTACAACGCGGTCATTACAACGCAAACTATTACAACGCATTGCGCTGGGGGGCGCTCTAGGATAGGGAATACGTTTAATTTACTATCCAACACCTTCCCTAGTGTCCACGGGGACTGGAGTTGGAATAGTAAATTAAACTATTCACTATCCAGCACCCAAAAGCGCTATGCGTTGTAATGGTATGCGATGTAAAAAACGCATTGTAAAGGCAGGCGTTGTAATAGCCTGCGTTGTAACGTCATACATCCCGTGCGGCCATCACCTCCCTCATCAAGGCGTCCCTCAGATAGCTTCCTATGAGGCCCTGGACACTCAATCATTATCTTCTTCAGCCTGGCGACTTCGATGGCCTCTGGGGTACCAAATAGCTGGCAAAAAGAGGCCACAATCAGCAGCAGGCGCTGCATTCTTGGGTTTCAGTCATCTATACTATACATTCACTCACTTTTAAGTTTAGGCCAGTTGAGTTGAATTCCTAGGCAAATAAGATCCTCAGTGTTTTTAAACTATTTTAACAAAAGGCTATGGACTGATTACATGGAGCTACTCCAGAAAGAAGAGGAGTCACCCCTACCTGACAACAGGGACAGAGTTGTTAAGAACCACACAAAATTTCCCTTTTATGTATCTTACATCGAAAAAGATGGGCACTTTGAAAACTACTGGCACAGAAAAACTAAAGGTCACAAACTTATAAACACATATATTGATTGAGTCCTTACAAACACAATATGATGCACAAAAAATATGTGTATTCTCCAGATATGGCGCAGTACGCCAACTCATCTCTTTAATGGTAACTTCATATTTCCACTCACATATTGTGCGATGAATACATTGTGTTCACCAAAGTGACTCCTGTTACTATTTTAAAACAAAAAAGGTTTTTTTTCTATCCTAACCTACTTGTCATAAAATTCACTTTTGGCTCCCTCCATTTCAAGCAGTGAAAATAGTTTACTTGTTCTGAAGAGACGCTGTGCATTTCCAGCACCGCTTCACTTAGTTTATACTCTGTATTTGAGCATGCGGCGTCACAGCGCCTGTAAATCAGCACCCTGGACAGCTCCCATATGCTCTCCTCGCACTTAGCAAGGCAAATTCTGCTCCTTGCTGACAACATGTCGTCTCTGTAACTGGCGTCAACCTAAATGGAACGAGGGAGGCTCGAGCCGCCTGGAAGGTGTCCAGTACGACAGCCGGGCTTCCGTGAGAAATAGTTTGCAGGTTGTTGCTTTTGAGTGAGAAACCTCCGAGAAATAACAGTAAATGGTACGGTAAGAAAAGAAACAATCAGCCGGATTCATCAAACCAAAATCCGCTTGCAAAGGGCCAGATTCTGAGAATCTGGCCCTTTGCGAGCGGTATTTTTGCATTTGGGATGCATCTTCCCAAATGCAAAAATCGCAATTTTAAAAATCGCTACATTGCAATTATTTGCATTTAAGGAATCTCAAATTGAGATTCCTTAAATGCAATGCATGAACCATTTAAAAATTGCGAATTTGCAATCTGGGGCCACTATTTCCCGCGAAGTCTAACTACGTGGTAAATAGCAAAAACTTAGAAAAATGCACTTAAGTGCATTTTTCTAAGTTGTATGTTACACACACATGTCCTTGGGACATGTGTGAGCGCAACACCAGTGTACATTACCATTTCAGGGGTGCAACAGGGTGTCCTTTGGACACCCTGGCACCCTTGAAATTGCTTCCTTATTTGCGATTCGCTAATTGCTAATCGCAAATAAGGAATGACTCCCCATTCATAGGAATGAATGGGAAAGCCATTCCTTATTTGCGATTAGCAATTAGCAAATCGCAAATAAGGAAGCAGTAGAAATCGCTAAAAATATTGCGATTTCTACATGCATCCCGTTTTGCGAGTCTTTAATAGCGAATCCTTAAAATTCGCTATTAAGGACTCGCAAAACATGAGTTTGATGAATCTGGGGGATAGAGGCCTAAATATCTGTCAAAAATATTGTTTACCAAAATAAAGCGTAATAATAGAAAATCTAAACCACAAAGCACTATTTGTGTGAGAGATATTTATTTAAGCCACAATATTTAAGTCAAACTATATTTTTGTTACTGGCAAAGTGACTTCTATATTACATTGCATGGGAAGTATAGATACGTGGATGTGGAGGTTAGAATAGTAAATAACATGAAGGGGTATTCCACATGGGAACTCTGCTCCACAGAGGGCCATGGTGTCAGACAAATATGCTTGAGGGCTGTGCAAGTGTCAGAAAGGAGAGCATGAACCCATTACTTATCTCAGAGTAGACTAGGGGGTCAAATTAGTCCTTGGAATGATGTAAGATAACTGCTTCAGAGGAAGTACGCACACTTTCTAGTACCAAAATGAGTAAACCTCAGAGCAGGATAGAATTGTACCATGCTAATCTAGCATTCAAGGGAGAGGTCCGGTGGGACGAGAATATGGAAATAAGAAAAATGAAAGGAATTATGGAAGGATGGTAAACAAGGTAGAGAAGTTTCAATCAGGCAATACAATGACACAGTTTGGAGGCAGAACGAAGGTTTGACTTCTTTAATCCGTTTCATGCAGGCTTATGGAAAGCCATAACCACCCATCTCTCTAGACCATTGCAAATGGCATGTACTTTTTGACTCTTGATGGTTTCAAGTCAAATTTGAACTATGTGCAGCTAAAATCATCAATGTCTGACCTACAGTAGTGACTTGCATATTCCACTATGAAAATACTTGGTGGCCCACTTGCTGGTCATTCAACATATCAGCTGTAGTTGTTGGACACACTAAAATTTAGCAATGAGATTTAGCATTAGTTGTTGAATTGGCAGCATCTCCTTCATGGTCCTATGTAGAATTTAAATATCTCTTCAGCTCAAATCACCTCGATTCCTTGGTCAGAGTTTTCTCTATTACACTCCTTTCAGATCTCTAAGCCTCTTGACAAATGCTTCTCTGGAGAAGTTGGATAGCAGGAGCTTCTCTATTCTGACTACTTCACTTTTTAGTTCCCTACAACCACATCTCCGATCTATCTGTAAGTTGCCGCTATTTCACACACACCTGAAAACTTGGTTATTATCATCCACATTATGCTAGGACTTATTAGGGTTGTTGCTGCTGATGTAGAGGAAATCACATTTTAATTGTAGGGGTGCATTATAATCACATATGTAGAGCACACCCACATATATATTCTCATATTAACATGAGATATTAGAATTGAGAAATGTGTTAACTTGAAATATGATATGCTTAGGTCTTTGAAAAGTAACATAGAGAATTAATGTAGAAAGTGAATGTAACTAGCAGACAACATTAACACGAAGAGCTTGTGTTGTGGAACTGACATTTATTCATGTACCAAATCCATTTATTAATTGTGTTGTTTTGCCTGTAGGTAAATGCATTAATTGAATGTGCCTTATTTTCTTATTCAAATTCATAAAGTTCATATATTGGGTTCTTATGTTATCTCAATCTTGAATGCCTGAATGCATTTTCCTGGAAACTCTTGCTTTAGAATTAATAGCTGAATTTCATGTGTGCTGTGGAATTTGTTCTCTCTCACGTTTTGTGTTGCAGGTGAAAGGAGTGTTCTTGTTAGTTAGAATAATGCCTTTGATTTACTAGACGTGGGTCCCAGGCACTCCACACCACTTGGAGTCAAGCTAGCCGGGCTGAAGAGAGGTGTTACCTCGAAACCGGTCCGGCCCTCGGATGCTTGTTTCCGTTCTGGGAAGGACATGGCTTTTGTAGTTCGGACTGGACTGTTTCCATGGGGCAACAGGGTCAGAGCTGATTTGCATATCGCCATTGTCTAACCCAGGGTGGTGTGGAGTGCAAAAAAACGATGGATTTGGGCCCAGATCTTTTGACTGGGGGAGTGTGTGACATTGATCCACATTCAGTCCATCACTTGTTGTTTTTGCAATTGCCGCCCTAAGTGCGCTGGGGATGCCCAGACGTGGGTCCCAGGCACTCCACACCACTTGGAGTCAAGCTAGCCGGGCTGAAGAGAGGTGTTACCTCGAAACCGGTCCGGTCCTCGGATGCTTGTTTCCGTTCTGGGAAGGACATGGCTTTTGTAGTTCGGACTGGACTGTTCCCATGGGGCAACAGGGTCAGAGCTGATTTGCACATCGCCATTGTCTAACCCAGGGTGGTGTGGAGTGCAAAAAAACGATGGATTTGGGCCCAGATCTTTTGACTGGGGGAGTGTGTGACATTGATCCACATTCAGTCCATCACTTGTTGTTTTTGCAATTGCCGCCCTAAGTGCGCTGGGGATGCCCAGACGTGGGTCCCAGGCACTCCACACCACTTGGAGTCAAGCTAGCCGGGCTAAAGAGAGGTGTTACCTCGAAACCGGTCCGGTCCTCGGATGCTTGTTTCCGTTCTGGGAAGGACATGGCTTTTGTAGTTCGGACTGGACTGTTCCCATGGGGCAACAGGGTCAGAGCTGATTTGCATATCGCCATTGTCTAACCCAGGGTGGTGTGGAGTGCAAAAAAACGATGGATTTGGGCCCAGATCTTTTGACTGGGGGAGTGTGTGACATTGATCCACATTCAGTCCATCACTTGTTGTTTTTGCAATTGCCGCCCTAAGTGCGCTGGGGATGCCCAGACGTGGGTCCCAGGCACTCCACACCACTTGGAGTCAAGCTAGCCGGGCTGAAGAGAGGTGTTACCTCGAAACCGGTCCGGTCCTCGGATGCTTGTTTCCGTTCTGGGAAGGACATGGCTTTTGTAGTTCGGACTGGACTGTTCCCATGGGGCAACAGGGTCAGAGCTGATTTGCATATCGCCATTGTCTAACCCAGGGTGGTGTGGAGTGCAAAAAAAACGATGGATTTGGGCCCAGATCTTTTGACTGGGGGAGTGTGTGACATTGATCCACATTCAGTCCATCACTTGTTGTTTTTGCAATTGCCGCCCTAAGTGCGCTGGGGATGCCCAGACGTGGGTCCCAGGCACTCCACACCACTTGGAGTCAAGCTAGCCGGGCTGAAGAGAGGTGTTACCTCGAAACCGGTCCGGTCCTCGGATGCTTGTTTCTGTTCTGGGAAGGACATGGCTTTTGTAGTTCGGACTGGACTGTTCCCATGGGGCAACAGGGTCAGAGCTGATTTGCATATCGCCATTGTCTAACCCAGGGTGGTGTGGAGTGCAAAAAAACGATGGATTTGGGCCCAGATCTTTTGACTGGGGGAGTGTGTGACATTGATCCACATTCAGTCCATCACTTGTTGTTTTTGCAATTGCCGCCCTAAGTGCGCTGGGGATGCCCAGACGTGGGTCCCAGGCACTCCACACCACTTGGAGTCAAGCTAGCCGGGCTGAAGAGAGGTGTTACCTCGAAACCGGTCCGGTCCTCGGATGCTTGTTTCCGTTCTGGGAAGGACATGGCTTTTGTAGTTCGGACTGGACTGTTCCCATGGGGCAACAGGGTCAGAGCTGATTTGCATATCGCCATTGTCTAACCCAGGGTGGTGTGGAGTGCAAAAAAACGATGGATTTGGGCCCAGATCTTTTGACTGGGGGAGTGTGTGACATTGATCCACATTCAGTCCATCACTTGTTGTTTTTGCAATTGCCGCCCAAGTGCGCTGGGGATGCCCAGACGTGGGTCCCAGGCACTCCACACCACTTGGAGTCAAGCTAGCCGGGCTGAAGAGAGGTGTTACCTCAAAACCGGTCCGGTCCTCGGATGCTTGTTTCCGTTCTGGGAAGGACATGGCTTTTGTAGTTCGGACTGGACTGTTCCCATGGGGCAACAGGGTCAGAGCTGATTTGCATATCGCCATTGTCTAACCCAGGGTGGTGTGGAGTGCAAAAAAACGATGGATTTGGGCCCAGATCTTTTGACTGGGGGAGTGTGTGACATTGATCCACATTCAGTCCATCACTTGTTGTTTTTGATTTACTAGTCAGGCAAGGAGATAAAAAGTTACAATTGCATAGCCTGAGTCCATAAAGGAAGGTTGTTGTGCTTCACACAAGAGAAAGCCTGGAAACCAAGGACAAACTGTTGAGAGAAGAACACAGTTTTCCCATGGAAAACTACCTTTGAGACTATACTCAGAGCAGATGACATGACCCGCAAAGACTCTTGGGAAAGATACCTGAAATAATGTGATGTTGTGAGTAGGTAAATTGCCCACTTCTTCTTCCTTTGTCTTTGGGGAGAGATCATCCTCGAACAAGCTCTGTCTTGATAGCTTTATCCTACTGACCCATCGATGATGTAGGGAACTCTTAGGAAAGCCTCACCTGCTGACACCAATTATTCCTTTCTGAAGATGCTTAAGTAGGGAAGTCACTTTAGTGTTAGTATAGGGATAGATTAATGCTTTTTACTCATCAACCCTCGATTCAGGGAAATTTGGACTCATGCTTTCTGATCCTCGGCATCCTGCTTCCTGAATTAATTGTTTTTCATATGCTACATCGTCTAAATTGAATATGCAGATTTGGCTTTATGCTGATTCGATATATTTCTACACACTTATCTTGAGGTGTCTTTATGTTCAGTTATTCTTGGCATTGTAATAAATCAACTAACCTTACGTAGTAGTCTGTGGGTACTATGTGTCCAAAGGATTTCTCGTTGATTTGATTGGCTTCAATAACACATTTTCTCCCCCTTCGCTTCCATGCTGCTAAAAAGAACCATCGGATTGTGCCTCTCGAATAGGTCCTGAATTTAGGTTCCTGGCCCTTTCTCTGCTCTTCTTCATGCTAGTGCCATATAGCCCTCTTTGGTGGGATGTATGACATTACAACGCATGCTTTTACCACGCATGCCTTTACAACGCGGTATTTACAACGAATGCCTTTACAACGCATAGCGCTTTGGGGTGCTAGATAGTGAATAGTTTAATTTACTATTCCAACTCCAGTCCCCGTGGATAGTAGGGAAGGTGTTGGATAGTAAATTAAATCTATTCCCTATCCTAGAGCGCCCCCCAGCGCAATGCGTTGTAATGTTTTGCGTTGTAAAAGTTGCGTCGTAAAGTCACTGCGTGGTAAAAGTTGCATTGTAAAGGATGTTTCCCCTTCGGTGTGAATGCTTCTCAAACATCCTATTCCGTAATATATCATGGCAAATAACATCTTGCAATCTACTGCATTTTCTCAATTGGATTGGGGGTCATGTTTAGAGGTATCAGTCATCACTTTAAGTTTCCCTGTGGACTAGTCAGTTTTAGTGTGATCTTCTTTCCTTTTTCCTGTTGAAGTTCTTCTGTATTATGTACCTGGTACCCAACGCTAGCAGAACATCACTTTCCCATTGGAATCAATTATAGAAAGACAGGAGCAGACACTGGTGCAGTTGTGAGTGTAGAGATTAGAGACACAATAGAGAATGCATCGAACTGCATTGCAATAGGTGCATAGGACCTATAAGATATTTAATGCAATGCAGTATGCTGGTTTTATACTCTTTGTACCTACATTTAATTCAATGATGTAATAGATGAAAGTATTCCAATATGGAGCTTGTAATGGGTAAGGAAGTTAATATTTTTGACATGGGGAATGCAGAAATGTAGGTGATGGAGCATTGGAGGCTCAGGACATCTTAGAAGCATGTTAAAGGTTAATGTCTTGGGGTAATAGAGATGCTGGGCATGAAACGCATTGCAATGTGTGAGGTACTCACTGTCAGGATATTTCTACATGGATTTGTGGGTGAGTTACTGATTAACTTCTAATGCAGTTTTAGACCTGCAATCTACGTCTTTTAGTAGTCTACACTGCAAAGCTATAAAATCACATTTTAAACTTTAAATCCCCCAAAATGTCCACATATTCATTCTTTCTGACTGTTAGACCTGGCATCTTTGGCGTGGTTTCCCCCTATCTTTTTGCCTCTACCTCCTGTATTTTTGATGCTGTGCTGGATTTCGTTTTTGCTGGTTAAGATGCTTTGGGCACTTTGCCACTGCTGTTCAGTGTCAAAGTGCAAGTGCTCCCCATGTAACTTGATATTGTGATTGGTTATCCATGATTGGCATATTTGTGTCACCAAGAAGTCCCTAGTAAAGTGCACTGAGTGTGCCAGGGCTGGTAATAACAAATGCTACTAGTGGGCCTGCAGCACTGATTGTGCCACCCACATGAGTAGCCCTAAAATGCTGTCTCAGGCCTGCCACCACAGTGCCTGTGTGCAGTCTGTGAACTGCCATGTCTTCCTGGGCAGTAACCCTTCCCTTTCTGTGCACATTGGTCACCTCTATGGAAGTCCCAAGGTACCCCCTTGGGCAGGGTGCAGTGTATGTGAAAGGTAGAGCATGTACTTGTGCAGTTGACATGCACTGGTATTGAATTACAGCAATTTTCGTATTTCACTATTGTAAGGCTATCTTACCCTATAGGCTATCATGGGGAATGCTGGCTACAGTGGGTACCAGCATATCTTCCCATAGGAGCAAGATAGGATATAAAAGACTGGTATCCCTGATCTCAGAATTTAATAACACATCTTTTAGGAAAGGTTGTTTTTAAATCCTGTGTTTGAGAACAGCACTTTTAGAAAGTTGTTGTTCTCTTGTCTGACCTTTCTGTGTGCCTTGGCTTGTTTGTGAATTGACTGTCTGGTTTGTGAGTGACAGGGGCTGGGTGGCTCCCAGAGTCTGAGTGGGCCATCCATGGGCTGAATAGCTCCATCTGCATCTTGAGTGGTGGGAGGGGATAGCACCTGGGCCTGAATAGGGCTGTGCCTGCCTTCCACAATGCTGGCTCCACCTCCTGCTGGGCGGCTGACGACCCTGCCCCTCTCCCTGAAAGGAAAGGAGAAGCCAGGAAAACAAAGTGCTCAAGGAACACCCAGAACTTGTTCAGAGCGGGCCCAGAGCCCCCCTGCACAAAGGGATCAAAGGCTTTTAGGGGTATAAGTACAGGACCCCTGACTAGAGAAAATTAGATCATGCTGGAATCAAGAAGGAACCTCTGCCAAAGAGCAAGCTGAAACTGAAGAATGAAGACTGTCCTGCTGTTGCTCTGCTGGACTGACCTGCTGTTGCTTTGCTGCCGAGGAAAAGGGAAGGACTTTGCTTTTGGTGCTGTGTCCCCTTGCTTGAAGGAATCTCCAAGGGCCTGAGAAGAGCTGGCTCTCTGTTAAGAAGGCCCAGGAACAAAATGACTTCACCCCCCAGCTTCCCTGAACTCTGCTGAGAGAGTTCTGTCCTTCCTAGAGTGCTTGGGCCAGTTGTGGTGCCTCTGGAAGTTGTACCTGTGTTGGGAAGCTGTAAACTAAGTTTTTAAAGACTTTCTGCAAGTTTTGTCGCATCGCTCACTTGCGGAGCACATCCCCGACAGTGCAAGGAAATTCCCGCCGCTGCAAAGGCCGAGATCGTCGCAGCGCCTGTTGCCGCTGCCAGAGTCATCGCATCCTTCGTTTGCGGGACGCACAAGACAGGTGCGGAAAGATTACCATCGCTGCGAGTGTTGTTGCAGAGCCTTTCGTGGCTGGGTGAGATCGTCGCACCGCTTGCTTACGGACCACATCACATCGCTGCGAGTGTCTTCGCAGAGCCATCGAGAAGCAGCGAGAGGAAGATCACCGCTGGTCTGCGCATCGTCGCCCCGGAGATCGTCGCAACTCAAAAGATCATCGCATCGTGCCTTTGCAAGCTTCTTTCACTACGGAACCTCCGCACCGGAATCCATACAAGGTATCGCATCCCTTCCCATACAGACCGGCGTCACCGTATCACGCCCGCTACATCCAGCAGGGCTGTCGCAACGCCTCCCCAGGGTCTCAGGAGTGACGCATTGCTAGTTTTCCACCGCACCTGCTTCTGTTTTGGAACTTTGTCGCATTTAAAGATACTGTTAGCTAAACGTGATGCAACTGTGAACTTTTCACGCAACTGTAGATTATTTTATCGCAACTTCAAGAACTCTTTTGCATCCATATTCTTGAGCTGTGTATGTTGGATTTTTGTCGTTTTGGTCTTGTGTAATTTAGATTAAATACCTTTATTTTTCTAAACTGTTGAGGATTCAGTTTGTGGTGTTTTCTTTCTGTTACTGTGAGTGTTGGTACAAATACTTTACACATTGCCTTTGATAAGCCTTGACTGCTCATGCTAAGCTACCCAGGGGGTGAGCAGAGGTTATCTAAGAGTGTTTCCTCCTTACCCTGACTAGAAGCAAGGGTCCCTATTTCGACAGTGGTACCTACCTCTGCCAACTAGAGACCCCCAGTTCTAACACTGACCAATGAGGAAACCAAAATAATCTTTTGGATTGGGAAAATTAGGCGGGAGGGCTACAAGTTGATTGACACCGTATCAGGGAAGAATGCAGCATGGATTGTGAAAATACTACATTCATAGGCTTACAGTGTTTAAGAATTTGGGTTGTTGGTTGACTGGGGTGCAAGCCCTAGTCAAGCAGCAAGCACAATCCCCATCAGGGTAAGGCACAAAAAAATCAAAAATGAATCAGTGGTGAACACTCTGGTAGCCTGGCACAAAGCAGTCAGGCTTCATTTAGAGGCAATGTGTAAAGCATATATGCAAAACTTCATACAGTAAAACAGTAAAAACTCCAAACAATAAAGGCCCACAGCATGTTAACAGAGCTTAGTTTAGTACATAAAACTAGACAAAAATCCAATTAGTAGAGCCGGAGATTTAGGGCCATATGTATCATACTTCCGTTTTGCGAATTCCAAATAGCGAATTTTAAGGAATCGCTATTTGGAATTCGCAAAACGGTGTGTATGTACAAAATCGCTATATAATAGCGATTCCTTACCATTCCTAATTTGCGATTAGCTAATTGCTAATCGCAATTTACCCATTCATTTCTCTGGGCCAGGAGGCCCATAGGAATGAAGGGGCAATTTGCGATTAGCAATTTGCTAATCGCAAATTAGGAATTTTTCCTAGGGTGCAGGGGTGTCTCAAGAACACCCTGCTGCACCCCTGAAAAAGACATTTGGGGGCATATGGCGCACATACATGCCCTAAGCGCATGTATGGGCGTCATATGGCACCTTTTGTTTTTTGGAAAAAAGCTTTTTGAAAAGAATTCGCAAATTACCACCAACTAGAAGTTGGTGGTAATTTGCGATTCCTTAATGGCATTTTTTGAATATTTTTTGTTTGATACATTGCATTTAAGGAATCGCAAAATCTGCGATTCCTTAAGTGCAATCGCAAAATAAGGAATAGCAAATTTAGCTATTCCTTATTTTGCATCAAACATGTTTGATAAATACCATTTGTCTAATTAGCATTCGCAAAGGCCGAAATTCGCAGAATTTCGGCCTTTGCGAATGCTAATTAGCTTGATACATATGGCCCATAGGATTTTAAAGCTTCTTGAGAAAATAGCACCAAAAGTTGTAAAGCCCCAACTGTGTGTATCTGGTTGTGCCGGACCAGGACAAAGTCACAAGTTCAGGCCAACCGCAATGGATTGCGGGCCAGCTACAGGGACCCATTTAGACCTGTTGAAAGAGGACCTTCAATCCTGGTTTATGGAGCTTTGTGTGGACCCGCATTGAAGATTCATTGCACAACTAGATCTGTGCGTCAGTTCCAAGATGTGGCAGAGCAAGGCCTCCCATCATTGTTGAGGAGCCCATCGATAGGGCTGCTCTCTCTTTGCCAGCATTTCCCGCAGTTGTTGCAGTTCCCTGTTGCTGGGGTGGGACTCGGTCCCCCAGCATCCTTCAGCCTGAAAGGAGGGACAACGAAGCCACGCACACAGAAAACATTGCAGTAGTCATGCAGCACATGCGTGCGCCTGGTCAGAGACCGGGACCATCTAGTAGTCATGCAGCACATGCGTGCGCCTGGTCAGAGACCGGGACCATCTTTACCAGTCCTCGACAGGAAGAGGCCATGCTGGGCCTTCTCTCTTTCATGTCTTCACTATGAACATGCAACCCCTATTTTAAACTATTATATTCTACCCTTTTTGTTTTGCTGCACATGGGAGCCGGGCCTGTCCTGTAATGGCCAAACGGAAAGCAGGAGACTCTGCAATACTTGAAATTAATGTCAAGAAATCCAAGAAGCCAGCAAACAAAAATCCTTAGTCCCCTCTAACAAATACCAACACGCTGGCAGATATTGATTCATTAATTGAAGCCGTGGAGTCCCTTTTGAATACTAGAGCTAAAAAAGGACAAATTACCAAGGGTTCCTGATGAGTTTAAAAAAGCCAAACAAGTGCTTGCCCCTGGTGAGGGTGCCATTGCTCATTTCACAAGTAACCCTGCACCAGATCAACATGAGGCCATAGAGCTTTGCCTTTACTCAGTCCATTGAAACACTGTTCTGAGCCATTTAACTCAGTTTCATGTCCGCTATTTCCTGAAATTTACATTGTTTGTAATGTTCCCTGTCATAATCGATTTGACCCACTGACAACTATGGCCGACATTGGAGGGACACCTACACACAATGAGCTACCATACATAAACAACTATGAACAAACTACTAAAGTGACACATAGTGAAAGACTCTAAACTGGACCATCTTTGTAGACTAAATCCCTCCTTGCTTGCTCAAGTTACTATCATACAGACTAAGTCACATTGTTGTTGTTATGTCCATGTCCGTAGTACAAAAACTTCTGGGACTCACCTGAAGTACCAACAAGGCCCCAATCCCAACTCCATAGCAACAGATACCAAAAGCACAGTCCAGAGACCGGCTACTGCAGTGACATTGCATCAGGCCCATTTAGCCAAAACAGAGGTGGCAACCAGACTATCTCAAAGCACTTTTAATTTAATTCCTTTCACAAGGTCCCATACACAACACACATTTAGCAGTTAAACTACTGAAGCATCACTCGCCGATCATAATAAGGGACTGAAGAGTCCAAGCTAACAGGAAAACCTTTTGTCCATCGGCTACCTCAAGTGAATCCACTCTCCATCCTTCAAATTAATATCCATTGAAAACTCCATCATACCCAGTCCAAGTGAACACAGGAACTAATTCCAGATACACAATTTATATGACCCAGATACCGAAATTGAAGCCAGGATCCTTTGAGGACACTTAGACTTTAATTAACAAAGTGATCCACTGACTTAGGGTGAAGCAGAACTGTCTTTCTGTGATTAGACCTCATATTACACATGCTAGAAGGTGCTCACTTGATACATCTCCTCATGATTACATTTTGATTACACAGTGTCTTAGCCAGTTGGCGGTAATTCTTATAAAGTTTGAACTGCAGACATGTTATCTTCTGGGGGTAACCCACTGGGAATGAGGCTGAAAGCATTTCCTCCGTCTGTTAGTATCCCAGAAGGTCCTATTGCGTACCCCTCCAACCTAATCCAAGAGGGCAATGTCACTCCTATGCTCACTGTCACATCAAACTTGAAAGCAGTTGACTGACTGAGTATCTAGGACCCAATGAACCACTGCTCTCTCAATGAGAATGCGTTATGCTACTCAACTAGTGTTACTGCCACAGTGTCTAATGATGGTAATAGAAACTCTATTCTGGCCGATTCAGGTTGTATTGTGAGGGAAACATCCTTTACAACGCAACTTTTACCACGCAGTGCTATTACAACGCAGGTTTTACAACGAAAACCATTACAACGCATTGCGCTGGGGGCGCTCTAGGATATAGAATAGATTTAATTTACTATCCAACACCTTCCCTAGTGTCCACGGGGACTGGAGTTTAATAGTAAATTAAACTATTCACTATCCAGCACCCCAAAGCGCTATGCGTTATAATGGTATGCGTTGTAAAAACTGCGTTGTAACAGCATGCGTGGTAAAAGCATGCGTTGTAATGTCATACATCCGTATTGTGAATGTAGATGGCATTGTGGCAAAATGTTGTGCAGTAGAAACTACACTTGTCCCGTCATGTATGGGTAGTATTGACAAAATCCCTGATAGTTATAGACACAGGATACTTTTGAGTATGGCGGATGACAATATTAGCACAAATACAGAAGAAATTCCCTGTTTACCTAGTACTTTAGATCTTAAGGAAAACATGGACTACTATCCTTATTCCTGTTTTAAAGCTCAAGGAACGTGGTAATTAGTATAGGGGATTTGGCGCCTACGGTTGATTTGCACGAACACTAACACATTTGCATTTTGCACTAACACATCCAGGAGCGTGATGTAACCACCGTCAGTGGTTACATCACGCTCCTGGAGGTGTCTGCGGTACTCTGCGGGCCGGTTATGAGATTATGATAATCAACACATTGGAAACTTGGATTTGAAAGTGGAAAGAAACGTATTGCTGGACGATTGCGTTACAAATTGGAACCCCTTTGTGAGTCGGAAGTATCACCACATTTACAATATCACACTTGGACAATATAGCCTTGAGGAAGTCGCAGGATCACGCCCCGAACGCGACGAAACACGTGTTGGTTGTGGCTGAAATCAACAGAATAAAGCACGGGATAAAAAAAGAGAATCTAAAGAAATTGTGTATATTTTGTCTTGTGAATCACTATATTTGCTCGCTCATGAATTGGGAAACCTTGTCTAAATTATAACGTGTGCTTGGGAGTTCATTTATTCCTGTATTAGCCTACTATCTTGGAACCTGGCAGGAATATTGTCAAAACTGGTTGATTCTGATTGGGTGTCGAATATCGGTGACCATGATGTTTGCATGTTCCAAGAGACATGGGCTACCAAGAAAGTGTTTATAGATGGGTTTACTACTTTTAGTGTGGAAGCAAAAACCACCGACCATTTTGGGAGCGCAATTGGGGGCCTCTTGATTTAATTAGGAATAATCTTTTTAGTGCACATACTCTACTGCTGATAAATTGTCCCGACCTAATGGGGATTACTAACACTCTTCCCACAGGGCTCAGCCTGGCTTTTATAAATATCTATGTAAGAACGACCCAGGAGTAAAAAATCTACTTTATCCATTTTGGAAGAGGTTCTAACCTCCTTACACTCAAACACAAAACTAGTACTGGCTCCTCTTATCTTAATGAGATTATAGAGAAGGAAGATAGAATATGGGGTATTCCATCACTAACAGGGAAACCTAGGAAGATCCTTTGGCTACTGCTCTTAAACTGAGCTTCTATAACAGTTGGGAGAGGCCTAAGGGCATGTACTGGACGCACTATTTCTGATCCAGATAGAACTCCTATTTTCAGGAGAGGATCTAACGCCAGCGTTATTGATTTTGTCATCCTAGATGTGAGATTATGGCCACTTCTGGTCGATATTAAAGTGGACTTGTGTTCAGATAGTGAACATAACTCCCTGAACGTAATTTTAACTGGGGATTCCCTGAAAAAGAAAATGAGTGTATGTCACTCTAACTAACAATCGTCGTTATGTTCCATGGCCAAATACTTTATCTTATCAAAAAAATGTGTTGCCTTTTTATCAAACTATGTAGGGTCTAGTGAAGCAGATATTCTAATCTTAAGCATGCATAGCCTGCTGTTCAAAGAGATGCAAAAAATATTTTACAAAGATTTGGCCCATACGAAACCAAACATGGGTAAAGTGATAAGATGGGACTATCATGCCTGTAGACTGGGAAAGAGTTCCTTAAGATCGGATGTCCTGGATGGTTACAGGATTGTAATAGTCAAACCCAGACATACTGATAAGCTTCCCTAAGCCTAGCAAAAAAGAATTGAGATGAAAGATTTTGGCACGATATTCTAGCCGCTGTTAAAAACAAATGATAACCGGACCTTTTGGCACACAGTAGCCCAATCCAGGTCAGATAAAGTAAAAACTTACCACTACCATATTTCGTCTGAAAAATGGGTGTCACATTTCTCTGATCTTTATGAGGCATAACACCCTAACAAGTTGTTGCTGAGTAGTGATCAGATGACAGCCACTGAGACATTCTTTTTAGATGATACATAAGTTGCAGATCAGGTTGTCTTCAGTTTTGAAGATACAGCTGGAGCCATTGATTCTTTACAATCTGCTAAGGCACTAGGCCCGGATAAAATTCCTGGAGATCTGTAGAACTCAGAGTCCCAGGTCTGAACAATTTATTTCAACACTGTCAAATGCAGTAGCATCCGGGGAGAGATACTGGAATCTTGGAGAGAAGCAGAAATTATAACAATATACAAAAAGGGTGATTCATGTGCCCCCACAAACTACAGACAACCAGTTTAATTGACAATGCGCAGAAGATCTTTGTAAAAGAAGTACCAGCGAAATGGTTAGATTCGGTGGATTCCAACAACATCATGTCCCCCCTTCAAGCCAGCTTCTAACCAAAGATTACCACTTCTGATCAAATGTTTAGATTCACCACATTGTATTGGAAATACGTTTTACTACTTCACCAAATGCTTTAGGTGACTGATCTTATTCCACATACCAACTTGTGGCATGTTCTGTCAAATATAGGTGTTCCCAGGAATCTGATCCAGCTTATGACGCAACTCCATAACAATAACTTTGCCCAGGTTCGCTGTGGTCCAAGGGGTGAACTAAAGGAACGCATCCCAATTGAGCATCGTTGGTACTAAGGGCTCATTCTTGCGCTAACTCTATTCACCCTTTACATGAATGATGTAGTGGATATACTGGTGAACTGTAGAAATGACTTCCCCACTTTGAGCAACAAAAAGGTTCCTATCCTTCTATTTGCAGATGACTCCCTCCTTATCTTCAAGACGCCCATGGGGCTCCAGCTCCTAATTGATAAAATCCTAGATTTTTGTATGTCTATGGGCTTGGAGCTCAAAGTAAATAGACCAAATATATGTTGCTTGGAAAGGGAGTGGTCAAAAATTCTGGTATTTGTGTTTGCGGTGAAGCCCTAGAGGGGTGCAGAGTTCTGATTATCTAGAGGTAAAATAATGGAGAACTTTAAATGGGCAAGATAACTTAGTAGAAGGATGCTGCTAATTGAACACAGATCAAACACTATTATCAGATTCCATAAGCAAATGATCTCGTGTTCAGTCTCATCGGCCCTTGAGGTATACCATGCTAAGTCACAAGGTGCAGCGCTTTATGGCGCTAATATCTGAGGATGCACCGATGTTTCTTTACTATCTACTGCTGAAAATAAATTTGCGAGACAGGAAGTCTCTGCTCCAATCAGTTCCTCTCTTACTCCACTTTATTTTGAAATAGGACTAAAAAGAAATGCAGATTTGGCTGCACTTAGACCGCTAGTAGGTTGGGTCCGCCTATGACTTACAACTAAATTAGGAGACTGTAGAGATTCTCTCATAGATCTATTAAATGATGCGGGACCAAGACAGCACCCTGGGTTAAATTTGTTTCTGACTGGATGAGAAGTCTGGGATTGCAAAAACTGTAGGGTGACCCGAATACTATTTGTAAATCTGATCTCACAGTCCTGAAATCATGTTATTGGGTATATATTCAAGAGGGCTATGTAAACAATAAGTTACATGGGACCCTGACCAACAGGTATTTAGAAATAAAGATGCATATTTACAATAAGTGGCGCATCCCTGCATATCAGCAGGGATGCACCACTTATTGTGCGGCATGCCTCCGCCACAATGGATGCGCCGCATTTACAATGCGGCGCACCATGAGGCAAAAACGGCACAGATGCGTGACGCATCTGTGCCGTAAAAGTGGTGCATTGCTGGAGTTGCATCGCAAGTGCGACACAGCTCCAGCAAGGCTCTAGGGTGCCCTATCCTTCAAATGCTGCGTCAATCCTTACGCCTGCTTCAAGCAGGTGCAGGTTTTTTTCACAGCATTGGCCTAAAAGTGACTGAGTGAAATCTTGTAGATTTCACTCAGCCACCTTTAGGAGGCGTTCCTGCGCAGGAACGTCCCCCCTGCGCAGGAATGCCTCCTTATGGCGCAGGGCTTTACAACGTGACGCATCTCCCAGATGCGTCACGTTGTTAATACCCCGCACCATGGTGCATCTTTTGCGCTGCCGCTGCGTCACAAAAGTGACGCAACGGCGGCGCAAAAGAGGCGCAAGGGGCTTGTAAATCTGCCCCAAAGTTCTTTCCATTCTTTGAGCAATTTTTCGACTCGCCGCCTCCACCCTTATCCAAAAGTTTGTATATACACTTTCGACTTGGTAGCCTTCCATTAAGATCCTGTACTAATAAATGGAGCAAGGATCCAGTTTCTAGTATTTTCCGGGCCTGTGGCTTGGATAGTGAAAATGAGACTCACATAATGTTCGTCTGCCTGGAATATTATAGTCCTGTCGCAAATGGATCCACCCAATATTTCGGGACCTGGGTTTAACCCGATATCTTGTGGCACATAGAACTTTAAAAAGTGATGCCTCTCCCGTAATTGTTTTTGCTATTAGTACATTTCTACAAGTGGTCTGGTACAAGCAAAGTAAAATTATATCAGCAGTAGTTTAGCAAGCAATATACATTGTGATCACTATCTAATTTTAATTAATGCCCGATTTTCAATCTGTTTAAACTTTTAGGAGATTTGAGAAGAAATTGTGGTTCTTATTCTGCTTCTTTGCACATACCCTACAGCCGTTTTTGCACTGATTGTATATAGGGATGAATTTGTGTTGATAATGCATTTATTTCATGAGTGAGTTGACACAGTAAAATTGATTAGGAAATTTGCTGTTTTTAACTTCGATTTTAAAAATGTGTTATATTGGCATTGTACTGTGTATGTATACTTTGATGGTGCATGGAACCTGAATAAATTACTTCTACTACTACTACTAGTACCACTACTACTACAGCAGCTTGCAATGCGAAGTCCAGCATTGAGGATGGGGCGCACGGTGAGGACGATGCTGTGGTTATGAAGAGCTGCGAGGCTGCACTGTGGAGTCCAGGGTAGTAGAGGCTGCTGTCATTGAGGAATGCAACAGCCTGTGCTGAGGATGCGTCATGCAGTGGCAGTTTCTAATGCAATGTGCAGTGGTGATGCAGGTCTTTGCGATGGATCCAATTCATGCAGTAGCGGAGATGCATCGGTTCTACTCAGGGTTGCGCGGCGCAGCAAAGAAAATGCATCAGTTCCGCTGGTTCCAGAGACCCTGGTAAGCACCTAAAGCTCACTTTAAAGAGTCCGGGACTGGGGTGGCACCTCTTAGCAGGGTAGACTTATAGATGGCAGAGTCCAGGTGCAGATGCAAGGTTGTTGGAAGCCTGTTATGTCCCGGAGGCTTCAGATCAAGAGGCCAGCCAACTAGCCATTAGAGTCACTCTGGGTTCTGGGTTCAAGAGATGTAGGTCCATTACTTCTCACCCAGGCAAGAGGATAGCAGTCAGCACAGCAAAGCAGGGGTCCAGGAGAGTGTAGTCCTGCAGAAAGGCAGCCCTTCAATAGCACAGCAGTCCTTCTTCCTGGAAGAGTATCCACAGGTCCAGAAGTGTTCTGAAGAGTTGGTGTCTGAGGTCCAGTATTTATAAGCAGTTGTGCCTTTAAAGTGGAGGATATTTTTTCAGAGGTTTCCCTTTGAAGTCCTCAGGCATCTTGCCTTCCCTGTCCCAGCTCCAGACCAACTAAATGGGGTATGCAGCCCTTTATGAGGAGGCAGAACACAGCCTATTCAGGTACAAGTGGGGCTGCGTCCAACTCCTCCCTCCCACCCTGCCAGTGATGGCCATCCAGGCATATCTAAGTTCCCTATTATGTGTGGCTGTCAAGTAAGAATACTCAAAGCCCAACTGTCAGCTACACCTAGTCATGTGACCGGAGCCAGGCTACAGACACTAAGGGGCTTATTTACAAGCCCATTGCACCGCAGTGCAGCACTTTTATTGACACACCGGCAGCACAATGGGCTTACAAGCCCATGTAAAGTAACCCTGCAAAACAGTTCACAACCTTGAAATATGTTTCCCTTTCACGCATAAAATCTGCCATGGGTGTTGCTGTAGGTGTTCCCACGCAACATCCGTGGAACTTGACGCTTCCCAGATTTACAAAACAAATTTAACTTGGGAAAGTGTCAGGATCCTACGCCTCCCCAGGGGAGGTGAAAGGAGGCGCTATGAGGAGAACTGCTTTTATTTTTCCTTGTCTTTCTTCTTTTTATGCTTGCTGCATTCTGCAGCATGCATAGAAAGAGGAAATTGTCTTTAATTATTGTTTTTGTGCAGGAAGGCGTCCCTGCCTGTACAAAAACAATCATCCCCTCAGCACAGGCACCCTTGCAAAATGGCACAACACAAGGGCGCTTGCACTGGCACACAGCTGCTGTTTGTGCGCTGGCACAGGGGAGAAGGACAGGAATGATTTGTATCTTGTACTCCTGCCCTTTTATTTTGATACAGGAAGTCTTGCTGTGCTACCATGCGTTCAAATATTGTAAGAGGCCCTAAATGGCTATGGCAAGAAAATGGCAATTTTCTAAAAATTTCATTTTTAGAATCACAATTTAAAATCCGATTTCACCATCAGTTAGGATTTTAAATTGTGATTCTAGAGACCCCAAACATGAACTGGTTATCCCTACCCATGTGGAAATTACGCTTATAAAATAATACTAATAAGACAACTCTAATGTTATCCTGTGGGACAGATAGGCTTTGCAGTAGGGAACAATTAATTTAAGGGTTTTTTACTACCAGGACATGTAAAAATTACAAGTACTTACAAGTCCTCTGGGCTGTCCAGTGCCTAACCTAGGGGCGACTTATATGAATTAAAAATGATGGTTTGGGCCTGGCAAAAGGTTTATTTTGCCAGATCGAAATGGCAGTTTAAAACTGCACACCAAGGCTACTTGAATGGGTGGCACGACCAGTGCTTACAGGCCCTGGCACACGTAATGCCACTTTTCTAGACTCTAGCAAGTAAATTAAATATGCAAATTGGGGATCAGCGAATATTACCACATTTTAAGGAGTGCACGCATGCACTTTAGCATCCTAAGGCCAGCAAAAACAAGATTGGAAAAATGAAGGCGGAAGGCAAAATGTTTGGGGAAGACCAGCCTATGACTGACAGGTCTAACAAAGTGCAAGTTTTAAAGAATTTCTTTAGGTTGCTCCTGCAATCTTTAAGTGACAGAGCATAGCAAAGAAATGACTGTGTTGGTGAATTGGTTAAAAGCAGAAGCCATTACGGGAAAAGTAAAGGCTTCCTTTTTCCTTCAGACCATCATCCTCATTGGTTGCAATCTGTGTGTTTCTCCAGATATCAACCTGAAAGCATTGAGGGCCAAGCGACCCTAGCCTCATGCAGCCAATTTGCCACTGCAGTGAGAAGCACAGTCTACAGTCTCACATCAAGAGGTGAAACACTGCTCAGAGCTCATTGTTGTTAAGGGCTATACGTCTTTGCCGACTATGCATGAGTAATGAAGTGAAATCCACACATGGATACATGTAACCTGTTCCGTGTGTTTACCGTCTCAATGTTTATGTGCTGCTGGGTGCATTAATTGTTTTTGATTATACAAAGTTTGTCGATCGATGTATATCAATGTAATTTGTGTGCACATCTTGCCTAATCTCTGTGTTAGCTGTGTAGTTGTTTAGAGAAACAATAATTTCTGCTTTATTTTGAGATGCATGTCAGTTACCACCTTGACCTTCAGGTTCTACAGCTCTTCTTCCAAGACACTAAAACACCCTAAAGCATTGAAACAAATTTACCATACCTTTTACCCTACTCAAACATATCTGCTACTTACCACAGCACTGACTTTGTGCTAGACCTGGTTCTAAATCTAAGACTATGGCACAGCACCAAGCCCATGAGAGATTACAAAAACAACTTTCCTTTTGCTTTGGTCATATCAACCACCAGGATAGCCAGTTCTACATCAATTCAATTTTTACAAATAAGTCGTTTATCGTGTGGTTAATTTAAATCGGTACAAAACTAAACACAAAGAATGCATGTAGGCATTAGTACTAACCATCTGCTATAACCGCTATCACATTAAAAAACATAAAATGCAATAAATGTTTACAAACTCATATATCTAATCATGAATTGTGCGTCAGACAATCTCTGCTCCAAGGATTATATTGTTAATTGTGTCGCCTTGAAATGAAGTATGCATCATGCTTGCCTGAGACATGTTTGGAGCCGTAAACACATGCTTTGCTGTCTGTTGCAGACAGCACTGCATGCCCTACTCCACTGAGTCAACCCTTGCTCACGATTAGACAGTTTTGTGGTCAATCTCAGTTGCCTAGCATTTATTGGTGGCTTTCCTCCTTATTCTGTTTTTGACGTGTCCATATCACTTTTTGGTTTCACCATTGATAGGTTTATCATTCTCTGTAGACATCTCCAGAGATAGGCAGGGTGGCTGGCTTATACCGAGGGTGGTGAGGTGGGGTGGACACGCAACAAATAAATAAATACATTGACTTACCTTAGCAGCGTGACGTCCTCCTCCCTCGGGTGTCTTCATGAAGCTCTAGATGCAGGAAACTAAACTACCCAAGCTGATTCATGAAAATACTTGGCATATTGTAAGTAGGTTGGTTATCAAGTGCCCTGGAGTCCTTACCAAGTAATACATCTGCACCTTCATTCCACTAGGAGCCAAGATCCCTGTTGCAACACTTAACTCTCATGGTAGTGAGGCAGAAGAATGAAAGACCTACTCAGAAAGAGTGGTGTCGGCTAGTACCCGAGGCTGCAGATATGCAGCAAACAACACACAATAACTCCTTGTATATTCAATGCTTTTACTTATAAAAAGGGAATGCACTTTATTATGTACACACTACTCAATACTATGCATTAATTTACAAATGTACGATTGATGGTAGGTGAAAATTACTACGGTGGCACCCTCCTAACAGTACCCTCCTCTAGCCAGCCTTGAAACCTATACCTGTAATACGAACCCTGAAACCCATAACCTTAATATGTTAGTCAAAATAATAGGATGTAGTTATCTAATAGTCTGCAGGATTTGTCTGGATGTCACTCCATCAATTAAAGAAGATGTATGCCATAATAACCCACTACAGAATCATTATTATCTCTAAGGATAGTACCATCTTACAGCGATATTCATTAGAGCATGTAATGTCTCAAAGTTAACCATGTGCTTGTCAATAAATAACTTGAAAAGATTTTAAAGATTTTTCATTAGAACACATAGTGATTCACTGTAGTCAATAAAGAATCCCCATAATCTTCTATAAGACATGTAACAATTCACAGTCAACTTTGTGATTTTCAATAAACCATTTTATTTAAGTAAACTGTGAGTCTACTTTTATACCATTCCACAATGTAAAGTTAACTGCCAACAAGATTCTCTGCACTCTAAGTTATATAGGCAAAAGTGCTAGGAGTGCATGAAAGATGGCTAATCCTCAACTAGCGTCTTTAACTTGACCCCATGAGACACTTACCATGGCTTAAGAATATTGATAGACACACTCTTCTAACTGCAATAGTGGGAGGGGCAACATTGTTCAAAGGTGGCGCCCTGCAGGGTAAAAGTGGCATTCTGTTGCCCCTGCACTAAATATGCAAATGAATATTGCAGTGCATTATAGAGCACAACTTTGCCCCTGAGGTCTGCATATTTTACTAGTGGCCTCATGCCGCAAGAATGCCTTTCAAACATGTGGCCTCTTGCAATGTATTATCTTTATTTAAAGCCAGGGTATCCCTATCCCACCACCAGACATGAGCACGAAAGCTCAGAGGAGCATCTGGCCTGGCTCTTTCTTTTGTCCCTGGGAACCATGGTCCCCTGGGGACCAGCTGAATTTGAGAGCTTGGTTATGCTCCATGGATGTTCTTGTTCTCAGCCATTTTTCCTCCCAGGGTCTTGACCCTCCAGGAGGAGTTTACAAGGGTTAAGTAGCTGTATACTTTGTGCACCGGTTCCAGCCAGAACCCTAAGGGGACCGAGCTTCTTTCTACAGGTTAATAGGCCTTGTGGACCAATGTTTAGGTCAATTTGCTCCCGGTGGCAGGTTCTAGCCAACAGGGCGATGTTCTTAAGGCCTTGTGGCTTCTAAAGTTTTGTTTTCTACTGGGAGCTAAATCTCAAGTATTAGTACTCAGAGCCCTTCCCATAATTGATGGGATGCACTTGGTATCTCACATAATCTAATTCAATCTGTTAAAAATGTGAATTTAACCTTTGAACAAAATCTCTCTTTCTTTGAATAAGATCAACAGCTTCCTATTCTGGTTTTTGCTTTATTCAGATACTGAAGGAACCTATACATTGTTTGTCTTTCGGTTGCCATAAAACCACTGTCCAATACCTGATCTTGTCCCAAATTGACTACTGCAATTCACTGTATCTGGGATTCTCCAACTATCTTTTTCATAGATTACTGGTCATTCAGGGTAGTATGGCAACACTCCATTTAAAATTACACCCTAGACCTGAAATGTTTCGCTGGCATCACTGTACTGGCTGCCAGTAGCCAATGGTGCTCTGAATTGCCATTAAGGCCCTTATAAAAAGGTCCTTTCTGTAGTTTCCACAATTGTCCCTTACAGTTGTCATGGAGCTCTCTAGTCATCTTCTCATCTACTGAAAATCCCACCATCACACTATCAAACACCTAGCATGGGGAGCCACTGTATTCCTCTTTAGTCGCAAAAAATGAGCACAACTTATCACTTTTCACTTTTGATACTGTGAACCATCTGACTTTTTTTAAAAAGCTCAAAACTGGATGCTTCCCTTACTCTTCTTAAGGCTTGCTGATGTCATTTTATCTTCAAATCCTAGAACACCCGGAGGAGATCTCTTCCGATATACGGAACGGCTCCCATTTGAAGAGTTACGCACAGAATTCGATTTACCGCAGGGATATTTTTTACTGCATAGAGTGCTCATCACAGCAATGCAAACGCATTGGAATACAGGAAGAACTGAGCACCCTACATTGCAGAGCTGTCACTATATGACTCTCTTAGCGGGCATCATCTGGACAGCCTCTTGCTTATTTATATAAAGCACTACGGATGGACAAGCAACAGTCTCTGGAAAGACAACCACTTAGATGGGAGGAAGAGCTGGGCGTTCCTATCGCTGCTAAGGACTGGGACTATATCCTAGACAGGATGACCAAGCTCTCTCGTAATGCATGCTTTAAACTTATCAATTATTATGTTTACATAGGTCATATTTGACCCCGGTGCGCATGGGTACATATTTCCAAGTAGCCGATGGGGCATGCAGGTAGGGTCTGACCTTCTCTTGGTTATCAGAGCACTTTTGATCAAAAGTCCCAAGTGTTGGATTTGGGATATCTGGGAACTTTTAGCACAACTTCAAAGGGTCCAGGACTGGAGATGTTACTACGTGAAGGGTCAGCACCCACTCAGGCAGGTTCCAGGTGCATGTTCAAGATGGTTGGAGGCCAGCCAAATAGCCTTCATGGTCACTCTGGACATCCTGGGTCAAGGGAAAGAGCATGGCAGATCTCTGGGGCTCAGAGCAGGCTTCAGGCAGCAGAGCAGTCTTTCTTGGTGCAGTACACAGACCTTTTGAAGTACATAGCAGACCACAGAAGCGAGCAGACCTCTGATAGCCCTTCTGTAGGTCCAGGAGTAAACTGTAGAGTGGGTCTTAGGGTCCAATTTGTATACCTGGTGCCTCCTTTGATGTGGGAAAAACTTCTCATCACAGAGGTGTCTGAAATATCCTGCCTCTCTATCCTGGCACCAGTTTGTCTGCAGGCACAACAGATAGGGTAAAGATATTTGTGTGAGAGCAAGTTACAGCCTATTGAATTGCAAGTGGGCTTGTACTTAGCTCCGCCCCTTATTCTGCCTGATATCGCCTATTCAGGCCCACCTAGCTCCTCTAATGTGTAGCTGTGTGGGAGGAATATAGAAAGGCCAACTGCCACTCACACTTAGTCATGTTACCCGGAACAAGCTGATCCAGAATTAGACGCTATGTGTGCACAAAAGAAGATGCTCCACATGCTCATGACCACATGTTCCTCAACATGCTATCCCCAGCGCAAAACTGCAGTTCACACTACCTGAGAATCTAAACAGAAAACAGAGGAAGACTAGTGTGAGAGAGGTGCTCTTAACAAAAAATGAGCGATGAGCATGCATATCAATAGTGACTCATGCTGGGAAAATACGGACAAACTTTTCGTACCTCCACACCCACTTTTCTGTTCGTCAACCAACTATGGGAGGGATTATGCAGGCGCTCCAAATTAGAATTATTAGACGTTGTCCTCCCAGTCTATGAACGTATATGATTTTACATCGCTTACAAGTACCACGCATGGCATTACCACGCAAATTTTAGTTCGCAAGTGGCTTTACTACCTAGCTTTTTAGAACGCAGGTTTTAACATCGCCAAAAAAAAAAAACGTTACCAAACATCTAACGTCCCTTAGGCACATATGTCAATGAAATCTACATAACGACAGTGATAGGCTAAATACAATGTTCCTAACTGCATAACAACCCAATCGATCGATTTTTCAAACAATCAAAAACTACAAATTACCTTAGATTTATAAATTCTTTTAATTTAATGTGGGCTTAAATATATATATATTTTTAATAAAGATTATATTCTTACCTGGCACCTGCACGCCTTTCACCAGCAGCCCTTACTTCCATCCACCATGGAAACAAGCGTCAAAACACGTCTACCAAAATTAAAAAAGGACTTCTATTCTGACGTATACGGCACGTCTTTGGGGGAGGCTCTTTCCTTTTACTTCAGATGTACTGAAGAGCGTTTTTTTATTTAAGTAACCCGCTCCTTGTTTTTTTTTTGTTGGGGGGGGGGAGACCCCCTCAGCCCCCCCAGCCCCCTCAGCCCCCTCAGCCCCCCCAGCCCCCCCAGCCCTCCCCAAGCCCACGCAGAACGTACAGGCAAAACGACTGGAAGGAATACCACTTGCGCTGTAAAGACGGTCGTGGAAGGCACCCGCGTTGTAAAGATGTTTGCGTGGTAAGTGTACCGTTGTAAACGTTATGCGTGGTAATGCTTTCGTAGTAAATGATGTTTCTCGCAGCAGCTGAGCCACCAAATGTAGAGTCTGCATGACAGTAAGGGCTCTGCTGGGCCATATCCATGGCAGAAGATCAACTGTGTCATGGTGGCATGATAGAACTTCCTTCAGCATAAAACAACATTTTCAAATATGTGTTTGAGAGAGTGTCCTGGTCCTTATGGAGGTCCCACTCAGAAGCATGCCAGCGGGAATGTCAACCACCACGTTTTCTCCAGCAGCAAGGCCATTAAATGAGTGATACGTGAGACTGAACTGAGGGCGATTCCATCTTTGTGATCACCGCAGCACAAATAGTGTAAATTCAGTTCTCAATGGTTAAATTATGAATCAGGCTGGGCAAAAGATGAGTCTTTTTGCAGTTGTTTCAAAAACATGTTTTCTCCTTCTTTGCCCTAGTAAAAATGTATTTAGGCAATTTGAAATGGAACAAAATAGTTTGTTCCGTTCCCTACCATGAAAGCAAAATGGTGCAAAACAGGTTTTTGTTCCCATATTTGGATTGCTCTTCCAGTCTGCTAATGGAGCAAAGTACTGTGAGCTGCAAGGAATGGATCATTATTAGTATGGGTAAGGCTTAAAAAAAGTTATCGCTGATTTACAGTTGAATTCAATGTTCCTTGTGGATTAAATTAATGCCCGTGATGACACCCTTAGCCCTCTTCACTATTACAGCTGGAGCCATGTAATTTAGTGCTTCCTGCCTTTGTACATTAATCATACTCATCGTGTAGTAACCATATTAATTTGTGTGTATCTTGGTAACTCAATGACAGTAGGTGGCTGAATTCATTTACGCATGTTAAATGTACGCTGTTGGTTGCCATATTTTTCTCTTGCAGTTGACCTGGCGTGTGCCTAAGCTTCAGTCACTCTAATTATTTCTTTAATAAACGTATTGCAAGGTTCATATTTTCTCTCTTCTGCAGGTGCTGAATCAAGAAGTGCTTGTTAGTTATAAGAGGGTATTTGTCTATAAACTGTCTAGTTGAATTTTGACCGTGGATACACAGTGTGTAGGGATGGGAGAGAACCTCCTGCACCAGGCTGATAAAACTGTTGCTAACTTCAAGGCTGTGCAGGTGTGTACTTATTTGTCTTGCACTGGGAACATGGGGAGTCTACCTCCTCCCAGAGAAAATAATCTCCTGATGGACCATCCAGAGGGAGTTGGTGGGAGGAAGTTTCCAGAACCTTCCTGACTTTTTGGAAGGAAGATTGCTTTCGAACTCTGTAGATTAGTTTACTCATGGTTCTGAGTTTAATTCTTGAGTGTCCGGCCTATCCCCAGAGCCCCCAGGGGCGAGCGTAAGGACCGTAGCAGCTAGAGCGCTGACCTATCACTCATCAAGATGTCTGCCCCCTCCCAGAGTATTAAACACAACTCCTTTCCCCCCACAACATTCAGGTCCTTTCCCCCACACAAATTATTAAATTTTGCTAATCAACTTCCATGGTTTTGTGGAAAAGTAAATTTTGCCATGTTCTGTGTCCCTACGCTTCATCCATCATATGTTATGTGTGCATGACCAATATGCATATGTTATTCCCCATGCCTGATTAAAGACGCAATTACAGTTGTGTCCACCTCTGGTATGTTAGTTTCCAATCCTCGTGAATACTACGAATATCAGGCCTATGTAAGTAATGTTGCCACGTTTCTCAGTGTGCACGTTATTCAATTATAAAGTCCCCGTTTCCAGGCCTCAAAAGGGCCCGGACCACAGATTCAGCTCCTGTCTCCTGAAAGCCTCGCTAAGGAGCGATACAGCCCCCACCTGTATCCTCGACCTTTCACTCACTTCCTGCCTTGCAGTGCCCGGTGCACCCCGGCTCTGCCTCTGAGTCTGCCAAAAGTATGTTATAGTTCCAGTTATCAGTTCAGTCCTCCTCCTCTGCATTCCTAAGCTACTGAACTGCATCAATAGTTTCCGTCATTGTCTAGCCTTCTCGTCTCCACGTTAGAGAAATACTGTATTTAATGGTCATTTAGTATTCTTCATCACGCACTACATGTAGAATAATGCATGGTCCAGTCTTAGAATCAAGTTAGCTTTTCCCCTCATGACTTCTAGTTTATATCAACATGTTCCCTAAACAGTAGATACCAGATAGGGTTTAGGTACATGTCGCTCCGACCCTCCAGACTCTAGTCTCTGCTCCTAGCACAGAGTTCGTAGCCCCCAGCTTCTCCTAGTAACACGTTATTGCCAGTTTTCGCGCACCATTAGGTTAGAGGTCCCGGCTCCTTAGGTAGCCCCCTCCAATGTTTCCGCCCATTCATGACATATTCTGTTACGTTTTGCATCACATGTCTAAGTAAACTCCCAGTTACACCTCTTATTTCTCTTATCTCTCGCGACTGCTACGCGTCACGCCTTCTACTCCACCTACTGTTACGCCCACTGCAATGTAATGCTATGTGTTTGCGCTATGTATATAAGTCAATGTTTTGTTATTAAATGTTAGCGCGCTCATCCCAGACCCAGCCCCGGCAGCTGCCGGGCCTTATTGTCCTATTCCTATGCAGGTTGTCCTGATCCTGTCCTTATGCTGTAATAAACCTGCAGAAACTCCTACTACCTCGAATCTTGACTCTTATTTATTGAGCTATCTGTTATGCTATAAGTCTAGTCAAAAATAGGGCATTATTTATTTATTTACCACATAATGGCGCCCGAATAGGGACTTGCCCTTTCCCCACGCGTCGGTGAAGCCACGCCGACCCCCTGACCCTCTGCAGTCGTGACGGAACCATACCGTGCACTGGCAGATATTTCTGCTCCAAGTATCCCTCAGGCCCACGGAGGAGACGGAGGAGGCGGTCCAGCATCCGAACGAGACGGTGGAGGAACGCGGCGAGTCCCGACCAGAGCCCAAGCCGAGAGTCCAAGGTCCGAGGTATCCGGAGGCCCACCCGTAACTGAAGTCCAAAGTCCGAAGTTCGTCGTCGTAGCCGTCCAGTCCAGTCCGAGGCCTTCCGTTCCGTGCTGCCCGGTGAGTACCATTGCTGGGGTAGTGTCTAGACAGGGTCAGTCTAAATTGACTCCTGGTCCGTGGGTTGGTGGTACCCAAGCCCACAAACGAAGTGTTCACCTAGGTGGATACGGGTCTTGATGCGTTCCTTAGTGGGACCGGTATGTTCCGTACTGTTACAGCAGTGCATCCAGTAACTCTAGTCTGTTCCGTTCTCGAGAATTCTGTTCTGTTTCTGTTTTCAGTATTTTCAAGGAGTATTCTGTTCGAACTGTTATTTATAATGTTGTTTAATGTATTTTCAACGTCGTGGTATGCCTGAATTGTTTTCCCAATTGTTATTGTTTTTCGTGTATTGTATTGTGTTCCGATTCAAGTTTAGAATGCCGCTCTTTTCCAAGTTACGTCAGTTAAAAACTAGAAAGGGTCTGCTGGAAGCAGCAGTTCCTGTTCCGCCTAGGGACAGTCCAGGTCACTTTATGTATCAGAAACATGGCATAAGCGCCATATTGTATCTAGATTTATGGGTAGAGTATACCAAACAGTTAGAAGAAAAGTATAGATGGCCCGTATCGGGTACATGGGATGCCGAATGTATCATGCGAGTAGAGGAAGCATTATGGAAAAAGAAAGCCAGACAGTCACAGAAAGATGCCATCGAGTTATGGCGTAAGGAAGCTCATAGAAGAACGGAAAAGGAAGTCAGAAAGTCAGAGTTAAGTAGAGAATCCCAAGAACGAGCCCAAGAAAGAGAATTAATCGAGATAGGTGAACAAGTCAAAGTCGAACAGTCAGACAGACAGAGGCATGCCCTTATTAAGGGTATGTATCCTCTCCTTGCCGAAGGCTTGCCAAAAGCGACCCCAGAGGCACCCAGTAATTTCCCGCCACCATTAGTTCCGACCAAGCTACGTCACCAACCGACCGCAGCTGATATTTTTATTTCGTCCTATTTGGACGACACAGTTCCAGAATATGCAAATCCAGTTCGCGCTCCACCTGTCCCTGTAAATCAGGCACTTCCCGTTCCTCCAGACACCGGAGTACCTGTTACGGTACCCCCGGGTCAGCCTGCCATACAAGTTCAGCCCACGTTACAATTACCGACCCTGCAAGCACGAAGAATGTCAGTCGACGATTCCAGTCTAGGGACCGCAGGAGGAGGTCCTCCTCAAACCCCGCCGCCACACAAGCGTTTATCAGCACTCGAATTACATGTTCAAGCATCACAGCGTACTCCTAAAAGTAATAAGTCTGTTACAGAAATCAGACAAGCCCTTGCCGAATGTGTCTATGACACAGTCCCAGGCGAGTATAATATGGTTTTATATTCCGTACGCGTAAGAAGGGTGACCGAGTATCTAGTCACCTTACCAAATATGAAAGAAGATCTAGACAGAATATATCGTTTCATCCGTACAGGGGATGATCCAGAAAGTATTGGCGAGATTATGTCTCAAAGGAAAGCCGAGATTCAGCTCATGATATTAAAGTTCCTGATCAATTGTTTAATAAGAGAACAAGATTACCCGTCTAAAGATCCCGCCGAAATGAGAATTCTAACAAGGTGGAGTGATAATATAGCCGAGGGTAAGCACAAAACCATTAGTGCCATGGAAAGTATGTACAAGAAAATTCGTAAAGAAATAATAAGGTTACACGAACAGCGTAAAGCAGCACAAGTAAGCGAGAAAGAAAGTATCTCTGATCCTGAAGAGGAAGAGAACGAGAATCCCGCCAGAATAGCGTACGTAGGAAAATCCAGATTTCTAGATCGCCATTTACGTCCAGAACCTAAGTCTATTTTTCATCATCTAGCACCAGAACAAGGTTCCCTAGAACAAGTATTTCAAGCTACCGATCACATCCTGAAATCACGAGTCGGTTACAGTGAATTAAGTACCATGCATGAACAAGAACTAGCCCGATCAGCAGTCCGATGGATTACTGATTCTACCACTTTTCCAGACGAAATAGTGGCACAAATGTTTCTGAAATTGCCCCCAGCCGAGCAACGACTGGTGGGTATGTATATGATCCAGCACCTCATTACTCAGTATGAGGGTCAACATTCTGATCCAGGCCCGTTACATGATATCCTGAACGAGTTACTCCAGTACAGATGGAGAGGTCTAGGTACCGATTTAATTAGTGTCATTCTAGAACAGCGCCACAAGTATAGAACGTTCCTGAACCCGCATTTTGTTCATGTCTCACCCCCAGAAAGTAAACCATTCTACATAGACAGACAGAATCCGTTACGAGAAGTCCACCCAGTCCAAGGGGCGGGTGGCGTAATGCAACGAGTGTTTGTATACACTCCGATATCAAAGATGGAACTTCTTGAAATGAAGAAATTAATTCCCTGTCATGACAAAGATCCAGCGGGGTTCCATAGAGAATTAAAAGACATGCTCCGTATGGGAGAATACACTTACCCAGACATCATTAAAATGTTAAAGGTCCTGCTACCCGCAGGGGTGTATGAAAAGTTAAAGGAAAAAGAATGGGAGGTGGGAGAGAAAAAGATCGATTGGACAGCTCTAGAAGCTGAAGACAAGGCACGAGTACCAGGTACCGGTCTTGGAGATAAATGTAAAGAATTACCAGAATTATTGATTCAAGTTTTACCCAGATTATTGACAACTAGGAAAGAAGACTGGGATGCAATCTCAGCCTGTAAACAGAAACAAGATGAGGATATTAGTGATTTTTATTCTAGATTTGAGAAATGTTTCAGTATTAACAGTGGTCTCAAGACAAGTAGTGAGTCATACCCTCATCTTTTCGTTACCAAATTAGTCGAGAATTCAAGTCCACAAATTAAAAACCGAGTTTTGAAAGTCGAAAGCACCTGGCAAGCAAATACTCCGTCCCAGATGCTCCAGATGCTCCAGTACCACCAGAATAGAATCAGAGAAGAGCAAGAACACGAAAGAAAACGTATGAAAGACACGAAAATGAAAGTGCTAGTTGCACAGTCTATTCCTCAGGACAGTCAGAAGAGGGGTCCGAATCAAGCCAGTCACCCTGCGGCTCCCGTTAAAGGGAACTGCAATTATTGTAAACAGCCAGGTCATTTTATAAACGAGTGTGCAGTTCTGAAACACAACATAGCTACTGGTAAGACTAAAGAAAGACCACGTCCGCCGAGACAAGAACAAGTTTCACAGACTCCTCAGTCACAGAATGCACTACAGACAGTTACAGTACCGCAGCCTATTGCTGCAACACAGCACGTTACATCGCAGATGTACCAGTATGCACAGTCCGAGTATCCAGAGTATCAGTCATATTCATGAAACAGCCTAGAGAGGGAGGTAGGCTTGCCTCTCATCGAGATACCTGTAGACCAAGAAGGTCCCTATGTTCATAGTCAAGTATTAGGGAAAGACAGAAAGTTTTTGATCGATACAGGGGCAAGTAGGACCACAATTAGTCACGCCGAAGTTCCAGGGGCTCCGCTCTCAGGCTCAAGAAATGTTTCCCTTGGATTTTCAGGAAAACCCATAGTTAATGAGATATCAAAGCCAGTTACTCTAGAAGTAGGTCCATTGTCCCGTACTACTGATCTGTTACTTACTAAGTCATGTCCAGAAAATCTATTAGGCATTAAGACATTGAAAGAATTAGGTGCAGTTATTTGCTGTTCCCCAGAGGGAATACGTCTGTTCCTACGTGACTTTAAGGGTCACTATGTATTACGAGATTTTGATTCAAGATTGTCTAATGTTCCGCAGCATTTATGGGCGCAAGGTCCAACTGATGTAGGTTACATGCAAATCACACCTCATCGTGTGACTCTCAAACCAGGTGTAGTGTTACCACGAATCAGGCAGTACAGATTGCCACCTGAGGCTGTAGCAGCCTTATCCAAAATTATTGACGAGCTCATGGCTCAAGGAGTAGTTGTGGAAACTGACTCCAATGTATGCAATTCTCCGATCATTCCAGTCATGAAACGTACTGATCCAAATGCACCCCCAGTATATCGATTAGTGATTGATTTACGAGAGCTTAATAAATGTATTATTCCTCAGTACCCAGTTGTTCCAGACATTTCTTCCCTGTTAACAGCCATTGATTCCGAAGCCATGTTTTTCACTGTTATTGACCTCAAGAATGCATTTTTTAGTGTTCCAATTCATCCAGATAGCCAGTTTCTTTTCGGATTTTGTTTAAATGGAAGGAGCTATATGTTTACACGCGCTCCTCAAGGTTTCACAGAAAGTCCTAGTATTTACAGTCAAGCACTCAAGAGACAACTAGACAACATTCACATGCCAACTGACACTGCCCTGCTCCAGTATGTCGATGATCTACTGATCACAGCCCGTTCTGAACGTGCTTGCGAGCGAGCATCACTTACAGTTCTGTATTTTCTAGCCGAGATGGGGCACAAGGTGTCACCTTCGAAGCTTCAATTCTGTGTCCAGCAAGTGGTATACTTAGGACACTTGCTGTCCAAGAGGGGTAGGCAGTTGACACCCGACCGTATCCAGTTAATAGCGAGTCTTCCCCAGCCCAGAACCCAGAGGGAGGTACGTGCCTTTATCGGCCTTACTTCTTATTGTAGACAATGGATTCCCCAGTATGCATTCCTAGCCAAGCCACTGATACAGTTAACGACACAGGAGGCAGCCGTATCGACTGTCCTCCCTTGGACATCTGACCATACACTTAGTTTCAACGAGTTAAAGAAAGCCCTATGTCAAGCTCCAGTTCTAGCTACACCGAACTACAGTAAGCCTTTTACACTTTTCGTTACAGAACGGGAAGGTACAGCATTATCTGTCCTCACACAAGATCAAGCAGGTCAATACAAGCCCTGTGCTTATTTTTCTAGCACATTAGATCCAGTCGCCCAGGCGTTGCCTGCGTGCCTCAAGTCAGTTGCAGCCACAGCACTAGCTATCAGACAAAGTGATTCTATAGTTTTAGGACATTCCCTGACAGTACAAGTTCCACATTCAGTAGAAGTTCTTTTAAACCGAACACAAACTCAGCACTTGACAATTGCACGTTTAACAGGTTATGAATTGACACTGTTCCAGCCACACATAGAAATTAGACGCTGCAACGTCCTGAATCCTGCTACACTGTTACCATCAGCTAGTTCAAATCCAGACACACATGATTGTGTGGAAGTAGTTAACATTACGACAAAGCCAAGACAAGACTTGACAGATATTCCGTTACCAGATCCTGACCTGACACTTTATGTGGATGGTTCATGTATGAGAACTAGTACAGGAGAACTAGTCGCCGCATATGCAGTGACTACTGACACTGAAGTTATTGAAACACACCGTATTGATACTCTGTCCGCTCAAGCAGCAGAGCTAGTCGCTCTGACACAAGCCTGTATACATGCCAAGAACCTGAAGGTTAATGTTTACACAGATTCACGTTACGCATTCGGAGTTGTACACGACTTCGGAGTGCTCTGGCAGGAGAGAGGTTTTATGACTTCTCATGGAACCAAGATTCAGCATGGTCTCCTTATTCAAGCCCTGTTAGATGCCATACATTTACCGACATCTATTGCTATCATGAAGTGCAAAGCACATACGAAAGTCACTGACATTATTTCCCAAGGTAATGATTTAGCAGACCGCACAGCCAAGCTTACAGCACAGACTCCAGACATTCCAGTTAATCAGACACAGACACATACTCCAGATCCGATTACATGCATGACAGTTAAGGACCCTACTCAAGATGTCATAGATATCCAGTCACATGCTACTCCCGATGAAATCAAGAAATGGTCTGAACAAGGAGGGGTCCAGACAGATCAAGGATGGTTAGCGAAGGGTAGAGCCACATGGTTTCTCCCCGATTCTATGGTTCAAGTCATTATCAATACCGCACATAGTCCAGCACATTTAGGAGAAAAAGCTATGTTAGACAGTATCCAGAACATTTGGTTCAACAAGCATTTACGAGCTGCAGCCAAGCAGAAAGTCCGTACCTGTATGATATGTTGCCAGTTTAATCCAGGTAAAAGTGTCCCGGTGGAACAAGGTGGTTTCCAGCCCCCTGACCACCCTTTTGAGGTCCTCCAGATGGATTATATTCAAATGGAGCGATGTCGAGGTTTCAAGTATGTCCTTGTAGTTGTATGCGCCTTGTCCAGATGGACAGAAGCATATCCAGTCCCAGATTACACAGCCGCGACCACTGCCAAGCAGTTGGTTCGTGAATTCTTCCCTAGATATGGACTCCCTAGAGTCGTATATTCTGATAACGGCCAGCCATTCTCATCTGAACTCATGAAACACGTTTCCCTGTTGTTAGGGTACCAGTGGAAGTTCCATTGTGTACGCCATCCAGAAGCAGCTGGACTAGTCGAAAGGCATAATCAGACTCTGAAAATCCGTATAGCAAAAGTATGTAAAGACAAGGGTGTGGACTGGTTAGTAGCTTTGCCAGTCGCTCTGTTTTACATGCGTATGGTCGCACATTCCAGATCAGGTCTGTCCCCGTATGAGGTCGTATTCGGCCGCCCCCCTAATATGTGGGGTACTCCTAGACCCCGAAGTATTACCGATGTTTCATGTAATATGCTGACAGATTACCTAGCTTCCTTGATGTCTGCCCTCAACTCATGTCGTTCACAGGTTGCCGCCGCATTTCCAGACAATACCGAGGTGGCACCGCACGAGATCGTTCCAGGCTCCCTTGTGATGATCAGAAATTTTGACAGATCAAGTCCGCTGGAACCACGTTGGAAGGAGCCACGTCAGGTCCTCTTGACCACCCGAACTGCCGTCAAGTTGGAAGGCAGGAAGGGGTGGGTCCACCTTTCTCATGTAAAACTTTTCAAAGGATCGAAACCAGTCTTCAAAAACATTTCCAAGAACATTTCCCAGGATTCGAAGGATTGCCGGAACATTGTTTTAAAGGACTGTCCCGCACAAGACATTTTTACAACCCCTCCCTTGTTAGAGAAAACTCCGCAACAGGAGTATAAGTTAAAGCTCAGGTCTAATAAGTCAGCCAGTTTGATTGTATAAGTCCTCCCCTAGGTGAAACGGTTAGACTGTTTCTGACATGTATAAAATAGACCCCCATAGTGAGAGAGTCAGTCAAAGCTCAATCAAATGTATCGTTTTTCTGAGTTTCGTATTATTCATCAGCATAATGATTTCCTGCACCAGCTATGCTTTCTATCTGTGTTTTCCAGTTCCTCATGTAAATATGTCTGCTCATGCTACAGTAGAGCACACGTTTAGTGATCTGCCTCCTCACGAATATTCATACCGCCTCGCCATGCGTAATAACACATTTATCCGTATGTTACATTATTCACACCAGACCAGCAATGCCACTAATTGTTGGGTGTGTGGTCGACTCCCCCCTTTCCAGACACCGAAGGGAGTTCTGCCACTCTTTCCTTATCCATTCTCACACAATGGTTCGTGTGGAGCATGGTCCACGTTAACGTCATCCTCAACAGATATGTCTTTTCTTAACAGTACATGTTTCCCAGACAAGCAAGGTTTCCCCCACAGAACAGGTTTAGATTTAGAAAATGAAGTATATAATTTAGGAAATTATTCGTCGAATTTCATGGTTCTGAATGTTCAGTCTGATACTACTCCAGACTCACCCGCTATTTCAGTACTACCAGTCAAAGGCGAATTATGTGTCCGTAGTTATGGTTCTGTACATATAGGTCATAGTGAATGTACTACTGTTATCCAGTATAGTGACAGTGGGAAATCTATTTTCAAAGCTTCACGTCATTCTTATTTTATTTGTGGTCAAACTGCATATGTCCGTCTGCCCCTCGATTGGGAGGGAACCTGTTACATTGCTTTCCTACTGCCACCTGTTTTTCTAGCCCCACCTGACTATCATAGGAATTCTTTCTTAATACACACTAGACACAAGAGAAATCTCCCGATTGTCGATTATACTGAAACTGCCGCAGAGCAATTCATTGATATAGATAAAGGTGTTTTCCCTTATTTAGGTACAGTTGTAAATAGTAAGCTAATCCGTAGGTTAACAAGAACCCTTGAAGCAGTAGTAGATGAGACTGCCTCCGCTCTAGGTAACTTAACTGAAGAGCAATCCTTTATGAGAATTGTCGTTTTACAGAATCGTCTCGTCCTTGACGTCATACTGGCCGATAGGGGCGGGGCCTGTAGAGTTCTCGGATCCAGTTGTTGTATTTTCATTCCAAATAACGCGCCGTCTGTTTATTCAGCTATAACCAGACTCCATAAAATTGCCCATCTGTTACACCAAGATCCAGGCACCTGGACATGGTCCGGTTGGTTCTGGAATATAATTTCCGCATGGGGTTGGAAAGTCCTGTCCTTTTTAGGTATTGCAGTAGCGATCATATTTAGCTGCTGCCTCTGTATACAATGTGGCCCTGCGATTTGCAGCATGTGTGCTACCTCTTGTATTCCTAGTCCCAAGCCCTGTTCTAAATCCCGTTCCAAGACAATTCGAGACGAGCAAATGGTACTGTATGAAATGATAGACGGTATCATGAATATTGATGTTTCCTGATGAAAACGTAGTGACAAGGAGGGAATGTGGAAAAGTAAATTTTGCCATGTTCTGTGTCCCTACGCTTCATCCATCATATGTTATGTGTGCATGACCAATATGCATATGTTATTCCCCATGCCTGATTAAAGACGCAATTACAGTTGTGTCCACCTCTGGTATGTTAGTTTCCAATCCTCGTGAATACTACGAATATCAGGCCTATGTAAGTAATGTTGCCACGTTTCTCAGTGTGCACGTTATTCAATTATAAAGTCCCCGTTTCCAGGCCTCAAAAGGGCCCGGACCACAGATTCAGCTCCTGTCTCCTGAAAGCCTCGCTAAGGAGCGATACAGCCCCCACCTGTATCCTCGACCTTTCACTCACTTCCTGCCTTGCAGTGCCCGGTGCACCCCGGCTCTGCCTCTGAGTCTGCCAAAAGTATGTTATAGTTCCAGTTATCAGTTCAGTCCTCCTCCTCTGCATTCCTAAGCTACTGAACTGCATCAATAGTTTCCGTCATTGTCTAGCCTTCTCGTCTCCACGTTAGAGAAATACTGTATTTAATGGTCATTTAGTATTCTTCATCACGCACTACATGTAGAATAATGCATGGTCCAGTCTTAGAATCAAGTTAGCTTTTCCCCTCATGACTTCTAGTTTATATCAACATGTTCCCTAAACAGTAGATACCAGATAGGGTTTAGGTACATGTCGCTCCGACCCTCCAGACTCTAGTCTCTGCTCCTAGCACAGAGTTCGTAGCCCCCAGCTTCTCCTAGTAACACGTTATTGCCAGTTTTCGCGCACCATTAGGTTAGAGGTCCCGGCTCCTTAGGTAGCCCCCTCCAATGTTTCCGCCCATTCATGACATATTCTGTTACGTTTTGCATCACATGTCTAAGTAAACTCCCAGTTACACCTCTTATTTCTCTTATCTCTCGCGACTGCTACGCGTCACGCCTTCTACTCCACCTACTGTTACGCCCACTGCAATGTAATGCTATGTGTTTGCGCTATGTATATAAGTCAATGTTTTGTTATTAAATGTTAGCGCGCTCATCCCAGACCCAGCCCCGGCAGCTGCCGGGCCTTATTGTCCTATTCCTATGCAGGTTGTCCTGATCCTGTCCTTATGCTGTAATAAACCTGCAGAAACTCCTACTACCTCGAATCTTGACTCTTATTTATTGAGCTATCTGTTATGCTATAAGTCTAGTCAAAAATAGGGTATTATTTATTTATTTACCACAGTTTGGACCACCATCCTCTTTATTATGTTGTGCAGCCAAATTATTTTCACTTTATTGAAATGTTTGCTGATGCTAGCTCCTTTCATATGCTTTCAGTAGACAATCATAGGTCCATATGACCAGTCAAGGATCCTGTACAACGACTACAATAAAATATATAGGTACAGGAAAATCTGCTCCATCACAGTGAAGTTCCTTTTCCTACTTTTCTTCCTTCCGTTCGTTCATTTGTAGGTGTGGCTTGACAGCACAGCTCTCTGGTGGACATACTGTTAGTAATACTTTGAAATATAAGAAACATTTCTTTCTCACCTCATACTACTGGCTGTTTGGTGCATCCTTCCATCTTCTATGGAGTGATTGCTTTGTCATGCGTGAAAGACTACTTTACAACTCATCAGACATTATATATTATTTCCCTCATATATGCACTGTATACTGAAAGTGGTAATTTTTTGTTTTGTTTTTTCACAGGTGCAGGCTTTTGTAATGTGTTAGTCTGGACTCAAAATGAAAAGCAGACCCGTTGGCTTTGCCTGTGCTTGCTTGAAATGAAGCAGCATCTATATTTTCTTCGGCGCACGATGTAGAGGTTTTAAAAGCACACTTCTTATAATATGCTCGCATGCTGGCTAGAACATATATTTTGATTTCTGATTGCATGCTTTGTGCCTTTCAGTCCTACATAACTTGAAAAATGATAGATTACATATTTCTTGGAGTCATAGTGGGGAAACCCTGGTATTTTTTTGCTGTTTACCAAATGGGAAGTCATTTTTCACAGAGTAAAATTAAATGAGTGTTGTGTTTTTTGCACAGTAGGTCAGAGGGGTTAATGATGGTAGGAAAAACTGTAAATGCCAGTTAAAGGGCACTGAGGCACTGAGAAAACAATAGCAGAAATGTTAGTCAGTTTTTAAACAATATTAGCGAAAAAACTTGTCTGCTCCTGCAGCTTCTTGATTAATGCTTAACATAGTCACTGTTCGATTTTCTAAGAACAAGAATATCACTTTGAGTTGTCTCTTCGTACTCACACCAGATGTTACTATATTCCATTTGTTGTGACTCATTTTATTGATAATAGAATCAGCGTTGGAGAAAACTACCTCACGTATTTCAGGCAATATAATTAACCAGAACTTTTTCAAATTTAGAAAAAAGTACATAGCATTAGCTTAGAAAATGACGCACTATTGCAAATTAGCATAACTGCTATAGTTCTGTATATGCTTGCACCAAGGAGAGAGCTTGTAGAATTCTGTTGGAGGTCAGCCAGTACACTAGGGCAGAATAATTTCTAGAATTTGGTAGAATTCAGTGAGAATTCAACCAGTACTCGGGGCAGATTAATTTCTGGAATTTGGTAGAATACTGTAGGAATTCAGCCAGTACCCGGGGGCATATTAATATATAGAATTTGGTATAATTCTGTGGGAATGTTTCCAGTACACGGGGCACATTAATTTATAGAATTTGATATAATTCTGTGGGAAGGTTTCCAGTACACCGGAGGTTTAATTTCTAGAATTTGGTAGAATTCTGTGGAAATTCAGCCAGTACACTGGGCAGATTCATTTCCAAAATGGAGACAGTCTGTTAAGGATTGCACAGAACTTTGGAAATGCACCCATTTCTATGGGAAGGGAATTTATTTTCTCTGGTTACTCACAAGGATATATATATATATATATATATATATATATATATATATATATATATATATATATATATATATATATATATATATATATATATATATATATATATATATATATATATATATATATATATGTATATATATATATATATAAACCAATAAACGCAAAATTCTACACGGACCCTGGTGTGCGAGTCTTTTTGTGGTTCCTGTGAGACGTACCTGCTGGGGGAGCACTTTCACACATATATATATATATATATATATATATATATATATATATATATATATATATATATATATGCTGCTTGTTACCTGTTCAGTACGCCGTATGCCTGCCAATTCTATGCCGGTGCCAGCCGTGATAACAGGAACTATAAATTACACCAAAAAGGCTCCAATGCGGAAACAAAAGTGGAACACCAAATCCACCACGAGTAGTTTTTATTTGGAGCAAAAAGAACAACGCGTTTCAGCCGATTCCCTGTCTCTCGGTTCCCGTAGCAACTTTATAGTACTTTAAATTTAACCGTACCTTTTTCACAGTGTAATTCACTTCTTTTCCCCTTTCTTTAAGTGACTGACCTTGAATATGACCACTGATTGTTTGTCATGAACTAAGCGATACAATTAGACATTTGTTAATAGCTGTCCTAGAGTTCTTTAATGCAGATGTATCACTGTAGAAATGCATTTACCCGATTCGGCTGTTCCTTGACTCTAATTAGTATATCTTTTTAGGTCACATTGTTTTGGGGTTTCTGTATTTCTTTTTACAATTTTATTGGTGGGATTTATTGCTTTATAAATTTAAGTTCATGTTTTCAAACCTGTGCAATGTCCATTTATCATCAAAAAGTGTGCTGACTACTGTGTGGCTTCTACATATCACAGAATATATGGAACTCAGTGAATGTTTATTGTACAATGTATTTCCAGTAGCATTGTGGGTAATTTCAATTATACTGCTCATCATTATTATCTGTGGATAATGGTTATAAAACTACTTTTTTCTTGATTGATTACATCACCATAATTTCACTATTTAGTTTAGATTGTGGATTGATAGTCTGTCCATTATGTCTACTATTCTGGACTTGTGAAACGACTAACAACATCACATAGCAGTGAATTAATATGACACTGTTCTTGGCCTTATTCAATATCATAATATCTGAATTGTATTGTCACTTATATATAGGAGCCTTTTGTATTCAATAGCATGATCGACCATGCCAGCAGTCTTTTTTCAGTGTCCATAATGATGCATCGTATGATGTAATCCAGTAAGATTACAATTGCTTTACATCTAAATGTTTGATTTTCTCTGCACAACCTTTTAATTTCCCGTGTTATTTATAATACTGCAAGTCTGTTGATTCTATTGTAATTTTAATTTATGAATTGTGTATGAATCAAAGCCACATAGTATGTTATCCATTTCTATGATGATGTATGTGGATATAATAACAGAATAATAATAATAATAATAATAATCCACATTTGTAAAGCGCTCAATCACCCGTAAGGGTCTCTAGGCGCTGGGGGCCGTCGGGAAGATTAAGCAAGCTATTGCCCAGAGTCACATGGTGCTGGGCTGACCTGCCGCCGGAGCCGGGGATCGAACCGTGGTCCCCAGATTCCAGCGTCAGTCGCCCTGGCCGCTGCGCCACACCTCTCCCAGAAGGATTTACCTGTTTGAACCGTACGATAACAGAATTGATTCCATCTTTTATTTAAACCTTTTAGGATCAGGCTGTTTATCTTTTATTGCCATAGTCATTAGTGTTTAGAAACATGTTCTTATAAAGCTTCACCCTATTAACTGGTGTGCTTAAACAACTCACATTATTTTACATTCATGTATCTATTTTTTTCTGCTTATATAAAACCTAGTTTCCATCAGCCATTCATCCCCTTTCAAATTCCTCACCAGTCATTCCAATCCCACCCTTCTGCTAGATAGCCACTTCCAGCAGTGATTAATGACCTATGCATCCATTTTCAAATAGGTGCTTCGTTCCAGCACCTTACTTTTTACCTTGACAGACTCCCACTGTAGTAACCAATAGCAACCATTTAAGAAAAGGTGAATAAGAGCACAACTATACCTAAATAGGAATCCTATATAACTTCCAAGACATATTTCTACATCCACTAAGCAAAACATCTACAAGAGTACGATGATAGTTCTTATGACATATGGTTTTAAGTTACAATGTTTCTGAGACAATAGGTGTCTTGAGAGTTTTGGATCTCAAACAGCAATGTTCGGGCAGCAGAAACATTTCAGATCATGAAAGTGACCAGGAACTAACTAACATAACCATAACTGGTGCGTCCAAACCATGCTAAGCACAACATTTGGCCTTATGTCTCAATCCTGTACTTGTGGCCAAAACCTGCTGAGGAGGTAATATAGACTAGTTATGTTATTGGCTTTTGGGTGCTTTTTAAAAAAAAACTAATTTTGTTTTTCAACTGTTAGTGATTTTTAAGGATTTATTTTTATATCTTGCGTTTTGGATGAACTCTTTCGCATCTCCACATCTTTTTATTGGTGGTATTTTTAGTAGTACTCTTCCATCTTCTTTATCTGTGTCTTGAAATGTTATTCTCTATACTTTTTCAATGCAAATCAACATTTTGAGATTGTGATCCGTCTCTTTTATTTTCTGCAGCCCCTGTCTAGGAACATTTTGTAGAGGCATACCTTGTGCTTGCCTGTTTCTTCTGTTCTTCCTGGAATTTTAGAAACATCTTTTCCTTCTTTAACTTCAAATGTCGTGACATTGTCTAAGTTCCAAAGAAGTACAAACCTCTTTGTCCTCTGTTTCACTTTGGGTGACGGAGCAAATCTTGCTTGCTTTTAAAATCTTCTCTCCAGGAGGATGTTTGAAAAACACCAACATTTATGGAGACCTTATATATTTTTTATTCCTTCAAAGTGTCTCTGGTGAAACTCTGAGACCAAGCTTTGTGAACCCAGAGCAATGGTTGGACCTTTTTACATTTTAACTTTGGGGATGCTTATCTGTGGCCTCATACCTAGTCCTGTGGATCAGGTTGTGCACAGCCTGCCCTTTTAAGTAGTCGTTTACCCTCTTTTTTACAAGGATATGTGAACCGTGCCCTGTATCCTTCAACTGTGGCCGCAACAGATGATTTTCTGTTGCAGCCAGCAAATTAAGTCATCCGAAAGCCTGAAATAGCGTGTAATATAAATAGAAAATAACTCCCTTATCTAAAGCAGGGGCTTTATTTTTCACACTTAGGTCTGTGAGTGCTCCACAAACAATGGTTAACTGCTCTAAAACCACTAAACTGATTTACACCAAACCATGCAAATGCACTCTTCTGAGTAAAGTTCTAGTTCCATACCAACTTTGCTGTAATAGTTTTCAGCAGTTGTTTTCTGTAGTGGAGATAAACATTTGTTATTGGAGTTAAAATTAGAAGCACTCTTTTTTTGGCCCTCTCTTTATAGACCGTTTGACAAATATAAAGAAACATGACCAATTGGAACAATAAAAAAATATGAACTGTATAACCCAATTAATTTTACTATAACTATTTTGGAGTGGAAGAAAAATATAATTAACACTACACACAGTATGTGGCATGCAATATCAAAAGTCAATGATACCCATAATCATACCTAAGTAGAGATCTGTGTAATGCTTTTCATGCTGAGGGCAGCCTGGCACTGACTGACCTTAGCCATGGTGAGCCTGTGTCAAGGATGATTCCAGGTAGCCCTGTCATTGACCCAGGTGGGGAGCGCTCATTCCACAGGCCATCCCTACCACATGCCTCCACTGGGGGTGGCAGCGGAAGTGCTTCCAATGTGATTCCTGACCCCCCGCAATGATCTGATGATTTCAGATTGCCCATGGTGTGCCAAAGTCATCAAATAGTACCAGGGATCCGTTGTTTCAAGTGCGTCGGGGGAACAAGGTGAGTTCTTCCCCAGGGATTTTTTAGGTGAACAGACACCGGGGGAAAGGAAAGAGTTTTTTCTTTTCTCCCTCCCTGTGTCTGCTTTTAGTGTAATATATTCCACTAGACCACCAGAGCATTTTTGTTGTTGGGGAAGCAGGCAAGGGCCACTCCCCCTTAGGGGCATATATTGTAGCCATGTTTTGTTCCCCCGGGGGCCAGTTCAACCATTTTCTTTGCCAATCGGCCCCCCCAGGGGGGTAAACACTCACTAGATACCAAGCATAAATATGTGTGTTGTATAATTGGGCATAAGTTTCTCCCCCAGGGGATCTGGTTTTTTTGTAGCCCCCCCGGAGGACAGATTGTCTGTTTTTAGACCGATCTGGCCACTGGGCTGGGAGGGGGGGGGCGGAAACCAACTAGACACCGGGGAATAATGTTTCGAAGGGCAGCAACCCCTTAGGCAAGGGTCACTTACCTTTGGGGCAATGGGTCCCCCTCAAGCGCAGATCGGATGTTGTTAGGCCAATCTGCCCTTTTGGGGGGAGAGAAGCCCACTAGACACCATAGGATGTTTTGAAGGGGAGCTATCCCTTAGGCAAGGGTCGCTTTCTCTTGAGGGGCAATATTTATTTTATTCAACAACCCCCCCCCGAATGCAGATCAGCCTTTTTTGGGTAGATCTGTCCTCTGGGGAGAGGGTGCAGAAGCCCATAAGAAATCAGGGAATTTCCTGTTGTGAGTGCTAGCCCTACCCACACAAGTGAGATACCTTTTTTTACTGGGGGAATGGTTGGTGTGAGGAAATATGCTGGCTTCCTGCAGATTCCAGAACTTTCTATCACATAAATGTGAGGAAAATGTGTCTTTCCGTCAAAGTTTAAGGTTTGCAAGGGCTTCTGGTTAAGAAAACCTGGTGGAAGCAACACAAGGCCCACACCCTGGATTCTCCTAGGTGTCTAATTTTCAAAAATGCACAGATTTCCTGGGTTTCCCTAGGTGCCTGCTGAACTAGGGCCCACAATCCACAGCTTGGCACATTGTAAAAAAAAGGGTCAGTTTTCAGTGGTAAAATATGATGTGTCCATGTTGTGTTTTGGGCCCTTTCTTATCGCGGGCACCAGGCCTACCCACACAAGTGTGATACCATTTGTATCAGGAGCCTTAGCGGAACACAGAATAGTAGAACAAGTGCTATTATCAATTCTATTTTTCTGCATTCGTGCCTTCCAAATGTCAGCCAGTGTACAAGAATAAAGACAATTTGAGAAATGCCCTCTAATTATCATGCTAGTATGGGTACCCACAAATTCAGCAATGTGCAGGTAACCACTGCTTCTAAACTTCATATCTTATGCCCATTTTGGAAATACATAGGTTTCCTTGATGCTTATTTTTCACTCTTTTCACTCAATTCTTGTTGACATTTAACAATGCTACGCAAGATCACCGCATTTCGAATATGAACAGAATTGTTGTAATTAAAGGTGATGGTGGTAATGTCAAAAACTCTTCTGAGTCAGAAGGTGATGTTGTCACTAGAAAGTCCGGCTGTGTTGTTAAAAAAAATAGGCATTTGGAAGATTTTTTCTGATCTCCTGGGTGGGTTGTTACTTTTCCCACTTGTTGTTGCACTTTCTTTTCCATATTTATTACTCTATTGTTTTAGTTGTTATTGGTTGGTTAATTTTCAAAGGAGGAAGGTGTGTGTGAATTCCACATAAGTCGGTTAATTGGTAATCACAGCTGTGTCCTGAACAGGCACAGCTGTGGGTATCACTATGATGTCATATTCTGTGGGTTACCATGGGGATGGAATGTGATTATTTGAATGTACCAGTCAGCTGGAAGGTGTCCTGCTTATGGATGGCTGGAATCTTCTGTGAATAAAGAAACCCATTTCTTCAACTACTTTCCAGGCTCTTCTACTTTATCTACTCATGAAGATGACTTAACTATAATTGCATTTGCTTTTATTGTATAATTACTGTACCCTTTCTTTTTACTTTCCGATACCCATGATTAGTTTATTATGTTTCTTATTGCTCATTTCACTCTGCAATATATTTTGATTATCATTCTTGTGAATTCCCTTCCTTTCCTTCCCCCTATTGTTTTTCCTCATAACTCTTTAATTATATTTTGTATTCCTACCTTGCAATACAATTAATAAACTTATTTTGAACTGAAAAAAAGATGACTTAACTTAAATTGTCACACGTGAACTATCCCAAATATAAAAAAAGGCTTATCACAAGGAGGGAAAAGGCCTAGCAGCAAAAGGGATAATGGCTATAGCAAACAAAGTATGCCAATACATGACACTGAATTTACATTCCAAAATATATCTTTATACAAGGACTATCTGATGATTTTGAATGTGAAATAGAACAGATGTAAAACGTGATGTAGTAAAGACATCAAAAGTCAGTAATTCATCGTAATTTATTGTTGTATTGTTTTCAAACATATTTTTATTGCCATTTATCAATGATAAATAAATTTGTACTTAAGCAGTTATTTATATACTGCAATAATATGTGTGAATCAAGCAATCATTTGATGGCTGTGTCGATCTGGAAAATAATATATTCAGAAACAATTGAGTGCCTAAATGTGTTGGTGGAGGGGACAGGGAGAGCATTCTTTCTAAACTTTAGAAGCATCAGTGTTAATAACTGTCTATCCCCTTGTGAATTCTACGGGACAAATGTCAGCTGAAGGGTCACCCATAATCAGGCATCTTGTCAGGTCCCATTAAGTTTCTCAGAAAAGTGGCAATGGGGATGCTTCACTTGGATACACTATGATGTAGCAGTTACATTCCCCTGTTCCTCAGAGGGTTTAAAATGATGAGATGTACAACTGCAGCATACAAAGTTCCAATGAACTCCAGTGCACAGGGTTTTTTTTTTACCAGCTGGCTGAAATTGTCCCACTTGAGAACACTATCATTAAGGGTATGCCTCTCATCCCTTAAGTGCAGGTAAAATGAATGGTCAGAATGAAAGTGAGGTAAGTTTAATGATCAATGAGAAAGGCAGGGTTTCATAAGTGAGGTACCATAAGAAGCACTTGTGATGTGTCGATAAAAATAAGAAGCACTCATGGTCCCGTTAATTGGGGAGCTACAGTCCTGTTCATTTGCACAGGTTTTATAATTTGGTTGCAGATTCTAGAGCTACAGATTGGATGCTAAGCTACTTCATTAGTGGCCTTTTGCCATAAGAAATCCATGTTCTACATTTGTTCTTTGCGAAGCACCGAATGCAAACTTCTTCAGGGTAAAGATTCTGAATCATGTGTCCATTAGAATATGATTGATCTGAGAGCTTAAAGACAACTCAACTGTATCACAATAAGCATATCATGGACTTGAGGGGAGGGGCAAATCAAAGGGCAAAAAAGTTCCCTCAAACATAGTTCATCAGATTTTTGTTCAGCATGAAAAGTGGCATGGAGATTTCTCTGGGAGGGTGGGAATAGGGGGGATTTAGAAAGTGGTTACATTTTCCATTGTAACTCTAACAGTAACCTTTTCTCGCCACTGCAGAAAAAAGCATTGAACATCATTCCTCCAAACTTAGCATGAAACTAGAATTTTATTTGAGGACATGTCATTGTTTTTCTTTACACAAAACCTAAGACACTAAGAGAAGAATACTGTAGTAAGTGACTCCTATACGCGGGGAGAGTTGAAGCTTTAGTTTAATGATCTTCACAGGTGCTGTGCAGCAGCCGGCTCCATAAACAACAAAACCACAGTAAATGCCACATATTCAAAGGCTAGAACTCCAAGAAGAATGCCTTTGGCCAGAACGTCATGGCACAAGCATTCTAGACATGGGAGAAAGACACTACATTATCCTCCTCCTCATAAACGAGAAAAGAAAAGGAAGCAGATAAAAGAAATAAAAACTCTAACGATACCTAGAAGGAACAAAACGTTGTCTGCAACTCCAGTGTAAACCCACCATAGAGGGAAGAGATGAAGAGGAATCCTCAGCTTGACCACACAGTGAATTTTGATTGGAACATCCAGTAACTTTTACAATGCTAGAGACATTCCACCAGTTCTTAAAATGAACTCTAATAGCATTGCCACAAACCTTTTCTACAATGAATGGTTCAGAATATTTTGAGCTGCCCTTTCTACTGTGAACAGGGATCTTAATGCGTACAATATCACCAATAACAAATGATTAAGGGACAGATCTTTTCCTGGAGTCAAAATGTAATTTCTGGCGACATTGGGCTTGAGTGACATTATATCTCACAAACTCATCCACATCACACACAGAGTCCATTTTTACCCATTTGGACATCCATCCGGGAAAAACTTTTGAGCAAGGTTTCCTCCCTCGCAGTAGTTTGTAAGGGGACACTTTGGTAGACGAGTGAGGCGTGGTGCAATAGAACCATAACATGGATCTAACAGCATTCCTGACATTACACTTCTTCGCCAAAGCCCACTGCACACAGTTGTTAAGCACCCTATTCATGCGCCCTACCAAGCCGTTGGTCTGTGGGTGATAGAGCGCACTTTTGGAATGTGTAATACCACCTTGGCGTAAAAAATAATCAAACTCCTGACTGACAAAGTGTTCCCCATTGTGGAGGGAACCCCTTCTCACAAGAAAAGATCTTTCAAGAAGTCAATTACATTTCTTGAATTGGGTTCATTAATAAAACGTACTTCTGGCCATTTCGAATAATAATCTATGGTCACAATCGCAAATCTGGAATTAGTAGGAAGCATATTGAAAGGTCTAACTAGGTCAATCCCAATCTTTTCCCAGGGTCTGGACCTTTAAACTCTTCTCAGAATTAGAGCATACTGCACACTCTCCACCAGAAGTGTTCAACCAATCTTCTCTTGGTAAAGGTTTTGCCCAAATGACCTTCATGTGTGCCCCTGATAAACCTAACTCTAAGCACATCAGGGGGTACCAATCTATCACCACGTACTAAAAGACCATCCTCGACAGAAAGTTCAGGAGAAACTTTAACGAAAGTCTGCAGGGAGTAGTGAGCATCTTTCTCCCTTGGACAACTATTTTTCACACAGTTAATGACTTCACAAAGTAAGACATCTTTGCATAGTTAATCTCTCCACTCTATTTCACCTACAGCACACATATCATTTGGCACAAGAGAAGCAACAAAACAATCTTAGTCAGCATCATCATCATTTTCATTATCACTCTCAACAGGGTGCCTAGAGAAATTATCCGCTCTCACATTCTTGTTTCCAGGGATATAGATGACCTCGAAGTCATATTGCAACAACTTAGTTAACAAACGTGGAATCCTTGGGGTATGTTCTTTTAATTTATCACCGGAAAGAATGGATACTAAAGGACTGTGAGCTGTGCGCAATTGGAAATGTTTTCCCCAGATGTAAGGACTAATCTTTCTTATAGCCCAGCGGTACGCTAACAACTCCATCTCAATGACAGCAAAATTCAATTCTGAACCACGTAACACCCTAGAGGCATAGCCTAGGGTATGCTCATGTCTGTTGATGTTTTGAGTGAGCACGGCACCAAGCCCCAGGCCACTAGCAGCAACAGTAATGGTGCACATAGCATTTGGGTCAAAAGGTTTGAGCACTTTGGGACTAACAAGCTGATGCTTTATCCACTCAAAAATCTCTTTGCAACTATTATCCCAGAGAAAGAAAACATTTTTCTTGAGCATATTGGACAAAGGTTGAACTCTGGAAGCATAATCCGGTATAAACCGTGAGTAAAACTCACACAGACCAATAAATGACTTGAGGCCTACCTTGTCCTTGGGAGCTGGACTGTCTACTGTAGCTTTAACAAGGCCTGGTCTTGGTTCAACACAGTGTTCAGAAAGAACATGTCCTAAATACTCCACTTTCTGTACTCTGAAAACACACTTTACTTTTTTCAAAACAACACCATCATTACGTAAAGCTTCCAACACACAAAACATGGTGTCATCATGTGAGTCATGCGTTACACCATGAAATAACACATCGTCCTGGAAAACAACCACACCCTTAATATATTTGAGCAAATTTGACATTATTCTCTGAAAAACTGCTGCCGCAGAGGCCAGAAGGAATGGCATGCTGCAGTATTGGAAAGACCCAATAGGAGAAACAAAGGCAGTGAGATGCCCAGACGAAGGATCAAGAACCACCTGGTGGTAAGCTGAAGCCAAGTCCAGCTTGCTAAACCACTAAGAACCATTGATGAACAACAACATGTCAGAAATGTATGGGAGAGGATGAGAATCGATCCAGATATTTTTATTAAGACTGCGTAAGTCAACACAAACGCGAAGCTCACCATTTTTCTTCTTAGCTACGACCAAGGGAGATAGCCAAAGGGACGATTCATTAGGTTCAATGAGTCCTTTCTTGAAAAGGCTATTTAGTTCCTGTTGGACTTGGCCCTTTTGGCAGGTTCATCCCGAAACTTTTTGCATTTTCCTTGCCCGTTTCTGTAACCTGGTGGTGGGTTTTAGGCCTCTGCGTATTTTTTCACTGTGGTGCAGTGTAAAGTGTGTGCACCCTCTGTGTATGTCTGGTGAGAGTGGTCTGCCCTCCCATAGGAATGCATGGGGATATGTGTGTCCATAGTAGTTCCTGATGTGTGGGGAGTGCAGGATCGAGCTTGGTTTGTGCGAACTTGTGAGATTAAATGCTGCGCGATGATGTGGGCGGATTTATTGTGTCTAGTGGAGAAGTGCCACTTCTAGAAGTTGGCATGTCTCTGCATTAAATGTGAATTGACTGTCTGGCTTGTGATTGGCTGGAGCTGGCTGGTGTGCCTGGCTCCAGGAGTCAGGATGGGTCTGCCCCGGTGGTGAATGGAGAGATCTGCATGTTGATGGTAGGGAGGAGTGCACCTGAGACCTGAATAGGGCTGGGCCTCCCTCTACAATCCTGGCTCCACCCCCTGTGGTGTGTCTGATGTCCCTGACCCACCCTGTGAATAGTGGGCTAAAGAACGGTGATGGATTAAACCCAGATCTTTTGACTGGGTGTGAGTGTTTGATTGGTTCGGATGCTCCGTCCATCACCACCCCCTTTTGTACTGCTTTTTGCCGCCATAGGTGTGGCAGGGTATGCTCAGACGTGAGTCCCTTGCTCACTTTGCCACTGGATTCAAGCAAGCCGGGCTGAAGACGGCTGTAATGCCAGAAACCGGTCCTCGGAAGCTTGTTTCCGGTCCAGGGAAGGCATGGCTTGGCAGTTCGGGCTGGACTGTTCCCATGAGGCACAGGGTCAGACTGATTTGCATGAAGCCATGTCTGAACTGGGGTGGCAGAGTGGGCTAAAGAACGGTGATGGATTAAACCCAGATCTTTTGACTGGGTGTGAGTGTTTGATTGGTTCGGATGCTCCGTCCATCACCACCCCCTTTTGTACCACCCTGTGAATAGGCAGAGGGGCTGATCAAAACAAAGTGCTCCAGGACCAGTTGCATCTGGTTCGCCCCTTGCCTGCACCTTTGGAAACTAAGGATTTTCCTGTATAAAAGAGGGGCTGTGACCCTATGAACATTTTTTTGTTCCTACTTGAATCAACCAGGGTTGTGTTGCTGCTGGGGCCCAGGAGAAGGCTCCCCTCCCTGGGCCCTGCTCAGCCCCTGGATACCTGACGGACTGCATTGGTACAGCCTTCCTGCACTCTATTTGCAGACTGAGCGCTTTATTCTGCTTGGATTTGACTTCCCTAGGAAAGGGAGAGCCTGGGGGCTGCGCGGCAGCCCTTCCCGAGGGAATCCCCCTCATAGGGATTCCCCCCTCCTCCTTGTTCCTCACGGGTTCCACCCCGCTTATGGGATCGTTTATGGGTCACAGGAGCCCACCCTGCGTTATGCCCTTGAGTTTTAATTAGTGATCTGCGCTGGTGCCCACCACGCAACTTTGCCCAAAGTATTCATTAAATCGGAAGCGGGTGCCCCCCCCGCATTTCACCGCCACAGCTCTGAGCCATTGCGAGCCCGAAACCGGAAGTCAGGCAGGCCCACCCGTGACGGGGGCGGGGTCTGCCATTGGGCGGAAGTGCGGCTGGGCGAAATGTGGAAGCTGGGCTGCGTGAAAGGAGGTCGGGAGCCTACCCCGCCTCTTCGTGTGCCCGCCACCAGTCCCGGGGCTCCCCAGGAGGGAGCCTGGGTGAAGAATGAAGGCGGCAGAGGCCGCCGACGGCAGCGCGGGGCTCCCAGGAGCAAAGGGAAGCCCGCGCCGCAAGTGTTCCTGCCGGTGTGCGGGGCTCTCCTAGTGAGGAGAGAGCCCCGTGGATCCCCGGCACCAGTGAGCGAGCCCCGGCGATTACAGCAGGAAGGAGAACGGTCCCCCAGCGAACAGCCCGGTGAGTCAGGGCTGGGCCGGGTGATGGGGGGGACATTCCTGTTTCCACTCCCCGAGGGAGCAGAAGGAGTTTTGTGGTGCCAGTGCGAGGCACCGAGTTGGAGCGGCCCGTCTGTCAGCGGGCCGCTCCACCGATGGGGGCATCTATTTCTTAAAGGGGCCAGCGTGGCCCAGTGGCAACCATTGTTTCAGAAAGCCCGTGAGGGTCCCTAGAGGCCCGGTTTGGTCCCCCTGGGATGCCTCAGTGTTTGGGGGCCAGTGCTGCGTCTAAGATGGGCGCATAATTAGTTTAAGAGCAGAGTGCTCCATGGACATGGTGGTCTTTCAGAGCCGAGAAGGTTCCAACATTTGGGCACAGTTTTATTTCGAAGGGCCAGTGAGGGCCCATGCCGCAGTTTATTTCCCAGCTGCCCAGCAAGTAGTGGGCAGCTGCACAGTTTAGGTGCAATTCCAGCGAGAGTCCCTGGGAGGGACAGAAGTGGCACAGAGGTGTCAGGCCTTCCACAGCTGCGCAGCACTTAGTGCCAGCTGCAGCGTTTAGGCCCTGTTCTTGTTCTCAGCTGCCCAGCAGGTAGTGGGCAGCTGCAACGTTTAGGTTTTTGCAGATGGCGCACCCCTGACTGGCGCTGCAGTGGCAGCGCACCCTGACATTCTAGACACAGGGCATTTAAGCCCCCTTCGTGGATGGCCAGCTGGCCAGGGGGGCTGGTAGATGTATAGGGTGCAAGGCCCTAATGTGATTTATTTGCTGAGGTGATTGTGGTGCTAGGCAATGTAATGCATTTAGTATGTTTTACTCACCCTGTGTTTGATACCTCTAAACTGTGGTTTATGATTATGAGGTTATTTTGCATTTCAAGTGGTTGTGTTAGTGAGATTATACTTCACTGTGATTTACGCCCCTAATGTGAGTTATACTTAGGAGGTAGGGTCCAATGTGTTTAGACTAGTGACGAGATTGCATAATGTGTTTATGCTGGTGAGGTTGGCGCAGGATGTAATTTGCGCCTGATGTGACTGTGCATACTGTAAAGTTATGTTACAGGTTGAGGTGGAGTACAGTGATTACCAGTGGCTACTGGTTGTAGGTTTATGATCTATTTTTACTTGTTCCAATTTCTGCTAAGTGTTGATCCTGACAGTGGCCCCCGTGGCCCTGTCTTGTGTAAATAATCCCCTGTGAATATTGCCCGTGCCAGTTGGTACAATGTATATTGTGTGATTACTATCTCATGTGATTTGAGAATACAAAGGCTATTGTTATAAAACCTTGTGTGGAGTTCCTTTTGTAGTGTGCCTGGGATGTTGTTGCTGTGTGCGTGCGCAAATGCATTACACATTGCCTGCTGGATAAGCCTGACTGCTCGTGCCAAGCTACCAAGGGCGTGAGCAGGGGTTATCTTGGCGTGTAGCTCCCTTGCCCTGACTAGAGTGGTGGTTTTTGCCTGGCTTTGGCGCAAGCCTTAGCCAACCATAAATACCATTTCTAACAGTTCCTGTTCTAACTGATCCCTAACACTGAACGGAAGACTTCTAAGCCAATGTTTAACAGGTATAGCGTTGTCCTTGACTTTAATGACATGAGTAAACCCGTCCAAGACCATCACCAAAAACGGAAGGGTAACATTCGGTCAATTTATCAATAAAGTCATCTGAACGAAGGATGAAAACTTGGTCCCTTGTATCTGGTCTAAGTACCATCTTGAAGAGTCCTTGGTGAAACCACCCAAGAATGTTTAAACCTTTGATGGCTACATCAACTTTGCCAAGAATTTTCCTGCCCCTAAATTCAAGAGTGTCCTCGAAATATCCTGCCTGTTCAATGCTCCTCCCTTCATATGAAACTGGAGATCTATCTGGAGGTTGTAAAGGACGAGACTCCCAAGCCTCTTTAAACATTTCCTGTGTTAACATAGTTATTCTCGCACCCGAGTCCCCGAGTCAACCAGCAAGCGAATTTTTACCACCAATTTCAACATCAACATGTGGATTGGCACACTCAGAGAACTAATTAGAATCAGCATTCATATCTCCGACCACAACGACCATGTCCCTTACGTCATCTTGTATGTTACTAAAGTCATCAGATTTGCATTCAGGCACAGAGACATTTGCAACAGGAGAGGATGTACTTGTGGCCTGTTTCGTATCCTGAGAAAAAGAAAAGCTACCCTTTTCATTCTGGCAAACTTTAGCGAAATGTCCCAACCTCCCACATATTCTACAAATTAAATTTTTGGCAGGACAAGGACGTCCAGATTTAAAGTGAGGGAAGTTACCACATTTAGAGCATATGTTCGTCTATTTGAAAAACTTGTTTTCAGGACGTGTAGTTGTGTTGTTTTTAACCTCTTTGGACAGATTCTTATTTCGTGGTTGTGGATGAGGCTTTCTCATCCAGTTCCTTCACGGAAGACTTGGAATGTTCAATTCTTTTTACAGTACGTATTGTCTCCTCAAGGGAGGGGTTTCTTAAAGAGAGTAGTTTCTGCTGAATGCTTTTGTCAGAGCACTTACAAATGTACTGGTCTCTTATCAGTTGATCTCTAAACACCTCAAATTGGAATTCTGCACTTAACATGCGCAGGGCAGAAGTGAAGTCCTCTACATTTTCTCCATGTCTCTATTCTCGCTTGAAAAACTTGTGCCTCACGACGACCAGACTGGGTTGGATATCAAAGCGTGATTCTAATTTCTTAACTGTCTCCACAAATTCATCAATCTCTTCAGCATCAGCAGCACTTACTAAAGGGGGCAAATGTTTAAATACAGATCTCCCTTTGAACCCTAATACATTTACCAAGAGACATTTTATTCTCTCAGCACCGTAGCGTGAAGCACCTATGGCACTAAGATAGGTGATGAAAGCATCATACCATTTTTTCCATGAGATTGGAGGTTCACCAGGCATCTCAAGGAAAGGTGGAGGTGGCCAGACCGACTGCATGTTTAGTGAACAAAGAAAAGGAAAGAAAAGGATTTTTAAAGAAAAAGATGAATATCCAAAGAAATCAATTAAAGCTTGCAATGAAACTTTTCAAGATGCAGAGGAGTTAATTTAGATATTAAAATTCTAACACTTTAAAGCATTACAAACAGAAGAAAAAAATAAGATGCCTCAGTAGATACGCTAGTTATGCGCCTGGTGTGCGTATCACCGTGAAGCATGAGGTACTTCCATGACGATCCTTATAAAGTACATATTATGCGATTGGTGTGTGCATCACCGTAAAGCAAGATCAACTTCTGCAATGATCTTGACGAAGTACACTGTAGATCTGCAGCATAGATTAGATCATAGAAATAGAGCAATATTTTATGAAGGTAGAAATATGCAATAGTTCCACGTTGTGCTCAAAATCCGATGTAGAATAGCTTTCCCGTAACGCCTTTACCTGAATACAGGGTATACACCTGTTACAACGCATTTTTTACTCCGCACTACCATTACAACGCGACTTTTACTCCGCATACCATTACAACGCATTGCGCTGGGGGGCGCTCTAGGATAGGGAATAAGTATAATTTACTATCCAACACCTTCCCTAGGGTCCACGGGGACTGGAGTTAGAATAGTAAATTATACTTACCACTATCCAGCGCCCCAAGGCGCTATGCGTTGTAACGGTATGCGGTGTAAAAGTCGCGTTGTAATGGTCTGCGGAGTAAAAGTATGCGTTATAACGTCATACATCCGAATACAGACTGGTGGCAGTAGTTCAAAAGGTGTGTGTGTCACCGACAACAAGCACGCAGGCTCTTCGCCCTGAGTGTAAATGCTCGGGCTCAGCTCCGTAACAATCTTTGAGTGTGCCACTAACCGAGGAAAAACAACGAACACCAGCTGATGAACGAGCACACACAATCTCGCCGGCCACAAGATGGCGCTCACGCTTAACGTGAGCTGATCCAACCAAGTAAGACAGTTAAAACTGCAGTAACGCCAACCACAAGATGGCGCCGATGTTGTACATGAGCTAACACGCCGATCTACATCTAAAATGTCAGAAACGACCTCTTGATGCCCAACGCTGCGTTGTGTAAGTACATCCAAGATGGCGTAGACAAAAAAGGCTGAAACGCTGACCTTCAACAATGAGCTGTGACGTGAGGGTTAACTCTATACCCTCTATGTGCCGCTGCCGCAGTTCAAATTGAAAAATATGTACAGTACCTTAGAGATCTCTGCTTCGGCATGACTAGGCTACGATCGTGCACAACATCGTGAGGAGACAGGATCGTTCGAATACGCCGATGAACTGATGAAGACTGGACTTCCTTTGTGGGTTCTGCAGGCACCTGTAAATCGTCACCATGTATTTTGGAGTAAGTGACTCCAATACACAATGAGAGATGAAGCTTTAGTTTAATGATCTTCACAGGTGCTGAGCAGCAGCTGGCTCCATACACAACAAAACCACAGTAACTGTCACATATCCAAAGGCTAGAATTCCAAGAAGAATGCCTTTGGCCAGAACGTCATGGCACAGCATTATAGACATGGGAGAAAGACACTTCAAATACTCCTCCTGTGTCACAAGGGCAGAGAGGAAATCTTTGGTGGGAGTACGTCCTCCCGAGGTAAACTCTAAATGAAATGAAATGAAATGAAAAATTATATTTATATAGCGCATATCTACTCGAAGGCCTCGCAGCACTTTAACTGATTACTATGGCGAGGTACAGGGTAGACTAACACGCTTTTCCAAACAAGTGGGTTATTAGGGCTTTCCTAAAGGCCATCCGGTTGTTCTTCTCTCTGAGTTCCAGAGGAAGAGAATTCCAAATTCTCGCAGCAGTGTGCGAAAATGAACGCCCGCCCCAACGGGCTTTATTGATTTTGGTTGTGGTAGCTAAATGCAGTGTACTAGAGCGGAGGGATCTGGAAGGAATATAGGGCACAGCTAGGGGGAACAGGATGGCAGGACCTGTTCGATCGAAGGATTTATGCAGAATGCACATGGCCTTAAATTGAACTCGTGCAGCCACTGGAAGCCAGTGTAGTTCTCTTAGGGCCTTCTTGGCTGACTGCCAACGAGGAATGTTAAATAATAATCGGGCAGCGCAGTTTTGAGTGACCTGGAGTCTGTTGGTCACTGCTGTCGGGGCTCCCAGATATAAGGCATTTCCGTAGTCCAGGCGGGAAAGAATCAGGGCCTGAACCATGACTCTTCTCGCCTGGAGTGGAAGCAAAGGGAGCACCTTCCGAAGCATTCTCATTAGCCCGACACAAGTAGATGCTGTTCTGGTGGCCTGGACGGAGAAGTTTAGCGCCTTATCGAGCCAAACTCCAAGACTCTTTATCTGAGGTTTAGGGGGGGGAGAAGAACCTAGACATGTGGGCACATGGAAGCCAGAGTGGTCGGTGCAGGGGTGCCCAATAGCATAATCTCCGTCTTCTCCCCATTTAATCTGAGATAAGAGGATTGCATCCACTTGGCTACAGCCTCTAGACAGGGACCCAGTGTGTTGGACGAACCCTCATTATGGTCCAGAGAGACCACCAATTGGGTATCGTCCGCGTAGGTGACAATACACACATCGAAGGGATGGACTATCTCTGCTAGAGGTCTCATGTAGACATTAAAAAGCGTGGGGCTTAGGGCGGAGCCCTGGGGGACCCCACAACTAAGTGGTTGCTTGCGGGAGGTTACCTCGCCCTCAAACACCTGGAAGAAGCGCTCATCCAGGAAGGAAGTCAAATCATGCTAAATACCCCACAATTATTGAAATATCGAATATAACCCTGGTTAAGAGTGGGAAGATGGTCATTGATGCATCCTGGTTGTTACCCACTGGGTTGTGGGAAAGGAAAAAAGATCCTTTTATTTTAATTACCCTCATACACCCTAGTGGTGTCATACTTCATCATCGGGTCACCCTGACTCATAAAGGTCAGGGTGGGCTCAACCGTATTTCAGGGAGCTCTTTGAAGATTTGGCCAGGGGGTCTAAAATATTAAAAATCCTCAGGCAGTTCCCGGTTTCCCTTCATTCTTGGAACCGACTGGGATCTTAAAATTTACAAGCATATATAGGGTCAGATGGGATATTTGTGGTCCTACGACCCTAGTGCCGACATGTTTGAGCCCAAATTGTTGGCTCAAAGTGGGTCCTGGGCTTCCTTCAGGGCAATGATTATAGAAATTCCCTCCCTGGGTGAAGCAGTGAATAATTACCAAGCTACTCCTACTTTGTCAAAAAAGGACAAATGGCTGCTACTTTGTAAAACATCAGACAAACTTATCTTTAGTTTATGAGGATGTAATCCTTCTTCTCCATCCCATTTTGGGAGAGGTAACACTTCACAGAGAGTTGCTGTGCATAGTCACACAATAATTAAGGGTCCTGCCCCACGTCCAAAACCTACTGTGTCCTGCGTCCCTGTGCTTTTAACCTTTTCCAAATGTTAGAGTTACTAAAATGTATGAGGTCGGCTTGAAAGAGTTAAAATGTTAGATACAACTGGTTGGTTAGTCTGTGAATGGTCCTTAAACTTTGGGTATGCACAACATACTTCTCAGACCCTGTGGGAGGTGCAACAAAGGAAAAACGAGCGTTCTCAAACCCAAATTGGTGTCCCTGAACATTTCGAAAACATTAAAAAACAGGGGTATAAATATTTTATTTTTATATTTAGATAAAAAAGTACATAGCCCCCACTTGGCTACCCGAAGGCCAGTGAGGTTTGGCTGCCCATTGAACGTCCTCTGTCTGCAACCCCTGCTCAGCTTAGCAGAGAATGGACAAAAGTTGCACACAGTGTGAAAGGGCACAATTTCAAAGTACTGGGAATCAGTATATCATTAAAAACACACATTCATTACACTTAAAGGGAAGGTATATAATGGTGCTAACATCTTAGCATATGTATAAAAAAACTCTGCAACTCACTTAAAAATCCACAAAGTGAAGATATGGTTACAAAATGAAACCTTAATGCAATGTTTATGATCTCACAATATATATACTAAGAAGTAAGAACACGTAAAAGCAAAATGTCAATTAATAACAAGACATACTCAAAGCAATGAAAAAATACTAGGTTCGTAACTGTTTTATTGGTAGAATTAATGGTAATGTTATATTAATCTGATCTGAATAATAATTTATAGGTCCCGGAGCATTGTATTTGGTATGTGAGTTATGGTTAGTTAATTATTGAATTTATTAATTTAAATGATTTATAATGCAACAACATGTTGTGGCAAACATTTCACGGGGCACCAAAGGGGAAGGCAAGAGGATAACACGCATGTGCAAGGGGCTGGGGTTCAGAGGGCCAAATCCCAAATTTGCAGAGCCCAAACAATGTTCTCAGGGGCTGAAGTCCTTGCTTCAAAGTTTACATTTTGAAGGATTACCAAGTAGGATTCTGGGTGTCAAATGCTTTCTTGAACAGTGTTGATTTCAGTGTTCTTTTAAAGTCTGGCATGTTTTGAATGCAGAGGTCCAGAGAGGTCCACAGAGAGATTCCTTCACTTATTGCTTGGTTAGGTTGTTGGGCTAGTTATACATTTCACATCTAACTGTAATTGTCAAGTTTCAAATACATACTACAACTCAGGTCTTCTTAATTATAAAGTTCTATCACCATCTTTCATAGTTTTTTTTAATTGACCTAATACCTAGATATGATTGCTACCATTGAATGCCTACCAACAAGATAGGGTAAGTGCTCATAGAACTTGGGTGTAGCATATAAGTTAAAAAAAACCACAAAATTCACTGAAAAAAAAAGTAAAAGTGAAGTTACCAGTAGTGAGGTTAAATAAATGGTAACATATGGTAAAAATAGTTCTGGTTAGCTCCACCATCCATAACGCACAGAATAGCCATCTAAACCTTAATTTGCCCATCAAATGCACAGGAAATTTACCATAATGATAACTGATTGTGTAACCACAGACAGAAATGTTATTTGTGCTTGTGCTTCCCTCCTAGTGTAATAACAAGGGAAATTTCTATCGCCCCCATTTTATAGAGCAGTACCCAGGACTAAATGATCCTGCAAGAATGCGAAAACATATCTATTTGAGAATGGTGCTCCTTTGTGCCATCCTATGACGTATAGTAGAGGGCAGCTTATTCCAAACATTTTAAACACAGTTTCATACAGAAATATAGATCACTTTTGATGTTCCAAACCAAGAGTCTCAATATGAAAGGAAAATGGCAGAGTACAGTAGGCTGTCTTTTCTAGTAACACCCTGAATTAGAAACCTATATCATAACACCAGATTGCTGGTGTTCTTAAGCAGCCCTTAAAAGATGCCATCTTTGCACCTCAGTATTGCCGCAAAGAATTTCTGCTCTTCATAGTTGAATTGAAAACTAAAGAAAATTATATGAAGTATTGTCATTTGGATACTTTGTATTAATAAAATATTAATGAATTGGTAACTTTTTTATTTTTTATATATCGTTCCCACACATACTTAATTTGGTCTTATTAACTCATTTTACACATTCGACTGCATACCCTGTCAGACAGAGAAGGCATGTTTTCAAATTGTTATGGATAGGACAATCTTTTGAAAGTGGCTATATCAGTGGTACTGCTCAGCATTTTCATTAAATAAAAGCATCCTTTGATCCTGGGTGCATGCTTTTCATGATGGCATGATAGGGCTTATTTTAAAGCCTCTTGTGCTGCTGGTGCGGGTAACAGGGTTTTGCAACCACCTTTTGCTATAAATTAATCCATGCGAACTAGATTCACTTGGAATTCCATACAGTTGGAGGGCGATGTAACATCCATCTATGCAAGGCACAAGGCAAAAAGAAGTGGGAGGACTAACCATGGGGTCGATTCACAGAACTAATCTGAGGTAAAAAACTAAACTACTACTTTTGGTATTCACAGAAGGCATTTAGTAGTGGTAAAGTTAGTATTTTGTCTTAAATTAGTATTTTGTCTTAAATTAGTATATTGTCTTAAGTTGGGATTTTATCTTAAATTAGGATTTTGTCTTAAGACCAAAACTTAAGACAAAATCCTATTTTAAGACTAAATCCTAACTTAACGCAAAATTCTAACTTAAGACAAAATCCTAACTTAAGACAAAATACTATCTTGACAACTACTAAATGCCTTCTGTGAAAACTAATAGTAGTAAGTTTAGGATTTTGCCTCAGATTAGTTCTGTGAATCATCCCCCAAGTTAGTCAGTATGCAAGTGAGACCATGACACAACATCACAGTGCTTGACATCGCGCATGGCATCACAGGAAGTAACCTCACAGGAAAGAACATCACAAAAGTGACATCAGATATTGAGATCACACACATAAGTTTAGCCGGTTGTCATGAGTACATTTAAGCATATTATGAGATTTAACAAATGAGATTTTGCATCTGGGTTGTGCTAAAAAAGTGGCTCAACCCGGAGGCAAAATCTGGGCCTGAACTAATTCTTTTTTTAAAAATTCAACCTGCCACAGGGAATTTGGCAACCAGGAGAAACATGGCAATAGTTCTATTCTGCCTAATTGGTTGCAAAGTCTGCATTTTAAAATATCTTATTAGTTTAAGGCACTTTCTGCAGAGATCTTTGTGTGCTCAGTAAATCTCAAGGAATTATAATAATAATGGCAAGATAACTCTGGAGTTCTCAATCAATCCTTTATTCGATTTTGAATAAAAATCATAAAAGTACAGATAAAAAGAAATACATCATATGTAAAAACTGCAAGTAAAAGCAGAAGCCATAGGATAGCTTTGTGAACGCATCTAAAAATGCAAAAGAGAGAGTAGCGGTACAGTGTAATGGAAAAAGATTACTAGCTGGTTACCAAAATGCAGCACTTAACAGAACCCTCAATAAGTCTGCTTTGTTGCATAATGTGATAATGAACCCTTTATGAGTGATAGAGCATAAAGCATGTCATAAAGTGCAACAGTGAAAAGTGCTGTTGTTTCTAAAACCTTGCTTGACATTCTCGCATTATTCAATGTTCAAAGAGGCAATGACTATAAAACAACACACAGTAATAGCTCACAAGTATAAACGAATTGTAAAAATCCATCATCATAAAAAATCAGATGACATTCAGAAGAGGGGGGTGGGACGCAAGCAGAAAGTGCACAATTTCATGGGGCGCGAGTTAAGCATAGACTGATGGTCCGCTGAATAAAAACTGCAATCGATTAACATAGCCTCATAGTAGACAACTTCTGCAAAAACTCCATGGGAGCCCAGCACTACCTTAGGTTTGCCTGTTTCAGAAGTGGTGAAATATAAGCAGACCTCAATGTAGAATAGTGTTTGCAGAAAGGACATCACAACATTGATATCAGATATTTAGATCTCACACAAGTTTAGCAGGTCTGTCATGAGTACATTTAAGCGCATTGCGAGATTTAACAAATGAGATTTTGCATCATGGTTGTGCTAAAAAAGTGGCACAACCTCGATGCAAAATCCGGGCCCGAACGAATTTTTTTTTTTTTACTTTGCAACAAAGAATTTACCAACGAGGAGAAACATTGCAGTAGATCGTTTCTTCTTAATTGGTCGCAAAGTCTGCATTTAAAATGCCGTATGGGGTTAAGGCACCTGCTGCACAGATCTTTATCTGCCTAGTAAATCTCAGAGAATAATAATAATGGTAAAATAATTCTGGAGTAAACAGTTTTGCTGAAGAGATCTCTGTTTGTCTAATCCCAGATTTGAATCAAAGTAGTATAGAAAATTATTGTTTCACCTGCAACGCACATGATGTAACATGCAAATGATATATTTGATTTTATATCGATAGGTAAGTGGGTTATTGCTTTTAACACAGAGACCCTTTTGTTAGTTGCAGTTCATTAATTGTGATCCTTCTAATATAGCACAGTGAGCCAGGAAGGAGATGTGACACCTACACCTTGTAAACCTCAGTGTCTTATGTAACACATCTTGTACATTGATTTACACACTTAAATGATTTATAGTCAATGTATAATGTGCATGTTATGTAAAATACTCTGCCTCCCTGCATTGGGATGACCCGCACTAATAAAGAGATACAGCAGTGGCATTTAAATTGCTATTTGTGTAAATACTGGGACAGATCAACACATTCATACAGCGCATGCATATCTCTTATATACAAGTTGAAAGTATGCCTCTCTTAAGTAATTTGTAATTTTATTTATATTTATATAGCGCGTTATCACCAACGGTCTCTAAGCGTACTTGTCAAATGATTACAAGCTGTGTGCCCTCGTTTCCCCTCCGCTGCATTTGCAACGAAGTGGGTGGCTCCAGACCGTGCCCTGTCAGGATCATATTTGAACAAAAGGAGGCCTGTTTACCCCTTAACCTTGGCCTTTATCTTAATCCAAGCAGGAGGAGGAAAGAAGAAAGCCCCATCCCTGCTTGCATGTTGCTGCTGGGCTTTGGAAAGCAGACAATGTGGAGGTGCTGCTGAATGCGTTCCGTTGTCAGTAAATAACCCCGGGACAAGTTCAGCATATTTTTGTTGAGCCCAACTTCTTGGCAGGGGGGATAGCATCTACCCTGTGAAAATAGTGGGTAGATGCTGTCTAGCCACGTGGACCCTCATCTACCCTGTGAAAATAGTGGGTAGATGCCGTCTACCCACGTGTACCCTCATCTACCCTGTGAAAATAGAGGGTAGATGCCACTTACCCATGTGTACCCTCATCTACCCTGTGAAAATAGGGGGTATATGCCGTCTACCCACATGTACCCACATCTACCCTGTGAAAATAGGAGGTAGATGCTGTCTACCCACGTGTACCCTCATCTACCCTGTGAAAATAGGGGGTAGATGCCATCTACCCACGTGTACCCTTGTCTACCCTGTGAAAATACTGGGTACCTTCGATTTATGCCTTGCATCTATATATTCAGATTCTGGAGTCCCCCTGCGCCAATGGGGCTGCAGGGGCATGAATTTCGCCTCAGATGTTAGTAATGACGTTAGGCCATACTTTTAATCAACACCCTTTATTGAATATTGAGACTGGCTAAGCCAAAAAGAATGTTTACAATGTTGACATTAACTGTTTTATTCTACATTGTCTTCAGCTAAGGCAATAATAATGCGGTTGGTAACTACCAGTGATTAGTGCTCTGGTTGGGATACAATATCTCATACTTATCAATTTCATTCAACAAACACTGCATATTCTTCATATCTCACCGTTATCCTTCACAAAATAGTCTTGAAACAAGTTCATGAAGGCTATAAATACCTTTTCGAGTCTGAAGAATTTCTCTTCATCTAGGAGACACAGAACCATTGCTAAGCAACTCAGTTTATAAGAATGCATGAACTTACAATCCCTCATAAGATGCTGCTTCCTTCATCCTGACTCCATGTATTAAGCATTACAATGTGCTTTATGGCTTCCACGTCACACGAAAATGAATCATAAACAGTGCTTTCAGCACTATAAGATGTAGAACTAACCAGAAAAATCTCCAATGCAGCTGTTGTTAAGGTTTCAGAAAAAGACATTTATATGCTCAGCATCCTTATTCATAGCCCTCATCCCTTGAGCGTGAGGCTATGAACAGCAACTGGCCAATTGAAAACTGAATCTGGTGCTTAGCTCTCACAAAGAATATTATTAAATAAAGGATGCAGGCAACAGTTCAGCCTAATAGACTTTCCCCCAGATTCATCAACTCAAATTCCGCGATTCCTAAATTGCGAGAAATACCGAATCGCAATTTAGAAATCGCAAAATGGGATTTATGAAAAATTGCGAGAAAAAAAAGCGAATCGCAATCGGCCTCAATCGCTGATTGCGAGTTACCAAAAATCGCACAAAATTCGTATAATCGACCGTTTTCCTTGTTGAAATTACGATCTCGCAATTACCGAAATCGCAAATTGCGATCTCGCTAATTGCGAGATCGCAAAAACGGGAAGTCGCATTTTGAGCACAGTGATGACATCACAACCAGGAAGTAGGCAGTTTCCACCCTCATTCTGCATTCTGAGCCTGAAGTGGAAGGAGTATTGTTCTGAGCTCCACTCCAGACTACCTCCTGCTCAAAACCAGGAGACACCCCACTGCAGAAAATGTCCCAGGAAGCAGCAGGGGACAGTTCCTCAGGAAGGAAAAGGAAAATTAAATTTTCTGAACAAGAACTGGAATACCTCATAGAGGGAGTGTGAAAAGACCACGACCGGCTCTTTGGGAAGGACTCAAGGAGGGTACCTGAGGCCGACAAAAAAAGGATTTGGGTGCGCATCCGCGACAAAGTAAATTCTGTGGGAGTGACCCAGCGCTCCATAGATGATTTAAAGAAGAGGTGGTACGACCTCAGAGGGCGTGCCAAGCAGAGGATCGCAGAGAGGCAGTGAGAGCGTGTCGCAACAGGAGGAGAGAGCCCACTGTCCCACCCAACACCCCACTTGAGGACCTTGTAGAGGACACCCTGAATCCCCAGGCATGCGTTGGGGTAACCCAGCTGGACTCCTCCCGACCCACCCAAGATTCCCAAGGTAAGTGCCATGCGACTGCGACCCTGTCCTCTAACAATGGCCATGACCCCAGATCAACCCATCAGTAACCCTAGTTATGCAGCCCATGCACACCAGAAAAGCACTATTGAATTGTGGGACATGTAGTCTGACCACAATTACCATCTAGCACCATACAGCCAGACCTGTCCAGTGAGAGTCAATCCTACACCCAGTCAGGGAATGGTAGCCTGCATGCATGTAGCAACCTTCCATGTGCAAGATACATGTCATTAATCAACGTCCACTTTACATCACAGGTGGCGCTGAAGTACCCAGCACGGATAGCGATGGCCTGCAAATTGATGAAATTCCTGAGGACACCGAGGGAGACGTCCATCCATCCCCTCAACCAGGACCATCAGGGAAAGCTGCAACACCAGCAGTAGTACCACCACCTGCCACTGTGGACAGTGCCACCTCAGCGCCAACAGGCAAGCACAACCGCAGTTTGTGACTCACATGCCAGTGGGGCTGACAACAACAGCTGCAGCACGTAAACAAACCCGGCGCACTGCCGTTGTGAGAACCCAGTCCAGCGGACTGGTGAGGGAGCCGCGCAGTACAACACCACGCGCTGGCAGGGGGGTGAACGTGTGGGCACCTGGGCTCTCTATTGAGCGCCGTATGCTCCGCATACACCAAACACAAGCCCGTCATCTCGCAGCAATTCACCTACAGCTGCACAAGACCACTAGGAATGTGGGACAGCTGTCAGACAGGATGGAGAGGATGACCGCTGCAGTGGAGGACAACACCCAGGCCATGTTGAGCCAGCGGGACGTCAACCGGCGCCACCACCGCCAGCTGCTGACCCGCGCTGTCTGCGTACACGCGGTCAAACTACATCATAGGGAATGCCACCTCCCAACTCTCAAGACGCTCGTTGGCCATGCAAGTGCAAATGGTCCAGTGCTGCCAGGATGTCGCAAGGGCACTGGAGCAAGTTACCACTGCAGTGCAGGGTCTGCAGGCAACTGACCATGGCCAGGTGGGTGGGGGGATGACACTAGTGAGGCAAATTCAAGCCACAGCAGCCAATCGGTGCCACTGGTGATAGTACCCCGCCGCAGCACCAGGCCCACTGCTGCCTCACGGGCAAATCCTGAGGAAGAGCTGGAAAGACGACTGGGAGCGTCCGCCCGGAGGCGCCATTGACCATTTCTTTAGTACCATGAAGGGCCATGCTGCTGAGACAAGCATGCCCTCCTCAAATACATGGGGCATATGACTCAATATAGCTCTCATGTTACTGTGTGAGAAATTCCCACTTTATTGTGAACAAAACAATAACAAATATTCAGTTCCAGTTAATCTGACTCATGTCATCATTTCAATTGTCATGCATGAGTGAAGTATTGGGTGAGGGGAGTGGGTGCACTAGAAACAGTTAATAGTGATTTGGTTGCGGCGCCTGTGTCCTTCTGCAGGATTCTCCCCACGTGCATGACGCACATGTGCAGGTGGGCGGTTGTCCCCTTCCGACTCACTGCCAGAGATATCTACAGGTATCCTGCGCTTGGTAGCAAGGTTGTGGAGTATTGCACACACGGCCACGTGCGGCAGCAGACCTCAGGCTCGTATTTGAGGGCCCCACCAGTCTTGTGGAGTATGCGGAATCGGCTCTTCAAAAGCCCAAATGTGCTCTCGATGCAATTTCTCGTGCGTATGTGTGCAGCATTGTAATGCCATTGCTGTGGTGTTGCAGGGTTGAGGTATGGGGTAAGGAGGTACTCACGGAGACCGTAGGCGCTGTCATCTGAATGAAAGGAGCAGAGGGTGAGTGTCTGTTATACGCAGCTACATGGTCACAGTGTACAATTTGTTGGCATGTGTACTTACCGAGTAGGTGTCCTTCGCCAAAGTCTCCCCTGGCTAGTCGTGTTTGCATGCCACTGTGCCGGTATATGAAGGAGTCATGTGTGCTCCCCGGGTATTGTGCCACTATGTCTGTGATGAATGTCTTAGCGTTGCACACCATCTGGATATTCAGGGGGTGGTAGGACTTGCGGTTCCGGTACATGTACTCTGTTTGTGCAGGTGGGCAGATGTGGATGTGGGTGCAGTCAATGCATCCTATTACATGTGGAAATTGCGCAATGTTGTAGAAGTGAAGCTTGGTTTCATTTAAGTCCTGTTGGGTTGTCGGGAATGAGATGTAATGGTGTAGCCGGGTCAGCATTGCTTTCAGGAAACTCCTTAGGCAGCGGGACATGGTGCTCTGGGATATCCCCCCTGCAACAGCGACTATCCCCTGGAAGCTTCCGGAGGCCAGTAGGTGCAGGCTGCACAGGACCTGGACATGGGTGGGCACCGCATTGGTCCTCCTTGTTGGGTGCTGCATCAGGGGGTCTAGGTCCCGGATCAGCTTAATAATCATTGCCCCATTCAGGCGGTACTTTGAGTAAATTTGCTCTGCAGTTTGGCCCAGAAGGGTGATCCGCTGGCGGAATATTCGCTCCTGGATCCTGCGTCTGTTCCATGCTGCAGCCTGGAGCCTTCGCTGCCTGACCACCATGTAGAGTCCTGGCATTGTGAGAGTCCTCATGCTCCTACTGTGTCTCCTACTGTGTGTTTGTTCAGGCCTGCACCTGTGGCTAGTTTGAATTATTATTATTTTTTTCCTTCATGGTTACCACCTGGTTTTGGTTCTCCTTAAATTGCGCATCGCAAATAGCGATTTTCAGATATTTCGCAATTTGCGAGTTTTCATGAATTGCGTTAGCGAATATTTAGCGAGTTTGCAAAAAAATTCGCAGAATCCATAGATACTCGCTATTTCCGAATCGCTATAGGGGTTCCTCCTAGATTCTGCAAATTATTTTGCGAATTTGCAATTTTATTTTTGCGAATTCGCAATTTCTGTGTTTTTCACATCATGAATTGCTTTTCTGTTAATTGCGATTGCAATAGCTAATTCGCAGCTATTGCGATCGCAATTTTGCTTGATGAATCTGGCTGTTTGTTACTTTCAGTCTGGGAGCATCCAGTAAACCTCTTTTACTTGGAATAAGGTGAGATCCAGGCAATTTGAAGCTGAATTTGGATTGTACTACATGGGGTAATCAGAAACACAAATGACATCAAGTAATTGCAACGGAAACTTCCAATAGCCATTTTAGATAAAAGGTATTTACTCCACAACTCAACATTGAAGTTGATGTCTATTCTTAAACCGTGAGATCTCTCACCTGAGAAGTCGCTAATGTGAATCAAGGGTAAACTGGGAGACCAATGTATCAATTCAGAAAGATGGACCTCAGCAAATCATCACTTAAGAACATCATCAATACCAATCACATTTCTGCAGGGTATTGCTTTGAATTGCCCAGTTTGTATGAGGCCCATGCACCTAACGAGGCTGTGATAGCTGAAGGAGCATTGATTTAGTTATTTATTTAAAACCTGAATCGCACGTCATTAACTCGTTGGCAGAAAGTAGAAAAGTGGCTTAAAATGGCTAGGTTCAAGATTATTTTATTTTCCATTAGAACACTTAATACAGGTGCAGGATCGTTACAGCTTGTAAAATAAGTACCAATAGTATTTGCACCCAATTTGCGATAATTATTAGTAGGTTAATGCGCATTGCACATACTCTTGGTTTGGCATCGAAAATTAACACTGGCTTGCAGCTGGTGGTAACTGACTGAACAAAACTGTGTGAAAAAGCCATGAAAAGAAGAATAAATCTCCTTGGCGAAATTAATATTTCTTGATGGGAGAGTTCGGAAACAACGCACCAAAACTAATCTGAGGCAAAGTAGAGAAACAGTTGAGCATAATCTTTCAGGCTGAGAAATCCAACTAGGAAATCCAGCTGTAAAAAAGGCAGCACAAATTGGAGACAAAAAGTATCTGAGGTGGAATCAAAAGCATTGTAATCTATCTTTATCAAAACCACGCTGCCTCATGCATGGACAAAACAGGAAATGACTTCACAGGAAAATCATTGAGCACTATTGTGGTCAGGGAAGATCTGGTACAACAACAGGACCATCTTAGGGGCCGATTCTGATTTCGGACGGACCGGAGTCTGTCCGACATCGGTCAGGAACTGGAACGGCAGGACCTCTTGTCGTCGGTTCCAGACCTGCAAGTAGGATGCCACTTTGCCTATACCTTTCAATGGGAGCATGCATTTCGTATGGAATGGATGCTCTCATTAAATGAGCAGAGGTGCAGTTCATCCCTGCACCCCATGGCAGGCACCTCAAGGTGCCTGCCATGGGGTGCAGGGATCAACAGAGGGGCACCAGAGGTGCCCCCGAGGCCACAGTTTGGTGGCCGTCCACCCTCGTGGGCCCTGCTGGGGCCCAATGCCTGTCTGAGTTGGAAAGGCCAGCACAGAAAGGCAGTGGGAAACTGCCATTGTACTCCCTCGGCCAGAAAGAGCCGACCAGGGGAGCACTGAAGGGTTTCCGGATGGCGGATGGGAGCCCGTCAGAAGCCATCTGGAAAACCAAGTCAGATTCCTTTCCCACCGAGCCCATCAGAATGACTCGCTCAGAAAAGAATCCGAATGGGCTCATCCAATGTGGTTAAGCTGGCTCTGACCCTTGGTCAGAGCCATTCCTAACCGCATCAGAATCGGTCGCTTAGCTGGGAATTAACATAACCTTCACCACACCCACTGTCACAGGAATATGGCATTGCATCAAATGCCCCACATTCTGCACTTGATGCATGGTATCTCTGATTCTCCAGCCCACTATTTACCTTCCTCTCAATTCTCAGGCCAACACACTGGCATGCACACATAGCAGCAATCCACAAGCAGCAACCCTCCAGCGCAACCGTAAGCATGTCAACACTGATTCCATTGTACTAAGCGAAGCAGACAGGAAATGTTTCCTGCACACCAAGCGTGCTGACTTCCCATCTGTTGGTGGAGAACTAGATGACTATGTCACTGTCTCAATGACACCAAGGCTGTGCTCCAGTGTGTTATGTCTGCTGATGTAACACATACTGATCTCCACAGGCGTGCAACTGTTAAAATGAATTCAAATACTATTTGCCTCCATTTTAACTCAATCATATGGGTCTAAATGACCCTCAGTGTTAGCTTATTAATTGATTCTGCACAGGGTTTTGGGGTAGCAGGTGAGTGGCGCTCAGGCAGGTAACCTTACAGGGTACTAACAGAATGAAGAACAAAAAGCTTGTGGTGCTGCCAGGTCAGAAGACTGTTCAGGGCTTAAATCGCGTCGAAGAGGTTTCGAAAGACCGATGATAATTCCAACCTGGTGTACGGGTGCAGTAACAGCCGTGGTTTGGCCGAATGGTAGGTCAAAAGGTTGGGTACGTCCATGGAAGTGCGGAGCCTGATGGTGCAGGGTCCAGCCGTTGCTCATCTTCCCGAAGGAGTGGATTGCTCCGATTCACTCCTTCGGCGAGACGAGCAACAGCTGGACCCTGCACCATCAGGCTCCACACTTACACGGACGTACCCGTCCATTTGACCTACCATTCCCTTCGACCAAACTACGGCTGTTTCTGCACCCGTACATCAGGTTGGAATTATCACCGGTCTTTCAAAACCTCTTCGACGTGATTTAAGCCCTGAAGAGTCACAGGCATTGACCTGTTGACAAAACACGTGTCGGCTGGCGTTGTTTTTCTCACAAACATCTCCACATAAACAACCCTTAAGATAACCACCGGTGTCGACTGTATCATATTTTCAACATTGTATCAACTGTTCAATATACAAGTGTGCCCAGGATATGTTCATGTTAGCGTTTTAATATTGCTAAGAGCTGGGAAAAACTAGGTAGAATGTGCAATATAAAAACACAAATTATGAATCACCTTCATATGACTGACTAACTTAACAGATATAAAAAGACTGGGTTGCCCTGCTTTTTTTCAAGCAGGGATAACTGTCCAGATCAGAATACATTTTGTAAGAAGCTTTGGTTATATAGACTTTACAAATGTAAGCATATTATGCTTATGTGATATTTTCACTTTGCTTGTAAATACAACTAAAAACAATATAACGATGGGAGCCTTTGGACAATAAAATACTCCATGATCCATCTAAGCAAAACAAACCAAGAACCACTATTGCTGGAAAACCTTTGCAAACTGATTATATCAAAGCATAACCAACTACAAAACAGGGCATGCACAAAATTGCCATTCCACAAACAATAATTGTCAGGTTTACCAAAACAGCAACTTTGCATGAGTCTAAATATTAACGTTAAACTTCACTTGTGAGTCGAATTTACTATGTGGCGTGCAATATATCACATGACAAAAATATTGGAACCACTACATTGACTAGCACTACCTCACATGATAAGTCCCCCAATGTAATGTGGAGTGATGAATAGTTAATATAAACTTTATCTGCAATATGGTGCTGATATAGTGGTTGGCAACCTTATGAATGAAATATTTTTGTAGATTGATATCTTCAACCTCAATATAGTGGCATACAAACTTAACAAACTAATGCAATGGTAAAAGCAACCAACTTCCAATTGTCACAAAGCCACATGGCCCTATGGCACCTTCAAACCGAATTCTGGCATAAGTGTAGGTTTGAAAAATTTTATTCAGAGGCCTACATAAGAAGCTCCCTGGCAGTATTCAACTAAAGTCTTCAAAATTAAGAAGCTACATTGGCCCTAGTTTGAAGAGGCACAATTACATGAAACACACCCCTAGAGCACTCACTGGTTCACAGTGGAAGTCAGGATGAAATAAAAAGTTCAAAACACAATGCAAAAAGCTTCTGAAAAAAGGGCGTATAAAGAACCAGGCCCTAGATTGTGTTCCAAATATGAACCTGCATTTATGGAGTCAGTGCCTAGGTCAGTGGCCAATCAAAGTTCAAAAGGCTAATACACAGAGTAAAATATCTAGGTTCACAACCCCAAGACAATGAAAAGGTCCACCACTAGCCTTGTGAAGACTATTGAGCACTCAACTGTTCAGGACACTAATGAAAACGAGGGTGCTTATTTACATGCCCCTTGCGCCACTGGTATGTCGCTTTTTCCCATATTAAAAGTGACGCATCAACGCAAGGGGTTGTAAATAAGCCCCAAAATGTTTTAGACCCAAAGAAACATGAAGTACAAAGGCTGGATTGAATGAACCCTGTTATTTATGTGCTGTCTAATAAAACTTTGAACATACAATCTAAATATTTCTGTAACCAAAAACCTCTCAAGTACATCAGTACTACCAATGTTTAACTGTCTTCTGATCCTTGGTCATTGTCGAGTATTAACCCAGAATACTATATCCTCTGCCGCATCATATTGTGGTAACTCATTCCAGTTACTACCGTCTCTTCATTGCTTTAATGCAACTCGGCATATTGATGTCATGCAAGAAATACACTGAAATATAAATAAAAAAATTATATCTCAAAAATAAAATAAAATCTTACCTTGAGTCCAATCTGATCCTCCTGCTCAAAAAACGATTTTTCGACTATCTTCACCACAGTAGGTACCTGCCGATTGAACCTGTCACTTCGAGAATGCAATCTACTCTAAAATGCTTTCTATCTAGGGTGAGTTAGGGGCGCTTACTAACTAGCCTTTTTAGAAATTCCATATTAACGACTTGAAAGAAAAGTAATTTTTGTGAGGTAGCTATTTTCACTATACTAGTCAATCTCAGTGGCCGCCTCCACAAGCAAAGGGTGGTGGAGCGGATGGAGGAAACGCAGTAGGGGTCGCGTCGCGCAGGGAGAAGTTAGTAATAATATAATAACACCCAAGAAAGAACTTACCTGAAGCCGCCGGCCACCTCTGGTGTCACTCCCCCTTTCCTCTTCCTGGTCCCAGCAGCCCCTGGGACAGACTCCTATTTAATTCCTGTACTGCATAGCAGCGTGGAGATTGACCTGAGCGGGCTAGAAATAAACTCCATTCAGATCAGGGGGTCTGTGGAGTTTCTCCAGGCTGGCTGACAATGCAGCCTGGGTGGTGAAACCTAAGTGTGCTTGTGTGTTTTGGTCGGCCTGAGACGTATACTAGAACATTGTTTTATTTTTCATTTGCTGGGTCTGAGCCAGGCAGTGGGGTGATGATCCTTCGCCATTGCGAAGGAGCCGCCCCTGGTCAATCTGCCGATGAAATTGTAACTTCAGTTGCAGGTCTGAGCAAAAATGCCTGATCAGCTCACAGTAGTAAGTTTGCCAAGTTTTGGAAATGCACTGTGCGAAAATGATAGCACAGTATCAATATGACTAAGAAAAAATAAAGTCCCTGAAAACTGTTTTCTCTTTGCACCATGAATCTTAATACACAGCCGTTCAGCTGTTCACACAATATTGCTTTGTTGCACAACAAAATGCATCTTAATCATTTTTCAGTAATTAATCCCACGCTGCTGTGTGAATACTGATATGCGTCACAATTACGTCTAATTGCCCATTAAGTACAGTACAAAGCAGAAGGATTGCCAAACATTTCACAGAAAGTCAGCCCAAAGTTAAAACTACTTAGTACATTTAAAGGTGACATCTACCAGCAGTGCGGTTTTCGTCTAGGTTTGCAACTAGTTTGACATAGTTCCGATAGTAATGGCACGCAGTAATTGCCCACTGTGAGAAGAAAACAATGAACAAACGATGCTTACTCTTACTCACTGCAGGCAAAACTTCTATTACCTCGTGGATTTTGTTACATTGTTTTGTTGCTACCCGCGTCTCACAGGGTAGCACTGTATTCCCAAATCATCGCCCTCCCCCTCATCTGGGGTGGAGCGAGAAGGGGGTTGCAGCAACTGGAAATGGAGCTAATTGGGTCCTTCTAGGCAAGTTACTTTCGGGTGAGACCTCCAGCTGAGACCATGGTCCATCCTCTTTTTACAATAAAGAGAATTCTAAAATACGCATTGGAAAAGTCAACAGGTCTGGCATTGGCCACCAGCCTTTTTGTTTTGTCATGATTTGTTCAGGAAGCTGCTAGGCACTCATCAAATCTAAAAAAAAAAAATGGCTAATGCAAAGATGTTTTTGGTCTCAAAAAAGTACATATTACCATGGTAGTTCCTCGCACTGAAGGGAACTACATTGTGTATAGATGTGCTCCTTGAGAGAGAGGGCAGCATGCTACAACTCACTGTGGAGTTAGTCAATGGCATCAGTGGGCTGACAGATTGCCCCTTGATACATGCTGGAGTGGGTGGAAGAAAAATGCGATTGAAAACCACGGACTAATGGATGAAGTGTGCTGAAAATGATTATAAGCAATTATGGTATTCACACTTTTAGTAAAATCAAAAGGTCTTGGCTAACACAAACCTAAATAGCCAATCAGATTTCTAATGGCCGCCACCCTCTTGCCTTTGAGAAAGAAAGAAACAAACATACAAACAAGGAATGAAAGAAAGAAAGAACAAAAATGAAGGGAAGAAGGCAAAAAAGAAAAAAAAAGAAAGAGGGAAAGAAGGGAAAAAAAGAAGGAAAGCATAAAGGAAAGGCAAGAAAGAAAGAAATACGGAAAGCAAAAAGGAAAGAAGGCAAGAAGGTAAGAAAGAAAGAAGAAAATGGAAGAAAGAAAAATGACAAGAAGGGAAGAAAGAAGGCAAAAACAAAAGGAAGAATAAAAAAGGAAAGAAGGAAGTGAAGAAAGAAACAAAAAAGGAAAGAAGGAAAGAAAAAGGAAAAAATGAAAGAAGACAGGAAAGAAGCAAAACTAGTGATAAGAGGAAAGATTAAACGAACAAAAGAAAAAAGAACAAATGAAAGGCAGGAGGAAAAAGGAAGCGAAAAGAAAAGAAGGCTAAAAAGGAAGAAACTAAGGCCTAAAAAGAAAGAAAGAGAAAAGGAAAGAGTAAGAAGGAAGGGAGAAAAAAGGAAGAAGATGAAAAGAAAGAAAGTTCATAGTATGAAGAATTAGTTACTAAAAGCCAAAGAAAAGTCCAGCTATACTTTTAAAAACGGTTCCAAGTGGCCTGCAAATTAAACAACCATTGGTGAAACCAAGTCCGGGAATACATTTTGGTATTCTGCAAATGAAATAACAGCAGTCAGGCAAAGCTAGGCCACTCTAAGAACAATTTACAACAGCATTGGCATTAGACAGGAACTGATAAAGCTGGAATCTGCTCACTTCAAAGGTGTCCTGCTATCACATCAGGCAAAACTAAAGTAATGATCATGTAAAACAAAAACACTGTAACTAAAGGAAACTACCTTTGTGAAAGAGCAACATGCAGTCACTCAAAGTGAAGTTAACCAGTGGCTTAATTGGGTCTGCCCCTGCCTCATGCTGTGGTGGGTGGAAGCAAAATTTGAATGACATAAAACAGTGCAACGGATAAAGCAAGCTGGCTGAAAGCCCCTTCAAGTAAGTACCTTTATTTAACTTTAGTATAATATTTTTGTAAAAGCAAAGGTCTTAGCCAGACCTAAATATATACACAGACTTCTGTCTAAGTGTAGACACAAACTGATGAACCCTATTACAAATACACACAACAAGAAAGGATAGATGTAATGTTTTTGTAAGCAATGTTATTTTCATAGTTTATACGTTGTTATGTTATCGTCATTTGCTATAGCGCTCGAATCACCCATGGGCATCTCGGCGCTGTTTCGGATCCTGACAGGAGGTGCGTGCAAAAGAACTCAGAATAAGTGTGCTTTTAGTGATTTCCTAAATTTGGCATATGTGGGGATGGATTGCAGGGTTAATGAAAGTTTGCTCCAGTACTCTGGCACAAGATATGAGAAGGTCTGCCCCCCCCATGCGTGTTTGGCGAATACGAGGGACAGATAGTAAGGCTTTGTCGCTGGATCTAAGATTTCGCCTTGGGGCATAGGCCGGTAACCTTTTTTGAAGATAAAACTGACCTTTCCCTTTTAAGGTGTTATAGGTGAGGCAGCAGACCTTGAAATGGGAACGTTTCTTCACTGAAAGCCAGTGTAGTTTGCTCAGTAGGGGCGCTGGGCGAGATCCAGAAGGGCGGTTAAGGGCAAGCCTGTCCGCCATGCTCTGGACCACCTGGATTTTAAAAATCAGTGATTCCCTAGCTTCTTCTAGGAGTATGTACTTCTGCGTGTGTCATTATCTGGAATGAAACACAGCACTCGGATATGCTGCAAATAATTCCAAATGGGAGGAATAGGAAATTAGACACATTTGACTACAATCCCAAGAACCAGGCAGCAATAACAATCTAAAGCGAATAGTACAAGGAACACCAACAAGTCAATCGCCATGCTAGAGTTTGAGCCAGGCGAACACTGGAAATGCTGACCATCCTGCTAAGTAGGAAGAAGATCTCCACCAAGCAGAAGGCTGACATGGTTTAAATCTTTATAGCTGACTACCTTGGTGAACAATTATATCTGTCGACACACCTCACCCGACCTCCACAGTAGTGCTGGTAATCAGGTTGTGTGGGGACATCACCAGTAGAAGGAAAGAATTGTGATTGGATGTACGCCCGAGGAGCCAGATAATTTAAATATAGAAAGTGGAGAGTAAGTGTGTGAAGGATAACTTTAGGTGGATAAATGTACCAGCAATTCTTCTCAGCAATGGACCCTGATCACACCTCACTCATACTATCCCCCAATGGAACAGTACATATTCTCCACCATGCAAGCCTGACAAGATGCATGACCTACCAGTTCTGGAAACCACCATCTTTAGGCCAGATAAGGTAATACCTGAGCTAAGGTCCTGCAAAAGTATCAATGCCCACAAACAGAATGCACATCCATCAGCCACACAATGTCACATACCACACATAACAAAACAACCCATCCAAATACACTGAAACAAAAGTAACAGCACACCTGACTGTTAATCTATATATTTTTTTTTAAATTGTAACATATATGGATTCTTGCCAGAACCCATGTACTGAATGTTTCAAGGCCCAAAGTGGTGGCTATTATTGGTATAGAAAAAGCACAATCTGGAAATGCCCCGTGGCTCAACTCCCCTCACCCATCCAGGTACGTGTCACAGCAATGTCAGTCGTACCCACACATGATTAGTGTCATATGACTGTTTGCTTAGCAACATCACTTCTACATGTTTCCACTGCCATTATTAGCTTTCACAACCACCCATGTCCTATATTCAAATCTTATGCTGTCATACCACAGGAGACTGTACACAAAAATATCCTTTCATAGAACCAAATAAAGAGCATGGCCTATCTTTACAGCCTTGCAGCCACCTGCCACCACCTCCACTTTTGGTACCCTAAATGCTGTGCCTTAAGAACTGCTCATTCAGAATATATAAATAACAGAGTTTTGTAATTGTCCTTCCACATATACAAAATATTGCACCAAAAGCTTTGTAGATTAAATGATCCCCTACAAATATACCTCAATGTGTGTCACCAGCATACTAAGTTATACAATGCATATCTTATACAGCTATGTTGGTGTTCTCACAAGTGTCATGTTCACATTGTCATCACATGACGCGCACTTTTGTCATGACCACCCTTGGTGTCACCAATCCTCACAGATGCAAAACAACAAATGTGTGTGTTAAGATAGCCACAAAGTGTAACTTGAAAATTGCAAACTAGTGCTAGGCTGATTATGTGTTTCTATTGATGTGAAGATCTTAAAATCTAGCATTGTCCGTATATTACATCACAGTCTGTGGATGTCTGGTGAGTATATGTCATCAACAACAGTGTGTTTGTAATTGTTTGTGATGGAAATTAAGTTGTTGCTTTGCCGAAGAAGGCCATGTCTGCAAATTGTGCACTCTTGTCTCTCGACATGACTTGTTTAGTCTACTTGGTTATAAGGGAAACAATCAGGTGAAACATCTTTAATGTGGGCTCTTCTATACATTTTGTTCCTGGTTAGAGGCACCAGAAAATTTCCATCTGCGAGATTTCAATTACACAGAATTCCTATGACACAAGTATCTCGGCAAATACGAGGAAGAGTGCAACCTCCTAAGACATAGATAGGATCAGATCATTTTCAACAGAACTCTTTTCAAGGGTTTTTGAAAGCCTAGTTTATCAGCTTTCAAACCACTTCCCTGGGGATATAACACATATGATGGAGCAGGAATGAGGATATGTGGCATGCCAAGAACAGAAAACAAATGTGGTTAGGTCCAACATTACAGTAGACATTCCTTTTGTTTTATTTGTGTCAGTGGGTTTCCAAGAAAGCTCAAACTATACATATACTTTGTGTAAATATTTTAGGATGTGTGTGAACACATGATATAACATTTTGGGAAGGGATTTAAGAACAATATATTAGTGTGAAAAAAGATGAATGCCCTGCTATAGGAACAATATGTCTTGACAATGCTCGATCTGCAAAGTTAAAAGTATTTAAACACAGAGGTTTAGATTGCGGTGGACGGGTTACTCCATCACAACGTTGACGGATATCTTCTCCTCCGAATTAGAAATCCTATTTTATCCTCTGGGATATGTATTTTGGCAGACGGGGAGGTATCCGTCACTGTTGTCAATGAGTAACCCTTCCGGGCCCTCTGTGTTTAAAGACTTTTCACTTAGCGAAACGTCTTTCCATATTGGTAAGAGGGATATGGGTGAACAAGATGGTCTCATAAAGAACACGTTTCTATTTAGTGGTATTTGTAGAAGTGGAAGGGCAATTCATCTTAGCATTGGTGTCCACAGGACAAGTGCAAAGGCCTGTGATTCGAATGAAAGGAGAGTTGGAAAAGAAATATAGTTGGGCTACATTTTGCCTACCAACTAACTGGAGTTTTATCTTCAACCTAGAGGCCTTTTAGCTCATGGTACTATAATGCACTGGAAGAGTCAGGAGGGTACTATTCATGGAACTTACCTCTGTGGAGAGCAGCTTAGGTGCAATTAAAGTGGGTTTCTCTCATGCTTGTGTTCAGCCAGGCACCGAATTAGTAAGTAGAACTCAGTGGGAAAGTTTGCATAAATCATGGAGCTTACGAATTTTGAGTTGGACCATATATCTTAGGTGGATTTTACACACCTGTGTGATCCACTATTTATAAAGACCACAAAGTAACTCATTGGAGGTAGTAATGGATACAAGGAAGATCTAGCTCACCTCTATTACTTAGGCCGAGGTACCGTCACAAAATCATGTGCAGTTCCATTGTATCTGACAGCAGGAAAGGAGGAGGGAGCATTTGAGGCTACGGTATGGTCTGGACCAGCGACATTTTGGATCTATGGTGAGTGCAATGCAAGCATTAAAGTGTAAGATAAGGCATGCAGGTTCCTGTATGGTATGGTATGGAAGGAGACCAAATTTTTGGGAGGGGCTTGGGAAAGTATGAGAACACCAGACATAAATGCAGTCACATTATTTGAAAGATTATTATGGCACACCAGGCCTTCACAAAACTTTGCGAGCTACGAGGGGAGTAAATGGAAAAATGGATGTACCTTTTAATACATTTTTTTGAGTTATGTAGATGGTGACAATCTTACAGACACTTCTTCATGGCAAGCATTATAGTTTGCCCTATATTCTCCCCGCCAACTGGAAACTAAGATTGCTATAGCGCCACCTAAAATCCTGAAAAACATGTTCATTTTGCTATTAACGCCACCAGCGTACCATTTGTTATGTTATGTTATGTTATGTTATCCTGCATTTCTAAAGCGCACAGCTACTCAGAGTATTTGCACAAAAGGACAACTGAGAGACATGTTTTCTTTATCGCCCACAATGCAATGATTTCAGTTCCATAATGTAGGCAAGCAGCCCCAGAGGTTGGAGCAACCCCTTCTGCTGCAAATGGTTTTAGACCACTCCAACAAAAACAAAATCCATATAAAAGAAGCCTGCAATCGCTTACATTCCATTCAAGGAGAATGTTCCATGAAATATAATTTCTGGGCATGTTAAGTGCGTCGCTCAATAAATACATCATTTCTGCCCAGTGTTTTGCTTCATGCATTCCATCCTGATAACAAAACGTAAGTGCATTTCTGAGTAACTAGAGTGCTACCTGACCAACAGTAAACATCATATGAGTAGTTCTAGGGCACAGCTATATTTTCCTAACTGTCGCAAACGGACGAGGAGAAACACAATGCACTACAGAATTGAAATTTCTCCGTCAACAACTCAGGAAATAGACGGAGAAAAGTTAGTTGGTTCACAGCTCCAAATGCACAACATTGACTGCAGGGAATTTGGTTAGATTAGATATTGGATTCTGGATATTGGTATCACATGTGACAAAGAGAGAAAAGGGCGGACATACTCATAGTCAGAGAGAGATAGAGTTTATGCCTGTCAAATTTACAAGTGACATCAATAATTAGTCATGTTTACAAACTTCAATTGTGTAAAGGTGGTCCTTAAGACTTCATCTAAACTAAGGGGCATATTTACAAGCCCCTATCGCCACAAGAACGTCACTTCTTACGACGTTCCTGTGGCAATAGGGGCTTTGCCTTATCTACAAGGCAGTATTAAGCCACTCTACATGGCTTAATGCTGCCTTGTAAATATGGCTCCCTTTCACGCAATGCTTCACATGAAAGGGGAGGGCAATGGGTGTTGCAGTGGGCGTTCCACCGCAACACCCATTGATTCTGAAGCTGCCACCTATTTACAAGGGAGATGTAAATAGGAGGCAGCCCCAGAATTAAGACCAGGGAAAACCTGGTCTTACCCTGGCTCAACGAGGAGAAATGTTTAATTTCTCCTCGTTTTTGCTATTTTCATGAGTGCTGTGTTGTGCAGCACACATGAAAACAGCAAAAGGCCAATTATACTTTATGTACAGGAAGGTCCCCCTTCCTGCACATAAACAATAATTTTTTTTAAATTCCTTTTTGCAACTTTATTAAGCAGTATTAAGCAACAATAAGCAGCACACATAGAAGTTACAAAACAACATTTCAATATTGTTAATGTACATAAACAATCTTCTCCTGTACGCAGACACTCTTGCACCATGGTGCAAGGGTGCCTGCTTTGACGCTAGGCAGCTAAGTGTAGCTCCAGCACAAGGAGGAACGCAGGGCTGCACCATATTCTTGTAAATATGGTGCAGCCCTACGTTTATGAAGTGGCTGAGTGAGACGGATGTATGACATTACAACGCATGCTTTTACATCGCATGCCTTTACAATGCTGTTTTTACAACGCATGCCTTTACAACGCATTGTGCTTTTGGGCGCTGGATAGTGAATAGTTTAATTTACTATTCCAACTCCAGTCCCCGTGGATAGTAGGGAAGGTGTTGGATAGTAAATTAAACGTATTCCCTATCCTAGAGCACCACCCAGCGCAATGCGTTGTAATGGTTTGCGTTGTAAAAGTTGCGTCGTAAAGGCACTGCATGGTAAAAGTTGCGTTGTAAAGGATGTTTCCTGAGTGAGACGTTAAGCCAGGAAGGCTATCGCCTCACTCCGCCAATTCCCTTGTGAATACGCCCCTAAATGCCCTCCAGTCAGAGCAGAAACTTTGTTACAGCAAAAGCAGACTATTACATCTCAGTCAAAAATTAAGCATCAAATTAAAGTAGACCTCTGCTCATGGCCACCACACACCACATAACCCAATCTCAGATGTTCCTGTTCCGCATTTTACAGACGAGTGAAAGCCATCATGTATACGTCCTAGAGAGAGTTCAAATGGGGGATGTTATCTAAAAACAGTAGACAATCAGTAGGGTAAACAACACATGTGTGTCCTGTATCTGTTTGATTGTCCTCCTTGGCCATGCAACCACTGGCCTGCAATGCCTGGCAAATTACCAGAAACAGAAGTGTAAATGTGAGAAACTTACGCCATTGTATATTCTTGTATGCAGGCACCCTCCTCCTCAATGGGTGAAATCTTGAGACAGACCTGAAGCAGTGGAGGATATGGTAAATAGTTTTAACTTAGTGTAAGGTCTGAGGATAAACTGGGGCAAGTCATGTCTAGTCCCATACAAAGCACGTGGTACAGAGGGCCTTTAAGACCCCTTGAACTGGGCACCCAACACATTTAAGTCCCTGTAAATTAGAATCTATCATATTCGTGGCAACCTGATGGAGGGAAACCTACTCAAAATGCTGTTTGCACTGAGGAGGTGAGTGGTATTCTGCAACACCCTTCTGATGTCAACTAGGGGTAGGATTGCACAACCTAAGATGTCCCCTCTACCATTTTGAGAACAATACAGTATTTATACTGACAGCAGCTGCTGGTTCTTATGCAGTGAGCAGGGAGAAGCATGGTTGCACTGGGAAAGAACAGTAACCATGGACTGAGGGAGGACTGCGGGCGGACAGCGGGCGGACTGCGGGCATCAGACTTTGAGTTCTACTAAGTGCAATAGGTGATTGGATGGTTGTGAGACAGAGCAGGTGTGCTCAATCCCAGTTTCCTTGACACAATATGTCCCCACTCACATTGGAGGAGGCACTCTGGAATAGTGCAGAGGAAGGATTGCTCTAGATGATAGTACTAACGCCTAAGTACTGCTGGAAGTGCTGTGTAAAGAGAAAGGCCAAGTAAAAAACATATGCCCCAGAATTTCCGCTGGTGTGCCTCCCAAGGTTCCATAAACTGATGAACCAAGAAAACACACACAACTGTTAATGGATTAGAATGATATAAATGGCCAACCTGTACACTTATGGCACCTTTCACACCTACCAAGAAATCACCAAAGGAGTTTGATTTGAACACTAGATAGTGCCAACTCTCTATCCTGTAGTTGTCTCCAGCGCAACAGAAGACTGAGGTAGCCACACAGTTGTCATATAGTGAGGGAGTACCCTGCAAGGGTTTCCTGCGATGCAAATGGTGTGTAAATTGGTAAGGATGATGGTGAATGGACAAAGTTGAGGAAATACATTGCACATGTTTCCCGCATGCAAAATTCAAATGTATTCATTTGATTTTTTTTCATCGGATGTACTAATGAAGCTGAATAAGGTGAATCCTGAAAATGCTGATAACTGCCTAGTTGTAGATAGACACATGCTGAGTTTTACAACATAGTTTAGTCCTTCCCAGTACTATGACTAGAAGATGCAACTATTATTGAGACTTTTTTCATAATGGTAGATGGGTAAATTGATTAGGTGTGTGTGTGTTGGGCCTCTTGCACAGGCTCACAAACTGAGCTGTAGTCTCAAATTTGCTGATCTGACCCTCCTCTTAGCAAACATGTCTGTAGCTATATAGTGCAAGTCATAAATCACCCCAGGGAAGAGAGTTTGGCTGACAGAAATGCACATATGGGCAGAAGCTGCATGAGCATCAGTGATAATGGCACCTGTAGGTGTAGACCTACCCCACTAGCGTCTGGGAAGAGATGATCAGCACACACTTATTCCCACATGTAGTTCAGTTTGCTAAGACCAATATCTTTCATATGGTCAAAAGTTGCAAGAAATAATGTTCTTGGGCATATGCCATGGTATTTTGAATGATTCTTTATTTCTTTACTATTCACTTAAGATGAGGTGGCCAACATTGGCCAGAAAAACTGACAACATTTCAGACTAAGAATATAGCTAATTCTTGAATTACTGGACTCTTAGAATAGCTTCACCTTTGATGCAGGTATGCCTACTAGTTATTGAAGGTATCACTATACAAAATGTGAGGAATACAACTTATTGAAAGTCTATAGGTGTATTTATGCTTGGTTATCTAACTGCTTTCAGAACAAGATTGTCTTGCCTCTAAATTTTGGAACAGAAACATCAGTGTAAAAGGATAATACCTGTTTTAGGTAATTATTGCTCAAATGTGTATATAACTTGGGATTATGAATTGTGATCTCCCCTCTCTCTGTTTTTTACAGTTTTTATTGTTTTTCTAGCTTTTGCTAGCCTTTTTGTTTCTCTTTCTTTTGTTTCACCACTCTTTTTTTGTAGAGTTACATTTAGATTGTCAAATATGACATACTTGAAGACTGGGGTTGACATGCTTATCATTATTTTAGATGTGCAATGTCTGCTCAATAGATAATGTTATCTGTCCTATATAGGTGTTAATGGCAAAGCTTTATGAAATTCATTTGTCATTGCCATAGCAATTTTTATGTCGGAATATGTGGTGGTTTGTAAATTTGTAAATAGAAAAAATTGTATAAAAGCTATAGATAGATTGTAATGATTTTTTATTGAGCATTGTATATTATATCATGATTTTAAATGTATATATGTTATCTATGTTTTGTATTCCTGAAGAAGTCCTATATAAGGACGAAATGTGTTGGCCACTTTGTGAAGGGTAGGAAAATAAAGAATACAGAATCATTCAACATTCCACTGCAGATGTCCAAGAACATTATTTCTTGCAACTTTTGACCTTATGAAAGATATTGGTCTTAGCAAACTGAACTACATTTGGAAATAAATGTGTGCTGATCATTTCTTTTTGGAAATTGTTTATGGGAATTTTATTCATTATTTGAGAAATTATGAGGTCTTTTTTCTCTTGATCTTTGCACCACGCAAAATAGAATCCCACTAACATAACAGGTGCGGTATTGTGTCCAAGACCTCTTTGTAAATTGTTTCCCACTAGCGTCTGGGACCTGATAATATTGAAATCCAAAAGGCATATTAATGACAGACTGTCCTTCATGAACTGTGATTCAAGGCTAAGGCTTGATGGTGAGCAGGTAGATCAAAATGATGGGGCTATGGCAGTCCTTTAAGAATTGTGATGACACTTCAAAGACATGTTGACTGATGTCATGCTTTTGCTCCCTCTCAGGGGAAATGTCCTAATATTCTCTCAATACAATGAAAGTCCTGCCTGTGCCCAAGGAGTAACCACCCTGGAACGTTGGTGCATGACAATGTTGTTGGGATTTGCTATATTTATTTTTATGCTACCATTAATAAATTGAGTCTTTCTTGTCCACGCCATGCAAGACAGTTACTATTTTAGAAACAGATAGAATAAATGTCAAACATCTGAATCTGCTGAGATAATAATATATTCAAGTACACTGGAAACTAATAAAATGGCAACCCAACCAGACTCCACAAAAACATAATGTAAGCAACAATTTCCCAATCGTGCAACTTTAACAAAAGGCCTTCAAACCATTTTTACCTCACTAAGCTTATTGACATCCTCAGTATTTTCAAAGTCACTACAATTGAAGATGACCTTCAATTCACACTAATGAAACCCTTTTGCTACAAAAAAGATCAAATAGGGTTCAAGACCAACTCCAATAAAGAGACAGTTACAATGAAGGTTCCAGATCAGATAACACTCTACCCATTGCTGATAGAGATAACCTCTGGATAATGGTCCTTCTTGATCTGTCAGCATCATTTAACAGTGTTGAGCATCCATTACTCTTGGATAGGCTATCAATTCACAGGGGCCTCAACAATCCTGTACAAGTATGGTTTACATACTACCTCTCCATTACATATAAATTCCTCAAGCTCTCCAGTCCGAACCATTTATCAATAGCATGCAGAACATCCCCAGGATCAATCAGCCCAATCCTTCAGTCTGTGTGTGTAGCTATTACGTGTGGAGCAGATCATGACAACAGTAACATACCTGCCGTAGGAAGCTGGCTCAGTATATGCTATACCAAAAAGAGGTATAGTGTGCAAAAGTACAGTGACTCCCAAAGGTATAGCATAGTATAGTATAGTATAGTATAGTATAGTTTAGTTTAGCTGCAAGCTGAATACAAATAATAAAATGATAATAACGTTTGTTATTATCATTTAGGTTCTTGCATTCAGCTTGCAGCTTAAGCAAGGTGTGCGGGGCTGGGCTCCCCGCATCACAAGGGGAGGAGTGGTGGCAGCACTTAAAGTGTGCATGATGCTGTGGCCGGCCATCTCGGGCAAGCCATAGCAACTTGCACACTTTGCATGCTCTCTACCCGGCTGTATTACAGCCTGTGCGGAGAAAATGCACTGCTTGCCAGCCACAGTCTGAGGGCCGAACACCATCGCTCAGACCAATCACAACGCTTCTAAGTCAGTGTTGTAATTGGCCAGGGGATTCTGGGAGGCTGTGTGCATCCTGCTGTGCAGAGAGGAGGACGGAGAAAGAAGAGGCAGCGGTCAGCGGGAAAAAGTTAAGACCTTTGTTTTTATTATTTCTCCTCCTCCATCCCACAGCACCTTCCCCAGCACCCCACCTCTCCACCCCTGGTCAGCAACAGCCGCGAGAACAACTTACTTCTATAGAATTAGGGGGTTTAGCACAACACAAGGCAAGGTTCAAGACCAGGCAGCTACTGCTCCACCAGCGGCACTGGGGTGGGCGTGTGCCGAGGTCACTGGGCCCAATGTTATCGAGTGGAGCCTGGGGTATCTCAAAGAGGCACGGTTTGCAGGTAGGTACCCACGGATTTAGGGCAAGTGCCCCGGGGGTTGAGGTGAGCACAAAGGGGCACAAAGCAGCACCAAAACTACATCACCAGCTGCAGAGGGGTGGCTGGATGAAGGGTGCAAATCAGTGTCGGGCGCCCAATGCTTTCCAATAGAATTCGCCGGTTTCGGAAAGAGGCTGCAGGCTTGGACCAGAAGGCCAGAAGAAGGTGACCAATGGCTGGGAAGGTAAGTTGGATAGCTGGGGGACTCCTGGGCACCATCAGCAGGGCTCCCCAAGTTCAAGGGCAGAGGATTCAGTGGTGTCTTTTAGTGTCTGGTTTTCTCAGTCGGTCCAGGCTGGGGGGGACCCTTCGAACAGAGGCTGCAGGAGTCAAGGGGGGTCCTGCAGAGGTCAGCCACAACTGCAGATGAGGTCAGGATCGCAGGATAGACGAGTCACTCAAACTCTTACCGTGGGCATCAGATGCAGAGTGTGTAAATGTCACAGATTCACCTGATCCGGAGTCCTTACGGGTTTGGGGTTTCCTTGTTGGACAAACCGTCCACGGGAGAAAAGAATCTTCACTGAAGTCAGCTCAGATCCCTGGAGAGGTGCTGGCTGCATAACATGCCAGTTTCTTTGAGCAGGGTCGCTGGATGAGGAGACAGGCCGGTGGGGCTGGGGCTCAGTCACTTGTTGTCATCATCTCCACTGCTGCACATCTCTTCAGTCCCTCCTCATAGGTCATCGTAAGCTAAGGAACAAGGTTCAGGGGGTCTTAAATACTAACTTTAAGGGTGTTATTGTGGTCGGGGGCAGTAGCCAAAGGCTATTGTCCCCTAGGGTGAATTTATCCTTTGGGTGCCCCCTCCCTTTGGGGAGAGGGGTAAATCCCTGTTCCTTTTGGGCCTAATTCTTCAATTCAAGATGGAGAATTTGTAAGAGAGGGGTTCACCTCAGCTCCTAGCAACCCTAGGCATGTGCCAGGCTGAGGTGGACACTCCTACTCTGCATACTAATTTTCCCACCTGCTGTCAAAAATGGGACCTAGACAGGCGGTGGTCGTCATCTCCACTAGTTGAGGGATGCCCAATACAGAACATAAAAAGGTGGGAGCCTTTGATGTTCACTGACAAGTGTTGCTGTTCCTGCCAAGGAGAGGTGTGAAGCATCACCACTCAGAACAGGATTTGTTTCTGACGTCCAAGAGCACAAAGGCTCTCACCCTATGAGGTCAGGATCCTGTTGTTTGGTGGCTGGTGGGGACCAGTCAGCCGATACACTATAAATTGGTCTAAGATGCCCTCTGAGTACATTTTATAATAAATCCAACACTGGCATCAGTGTAGGTTTGTTATGCAGAGAACTCTGATACAAAACGTCCCAGTCTTCAGCAACGCCGTCATGGAGCTGTGGAGTTTGTGGTGACATTCTCCCAGCCCATGTACTCAAAATTGCTTCATTGCACTTACAGTGTCCAAGAATGGACTCAGACACTGTAGGTGCATACTGCTCATGCAACTATGCCCTCAACATGGGTGTGGTGCCTTAAGGCTGTAAGGCCTGCGAGAGGAGTGACTCATTTATGACACAGTGAGTGGTGGGTGGGTCTGGCCCAGCTAGCCAGCCAAATTATCATGGCATGGAGGGTAGTGTGGGTGGGTTCAACCTCAAAAACTCTGAAGAGTGATTGTGTGGTAATAATCTTTAACAACCCTTCGGCAGCGAGATCCCTTCTGTCCTAACTACATAGAGTTCCACCTATGGGTACCCATATTGTAGCACTTCCTCTTGCATACTTCTATTCTCCTCCTCGCCAACTGGGTTTAGAATCATCATTTTACCCTAGGGAATATCAAGTGAATTCTGTCATGATGGGTAATCCGGGTCTATCCCTTGTGAATATATTTGCTCCTCTCTCTGATATGGATCTCTGTGATTGACTAAGTCCATTGTCACTTTAGGGGTCGTTCTCATCGAGATTTTTTCCTCCTGATACTCAAGGGACCCCAAGGAGTAACGATATGAGGAGGGGGCAAGCCATTACACTTGTGATAACATCTTGGAATGTGGTGGTTATAACAAACAAACTGGGCGATGAGCAATGGGTAAAGATTTGGCAGGAACACGACATAATCTGCCTGCAGGAAACGTGGGCAACGGATTCCATTTTTGTAAATGGTTACACTCTTTTCAATCTAGGACAATCCTGTCGGTGTCAGGGCGGTCCAAGGGAGTCCTTTTAACATTAATTCCAAATACGTTGGCTTTGAAACCCAAGGAGTATGTAGAAAAGAGCCCGTTCTTCCACATTCTCACCCTTGAGTTGGCTAACGAAGGCACTTGGCTCTCAATAAATTTTTACAATAATAACTTTGGGCCAAACATGTATCTGGTTGTAGATTAAGCAAATAGCGAAATCGATGAAGTCTTAAAAACGAAAAGGATAATGGAACCCATACATATAATCTGGTTGGGAGATTTTAATATTCACCCTTGTAAGTATAACCTAGAGAGTGTATGTAGCCTGGAGGACCTCATGGGTAATCCAATATATCATTTTCCCACTCTACCTATGGTAAGAGGCTCAATAGGACCCTCTCGGCTAGGAATATGGTGATTGTGAAGAAGCACACTACCTTTTTCGGACTCCTTAACTAAAACTTTCCGACGTTATGACCAGGAAACAACTGCAAACTTCATCCTGGTGTCAAATACTCTTAATGATAGCTGCATTCATGTTGACGCCCAATTCACAACTTTTAGAGACCACGCAATTTTAACTTGTGAGATACTGACCACTTATAGAGAAGTGGCCAATCCCCAGGAAATAGGTCCACTGTTGGCCTGGGGGGTCGCTAGTTGGCTGAGGTAGGTACCGTAGGCCAAATAAGGACCCTTGCTTCCACGTCAAGGAAAAGAAGGACACCTTCTCAGATAGCCCCCACAGCCAGGCTTATCTTCAAGGCAAGTGTGTAAAGTATGTGCAACCTCGCTCTCAGTAACCCTATGATGACACCACAAATGGACTCCACCCGAGTTTCATAAAAACAAGCATAATGTATACAAAAAGATATACAATGAGACCACACAATATAAATCCAACGTATTTGTAATGTTCCTCCTGGCTGGTTATTAGGCCTGCTAGCCAATTCTAAATGATCCACTGACTGCAGTCCTAATACAATGCTATGCCGTTCATAATGCAAGAATCAGGCACTTTGCAATGTAAAAATAATGCAGTTTGTTATGCAACAATAAAGCAGTTCATAATGCCAAAATAGTGCAATGCGTAACTTAACAATCAGGTAGTTCATTATGCAAACCAAAACAATGCGTAATGTACCAATCATGTAGTCCGTTATGCAAAAATAGTGCTGTGCGTAATGCAACAATCAGGCAGTTTGGAATGCAGAAATAATGCAATGCCCAAAGCAACAATCAAGTAGTTTGTCATGCAGAAATAATGCAATGCGTAATAATCTAATGAGGTAGTACGTAATGGAGAAATAATGCAATGAATAATACACTTCAGGTCGTTCATAATGCAGAAATAATGCAATGCGTATTACAACAATCAGGCAGTTTGTAATGCAGAAATAATGCAAAGCGTAATAAACTCTAGCACCGATCACGGTGCCTTAGACGGTCTCTCCATCCCTTGTACTGACTCGCGGTCAGCTTCCGTCAACAGATGCGCCACACCGGTATGATGTAAACCAAAAGTGCAGCTCCGCACTCCGGCCCCGGTACTGCCACTCCTTGGCAAGTAAGGGCCGCGATACGAGCCGAAGCAGAGGCTCGCGCTGTAGGAATGGGAGAGACCGAGAGCATCTCTCTCCGAGCCTGCACCCCACCCAGGTGGCGACACACATTACCTGGGGGTGCGACCTCGCTCTCCTGGCTTCTTCCCACGACTTGGGCCTCCAATGCAACTTTGTGGATTCCGGGCAGTGGAACTCGGACCCTCCCTCGACGGGGTTGGTTCGAGGTCCCGCTCTGGCAACGGCAGGCTCGGGTCGGCGGCTCAGCTCCTCTGGGTGTGCCGGTCCGGGCCGCTGCTGCTACGAAGATCTCAGGCAGCAACAGGGCACATGCACACAGCGTCGCTGAGACTCACTAGAGCTTTGGTTGTGCACGATCACAGGGCACTCCTCCTGAAGGTCTCAGGCTGCATGAAGCACACGCACACAGCGTTGTTGAGACTCACTTGAACTCCGGGTGCACGATAACAGGGCAATCCTTGCAAAGGTCTCAGGCTGCACAAAGCACACGCACACAGCGTAGCTGAGTCTCACTTGAACTCCGGGTGCACGATAACAGGGCAATCCTCATGAAGGTCTCAGGCTGCACAAAGCACTCGCACACAGCGTTGCTGAGACTCACTTGGACTCCAGGTGTAGACAATAATAGGGCAATCCTCACGAAGGTCTCAGGCTGCACAAAGCACACACACAGCGTCGCTGAGACTCACTTGGACTCCGGTGCACACGATCACAGGACAATCCTCACGAAGGGCTCAGGCTGCAAAAAGCACACAGTGTCGCTGAGACTCGCTTGGACTCCGGGTGCCCACAATCACAGGTCAATTCTTACTAGAGTCTCAGGCTGCAGAAAGCACACGCACACAGCATCGCTGAGACTCTCCTGGAAACTTTTGTGTTCCTGAGTTTTCGCAACAGGGAGCCTGCTCACCTCGGGCCCCTGGGGATAAGTTACTTCCGGACACAGCACGCAGCAAAGTCCTTTCAATCAGGGGGACACATCACACAGCAAAGTCTCTTTAGCCTCTCCTTGGTTAAAGCAGCAAACTGCAGGCCAGCCCCAGAACACACAGCAAGGGTCAGTCCTTTCCTTCACTCTCTTCAGCTGTTTCTTCCTTGGCAGAGGTTCCTCTTGACCCCGAAGTAGGTTCAATCCTTTTCAGTCTTGATCAATCCATTTCTGCAAAGTTCAGGAGCTTCAGCTCTCATAGTTATACACTTAAATGTCTTTGAAGTCTTTGTGTTCAGGGGGCACAGACCCCTGTTCAAACCAGTTCTGGGATCCTCCCCACCTGTGACACCTTCTTCCTTTGATTAGTGGGGGTCTGGATTCTCAATCACTCAGCAGGAGATGGGAACCATTGTTTTGTGGCAGCAACTCGGGCATCTTCACCTCTAGGTGCTACCTCTCCCCCTACACTCCAGGTGCAGGTCTGCATGTTGCTGTCTCACCTCCTCACCTGAGTCAAGACATTTGCAAGATCCTATCACTTTCAAATCCAGGCAGTCAGTCCACAACCAGGCAGAGACACACAGAAATGTTAGAGTACAAAATCCCAGCCACTCCTAAAAGAGTGGTTTCTAAACACACAATGCAAAATCCACCTTCATAAAAAGACTTGTTATTACATTGTGAGTTCAGGCACACTAAACTTCACCTCCCCATCTTAAGCCTTTGGAACGATAGGCTGGAAAACATATTACACAGCCTCCCCATTCTGTCCTATGGGCAAGATGGCCTTTCAACAGTGAAAAACAAAATGGAGAGTATTTCACTGCCAGGACATGGTACACACCTTAGTACATGTCCTACCTTTCACCTGCACTGCACCCTGCCCAGGGGGTACCTTGGACCTACCATAGGGGTGTCTGATGTGCATAAAAGGGAAAGGTAAGGCCTGGCCAGTGTGTGAATTTTTCAGTCAGGACATCATGGCAGTTTAACAACAGTGGCAGGCCTGAGTTCTCTCTTTAAGGCTACTTATGTGGGTGGCACAATTTGTGCTGCAGGCCCACTAGTAGCATTTGCATTACTAGCCCTGGCACACATAGTGCACTTTACTAGGGACTTTACTAGTAAGGCAAACATACCAATAATGGACAATCAATTACCATTAAAGTTTATACAGGGAGCAAAGTGCCCAAAGCATCTAAGTTGGCAACACTATGTCAGTAAAAAGGTCTAGGGGAAAGCAAACAGTTATGAAACGTTAGCCAAAAAGGTTCAACTCTAACATCCACTATTATTAGCAAGGAGAAATGGTTATCAATTAAAGTTGGCCCAAATTGATAAACCTAAACTGCTTTTTGAAACAGTTAGTAACTCCCTTGATAGTATTAAAAATTGTTTGGAATCAAATACTTCTCCCAGTGTATTGTCATCAGGCTTTATGGAACTGTTAGTATACATAAAAATGGTGCTAACACAGTATAAGTCAAATAAATCCAAAGGGGCCCAGGCCTTGTTCAAAATCCAGGATGGCACTTGTAAAAGCCTTATGGATACAACCTAGATATGTGGCCCAAGTTGCCACACTGCGTACCAAGTATAAAGTGGCAAGAAGGTCTAGGGAGAGGGTTAAGAGGGAGGAGATCTAGGCTAGAAAAGAGCATGCCTCAGTAACTGGAAATAGTAAAGAGCTTTGGGAAACAATAAATGCACCCTATTTCAAGACCCAAAGGGACCCTACCTTAGACATCCACGTAGGAGAAGATGAATGGGTGGTACATTATCCAAGTATTTTCTCTCTTACTACTTCTCCGCCCTCTTCCCCTAATGCACCAGACACTAACCCCCAGGAAAAGGTAGTGTTTTCACTCTAAGAGGTGAAGTGTGGGCTAGAGGCCTGTAGTACTGGGAAAGCCCCGGGCCCGGATGGGGTCCCAATTGACTTCTTTCAGGAGAATTAAGATCTGTGGGTGCCCTTGCTGACAAATGTTTTTAATAAGATAGCGCTAATAGGCCCCCACCCTTGTGGAAGACAAGCGTACTAGTTCCAATTTCTAAAAAGGGTAACAAGGGAAATCCAAAGAATGATAGATCTATTTACCTCATAGACACAACAGCTAAACTGATAGGTCATCTCCTTTTGACTAGGCTTGAGTCGTGGGGGAGGGATAGGAATATTTTAATGCAAACACAGTATGGATTCCAATAGAGGAAGGGCACTATTGAACAGTGCCTCAACCTCTCTCTAATCATGGACAAATATACCAGAGCCAAGGGTGGGAAAATCTATCTCGCCTTTATGGATTTATCCACAGTGTTCAACTGCATGTCCCGCAAAAAGCTCTGGAATATTATGTTAGAGATGGAAACTGCCCTGCCCTCAATCAATTGCATCCGCCAACTGTATTCTGATGCCTCTGCAACTGTCCGGTATAAGAAAAACGGGGAGCGCACCCAACCCTTTAGGATCTTAACAGGGTTAAGGCAAGGCTTCATTCTTGCACCATTTCTTTTCTCCATTTACACAAATGGCGTGGTTTGGGTCTCCAATGTCTTATAACAGCATATGCAGCTTTTATGCACATGTTGGACCTAAAAGTCAATCAGTCAAAATCCTTCATAATAATTTCAGGGGCAGGGAAAAAAGACAAAACACGGTACTTCCATAAGGACTCTGAAAAAATTGTGGTAGTCAACTCCTACCAATATTTAGGGGTACTTTTCGATAAAAAACAAACATGGACAAAGCTGGTTGAAGGAAGGGCTGTGGCCATGGAGAGGAGTTGAGCAGCACTAAAATCTTTTTCTAGCAGGTTGAATGCAAGACCACTCAGCCCTATAAAAGAGATTAATCACGCCAAGACAGAATCAGCCACAATCATGCGTATAGGTTATGGCGCCCACTGATCCACTGCAAATAATTGAAAATGGATTATTTAAATCCCTAACTTCTCTCCCATAATCCTTCTCAAATTATGTCTCTCATATAGAATTGAGTCTTTCATACATCACTGATTCAATCCGATTGGCCCCGCTCCTGCTTTGGCTATCGATCTAGCAGAGGGACATGGTCCCCCTTAACCAGAAGATAATAAGAGATGCACTAACAATGGAAAACCATAGAAGGGTTAGATGGCTTAACTACATCGAGCAGGAACTGACTGCCATGGGCTTGAAAGATATTTTTAGGGACCCAACAATCTGTAAAAAGTTCCTCAGGCAGAGGCTGGCTGATACTTTTAAATTGAGGGCCCAATACTATCGTAGTGAGAGGAACTATGGCAATCAGATGGTCCGGATGTATCAAAAAACACCACCGATGGTAGAGGGAGAGCAGTTTTACCTAGTAGAGGTCCCACTCCATAAGTTTATCCTGCTGAGATTCTGCCTGAATCTGATACCATTGATGCTAGGGTATCCAGACAGAAGGTTTAAGCATTCCGACCTTACCTTGTGCCCCTGTTACTTCAACTCATCTCAGAAGGATTTGCATTTGTTATTTTTCTGTAGTTTGTGCCATCAGGAAAGAAATAAATGTATCCTCATATTAAAGAGGCACAAATTCCAAAATATGTCAGGTTGCATTATCATTTTTAAAATCTCTGCCCAACCCGTTTGTATGTTTTTCAGTTGTATAATTTTTATGGGCATGCATGCAGAAAAAGGAAATAAGTGGACCATTAATGAATTGTGGGATTCTCCTTTTTACTCTTTATATTTTTTAAATATTTAATAATATTATTTTTAATGTATATCTTAAATGAACCTAAGTGTGTATTTATATGGGCATGCTTTATGAACTCGATTAGCCTGGCTACTATTGGGCCTGCAGCACTTATTGTGCCACATATTTGAGTAGCCCATTCAAACATGTCCTAGGGTTGAGCTTAATCTCCGCATCCACTCTAGTCACAAACAATGCAGCATCTACACATATGTCACAATGGTGAACACACACATAAAACAAAATTAGCGGTAATGTAAGCAATGAGTTACAATCTGAGCTATTGATGTTTTTGCATTATAATCTATGGGATGGCTTGGAATGGTCAAACTAACCTTGACCATGAGACTGGTAGAGATATCCAGGATGAAGAGTGAGGCCACAGTGAGCCTCTGATCTTGACACTTGTAATGGTTTCATGTCATAGAATTCCCTGCATGAATGGTGAATATGATAGTAGGATTCAACCTCACTGGAAATGGTGGAAAATCCCTTTATGCGCCAGCTGGTCGGTTTACCTATAAGCACTCCTTTGCTCCCTCTCAGGCTGGAGCTTGGGGACAGAAACACCTCTGACAAATTGGCATTGTGCACCTGTACTTTATTAGAGGAGGATTTGGGCTACCCTGAAGCTATCTGCTTATCAAAAGGGTTTAGAGGAAATGTTGTCCCAAGTAGGCTCTTGCAGAATTCTATTGCTAAACCATGTAACAGGTACACTCACAGGTATTGGCCTTGATGGTCTATGGAATGCCCTTGTCCACAGTGGCGGCTGCTTCCTGGAAGCAGCAGTGTGGCGGGGTGGGGAGAAGGAGAGTATTGGTTAAAAAAAATCACCTCCCCGCCGGCCTGGTGGCCGGCCACCGCCTCTTCTTCGTCCTCTCCCTGAGAGAGACAGGAAGCACCAGGGCTTCGGGGCTCTCTGCAGCCAATCATGTTGTGTTGGACTGAGCGCCATGACACGGCGATCAGCCAGGGGATGGAGGGGTGGGCATGTTCTCCACCCAAGCTGTAATGCAGTCAGCATGTAGAGCACGGTATGTGCACATGACTGTTTTGGGCGGCACTATAGGTCCGGCAAGCACTCATGCTCACATAGGGGGTGCAAACCACTCCTCCCCCTGCTCTGACAGCAGCCCGCCCCACAAAGATGCTGCAATGGGGAAGACTAAAATCGTACTGACCTTGAGTTATTATCATTTTATTTTTCCTTTTTTTACACTGGAAAAAGCAGAGGGGTGACGCTCCTCCGCCTTAGTTGCGGAGCAGCCACTGCCAGTCCCGGTTGGAGCCATTTGCAAATCACTTATTAAAACTGCATACTGACAGCACAGAGATAATCACATACATAGCCAGTCAAGCCATGGATCTCTAACAATTGCTTTTCTCACAGTTAAGGACTCTTTAAGCAGGAAGGCTTCCTGGATGACATTGAACCTGCTCTAGCCAGTCGTCTCTACTTGCAGTTTCAGTATGGAACTTTATCTCTCTTAGCCTACCAAGTGGTAGCGTACACAGTGGGCCAGGGAGCTGCAATACCCAGCCTTTGGGGAACAAAAAGAAACTATTGAGCACATGATATCCTTTGCCCAAACTATGTGTCCCAAAAGAGTGTTGGATAATCCCACTTTGTCCGAATTTGGGAACTAGGGAACACAAGGAAGCACTCAGGATTCTGAGATACGATATATGCAGGCTGTCAACTGCTCTCTCGTTTTCTAATGAGTGTGTGGAGAATAAGGTACAATCTGAGTATCTCTAATGTAAACTTGTATAGTATTTAACAGTAATACAGCAATTGGTACAACCGTTGGAGAAAAGGATAACTATTACTTATTTTATAATTGAAGATCCTTTTTAGAGTTTTTATGTTTATATTTTTATTTTTTTAGTTTTAGCAGACGATTAACCTATTTTACTGTGCAGAAAATTACTTACACCTAGTTTCAGGATAACTGGATATACAATCATGTTAACGATTAATTCCAGCCAGGGAGGTATCAGGTACTCCTCGACATAGTGTATAAAACCTTTATGCTGTAGGAGTCTGCATAATTCCAAGGAGTCATAGGTTGCTTCATTGTTTATTTTATTTCAGAAAATGTTGCACATTTTATAATGTATGGTCTAACTGTTTTGATGTATGTTTTATCTCATGTGCTTTTATGACTTACAGCTGAAATAACGTTTATAAAGTAAATATATGATAGTTGTATTCTGGTCATCAGCAGAGTCTTCATGAGATACTTGCCATTTCTATATTACATGACAAAGACATGGATTTGGTTATAATATAGATAAGAAGCAGGGGGGGGCGTGGCCAAGTACGCGATGTGAGGAGACGTGCCCGAGCTGAGCTCCGAGCGCGGCTCCCCTTCCACGGGCTATTTCTCCTCCATTTCTAGAGCTACCGGGCCCAAACTCGAACCGAGTGCACCTGGGGACCTGGTCAGCCATCACCGAAATTTTCGGAAGGATCGGAGTACTTGACCCTCCGACCGCCGACTGCCACGGCGCCTGCCCGCCCAGGGCTCACTTCCGGTCGGCGGCCCCATCTACCCGAGACCGGGGATCCAACCCATCGAGGTAGGCCGCAACAAGTGTGCACTCCCCGGCGCGCTCAAGTGGGGGAAGGAGATCGCGCCGCAACGCCGGCTGCCCACCGGCGCACCAGCTGCGCAGGAGCCCCAGCCACTACCACCCTGGCTTGCAACTGGCGGTGAAATCGGCCCGCCCTGCCAACCGGCTCTGGAGGCATCCTGCCAAGCCCTGTGAGCACCAGAGAAGGGTTGCACTCGGGTCTCTGGGGGCCCATTTGGACAGCATTGCCCCAGGCTCCCGACAGGCTACAGCGAGGACTGACCCGCTCTGCCCCCTGGGCCCTTACACCCGCCCACCGCCTCGACGCTGGCCCAGCAAGAGGGAAGGGACCGTACCACAACGCCCGGTGCCCCCCGGCGAACCCACAGCGCGGGGATCCCAGAAGCGACAAGCGGGCACGCCACTCTGGCCCGCGGCGCCCTGTGCCACTGACCCGCCTTGCCTGCCGGCGCTGGGGACTTCCCGCCACAATTAGCGGATGCCGGAGGACGGTCACATTCCACTGTTTGGAGGCCCGCACTGGCGACATCCCCCCCTGGGCCTGAACAACCAGCGACGGAGACTGTGCGGCCCCACCTCCTAGACACCAGCACCCGCCCGCTGTTCAAGTATAGCCGCTGGTCGACGCAGGACCCATCCAGCGCCGAAGAGCCCGGCCCGCACGACACACGAACTGCGGCCACGCTGCAACGGCCCATCTCACAGTCGGCCCTGTCCACAGTGGCCTACCCGGGCCCACGCGGGTGAGCACCCAGGACAGCCCCGCATTCTCCACTCCGGCCGCCCCGGTGCTGACCTCCACGGTGCCCCACACATCGCTAGGTGGCGTCTAGAATCCTGCGCGCCACCCGGCAAGGGCGGAGCTGACGGCCTGACCGGGAGAGACCAGAGCACACGGACCCCGTCAGTGTTCACCGCAAGTGCCTGCCCAATCGGCTGCCTACCCGTGACGACCACCCTCATGTCAGGAGGGACCAGAGCAAAGTCCGGCACCGGTGGGACACTGAGCAAAGGGAAGATGGTGAAGAACACAGAGACTGACCAAACCGCCTCCAAACTGGACACTATGCTGGCGGCCATGGAACGCCTGGAGGAGTCCATGCAGCTAACCCGTACGTCGCTAGAGAACAGGATCGATAAGGTGGCTGTGGACCTGACGCTCCTTCGCGCGGACCACAAGAAACTGTCCGACCGCACCACGACCTTGGAACAGACGATGGCGGAGACCACACCCAAGCTGTCGCAGACAGAGAAGCACGTCCGTGACCTACTCAACCGGGTGGAGTTCCTCGAGGACAGGGCGGAGGATGCAGAAGGACGGGCCAGAAGGAACAATGTGCGCATAGTGGGCCTGCCGGAACGATGGGAACGGAGGGAGACGGCGGAACATATGGAGACCTGGCTCAGAGAGCTCCTACCAGAAGGCACACTGTCTCCACATTTTGTGGTGGAAAGGGCGCACAGGGTACCATCCCGTCCACCCCCGGAGGGCTCCAACCCGAGGCCTATGCTTATGCGGGTGCTGAACTACCGTGACCGGGACGCCATTCTCCGCGAAACGCGGAAACTATTGGACATACAGGTAGACAACGCCAAGGTGATGTTCTTCCCTGATTACACCATCCAAGTCCAGCGTCGGCGTCAATCGTTCCTCGAGGTGAAACATCGGCTCAGACGCCTGGCTCTCAAGTACTCCTTGCTGTTCCCAGCACGTCTCAGAGTGGTGGCGCAGGACAAAACCCACTTCTTCGATACTCCAGAGGCGGCGGCGGCCTGGCTGGATTCAGGAATAGATGCGAACCACGTACCCGCGCCGAAGGAGCAGCTCCGAAATCGAGGTACCCGTAGGCGGAGACAACGACACGCCTCGAGGGCCGGGTCGCCAACCACGGACGCGGAAATCGGACCCACTCCGGAGCAAATACACGCTGAACAGCAGGGGGCCATTCGAATAGTAGCTGAGATCAGTGGATCTCAATCACCCATCCTGATCTCCAACGCAAGCCCAAGATCGCGCGGGAGCGAAGACGACGACTTCATGTACGGACTGCCAGATGACACGAACACGGAGGGCCTGCCGGATGTCACACCCCAAACATCGGATCAGATTGTATAAGCCACTCCCCTCAACCTGGTCCGGGCTAGGCCGTTGCAACTGGCATCTTTGAACAGCTTGATCACCTCTAAGGCAGGCTCGACCGGAGGTCCACGACGGCACTACTGGGAACCACGGCAGCTATGTTCAGCCCCATCTCCGGGATCTGAGCTCCACTCCTGATCCCCCCCCTGCCGATCCGTCACGGACCCCCCGTGACAACGAGAGCGGAGCCGGAGCAGTCCCTATGGCACATCACCGGGTACGAGTGTCTGAAGGGGTGGACGGACCCCCAGAGGTGAGTGTCCCCCCCGAGGGAATGGCAGATGGGATCCCCCTTATGGGGTGGACTGTCTGAGACCAGTGACATTGGGAACTCTGACCTGTCTGCGGACGCTGCCACTGACTTTTGGTGACCCTTGACCCACTGCCCGTGGTGGGGAGCCGCCACGGCTCTCTTGGCGACTTGAACTAACTTGTTCATCCAAGTGCTGAACTTCGTCATCCCCCCATTGAACTCACGGATTGATTGAGCTCGATTGAGCGTTTGGGCGGCGACTTGTTCTGTTGTCGCCCTTTTGGTATTATGTTTCTGTTAAAGTTCTTCCTTTTGAGACTAGTGTGGACATTGATAAGTTACGACGTGCATCCCTGGGCCTGTGTGGGTGGGCGAGGGGAAACAATGGTCACTGTTCGCGGCTGCTGTGCGTGTGTGGGTGGGGCGGGCTGGGGGTTGGGGGGGGGGGCGGCGCTTGGGCACGAGGCACACTGTGATGGCTACGGTTAAATTTTGTACCTGGAATGTCAGGGGCATGCACACACCCTCTTGTAGATACCAGGTGTACTCATACCTTAGGCGACATCAGGTCCAGATTGCACTACTACAGGAGACGCACCTGGTCACCGCTGAGGTAGCCGCACTTCGCCGTAGGTGGAGGGGGCAGATATTCGCCACCACCTTTTCAGCGTTCGCACGGGGGACCCTGATCTGGGTCAGACCCGGGGTTCCATTCGCACTAACACACAGCAATATCGACACTGAGGGACGTTACGTCTTCATACAGGGCAGGCTAGACGGGCAACAGATTGTCATAGCCTCCATATATGCACCTAATGTAGAGCAGGGGAAATTCTTCACGCGCCTGTCAGCAGTAATTGCGCCCTGGCCAGACGTACCTTTGCTGGTGGGTGGGGATTACAACTGCGTACTGGATGTTTCCCTTGACCGCTCGTCCCCCCCAGCAGCGATCGCCCCAGCGCAAGCAACTTCCAAGGCCCTGCTTGATTGGGCAACGCAATGGAACTTACACGATGCCTGGCGAGTCAGAAATCCCACCGCCCGGGTGTATTCTTATTACTCCGGAGCCCATTCACTACATGTCCGATTGGATCGATACATGCTGTCCCGCGCCCTGATTTCCTCCGTGACTGACGCAGATTATCTGGGACGGACGCACTCGGACCATAACCCGCACACACTGGTCTATGGATGGCGGCGCCCGCGTCCGCCCGTACCCACATGGCGCTTGCAACCGGACCTCCTGCTTGACACACCTTTCCGGGAGGAGATGTCCAGGAGAATCATACAATATTTCGAAGACAACGACGACTCGACCTCCTCACCGAGAGTTGTGTGGGACGCCTTCAAGGCGGTTACCCGGGGAGGCTGTCTCAGTGTGCAGGCGGGCATACGAGGTCAGGTGGAGAGGGATCTGATAAGGGCGGAGGAGGCACTACTAGATAAGGAGCGGGAGGCGACGGGGGGCGACGATTCCCAACTGATTTCGGCCAGAGCGGCTCACGCTGTATTGCTAGAGCGCCTAAAGAACGTTAACTTCGCAGCCCACTCCGCGCGCACTCACAACGCGGGGGACAAACCTGGCAGGCTGCTGTCGTGGCTGATACGGCAGGACACGCAATCCGCGTCGGTCCTGTCGATCCGCACGACCCAGGGCGTCGAGGTCTATACCCAGACGCAGATCCACGAGGCGTTCACGTCACATTACAAGTCCCTGTATAGCTCACGGTTGCGGGCCACTGTGGTGGAGATTGTGGACTATCTAACGACTCTACGGCTCCCAACAGCTACTGCTGCCCACCAGACTGACTTGGGCGCTGCGCTCACCGGTGAGGAATTACGGGAAGTGATTTTCTCCCTTTCCAATAGCAAAGCGCCGGGCCCTGACGGGCTCCCGGCAGAATTCTATAAAGCCTACTCACTGGTTTTGATACCGGAACTGCTGAGAATGTATAAGGCGGCATTGGAGGATGCTGAGCTCCCGGCGTCCCTAAACGAAGCTAATGTGGTCTCTCTACTGAAGCCGGGTAGGGACGCGTCCGAACTTGGCTCATATAGACCCTTGGCACTCCTCAACACCGATTATAAAATATTGGCCGCGACGCTGGCTCGGAGACTTGCACCGCTAGTCCCCACGCTGGTACACGCTGATCAAAATGGCTTCGTGCCCACCCGGAGCACGTCCTACAATCTACGCCGCTTTTTTAGGATCCAACGGTATGCAACCCCCACCTGGCCACGTTCAGGGTGTATCGTGCTCGATCTGGAAAAAGCGTTTGATTCGGTGGAATGGCCGTATCTCCTCCGAGTCCTCGAGAAATACGAACTAGGCGAGGCCTATATCCAGATGGTGGGGCTCCTTTATCAGGCGCCCGAGGTACGCGTCCGGACTGGACGGTTGTTCTCTGACAGGATCCGCATAGGGCGGGGTACCAGGCAGGGCTTCCCCCTCTCCCCTATGATATTCGCCCTGGCGATGGAGCCGTTGGCGGAGCTGCTCCGCACCTTCGGCGCCACATGGGGCATCCCGCTAGCGGACGGCGTACACTCGGTGTCTCTGTATGCCGACGATCTACTACTGTATGTCAGGGACCTCACGCATGTACCCGAAGCAATCGCGGACATCTTCCGTACATTCGGGGATATGTCGGGCCTCCACGTTAACTGGGCCAAATCGGGAATTTATGCCTTCAGTGGCGAGCTGCCGCAATGTGAGGTGCGCATGATGGGGGAGACGCTCCGGTGGCACCCGACGGTATTCAGGTACCTAGGGATCTTGATATATCGAGACCCCGTGGATCTCCTGGAGGGTAACCTGGTGAGAGCTATATCCTCGCTCACGGCCCAGGTCACGTTCTGGAACTCCCTCCCACTGAATGTGCCGGCCAGAGTGGCGCTGACCAAAATGATAATGCTCCCCCGGCTCCTTTATTATTATGCTAACCTGCCAGTGTATGTGCCAACGCACATCTTCAGAGGACTGGAAACTCTCACCAGGCGCCTCATTTGGAACAAAGGGAGGCCCCGGGTAGCGTTAAGGACCTTATATGCTGCCACGGACGCTGGAGGCTTGGCAGTCCCCAATCAAGAGCTATATTACTTAGCGGCCCAGCTACAATGGGTCGCTTACTGGCTGAGCGGCAAGAACCTGATGGACACGGCCACGGCCGACACCATCCTGTCCCCCGTGCGGGTGCTAACACTCTTCCACCCCCTAACGCAGGGACGGCACCTCACACAAGTCCATGTGGCGCTTGCAAGGCGGTGCTTTGCGCGGGCCCTCAGACTCACCAAAGGTTCCATACCCTATGCCCCGAACCTACCTCTATTAGGGACTCCCTTAGGCACGGGCATACTGTCCTCAACTGAGCTACGCAGATGGACTGCGGCAGACCTAGACGACCTGAGCGGCCTGTATAGCGACGGAGAGCTGCTGCCCTTCGAGACCCTGGCCGCAGATTCCGAGCTACCGGTGGGTCAATTCCTGACACATGCCAGACTCCTCCATGAGCTGACGAAGGCATGGGGTGACATGGGCCAAGAACCGCCCACTCATCTGCTCATCCAGTACCTACACGTGATGGGCGATGGGTCTCACATAGTGCACTGGCTGGCACAGGCTCTACACACCCATACCCAATTCTCCTCCCAAAGATTGAGGGAGAAGTGGACGGCCGACCGGGGCTCCGGCTGGACGGACAAACAATGGGTCGCGATACTAGCGGGCGCTAGAAATGTTCCCCGCAACGCGCGATTTCAAACCATCCAGTATTATATCGTTCACCGAGCGTATTTGTCTCCTGACAAACTGAATCGCTATTTTGGACTCACTTCGTCGGCGTGTCCCCGATGCGGCCTCCTGGACTCAGACTTCCTACACGCACTCTGGAATTGTGCCCACCTCGCCTCGTACTGGTCAGCGGTCACTAACACGCTGTCAGCGGCCACAGGCGAAACTCTCCCCAGGACGTGGGAAGTATGCCTATTGGGACTCTACAAGAGATCCAAGCAGACCAAGCTGCGGGCACGTTTTTGGGACTTAGGCCTCATCACGGCCAAGCGCCTCATCACGAAACGGTGGAAAAGCGCCACTCCACCGCGCCCTGCGGACTGGCGTCGCTCTTTTGGCAACTGGGCCTGTGCGGAGAGTGTGTCACTGCACAGGGAGGAGACCGCTGGCCTACGGAAATACCCGATCGCCCAAGACTGGGACGCTACCCTGATCGCGTACCATCGGGCGTGCGCCCAGGCCGGTATAGAATGCCGCCTCGACGCAGACTAGACAGGACCCAGTTCATTGCTGTCCATGTAGGGCACGGAATTTACCCCCCCCCCGCTGCCACGCACCCCCCTCCCCCCCCTCCTCCCCCCCCGCCGCCTGCCCTGACTGCTGAGATTTTACACAACGTGGGATGTCCCCTGCCGCTCCCCGCCGCTGCCCTTCCCGCCCCCCCCCCCCGCCTCCCCCCCCTCCCTCCGCCTTGCAGCAGCAGCGAACCCACATCCTCATTTACACCCGCCCCTGCGCAGCCCACATAGGGTGCACCACACACAGCTAGGGACCTAGATACACACTACCACACGCACATATACTAGTCCAACAGTTGTTGAAATATTTTCCCTCTCCCCCTTCTTTTATTTCCCAGTTATATCTTTTGGTTGACGCAGAGATTGTTGATAACCAGGGAACGCAACTTCATACAATGACTGTTGGACTTCTTGGACACCCTGGCCTTTGCGCAGTGCTACGAGTCGCGAGCACTGCGACACGAGACATTTCCTAGCACCGCCACTTGTGAACTAATGCCTCTCCACTGGCTACTGTTTATTTTCACTTGTATATAATTGACATGTCATTTTGTGCTGATAGCCAAGTACCGTTTGTAGTAATGTTTCATTGGTATGACACTGTATGATTACTGCTTACCTCATCTGTGAAACTAAATAAAGTTTGGGACCGTTGGTCTTAAAAAAAAATAAAAAAAATAAAATAATATAGATAAGAAGCAGACGTGGATGGTCAAGTTCTTATCCTCACTGTCCATGCCACAGAGATCACATGCTAGTTGACTGATGCATTCTCATATGGAAAACATCTGTCGATTAATCCTGACTGTACTCAACTCAAAGCATAAATTCTTCAAAATGAACTAGAATTTGAGATTTAAAATATACAATGAGTGCCGTTGTACCATATAATCAGAAACATCACACACGATTGAAAGCATATTGAATGACACGTAGCCCTCTATCCCTGAAAAGTGCCACAGTGACATTTTCAAAACAGCATATGTCTCTGTAGTGGCCACAGACTACATCTTTGACCTTACCAACAAGACCAAAGGCGTAGAACCTTCATGGGTTACACTTGAAGGGCAAAGAAACAGTGTTGTCACAGCATGATAAGCCTTGAAGGAGTAAGGCCCAGCAGTACCTCAAAGGATCACTGCATGTTCAGGTATGAGGCCTAGTGCATAAGCATGTTTACGAGACGCCCCCCTCATCCAGATGGTGCACTGTGTAGGCACATCAAATAAACTATGCTCTTGACAGACTCACTGTGCCACTGGAATCAAGCTATCGTGGCTGATGAGGGCTGAAAGCCCGAAACCGGTCCTAGGATGCTTGTTTCCGGTCCAGGGAGAACCTGGCTTGGCAGTTAGGGCTGGATTGTTCCCATGAGGCACAGGGTCAAGGCTGATTTGCATATGGCCAGGTCTAAACTGGGGTGGCATGGTGAGCAAAAGAATGATGGATTTAACCCAGATCTTTTGACTGGGGGTGGATGTTTTGATTTGTCCAGCATTCCGTCCATCAATTGTGTGTCTTTTGCTTGACAGACCGCAGCATAAGTAGAATCACAGTTACAGACTCTGGGCATATTGCTTAAGTCTCCAATATAGGTCTGTGAAATGTATTCCCATCACAACATCAACAATATCCCTTAATCATGTATGCAGACAATGGGCACTAGGTCATTAAGGAGACCATAAATTAATATTGCAGCAAACGACTATACCTAAGATGACACTACTTGTGTGAAGAGACAACCCAAACTCCAGGATTGCAAAGCAGAAAATAACTAAAACAAATCAAGGCCTGATTGAAGAGAAATTGCCAGTAAGGCATGACCTACTCACACATTAATTGTGACTTACACCTGATTTTGCAAAACGAAGTAATTTACTCGTGGGGAAAAAAAACTCGTTGCCAAATATTGAAATATTGCATTGAATAAAAAAGAGCACTGCATTGACAAATTTATGGCAAACAATCTTTATTTTAGAAAGACGATAGGCGGAAATTAGTTACTTTCGGCAATTAAGCAAATTTACTGATGATACCATTTAATTGCAAGCATAATTTTGTAATGGGTCCTAGTTTCAAAACATTTTAAAATGCAATTTAATGTCATTCAGTTTAATTATCTTGGGCATTATTCTATTTGTATGTAGGTTATTTCTCTGTGAAATTCTATACTCTGCATGAGGACTGTAGTTATAGCTTTACTTTCATACGTTTAAGATTACATTTGCATCTAAAATTGTATTTTTATCTAATGTAGCCTCAGGGTCAATGCTATCTCTTTTATTGACTTTAACAATCATATCCCTTTCATTACTTGAGAACTTTCTAGTTTTTCATCATATTATAAAATAAAATAGAACTAATTGGAACTATAGCCCAGATGCACAAATCTATTTTGCCTTTCTTAAAGGGCCGATTTGCCATTTCGGCCCTTTAAGAAATGTTCAATGGCCTTTTTAGACGTACAAAGGGGCAACACCGGTAGCAATTAACGGTTTCTACACTGTAGACATCGCAAATTCGACCACTATTTAGGAATCGCAAATAGGATTACCTATTTGCAATTCCTAAAGCACATATACAAAGCACTACCTAAATGCAAATTGGGAATTTAGGAAATGCAACTACCATTGACTTCAAGTCAATGGTAACCATGTGCAAAATAATAACATGCATTAAAAATGCCTTTTTTATTGTAACATGAAGGGCACATATGCCCCTAGGGAATATGTGCACTAGGAAATTCGGGGTACCTCCAGGGGTGCCTTAAGCCCAACGGCACACTTGGCTTTGCATTTCTTAAATTGCGATTTCCTATTTTACCCATAGGCGGGAATGCAACTGCATTTCCAATTTGCGATTCCCTAATAGAGATTCCCAATCAGTAGGAATCACTATTAGAGAATCGCAAATTTTGTACATATCCTTTTGCCTTTCTTAAATAGCGATTCCTACAGAGTCACTATTTAAGTAATGCAAACAGGAACCTTGGTACATCTGGCCCCATGTTTCTTTCCCGTACATCTTGCTGTACACATTATTAGACTGCATGCGTGCTCACCATCATCCTTCTTTCAGTTGTACTACTGATCATTATTGTACACTAAAACATCTATTGTGAAGAATTATTTTTTTACAAGAAGAGTTTAGTCCTATGTGATTGAAATGAAAATTATTATTCTAATAATTTCAATAATTTCCAGCAGACAAGACCTGCAATTTGCCACACATAATGTTTTACTCCATTTTCTGTTATGATATGGTTAATAGGTGATAACCTTTATTCATTCTAAAATTCTGCAGCACACTTAGAAAGAGAAAAACACCTCCAGGGATTTTTTGTGCAGGAAAACTATTTTGACCACTACAAAGGCACCACCGTGTCATGGCACATTGTGTTTGTGTTTGTGATAGGCTACCACAAGCACACCAGCGTAAGGAGAGAGCAGAAGTGTGCCATGAATTAGTAAATATTGCACATTGCTGCTCTCTCCTTTTCATGGAATGCAGTGCAGCAAGTTCAATCAATCAATCAATCATGGCATTTATATAGCGCACTACTCACCCAGAGGGTCTCAAGGCGCTAGGGGGGGGTGGGGGGCCGCTACTGCTCGAACAGCCAGGTCTTGAGCTTCTTCCTGAAGGAGAGGTGATCTTGGGTCATGCGGAGGTCGGTAGGGAGGGTGTTCCAGGTCTTGGCGGCCAGGTAGGAGAAGGACCTTCCTCCTGTTGTCGCTCTTCGGATGCGGGGGGCGGCGGCGAGGGCGTGGTTGGTCGATCGGAGGTGGCGTTTGGGAACGTAGAAGTTGAGGCGGTTGTTGAGGTAGCTCGGGCCTTGGTCGTGTAGGGCTTTGTGTGCGTGGGTGAGGAGACGGAAGGTGATTCTTTTGTTGACGGGAAGCCAGTGCAGGTCTCTCAGGTGTCCGGAGATGTGGCTGCGTCGGGGGATGTCGAGGATGAGTCTGGCTGATGCGTTCTGGATCCGCTGGAGTCTTTTCTGGAGCTTGGCGGTGGTTCCGGCGTAAAGGGCGTTGCCGTAGTCCAGTCGGCTGGTGACGAGGGCCTGGGTGACCGTCTTCCTGGTCTCGGTGGGGATCCACCGGAAAATCTTTCGTAGCATGCGCAGGATGTTGAAACAGGATGCGGAGACGGCGTTGACTTGTCTGGTCATGGAGAGGGAGGAGTCCAGGATGAAGCCCAGGTTGCGTGCGTGGTCTGTCGGTTTGGGTGCGGTGCCCAAGGCGGGGGGCCACCAGGAGTCGTCCCAGGCGGAGGGCGAGGAGCCCAGGATGAGGACTTCCGTCTTGTCTGAGTTCAGTTTCAGGCGGCTGGTCGACATCCACTCAGCTACCTCTTTCATCCCTTCGTGGAGGTTGGTTCTGGCGGCGGCGGGGTCGTTGGTCAGGGAGAGGATCAGCTGGGTGTCGTCGGCGTAGGAGATGATGTTGAGGTTGTGCTGGCGTGCGATGGCCGCCAGGGGGCTCATGTAGACGTTGAAGAGGGTGGGGCTGAGCGAGGAGCCTTGAGGAACGCCGCAGATGACTTCCGTGGCTGCCGATCTGAACGGTGGTAGGCGGACTCTCTGTGTCCTTCCTGTGAGGAAGGAGATGATCCAATCCAGTGCCTTCTCCTGGATTCCGATGTCGCTGAGGCGCTGCACTAGGGTGCGGTGGCAAACAGTGTTGAACGCCGCGGAGAGGTCTAGGAGGATGAGGGCCGCTGTTTCACCGTTGTCTAGCAGGGTTCGGATGTCATCTGTGGCAGCGATGAGGGCGGTCTCGGTGCTGTGGTTGGCTCGGAAGCCTGACTGTGAGGGGTCGAGGGATCCATTCGTCTCGAGGAAGGCGGCCAGCCGCTTGTTGATGGTCTTCTCGATGACTTTGGCTGGGAACTGGAGGAGCGAGATGGGGCGGTAATTCTTGAGTTCGGTGGGGTCCGCTGTTGGTTTCTTTAGTAGTGCGCTGAGTTCGGCGTGCTTCCAGCTCTCAGGGAAGGTGGCTGTGTCGAAGGAGGTGTTGATGATGTCCCACAGGTGGGGAGCGATGATGGCGTCGGCCTTGTTGAAGACGTGGTGGGGGCAGGGGTCGGTCGGAGATCCGGAGTGGATAGAGTTCATCGTGCAGATGGTGTCTTCTGTGTTGATCTGGGTCCAGGCGCTGAGGGTGGTGGTGGGGGGCGTTGGTGCGGTCGTGGGGAGCGTTGTTCGTGGGCTGAAGCTGTTGTGTATGTCAGCGATCTTGTTGTGGAAGTAGGAGGCGAGGGAGTTGCAGAGGTCTTGCAAAGGGGTGATGTCGTTGTTTCCGGCGTTGGGGTTGGAGAGCTCTTTCACGATGTTGAAGAGTTCCTTGCAGTTGTGTGCGTTGTTGTCCAATCGGTCCTTGAATGCTGTTTTCTTGGTGACGTGGATCAGTTGATGGTGCTTCCGGGTAGCGAGCTTGAGGGTGGTCATGTTGTCCGGTGTTGGTTCCCTTCTCCAGGCTTTCTCGAGGGCTCGGCAGTTCTTTTTGGAGCTCTTGAGTTCGTCAGTGAACCATGGGGCCTTCTTGCTGCCGGGTCTGCTGGGTGGGGTCCTCAGTGGGGCGAGGTCGTCTGCGCAGTTGCTGATCCACTTCGTGAGGTTATCGGCGGCCTGGCTGGGGTTCGCTGAGCTGGCGGGAGGGTGCTGGCTCAGGGAAGCGGCGAGCTGGTCTTCCGTGATCTTGTTCCAGTTTCTTCAAGCAACCTGTTGCTGGTGGTGGTGGATCGTGGTCCTTCTGAAGCTGAAGTGGACGCAGCTGTGCTCCGTCCAGTGGAGTCCGGTGGCGTGGCTGAAGATGATGTCCTTGCTGAATGAGAAGACGGCGTCGAGTGTGTGTCCGGCGAGGTGGGTGGGGGTGGTCACCAGTTGCTTGAGTCCGAGGTTGGCGAGGTTGTCGAGCAGGGTGGTGGTGTTGCGGTCGTTGTTGTTCTCCAGGTGGAAGTTGATGTCCCCCAGGAGGATGTAGTCAGCGGAGGGGAGGGCATGCGGGCAGATGAAGTCGGCGATGTCTTCGCTGAATTGTGTGCGTGGTCCCGGGGGTCGGTAGATGAGGGTGCCTCTGAGGGTGGTTTTTGGGTCCGTGTGGATCTGGAAGTGCAGGTGTTCGGCGGTTTTCAGGGTGTCGTCGGTGTTGGTCGTGATGCGGATGGTGTCCCTGTGGATGATGGCGACGCCTCCTCCAGTCTGGTTGCCGCGGTCTCTTCGGGTGATCTTGTAGCCCTCCGGAATGGCGATGGCGATGTCGGGCGCTGAGGAGTCGTTCATCCAGGTTTCCGTGAGGAAGGCGACGTCAGGATCTGTGGTGTCGAGGAGGTTCCATAGTTCGATGGTGTTATTGTTATTGTTATTGTTAATTTAGATTTATATCGCGCCAATCACCTGCAGGTCTCTAGGCGCTCGGAAATCGATGGAATCATACAATAACTATAGGTCCCATACTATACACTATAGGTGTGTCTGTGGACGGAGCGGGTGTTGAGCAGGATGCACTTGAGGTGGTTGCTGCTGGAGTTCGGCTTGGCGGGCGCTGGAGTGGGGCAGGTCCGGTTGCAGGAGAACTTGCAGGTGTGACAGCTGAAGGGTCTGTGGGTTCGTCTCGGGGTGGCTCGGTAGCATCCCGGGGTTCTGTTGGTGTTGAGTGCGCTGAGGGTGGCGGCGTCGTACGTCCGGCGGGTGGGCTGGAGTCTGCGGGGGCCAGGGGTCCTGGCGCTGGGCGCGGTCCGGTCGCGTACGGGCGCAGACGGGCTTACCTTTGGCACGCCTTCGGCGCACAATCGGCACACCCGCTGCGCGTGACCGCTGCGCGTTCGCACGATCGCCATATATGGCGAAGTGCGAGGGAGGGCGGAGCAGCTGGGAGGCGGGAGCGGGGAGGATACAGAATGAAAAAAAGGGGCGGGGTTAGCGGCGGTGGCGGGAAGCGGGAAGCGGGGAGGGATGAGACAGGGGCAACCAAGGAAAACCAGGCAAACAGGCAATAGAGGGGGACAAAATTACAATTTACAACAATTTCCAATTCAAACAAAAACAGTGGTACAAGGCAGGATAGCGAGCACAGACCACGCCGCTCGATGGCAGGGGGCGTGGTCACACGGCGGCAGCCGGAGCAGAGAGGCAGGCAGGCGGGGAGGCGCACGCAGCAGCTGGTGGCCGTGCGGCGCGGGGGTGTCCTAAACTAGGTCACACTCACCTGCGTCGCACGGTCGCCATATATGGCCAAGTGGAGGGGGGCGGAGCAGCTGGGAGGCGGGAGCGGGGAGGGTACAGAATGAAAAAAAGGGGCGGGGTTAGCGGCGGTGGCGGGAAGCGGGGAGCGGGGAGGGATGAGACGGGGGCAACCAAGGAAAACCAGGCAAACAGGCAATAGAGGGGGACAAAATTACAATTTACAACAATTTACAATTCAAACAAAAACAGTGGTACAAGGCAGGATAGCGAGCACAGACCACGCCGCTCGATGGCAGGGGGCGTGGTCACGCGGCGGCAGCCGGAGCAGCGAGGCAGGCAGGCGGGGAGGCACACGCAGCAGCTGGTGGCGCTGCGGCGCGGTGGTGTCCTAAACTAGTTCCCTTGCTGCGTTGTGTTATGGGAAAGTTTAGTAAATCTGGGCCTTCATTTGGAGTACTGTGAAAACTACAATTGTCAAAGAATTTTCAGAACACTTCTGGGAATTTTTCAGAATACCTAAAGAGTTTGAAATCCAATAGGAGTAATTTTCTCGCTCTTGAAAAGTAGGCTTTTGCCATCAAGCTCCCAGCAATGTTTAACCGCATGCATGCGGCCGCTATTTTCGCGCTGTGCGGCATTTAAAAAAAGCCGCGTTACATGACGAGCTGAGCTTGTCATGAGCATGCGAGCGGCGCAACTCATGACGAGCTCAGCTCGTCATGAGCACGGAAGGGGTTAAGAGGGTTGACTGCCCACTTTTGGAAAAGAATGCCCAGGTCAGTACGTAGTGAAAAAGAACAGGAGTAGGACCCATAGACCAAACTGGGACTGGGTATGAAGTATATATAAAGCACAATGTCCCAATAGGTAACAATTGACAGGCAGTTAAGTTGTGCATGCAAAAAGCATTACATCTGAAGGAATGGGTAATTGCCCTCATCGCAGGTCGGAATCCTCGCTCCTGATTCAGTCCTTGACAGCAGAAGTACAGATTTATTCAGACGCTGCCTCTGCATCGACTAAGACGCCTTGCATTCAGATACGCCGATTTAGACGGTACCCCGTATCTGTACTCACTCACGATGTTCCAACCGTAAGTTCTCCCAGTTTTCTCGCGGTTGCTTCCCGGCACCAACGCTGCATCTTGAACCTTGTCCTTGATTCTCCAGGTTCCCTTGAAATTATCGCTCCACGACGACTGGGTACTACCTTGAACCAGCGCCTACCTGAAGCCCAGCACTACAACAATCCACCAACCCTGTCCTGAAGAGGATCCCAATTAACTGTGGATCGAAACGCCGTCGACACTATGGCACAATTGTTTGGCGCATTACAACATTTGGCTCATAACTGTGTTCTAATGTATTCTAAAAAAACTTGAATTTATCAATTCTTGAGCCACCACTGTACATAACTTTGTCACCTTGCGCCGTCCACGCTGTTCACCCCCTTCACTTGCGTCGTCACCTTCACTTGTACATATCACCTTGTCACCAAGTGCTTCTTGGGTTGTCACATGATTTTTCGTGTACAGTGCTGCTTTTCAACTGTATTTCCATGTGTAATTAACCCAGAAAATTGGTGAATTACAAGCCATGTACTAATGAATTGAGCCTCCTTCAGATGTAATGCTTTTTGCATGCACAACTTAATTGCCTGTCAATTGTTACCTATTGGGACATTGTGCTTTATATATACAGGTCAGTACGTAGCTTGGTCTTTCGCCACCCATGGCGTTCGGGACGTTTGCTGCCTTGCGATGGCCGCAGGTGAGAGCGGGGGGGGGGCGACAAAGGTCCCTGTGTTTGCTGCACCGTGACAGCTGCAGGTAAGGGGGGGTATGCCACCCCCAAAACCAGCCGCAGCCCGTGGAGGGAATTTGGTGGGGCAGGAAGGTGGTGCGGGGGAGGGGCAGGGTGGAGGGTGGTTAACAACGGAATATGGATAATTGCAGGTAAGTAAACAATTTAATAAATAAAACGAATTTCGTAGCGAACCCTGCATCGCAAAATGCGATGCAGCTTTACTTACCTGCAATTATCCATATTCTGTTGTTTACCACCCTCCACCCTGCCTCTCCCCCGCACCGCCTCCCTGCCCCACCAAACTCCCTCCACAGGCCGCGGCTGCCCAAAACTTGTGCCTTCCAGACGGACCGCCTCCCAGCCAACCCTTGTTACGCCACTGGCCCGGTGTAATATCAACATGTTTTAAACGCAGACATCGCCACATGATTTTCAATTATAGTTCTAACCTGACACTCCTGAGACCCGCAGTGCTTACTTTATGTTCGTGGTTGTAGGTGTTGTGCACCGGCACTTAATTTTGGTTACTGGGACTTATTGTCATCAGTAGAGTTCGGCTCAGAATAGCAGAGAGCACAGCAGAAAAGGGAGCAAGAAGGAGAAAGAGAAACATGAAAACAATGACAAAGAGAGAAAGCAGAGGTAAACATGAACTTTTCCAGAGTAAGAAAGGCTGGTGGAAGAATGAGGAATGAGGTGGAGCCAAGTCTAGGTTGCCTTGGTGTTCTACTACTCCAGCATTAATCAACGCTTGCCGCATGCACCTAAAAAAATGTAGATTCCTGTACATGTATTTTGTTTTGATTATTTTTCTTACAAAGTTAGCACTACATGAAGATCAGCAGCTGAAGCAGACCTTTCCTGTAATGTTAAAGTGGGTGACGCTGCCAACTACTGTACCTTCTCAATTTTGCATGTGAATTATTTTTCCTTTGCCTTCTCTACTGGAATAAGACTTTTAAGCAGTTTACGAGTCAACGATGACAGCACATTATAATGCCACATTGAGCACGACCGCTTTCCCATGGCTTCACAGCCATGATGAAGGCAGGCCTGTTATATGCTGACAGCAGACTGGCAAGCAATTAGTGCTGTAGAATAGAGATCCTATGGTTTAAATGAAGATTCCTCTTGTCTTTCTCACTGCCAGTCAGACAGATGCACAGTCAGCAAAGCCAGATGCATACAAGGCAGGACAGCACACAGCAGTGAGGATAAATAGCAGAGGCATTACGAAGGTATTGATTTTTTAATAAATAGACCTGAATCATGTAATTTCTGCACAGTTTTATTAGAGGCAGTTTTTTATTCTTGTCAGACAGAAATAGTCAGGTGGAAACCCACAATCTGCATGCAGTTTGTTTAAAGATAACGTTATTTCTATAGGCACTCGGGCTTGACACTCAGTTAACCCTTTGTGTGCTGGTGACGGAACCACTCCGTCACCAGCCATGGACGGGCTGTGCTATTGACGGAGTGATTCCGTCACGGCCCGGCCGCCACGCCTGCGCGGCAGAAATCTTGCGCCTGGGCTGAGCGTTCTAGCACAGGGCGCCCGAGGCTCGGGACGGAGTGGTTCCGTCAGGAGCGCTGCGGCGGAATTACTGCCGCAGCCAAGGGGTTAAATTCAAAGGATTCTCAAACAGGTCTGCTTAAAGCCAGTTCCACAAGCATTGAGCAAAGGTTGCACGTGTGCACGTGAACTTCTCCTCTCTGCCGAACTGGTGGACCAAGGGTAGGTCAAATGGCTAATGAGACACTGCTCAATGTTCAGAATTCCTTAACGTTCCCTTTACCAGCATTTGATGCTGCTGGTGATCCACCCCAGATGGGTCTGTCTATAAACAAGGTATCTCGCTGTTAGGTTGTTTGTGTGTTTGGTTTACCCTAGATACTAATTAACCCTTTGGGTGCTGGTGACGGAACCACTCCGTCACCAGCCACGGACGGGCTGTGCTAATGACGGAGTGGTTCCGTCACGGTCCCACCGCCACGCCTGCGCGGCAGCGATTTCGCGCCTGCTCTGAGCGTTCTATTGAACGGGCAGGGCCATGAGGGAACCACTCCGTCACAAGCACAGGGCGCCCGAGGCTCGTGATGGAGTTGTTCCGTCACGAGCATGGTGGCGCCGCGTGCACCCCCCCCCCCCCCCCCCCCAGCGCTGCGGCGGAATTTCTGATGCAGCCAAGGGGTTAAGTAAACCAACCACTGTGTAGATAGGTATTTTATTCATTGCTTTGGTCGTGAAGAATTGTCAAAGGATCTTGTGACAACCCAGGCAAGAAATGTTGACCTCTAGACTGTATACTATTAAAGACAGCAGCCCCTATCAAGGAAAATTCGTAACCATAACCATAAAACCACAATCAGAGTTGGGTATATTATTGTCCAAAAGGAAGGTATTGTATTTATTTACACATTCAATACACATGTAGTGTCATGAAGTGAGCAGGAAGTGACGGGGTACTGGAAATCAACAGATTTCCTGACCTCATGAGGTTTTCGCCTTAAACAATTTTCTTGTGAGCAAAAATTACAAAAAGCAAGCATAAACATGAGAAAGTTATACAAAACATGTATAACGTGTTATTTGGGATTTGTACGGGATTACAATGAAACGTTTAGCCCGGGCCTAATTTGAAGTCAAGACATTGGTCCATCTAAGTTAAATTTACATGCACAAATGGCTTTGTGAAGCAGCGTCTTAATATCTAAAAACAGGCCATTTCCACAATCCAGATCATAAACACGCTTAACAGCAACAAAATACAGCACATGAACAAATTACCACTACCTAAGGAATATTGGACAGATTTTACCTAGAATTTAAAAATATACATAACTCGTGCAATTATGAAATTCATAAATGTGGAAAATAAGTTTGAAGCACCACGGTTATTCACTTAGGTAATCCTGTTCACTACAAGTAGAGCTCCTCCACATTTATTGTTTTGCAATTGCATTCAAATAGCGCTTCTACCTCTGATGAGGTACCGAAGCACTTTTGGTGGATTGGCAGCACATTACTCCGTGTATTTGGGGCCATGAATGAGAGCTTACTGGGACTGCCATTGTAGACACGTCCTTAGACACTGACATGGGCACAATGGTCAAATATGGTCACCATTTGTAAAGAGTAAAAATATATATTTGAATTCCATACTATATACTGGGGATTGGGCAATTAATATCTTTCATCAGAATGTTGGCCTGCGCAACACTGATCTAGAGAAATGGCACTGGGCTGACTTTGGTGTCGCAGGTGCAGTGTTACCTGAGCCCAAAAATGTGAGGAGTCCACTGTAGCTCAATCAAGGCTCTGTACTACTACCAAACCGAGGTTATACTGGACCGCCTTTCTTGCTTGCCTTAGGGCCCATAACAACCTTGCTAGGCCAACTGCCTTCGGCAAACCACCTTCCCAGATCCATGTTTTTGGCATACCCAGTGAGTATGTAAGGACATGGGACCCCTATTAATTCATTGTGAGGAGAAAACAAAACTTTAAAATAACAACCGGAAATATACATTTGGTTTAAGTCGTTGAAATATTATCTTGCGTAATTATTCGCAAAATACTTTTTTTAACCACACTTGAATGATTTCATGATTTGAACCAAAATTGCTCCTTATTAATTGATTTCTGTGTATTTAGTATCATTATTTGATGTGCTTTTTATAATTGTTTTTGAAATCTTTAACATAGGACACTGATATTGGTTATAAAACAAAGCATATGATTTTGAGAATGTATATAGTTGAGCTAATTGGCCTTTTACAAATAAATACCAGTTTATGCTGTAAAAGAGTGAAGTGTCTATTGATTTCATACAGGACTTAATTTACAGTGTAGACAAGAAAAACAAATGTAGTAGGCTACCATTCTCATTGTGCTTCTGTAACTAGGCCCCAGCCATATTTGCTTTTGACTCTTGCTCATAGCTAAATAGACACATATTTAGAATTTAGCACCAGCATCCTGCTAAAGAATAATGTGCTAACTTCAAGATTATGTTTCTTTGCTTCATCACATCACATTAGATCATCTTGCTTTCACTATGAACCTTGCTGAGGATGCATAATGAATAGGCTGTTAGAACGAATATTTATTTCGATATGTTTTATGTATACTTAACCACGACCATTGTCGATATATTTGTTTCATTTCATTTGACTAGGCCTTTGCAGGGCTCGAAAAAAACCAAAAATGGTACTAGTCCTGCAGTACCTTAAAAATGTCCTCGACCTAACTGCAACCTACTTGACCTCTGTCTCTGAAAAGGGAGCAAATGCGACAAGATAACAAGTTTTAAAGGCATCTTTATTGCTCATTAACTTTGTGAGCAATAAAGATGCCTTTAAATCTTGTTATCTTGTCACATTTGCTCCGTTTTCACAGAGAGGACAGAAGTTTTTTTTTTTTTTCCTACTCGCCAGAAAGGGCGAGTAGGACCTAAAAACAGCTCGACCTTGTTAAATTTACCTCGACTATGCAAGCGGTCGAGTGGAATTTTCGAGCCCTGCTTTGTATTCACAATGGGACACTGAGAGCCGCTAAGGGCTTAGGTAAGAAGGTTCTTATGAGAACTTTCCTCCATGTTTCAAGTCACAACAGTTGTTTACCTATGAACCGGCATGACTAGTTACCATGGAAATCGGAAGGAGAAGGAACAGATGTTGACAACACTATCGTATGAGCTGTTTTAATTAAATGAGAGCATCATACACATACTAATATTCAAAATTATTGTGTGATTTTATACTATATTTGAGTGTTCCTAATTAGAAACAGGAGGAGACTCCTTATGAACTACTATGTGACAGTCGCTCTATGAAGAATCTTCTTCAGCCTTGCCCCTCGTTGCTGGAAGCTACTGCTGACAGTTACTTTACTTTTCTTCATCCTGATTCTTCTTGATCAATGTTACTGATATTTCAAGGGTTGCGACTGAAGATGTGGGCAACTCAGCTGAGTTTCCAGAATGACTCTTTATGGGAAGTTCAAGAATTTATCTATGCTCCGAAAATCTTTCTCTTTTCTAGAAAGAACTCTTCATGGCTTTCTTAAATATGATAGGTTAGGCTTTTTAGCTAAGTTAGTGACAAATCTCCATCATGGAATACTCTGTTTGATTTCATGCTGTCCCTAATCAATCTTTTATCTGATATTTCTGTAATCTAGACTAATTGGGATAAAGATGACAAAACCATACTAATCTTTTAAAGATAAATACAAGTTTTGGAAACTTCTACAAGATCTCCTCATTGACTGTTAATATAGAATCTGACAGTGATGACATTTATGACCCCTACTTTTGTCTTTGCTCCATTCAAAACACAGTGGCAAAGGTCCATCCGACCTGTCAATTGCCATTTGGATTTGAAGTGTCCAAGCTGTAAGTTGGGGTGTTTGGTTTAATACCCTATTTTTGCCATTCCTTGAGCGCTAACAATATTATTGTCCTCTGATATGCGGATGGTAAGCAGGTCTTTCAGAAGTAAAAGCAACATGGTATCGATCACTTTACTTTGATCACTTGACTTTGACAATCAGAGAAAATCGGAAATTTAGGTTTTGTAGCCTAACTACATAAACTTGGGTTTATATTCCTAATGCCCAGGTCTAATGTATGGCAAAAATTCGAAAAATGCATGACCTGCCTTTTCAAGGCATTGGGTTTTTAACTTAGCATCCTTTTGGAATGTTGGGAGCAGGAAAGCCAATCATAATGTTCCCTTTGTGGGCCATAAATACTAGTGTAAGCTTACGGAGCGAGCGCTCTGCTTTTGGGAGGCCTGTAGCGTCTGTATTCTACCACCCTACTTCAGTCCTTGGGCTGAATCCAAATCAAGCTATGCTGCCTCATGTAGAGAGCTATTCACTTTAAATAACCTCCTTTACTACTACCCATCCCAGACCTCAGCAGCTGTAGCATGTCCAACATTAAGGCTACTGGATTCATAACATGCCTCTTCCAGAAGCATTCCCTCACTGATACTATGCTAGCTGCGTATATTCCTATGGACTTCTCAGCTCAGCGATTTAAATAAGATGATGGCCCAGATCTGCCTCATTTCATGCAAATCAACTGATCTCCACTGAACTAAGATCTCCAAATTATTTTTTCATGGATTAAAAAACATATCCAGAATCTTTAACTTCTTTGGCATTTATGATAGAGTCATCAATGCTTGTTTTTAGAGAACCATAATTCTTCATTCATCACTCAACAATATGCATCACACTGTTATTTACTCACCACTTCCTTATAAATTGAAGCAGGTCGCCTGTTCTGTGTATACTGGTTAATTTAAATTGAATTACTGCCTTCTGTTAGAAGATGTATTATGCTCTTCACCTAAGGATGGCTAGCTAGAAGTGCATTTTTCAAGTGCATTCATTTCATTTTTTTTTTCAAATTGGAGGACCAGAACACTTACATTTTGCAGAGGCAGCTTCTAACCAATTTGCGCACCCACCAGCTATTTAAAAAGCTACAGTTACATTTGCACTAACCCCACTAATAAAAAGCAAATATGAAGTAACCGTTCAGAGCAAAAAACAATATTTTTGTACTCGCTGATAAATGTAAATGTTGGTACAATAGTTCATTATTTGTCACCTGGGGACGTATTACAGAAAATGCCTTCGGGATAGAACGGACATTTGTGTCTGTTTTTTTTTTACATGTGAGGCACACACAAACAGGTGTGCAGTTGTTTGTGTGGCCTCTCCTGTAATATTTATCCAGCTGTCACACATTTCACAGCCATGTGATCCCAAGGGGGTGCTGTGTCCTTTACGTGGATATAGGGTCCCAGGTAAACAGCGTTTACAATGCAACTTTTACCACGCACTAACTTTACCACGCAACTTTTACAACGCAAATCGTTGCAACGACTTGCGCTGGGGGTCGCTCTAGGATAGGTAATAGTTTAATTTACTATCCAAAACCTTCCCTACTAGCCACGGGGACTGGAGTTGGAATAGAAAATTAAACTATTCACTATCCAGCGCCCCCCAACGCAAGTCGTTGTAACGACTTGCGTTGTAAAAGTTGTGTGGTAAAGGCATGCGTTGTAAAAGTATGCGTGGTAACGACATACATCCAGGGTCCCACAAATGAAGAACTGCTTTGGCATCTGTATCCATGCCAAATTAAGGATGCTGTTGCAGATGCAAACAAGTCATTGGCAGGTTCACTCATTGTGTTCCGCAGATGACATAGCACACAGTCAGTGCACTCTCCTCCGTGTACACCCCCTTTAAAGGAGTGCAATAGGGTCCTAGGACCACCCCTCACAGACACCCCCCCAAACACATGTGCAGTCACATAGACAATCTGTCTAGTGGGGATCCCTACCGCCTGCTCAGCATGTTACTGGTCCCTCATCATTGAAGGACTGTCAGTTTCAGAACTCCAGTCTGCTTTTCAATGCTGTGCTGTTCCTTCCCCCCAGTGCCTAGAGCTAGTGGCGGTAGTGCACCTTTTTAAATATTATGGCCCCTTGAGAGAAAAATTATTTCACGTAAGGGTTAAGAGGTAAGAGGCTTAATTTTCCAACGGCGTTCATTTGGGTATGATTTGCTGAAGGCGGTGAAAGAAATTTACATAGAAAACGCATTATAAATTGGTAATAGATGTGTGGTTTTTCATTACAATTGAACTTAATTGAAAATTAAAAATCAGCCACCATTGCATTAAGCTGGTCTTTGAGAAGCTGGAGTGGAGATTTCCTCCCAGTGCTGAACAGTGTGTGCTACTAATATTCTAGTTTAAAAAAACACAAATGCATCAGAAATGTTACACAGAGGTGAATTGTTATAGTGATGTGTGGCAACGACTACAAGTTAAATAAATAAATATATCCACTTTCCCAAAGGGATACTCTACAAAGAAAAGATTGCTTGGAAACTGAAAGCATTGCATACAGTTTGACACAAAACAGTTATTACTGTGAAGGAAGGACCCCCGGCTGCTAAGTAAGCATTTTTGGTGACAGCCATTGTCAGATAAGTCACTTTTTATAGTACTAGAACTATTTGGTGTGCCTGCTGAAGGATAATCTTCTCAATTCATATCTGTGTGCTCTGGGACTATGTGTTCAAAACACAGATGCAGTTTTCTTGTTTAACTTAAAGCAGGGTGCTCAATTTATCTCGATATAATATCATATGTTTGGCATTTTTGCGTGGTTGTGGTACAACCTGCAAAGTAGACCTATGTGGAATCTATGTCATTTTGACCACTGGAATGTCCTGGTAATTACATAAAGTAATGCAAAATCATGAGAGGTGTGTAAAATGTTTTGTCCTGGCATTTCATATAACTTTTCTAGGCTAGGGCACATCTTATTTAGGTACTGCAGGAACATAATTGATACAGGAAATGTCTCTTAGTGATACATTTTCAGTCTACCCCAAGCAAAAGCCATACAAAATTGTACCTCATATAATATACAAAATGGGGAACTTACTGCCCATTTCGTGGAACTCAAGATTTGATCATTGGCAGTATTACGCCTGTATAATGTAAATTACACACAAACCTACTACAAACATTTAATGTAGGCCATCCGTCCATTTGTTAAGCAAACTGAGATTATTTCTTTCAAAGATATGATTTATGCATAACATTTCCTGTGCCTAACACTACTAGTCTGTACTTTTCAAATATGGGGAAACAAGTGCACAAAATTAGCCAAATAGCTTGAAATGTGATTTGCTTGTAGCTTCAATGCAATTTTCATGTAATGGCATACACCATGCCTATTTATCAATAGAAGGGGCATGAAGCACAGCTATATGTTTCATGCTGAGAGAGAATTCTATATGAACAATAGTACAATTCTACCTCAAGCTAACCCAGTCTCTTTCATTCAAAATATGCAAAAAATATTCCTGTTAACTCAATGGCTAACTCAGATGTTCAAGAAGAACAATTTTTCCATTCTAAATACCTAGGAGCAAATCAGAGCCAACATTAAAGAGATATGCAGTCAATAAGTGGATATTATAACACCGTATGAGAGCTCCCGCTAAAACTAACAGACGTTGATTGATCAGATTCTTTCAAATATGGGATGAATGCCCCTCTTCCATACATTAGGAAGATATTCCAAGTCACTGAGGAGTTCGGTGACCGTATGAGGTCATTGAACCCCGGTATTACACACAATATCCCTTTAATGTACAATAGTGGGCATTATATACTTGCTATACCTGATCACACTATTACTACAAAAAGCTTAAATCATTGGTTTCTTGCTCTATCATATGAACTGGTATGATTGCAGATAGGTAGGCTAAATGCAGAATCTGAGGTATGCAATTAAACACACCAATATACAGCTAGTAATTTGTTGAGAAAACACCCTTTATGCATTTTGATGTAAGTCACTTAAGACAATACCATAGTGCACCATAGTTCAAAATGTGAGGCGAATTTCAGAGAGATGCTTGCTTTATAGTGATGAACCGCATCTCTATAAAAAGCAGTGTCAATAACTGCTCTTCACTCTAGAAAACAGTTCAGAAGACCAGAAAATATAGTTTTTGTATTCATTGTTTAAACAGTTGTAACTCTGCTTCTGGGCCTGTCATCCATGCTGTCTGCTTGCTCTCTCAGCAAGCAGCGTGCTGTCACAACTAAACTGTAATAAGATACCACAGTTGAGCAGCTGTGTCACTTTCTTATTACAGTTGACTAATGATGTCACATCTAGATTTCAGCAAGCAAGTTAGTGACAGATTTTGATGTATTATATTGTGATGATTTGATATAAACTCCTTTGGAATAGCTCGTCTGTCTTTCGGCTAGAATTGCACTATAGAAATAACATATACACCCATACATTTATACATGGTTGGCAACAAGTTGGTCCCTCAAATAATTGTCAACTTCCGTAAGAACCGCAACCCAGCATCTAAGAAAATGAATGTGTAAGGAGAGATCTTCGGGATATTGTAGGACACATTTTTGGAAAAATGACAGATGATGGTATCATTACAACATATTGTTTATAGAGAGGGCAGGTTTTCATTTATCGTTTTGGCAGAGGACTTTGTGAAATTCCATGCGGAATCATTTTGCAAGTCTTCCCACTTTACTAGTCGTGGATCTAATACTAACATTTTGGGATTTCACAACTTCCATGCCAAAACAAAATGAAAGTCAGCAGGGAAGGGGGAGAAGGAGTCCATGTTTTCTTGTGTATTCTACTATAAGGCCGAAACAGAGGGCAGAGGAAGGTAGCAGGGTTGTTAATAGTTCCACACTAAGCAAATTGAATACCAGAGAGATTCACGAAGGGATCACAGGGGAAAGAGCTGTCTGTTGCCCAATTAAGAATGCTGCTATGACTTCGCAGCTCAAAGTCATATTTAATACACAGTGGAATCTATGAAAGTCTTTGTCTTCCTCGATCTAATTTTTAGATGCTATTTGCCTTTTTCTTCACGGAAAATCTCCAGAAATTGCTTAAATGAAAAAGTGGGAGAATACAGACTGATGTCTTGACAAAGGGAATTTTTTTTGATGTCGGTCAGTTTACGCTCCAACCACCCAATTACGATGTTCACAGTCGTACACCGGCTGGTCATTCCGACTCAGTTCCAACCCGCTCCTGGAATATTCCTGTCAGTCGGAATGACACCGTAACCCCCTATGGCCGGCATATCTGCTGTTGGGATTATGATGTCGGATTCCGACAGCCTTTCCATGCCAGCCTTTCCGACACGGAAAGGCTGTTGGATAGTGCCTTTGGGGGGCCCTGGCAGGGCCCTCTTTCCCCCACGGCCTATGGTTACGGGCCATGGGGTGACCTAAGGTACCCCCCTGTACAATCCTGCACTGTGTGGCAGGCACGATAGGGTGCCTGCAACAGGGTGCAGGGTTTTACACACACACACATTTTCCCACTGGAGAGTGTTCAATGGGAATCCGACCGAACAGTGTTTGTCGTATCGTAATCCGGCGGTCGGAATCGCCAACCGCCTCTTGGACGGTCATGAGTCCGAGAAGATATCGGTCGGAGGCTTTCTGACCGACATCGTAATGAGCCCCTAAATATGAAGATCATCTCTATTTGAAGAATATATTACTACAGTTAGGTTATATTCTACAGGCAGCCACACGTTCAAGATAAAGAGCAAAACCTGAAGATATATTCCTTGTATTTGATGTTTTTTTAAAGTAAATTAGATCCACAAACTAAATATCAAACTAATATAATTCTAATGATTTACATTTTGACAATAAATGAATGGCTGCTGGGCCACAACAAAAAAACACAACAAACATTTCCTATAGCATTAAGCATTACTAATGACAAAGTTGCCTTGGGCTTCAGACATAAAACTGCATTTAAAAAATGACACACAGACATTTGGTGTCATAAAATGAAAACATGAGGCCTTGGTTAGACTCTTTCTACTTAACAATCATGTAAAACATGCAAAATGAATTCATAGTTTGACTTTAATATGACTAGTTTAGATGTTCTCCTCGCTATAAGAATGTAATTCTAACTTATAAAAAGTGTTTAACCATGTCGTGTATGCAGTGCTTTGAAATTAACACAAAGTGAAGAGAACTGAAAGCAGCTTTTGATTTAGCCTTCCTGTGAGAGCTTCAGCTTGAGATACGAAAGGAATATTTCCTCTCAGTGAAAGAAACAAGTTTTGTCTAATTTATAGCCTGTAACCTGTTTTATCCTGTTTAGTTGCTTTAAAAATTTTTTTCAAACGAAGCCTCGTGTATTTCGTAGCATAGAGAAAACTGAAAAGCTCACACATTTTAAAATGTATTATCGTAAAATGTTTTTAATGTTTCCTGCCTAAATATTAAGTTCTTTTTGGAGCTGATGTTATTCTGTGTAGTTAAAATAAATGTTTCCTTAACAGAAAGTTAGGAGATGAAGTCATTTAGAGTAAGATTCAAATGTGTCACAAGAAGAATTTCACTCACCTGATGGATGACGTGTGCAGACAGCCAGAGGTGTAGATGATCTTTGAGCAACTCTGTTTTCCAATTCGATCAAAAACAAAGATCATGCCACGTTCTTTTTATACAAATGCTTCCTAGTTCATGAGTGCAGGATTTTTGGGATATTTTTTGTTTTTGTTTTATATAGCATGAACTAAACCGAGACATCGGGTATCAGAGCGCTTTACATGAGCACCAGTTTTGTTACAAGAGGACACATTCATTTTTATTAGGCACGGGGAGATTAAGTGATTTGCCCAGAATCACAGGATGTTGAACGTCATTGCCGAGACTCAAACTCAGTTCCCCTGTTTCGAGGTCAACCGCTCTAGCTGTAAGGCTATATCCTCTCCCCAAGATTATTGCAGACTTTATTCAGAACTTTTCAGATTCCGATTTAGAGACCTGCAGAGAAAGGGAGGCAAGTCTTTGATAGAGAGCAGAACAGGGTTCAGTCGAAGCTGAGCAAGGGGAGACAGAATCAGCTGGGACGAGGGCAGATTAGATATAGGCTATATGTTAAAAACCCGAACTTTATGCTTTAAATACTTGGCCTTGCCAAGGCTTATTTGCTCTATGCTTTATTTCTCTTCATGGGAGATTTTGCAGGTATTAATTATTGATTTAGCTTCATGCTAATCTCACTCTTGCATTTTGCTTGAACTCTTCATGAGTTCTGAATTATATTTTTCGTGCCTCACTTTCTTAGAATAGTGTTTCTTTTCTTTATGGAATGCACTGTAATGGAAATTATGATGTTCTCTGTACCAACTTTACTTTTTCTATTATCAGTTCTGTAAGCTGATTGATATCTGACTAATAAATGAAGAGTCAGAGAATCTTGAAGTTTGATTGGAAAATAAATCCCTTTAAAACTACTCACAATTATTATTATTATTGACTAAAATATTTAGTTGCATTTAATTATTTGCCTGGGTTTATTGAAATAGCTCTTTTGGTCAATATACAGTGTCAAAGATTCATCACCTTGAAAATAGATAAAGCGGAAATAAGGAAAACAGTAATTAAAGGTAATGGTGCCAAATTTCTTTAATTTTCCAAAGAGAGAGTACCGTGAGATTTCTGCACTAACAGGTTATAATCTACATGTAGTAAAAAGTTCAATATAAAGAGCAAAGCCTGAAGATATATTCTTTGTAGTTGATGTCTTTTGTTTTTTTTAAAGTGAATTAGAGCCACAAAGTAAATATCAAACTAACAAAATTCTTTAATGGTGCTGGGCCACAACAACATTTTTTTCACGCTTATCACTTCTCTTTAAATAAATGTTCATTGATAAATCCAAGTGAATGGTTTAATTTGCCACCCTTAGTAGCCAGATTACAAACACAACTCAATGTTTGCTAACAAGATGAATGCTTAATACTGTTGGGCAGCGTATTGACACTGCCAATTTAATTTAAAAAAAATTCAAGATGTGATAGTGGTGAGCTACCTGCAGCCATGCAACGTGGCTGTGAGTTCACAGTGCCTTTTGTTTATGAACAGTAAGTTAATGATTTTGATTGCTAAACCTTCACAAAGTCAGCAATTCAAGTCAATTTTAGGCAGATGCCATTTAGTAAGAAGGGAACCTATGGAATAACTAAGGTAAGAAGCCCAGACCTAGAGATTCACCATCCAAGTCCCAAGATTTATTGTTGGCCTCCTCTTGTCACCCGAGAGGAGTACTGACTAGAATGATGGCTTTGGAACTGCATATTTCCAAGAGAGTAACAGGAATGACTCATCTCTCAATTTTCCACCTTTGAATTTTTCAATCCTGTTGCAACAGATCAAATACTGGCTCGTCTAGACTCAATAAAAAACTGCTCCCTGTCGGACCCTGACCCCTCATGTGAATGCTACCCTGACTCCTATTTTGCTTACCTCAATCACAGACCTATGCAATCTCTCTCTACAGTCAGCCACTATTCCATATATGTGGAAGACAGCATGAATCAAACCCCTCCTTAAAAAACCCACAGCAGCCCCTCTGGACATGCTAATCTATAGACCTATATACCAACTCCCTTTTTATATCCAAAATCCTAGGGCCTGATTCACAAAGGTGATCTGAGACTAGGAGTAGTAAAGTTAGGATTCCTAACTTTACTACTCCTAAATGACCTTTGTGAATACCAAAAGTTGGAATGTTACGATTTTGTTTCAGATTACTTTTGTGAATCGGGCCCCTAGAGTCTATAGTGAATCATCAACTAGTGTCCTAAAACAGAGATCCTTTTATTCAGAAAAGCCCATTCTGTCTAGTCGGTAGACTGGTGGCCATCAGAGCTGTGTTCACCACCTACCCCTAAAAAATATGTAAAGAACCTAGGAGTCCTTTTAGAAGATAATCACCCCATGAGTGAGAATGCTAAAAGCATCTCTGGAACCTTTTTTAGCCTCATGCGCATGCCTAAGAAAGTGTTTCAGTTGACTCCTCTATAGACCAGGAAAATTCTAGTTCAAGCTCTGGTAGTAAGTTGCATCGACTATGGAAATGCCTTATTGGTGGGAATAAAAGAAAGCCTCTTTGCCAGGCTCCGGTGGTACAGAACACAGCCCCACGTCTTATCTTGAACCACCCTTCTCGCTTCCCAGCAGAACCCACATTGTGCTATCTCCATTGGTTACTGATTAAAAAACATGCTCTTTTCAAACTTCTCTCTCTATTCTTTAAAGCTCTGCACGGAAATGGACTGTGTTACCTCAAAAACTAAATACAGCCATATGTCCCTGTCTGCTAGCTCAGATCCAGCGATTTATTAGTATTACGCCCCAAACGTATTTCTGCGACCAGATTTGCCAGTCGCTCTTTTTCATTTCTGGCTCCGCATCACTGAAATCAGCTTTCCTTGTTCATCGGCGCCTGTTCCGATCTTACTCTCTTTAAAAAACTGCTGAAAACATTGCTGTTCAACCTTCAAGTCTATCATTGTACTGCAAAATGTCCACTGCTACTATGGCACATTGAGATCCCTTCGGGAATGATTTGTGTGCCTAATAAACAAATTAGGGATAAAAGTGTGGCAACTGCGTCAAAGTTTTATATGGGCCTGATTTGTGGGTTACTTCCTGTGTCTGACTCACCGCCAGTTATTAGGCATGTGCAATATAATCCCTACCATAAACAGGGGTTGGACATAAATGTTTACTGGCAAACCATCATAACTCAAGGAAGTGAGTTTCTGGCAAGTAATCTTGAATTCTGTATTTTATTTTAGATTTGAAGATCCACGAGAGAATAAGAATGATATCCAGTCCTGTTTAAAAATGTGCTGTTTACCTCATTGCAAAAACAATGCCAGAGGTATATGGTTTCTCTGAGTGCCCCAAAAGAGTTTCAAAAATGTATTTTCAGGCTATGGTAGTGATGTGAGAGCAATTTCAGCAGGACAGTGAGAACTTTAAGCTCCTTCTCCATAAGGTGACCCCAAATGGTTCTGAGCTCTTCTCTCTAGGGCTGCCACAACATTTATTATCTCTTTTGACTCCAAATCATGATCAGAGGTGTTATTCCTGTGTACTGCTTGTAAATCTTAATAAACTAATGTTTTTAGAAAAAGGTACACTCAGGTGAAGATGAATGTAGCTGAGGTATTGCAAAATAAACTAATTGACTTGGATCACACAATATGTTCAATTGGAGAAAACAGATTTGAAGCCAGGTTTCCTGGTTTCACATTGTGCATTTTGGCCACTATACTTGTATTTTTCTCTATCTAACTTTACATCAGACCTTACTGCTTTATGGTTAAATGTTTTAGGCACTATATCAGTGCATTCTGTTAAATAGATACAAATTATGCATGTTAAATCAGGTTGATTCATGAAGACTTGCAGAAAAAATGCAACGTTGTGAGAAGGCACGGTACTCATTTTAATGCTGATATCACCAGTTTCCCCAACTTAACAAATAGCTCATTCTATTAGGAGCTCAATAACACATCAGTGAAAATAGTTGCACCTATTAACAGCAGAAATGGTTTGGTGTAGGCAATGCAACAGAATTACATGTCTTCACATTATGCAAATACAGTGCAACAAGTGAAGTGCATAGCTCAGTTGCAGACAAAACTTTGAACATAAAAGATTATAGAGCTTCCCTAGTGCATTGACTTACATTGCCTTTTTTCCAAATCATTTTTACAGAGGTTTTTATGGTTTACATCCCTTGGGGGTACAAAAGTCAGCAAATAAAACAGAGAAGGAAACAATCATTGGCAGTCTCTTTGTAATCATAGGTCTCATGTCTGTCAACAATGTGAATCATTCAAAAAAGCAGGTGGAATTGAGACTGAGAGAAAAAGGAGAGGAAAATTACGGATTCAAGTTCCGCATACGTACATACATCGTTAAGAGTACTAGTAGTAAATTCTCTTTATTCAGTTAAATAAATAACAATACAAGATATAAAAAAGATAAAAACTCATGAAACATACAAGTCCAATCACAAATATGTAAAACACATTAAACAGAGTCTATAAAACATAGGCGATAAAACAAATACAGTTACTGCATGTACCAGTAAAAGAAAGTAGATTCAATTAATGGAGATGAAGGGCGGCCAATAAAATATAATCAATTAGTGCAGACAATTAGGACCAAGCAACTTGAATCTTAACAATACTGCTTAAAAAACGGACCCATGTTTACACAGGTGCGCATCTCTTCCAACATAGAGGTGAACACCATTGCTGGCCTTACTTGTTGAAACTGAGCCTCTCTCAGAATGGGAAACAAAAACGTTTTCCTTGTAAGAGTCTATGGGCTACAGAACATTACAACATGTATCATGGACTGAGCTGAAGTTTAGTCACTCTCACCAGGGCTTAAAGAGCCGTCTGCAGCCCAACCTTTAGGAAAGCTGACCAGTTGGAAAAAGGAATTCAGCTTAAACCTTGATAAACGCTGATGATGGTAGACATTATTAACCCAGGTCAGATATGGTTCAATTAGACTCACAGTTTTTAATAACCAGTGAGCTCATACAGCTGGTCTGAGCAATTTCTGGCCCTCCCTGAGAACGGGAGATAGAAGATTCTGTTTGACCCACAGGTAGTCCGCCTTAAAAATGTCCTCAGGCTGCATGAAAAGGCTGGGGCGGCCTAGGGCTGTCAATGCAGACTGGATGTAACACAACCAAGGAATTGCTTTAGGGTAACCCCAGCTCGGTTTAGGTTACATATAGATGATCTTGACAACACATACTGTGAAATATGGATAGAGCAAGGGTCCCATCAGGGCAGGATGAAGCAATAAGGAGGGGATAGAGAGAACCTCTTGAAGTTTGTGGGGGAGAATGTAGAACTGGGAATGGGCTCGTGGAAAGGGAGATATCAGGGGGAAAGTAAGTAGCAAGAACAGTAGCGTTGGATAGATGCTCAGACATTGGAGCTGAAGCGAAGGCAGGATTGCACAGCTAATTGACTTAGGATGCCTTATTGTGGCCATCTGGGGAGAGAACGTTCTTTTATCTAGAACTGAAGATCTGACAGCTCTGGTAGCTATGGCCAAATGATAAACCAAAGTAAATCTCAAGCCTGCATACCAATATTTGTAACACTGGGTGGTACATATCAGGTTTATCTTATGCCATTTGGACTGACATATGTGGCATATGTTACTGAAACGCTTATTTTAAAAATATTAAAAAACTATCAAAAAAAGGTTGCGTTCAAAAATGAATAACAGCATGGCACAGAGGTTGAGCAGGGATTATATATTTCATAAGCTAAAGGACAAACTATAAGAAAAGATGTTTTTAAAGAAAAAGAACATATATTTGGGACATTTGCTGAGAGATAAAGAGGTTCAACCAAAATCTAAGAGATGATTCAGGATTCAGCATGCCACCCACCAGCCCATCATGCCCGTGGAAGCTATGCCTTATGCTCCCCTGGTGAAAGACCATCTGCCATATTTAGAGATCCCAGCCTGGAAGGTAGGATCTCTGTGTCTTCAAAAGAGCCACCACCACTCAGGCTCTTTTGAAGGCACTAAAGCTTGCCTGTGTAAGGGCAATTTTGATGTGTTTGCTTAGCCCAAAGCAGGACTTTGCTGTCGAAAATAAAATTGGCACTGACACGCTGGGATATTTTTTTCCCAGAGCATGGGGGGTAGGTGGGCATTTCTTTAGATTCTTGTTCGGGACTGCCAGATTTTCTCTGAATAGGGTAGACGTGTCGATGTACATTGATGGCCCTTTGGTGGATGGGCTGTTGGTGAAAGTCTTCCATTAGTAGGGCTAGCTGAGGCTCTTCAGGTGTAAACCTGGTACGTTACACACTTTTAACCAGGGTGGGAAAATAGCTAGTTTTGTGAATGTCCACCAGTTTTGATGGATGTTCTGCATAAACTAAACTCTAAATGAGGCCCCTAGTCTTTTGTAACATTTTATGAATGCACCATCTCCCTAAGATAGAGATCAATTAGTTTAATTTATTAGGCTATTCACATTTTATTTCAAGTTCTTAAAGCATTTTAAATAGAAAACTGAATGTTTGAGGGGATGATTACAAAAGTGGTTCTTTGCCTCAGTGGTTGGATGAGTGCAAAACAATTTTGTTGACATTAAAAGAGCAAATGATGAAGCGCTGGTATTACAACAATTTGCAGATGAAAGAAGAGTTGTGTGACTGAAGACTCCAGTGTTTATGCGAAGGACTAAACCGAGAGGATGGAAAAAAGAAGGTAACTATGAGATTGTGTCATGAACACTGAGACCAGTAGAACAAAGATATTTAAAAGAAATACAAGGGTGTGTGGGGGTGAAAAATGTCAAGGCATGCATATGAGATAGGAGAGAGATAAACGGTTAAGGGGGGGGTCCGAGGGGAAAAAATTATTATAGACCTACTGGTACCTAGTCCCCCAACTAGACACTAAAACACACGGAAGGTACAGAAGGTCTCAGAAATACAGAGGGAGAGAGAAGAAAATAGCAAAACTCTCTATTAGGACCTAATAGTGTCCTCTTTACATGCCCAGAATACACAGTTAATCTGGAAACAGCCAAGAAAACAAAAACAAGAGCAAGAGAAGATACACAAGGAGAGGAAAAAGATACCCATCAGCCCACTCATAAGTGGAATCTCGTCATCTGGGTATATGTTGGTAAATGGTGTCCTCTAGGGTCTGCCTTGGAAACAATCCATAGGACTGCCTAGTGATGGACCCAGAACATTTCACCAACAGATGACAGTATATGAGCGGGAGGGGTTGAGGTTGCAGTGCTCAAAGAAAAGGAAGAAGAAAAGGAAAATAATCCAAGTGATTCTAAAAATACCTACGATGATGTCATGAAATACTTTATTAGGGCTGACCATCAAAGTGGTATGGTTAAAAACAGTATGCTGATAGCATGTAAGGAATTGCTACCCACCAATGTTGTTATTCGGTCAACATGTTTCAGCCTCAAGGGCTTTCGTCAGGACCTATGGTGCTACTGCAACACTTACTTAAGTGATGTGAAAGTGGGATCTACATCTGCTTTCCAAACTGAAAAGAGTGTATCTTCTCCTGCATAGACACAATACAAAAGACAGAAACAGAGACATGGACAAATTATGTCAACAAAAAGAAGTGCACAGACTGCAAACTCTCGTTTCTATGGTCTTTATAATATGGCTATGAACACTTGAAAGACACTCACCCTTATTGTGGGGAGAGAAAACCTCACCTCACCTGGCCACTGCTCAGGAAGAAAGGGAGGCCACGCACTGGAAATAAACAGAACACTTAGAAAGTTATAACCAGTGGTAGTAGAAACACAATGTACAAACAAGAAAAACTGGATTCAAAACACATAAATCAGAGACACACATGGTGACACAATGGCCAGACTGGTTTCCTCTTGCATCAGGAAAGTATACCACAAAGCCTCACTGACTGCACTGCTTGCACAAACCTGTAGACCTATAAAGTACAAAGGCCCAGGTAGCCACTTTCACATCACTTAAGTAAGTGTTGCAGTAGCACCATAGGTCCTGACGAAAGCCCTTGAGGCTGAAACATGTTGACCGAATAACAACATTGGTGGGTAGCAATTCCTTACATGCTATCAGCATACTGTTTTTAACCATACCACTTTGATGGTCAGCCCTAATAAAGTATTTCATGACATCATCGTAGGTATTTTTAGAATCACTTGGATTATTTTCCTTTTCTTCTTCCTTTTCTTTGAGCACTGCAACCTCAACCCCTCCCGCTCATATACTGTCATCTGTTGGTGAAATGTTCTGGGTCCATCACTAGGCAGTCCTATGGATTGTTTCCAAGGCAGACCCTAGAGGACACCATTTACCAACATATACCCAGATGACGAGATTCCACTTATGAGTGGGCTGATGGGTATCTTTTTCCTCTCCTTGTGTATCTTCTCTTGCTCTTGTTTTTGTTTTCTTGGCTGTTTCCAGATTAACTGTGTATTCTGGGCATGTAAAGAGGACACTATTAGGTCCTAATAGAGAGTTTTGCTATTTTCTTCTCTCTCCCGATGCATATGAGATAGACTTTGTTTTGAAAACCTATGATTGCTCTCTGGCAGACCTTTTTGCTGGATCTAAAATGGAAAATCTACAGCAACAGTAGCTAGGTTAGTGACAAAACTATTAGAATTCAATTTCAGGGAGAATATGTACTTGAGGGAAGAATGATGATAGGACTGACCGCCCTTGAAGGTTATCTTTAAGTGAAACTGAGGAAGCCCTGGCAAGAGATTAAAGAACATATCATTGCATGTATTGTGTTTTATGAAGATAAGCATGGGTGGGGAGGTGGAATCAATAAAGATAACATTAAAAAGAATTATGGGTTACTTGCTCAATGGGTAGCCAGAGGAGAAAGGGTTGGGACTTGAAGTTCAGCTTATGGAAGGTGTCAAGGTGAAATAACATCAATCATCAATATGAAAGAGGAGACTTGTGTTCAACAGGATTTACAGACAACAGATTAAAATGATATGCTTATTGCCTGTTTGTGCTATTTTATTCCCAATGTTTTTTCATTGTGTTACTGTTTTAGTACATGGTACTTTTCTTTGATGGTGGGGAATATGTGAGGTGTCTTCTCAGTGTGTTATATGGCCTCACAGAGCACACTGTGAAGAGAACCTTGGTATGATAACCATGTGATGTGATTGGACACTATCTTCATGGTGAATCTGTATTTCTGCGGACAACCTTGTGTTACACACTGTAGCTGTGCCTCCATAAATTACTTTTAGCTTTCATATGTGGCTTGGAGATCTGTCCTTACACACTTTTGCTTCAATCTTCTGCTTCACTCCTTAAATGCTGCCTAGCCCTTTTCTGTTGCCCACCCTCTCCCTCGGCCCCAGAAAGAGCAAAACATAGATGCTGGTCCCTATTCATGGACAAAATAGTAAATCCACACCCACACATGTAATTCTACATTCTGGTGAAGATTTACTACTTTTTAGAATTCATCATTTCCAATTGGAATTACCATGGAAACTGCCTGGGCAAAGATTTCCATATGGATTCCAGCTGAAATCACGTGATTCCAAACGTTTGTTTCCATTCCCTCTGAACAGTGTTCTCTATGTATTGTGATCATTTTATCCCAAACACATTCTTAGAAAACACATTTTGTTTAATTAATATATTTAAAAATTAATTAATTAACTAAAATTGTGTATTTGAACAGCAAGGCCAGAGAAATACAGCTCAGAGGAATGATTTTAATGACATTAAGATAATTAGGTGAAAGAGAGGGTCAGTTTCATGGTAGAAGTGATGGTATTTCTGCCAAAAGAAGCATTACGTTTGAAGTTAGGGTATATGTTATGGTTAAGCATAGGCTTAGGGTGAAGATTAAATTCAGCATTGGGATAGGAGTAGCTAAACAGCCTGGGATCTGGTTAGGGTAACAGTAAGCAGGAATGTTAGGGCTAGGGTCAGACTTTGAGTTAAGGTAAGGAAATCGTTAGAGGTAGTTTAGTATTAAGACTGTGAACAGGGTTTGGGTACTGTTAACGTTAAGATCTGTCTACTGACAAAGTTTAGGGTAAGGATTGAAGTTAGAAAAAGGGACAGGATTCAAGATGTTTCATCAAAAACTGTTTAAAAAAAATAAAGAAACATATTGTGAAAGAAGCCGGAGTTTTGTTAAAGACAGTTTGCAATTAAACATATTGCAACCAGCTAACCTTTATGTAAACGCGTGTTTCAATGTGAAATATAGTACAATTTTAAATGATATTTCTCTGTGATGTGCTGAAATGAAATGACACCCATCAGAATTGTTATATGTGTGAGCCAATATTACGGGACAAGATAAGTTAAGTATTGTAAGAAATTGGGTTGTTGGTTGACAGGGGTGTGAGCACTGGTCAAGCAGCCACCACAATCCTTGTCAGGGTGAGGCACAGGCCAACCCTAAATTAACCTTTGCTTTGGTAGCTTGGCACAACAAAGGAGCCAGGCTTAACTTAAAGATAATGTGTAAAGTATTTGTGCAACACTTCAAACAGTTATAAAGTGAAAAAACACCACACTAAAAGGATCCAGGACCAAATTAGAAACAATGAACTTTCTTTAATAAATAACACTAGATCAGAATGACAAACATCCAATCAGTAGAAGTGGAGATTTGCAATTTTAAAGATTTTAGTGAAAATAGCACCAATAAGCACAAAGCATATCTGTGGATATCTGGTTGTGCTGGACTAGGACGGAGTTATAGGTTCATGTTGACCGCCATGGAATGTGGGCCAGCTACATGGACCCAGATAGGCTTGCTGAAAAAAGCACCTTAAATCCTGGTTTGCAGAGTGATGCAATGTTCCTTGTTGAAGATGCATCGTGCAGCCAAGATGATGCATCGGTTCTGAGGAGTAGTAAGGCTCTGATGTGAAGTCCTGCATCTCCTTTCAGGGTCCTGCTGACAGGGGGTTGTGATGGGAAGTCCAGTGTCAAAGATTCGTCATGCAAACGAGACAATGCATCATTTCCGAGGAGCTGCGGGTCTGCAATGTAAAGTCTGTTGTCAAGGCTACTGTTAGCGACGGGATGCCAGGTCCTGCCTTAAGAATGCATTGCACAGTAGCATTTCTAAAAAGGCTGCTGGATGCAGTGGCAAAGCAGGTCTTGGCAATGTGTCCAACCCACGCAGTAGCAGAGATGCGTCGGTTCTGCTCGGGGTTTCACCCCACTAGCAGAGGATATGCATCAGTTCCGATGGATCCACAGAGGCTGGCAGAGTACCTTAAGGGCACTTCCAAGGGTCCAGGGTCTAGGTGGCAACACTTGGCAGAGTAGACTCTGAGATGGCATAATCCAGGTGCAGGTGCAAGGTTGTTGGAAACCTGTTGTGTCCTTGAGGCTTCAGATGAAGAGGCTGGCCAACTAGCCCTTGGAGTCACTCTGGTGTTCTGGGTTCAAGTGATACAGGTCCAGTCTTTCTATCCCAGGCAAGAGGGCAGAAGGTCAATACAGGAATCCACAGAGAATCAGTCCATCGGAGGGGCAGTCCTTCCAGCAGCACAGCATTCCTTCTTCCTGACAAAGTATCCACAGGCCCAGTAGAGTATTGAAGAGTTGGTGTCTGAGGTCAGTATTTACACAGTTGTGTCTTTGAAGTAGGGAGAAGCTTCTAGAGGAAGGCCTTTGAAGTGCACATGTGCCCTGCCTTTCTGGAGGTATGCAGCCCTTTGTGTGAAGGCAAGACACAGCCTATTTAAGTGTAAGTAGGGCTATGCCAAACTCCTTCTTCCCATGCTGCTTGTTACGGCCCATCCAGGTACACCTAAACTCCCCATTGTTTGTGCCTGTCTAGGAAGAATACATAAAGCCCAACTGTCAACTACATACAGTCATGTGACCCAGATACAGGCTTCAGGCACCTAATGGCTAAAGCAGGAAAATACCAACTTTCAAAAAGTGGCATTTTCAAAGTTGTAATTTAAAATCCGACTCGCCATAAGTTAGGATTTTTCATTTCAGTTCCAAAGACACCAAACATGAACTGGTTACCTGTTGTCATTTGGATTTTACAGCTTAGTAAATATAATAATGAAACTCCAATGCTATCCTGTGGGAGAGGTAGGCCCTGCAGTGTTGAAAAACGCGTTAAAGATTTTTTCACTACGAGGACATGATAAACTTAAAAGTAAATGTCCTTCTTTTTAAATACGTTGGACCACGCCCTCTGGGCTGTTCAAGGCCTAGCCATGCTTGACTTATTTTGTATTAAAAAGGAAGGTCTGGGCCTGGCAAAAGGTTTCTTTTGCAGGTCAAAATGACCGTTTATGACTCCACACACACAGGATGTAATTGCAGGCCAGAGACATTTTTGCTTCTTAAGTGAGTGGCACAATCCGTGCTGCAGGTCTGACCCACTAGTTGCATTCACAGGCCCTGGGAACAGGTAGTGCCACTTTACTAGGAATTACAAGTAATTTAAATATGCCAATTGGGTATAAGCCAATCTTGCCAAGATTTAAGGAGAGAACATGAGCACTTTAGCATCAGTTAGCAGCGGTAAAGTCTGCAGAGTCCTAAAAAAGAAGCAAAAAAATGAAGTCAGCAGAACAGGAGGTCTATCAGCAAATAGGGGAAAACCCACGCCCATGATTCCAGGTCTAACAAGTCTGCTGAATTAAATTCTGCTAATTCAGAAAGCACCTCTGTGAGTTACGTTTTTACATTCCTATACAAACCCTCGCTATCTCTGGTTCATGCCAGGGCAGGGCATGGTTTACTCCTGTTTCTGACTAGATCAAGGTGTATAAGTACAAGCAGAGAGCTTTACTTTTCACACAATTAAGTAAACACTTTAAGGTGTCAAGAGAAGCTACCAAGTCACAAATACGAAGGTCCTTTTTCTTAAACACATTTTTGGCAAAACCTTTACAATTACTGTAAATCGTTACAGCTGAAAATCTGGAACTTAAAGTGAAACAATAATAGAGAGGCAGACTTGTTTTGTACGGCAAAGCCTTAGTAAGCAGGGCCTATCATGTCTTTTCAAGTTTATTTTCCCGTAATCACGGGTATTGTTGAAAACTGCAATTATTTGTTTTCTTCACTTCACTTTAAAATTGAGTAAAGTTTCTGAATGATGGAGCAGCTGGGGAGTACACTGGCCTGCATCCGAAACTGGTGCAAATAATGAACGACTGGTGAAACAAAGACGTCCAATTTGCATTGTAACAAGAAAAGATTTATTTAGAAAGAAAGTCAAAAGAGCTGCATTTGTCATCAAACAGTTATCAAATAAGCCGGTCCTTTGATTTTTTTTCAATAGCTGCCAGCAAAGTAAAAAAGAACGTAACACATGCATTTTTGTTCTCTTACATATTGTGGAAAATTAGTGTATAAACCGGATTCACCTATTTTACTTATTGAGGTTTTCACGCAATGTTTTCCCTATGCCGGCCATTGCCATGCGGATATTAGAGTCATATGCAGAAGAGAAGAATACCAAATATGGTAAGTATAAATTATTATTATAAAATAATAAATTGTGCTTCAAATGTCCATCTCTATTCAATTAAAATAGTTTGCTGGTGTCAAGGGTTCCATCTGCATAACATGATCCTTTCGATCCTTTGCTTTTTTTTACCTATAGATTTTTGCTCTCAACTGTGGTCTGGTATTTGCTAATTTGTCCTAAGTGCTTCTTCATACTGTTTTCTCTGCCCTCAGTGCAGCACTTCTAGAGTGTACCTGACTAGACACATGCCATGCCCCTTGTGGCATACCAAATTATTAATAACTGACACCCTGTTGTGTCTATTGCGACAGTGTGTGGGTTCAGGCCAGTGCTGCATAGAACATTGTTGATGTTAGAGGACCACATGAAACAACAGGAGAACCAGCTGCAGATGAGGCAATGCTAGAAGACCAACTTCTAGCACCAAGAAACCTGTGGGGTAAAAGTGCTTTACAAATTATTTTAACAAAACCTTTTGCAAACAAAGGCCAATACACAGAGATTCTGGAATGTTTATGATGCCTGAATCTTTTTAAAACATAAAAGTCACCCCAAAGGTAGGCCCTCAATTCTCAAAGGACAGTTTGCATGGTATTTAAAAAGTAGGACATGTATATTAAATGTTTCACATGTTCTGATAGGAAAAAACCTCCATGGGGCAGCACTGGGTTACATTATAACACCTTCTGATGCCTAACTTCAGTATGGCAGTAGCTAAAACAATGACTCAAGGACTCATGTTATTAGTAACTTAAACCCGTCTTAATGGCCAAGCCAGATTTCAAATTTCTATTTTGAAAATTACCCTTTTAGGAAGTTGTAACTTTCCTGTCTAAGCCAAATCTGCCTGTTTTAAACTTGCAGTATCACCTGACTGCTGATTGCTCCCTTGTGGTGAGATGTGGATGGCCCCCAGACAATGGATAAAGGGACTGTTTCTGGGAAGGTGTTTTTCCTCCCTGAGCAGGATGTTCAGGGGACTGTGCTATTTGTTGGAGCACCTACTTCATGGCTTTCGACATGTACAGTTATTGATTGTATATCATAAAGAATTCAATTCAATTGCAAATATATTTGTGCATATTTATTAGCTATGCAAGGGGAGCTCAGGCTTGTGGCATTTTCCGAGTGAACTATTTTTGTTGATTATTTATTACCTAGGGTCCCAGGAATACGGGGTTGTCCCTCATGTATTGCTAGCGATATTCGTATATGCTGCCACATGTGCAGGGTACTCTTGGAACTATGGACTCCTACTAATGATACAATGCTCAAAATAATGTATATGTGGGATTTTCATGACATCTTTATTTTATAAGTTTTATAAATGAATATTTTCATTTAATATCAGCAATATAGTCTATGCATTTTTGCATATTTTTATTCCTTCAACGAGGAAATGCCTTCCTATATCTTTTAATATATTTGCTTAAATGTAAACACATCTGCAGGTCCCCTTTAAAGTCTCTTGTAAATGTCACGCATATATTTTCATTAAGGAGGTGCTTAAAAGTAATTTCCGTACTAGTTACATGCAGTAATTAATACCATCTTTTTACCAACATAAAACAAGGGAAATAGGAATTGTGAGGTCTTTAAAAAATCTTACTAGAATTTTATTTCAATAACTTAATCCAGAAAAGGTTAATTGGGGTAGCTCCCCTCCTTATATTGAAGTTCTTACTTGTAGTGCAGGTTATTTGTCTTGCAGACGTTCAACACCTCTTACTGCAAGCGACACCAACTTTTGAAAGAGTGGGGATGCCATATTTGTGTTTATTACATTACATACATCTGGTACTGGGAGTACTGTTTAAGTATTTTTTCTCTGTCCAGCATTGCACATTAACTTGTGTTTGAGTGTTTCTTTACTGTCTACAATGTTATACTTAAACCAAATCTAGGGAGGTGCAGAGCACGTTTGTTTTTTAAAAGTGTGTGTCTGGCTGAAGGTCGATTTAGGACTGAAAGCATTTTTAAATATTGCACATTCATTTTTACCTGTGCACGAGTGACTGCCACTGCCCACAGACCTCTGCTGGTCCCCCACAGCCGATTCACGGGCTGACACGGGCCGGCATTGAAGGAACACACGCCATCTTGGGGGTGGTGGAAGGGGAGAGTTCCAGCTGCCTGGCCCCTCCCTCCCTTGTCTACTTCCGCTACAAATGCCTGACCTCTGCGTAGGCGCAGCGGACGGGCGCAGCAGGTGCGCCGGAAGCGCGCCGAAGGCGCGCCAAAGGCAAGCCCGTCTGTGCCCGTCCGTGACCGACCGGGGCCAGGGGCAGGAACCCCTGGGGGTCTTATGTTCCGGAAATACTATAGCTCCCGGGAACTTAGAAACCTGTGTCCTCCCACTGACAATATATGCCGGCATAGTATAAACATTAATCATGGAGACAAAACATGTGCTCATTGCCCTTTCATTCTCAACAGACAACTAGGATCGAGGCACAAGGGTAGAATATTAAATCTTGCTCTGCTCAACTGCCGGTCTCTAGGGAAACACAAGCTAGAATTATACGAGCATCTGACGGATCATCAGGTAGACGCACTATTCCTTACGGAGACGTGGCTACACTCAGCGTCTGCACCAGCTATACTGGCCGCGCTTCCACCAGGATATGATATCAAAAGAGTTGATAGGAGGAAGGGGAAAGGGGGGGGATCGCGATTATACATAAGCATGAGCTGACTTGCACTCTAGAAGAGAGGTGCATTGGAAAAAGCGAGACAGGTTTCTTTTCCCTAGCAGTGCCCCATGGATATGGTTTCCAGGGATTTTTAATATATCCCCCACCGGGACCTGCAGCCAGCTTTCCCACGCAACTGATGGACACTCTCACATTCTCTGCTCTCACTCATGAGAGACTCCTCCTCTTAGGGGACTTAAACTATCATTTTGAGGACCCCCTAAACAACGTAGCGCAGGACCTCAGACAGGAATTAGAAGGCATACAGATGCTGCTAAAATCAGATGTGCCCACTCACTGCCAGGGCCATCTCTTGGACCCTATCTACGCCAACTGGAATACTCTGACCGTAGCACCCCCAATGCCTGTTATCTGGTCTGACCATTTTTTAGTCCCATTTGGGGTAGCGGTCCCGGAAAACCGACTTCAGAATGGGAAAACCACTACTAATAAACGCAGGAAATGGGCCAAATTTTGCCCAGAGGAATTTAATAAAATAATAAAATCGGAAGGCCCGATTGAGGTCGAGGAAATTGATTCTGCCTGCCAAATATTAGACCTACGAATCCAAAAAGCGCTAGATCACACAGCCCCATGGACTCGGAACGCGCCGGCAAGGAAATCTAAATCTGCCCCCTGGTTCGATACTGAACTGCGAGAACTAAAAGCCTCATGCAAAAATCTAGAGAGGAAATGGCGTAGGTCATATTCTGAGACAGACAGAGCCGAATATAGGAAAGGCTTAAAAGAATATCATGCCACCATCCGGAAAACGAAGAGAACCTATTACTGCACCAGAATTAAGAACGCGAACAATTCCATGAAGGAAATGTTCCTAGTATACAGGGAACTATCTGACCTTATCCCTCTGACAGCCCCGATAGACGGATCAGTCAGAGCTTGCAATCAAATAGCAGAGTTTTTCGCTAGCAAAGTGGATAAAATCTATACGGCGTTTCCGGAGGCAGCTAGAGTAGGGGGTGGGAGAACGGAAACCCCCCTGCTATACAAAACAACAACTGCCTCTCTGCATTTTTAGTGCCCTCACGGGAATCAATACGCCATATAGCAGGCAGCATTAAATCAGGATCACCTAATGACCCAGCCCCACCAACAAAACTCCATGGTAGGTTAACCACTCTGGAGCCATACATCACTCAATTACTCACTCTCTCATTTGCATCAGGACAAGTACCTGCTGCCAGGAAGAAAGCAATAGTCCTCCCTTTGAGGAAAAAACCCAACATCAGTCTTGCAAAACTGGATAATTTGCGACCTATTTCCCTTCTCCCCTACTTTGCTAAAATTGCGGAGAAAGCAGTAAATCAACAACTGTCTGCATTCGCAGAGACCAATGGTCTGCTCCACCCCTCTCAGTCGGGATTCCGTGCTTTACACTCCACGGAGTCGGGCCTACTGGCCTCAACGGAAACTCTACGGAGCTACGTAGATGAAGGTCAGACAGCGGCACTCATTATGTTGGACCTCAGTGCCGCTTTCGACACTGTGGTGCATCACACACTGCTGCAGTGTCTCAGAAAGGGAGGAGTAAGAGGCAAAGCTTGGGAGTGGTTGGAATCATTCCTTACAGGCCGCAGTTTCCAGGTTGCACAAGGACAGTTTAGGTCCAATGAAATGATACTCAAGCAGGGAGTTCCACAAGGCTCCAGTCTCAGCCCCACCTTATTTAATTTGTATGTGGCCCCGATTGGAGCGATCACAGACAAATTCGGGGTTGAGACAGTGTCATACGCAGACGACACGCAATTGATCGTGTCGCTCATGCAACCAGAAGAACAATGCGCTGATAATTTTAAGAGCTGCATGCGTGAACTGGCCAAATGGATGACGGACCAACTGTCTCTGTCTTAACGGAAATAAAACAGAGGTACTGATCATAGGCAAAACCCCATCAGTATGGACCTCAGCGTGGTGGCCAGACGAGCTGGGTGAACTACCCACACCCAGCAATCTAGTGAAAAACCTAGGAGTCTGGCTGGATAAAAATCTATCCTTCGACCACCAGACCAAACAAGTCGCAGGCACGTGCTTTGGCATATTACGGGTCCTTAGAAAAACATTGGACCTTATGCCTACGCCGGTGCGCCTAACCCTAGTCCATGCACTGATAAGATCCAGGCTGGACTACGGAAACTTACTATATCTAGGAGCCAACGAAAAGTGCATCACTAGACTGCAGCGCATACAAAATGCGACGGCCCGCCTGATCCTTCAACTGCCCAGAATGGCATCTTCACAAAAGGCTCTAAAACACTTCACTGGCTCCCTATTAGGGAACGGGTGAGGTTTAAGGCCCTCTGCACAGGACATCGTATCCTAAACGGAAAAGGCCCTAGGTACTTGCTCAACTATCTTAAGCGGTATGAACCCACACGCCAATTGAGATCATGGGGCACGGGACTGGTGCAGGTCCCAAAGGTAAAAAGAGTAAGAATGGGTGGAAAATCCTTTAGAGTCTCGACCGCTAAACTGTGGAACAAGCTGCCAGAGAAGATGCGACTGGAAAAATCTGAGCTGACTTTCCGCAAAGAACTAAAAACAATCCTGTTTCCCAACCCTTAAGGCCTCTTATAGGGCTTCGAGCCGCAACCAGAGTCCCACGACTAAGGAAACAAACAGTAGCTCCTAGCGCGGGGACACACCAGCAGGTGTAACCAAGCGCTTTATAAAATTTATAATAATAATAATAAAATATTTTAATTAAATACATAGCCCCTCTACTTAATAACTGCAGAAAATACTCAATGACTTGTGTTCCCATTTGTGTGATTAAATGATTTTTCTTCCAAAAGGGGGACATCATGGGTTTTGTTCTCAAGTTGGATTTGTTAATTGAATCTTAAATTAACATTGCTTGCCCAATGTAATAGCTCAATTTAGTCACTGTTTTGTATGTAGAACATAGTACAAAATTAATGTTAGATAATAGCTGATTTTGAATTATTTACCCATAGATAAGTGGAATCACTTTTCCATGTTTACAATCAAACCATAGTTTGAACTGTTTAGACAGGAAAAGCAATATTTGGTTAATTTAGTGTAGTTTGCATACTCTTTTACCTTAGTATTCCATTATTTTCATATGGAAAGATGAATCCATTTTACTGCCACTTGAAAGAAATGTATTCACTGATAGAGCTGGTCAGTGTATTTTTTAAATATGTTCTTAACTGCTACAGATGTGCGAAAAAGTATTCATTAATGCAATGGTATCTTCCTCTGGTACAGTGCTTTGTAGCAGTGAGGACTCTCTTGATTGTATTTGACACTTTATTTAAAACTTGTTGCTATTCAATATATCATTGAACAGCAAGAGACCGACTTTGGCGCTTCTTTTGTCATGCGGGACGCAAGTTTCAGTTTCATTGTCAAACCGCGAGGTGCGTCTGATTTTAAACAAGCCACGTTCCCGCACCTGAACAGACATCTGATCCTAGGCTCTATGGCCCACATGCATCATTGTTACATTTTGCACTTCCTAATTTGCGAAAAATAAGGAATCGCAAATTAAGAAGTGCAAAATGCTATGCATCATTATTTTCGGTATTCATTTGGGATTCGGTAAAAATCGCAATTTTTACCGAATCCCAAATGAATACCGAATTCTTAAGTAAATTTTCGCAATTCCCATTGATTCCTATGGGCCAAAAGGCCCATAGGAGTCAATGGAAAGGCATCAGCAAATTGCGAGTGGCACTTAGAAAATTTCATGGGTGCAGGGGGGGGGTCCAAAGGACCCCCCCATGCACCCCTGAAATCTATTTTTCGCATCATGTTTCACACACACATGTCCTAAGGACATGTGTGTGTGAAACATGAATGTTGGGAAAAAAACATTTTCACCATTTTAAACACTTTTTCCAAATTTACCGAGTGGTTCAACCACTCGGTAAATTTGGCACCCTAACTGCGAATTTCCACTTGTAAAAGTAATGATGCATTGCTTTTAAGAAATCGCACATATGCGACTTCTTAAAAGCACCCGCAATTTTAGAACTCGCAACAATGTTACGAATTCTAAAATTGCTTCATGCATCCCAAAAAGCACTTTTGCATTCGCAAATGGCCGATTTTTTATTTTTTATTTTTTTAAAACCTTTATTGTGCATGAAGAAAAGAACAAATACGGGCCCACAACCGTCAGGCCGGCCACGATACTTTGAAGCACAAGTGCAAGCAATGCAGTTCCTCAGCGGCAGCGGATGACATAGCAACAATGAATAGACGTTACACTGAATAGAATCATGTCACCGAGGAAAAGGAGCGTATAAGGTTAATTTTTAAATTTTGTTCCCCGATCTAAATATAAATCAGTAAAGAATAAGAGATAAGGAGAACTGAGTCCATACATTAGTATCACGACATGGGCAGGCGGCATCATCACTGGAAACAACAACGGAAGTTAAGACCTCGAGCAATATGGCGGTACAAAGTAAAACAACAAGATAATCAGCCAGCATTTACGCACTACCTACAGCGCCACCCCCCCCACTAACCCCTATCGCGGACCCAGAACAGAAACAGGTTAAGAAAGCGCAGAAACATAGAAAAAATAAGGCCCATAGAAACTAAACGAAAAATAAATCCCTCCCCCCACCCTACACCAATGCGGAGGCTACGGCCTACCCCCCCCCCGGCAGAGTGTCTGTCGCCCATTAAAGAACCCGAAATACAGACCAAGAAAAAAGGAAGGAAAAAGAAAAATGGAAAGAAAAAGGAAAGAAAAACCCCTCACACTTGAAATATAGGGAGTAAGAAAAGAATAAACCAATCCACTACTCCCAGAAAAAGAAAGGTGGGGAGGAGCCCACCCAATATCAGAGCTCCCGGACTCCCCAGCCATATATAACCGCTACGCCATGCAGAACAGTAGATGCGGAAGACATAGATCCAAAAGAGTGGCAGAATCAGTCACACCCAGATCCCCAGGCCAGCACAAAACCCGCCCCCCCCATCAGCAAGAGTAAAGAACATGACATAGCAATTACAATCTGAAGTGGGGAAAATCAGCACATTCAACGCAATCAACATAGCAAAATGCGGTGCAGTCCGGGTCCCCACCAGCCGAGCTAGCAAAACAAACGGGGAAAACACCCACAGCCCTGGCCCGAACGACAAAACCCCTCCAGGCATGGCCATCACTGAGAAGAGGGCCAAGTCTATATGCTCCCGGTCACCCCAGCCACAAGTAAATCTTCCACCCTGAACACAACAGTACAGCATTAAGCACAGGAGAGATTGGGGAAAGTCATCTCACAGAACAGCAACACACAATGAAGAAGCGCCCCAGCTCGAGTCCCCACCCGCCAATCAAGCACATGTCCGTAGAGAAAAACGCCCCCTAGCCCTGGCCAGTCCGCAAACGTGTCCCAGAACATGGCTCCCTCAGAGGGCCCGCCCCAACTAAAACAAAGAGACAAAATGGCCGCACTCGACAAAAAGGAGATGTCCCGAGACAAGATGGACGTCGCCAGTCCCAAACAGCGCCATCAAGCAAAAGGAGCTGCGTATTCAAAGCGGCAGTGCGTTGCAAAGTACAATTTATCGATGTCGTCACGGAATAGGCGCAGTCAGCCAGGATAACCAGTTGTTGTAGCAGCGGCTCCATGAATGCTGAGGGCGAGGCTGTAGGCTGCCTTAGGGCGAAAGACATTGTAGCAGAGCTGGGGTAGTCAGATCGCAGTCCACAAAACCTTCCACCCTGAACACACCAGTACAGTAGCAAATAGCAACGCTAATACAGGTGGAGAAAGTCATCACGCAGTGTGCGCTCGAAACATGTACAAAACAGTCCCAATCCCGTCCCCGCCAGCCAGGTAGTCGATAGTAAAGAAAAGCAGCCTAGCCCTGTCCCAATCGTGGATGCAACCCTGAATACACTCCCCTAGGGAAGCCCATCCCCTCGGACACAAAGAGACAATATGGCCGCAGAGAAGAAGGAGATGGCTCAGGAGCGCAAAATGGCCGTCGACAATTACCATAAAGTCCTTTGTCCATGCAAAGTTCCACCGGGGCATCCGGAGAACACAGGTTCCGCAGGGGAAAGATCGGGGGCCACAAGGAAAGAGCCATCGAGGGGGCCAGAGGCTGCGGTGCCGGTTCCCGAGTCAATAGCGATTTTGAAGGCAACAATGAGTCAGACCCCGGAGGAGGGGGAAACAAAGTATCACAGGCGGGTCTGGCAGACGGCCGGCCGCGGGCGCCGGTAGAGTCAGTAACAGGCACATCATCAATGTAGGCATGAAGAAACACTGTATCCCCAGAGAGCGGCAAAGGCGAGTCCAGGCCGTGCTGGGAACCGACATTGCGCTTCCGTCCCAGATCGAACACTATTTTGTCAATTTTCTCACCAAATACGTGGAAACCATTGCGCATCGCCAATCGGAATTCACACAGGGCGGCCAGAATGGAGCCACATGACGGCGATGGCTGCATCCCCCCCGTCTCAGTACCCCAAGAAGGTGCATGCAAGCTGGTCCACAGCGCAGGCAGGGTGTCACAGTCCACGGGCAGGGATGGGCGATCTCCCCCATGCCACGAGTCTTCAGACAAAGCCATGGCGCCGACAATCCTGTGTATTAGCCGGGGCAGGTGCGGCACAAACAAGCGCCAATCCAGGTCTCCAATGCCACCAGGATCGAATTCAATCGAGCGCCCGTCACTTAGAGCCGCCTCGCATCAGGCTGAACGCTGGGACAAAGAAACAGGCAGTCCACGTCGAACAGGGATGGCCGAGTTACCCATGCCGCGCACATCCAGCTCCAAGCAGAGACTCCGCACCTTCGGAGCGTCTCATCCCAGCAAGCACGTTTTAGGCTCAGCTTGCGATAGATCGCGGCAGACAGTGTAGTCAGGACCGCGTCCCGTGAGAACGGCACCCCTTCCAAGTCCTCGGCGCTACGCGGGCAGCCCGGCCACCACTAAGCCTCCGAGGTCCGTTGATGAGCGGCAGTGTAGGCGAGGGTCCAGGGCTGCGGCCAACCCCGCAATTATCTCCGGCCACCGGGCAGGCTGAGATCTCGGGGAAACACGGAAAGAGTCAGCACAACATTCCAAACGTTCCGCCGCCAAAATACACCAGGATAGAAAGCAGGATGTCGGTGCGGGGCTCAATGGCTGGTGGAGCCGGGAGCCTACACGTCTGCTCCGGTCGCCATCTTGGCTCCCCCCCCCGCAAACGGCCGATTTTAAGGAATCGCACCGTTTGCGACTACAAAAATGCTTGATGCATGTGGGCCTATGACACTTCATCCAGTTCGGTGTTATACATGCCCGCATCTCAATTTATTGTTCTTCTTGACTTGCCCATCCCCACATGTTCCTGATATCAGCCAGCTTAACTACATGCTCCTTCTTACTGGGCACCCGGCTGGGCCCCATGTGACTAACATAACACCTTTCTTTTCTCACGTGGTTACTGAGAACTTAACTATCTGGCTTCACTGTGATACTACATTCAGAGGCCCCTATCTTTAGGTCCCGATGAGAACCCCTATTTTTTATGGGGTCGAAACACAGTCAATTTGTATAGTAAACAAACCATTTACAGTCTCTGAGAGATGACCTGTAGGTTGTGGCTAAATACTGCGTATCATAGATAGGTCGGTTCTGTGTATTAAAAAAACCTTGCTGTATGCCACAACTTGTCACCTAATATTTGTTGGTTATATGTTCACTTGGGACACTGAGCACATTTAAACTCTTTTTTTCAAATGCACTTGCCAAATTTGTATAAACAGAACTTGGTGTCGTAATTGCATTATATATGAATGTCGTCTCTTTCAGCATCCTTTTGCCAACAGTAATTGCCATTGTGCATAAGCTTTATCGAGTATTTTTCAATTTAACACAAGAACCATTGTCTTTTTCATATACACTATTTGATATGATGCACCTAAAACTGATCATGGGCAATAACATAGATGAAAAACTAGGAATTAAGCATATATTAAGATTCATGGGTTTGTTTATTGATTGTTCTATTGTGTAGACCTGCTCGATAGGTGACTTTATTAGTAAGAAATGGTACCACCAGCATTGTAGTGGTAATAGTAAATTATATTTTAGCTCCTTAGCGTCCAAAATATATTTTAGTGCTTATATGTTTTTGCACAATATGAGGTCACGTTGGACACCATCATTGCTCCTGTTATTTTAAGAAAATAATGTTCCTCAAATTCAAAATGATTGTGCTGAAAGATTCCATGTAGCAGCTGGATTATGAAGTATTTATTTGCTTTTAATTTTCCCTAGTTAGAAGATGCCACTCAACACTTTCTAAACTGCCCGAAAAGGAGATGGACATTTGCAGATTATGTTTAAATCGTAAATAAGGTGCATTTCTCCCTCCCCTACAGTTGAAGGGTTTTATTTTGTGGAGAATATATCCTGTTCCTGCTACATAGGGAAGAACCTTGTAACCAGTGCTTGTTTAAAATAATCACCATAGATTGCAATTGCTTGTAATGTAAGTTTAAGTCTGCTATTATGGTGTTTCTTCCTTTTTTATGCTTGTACATTTTTTGGGTACCATACGAAATACTGGCGTTCATGTGTGTTTATTAAGTATAAATATTTTCGTTTTATTTGTGATCCTTTCATTAGTGTATACCAGGTCTTCAATACTGCTGTAACTTCCTTGCAAGATTACCTGACATCTGTAATCAGATGAGTTGATGATCATTGGAGCCTATCCATTATCGACTTCCTTGAACTCTGTTTATCTGTTTTAGTCAATTTACTGATTGGTGATTGTTCCCATCTTGTCAGGTGGAGTTTTTCGATTGTTTTAAAAATGGTAGTTTTTTTTATGTCACCATTAACAATATGTTCTAGTAAACCTGTTGGGACTTTTGAAACAAGTGGTTTCAATGTGCTGCCAGACTTCAAATCCTGTTAAAATGGTTCTTGCAACTCATGGTGTCGGAAGGCTGTCGATTTTTTTTTAGCTTATTGTGTGTGAATTTCTAAATAACCACTTTTAAATGAATCTTTGAGATTCTACTAATAGGAATGAGAGCCAGTCCTTTTAGTAAAACTTGAATTCTCTCTTTTTTTAGCTGAAAACATCTAGGTTCTAATTTTTCCACAGTGGGGAAAAAGCATCCTGATCAATAGATGAGAAAATATTCACAAGGAAAGAGAGCTGACAGAGTCTAATTACAGAAAAGAACAGGGTGTTGGGAAAAACATTCTGGTCAGTGATAGAATTAGCACCATTGAACAGTGACTGCCTTCTTGAGTCATGTTTCTTAAGCAGGACAGTACACAAATGGGAACGGCTCTGGCGGGCAGCACGTCACTCGTGTGCCTTGCTCCACTGCAAATCTCCAGGTCAATGGTCCTGACACGCATGTTGGTTATTTATAACACTTCGTCTTTGAGACAAGAATAGTTCTCGTTTAGCGCACATTCAATAATAGCCCTCCGATTTATCAATAGTAGGAAAATATGTTTGTGTGCTTCTCAGATGTAACAACTGTCACAATGTTGCAATGACTATTTTCAAACTGGCAACGCTAACCCCTAGGCTATGGCTATGGCTTAATTTTTAGAATAAGAGTTTTTCAGAAGCTGCTGAATGCCAGGGGTTCTGAATACCAAAACTGTGTAGTCTTGATTCCACCACATGCGTCTATCACCCACCAGTATTTGCCCCTTGATGTCATTCTTGTCATTTTCTTTTCTTCCTGTCTTTCGCCCTTTTTAAACTGTATTTCCAAATTTTTCTTCCTCCTTGTTCTCTTTTCCTCTCTATTGCTCTGGGTCATTTTCATTTGTGGAAAAATAAGTTTTGGTCTCTACAAATTAGTGCTGGTAGGCCCACTTGCAACCGTTGGCTCAAATTAGGCGCTGGGGCATGTGGTGCAAAATCTACTTGTCAGTGTTTTTTTATATTACATAAATATTGTGCCTTGAATATCTTCAACAAAAAATTACCTCCCCCCCACACCCCTTCTAGAGTTAATAACCTCTTCGACGCTGATGATGGACCCGCTCCGTCATCAGCCGCGGTGGCGCTGTGCTGATGACGGAGCGGTTCCGTCATGGCCCGCCCGACGTGCCTGCGCGGCACTGATTTCGTGCCTGCGCGGCGCGTTCTATTGAGCGGGCCATGACGGAACTGCTCCGTCATCAGCACAGCTCACCCGAGGCTGGTGACGGAGCGGTTCCGTCACCAGCGTGTGAGCGCCGCGCAATCCCCCGCCCCCTTAGCGCTGCGGCGGAATAGCCGCCGCAGCGAAGGTGTTAATAGACAATTTACAACCTATTGGATAATTTTGATGACAAGATATTTATGTCAGACAAGATTTCTCACCGCTCTATTCTGACAAACAACCTCAACATAAGATAGGCATTTTGAATTTTAAAATGCTAATAAGGAAAAAATGCTTTGCCTGTCTGTTTCTTCATGAATGACACAATGTAACTTTTCAATTTAATTAAAATGTATCCTCAGTCTGCCGGATACTTTAGAATTAGTTTCTCCCCCAGAGGCTTTTCAGTGGGCAGGCCGTTCTCACAGCTTGTACATGTCACAGCTTTGGTATCTGTCAGAATTCAAAAAGCCGTGCTTGGAACGCACGGTGAGAAGGTCAGAGGTCAATCCTCAAGATGGTAAGTACAATGACTAATTCAGTTCTTGAGCCTCATTTGGATGCGGGAGACAATGTGGATAGTTTAACAGTGATACTTGGCATCAAGTACAAAGAAGGGCATAGGCAAAGGCTGACTGCAGATTTGGCCTTGGATGAGACTACAATTTTAATTGCATGTCAGTGACACAGTTAATGCTTAATGGGCTTTGCTGTGCACTCCATATCAACATCACACGCACATAAATACCCACAGTAAAAAGACCGTCCGTTGAACTCGAAGTGCACACCTGAGATTGCTATATTTTTGTCATTAATGAGCCCATTCATATTGTCATTGATTTCCATAGCAGTCAAAAACTAATAACTTTTCAGTTTTTTCTTTTTTTATTTCAGTGAAAGAATTCTTTTCAAACAACCCGCCATCAGAACTCTTCGTGATCCACAATCTAGTTTATTTATACAATCCTTTATCGTTACACTATGTCATTCATCTGACTCTAATGTTATTTTCCAAATTATGGTTACCCACAGCTGCAAACTACACATAAACAGAGATGTTTTAAAGCATGAGCAAAGTGGGCAATTGCCCAGGGCACCTTCCAAGGCCCCCCAAAGAAAGTCAACCTTCTGTCTATTAGACCTCTGTCTAGTTTAGTTTTCTATCAAAACCCCTCTCTGCCTACATCATCTGTGACTACCGTCTCTCTACCCAGTGTCATTGCAAGGATTTTTGGGTCGCTGATTATACATGTTTCAACTTTTCTTTGTGACCCTGATAAAAGTTTAACATATAATTTAGCATTGTTTGGCATCATGCAGCCTTGAATTAGCAGTAAATGGGTAATACAATTCAAATTTGTTCCGTACAGGAGCCTTCAAAATACTCCTTGCCAGAGGTGCCCAAAATCCTTAAGATGACACTGGTTCAATCAATGCTGCAGGCCCACTAGTAGCATTTGATATACAGGCTCTGGGCACACTAAGTGCACTTTACTAGGGGCTTACCAGCAATTGAAATATGCCAACCAGGGAGAACCAATTGTAAACACAATTTAAACAGGGAGCACTTGCACTTTGACACTGGTCAGCAGTGGCAAAATGTTTAAAGCATCTAAGCCAGCAAAAACGAAATACAGCACAGCATCAAAAATACAAGAGGTAGAGGCAAAAATGCTGAGGAAACCACTCCAAGATGCCAAGTCTAACAACATAAAATCAAATATACATAGTTATCACCCGACCTCTCTAGCCCTTCCTGACCCAAATATCTGGGCAAATATGTCTTGTGCTTTTTGAACAATACATGCACAAACATGACCCGCAGTCTTTCAGCTGAGGTTTCCTGACACACAAGCCTGGCCTACTGTGTTTGATGTTGGCTTTTAAACATTGGCAGGTCCTTGGTAACTTGAAAACAAATGAAAAAAAGATCTAACACCCCCCCAAAAAAGTTGGTAAGAATAAAATATTTTAAAATCAGTGTATGTAACTTGCACACATGATGAAAGGAACATTAAGTTACACTTTTGAAGGACCATTTATACTTTTAAACTATTCACATTTAGACATGAAGAACATTACTGAACTAATTTACATATAATTTGTCCCTGTTACAAATGTTTTCAAGCCGATGTATTTGGGAGACTTGTTAGTTATTCTGGGCCAGATGTAGGTAGAATAGATTTACCGATTCTTAATTACCGAAAATTACCGAATTTTACCGATTCGGTAATTAAGAATCGGTAAATCTGAGGGGTGGATATGTAGGTATTCCAGATGTGCTGGAATAACGAATCTGAAAAATTCGGTATTTACCGCTTTGAAGCCCATAGGAATGAATGGGCATTACCGATTCGGTATTCACCGAATCGGTAAATACCAATTTTCACAAGGGTGCAGGGGGTGTCACTTTGACACCCTCTGGCCCCCCCAAAACAGGCTTGGGTGCCATGTGGCAGGCATACATGTCCTAAAGGCAGGTCTGCCTGTCACATGGCATAGGTGTGCATGCACACATGTGCATGCACACCGGAATCGGTATTTTACCATCAAATTGGATTTGATGGTAAAATACCGATTCGGTAAAGCCTCTGGGACTCAAAAGAGTCCCACCTACATCAGGGTGCCTCATAGTCGGTAAATTTACCGAATTTTTATTTTACCGAATCTGTAAAAATACCGATTCGGTAATTTTACCGAATCGGTAAAAAAATGCCCCCTACATACCTGTCACCCATTTACCGATCGGTAACGGCCTGAAACGTCCACCTACATCTGGCCCTCTGACCCTTGAGCTGTTTGCAGACATGATTTTCCAGTATAACTAAACACTGCTGGACGACCAACAAAAAAGTCTAATCCTACACATTGTGTAAATATACGACTTTTATAAATTCCAAATATTTCTAACTATTATACTGTGACAGCTGGTCCAGTTGCACCTGTCAAAGCACACCACTGGGAATGTCCTTTGACCTTGCCTGTTTCCTCGTGCTGAAACCTACACAGGGTACTACTCTAAATAGGGAAAAGGCAGCCCCCTGACCAAAAGTCGATTTTTGTTTCTTCACAGGAAAATATTTATTCCCAATGGAGAATCCATTTTCCCTACATCTTCACCAATTTTGGGAATGTTCTATTCTCATACCAACAAAGGAAGATGAGTTACTCCACCTCCTTCATAATGTAAATCTCTAAACTTTTGCAGGCTTGGAATTGGCTGGAAAGAAGTGAAGCCACAAACTCAGGAATCTTTGGAAGTTTACAACATGTTATGGGAAACCATGTCTTGATTTTCCCACTCCCCACTTGTTGCATGGGATTTACTACTTCATATGTGTATGGAACTTCAGCATACAACCAGAGCCATTTTAGTTATTTTGGGGTTTCTGGTATGACATATTTTAGGGCCCCCTGTTTGGAACAACTTTGAATTTATTAACCATCTTCATCTATTTCAAACTCCTGTGATACCAAACAGTAGTGGACCGGTGTATTCAATTTTCAGAAAATGTCAAAGAATTAAGAGATATGATCTGCTCTCCATTGTACTCCGAAATGTTAAGGTGATGCTCAACTAAGCGTTCCTAATTTTGGCAATAATTCCAAGGCAGACCACAGCTTCTGTTTTGAGCTGCTTCGTCTTTATGGGCCAGATGTAGGTAAAGTACATTTACCGATTCTAAAATACCGAATGTTACCAATTCGGTACTTTAGAATCGGTAAATGCTATGTAGCAAAAAAATCTGTAGGAATTAGCGAATCGGTAAATACCGATTTGGTAAAATGGGGGACACATACAAGGGTGCCATGTTGTCACTTTGACACCCTGTTGCACCCCTGAATCCTGTTTGTGTGCAGATGTGGCACACATCTGCCACATGGCACAGTTGAAAATGCACTGCTTTGCATTTTCAGAGGTATTCCTTATTTACCACCCACTTATAGTTGGTGATAAATAACGAATCCTAAAATGGGAAAAACACTCATTTGAGTGCTCTCTACATTGCAAATTCTGTAATTTACCGTTTCGGTATTTTAAGGAATCGGTAATTTACAGATTCTTTAAAGTATCGAATCGGTAAATTACCGACCTTGCTATTTAGGCCACCTACATCCCAAATGCCCAATACCGGTCGGTAACGGCCAAAATTCGGTAATTTCGGCTGTTACCGACCGGTATTGGGCCACCTACATTTGGTCCCATATCTTTTTTCAGAAAAAAATTAAGTTGTACCTATTCTGCTTAATGGCTTTTTTGTCGTTTTTCCTATGTTTTGACTTTTCTAACCACTGTAGCTCCCTCTCTTCTCACCCTTCTTTGTTTTTTTGTAATTGCTCACCAAACAGCTATTTGTGTCCCTTGACCAGCTCCCTAATACCTCTTGGGATTAGTCATGTTATATGTGTAGTTAGTATGGAACTGAGAATCTGGCTCCACCCTCAACTCTTAAACACACACTGTCCAATGAACGATGTATGTAAATATAACACTGCTTTAGTTATTATACAATGAGGTACAAAAGATGCTTACACAAAGATAGAGAAGCATACAGTTAATAATAGGACATTACTTGTTGGCCTCACTGAGTATGGAGCTTGCAGTGCCTATGGAAATGAAACATATATAGGCATGCAAATGGGGTAGGACAATGAACCCATGAGCATTACAGATGAGTATCTATTGTAGAAACAGCAGTGGTGAGGATAGAGGGATACCTTGATAATTCGCTTCTTAAAATATCACATTTAGATGGGTCGGGAAGGGTAGACCTAGCACAAAACCGTTGGCAGGTACCCTAGCGTTCTGTTACTTGCCTCACGGGAATGATATGTACAAACCCAATACCTGTCAAAGTCAGTGCTTAATTTGTAAAAATTCAAGTGCCAGGGCTCAAGGCACTTTATAGGACTTCACTCCACCTGGCACCAAAAACAGCCCTGTCAATCCTGCCAAAAACCAGTACCACTATCACCTATGTGCTACATTTATCATTTTTAAATAAACACCATGTGGATACATTCAGCTGAGGAATAGACACACAGTGCCACCATGTGGTGGAATCTCATAAATGGTCCCACTCCTTAGAAATACATGCTAGTGCTAAGCAGCGGAAAACACTGGCACAAATTAAGCACTGGTCAAAGTAAACATTTGAATTGTGCATTAGGCAGAACTGGGCATATTTGCAGCAAAAAGATACTGGATGGTATGATAAACATATCATGTTACTGGTAGAAAACTCTAGTTTGACTTTATGGATGAACTTTTGGATTAGCTGTTATACTTTCAACATCATTATAATCCATATTGAAAACAAATGATATGTGTTATTACTCAACGTATAGGTCTCACTGTATTGAAATACTAAAATCTTTATGATTGGAAGCATTAACCTACAGCTAGCTGCAGGCATGCAAACTTCTGAGCTGTATTGCTTGCCTTAAACATGCATGGTTTCTCTGTGATGGCAAAACATTTTGTTATATTGCCAGGTCCACTCCCCAGCTTAAAGTACACCCACTTCCTATACCCAGTCCATTCTGTAGCCCACCCAGAGGCCAGCCCAGTCTGAAACCCAAAGTTGACCACAGTCCAATATAGAAATTAGCAAAGAACATAGTCAAGTTCAATGGGGTGTGCATTCACCCTTCCCACAGCACAATTGAGACCAAACAAAAAACATTCTGCAGCACACATAGAAGGAGCAAAATGCCATTAAATATTGTTTTTGTGTTTGGAGGTGTCCCTTTCTGCACAACAACAATCATCCCTGCTCCGCAGGCACCCTTACACTATGGTGCAAGGGTGTCTGAATACACTGGAATATGATAATTATTTAGCATTTTACACAAAATAGACATTGCCAGTTAGAAACCTACTACATGAATGTAATCTTGTGTGCATTTTAAAAACAGCAGATTTAATTGTCGACCGCATCCAGGCTTTTTGTATCTCTTGCTGCCTTCTACGAGTATTTTTAAGAGTTTCCTTAAGTAACATATGGAAGGATCATTTACTTACCCAGTATGTCTGCCAAATGCCTCTAAGAACGTTTAATCTGCTGCTTGAGGAATTTGGGCTCCGCAGTTAACCATATGTTTAATTTTGGATTGAAATGCAAGACATTTTCCCAGAGCTTAAACAGCATTTTGAAATGCCACTAGGTTCTTTTGCTGAATTATGTAAATACACATTTGCAGGTAGGATCACTCTAAAACAAATCTAAGAATACTCTTTAAACACTTTTCTGCTCAGTCTATAATAAATTTGGAGTGCAGCGATTAAAATAAAAGACATAGATGCTCTACTTACCTAGCTCAAGTAGGGATTACAAATCTTGCTAGCTACTCCCCTTTACAGACTGGACCTCAACGGCTGCGGAATTTAGCTACAATTGACCATTTTAAATATTTTTGACAAGCTGTGTCTATGGGAAAATGTGCTAGTACATGTGGACCAGAATTGCTGGAAAAATGGTGTATTGAATGTGCTTTGCTATTTTTTTGACCTACCGTGGCTACCTTTGCAAAAGGAGTTGAAGGTGGCTGAGTTATACTGATGCCATACTGGACCGATCCTCTGTGGTTACAACACATATCTAAGTGAAAGAAAACTATGTGCGATTCTGAGGAACTGAAAATCCACACAATATCTCTCTGTGCTCTTCAAAGATAGTGGAACTCGACCTGGACACAAAGGAACCACATCTGGCTTTATCATTTGTGAGAATGATTACAAGGCTGCTTTGGTGTTGGTCAAGAAATCATATTTTGTTCAATACATTGCTGATGTGTCTACTCCCAGAGGAAATATGTTAAAATTATTCAAGATTTAACTCAATATATCATGCTTCTGTGCTTACCAAACGAAAATCAAAAGTTTGGGAATGAACTTGCTCACATTTTCACTCTGAAAATTCAACTGGTATGCCTCTGTAATAATTAAACCTCGGCTAGATAAAGGGATAACTGCCCTCACCACCCGTCACACCCTGCAACACATGTTCCACTTGAACCATGTCTTTGCTTGAACATTTCTAACATTTGTTTAAAGTGTAATTTCAAACTTTAATCCATAAAACAATTGTTTAGCTCCTGGGGTGGATGTGTGCTTAAGGTGCTTACAAATATTTTGCTATCAAGATAAGCTGTTACTGATACAGCACTCCTAAATGTATATCCACTCTTTAATGAGAAAGTATTGCAATTTTGCATGTGAAATTGAGAGAATTAGGATATCAAAAGTATTCTGTTCCATTTATGGGTGCTTTAAACATAAGTGCTCCGTCACTTGGCACTCCCACGACATCAAACAACCCAAACTGTGTTTCTTTTCAAAGATATTGTTGCAAATTATTTTACATCTTGCGTTAACGCCAGGCATATGTTGAAGTGTGAGCAAGGTGTCTACGAATGGTAATGCAGGATGTAAAATAAGAAGAATCAGGGAATACAGCTTACATTTGCTTTCAATCAAATACAGAACTGTGGACAAAGTTATCAAGCATTTGACTAAATCCAAAACAAACTTTTCTTTACATCAACTCCTGATGAAGAGCAATGAGAAGTGCTAAATGCATAGTATAAAATAAGATGTACAAATACGATTTGTTAGAAATGGGGTTTCTGGTAGGCTAGGGTATGCACCTAAGCCAGACAGAACCCACCGCTCTTGTCAGGGTAAGGGAGTTGCACACACAAGATAACTCCTACTCACCCCCTTGGTAGCTTGGCAGAGCAGTCAGGTTTATCCCAGAGGCAATGTGTAATACGTTTGCGCAACACACACACACCAGTGCCACACTAGGCACACCACAAAAAGAGACTCCACACAAGGTTATATAGAAATATCCTTTGTATTATACACCAAACACTTTAGACCACAGTTACATAAATCACTGTGCCGCTAGGCGCTTCTCATAAAAATTGCATATAAAACACATAGTTTTTCAATCACCTTGCCAACCAGACAATAGTCGTAATACTGCATAGGTCATATATCACTTTGCCATAAGGCACTTGTCATAAACTTAGATGGTGGTGCACTAAAGCAGGTACTTATAAGGTGCCTATCTTAAACAAACATCATGAAACACCATTACTGTACCTATTAGGCAGCTACTGTAGCATGAACACGTTTTTATATGACATCACATTTAGGTCAATAAAGCAAATACTTATAGCATGCCCCTATCCTGCATGAAACAAACATGCAGTAGTTAGGTTCATATAACCCACCATATCACTGTACATAAATCTGCCATAGATAACTCCTTAAAATACCAGAAAGGACATAGGATGTAGAGCACATTAAGCTCTTAACTTCGCTAGGGCCACGGGGACGCCTGCTTGCCAATTATGGGGGCTGTGGTAAGTTCTCAACCAGAATCGATGGCCTCTGTGGAGGCTCCACCCGTCCCAACAACCATGCCGCAGGGCCCCAGGTATGTGCACCCAAGGGGGGATGCACTGCCTACCTCTGTGGGGAGACCTCCCTGGGTCCCCCGCGGGCAAAACAAGGAAGTGCAGCTGCCTGGGACCTCAGGAAACCACTGGGGCACCAGATGGCCTTCCAAAATTGGTTGGGGCAATGTTGCAGCGTCTAGAGCCCTAGGGCCCCGCAAACCATTGGGAACAAATTGACTATGGCTCCCAGAGCTGTATCCGTCCTTCTTCGCTGGGGCAGAGCCGGCCGCACAGCAATGCGAGTCTCCTGCTTCCTCCAGCAGCTAGGCCCGCTTCCCCCTGGCACAGCAACATGGAGTAGGCTCCAGCCTGGGACTTCCTCTTTCCTGCCAGTGGAATCCTGTTGCAGCTCTCTAGTTGCCACTGCAATCGGCAGGGGGGCCGCGCTCAGGCTTTCATTTCTTGGTGCAGCCTTCCCGGCTGACGGCAGGCAATTATACTTCACGCCGGTCTACACAGCACGGGGCCAATTTAGTAGAGCAATCAGTACACTAAGTATCATGCTGGAAAGACAATCAGCACTGAAATTCATTAACACAGTGCCCTCAAAACGTGCTAATCAGGGAGCAGACCTAAAAGCACTCCTCCCAGGTTTTAAAATGAAGCGCTCAAGACACGCTTACTTCTAGGAAACCACAAGGCATAAGGACAGCCCAGTCCTGCCTCTGCTCCAGACAGGAACAACCACTGCAGGCCGTTTAACCCACACAAGTCAGGAGCAGTGTTCCTCACACAGCTTCTCCATCTCTCCTCCCAGGCAGGTTTTTCTTAGATATTGCATGGTCTATCCTGAAGTCTTTGATCTCCCTGAGCCTTCCACAGGAGGCAAGCACACACAAGCCCTTTTAGATTCCCTTCCCAAACAGGACTCCACAGCAGGGCAAAAAGAGTCAGTCATTTTCCTCCACCTTAGACAGAAGCAGCAACTGCAGGACATCCCGCCCCTCACACAGTCCTTCTGCTTTGCTTCTTGGCATGGTCCTCTTGTTCCTGGAAGTATTCTAAAGTTCTGGGGTTTTAGGTATAATACTCATAGCCCATAGTTCTCCTTGTGGCAAGAGTCTCTAAACCCAGTCCAAACCATTCCTGTCCTCCCTGGTGCAGCATGACCACAAGGGGCAAGAAAGTTTTGTGAAAAAGGAGACACAGCCTATTCAATTGCAAGCAAAACTCCTCCCACCACTCTAAATGCAGACCAGGTGTCTTAAGGCACACCTCAAACTCCCTAATGACTGTCTAGAGTGAATGCAAATTCCTAACTCCTGTCACTCAAACACCAGACGCTGAATACACAACAGCTAGATGCACACAAAATGGTAAAGCCAAAGAATGACCACTTTCTAAAAGTGGCATTTTAAAACACAGAATTTAAAAACCAACTTTACCAAAATTCTGAGTTCAGAGGGCCTAAACTCATTTTTCTATCTTGTTCCTATGGAAAGCTACACATGTAAAATGTTACAGCACAGCCCCAATGATAAGCCTATAAGACAGTTAGCCTTTCAATATTGAAAGACGAAATGCACAGTATTTCACTATCAGGACATGTCACACACACCAGTATGCGCTGTACCTTTCACATACACTGCACCCTACTTGTGGGGGGTACCTTGGGCCTACCTTAGATGTGCCTTACAAGTGGGTGCACTTGCCAGGACAACATGGCAGTTTACAACTGCCCCTCCAGGCATTACAGTGGTAGGTTTGAGACACATTTACAGGGATGCTCATGTAGGTGGCACAACCAGTAGCGCTCAATTTACAGACCCTGGCATACACTGTGCACTTTACTAGAGACCTACCAGTAAATCAGATACGCCCATCATGGATAACCGATCACATCGCAATTCAGACATAGAGCATATACACTTTAGCACTGATCAGCAGTGGTAAAGTGCTCAGAATCCTATAACCAATAAAAACAGGTGAAGTGGATGTGCATCTTTTTTCATTTAACATTTTAATAAATTTGGCATGAAATTTTTTTTTACATAATGCAACTCCAATCAAATTTGAGCCAGGTGCAAAGGAGTGCACAACAATATCTATGGCAGCAAACCTAGTTGGGCTCTTTTACAATTACCTACTCATCTCACAGCTACTGATACTCCGTAAGGTACCATTAATGTCTTCTTGGCTTGGTACCGTCCATGTTGATGCATGCAGAGGTCACCCTCCATTTGAAAAAGAACACCTTTGATCCGAAGGGGTTTACCCATTTTCCCATTTTCGGCCAATTACTAATCTACCCTACAATACAAAAATGCCAGAATGCTACACTCATTTACATTCAGTTGTTTCTCCAAGCAATAGTCTTCCTCGAACAAATGCAGTCGAGGGTTTCATATGAATGAGATACTAATGCAGTACTGTTTACCATCCTAGATAGTATGGGTCATGAACTAGAGCCACTCGCATAAACATTCATTTATGCTTAACACTCACAAACTTTTATAAAACATTCACAATCTCTGAATGATGTCACCAGTGATGTCACTGACCATATTATGAGTGCATATGATATGCGCTATTGCCCTGTGTAACTATAAGCAATAAAAGGAGATTGCTGTAAAACTCGAACTGGTTGTGCGACCCGTTTTTTCCCCTTTGGGAAAAGTTGTTGGCATATATATAGTTAGGATTTTTTTCCTATGGGATTTTTGAAAATTCTATGTCGAATAACTTTGGCGTTTGAGGACAGAATTGGCTGGAATTTTCAGGAAAATTGAACATTTTGTTTCTGAGCAGCCCCTGAAAATTTGGGGGGGTTTCGTCAAGGGGGGGCCGAGAAAAAAGGGGGGTCCCTAAACGTGTTTTTCCCATGCAATTTTCCATAGGGCGGTTGGCCTCACTTTTAGCCTGAACGGCTGAATGGATTTACACCAAACTTGGCAAAATTGTAGGGACTGGTAGCCCGATGTGCCTTTGCTATGTCTCAAGATATAGGCTCCAGTGGTTTTTACGAAAATTAACTTTGAAAAATATATATTGGGCTACATTGGGCTATATATATGTTGGAGCCCAAATGTAGCCCAATGTAGCCCAATGTAGCCCAATGTAGCCCAATGTAGCCCAAAGATGGCCACCAGAGACAAAAAAACAAATATAGCCCAAATATCAGCCAGATGTAGCCCAACTATAGCCCAATGACAGAATGTCCCAGAGTGTTCTAAAGAACAACTAGAGTGCTAACAGTCCTACTTATTACAAAGGTATGGCACACCTGAAGCCATCTTGATTGGAATAAAGTGGTAACTCTTAAAACATTTACTTTAAAAAGGAACAAAATGAGGGGGTTCATTTTGCCATAGAAAGTATGATTAGCGAATATATGACGAAATCCCGCATGTACTATTAGGCCGCAAATTAAAATAACGAAAACTTTTAGAACGAATATGCCTTTAGCATACACTAAACAACTAAACTACCCTAAACCCTAAAACACTACCCCCAGCATGACCCTACACTACACAAACAGTACAACACTACCCTAAACCCTAAAACACTACCCCCAGCATGACCCTACACTACACAAACACTACAACACTACCCTAAACCCTAAAACACTACCCCCAGCATGACCCTACACTACGCAAACACTACAACACTACCCAAAACCCTAAAACACTACACCCCAGCATGACCCTACACTACGCAAACATTACAACACTACCCTAAACCCTAAAACACTACCCCCAGCATTACCCTACACTACACAAACACTACAACACAACCCTAAACACTAAAACACTACCCCCAGCATGACCCTACACTACCCAAACACTACAACACAACCCTAAACCCTAAAACACTACCCCCAGCATGACCCTACACTACGCAAACACTACAACACTACCGTAAACCCTAAAACACTACCCCCAGCATGACCCTACACTACGCAAACACTACAACACTACCCAAGACCCTAAAACACTACACCCCAGCATGACCCTACACTACGCAAACACTACAACACTACCCTAAAACCTAAAACACTACACCCAGCATGACCCTACACTACGCAAACACTACAACACTATCCAAAACCCTAAAACACTACACCCCAGCATGACCCTACACTACGCAAACACTACAACACTACCCTAAACCCTAAAACACTACCCCCAGCATGACCCTACACTACGCAAACACTACAACACTACCCTAAACCCTAAAACACTACCCCCAGCATGAACCTACACTACGCAAACACTACAACACTACCCTAAACCCTAAAACACTACCCCCAGCATGACCCTACACTGCGCAAACACTACAACACTACCCTAAACCCTAAAACACTACCCCCAGCATGACCCTACACTACGCAAACACTACAACACTACCCAAAACCCTAAAACACTACCCCCAGCATGACCCTACACTACGCAAACACTACAACACTACCCAAAACCCTAAAACACTACCCCCCAGCATGACCCTACACTACGCAAACACTACAACACTACCCAAAACACTAAAACACTACCCCCAGCATGACCCTACACTACGCAAACACTACAACACTACCCAAAACCCTAAAACACTACCCCCAGCATGACCCTACACTACGCAAACACTACAACACTACCCAAAACCCTAAAACACTACACCCCAGCATGACCCTACACTACGCAAACACTACAACACTACCCAAAACCCTAAAACACTACACCCCAGCATGACCCTACACTACGCAAACACTACAAAACTACCCAAAACCCTAAAACACTATCCCCAGCATGACCCTACACTACGCAAACACTACAACACTACCCAAAACCCTAAAACACTACCCCCAGCATGACCCTACACTACGCAAACACTACAACACTACCCTAAACCCTAAAATACTACACCCCAGCATGACCCTACACTACGCAAACACTACAACACTACCCAAAACCCTAAAACACTACCCCAGCATGACCCTACACTACGCAAACACTACAACACTATCCTAAACCCTAAAACACTACGCCCAGCATGACCCTACACTACGCAAACACTACAACACTACCCTAAACCCTAAAACACTAGCCCCAGCATGACCCTACACTACGCAAACACTACAACACAACCCTAAACCCTAAAACACTACCCCCAGCATGACCCTACACTACGCAAACACTACAACACTACCCTAAACCCTAAAACACTACCCCCAGCATGACCCTACACTACGCAAACACTACAACACAACCCTAAACCCTAAAACACTACCCCCAGCATGACCCTACACTAAACAACCACCACAACTCTACACTACACTAACACAACACTACACTACACAAAACTACACTACACTACACAATCACTAACCCACGAAAAAATTAACACAAACCCACTTACCTCTCTCGTCATCGTGGTTTTCACAACGCAAATGCATTTACCATACATGCCTTTAAAACGTAATTCTTTGTAAAGGCATGCGCGATAAATGCACATGCGTTTTGAAACAATGCGGGATAATGGTATGCGAGGTCAATGACCTTGCGGGATAATGGTATGCGGACTGAAAGTCTGCGGGATAAAAAATGCGGGAAAATGGCTGCAAACCATGATTAGCAGCAGACTTCCCTGGTGAGCACTAGCTTTACTACAGTGATCTAATGAGCAACTAGAGTGCTAACATTCAGAATTTATGGCAAATGTGTGACACATCTGAATGCCTTCTTGGTAGAACCAAAGTAAACAAGCATTGAAAATGCAATAGATCTCGCCCTCGTTTAAGTTAAAGCCATTCTGTTTGTAATGAGGTGGCTTTTTAGCTTTGCTTTTATTAGTGTTTTTAAAACTTTCATGTAAATAACATGCATATGTATGCATATATGTATATGTATGCATGCATTTATATTTATATAGATATGCAGATTATATATGTTTATATATGTATATTACCTACTGGCGATAGCCAGTGGGTATATATAGTTAGGATTTTTTCTCTATGGGATTTCTGAAAATTCTATGTCTAATAACTTTGGCGTTTGTTAACGGAATTGGCTGAAATTTTCAGGAAAATGGCACATTTTGTTTCTGAGCAGCCCCTGAAAATTTGGGGGGGGGTTTCGTCAAGGGGGGCCGAGAAAAAAGGGGGGTCCCAAAACGCGTTTTTCCCATTCATTTTTCCATAGGGCGGTTGGACTCACTTTTAGCTCGAATGGCTGAATAGATTTACATGAAACTTGGCAAAATTGTAGATATGGTTTGCCCGACGTGCCTTTGCTATGTCTCAATATATGTGCTCCAGTGGATTTTGAGAAATTAACGTTTAAAAAAATATATATATCTGTGACAGCGCTCCGGTTAGCGCCCCGGTTCGCGTACCTGACTCGTAACGGAACTTCGCGAAGCGAAGCTGATTGGCTCTCCGGTGTCTGTCAACATTCTAAACAGTCCGGAGCGGCCGCCATCTTGTCTCTCGGTACGATCAAGAGACAAGATGTGGTGAAAAACGAAGGGGGAAATGAAGGAAAGGGGGCAAGGTAGACCACTCCTGACCCCCTAGGATTGATGAGGGGGATATTAAAGTGCCCCGTGGGGCAAAAAATAAAAAACATTTTTTTTTTGCGCTTTTACGCCGTAGAGGCGCGTCCCGGTACGCAAACCGGGCAGCTCACCGGGCAGCTCACCGGGCAGCTAACCGGGCAGCTAACCGGCAGCGTAGCTGTCAACATTGTAAACAGTCCGGAGCGGCCGCCATCTTGTCTCTCGGTAGGTTCGAGAGACAAGATGTGGTGAAAAAAGAAGGGGGAAATGAAGGAAAGGGGGCATGGTAAACCCCTCCTGACCCCCTAGGATTGATGAGGGGGATATTAAAGTCCCCCGCGATTTTTCGCGGTAGAGGCGCTTCCCGGTACGCGAACCGGGCAGCTAACCGGCAGCGTAACGGGAGTCCGCCATCTTGTGTTTTTGGAGCGTCCGGTTCGCGTACCGGGTAGCGTCCCGGTAAGCGTAACAAGGGGAAAACCAAGAGAAACAGTAAAAAAAAAATGAAGGGAATAGATTTCCAGCAAACTTGGCAAAATTGTAGGGACTGTTTGTTTGATGTGCCTTTGCAAGGCCTCAAGATATGTGCACGTGTGGATTTTGTCTAATTAAGGTTAAAAAATATATATATATCTGTAAGCGTGCTCCGGCACGCTTACGTTACGGGTTTTGTTTGCGCTGCAGAGCCGATACGTCACGGTTATGCGAAGCGCCATGAGGCGTCTCACGTGGCTACGTGATACGTCACGTAATAAAGAATATATTTTACAGCTATAGATATTAGCTTTTAAAAAACCAATGAAATTCACTGAAAAAACCATAGGTTATAGACCATATATAGTTAGGAATTTGCATTTACGAAACCTTGAAAATTCACTGAAAAAACCATAGGTTAGAGACCATATATAGTTAGCTGGACATTTTATTGACATAAAACCAATGAAATTCCATATATAGTTAGTTGCACTAACTATATATCGCGCACCCGCAATCCACTGCTGATGATGTCACATATTACATCATTCATGACATGGTCAGTGACATCACTGATGACATCACTGATGACATCTCAAATGACATCACTGATGACATCACTGATGACATCTCAAATGACATCACTGATGACATCATCTAGTGTCTGTGTGTTTTTGTAAAGTTTAAATATGTTTTACATATTGAAGAATGAGTGGATGTATGGAAGACTGAGTGTGTGAATTTTCAAGGTTTTGTAAATGCAAATTCCTAACTATATATGGTCTATAACCTATGGTTTTTTCAGTGAATATATATATATATATATATATATATATATATATATATATATACTAGACAGAACTGGAAACCTTTGGGGCGGGTAAACTCAAGAAATACAGCACCAATCACAACACCCAATACACCATTGGAAAAGGTAGTTTCAGCAGATGGACATAGGCTATACATCTGGCCACCATATACATTACAAGGGTCAAAGAACATAGGGTGTAAAGTAGTCCCTTGTGAGCGTTGTCGTGGGCGTGTTAAATTCCGGTGGGCGTGTCGGGGGCGTGATCGTGGGGCGTGGGGGCGTGGCGTGTGGCGTCTCATCAACCTCAAAGTTAGCCACCTGTACTCCAGTGGGCGGGTCATGGGCGTGGTTGTGGGGTGTGGCATCGCTTGACCACATTGAGGCGTTCGTTATGGATGTCGGCGTATTGTGGCCGTCAATCATATATGGCCGTGTAAATGGGCGCGTACTACAAACAAAAGCGCCTCAGCTTCCTGTACAACTTTAAAAATATGGCAGTATGCTAAAGTAAATGCCCGCAGCGAAGCGTTATGGTGTAGTAAATGGCCACGTCAATGTGGCCGTATCGTGGCCGTGCAAACCAACAATATTAATTTGCATACAAAGGGGCGCGGCTACCGACAGCAAGCACGCGCCAACATACCTTTGTCATGATTGGACGCGTCAACAATGTCAGAGGGAAGGAAGTAAACAACAAAAAAAACAGGCGGCTTCCGGGGACATCGACGAGCCGCATTGACGTTACACTTTAACTTGCTTTGGGCACATACCGAAATACTCTAACGGGTCTGTCACACGGCTACACAAAGCCAGGCAGACTACGTAGAAAAAAAGGGGACATCGCTAACACTCAAACAAGCACTCGCAAACATACATTTAGGCAGGACAAATCTTCACGCACGCACATTCGCACCGGTAAAACATTCCAAATCTGCACGCAAAGACAACGAAGGAAGTAAAGATAACGCACATTCACACCACACTAATATGTGAAAGCATCAAGCACACACAAGGAAAGGAGTAAGTAACCGGACAACGCGTAGGCACTCAAACCAGTAAATAAACGATCACGCACACACAAACAAACAACTACATAGACGGACAACAAGCACAACGAAGAACATAAATAGAACGACAACGCACAAGCACTGGAAACACCCCTATCAAACGCAAATTCAATCAAAATAATCAAACAGGCCCCAACAAATGCACATTCACGCTGCACATTTATTACAACTTAGGAAGCACACACAACAAAAGAAATAAAAAATACAGACAACTTAGAAAGCAACCTATCATCTTCACACTTACCAACACTACATACACAACCCCACAAACACATTCACAAAACAAAATAGTACATGAAGTGCCATCCCGACGTGAAGCTGCATAAATAGCACTTGCCTTTCAAAACTTTGGGACACACAATTTCAATATAATCGCTCAAACAGAATTTTCATACTGTACTGCAAGTTAAAGTTTACAATGGTAAAGCGGAAAATACAACTTGCAAGGACAACATATAAAACACGTGCACAAAAAAATAAGCGCAGTCGCCAGTCTCAACTAACAAATGAGGAAATGTGAACCAACATATCTGAACCCTCAACCTCTGACGATTTACATGAGAAAAATATGCACCACTCAGAAGCGCTTGCTCACAGGAATGATGACACCACTACATCCACTACTACACACACAACCTACATTGTAAATGACATACCTCTAACTTTCACTCATACTCACCAACACCACACACACAACATACCTCCAACACAAAGATTGCAACAAACAACACAGCAACATGAACAAGAAGTAACACAACTACATTTACCACAACTATCGCACACTGTACACAGTGTCAGATCTGCATTCCAATACAACCCACTTACAGACTACATAACAAATCCACAGATTTTAAACTTCCGCCGACAGACAGGACAAACCATACACCATACAGCCACACACAAAACGCTGATTCAATACAGAACCTACATGAATACGTTGCACAACATTTGCCAAATGTAGTTCCTGATCAGACTGTCGCCTACAACTGCATTGTTCAGAGTGTGGAAACAAAGCAAGGCAAACTCTTCTTTTTAGACGCACCTGGAGGAACTGGAAAAACGTACTTAATCAACCTTATACTTGCCAAAGAACGCTCTTTAGGACTATTAGCTCTTGCTGTTGCATCATCTGGAATAGCAGCTACTTTGCTTACTGGAGGCAAGACGGCACATTCAACTTTTAAACTACCTTTAAGTGTTTCACTTGAAAAGGAAAATACATGCTCTATACGGAAAAATGGACCTTTAGGCATGCTACTTCAAAGTGTGTCTCTTATCATGTGGGACGAATGTACTATGACACACCGCGCACATATAGACGCCGTTAACACAACTTTAAAAGATATTAGGAATTCTACTCTAATAATGGGTGGTGTCACTTTTGTGTTTGCTGGTGACTTCAGACAAACTCTTCCCGTTGTTCCAAGGGGAACACGTGCTGATATACTCAAAGCATGTTTAACAGCATCACACCTGTGGGACTCAGTGCAAACTCTCACCTTACGCTCTAACATGAGGACACATTTGGGAGGTGGAGATAGTCACTTTGCAGATCTTCTACTACAAGTTGGAAATGGAGACCTACCTCACAGTAATGACAATATTAATCTTCAACAATTAGGTACTCCTGTCTCAAACTTAGATGAACTCATACAACATGTATACCCAAACATTGATCACATTATTTCTCAACACTACCAATGGATTTGTGAAAGAGCTATAGTTGCACCCAGAAACACCAATGTCAACCATATTAATGATCACATACTACAAAAAATCCCAGGGGACAAAACTCTATAAATCCATTGACACAGTCTTAGAAACTGAAGACGCTGTACATTATCCTCAAGAGTTCCTAAACTCACTTAACCCTTCAAGACTTCCACCTCATTTGCTACAACTTAAAGTTGGCATTCCTATTATGTTATTGCAGAACCTCCATCCGCCCAATCTATGCAATGGTACACGCCTACAAGTTACAGATCTTTTGCCATATGTAATTAAAGCTATTATTCACTCTGGGCCTGCAGCAGGCCAGTTAGCTCACATTCCCCGCATACCCATGATACCTACTGATGTACCATTTCAATTTAAACGCTTGCAGTTCCCTATTAACATTGCCTTTGCTTCTACCATTAACAAATCACAAGGTCAAACTTACAAAGTCATAGGCATAGACTTACGAGAAGACTGCTTCACTCATGGACAGTTATGTGTAGCACTCTCTAGGTCCAGCAATGTACTAAAACAATTTATTCTACGACCACATTCCAATGAAACCAAAAATGTTGTATACCGTGAAATCTTAAAATAAATGAAACTTTAACATTACAAACATTATACACATATATTTTCTACCCCGGACAACGTCGGGACGGCCTGCCCTCTTGTATGAAAAGAAAAACCCTTGTGGCAACAACTGAATTCCCGGTGATACAAGATTCATTTATTGGCAAATATGGACCCAACGCGTTTCAGCTCCGGCCTGGAGCCTTGCTCACGGTTCAACGTGGTCTCTTTTCATGTGTTATTTAAAGAAAAAAGATCAGATGTGATCACAATGTTACAAAACATGGTATACCGGGCGCCGCGGAAGGACGAATAGGTCCAAGGAGGAACCAGACCGAACTACTCGGTCTCTTTCTCTGCCAGGCGACCCACGAGGCTTTTTACAGTGAAATAACAGAACAAGTCTGAGGGAATCCCCCTCTAACAGCTACAGCGCCTTAGCGAGCGCAACACATAGCCAATAAAAACACAATCACTTAATATAGTTTATTTGTTTATTATTTAATTGCACTTTTTCACTTAACTCTTTGGTCCTGAGGAAAGCCAGCTTATAATAGAAAAGGCACTGGCAGAAACATGTAGACCACACAGGACATGGGAGACCATTAACCACTCCACTTTGTCCTCTTGCCTTTTTAAACAACCAACGGAGGCCCAGTTTATTAAACATTTGTTAACCCTCGGGTGCTGGGACCACTCGTATGGCTTTTTAAACTTTCACTTCTCACCCCTACACTGCACACTCAGCAATATACCAGCTCCGCAGTCTCCTGGCGTTGCAGCACACCCGGGGCACATTCGGTGCCACTGTGGTGGGCCCGATGATGAAGCATGCCACCGACTAGGTCGGTGGGTGAGGGCTTTCAAAGGAAAACATCGCGCTTTCCTTGTATTGTCTGACGTACCTGAGTCACTTCTTCCCTTCCCCTTAAAGTTAGCTAGCCCCCATTGATACTTACATATAAACCCAGGGGATACGGGCTAGCATATCTAGTCCTCTCTCTCTCCTTGATCTGAATAATACTACAGATACAACATTGTATCCATTTGTTTGTTGGTCTAATTACATTTCATCTCTTGATTCATGACATACAACTCTCGTGCTTACACATCCTTGAAAAGGAAAATCCAGGGAGATTTGGAAGAAGATATTTGAGGAAACAACATCCAAAGGAAAAAATACACTGTTAGTTTTTGCACTTCATACTACCTCTTATATCAAAGAGTAGATCAGATGGTTTCCGTTCCATATCACCACCACTGTTTATACTCATCATTGTAAAAAATGACAAACCTCTCAATCACTTGATTACTTATTGTCGCATCTCAATCACAAACAGGGAGGGATCCCCAAATGTTTCATCGCTGATTAAAGTCCTAATGGGCACGCTCATATTATTTTGGAGGGAAAGATATATCAAACAAATTAAGTTAAAAACAGTATTTTACCTAATTAGTTTGATATATCTTTAAATCAAGTGCTTGAGAGGTTTTCCATTTTCACACACCCAGAGGTAGAACACAATCAGACCAGAGCCAAAGATATGTAAAAAACAAAAAACAAGGCAAAAGGCCTTTTTTTGCATTTGATCCAGTATCTTGCACAACACTCCTGTATGCACCAGGACTCACAACCCTGCTCCAATTTAGGAAAGAGTTGAAATCACAGCTATTTAAACAACTCTACATAATAATGCTGTAACGGTACACTTCTGTTCCCAGAAACAAACTATCTCTCCAATCTCTTGTTGGCTGTATCCTTGCCCTTGACCACATACAACAATTCCCTGTCTTTTGGCAAGGTTCATGCTATACAAATAACTCACACATACATATATACTAGCATAAGAGAACTTAAAATAAAATAACATAATATAATGTAACATACCATACAATAACAGTACGACATAACAAAGTGTAACATAAATGTAGGACGCTGGCTCTGTATATGATATTGCCACCAGGTGGTATTCCCATGCACAGAGTCTATGGGTTTCCTAAAAGTGTACAGGGCTCAATGTAAAACCCAAAATGCTCTATTTGTGGTAGTGTGGTCAAGCAGTTTTAGGCCTAACTCATTGTAAGTCAGAAAGATGCACTGTCCCAAAACCATCAAACAGTTAAGGAGCAAGAGAAAACAATGATAGTGTATACAACAAACGTAATACCACTGCCATACTGAAAGAATACACCACTGTGAGCAGAAAAATGTTATATAAAGAAATAAGGATATTCGTTTCTTATATCAAAGTACATTTGTTCCTTTTATTCAAATACATAAGCAATCAATATTGACTTCACAATTAATTGGTATTTAAAAACACATAATTAAAAACAAATATTAAAATACATCCCAAGGAATAAAAACAAATTGTTTTGTTCTCTCTAGAAAATTTGGCCGCAAAAAATATTGTCCTGAGGAAGACACCACGACGTGTCGAAACGCGTTGACAGACTACAGCCACGTCAATAACATATAGAACTACAATATTGTCCCTCGAGCCTTTTTTAAAACAAATGTTTTATTTTTATCATTAACAAATATCTTTTTATTGTATCAATTTATCGTGTACACGTGATCTATGTGTTTAATCTATTTTTATCAATATAATTAAAAAACCTTTTTATAACAGTATATTTTTCTGTGTTATAGTTCATATATTTGTTTACATAATTTTTGTCCTGAAATAGCCAGTGTTTGTCGTGTAATTTGGCCTGGGTTGATACCTTCGCATTGAACTAATTTCTTACTTGACAGCAATCTGTCATTCGATCTTCTATGTCAATGGCTACATGTATACTGAAGAACCAACAATTTGTGAGCTCCAGACACTAGTAACATTAACGGTATATAAAACTCTGTGAAGCACTTAATAGTTGTCCACTCTTAAATGCATACTGAAACTCAGCAATATAATGCAACTCTACGTCATGAGACTATGTCTCTCATAGATCAATGAGAGGGCACTGTCAGAGATAATAGATTGTCCCGTGTTAGTTGTGAGTAGCTTGTCACGCTGCTTTATTTACATTAGTTTATATTTAACAATTCATTTCTAAAGGGGAATGGGATGTTTGGCTGTATTGGATAATAAGAGATCCAAGATCCAACAACTCAGTTGGGGTGACCACCCCACTCCAGGTCATTACCAACACTGTCTCCAGTCCTGAACATTACACCTACAAATTATTGATTTCAAGTGCATTAGTCAAATGTGTTCAATAGAAGCACAACAAGACTACATCACCCAGAATGCAATAGGATATTACACAAATGTGCCAGACTGAAAACGGTGTCTGTGATGGCCTGGAGGGATGTGGTCACCCTAGACACTTTGCACTTATATTTCACCACATGCCACTGCAGTTGAAACTGCAATTGCTACCGCTGAAATATCTAGGCCTTCTCCGAGAGTAAAAAAAATGTCAGTGAAGAACCTGTGAGGACATTAAAACTCAAGCCAGTGACAGAAGGACAGATGGACTGCGGTAGTGCAGCATTTCAAAGCCTCTGACCTATTCCATTGAGACACCACAGACAGCATATGGTACTCTGGGTCAAAACCAATATGAGCAGAACCCAATCAATTATACTGTAATTGCTGTTGGTATGGGAATAAAGAGAATTCAATGGGGGTCGTGATAACAATTTGCATCTATTTTCATTTCCACTCCCTTCCGCCAGAATAAATCTCTGCCAGAGGAACTCTGTTGACAAATTACGGTCTTGAATTAATTAGGTCTAGTTGAAGTCATGGGCAATTAAGTCAAGTGATGTGTAAGTCAGTTACTTGCTTAAGAATGGTGAGCCAGGCCTGGCAACGAGACACAATTAATCAGTTGTGCGCCAGCCAAGCTGACAGACTGGTGGAACTATAATTCCCAAATAAAGTCATGGCAACATTTTATTTACTTAAGGTGACCTTTTCTAAGAAAAATAGCAACATGATCAAATAATGGAGGGGTGCCTGCCGCTTTGTTTATGCAAATGCAGGGGGGTACCACAGGTACCCCCCCATGTGCACCCCCACCTCTCCTTCACTCTGGGGGCCCGCAGGGGGCCCCCACAGTGAATATCGCATGCCTTTCCGTGGCGTCATCACCGCCGCGGAAAGGCATCTCAACAAGCCCATCATAATATGGCTGGCGGTGTCTGATAGACACCGCCACCATATTAAACGTTTTCTGCCTCAGTCGCAAGGCGACCGGGTGTAAAAGCGGCGGATGGTCTTTCCGTCCGCCGCGGTCCCCCCCGCCATCCTAATATGGCGGAGGGCAATTTAGGTGCGGATGGCGGGCGGATCGCCCCCGCCAAGCTGGCGGTAGCTACCGCCAGCCTGGCGGGGGCAATCCGCCCGCCATCCTAATGACCCCCCTAGTCTTTAGGTGTAAGATTTGCTGCGGACAAGTGGTGATGTGGACAAAAACCCACAGAACAGGCGACCAGACTGGAGAATTTGAAGCCTACAAAAAGTCCAGTACATCTGAAAACTCTCACTCAAGTGAAGCAACTCAGAGATCATAATTTGTTGATCCATGACAGAGCAGGCCAGGGTCACAATGCCAGGAGTTAGATACAGTCCTCAGAGCTCTTTACAGTGTCAAAAGGGGTTGCACCCCAATCCCACCACACAGAACACCGCAGTACTCTGACGTCATGTTACCCGTGACAACCATTTGACCTCTTCTCAAATACAGTGCATGAGCCGAAACTGGCAGCTGATAAATACCGCTGTCCTAGCAGATTCTCCATGCTCTGCCAACAATCTAACTTTAATTGTGGAAAGCACACAGTGCTCATTGGGCTAAAAGGGCTTCTCCCCAGACCACGCCGTGTGTCTTAGCTGGGGCTACGGCAGGCTCCAGGACACCCTCTATTTTCAGCTGATTTGACCTGGGCTGTTCAGGAGTTGCAGCATCAGTGAAGACTCATAAAAGTATTTTGCAGTTCATCCAGAGGTTGAAGTGTTTAAAACATTATACGAAATGTGTTAGAGTAATCGGTAGGAAATGCATTCTTTTATGTTATGAAAAGTCAGTTGGTTGATGTGATCACTGCAGATGTCTGTGTGTGTAACCAGTCACAGAAATGATTTCTGGTTGGTGCTCTGAAGAGTGACATGCATTTATACTGCTACAAGGTCCCAACTTGATACTTAAAGCACTGCAAATATGTAAGTCATTAAGTAAAAATTGTATTACACAAAATATAACAAAATATAAGACAGGCTCCAGCAAAATGTACAGAGATTTAGACTCAGATTATTTAACACTTTGCACCGGGTTGTCATCACAAATGTGATACAAACACACCAATAAGTGGGTGAACAACCTTTACAACAAAACTTTTACAACGCACTACCTTTACAACGCAACTTTTACAACGCAAACTATTACAACGCATTGCTCTGGGGGGTGCTCTAGGATAGGGAATAGGTTAATTTACTATCCAATAACCTTTCCTAGTGTCCACGGGGACTGGAGTTGGAATAGTAAATTAAACTATTCACTATCCAGCACCCCAAAGCACTATGCGTTGTAATTGACTGCGTTGTAATACTTACGTTGTAAAGGCATGCGATGTAAATGCATGTGTTGTAATGTCATACATCCTAATAAGTGTTGTGGTGGGATTTACTTTCCTGCGCAAATCATGATTGTGTTGGATGTGGGTGTCACATTTGAATGTAGATAATTGTACATAGCCTTTTTTTGCTTTGGTTTTGAAACATGGTTTATTATTTGTGGTTTGGAAATATTGTTGTTAACATGTCCTTAAAATTAATTTATAAAATAAAACAAATGATGGATTCATTCCTAGATGGACTTATATGTTTCATTCATATAACCTCACAAGAATGATTCTTTAGAATGGTTACTCAGTACTGGCAATTGTTTTGTTTTGGTAAGAAAGGTGGCACCAGAACACGACTAGGCAATTGTCTCTGATGCTACCAGGAGGAGGCTCCAGATAGCCACACAATTCCCTAAGCAACAAGAAACACTCATGTGAAACTGGTCACAGGAGGGAGGGGTGGGGGGGGGGGGGCTTAAACAAACCGGTTTTTTACCCAGTGGTAAAAATCTCCCAGGACTGCTCTGATAGTACTAGAGGTGGGTGAGCCACTGAATGCTCGAGCCAGGTTTGAGTCTGAAGCCTAGCTGTGACTCTGGCTCAGCATAAGGTCCTGATTGAACTGCGAGCCCATAACGAGCCGAGCTGTAAACTGTAATCCAACTGTTATTATTATTGATATGGGACTTTCTGGATGCACAGTGTAGGATTACAGTTTTTCACCATCACATCTGTTTTGTGTATGTTGTGATTACCCTGGCCGGTTTGTGGTGGTACCTCCATTTCTCCCTTTGTGATATATACATTTGCCTGGAATCCTCCCTCTACCCAGGAAGTGGCGTTACAGCCAGAGCTGCCGACTTTGAAACTGCACAGGTTTGTGTCTCCTTGCCAGCTTAACATACTGTGATTCTGGGCAAATCATTTAATCTCTGTATAAATATAAAAAATGAATGTGACCTTGTTTAATGTAACCAGTGCTCATCTAAAGTGCTTAAATACCTTCACTTCTAGTTCACGCTATATAAAAACTACAATAATGCGCAAAGAGGTAAAAAAGAAAGACAAATAGATACTCATGGAGTGGCTGACTTCTATAAAGTGAAATCAGAACACCAAGATAAATGGCAGCTCCAATGTGTCTGATTTTAGGCAAATATTTATTTAACCAAAACTCCTTTTTCTTCATTATCACATATGAAAGCATTTTGAAACATGTGATTTTAGAATACCAGTAGTACAAAAACCTATTGTGTTTGAATTAATACATTGTAATGTTGCTCTATATTAATTTCGGCCCCGTACAGGATTTCTTTTTGGCTGTTGTATATAGCGCACAATCGACCCGCAGAGATTTTGGGTGCCTTACATAACCACCAGTTATATTACACAAGGACATATTAATTTTTGTAGGCCCTGGGAGATTTAGCGATTTGCCCAGAATCACAGTAAGTCGAGCCAACACCGATACTGGAACATGGTTCTCCAGTTCCATAGTAGGCAGCACTGGCCATTACGACAGCCTTGGTTACTGTTTTGCATCAAAGTTCACTAGTGGTTCATGTTTGAAAACTATCACTCTTAAAACTACTTCTGCGTGCAATGCTATAAAGAGGCGTATTGGCGTCAAAGTTTCCACACGTTGAAAACACACTTTTTTGTATTTTGAAGAGACATTATCACATTTTACGTGGTTTGTTGTAGGATTTACATAGCAAACATTTGCAGGGCTCTGCTGATGTATTGGCTCTATGAGCCAAGCCATATCCTTGACTCAGCTATGGCTCGTTTCACCCTGTCAATTTGTTGGCTCCCCACCTCTAGTTAGTACTTAGGCCATGTTTCGATGAACAGTAAATCAAACATGGCTATGGTGAACAGATAGACCTAGTTGATGGTCATCTAGCGCGGTAGATGTACCTTTACTCAATGGCCATCTTGGTACATTCATGCATCTTACGTATTGTATTATATTGCAGGGTACCAAAGCGCTAATTATGATGCAGTGTCACCATCTCACATTTATGTTTAATATGTTACTCTATAACTCACATAACCACTACTCATATGATTGGACCTGACTTCTTCATTATATCACATACTATTTTTTAACCTTAAGTTTAGTAAACTTAATAAATCCTATATTTTGATCAAATTTAGTTATCATATGTGCTTTGTAACATTGTTGTGAGTAGGCCTAAGCCCCTGACTTAATGTTTGAAATAAAGTTTGCATTTCTGCTTGTTGTGCATGATACTTTTTTTGTTTGTTTGAGGCACCAGAGTCCCTTTGTGCTGTTTTAGAAATGTTATTCTTTGTAAGCTTACATTTTGAAGGTCATAAAGAAGCAATCAATTAGTTTGCCCAGTGATTTTAGCTCCTCCACAGGATGGGAAACTGAGGAGGTGTCTACTTCTTTGTGAACACAATGTGGGAAGAAGTTGGCATTGTATTATCCATAGGAAGAAGATAGAGGTTATGGAGAGAACATTGGTTTTTGATTGGTTGCTGCCTGATGGGAATCTAAAGAATGTATCACTTGTATGGAGCTTATGTTTAACTGTGTGAAGCTTGTTCACCTGCTCCTTTCCCTTTTTCAGGAAAATGTCTTCACACCATCCTCTTGAGACCAATGAGAGCAAGAACATTCCTTTTCATTCTAATCAAAACCTTCATTTGGTTCTTCTTTCGATGCTATATGTGTTGACAGACACCTGCTGCTTCTGAACTTCCCTGACCTACTCTTAACTTTAGCATAACATTAGGGAGTTACCTTTATGAAAATGAGACTTTGCTTTGATTTGCATATCTTGCCTTCAATAAAGTAATATTCACATATTAAGGGGGACGGTGGCAGCTTTCCTTAAACCCGCTTGGCGCCAATTTTAGAGCGTTTTGCTCGTTATCATTTTAAAATTGTAAAATCCTAGGAATTATTTCTACTGTGAAAGTATAGCCTCGCTGTGTTAGACTGATTGCTAGTTTGCACAAATATTGAAAAACCACTCACCCACACGCACTGAGGGACGAGCTCTTGCTGTAAGTTGATTGTGCCTGCCCGCCCAGTCCGACCCTCCAGCCTATCACGGGTGCGGAAGGCGGGGCAGAGCCAGGAACATCGTGGGAGGGGAGCGGTTAGCGCTCTAGCTTCCCAAACTCAAGGGCCATAAAGGTAGCGAGGAGGCACTCGCCAGCGCGGTAAGGGGGACGGTGGCAGCTTTCCTTAAACCCGCTTGGCGCCAATTTTAGAGCGTTTTGCTCGTTATCATTTTAAAATTGTAAAATCCTAGGAATTATTTCTACTGTGAAAGTATAGCCTCGCTGTGTTAGACTGATTGCTAGTTTGCACAAATATTGAAAAACCACTCACCCACACGCACTGAGGGACGAGCTCTTGCTGTAAGTTGATTGTGCCTGCCCGCCCAGTCCGACCCTCCAGCCTATCACGGGTGCGGAAGGCGGGGCAGAGCCAGGAACATCGTGGGAGGGGAGCGGTTAGCGCTCTAGCTTCCCAAACTCAAGGGCCATAAAGGTAGCGAGGAGGCACTCGCCAGCGCGGTAAGGGGGACGGTGGCAGCTTTCCTTAAACCCGCTTGGCGCCAATTTTAGAGCGTTTTGCTCGTTATCATTTTAAAATTGTAAAATCCTAGGAATTATTTCTACTGTGAAAGTATAGCCTCGCTGTGTTAGACTGATTGCTAGTTTGCACAAATATTGAAAAACCACTCACCCACACGCACTGAGGGACGAGCTCTTGCTGTAAGTTGATTGTGCCTGCCCGCCCAGTCCGACCCTCCAGCCTATCACGGGTGCGGAAGGCGGGGCAGAGCCAGGAACATCGTGGGAGGGGAGCGGTTAGCGCTCTAGCTTCCCAAACTCAAGGGCCATAAAGGTAGCGAGGAGGCACTCGCCAGCGCGGTAAGGGGGACGGTGGCAGCTTTCCTTAAACCCGCTTGGCGCCAATTTTAGAGCGTTTTGCTCGTTATCATTTTAAAATTGTAAAATCCTAGGAATTATTTCTACTGTGAAAGTATAGCCTCGCTGTGTTAGACTGATTGCTAGTTTGCACAAATATTGAAAAACCACTCACCCACACGCACTGAGGGACGAGCTCTTGCTGTAAGTTGATTGTGCCTGCCCGCCCAGTCCGACCCTCCAGCCTATCACGGGTGCGGAAGGCGGGGCAGAGCCAGGAACATCGTGGGAGGGGAGCGGTTAGCGCTCTAGCTTCCCAAACTCAAGGGCCATAAAGGTAGCGAGGAGGCACTCGCCAGCGCGGTAAGGGGGACGGTGGCAGCTTTCCTTAAACCCGCTTGGCGCCAATTTTAGAGCGTTTTGCTCGTTATCATTTTAAAATTGTAAAATCCTAGGAATTATTTCTACTGTGAAAGTATAGCCTCGCTGTGTTAGACTGATTGCTAGTTTGCACAAATATTGAAAAACCACTCACCCACACGCACTGAGGGACGAGCTCTTGCTGTAAGTTGATTGTGCCTGCCCGCCCAGTCCGACCCTCCAGCCTATCACGGGTGCGGAAGGCGGGGCAGAGCCAGGAACATCGTGGGAGGGGAGCGGTTAGCGCTCTAGCTTCCCAAACTCAAGGGCCATAAAGGTAGCGAGGAGGCACTCGCCAGCGCGGTAAGGGGGACGGTGGCAGCTTTCCTTAAACCCGCTTGGCGCCAATTTTAGAGCGTTTTGCTCGTTATCATTTTAAAATTGTAAAATCCTAGGAATTATTTCTACTGTGAAAGTATAGCCTCGCTGTGTTAGACTGATTGCTAGTTTGCACAAATATTGAAAAACCACTCACCCACACGCACTGAGGGACGAGCTCTTGCTGTAAGTTGATTGTGCCTGCCCGCCCAGTCCGACCCTCCAGCCTATCACGGGTGCGGAAGGCGGGGCAGAGCCAGGAACATCGTGGGAGGGGAGCGGTTAGCGCTCTAGCTTCCCAAACTCAAGGGCCATAAAGCAACTCGTCGGTCCAACGCGCAGTGTTGACGCGCAGTGTGGCGCCTAAGCCTGCGCCTAAGACGAGCCAAAGACCAGCCCGTCTGCGCCCGTCCGCGACAGGACGGGGCTAGGGGCAGGGGGCCATGGCATTCAGTACACTTCCAGCAGAGAGGGGTCAGGACACTGTTCTGTCATACTCACGTAGGAGTCTCACGGATATAGGCAGATATGTTACTACTTTGTGCCCCCACCGGACATGCTCCAGTGTGGGAGGACCCTTCACCTGCTTGAGGTGTCACATCCAATTTTCTAGTACCGGGGTAATTACACCTAGCCCTGGAAAGTGTGCTATTTCAGCCCACAGCAACAACTCTGTAATACTTGATTCTAATGCCCCTAATAATTCGCCCCTAACATGTAAAAACCTGTTGTGTAATGTCCGCTCCCTAGTCTCTCATGCTACACAGGTTTGGGACCTCATTACAACGGAGAGGCCTCATCTGTGTTTCTTAACGGAGACCTGGCTCAAGCCCCACACAGTCCCAGCTATTACACTGGGGGTACCAACGGGGTATAAAATAGCTAGGTCGGACCGCCCGATTAAAACGGGAGGAGGGCTAGCCATTGTGTTTCAACAGGAGATGGAGGTCGCAGTTATAGAAACTGTGTGCACCCCAGATATGGAGCTCATGGTTTTTACAATCAACCCTACTGCTAGGGAAATGAGGAAAGGTGCACTTCTGTACCGCCCTCCTGGCTCGTGCGGGTCCTTTTCCATTAAATTAATGGAACTTTTGGCACCACACATGCAAGCCAACTCTGAGTTCATTCTGGTGGGGGATTTTAATATCCACAGTGAGATCACCACGTGCATTGATGCACAGACTGTGCTAACAGACCTGGCCACACTTGGACTCACTAAAAAGAATCAGGGGCCGACCCATTCTGCGGGACATACCCTCGACTTAGTGCTTTACAACTCAGTAGCTATCAATTGTCTTACCCCCAACCAAGTTGATTGGACTGACCACTCAGTCATTGTGTTTTACACTCGTGCCAACAACAAAGCCATAGCTATCCATAAGAAGATGGCCAATGTTAGAAGGCCCTGGCACAGATTAACCCCTGACAAATTCAGGGCCAATTACTCGGAACCCAAGTGGGAAGCATTTGGTGATGACGCCACCTTAGCTCTAAAGGCTTTCAGTGACGCTGTATCAACAACTATCAACCATGTGGCCCCACTAAGAACCTATAAACCACGACCGGCCCCCAAACAAGAAGTCTGGTTTACTGGAGATCTCAGGCAGCAAAAAAAGATCATGAGAGGGTTGGAGAAAAAATGGAGAGTCACACATAAGGCAGACGATAAGGAGAACTTCAGGAGGTCGTCAAAAAAATATCATAAGGCTATCCGAGCTGCCAGGAAACAACACATAGCAGCCCAATTATCAGCTGCTGGCTCCAATGCAAAAACCCTGTATACAATTTTGCAGACTTTCACCAAGCCCACTGCCTGTGACACGGATGGGGTCGAATCCCAAGAAATCTGTGACAACATCTCACAGTTTTTCGTTAGGAAAATTGACGCCATTTATAATAAAATACTAACATCCAAATCCCTCTCTAATGACCCAGTGATAACAACTGACTGTCAAACCCCGTCATATACCATGACTTCAAACAACGAGGCTAAGACGCTTATCGCCTTCCCATCTATCTCTATGGAAGAGCTGACTGCCCTTGTCATGCAAACAAAGAGTGGGTGCCAGTCTGACATCATCCCAGCACGTATTATGCCAACTTTGCTGGAGGTTTTGGGGGCTGGAATACGGCAAATAGTTAACTTGTCTCTGCTTACTGGGGAAGTACCGTTGGAGTGGAAACAGGCACTTGTGAGACCTCTGCGTAAGAACAACTCGATCCCTTGGTCTGAGTTGACAAATCTGAGACCGATCTCTCTTCTCCCTTTTATAGGGAAGCTTGCTGAGAGGCATGTGAATCAGCATTTGTCAAAATTTATTGAACACGCAGGTGTACTGGACCCCTCCCAGTCGGGCTTTAGGCCCAGGCACAGTACTGAGACTGCCTTGCTGTCTGTCGCTGACAATCTCCAGAGGCTACAGGACAAGGGCTATTCCGTTGTTCTGGTGCTTCTGGACTTGTCAGCGGCGTTTGACACTGTGTCACACGACATCATGACCTCCAGACTAGTTGACATCGGTCTGGAAGGCAAGGCCCTGGCTTGGCTTAGGAGTTTTTTCAGCGAACGCACCCAGAGAGTCATTTTGGGACCATATCAATCAGAGGAGGTGGTGATCTCAAAGGGGGTGCCACAGGGCTCTTGTTTGAGCCCCACGTTATTTAACATCTATGTGGCCCCCCTAGCTAACATCATGAGATCCCACGGATTCATCCCGGTATCATACGCGGATGATACCCAACTCCTCTTCCCTTTTAAAACAATGACTCCTGAGGTGCGGGACTCCTTCGCCCGAGGGATGAGGGAGGTGTCCCGCTGGATGGCAGCTAATTATTTGCAGTGCAACGTCTCCAAAACGGAGGTTATGCTATTCGGAGAGGCAAAAAGGTTGTGGACCCCGGACTGGTGGCCTCAAGATCTTGGCCCGGTCCCTGTGCCCAAAACCGTGGTAAAAGACCTGGGAGTCAAACTGGACCATGAGCTTACCCTCACACAACAAACTAATCAAGTGGTGGGCTCATGCTTCCATGTCATCGGGCTTCTCAGGAAAGTATTCCCCCTGCTACCAGATACCACCAGGAGAACGTTGGTCCAGTCGCTAGTTTTAAGCAGGCTGGACTACTGCAACGGGTTAATGTTAGCTGCCAACGAGGGCATCTTCGCTAGATTACAGGTTGTGCAAAACACGGCTGCACGACTGGTTCTGAATGTCCCGCCCCGCACTCCCTCAAAACCACTGTTGGCCAAACTGCACTGGCTTCCGGTTAAGCAGAGGGTGATGTTTAAGATCTGCTGCGTCATCCACAAATGCTTGACTGGAACTGGTCCGGGTTACCTCACTGAGAAATTTATCCCTTATGTACCGTCCAGATTCCTGAGATCAGGAGATCAGGAACTACTATGTGTTCCCAGGGCCATGAAGGCAAGAAAGGGGGGAAGAGCCCTATCGGTAGCGGGTCCAAAGTTGTGGAACCTACTCCCGAAGGAAATTAGAGTATGTAGGGAACATTTCCCTTTTAGGAAAAAACTTAAAACATTCCTCTTCAAATCTCTAATTGACTGATCTCTTGCCGATTTCATTAAAATGTTGACGAGTTTTTCTGTTCTCTGGTTGTGGCCTAAGGCGCGGAGATATTCCTTCGGGAATCGATTCACAGCGCCATACAAACCTGAAATAAATAAATAAATAAATATATAATTGAATTACTTGAATTATATTCATGCATGCTCCATTCAGGTGAATATCGATTTATGTCCAATTGTTTTGCTTTGAGAATATAACTTTATTAATCCACTAATAAATCTTTATGATTTGCAAACTTATTCTTCTGTCATTACTGTTGGTATAAATCTGCTTTACTGTAAATGTACTGCTAATGAATCTGTGATTTCAGCCCCAGTGCAAGAAAAAAGATCCCTCCGGGTGGACACAGCGGAGTTCTGATATTCTGCTATCACTAGACAATTCTTGTGCGTTGTTTAACCCCTTGCATGCTGGTGACGAACCCCAGCCGTCACGCTCCGCAGTGCTCGTGTGCGGATGACGGCTGGGGTTCGTCACGGCCCCGCCCTGTTCATTTGTATACCGCACAGTGGCGGAAACGGGCCAGCATCGAAGGGGTTAAGCGTATATGTAAAAAATTGACTGAGCATATTTGATCCTACAAGAACACAAACAAAGATATTTCAGCAGACTTGTGAAGATGTAGCAGACTGGTGCCTGATAACTGGGGCTTATTTATGAGCCCCTTGCGCCGCTGTTGTGTCACGTTGCATGAGGCACCGGTAGTGCAACCTGCTGTGTGAAATTTAAGAGCACACAAAAGGACCCTCTGCATGGCTTTGCATGTGCTCGTAAATGTTGCCCCATTTCCCACAACATGCAAAATGTTTGCATTTCTCCTTGTTTTTTCAACTTTCAAAAGGTACCCCTTCCTGCACAAAAACAATCTCCCCACGACTCAGGTATCCTTGCACCATGGTTCAAGGGTGCCTGTGCCGATGTATGGCAGCTGTTTGTGTGCAAGTGCAGGGAAGGGCAAGGAGATGTGACATGTTGCTATAAATATGTTGCATCCCTGTGCCTCGAAACTAACGCAGCTTGGCGCTGCAAATTAACTTTCTGCACTGTGCTGCTTTTGTTTCTCATAAATAAGCCCCCTCGTTTTGTGCACCACAAGTGAGGTAAGTTTAAGAACTGATATATTTACATGTCAGCTTTCTCACTCTTGACATCCGGATTGTGCAACATTTCCTCTTCAATGTCAGGTACACAAACGCACTGTTATTATGTAAAACCTGATTCTTCTCCTTGCATTAACCAATATTGGTTTCATGACATACAATATAACATTTTCTACTGATTAGTTTAACTTTTATTTACTTTTCAGTTAAGATGTGCATTATTTTATGTGTAGTTAACTGATGGTGAGAGTTTAACAAAATAGTCAGCTGTGGCCGGCATAGCTAAACGCGGTAGGGCGGGGGTGGGTCAGGGTTGGAGCGGGGAGAACATAATGTGCCACCTCAATGTAGCATACCTAGAGGCAATCACATACAGACCATAGTGAATATATAGTAAAATAGAAAATAAATGCATTGATAAAATAGTGGGGTAGGGCCTCTCCTTCAATTTGTCTGTAAAACTGAACTTTTGACCTGAGTTTTTGTCCTGAATTTTGACCCTTTGTCCACACCCCTTCGATCACATGCATTTGGAACAGGCTGAGCCAAAGTTTCACAAAAGAGAAAAAAATGCTAAACGTCGAGTTGCGATGACTTCTGGGAGTTCCAGCCTTGTGACGTCCCTGTAACAGAGACACAGGGTCTTCTTGCATAGTCACCATCGAGTAAACAGACTTGACATGCAATTAAACGACCATGGGGGTAGAAGGGTAACTGCAGCGGAATATCGAACAATAAATATTTTACGTCTGAACCACAATGCTCCTTGAGTCAATTACTATGAGCTTTTCAATACAATGCACACATCCTAATTTATGTGAGTGCGACACGTGCTTGCAAATCTATGGGGAGCAAACCGCGGCAAAGCACAAATAAACTAACAAATGCAGGGTGGAAATTATCATATCGAGGGCTAGTGGGGCTGCTTTTGATGTTCACACAAGAATGTCTGAAGCAAATACAGCTTGTTAGAAATTGACAGAGAGAGAGAAAATTGAGGCATAATGCTTGATCCTCTCGGTATTTCAAAGGGAAGAATTTGCATATGTATTTTGCTCGGTGCATGTTAGTTCACCTTCAAACACTTCACCTTCCTCGGGGCCTCGATGTGTCATACTGTACAATGGCATTTAAAAGAGATGTGAAAGTGTTGGAAGCGCATTTTTCTCAACAATCAAAAGCACACAGTCATTCTTCAGTGGCCATTTTAATTTGTTTGTTAAATCTATATATAGCGTATTTATTTTCCCTTGACTTTTCAACAGTTGTAGGTTTTCCTGTTATTAAGTTCCAGATTTCCGGAAGGCGTTTCCACAAAGTGATAAATCAATCAATCATGTTGAAGCTGTCATGGATGTCAGCGATCTTGTGGTGGAAGAATATGGCCAGTGAGTTGCACAGTTCTTGTGAGGGCGGTATGTCATTGGCGCTGGGGTTTGGAGAGTTCCTTTACGATGCTTAAAAGCTCTTTGCTGTCGTGTGCGTTGTTTTCCAGGTGGTCTTTGAAGGAGGATCTCTTGGCTAATTTGATGAGGTGGTGATGTCTGCGGGTGGCGTCCTTGTTGGCTGAGTGGTTGTCCGGAGTGCGTTCGTGGAGCCATATCTTCTCCAGTTTCCCGCATGCGCGTTTGGAGGACTGCAGCTCGTCTGTGAACCAGGTGGCTCTCTTGCTGGCGTGGTTGTTGGAGGGTTTCTTGAGTGGGGTGAGGGTGTTGGCACAGTCGTCGATCCACTGTCTGAGGTTGCGGGTTGCAGTGTCTGGGTTGGTGGGGTCGGTAAGTGGGTTTTGGGCAAGGGTGGTGATCAGCTGGTCTTCGGTGACTTTGCTCCAGCAGCGGCGAGGTGGCTGTTGGGTGCAGTGGTGATTGGTTGGTTTATTGAAGGTGAAATGGATGCAGCGGTGGTCGGTCCAGTGGAGTTCGGTGGTGTGGTCGAAGGTGATATGGGTGCCTGTGGAGAAGACGGGGTCCAGCGTGTGGCCAGCGGCGTGGGTGGGTGCGGTGATGAGTTGTCTGATCCACCTTTTACAAGTACCGGTACGTATTTGCACTTACTGCACTTAGCTTATTTTAATGCTCACTCACTCAGAATAACTTTATTCTGTTCATGGACCATAAAAGTTTAACATGCATACATAAAACTTTAAGAAGAATTTCAAGTCCGGTTTATACAATATTTGAATAAAATTACTAAAACCCCAAACTAGTCCCACATGCTCAGTGCCCTGGACTACAGGCTTTAATACTTAATATCAAATTCCATCATGTCATTACTTATGATATAAAAGTTTAAAAACTAATTCAAAAACACCAATACATCTATTGTGAGTCATAGCGTTTTCCTATTGACAATGCCATTCTGATATAGTTAGAAGCAGCAGTACAAATAGGAATGGTAAACAGAGAGTGTAAATAATTAAAACCATCCATGTAGGTACAGGGACGGATTTCTCTTAAGAGTGGGATTAAGAATTGTGCCCTCGGCTCATTGTAAAGTGTGCAAAACAGCATACAGTGCAAAGTGTTCTGTGCTGCCAAATTGTCGCATGGACAAACGGCGAGTTTGTCGCTCCAATCTGACTGTTTAGGGAAAGCCACTAGAAAATTCAAAGTGCACAGGCGACGTCTGGTCATAAAAACACGAGTCTGTGCATTAATAGTAAAAGATAGATAAATTGCTGTTGAGTGGAGATAATTCTAAATGGAGAAATTTTATAATCCTGGATCACTCTGTCGACCCTAATACAGTTAGTGGAAGGCCTAGCAGGCGTGGTAATGTGATCAGACCTCACCCTTCCTAGATTATGGACAGGAGGTAAAATAGACAGGCAGATACGGGTCTCAGTTTCATTTGTGTTATCGCCCATGGTAATGGTGTTTTGCAAACAAGGATCCAAGAAATTAGCAACAAGCCTATGCCCGGTTATACTAGTGACTAAATTTGAGTCTCTCCCAGGGTCGACACTTTGGACGCTTAGTTTTTAACCTGCCCGGTCGCACAAGTAGTCAATCTATTTCTGTTAAACCAGAGAGCACCTCGAAGGGGTTAGGATGATTAAAAGAAAGAGGCTGAGGGCAGGGATATCTATTCTGGTGTGGCTGCCAGGTCAGTTTTCTGATAAAAGTCCCCTGTTGGCGGGGATAAAAAAACACAAATGGCGAGCCTGTATCTGCTCAGTGGGGGAATCTCTAAGATGTTTCAAGGCAAGGTGGGAGCACATCCTATTGTTCAAATTCAGCACTACACAATCCCCCATTCTATTTTTTGTTGTTTTACCCACCTATCACACCCGCCTTGCCTTAATAATATGTTCGGGACAATTTATTTGAGACTGAATTTAACTGGTGCATCACTGGGCTGATTTATTAGGATGTATGTCATCACAATGCATGCTTTTACTCCGCATGCCATTACAACGCAGTTTTTACAACGCAAGTCGTTACAACGACTTGCGTTGGGGGGCGCTGGATAGTGGATTAGTTTAATTTTCTATTCCAACTCCAGTCCCCGTGGAAAGTAGGGAAGGTGTTGGATAGAAAATTAAACTATTCCCTATCCTACAGCGCCCTCCAGCGCAAGTCGTTGTAACGACTTGCGTTGTAATAGCTGCGTCGTAATGGTAGTGCGGAGTAAAAGTTGCGTTGTATAGTATAGTATAGTATAGTATAAACCATTTTATAGCGCGCTCCGTTACTGGAGAGTATCCTGGCGCGTTGTAAAGGATGTTTCCCATTTATTACTGAGCCTCTGGCAGCTTTCCTGTTGGCCAGGTGGGAGATTAGGGACAACTCACACTCCTAAAGAATATTTTGAAAAATGTGGGTCATGCTGTTCATTTTAATGAAAACATTTCAAACAAATTGGTCAAAATGGCAACATATTTACAGGCTGTTATTAAAGGGCATTAATGCACAAGAAAATACTCATTTTTTAAAATCCACCGATCCATCTTTTCTTCCCTTATTCTCTTTACCGTCTATCTATCCATTCATCATTTCTTCTTTCTCTACATCATTTTTTCCAACCACTCATGCATCGTTTTATCTTATTTCTTTTCTTCTTTTCTTCTTCCTTTCCATCTATCCATCCATCATTTTCCCTTTGTCCCTAATCCCTCCATGCACCTTCCCTTCCCTTTCCTCCATCCTTCTTTCTTTTTCCACCATTCCAACCATCTATCCATCCTTCTCTCCTTCCTTCTCAGCACCCATCCACCTTTCCAGTCATTCATCTATTGATCTATCACTCGATCAATACTTGTCCCCATATATCTTTCTCTCCCGCCATTCCTGAAGGCCAACAGCCTGCTGAAGGCGATGACCTGACTTGGAGCTCCATGCAAGGGTAGGTAGCAGTGTATCTTCCCACAGCCTGTCCCCAGAGGAGCGGGCAGAGAGGCGGGAGGAAGGAGGAGAGAGAGTTCAGGCTTGAGTTGCCAGCCTCAGGATGGAGGAGAAGAAGCCAGCCCTGGAGGAGAAACTAGCTTGGGTAATTTAAGTAGCTTAAGGAGCAGGAACTGAAAGAAAGGCAATCAGATTGCAGCAGCTTTGGTGGCAGGATATCTATAGTGTCTGAAAAAAGGTCCTCATCCCCAAGGATTTGATGCCTAGTTATGTGGTGTGAGATGACAGTGACAAGTGGTTATCTGCACCAGAGTGTCCAAAAATGTATCTGGGGAGACTCCCAAAATGATGGTCAGGGGTCTCACCAGAAGAAAGAGGGGGGAGAAAATCTAACAAATAAGGAGTTCTCAACGGATCCCCAAAATAATTCCCATGGCAGAAGTGGTAACCAGTCCCAGTCTGAGCCTAAGAAAAAGGGATTCTTTGACAAGCAGACAGAGATGTTTCTACCCCAATGCATAGAGTGCTACGAGTATGGGCACTCCATGGGTGACTTTAAATGACCCAAGAGGGTACAGCCCCCTCACCATTGCGGAGAGGCCTGGGTTGGCCAGTGTAGCGCTTGGGAGGAGGTAGTCCCAGTTAGCTTTGGTGAGCAGACAGAGGTGATCCTAGTTTCCCTGGGGGATAAGGAGGTGGTGCCAAAAGCCCATATGCCTGGTCATACTTCTACATACTGGCAGTGGGTCACCATCAATAGGGAATAATGGAGGCATTGAGGGACACTGGAGACAGCATGACTGCTGGTGGGTGTCCTTAGAACAGGTCCTCCCTAACACATTCCACCAAGTCATAGTCACCGACAATCGTGAGAGTCATGTAATGGTGACTTTGGTTCTCTTTGAGTTAGGGAAGGGAGTCCCAGGTTCTCTAAAAGTAGCTGGGAGCCCTACCAAGCCTGGAGATTGGCTTTAGGGCAACAACCTGGATCACACTATCTGGAGTGAGGTAGAGCTCAGGTCACACTTGGAGATGTTGGGATTGCCTGAGTGGGTCTGTATAAGCAGAAGGTTCATGGCTGTCAGGGAAGCAAGTCAAGGGCATCTGGAGCCTGGAACAATGGCCCAGAAACCTGCCAAGAACGAGAGGAGCAAAGGGTGCAGGAAACCAGTCCCCGAAGTTCCCACAGCCAAGGTTGAAGGGACACCTAAGGAGGATGCCTGTGAGCCAACTGGGGAGGATACTGCTGCCTTAGGTGACCTGCCTGAGCTTGCTAGATGGCAAGTTGAGGGTGGGCTCACCAGAGAGGAGTTCTGAAAAATGCAGAAAAACTGCCTGTTAGAAATGGTGGTCTCTAGTTGGCAGAGTTAGGTACCTTTGTCCAAGTAGGGAAGCTTCCTTCTAGTCAGGATAAGGGAGTTACACTCCTAAAATAACCCCTGCTCACTCCATTGGTAGCTTGGCATGAGCAGTCAGGCTTATCTTAGAGGAAGTGTGTAAAGCATTTGCACATAACCCACAGTAATACAGTGAAGACCCTTCAAAAGGACACCACACCAGTTAAAAAAATATCCAATATTTTATATACTTAAAAAAAGACCATAACAATAAAAATCCACAATTCAGTTCTCAGAATTCTTCAGTAATCAAAATAAACTTGAAATACAGTTCCTTGAAGATGATAGCTCCATCTGGGGCAATCACTGCATCATGAACAATAAATCCAAACACTTCTGGCTAACCGCGGCATCTCGGGCCATCTACAGTGTTCGGAAGACCTGCAAAACAGTACATTTAGAAATGTAGGGCATCTGTGACCTCTCAATGAGCCCCTAAGGGCCTGCGTCCATAGGCATCGGTTCTGGAGTCATCGGGCCCTTGAAGTCACACACGTTGCAGATCGAAGTCCTCGCGGTTGAAGCCGGGCCCTACGGCGTCAGCAAGCATCAGGTGCTGCAGTGCGAAGTGCAGCGGTGCAGCGTGTGGTGTCCTCAGAATGTGGTGCAGGCAGCGGCTCAGTGATGGTCGTCCAGCAGCATCAGTGAGACCAGGGCTGCAGTGCAAAGTGATGCGCTATGAAGTGATGTGGTGTAAAGTGATGCAGTGCTTGGACCAGAGGCGGGAAACATGGCGGCCGCAAGCTAAAGCGGTTCGCACGCCCTGTTCAACCTCCCGGGACCCGCACCGCTGCGTTGTGGAAACTATGCCGACGAATCTTTTGACTGCGGAGAGGCTCTAGGGCCGAGGCATGTATGAAATAGTCTGATTTTCAAGGATTACAAAGGAAGGAGATTTACTTTGCGGAGTGGCAGACTCGGCGAATGTGTCCGGCGGCACCTCCCTCACCTGCCTCGGCCTCTCTCCTGTGCTGGAGACGGTCAGCCGTGCAGTTTAGGCGCGGCCGCTGCTCGGAGGTCCCGCACCGCAGTCCTGATCAACAGAGGAAGAGAAGAAATAACCCCGAGGGACACAGCACTGTATAGTTCTGCCTTTACTGGAGAAACAGTTGGAGCGCCGGCAGCAGCCGATTCAGAGGAGCCAGAAGACCGGGGCGTGTCTGCTTCAACTGAAAGTAAGGTGTTTGACTTATTTAAGGACGGTGTGAAGGCAGGCAGTGATAAAGACTTACAAGTGAGGATTACAAGGAGTAAAACCAAGAATCGAGGTAAGGAGCTTGGGTTGGAAGGAAGCAGACTACAGCTCCCAGAGTGCACCTTGGGGGAGGCTCCAAAGAAAGTTCAGGAGCGTAAAAAAAAGTTAGAGACTGTGAAGGAGGGAGATATCAGGCAAAAACAGACCAAAAACATAAACAAAAACAAAAATCTGAAAGCCCCAGGTGGTATAGCTCCATCACTGCACTCATATTTTAGAGCTCTCCCCCAAGTGCTACAGATCACGCAGGATACGGCTGCTGTTATGGGAAAAAACTTGCAGCAGGATAAGCAGGATAAGCAAGAAGTCCAGGGTATATCTACTGCTACCTCCAGGTCAGCCTCCTCCTCTATTTCGTCCCTTGAAGTGGCAATGTCCGATGCTCATTTAATACCTATCCCGCCTGATTCAATAACGGCTTTAGAGAATGCTACTGCTAGCGAAACATTTATTCAACAAGATGAAATGCTAGATGAAGAGACACTAGCAGCAGGAAAGGAGAAGAAGCAGGATGCAGTAGGCAAGGGTCAGGATCTGGGAGTAGGTAATGCACTTGAGGCCATAGTCTGCTCTATTGCTGCAATGAGGGAGGAGATAAGACAAGATTTTGCAGTTTCTAAAATCAATCAGAGCAAAATAAGAGCAACATGTGAGGTATTAGGTCAAAAGGTGGATGGCCTATGTGAAAGAACTGAAATATTAGAAAGCTCAGTAGGTCTTTTGACCACAAATCTAGAGACTGCTAGATCTAAAATACACACCCTCCAAAGAGATGGAGAGAGCATGAGAGAGAGAATCGAAGTCTTAGAAAATTATTCAAGACGCAACAACATTCGTCTCCTGAAAATTCCAAAAGGGAAGGAAGGTGGTGACCTTAAAGGCTTTATAATACAGCTATTAAAGGGATCCCTCAATCTTGATGAAACAGTTGAAGAACTAGACAAGGACATTCAGCGAATACATAGAGATCTGTTTCGCATGAACCCGGCAAGAACTAAACCCAGAAAGGTGCTAATCAATTTTTTGACTTACGCACTTAAAGAAAAGATTTTAAATCTTGCTCTGAAAGCTGGAACAAGGAAGGGCCTCGACTTCTCCTTTGAGATACGTTCTGATCTTTCCAAAACTACACTGGATAGACAGTGGGAGCTGGGGCAGCGCATGGACAAATTTAGGTAATTGGGAGCCACGGTGCAGATGAGATTTCCTGCATTTCTACGGATCATGGACAACAACAAGATGCATAACATCCGCTCTATACATGATGCTGACGACCTATTAGAATCCATCCGAGAGCATGCCCAAGCCCAGGCTGATAACACAAATTAACTTAGGCACGACTAGTAGTATATAGACTTTATCGGGTCCTCACAGGTCTCTACATGTTCCTATAGGAAAGCTATTTAAGCTATTCCAGCTTCTTGCACTTAAATAAATAAATAAAAAATATATATATATATAATAAACAAATAACAAATAAATAACATAACTGAATTTAAACTAATAAAACATTTGTTTTAAAAAGATATATATATATAAGCAGCAACTGAGCTAAGGAATAAAGTTTGGATTCAGATTCACGGAGTCAGCGCCTTCTTTGATCGAAGTTTGGCATGAAAGAATATATATATATATATATATACGTATAATATATATATATATAAATATATATATATATATATATATATACAAAAACAATAATATAAAATATATATACTAATCTAAAAGAAAAAGAAGGGTCTAAACATTCTCTTTCAGATAATAGTAAATGGTTATTTTGCGTCCATACTGCTCGGCAATAGTAACTTCTTACTTTAAGACATAGTAGCAGCGGGGGGGTCGAAGGGTAAAGTTGTAGGTGGGCGTAAATCTGGCTAGACACCAAGCCAGAGTAAGTAAGGGTGGGTTTCCCAGGGGGTGGGAAAGGGGGGGGGAAAGGTTAAAATAGCAAAAAATCCTCATCTGTCTGCCCTTTTTAGTTTTTCAGCTTCTCATTTTTTCCAAAACCACTTTCAACATGCTAAAAGTAAGATGTCATCAAACGGGGTGTAAAAGAGTGAAAGAGGTAGAGACTGTAGCTATAACATGACATTTATCCATTATATGTCCTGGAACGTTAATGGTCTGCGTGTGAGAGGTAGACGACACCGTATTTTACAATACTTGAGAGACTCACAGGTGCAGATCCTGGCTCTCCATGAAACACATCTCCTTAAAACAGAGGCTACTACCCTACTTAAAAAGCAGAAGTGGATAGATAAATTCTGTTCCACAGACCATAACGCTAACATCAGGGGGTAATATTATTTTTTTTTTTAAATCTGCAAAAGCGCAAATTCTGGACTGTAAAGAAGACCACACATGGAGATGGTTAATAGTGAGAGTCTCACTGGATGGTCAGATCCGTACTTTAGTTGGTTACTACGGCCCCAACTCAGATGATCCATCACACTTGGACGCTGTAATGAACCAATTAATATCAGTCCAGGATCCAGTAATCTGGATGGGGGACTTCAACATCGTCATTAACCCCAGACTGGATAAATCAACAAAATCTAGAACTTGCAGTTCCACTAAATCCAGACAAACCCTTATTACAACTATGACACAACTTGGCTTGGCGGATTTGTGGAGAGAAAGAGTAGGTAACAAGCCAGGGGTGTCCTTCCGGAATAGTCGCTTCAAACATAAATCCAGAATTGACTATGCTCTTTTCAGCTACTGTTTAAAGGATACTCTGACAACGATAGATTATTTACCATCACACTTGTCAGACCACTCCGCATTAATATTCACTTTGAGATTCGAAAATTCCATTAAACACCCATACTGGTCCTTTGACCGGACACTCTTGCTCGAAGAAGAAGAGGCTAAATTTCTGGCAGACGAGTCTTTAGCTTTCTTCGATATAAATAGTAACTCTGCAGGCTTAGCTCTTGTTTGGGAGACATTCAAGGCCTTCTTAAGAGGTCAAATCACTAATAGAGCCTCTTATAGGCGGAAAATATATACAGAAAGGGTAGCTAGCCTAGAAAAAGATATGAAACTTCTAGAGTTAAAAATTGACCCGTCTTCAGGAACATCAGAAGAACAGGAAAAACTGGCCGGGTTAAAGTCTCAACTGGAAAATATCCTACAGGAGAGAGTAAATAAAAGGTGGGAAGCGAGCAAGATTTCTCAATTTGAATTTGGAGAAGCTGCAGGGAAAGGGCTAGCATGGAAAATAAAATCTGACCAAGCCCTCAAATATATCAAGGAAATCAGGATAGAGGGGGAGGCCACGGCAAGATCCACTAATCTAGATATAGGTAGAGCTTCTTTGAATTTTTTGAGGCGATCTATAGGGAAGATCTTCCCAATGACCAGCAGGCAAGGGATAGATGGCTGGAAGCTATCACGCTTCCCACCCTCTCAACAACTCAGAGCAAATCCTTAGAGACTGAGATAACAGAGGCTGAGGTGAAAAAAGCTATCCGTCAATCTAAAAAAGGGAAAGCGGCAGGTCCAGATGGTCTGCCGGGAGAGATTTATAGATCACTGGAAAATATCGTCGCCCACGTGTTGACGGCCTTATTTAACAGTATCCTAATAGAAGGAGATTTACCGCCTAAATCCTGGGGGGATGCTACAATCGTACTTATCCCGAAACCAGGGAAATCTCCCCTTGAGTGCGGGTCATATAGACCAATATCATTACTCAATAATGTGTATAAAATTTTTACAACAATTATTTCAACAAGATTGGCTAGTGTTATTGGTACTATAGTCCATTTAGACCAAAAAGGATTCATTAAGGGTCGACAACTATCAGACTTAACACATGAATTGATAGGGGACATCGCTACAGCCTTTTCCCTACCTCTAGCTACCCTAACCTTAGATGCAACTAAGGCTTTCGATGGAGTCAACTGGCTCTATCTAAATGACGTACTTAAAAAATTCAACTGTGGGGAAGGTTTTCGCAGAACTATAAACCAACTTTACGGTGCCCCTTCGGCCAGGTTGTTGGTCAACGGGGTTTTGACGGAAGCCTTTAATATAACCAGAGGTACAAGGCAGGGCTGCCCGCTTTCCCCTCTCGTCTTCAACCTATATATCGAACCGTTTGCCCAGCTTTTGCGGGAGGAGGCTAACATTCCATCTTTCAGCTTCGGAGAATAGGAAAGGCGGGTAGCACTTTATGCAGATGACATCCTGGTTTTTACATCTGATCCAGTAAAGGCACTTCCAGTCGTTATTCAGCGGGCTGAAGAATTTGGTCATATCTCGGGTTATGACATCAACTCGAGCAAAAGTGAGATAATGGCATGGAATCTACCAAATATACAGCTTGGGGTAAATATTTCAACTTACATGCGCTATCTAGGGATAAGAGTTACCCAAGAAGTGGGCAGCATTGGACAAACCAACTTGGATAGAATATACAGCGAGAGTAAAAGACTTTTAAAATCTTGGACCCACCTGCCACTTTCTATAATGGGTAGGGTAAATCTAATCAAAATGTGTATTCTTCCAAAGTTTACGTTTATTTTTAATGCTATACCCATGGCATTTGATCCTAAATTGATTGAAAAATGTCAGCGAGAAATCAACTCCTTCATATGGAATTACAAATCCACCAGAATAGCATGGAAAAAGTTGAGACGAAGAAGAGAAAAGGGTGGTCTTGCTTTGCCGGATCTATTGTACTATGCTTGGGCCTTCCAGATGTCACACTCCAGGATGCTTTTAAAAATGCCATCTAATCTTCCTACTGAGTCAATGTATAGAGCTATGCTATTAGGGGTGAATCTAGCAGTAGACGGTTTCATGTCCAAATTTGGGAGTCAGAAATTCTTTAAAAAAATCAAACTTAAAATCTTACAATCATTTTTCAAAGCCTGGCTTAGTATTAGGAAAAAACTGGGGCTGTCCTACTACTCCAACTTCTCTCCAATTTGGGACTCTCCCGGTTTACCACCATGTTTGAGAGATAGTCTGTCTTCCATAATAGAACAAGCCGGCATTACAAGATGGGGTCAGCTATTTAAGGAAAGATCAATAATAGCCTGGGATGAGTTATACGACCACGTTGGCCCTGGGCTTTCCAGATTTAAATATATTCAACTGGAAAGCTGGATGAGATCCCAGTGCCACATGGACGCCCACATTGGGAAGATTAGCATACTGGAGCAACGGTTAGTGGAACGACCAATGGGAGGGAGAGAAGTAGCCACATGGTACTGGCAGCTGTTGGAGGAAATTGATGGGGAGTTTCTTCTTCCAGATGGGTTATGGGGGAGGTGACTGGTTTTCAGTGTGAGGAGATGTGGCTAAACTCCTTCGGTCTACTTTATAAAATCGTGAAACCATCATGGCTAAGACAAAATCATCTTTTCTCAGCCCATCGTGCATATATAACATCATTGAAACTTTCTAAATTTCTCCCCGACAAAAAGTGCAATAAATGTAATTTTGTAGGAGCCGGTGATGCTCACATGTTCCTGGATTGCCCTGACATTGCAAGATTTTGAGAAGAAGTGAAGAATATCTTAAATTCTATCCTAAAGGTGTCTTTGTCAATAACCCTACCACTTGTCATCTTTGGGCTGGAAGACAACATAACAGGCAAAGCAAGATCTTTCCTTTTCTATGCAATTTTATTGGCAAGAAGGCAAATCTGTATACATTGGGTAGAGAAAACAGCCCCATCACACTCTGGGTGGCTTTCGTCTCTATATGAAACATCTAAAGTTGACCTCAATAGATCATGTAGTAAACGTAACTTGGCTTTCTGGGATCTGCTGATCAAATGGAGATAATCCCGTTTTTTTTTTTTTTTTTTTTCTCTGGGTCCTATGATTATGCAATGAACACTCCTTGGACCGGGTTTAGCCTAGTTACGATTATGGTCTTGCAGGTTGGAATACACCTAGATGGAGTCAAAGAAAGCCCCTCTGTTGTTGGGACATCTCTGCCACCAATATAATAACTCGCGTCCTTGGGTCGTGTAAGGCTGTTGGTATCGCCCATATTGAGGGTAAGGCAAATGAGGACAAAAAAAAAGTGATGCAGTGCTCGTTGCTGTGCTTGCAGGTCACGGTGCAAGCAGCGGCATCACCGTTGCTGATGCACTGTCGTTGGCTGACGAACTGGAGTCGATGGCGCCGGCATTGGTGGGCCAGGGTTGCAGTGCAGGATGAGGATGGTGTGTTGTGTAACCGTCGAGCGTTGCCCTCGAACCACGGTGCAAGCAGCGGCATCAATGTCTTCGTGGAGCGGCATCATCGGGGATACCATGGCAACGGTGTGAAGCGATGCGGTGCAGAGTGCGGTGCCCACAGGTCACGGTGAAAGCAGCGGCTCAGTGGCAATATCAGGTTGCGTCGTCGGTGAGACCAAGGTTGCAGTGAAAAGTGCAGCAGCGCCCTCTGCAGTACCTTCAGGACACGGAGTCGGCAGCGACATCGTAGATGGCACTGGGGTTCTTTTTCTTCTGTTGCAGCACAAAACACACGTCCCAAGTGCTGATGGCAGAAGAACTTGAAGTCTTTGCTATTCCTGAGACGTCTTGAACAGGGGGCAACCTCTACCTCAAGCCCTTTGAGAAACTCACAAAAAGGAAGTTGCAGAAAGTTCAGTCCAGTCCTTTCACTGCCCAAGACAGAAGCAGCCACTGCAGGCCAACACAGCAAAGTGGTAGTCTCTCCTCACAGCTTCTCCAGCTCTATAGTTTGGCAGTCTTCTTGGTTCCAATAGAGTTCTAAAGTTCTGGGCCCCAATATTTATACCCCAAATTCCTTTGTCCTCTCAGGCAGAGAGTGTCTGTGCTTAGTTCAAACCAGTTCTGTCCTCTCAGGTGCAGCTTCCTGGTAGGTGGTGGAGACTGCATTGTGGAAGGCAGTCCAGGCCCATCCAGGTGAAAGAAAATCTCCTCCCCCTACTCTAAATGCAGTCCAGTGTTATATTCCATATAGGTACCCTGATATGAATGAATGAATGAATGAATGAATGAATGACTGACTACTCATTTGTATAGCGCATGGCTACCCGGGGGCATCCCAGTGCTTTAATGAACCAATTCATCCCCAGGGATTTAGGAAAATAGGAAGGTTTTCAGCATGTTCCTAAATCTAAGATGGTTCTCCTCTAACCGCATAGGGTCAGGCAGGCTGTTCCAAAGTTTTGCTGACTGAACAGCAAAGCGCCTGCCACCCGTACGGCTTCTCCTTATTCTGGGAACAGCAAGAAAGTTTTTGTTACTAGATCTAAGGGTCCTGTTGGTTTGATGGAGACAAAACAAAGGTTGAATAAGATCAGGTCCTGATTTAATTAGAGCTTTATGGACAATGGTCATGGCCTTGAATTCAATCCTTTGTTGAACCGGCAGCCAGTGCAGTTTCCGGAGTGCAGGTTTGGCTGAGGTTCTACGAGGAATCTGTAGTAGCATCCGGGCTGCACAGTTCTGTACAGTCTGCAGGATCCTAAGTGTTCCCAGTGGGGCCCCTAGGTACACTGCGTTGGAGTGGTCAAGGCGCGTTAGGATCAGGGCCTGGACCAGAATCCGCCTTGCTTCAAACGGGAGCAGACCAATAATTTTCCTCAGTGATCTCATCATAGCGTAGCAGGTAGCTGCTACCTTCTGCGCTTGAGCCCGAAAATTAAGTGCTGAGTCCAGCCATACTCCCTGACTCTTAATTTTCTCCCTTGGGGGGGGAGGCTGGCCCAGAGTGTTAGGCCACCAGCCATCTACCCAGGATGGTGCGTTATGGCCTAGCATCATGACCCCAGCATATAGGCCCAGGTAACATCTTAACCCTTTACCTATATTCTTCCCTACATTACACTTATATATAAGTTTACAGGGACTGACCTATTACCTAGATATGACACTGCATTCAGAACGCGGGTTTTCCGTAGTTCGAAACCTCATACATTATGCATGACGATTCTTGGAAGCCCAGCAGGACTACCATCTCCTGTTTAATACCAATGTGTAAAGTTCATGCCTGACTTCATCATAAGTCTGACACTGTAATACAGCGAGGTAGGACCCCTGGGGAGACCTACGAGTATATATACAACACAACTTGCTAAGATAGGCAGAGGACACCAGAACTTCCCGGCCGACACACTGACTAGAGATGCTGAGGTTCCTGCATTCAGATACTCAAGCTTGCAATGGTCTAACATCCCTTGCCGGGTGTCCAACCCGAGACCAGGACAGGGTCCCACAGTCACTCACTTTAGGTAACAGGGTTGACTTTCTCCTAAAGGGATTCTTGGCTTAACACCTACACACATACTAGGTACATTTCGGTACATCAAGTTAGGGAGGCATGGTAGGAGTGCACATCTTTTTATCATGTATTTTATATACTTGTATGTATTCATGAGTACTGCAAGATGGTGGAACTTTACCATCCGTTTACTTTTATAGTACTGCTAATCATTTATATCCTTTACTGTCTAACAGTTGTTGCAGCTCATCTATTTTACACCAGAATAACAGCTGTTCAATAAATACTTACTGAAAACGCCCAGCCTGTTTATTCTGTGTATCTCTCTAAGACAGACTAAGTAAACACGAGTGACTGAGTGAAAAGTAGTAAACTGTTTCCATGGTCCTGAGGGATCAGGGTTGTCATGTCGATGGTTGCCAAGAACTATTCTCTCCTTGGTAAGAGGAGATTATAGTGGCACTTTGAGCTAGCTGATACAAGAGTCCAACATACTCAGTGGGGGTGTTCAGAATCAGTCTGAAACCAATCATACAGTGTATGCTGACCGAACATGCAGATCCTGTACAGTTTTATAGGAACTACATGACACCAGGTCTATTCATCCCAGCCCAGACCCATCAGACTCTGTGGAGCCACTGCACCTTCCCATCCCTTGTCATCCCAAAGCCAGACATGCAATACACAAACCTAGCAGACGCACACTGGATGGCTAAGCAAGAACATTTCTAAAAGTGGTATTTTCACACAGAGAATGTAAAAATCACCTTTACTAAATGATGCATCTTTAGTTTTTGAGTTCAAGCATACTAAACTTTATTTTCCTATCTGATCCCAATGGGAAGTTATATTTATTAGATGTTATAAATTAACTCCGATGCTTTCCTATGGGCCAGATAGCCTTTCTATCATGAAAAACGAAATTGCAGTATTTCACTCAGGACATGCCACACACATCAGGCCATGTCCTACCTTTCACAAACTCTACACCGTGCCCACAGTGGTACCATGGGCCTACCTTAAGGGTGAATAATATGTAAGAGAAGGGTAGGGACTAGCAAGTGGGTGTACTTGCCGAGTCGCCATGGCAGTGATAAACTGCGTGCAGTGGCAGGTCTGAGTTACCTATGAATGGCCGGTTGTGTGGGTGGCACAACCAGTGTTGCAAGCCCACTAGCAGCATTTGATTTACCAGCCCTGGGCACACACAGTACACTTTACTAGGGACTGACTAGTGAATCAAATGACCAATCATGGAATCACCAATCCATAACACAAATTTACAACAGGAGCACTTGCACTTTAACACTGAACAACAGTGAGAAAGTGTGCAGAGACTCTAAACCAGCAAAAACAGAGTCAAAACTGCACAGTCAGAAAGCAAAAAGACAGGTGAAACATGCCAAAAGATGCTAAGTGTAACACTGCCCTACTCCAGAGGGATTGAGACAGTAAGCTGAGGCCCAAGCAGCAGGTGACACATCTGGGGAATCAGCAGATTTATTGGGAGAATAACCTCCTACATAGTGAGCCTAAGGCTCCTGGATCTGGGGTAGCCCATGTGCTGGCGCTCCACCAGTGTTACAGGGCCTTTGTACTAAGTTTGTCTCATGATATACCCATAGCAGGACACCTATGGCAAGCAGCGAGGGCGGCATAGGTAAGCAATGTGGGGCAGGCGCAGTCGGGGGAAGTCTACAGATGACATAATAGATATTATTTATTTATTTAATTATACCTACTCAGTCATCTGTCAACTTCCCCCCTCCCACCTCTTAATACCCCCAACCCACCCCACCGCGCTTACCTGTGCCTGACGCTGCTGGAGGCAAGACACGACCTTTGCCAGGCTCATTGCCCACTTCTATTGGTCTCAGATGAAGAAAGCCTCAGATGTATTCTGTAGGTCCTGTTCCACCTGCCATGCAAGTAGGAATTCAGAGAAAAAGCTCAAGGCTCCTCTGACCCCATTACCTGTCATTGGCACTCCCTTTGGGTGGGTAAGCATTGATATTGTTGGACCCTTGGACCCTAAGAGAACTTTAGGCAACATGTTCATCCTGATCTTGTTGGACCACACCACTCGCAACCCAGATGCCATCCCTCTGAGGTCAATGACTGCACCTGCTGTGACCAGAGCCCTAATGTGGATTTTTACCCATGTGGGGTTCCCCAATGAGATAGTGTCTGACAGAGCCACTATCTTCATGTCAGAATACATGAAGTCCATGTGGAATCAGTGTAGGGAAACATATACATTCTCCACCCCATCACCCTAAACCAGCAGTCTTGAAGAAAGATTCATCAAGACCTTAAAGTGCATATTATTGGGCCTGCCTGAGCCCATGAGGCGTAAGTAGGACGTCCTCCTTACATGCCTTCTCTTTGCTTACAGTGAGGTGTTTCTGAAGGAAGTGCGGTTTAGCCCCTTTTGGCTCCTCTATTACCACCTTGTTAGAGGACTTATTAGCCTTGTGAGAGAGGGGTGGGAGCAAGCTCCCATGAAACCTCCTCAGAATGTGGTCAGCTACATGCTGGCCCTCCGCAACCAGATGCACCACTTCCCGAACAAGGCAAAAAGTAATCTTGAGGCCAGTCAGGAAGTTATAAAACCCTGATATGACCAGAAGATCACTTGAGTACAGTTTTAACCTTGCTAGAATGTGTGGGTTATGGGGTCTGTGTAGCACAGAGTACTCCATGATCACTGTTCCAGCATCTGTATGAGGTGAAGGAGCGGAAAGGGGAGTCCATGTACTTGGTGAAACTCAAGACCCTTAGGACCTCCTTAAGGGTCTTCCATGTGAACTGCCTCAAACCACACTTTGAGAGGTCCAAAATGAGCATACTCCTGGTGACAGATGAGGGAGTGGAATAGGAGAGTGGGCTTTTCCCTTACCTCCTGTCTGCCCTCACCACTCTGTGCATCCATTATATAGACACTGGAGTCAGTCCACCTGTTAAAAAAAAAATTTGCAGGTTGTCAGACAAGGTGAGGGCCAGTATCAAGGAAGAGGTCTTGAAGACGTGGGTTTGGGGGTGACTGAGCCTGCCAAAATTCCCCCTAGTCCAGCTGCGGGGTAGTAGTACCCAAGACTGCTCCACAATGTGGAGAAGTGTGGCTCAAATGGTTAGAGCAGCAGACCCTGATGCAGAGGTCTGGCCCGGGACCAGGGTTCAATAACCGCCTTGGCGGGTCTTGGGCTCAATTTCCTCGGACCTGATAATCTCTCCTCGTGCTTATTCTAATCATGGGTCCCACTCTGCGACTCTGGGCAATAGCTTGCTTAATCTCCACAATGGCCCCAAAAGCGCTGGGATGCCTGGTTTCACCCAGGGGGTGCCCAGGAGTGGACACTCACAGGGAAAACCAGGAAGGGTTCCAAAGCGGTATACGGACAGCACCGGGACACTACCTCAGGGAAGTAGCTGTGCGCTCTATAAATACCGGTACATTTACATTTACAGGGCATCACTCCAGAACATAGGTTCTGCTTGGACTATAGGGGTTTCAATTCCGTCACGAAGATTGACACCCACCCTATTCCTCATTCAGGGTATCACTCTGATTGAAGGAGCTAAGGTGAAGTCACAGAATGAACTTAAGACTCAA